>NT_033777.3:28441804-29654313 GCF_000001215.4 Drosophila melanogaster | reverse complement strand
AGTTAAATTGTCAATTCTGGCATCACCAACTTAAAGAAGAAAAACCCTACAGAGTAGTGCTTAAAGGAATCCATGCTAATGTTCCTAGTTCGCAGATAGAACAAGCATTTAGTGATCACGGCTATGAGGTCCTTAATATCTATTGCCCCAGAAAGTCTGACTGGAAGAACATTCAGGTAAACGAAGATGATAATGAAGCTACAAAAAACTTCAAAACTAGACAAAATTTGTTTTATATTAATCTTAAACAAGGCCCGAATGTTAAAGAGTCTCTTAAGATAACTCGACTTGGCAGATACAGAGTCACTGTTGAGCGCGCTACACGTAGAAAAGAACTGCTACAATGTCAAAGATGCCAAATTTTTGGACACTCTAAGAACTATTGCGCCCAGGATCCTATTTGTGGTAAATGTAGTGGTCCCCATATGACCGGGTCCGCTTTGTGCATAAGTGACGTATGTCTGTGTATAAATTGTGGTGGTGATCATGTCTCGACAGACAAAAGCTGCCCTGTCAGAGCAGAGAAAGCCAAGAAGCTAAAACCAAGGTCCAGGCTACCGATGACTAATAATATTGCCACACTCAAACCTCCACAACGTTCTTCAAGCGGTTACATACCAGCTGAGGCATTAAGAACCAACATCTCTTATGCTGATATTGCTCGACGCAACACGACTCAATCTAGGGCTCGTGCTACTGTGCAGGCTGAAGTTATACCAACGTCGGACAATAGCCTTAACAATAAATTTATGACGTTAGACAACTCCATTCGGGCCATCAATACGAGAATGGACGAACTATTTAAGCTTATACACGAAACTGTAGAGGCTAATAAAGCTTTCAGAGAACTGGTTCAGGTTCTAATTACACGTATTCCTAAATGACTCAACCAACCTTAAAAATCGGATTGTGGAACGCTCGCGTTTCACCACCCTCATGACCTCCCTAACCTGGTTTTGACCTAGAAAGTCTTAGTTTTAAAATTCATTAGAATAATCAAATAAATAATAATTACTATGTTATATCAACTATTATAATTCTCCCTATCTTTTTTAGGATTAAAAATCTGTTAGTCTTAAGTAACCAAGACACATTGTAAAATAAAATAATTTAAGCAGATCAAATTAAGTTGCCGCATGGGTAACAGTGCGTTGATCAAATAATAAAAACATCATCATTAAACAAGTAAAAAAAAAAAAAAAAAAAACAGAGCCTTTTAAGTAATAAAATAATGTTGCATACTTTTGGGCACCTTTAAGGCTATTGCTCTTTCCTTTCCTTTCTGTGTATTTAGGCTCTTGTTCAACTGTTTGCTTTAAGTATTGTCTTGAATTGCACTCCGTGTGCTGGTGTGCGTTCGGTGTGTATCTGTGTATCTATCGATGTGAGTTTGTGTGTGTGTGTGGGGGCGTGAGTAAGCCTGTGATGGCACTTTACGAATTGCTTTGGCGTATGTGGGCTAAAGGGTCGTTTTGTTAATAACTTATGACAGGCCAGCAGTTCGGGCCCAAAACCCACCTGGCCAAAAGCGAATGTCTGCTGTTGTTGCGGTCGAGTTTTCTTTGTTTTCTTGCTAGTGGCCACTGGGGGATGATTAATGTAGCAGCTGGACGACTTGGGCACTTGGCCAAAAAGGATTGAGGCCTGGGAAATTGATGGCACGTCGCCCGGAGAGAGGCCTCAAGGTAAGCCAGGAAAAACGAGACATTTTCCACTCCGATATGGGCATGTGATCCCGCAAATAATCGTACATCAGTGTGGTGCTAATGAAGAACGAAAGCCAGTTGCTGCTCCTTGTAAGGTCGGTTCAATGGAACTGCAAGCTCTCTCAGCCATCAAATGGCTTTCCCAATATTTTGCCGGCTCGCAGGCGAAGTCCCCAAGGACTCGACTGTTCATTTTCATTCCTGGCAGGATCTGTGAGCCCCCTCATTTACTTAGCTAATTCCCAACACGTGCTGTCACTTACAATTGTCCGCTCGCTCGAATATTCGGCGGGCGGCAAAACTTTTCGATTTCCACGAACTGGAGCCCTGCAATTTCTGGCGCGCCAGTTCAATTGGTCTAATTGACTTTTCTTTTCGGCGGCTCACTGGGCAAACTTTTCAACACCCAGCCAACGAGAAGAATTAACAGGCAATAATCGATGGAGTGGCCTGTTTCTTGCCAATCCAACCATCGAGTCCACCCACACTCCGTAGTGCCAACATTTTTTCTTGCTTCGCCCTGGAAATTATGCCACAAATTTGAAATGCCACATGGAAAAAGGCGACTGGTGGGCGGCGGTTCAGCGGATTTTCTTTTTTTTTTTTTTTGCGCCCGAGGGTGGGAAGCGCGGCGACAACGGAATTAAACGAAAATCGTAATAAATTGCAAAAATTTACGAAAATTGGCTCCGCTAGGGACGAAACACTTTACAACAGCCAGAAACGGGCAATGGAAACTTTCTGAATTGAAAAATTGAAAATAATGAATGGCACGCATACACACGCACACACAAACCCAAAGCACACGGATTCCGGACGCACACACACAAAGGCGGCCAAGTCAGGGTGGCAAAAACACAGCGAAAAATTATGGCCGACAAGATGATATTAAGGTGTAACTCATTACAAGCTCTACGATTTTTAGCTTACACTGGTTTGTACTGTTAAACGGGAAATTTATCTTAACGAAGCTAGGAACAATTTTTTGGAAAACTTTTCCATTTTTTCTCTCCGTGTATGTTCAGATTCAGGCGGCCGCTAAGCGCAAAACGCTCAAAATTACAGCAACAAATAAAATTTGCAGTAAACTGCGTGCTTGACACGCCCACCCCCTGCCACGCCCACCCCGCCCAGTAGGCGCCGTGGGCGATGCGACAGATTTGAATGACAATTCGCCGGTGGCAGCCGCAGGATGAAAGGATGGGGCTGGAGCAAAGCGGAGCAGAGCGGAGGTCCTGTCCTCCAGTCGGTTGGCTCTCCCTGATGAGTTTGGATGAGCGTAGATGCGTGTTTTCCGTGGCAGCATTACGAGGTGGAAAACCGGGATAGGGGGTGGTTAGATGGTTGGGTGGTTCGGTGGCTCTTGGTCGACGTGGGCACGAGCCACGTTCAGGTATTTAAATTCATTTTCGTGCCATGCCAAGGATAGACATCTACCATTTGGCCTCTTTTCGCGCAAGGGGGGCCAAGTGGGTGTTGGTGGGGGGGGGGGGTTTATGAAAATGATGTTCGCTTGCAAATTATTACACCAAAATTAAAATAATATTTCTCATGATTGCAAATAGCTGAGCGAAGCAGATTTTGTTCTGCCAGCCAGTGCACGTTTTGTTTTCCTTGGCTTGTAGCGCCATAAATATACATGCTTATTTATATTTCTAATTTTCACCTTTTTGTTTGGTTTTTGGCTCGCCCGCTTTTTGTGTCGAGTTTGCTCAGTTGGCATTTAATACCCGGACTTTCTGTTGGACTGCGCTCTTCATGATTCTTTCTTTTTTTTATTATTATTTTCGCCTTAATAAACTGCCTGAGTTGGCAGAAAACGAGATGGCTAAGGAATATTGCCGGTGACTGTGAGCAATTTTCATTTTATTTCGCCGCCGAACGAAATGGGAAATGCTGAAAAGTGAGCTGCCCTGATGAGAGGGGGGGGGGGGGCGTATCTTTTTGGCAGAGGGTCAGGTGCTTCGCTCAACTAATTATGTCGAAATGAGTTTTTCGCAGCCACCACGCCGTTGCGAAGCGCGGTCTTAACTTGTCTGCCATAGTTGGCAAATGTCAGGCATCCGCAACCCACACATATCGCACACATACACAAACACACACTCACATGTGGACACATGCGGTGGTGTGTGCCATATCCTTGCACATCCTTCCTCCGACTTTCGCAACTTTCTCAACTTCCGTGCCGCGCAGATTGGCATTTAATGTTAATTTCGCGACCTAATTAGCCATAAAATCTGCGCTCCGCCCGGCAGCAGGGTAAATCTAATCAGCTGCAGGAAAGTGTGGCGTGTGCTGTTGCACGACTGCCGCGGATCTTAGCCCCACTTCGCAGCACTCCTATGGCAGCATGCTAATGTGCACTTGATTAGAATGTCACTCCAAGCCTGCCCACATGCACTTCCAACTCTGGGCCAAGATGCCCAGATTAAGCTGCAACCAAAGCCCAGAAACTCGTGCAGTCACAGCCACGATAAGCCCTCGGCCCTCGGCAATTCCTGGCCAGCAAAATGGCCAAGGCCTCCGGCTGTCTGGCGAAATGGTAAAGTATGGCCAAGTCCGACCGAGTGCATTATGTGCCGACAGGACCTGCGTGCTCGCTGGCCACAGGACCTGCATGACACTTATTGTGTAAATCATGTTAGAGCGGCAGCACTGGGAAGAAAATATGGCTTTCCGTTGCTTAAATGAATCCTTGAAAAAGTTCCATATCTATCCCCAAAGCCAGTACTACTTATCAAAAGTTATTGACTATCTAGAATTATTATTTGTGAAGTCATCAGTTCTTAGCATCGTCTTTCTATCTATAATGAAATATTTTTTCCCAGTACATAGGAGCACAAAATTGATATACCATCGCAAAAGCCCCACAGATATGGCTGGCAAATTATTCGTAGAAAATTGTTTTCTCACGACAGCCAGCAAATCAAAATGGATACGAGGCAGTAATAAAACTATAAGTGGCCGTTTTGCGTGGCCATTAGGAGCAGTTGATAAGTGGGGAAGTGTATTAGATATTGGAGGGGGATGATATTCCAGGGGAGAAGCGGAGAAAAGAAAAGTAATGTAGACCCAGTGTCATTGTCTTGCTATATTCATCCGCCCGAGGCAACTCCTTGTGTTTGTCCTTTGTCCTTTGTCTTTGCCGCCTCCGCTTTCGTCCTTATCTGCCATCCAGCAGTCAATATTTCAGTTCGACTTTGACAGGACCGCTGATGAGTTCGCTTCCACTCGTCCTGGCGGAGTGCCCACACCCACCCACGACGTGACTTCTGGCATCTTGTTATTATATCGAAATTATCCTGCAACCGAAATTGTTTCACAGTCACACGTGCCGAGGCCATTTGGAAACTTTTGGCGGGAAAATTGGATACTACAATATATAGGCAATCATAAGCGGAGAAAATTTGGATTAGCTAGTCAATGTTCAATAATAACTATTTAGTTATTGGTAGTAATACATCTACTATTTCACAGCATAAATTAGAAAAATGTATATTTTTTTAAAAGGACTTTCTATATAGCTTTATGCCTCGTAAGAGCAGTCCCAGCCATTTTCCCTCCTAATTAGTAAACTTCGCCCATTTTTCCGAGCCAAATCCGCAGCACCGATGGGAACTCCGATGAGGATTGGGTTTCATTTTTGTAACTGGCATTGGAGCATTGGGGATGCGGACGGCGTGTGCAGACGATTTGTAATTTGCTCATTTTTGGAAGGAGGGATTCGCCGACGGAGGGATTCTTTGAGTTGTTATCATATCAGGCAGCGCCGAAAAATATATGTCATGCGGTCATGTGACTGGAATTCATTACCCCGAAAATTATGCAAAACCCATTAGAAGAAACCACCCCCGCCAGTTTGCCGGATTCCCAGTTAGCCTGCGATGTGATACATTCTTAATTCTGTGCCCCATGGCCTTTAGGCTCCCGATGCTCATCGAGCTGCCTCATTCGGCATGTGAAGAGCTGCGTCAAAGGGAAACTTTGGGCGCCGCTAATAAAACTGATGCCAACTCATCAAAAACTAACTTTAAATATGTCCTTTGGGTTCTCAATCAAACGAGTGCGTGCGTGCGTCCTGAGACGATGAAATGAAAGTGAACCTATTTCCTGGAAAAAGTCAAGGGGCTGTGTAGTTTTAGAGCTGGAGCTCGTTAGTTTACGGGCCCCATTTGGCATTTCCGGGGATAATATTGCAGAGTGGCAAACGGAATGCGAGAGCAGGGGAAAAAAACACACACACTGAAAGCCGTACACATTTCATCTGACGACTGCAACAAATTAATCATAATCCGTATGCGATGAACTCGAAAACTCAGGTCGTGGCTGGGGGTATTGATTTCGAATTATGCAAATATTTGGTCAAATGATTCGCTCATGTGTGCTCAGCCCGACAGCTCACGAGATTTGGATTAGCTGGCATTTTTCCGTCTCTCCGCTTTTCCGGATGACGTCAGGGCTCTGTTTCAGTTGAATTTCCCCGGCTTGCTGTGCATTCCGCGACTGTCACGGTTGTCAGGACATTCCGTGTGGTAGCCAACATGACCGTTTGGTTGGTAACTTGATTTGCCACGACAAGGACGGACAAAAGGCGGAAGCCGCACGGGAAAAACTTTCAGCGAAATTGGTCATCAAGGGGGCTTGTTTCGCAAATCAAAACAGATGCCACATTGTGGAGCATCAGCATGACATAGTAACGTTTAATAAACTTTTCGCATTGAAAGATTTATTCGAATTTGGTTAAAGACTAACTTTTATTTGGGAGTGCCTATAAATGTTTGCCACCAGACGATTTCTCCCTGTGCACAGTCCTGACCCACATCCAATTTGTGACAATAGTTAATTATTAATCACGACACATCGGGGAGCAAAAGGATGGCAAGATGCTGACATCTCTGGTCGGGGGACCACATGTCGTATGAGCAATATGCCACTTAAAGTAATGCCCGATGCTCGATTGGCTCACTGACAGCAGGCAGACGTTGGTGTAAGTGTATCGGCGCCTACAGCCCGAATATCCTGAATGTCCTGAGCATTGCCGTTGTCATTCACCTTGTTGTTTGGCGAAGAGTTCGCTGTAGTTGTCGTTGTCGCTGTCGCTGTCCTGGTTGTTGTCCTTGCCGGTTGTCGTCCTGTCCAATCATTATTCATTGCGTGACAAGCGCGTTAAATGTGTCTTTCTGCCGGGAAGCATGTATGAGTGTGCCACAGTCGGCAATAACTTTTAACATGCCAAAGGTATTTCCGCAACAATAGCAGCTGGCAAGTGAAGGGGGCATCACACACTCGAAGAATCGAAAGGCCAGGGTAATAAAATAGAGTTGTTTCAGATTCGATTGCCAAGCGTTTTTTTAGTGAATTCAGACTTAGGCTGCATATTACGTATACGCAAAGTGGTCCGGCCACTTAACTTAGATTTTCCATATTTTTTAACCTTGCCATTTTTCGAGTGCAGAAGCAGAAGGATAATTTGCGTGTTTCTCTGCTGCCGCTTCCGTTTTGGGTGCCAATCCTGAGGACCGGAGTTTGGGCTGTCGATTCCGTCTCACGAGCTGTCTGTGCGAGCCACAAATTAATGCCAGCCATTATCACGGAATCCACTTTCATGCCCACCACGCCGCCATCATTATTCGTCCTTGATTGCCCCGAATAGCGAACAAAATGTATATATAGTATAAAGTATATCCGAAAAACAAAAGACCCCCTCCCTGCCCGTTGTTTTGTTTGATTTCTGTTTGCCCCGGCTAGATTCCTCGCGTGCCATGACACTCTGCCACCGGTGTAAATATTTGTGACATAATTAAGCAGCCCGGTACCGAGGGATCTGGGCTCTGAAGGCCAGGAGCCAGGGAGCAGAAGCCGGGATATAGAAGGCATTATCAAATCGGTCGGGGGCACACAAGTTGCAAAGCCGAAAATAAAGCAAACATCGGTGCTCTGAATGGCGAAGCGTTTTCGCCACGCGCGTGATTAAATTTCATTTGTGGACCCAACCAAAACGGAACCCAACTGACTGACTGAATGACTGGCTGACTGAGTCCTTAGTCCTTAACTCGCAGTATTTACCGTCGTTTTAGTGCCTCGCCTCGCTCGGGTTAGTCGGGAAAACCGGGCTTTTCCCCCACAGTGCGTGTGTTTGACTTGGATTCGCATTAAGATTGTCAAAGATTTGGACCCCGGTGGGGAGCCACTCGAACGCTTCACTTTGTTTCGCTTGGTTTACCTGAAAAAAAAGGATCGAAGCCCCAAAAGCGCCAAAAAAAAAAAAAACGCTCGCAGAGCAATTTTGAAGATTTTAGGCGGCGATTTATCGCCACTGAGCGCCTGAGTGGGTGCCACCGATACTGATACTTTGGGCCCAGAGATAGTAGTCTATTCCATCCAGTTAATTTGAATACGAAGGCTATGAAAAGGAAAAGGTTGTTCAATGTCACGGCGGCTTTGCTCGTCTATGCGCCATGCGATTCCAATTCAGCGATAGTGCACGAAATTAATGGATGTCGGGACAGGATCCCAATACCACCTACTTGCACATGTCCTTATCGACGGGAAACAACAATGGCAGCTCCACTAATAAATTCTGGCATTAGGCCTCTTTTCCGTGGGGGCGTGGCACTCAAGCTGGGCATTACACTTGACAACAGCGAAGTGCCTCGTCAGGCCGTAAAAATTGTGTTGCCTACTTCACGGGGCAATTCCAGAAACATCCAGGAACATAGGAACATCGAGCGTGCAGGACACATTGTACTCAGTGCTCAACTGTCAGTGTTTTTATTAGTTTGTTGCAGTATTAACACGCATAAATATTTATGTAAGGCGGTGTGGAGTTCCAAGCAAAATATTAGTTCATTTGTGTGAAATTTAAAGCTCTCGCACATTTTCCATTTTATTTAAATTATCAAAAAGTTAAAGTAAGTGAAATTTGAGCAAAATAAGCAAAAAAAAAGTTGCCGACTCGCACGAAAATTCAATTTGCCCAAGTTCGAGGCCAAGAAGTTGGACTGTATGTAGTGGCAGACTCGGCCGCTTTTCCGCTTTTCCGCTTTTCCATTTCCCCAGCCAGTTCTTAGGTGCCAGTTGGCAGGCAATTTCAATAAACACATCGACTCGTCTCGGAAGTTTTAATAATTCAATAGGCAACAATGGGACATGGAAAATCGCTTCATGTAATTACGGCTCGCATAAAAATTCAACAAATGGCCGGCGGCTGGCACTTTATTGAATGTCTGGCGAACGGGAATCGTCCATTCGGTTTCCTTGACTTCGATTTCAATTCAAAGACTGTTATTGCAGCTGTCACAGCGGAAGAGATACATGCCAAACATTTTGCCACGAGGATCTAGAATTTTATGTTGTGATTTGGCGCGATTCGTTGCTGCAGTGGGTCCGAATTTCCGAATCCAATTCGATGGCATAGACCGAATGCCATTGCAGGGAATTCATTTTGTGGGCCATCGAAAGAGGATGGCAGGGTCCTCGAAATTGAAATACTCTGTACTGTATGAAATTTTTGGCGAAATAAACAACTAACTCGATTCTCGCATGCATGCTGGGCACGATTTTCCCACCGCTTTTCCCGGAAAATCTCTCGCTGGCCATTTTCGGTATACCCGCATATAAATGCGGCACGGGCGTTTGCTTAACTTTCATGAGGCTATTCAATGACTTAACCATTTCCACCCCGCTGCCTTTTCCAGCTTTTTCACGCACGCACACAGCGACCAGCTAACTGAAAAGGGTCAAAAGGTTTTTCACACATATACAAATTGCTGGCCTGGCCGAAAGCATTTTGCATAGAGGCCAGACTTGGCTTTCGGCCAGCTTTGCCCAGCTTTTACTTTCACCAACAACCTTAAAGGTTGCCTCAATTAAATTTCTCGACCCAGACGCAGAAAAAAATATGAGAAAATCGCAGAGAGCTGCAGGCCACCGCCCACTTGTTCATATGAATTTCTTTCACACTGGGAAAAAAAAAACGTTGGCAAATTTCGATATTTCGAACATAACTTGGCTTAAAACGATCGCAAAGCTAAAAGGATGACTGTTTTTTAAAGCTAATTACCTATGCTAACGATAAGTTTTACTTTTTGGAGGATTTAGAAAAATTAATTTTTGGGTCAAATTTTGCATTTTTTATAAGGGGTACCATCATTAAAATTTGCAAAAAAATCGAAAAAATTAAAACTTTCAAATTTGAATGCCAATCGATTGGGAATTCAATAACGAGCTCAACGAGGTATGCCAATACGTATTTGGCCCAATATTTCCAAAAAAAACTATAATTTCTAGATGAAAAATGACTTTTGGCCAAATTTCGACATTTAAGCCTGTTTTTTTCAGTGCAGAATACGTTTGTAGATTTGTTTGCCCAGTGCACACATATTTTCGTGTCTCTCGTTCGGTTGCCCTGTTTTATGCCAACTTCCTGAGCCCTCGTTCGCATTTTGACTTACTGCACATCAACAGCCTCATCAGGCGGAGCGAGTAAGTGAAAAAAATGTTTGCTTTTTTAGCCAGGACGAGTGAGAAATGTGCCAGGAAATTGTGCTAAGCTGCTGAACAAAAAACGGCGAAAAGACGCTGCCTCCGCCGTTTCAGCCATTTCAGCTCCAGCTGCCATGTGGCCAAGGAAAACATAAACCATAAACGTGTCAGACTTGGATCAGGTTCGGTTTCTGCTCCTGTTTCTGTTCTGGACTCCGTTTACCGAGGGGCAGGAGTTCCAGATAAGCCAACATAAGGCAGCAGGCAGCTGAATTTATGGTATTCGCGACCCGGAAATGAGCAACCAGGATGTTGCGGCAGGAGGCACGAGTCCTGCGGCCTTCGTCCTTCTCCGCTCGATTGGCTGCAGACTACAGCCACCACAACTCCACGCCTGGCGATGACAGGTGATAATCGGAGGAACGGCACAAGCGTAACTAAGTAACAAATGATATGGACCTCCTGAAAGGATCACAAATTTGCGAATTAAGCCCATTTTAAGGGTCCCATTTAGGCTGTTATGGTAAGCCAATTAGCAAGCAATTTCACACGTAATCATGCAACGTCAGCAGGGAAAGGGTTTCGAAGGATGTACATCTTATAATTATTAAAATCTCGAGTGGAGTCTTAAATTCTAAAGAGAAATGTGCAGCCTTGAAGTTGAAGCAATGTCTCTGACTATTTCGTTGATTGCTTTCGCACACATTCAAAGTAGAACAGCAAGCTTATTCCCAATCCACTGAGCTCGTCCACCTTTAGTCTTCGATTCGATTAAGCCAACCCGAAATTTCTTCTGCTTAAATGGAAGCATCTGTGGTGGCAATGCAGGAACTTGGTGCAATGGAAATCCTGGATGGAGACGCCAACGCCAACTGTTTACATTAGACACGGGCCTTAGCAATCAACTCGCGGTGACAGGGGCCAGGACTCTTGAATAATGCGGCGCACAGTTGTTGACTTCCTCTGTCAAAAGCCGCTGACAAAGGCAGCATCCACTTAGTCATCCTGCCCGGCAACTGGAGTTCAAGTCCTGGTGGTCGCACGCTTCACTTCCTGCCAACAAGCTTGGCACTCCAAATGTAATTTAATTTGTTTATTTGTGTGGCACTCGCCTCCGAAGGACCTCCACTCCCCACACTCCACATCTGCAACGCCACCTCCTGCGCCAGGATCTCTCCTCCAGCTGGCGTGTCTGCTTGCCAATTAATTGCGCACCTTTTGGGCGCAGGAGAGCAGCTGAAAGCTGCTGAGCTCCTCCACCTGCAGATTTCCGACCAGGCGGCGGCAGCCCAAAAAATCCTCTAATTAATGTGTTTGTTTAGCTTTTGTGCGCGGGAAATTTGCTTAACTCGGTTACCTGTGGATGCGAAAGTCAACATTTTAATTGAATGAAATTTATAGCCCGCCCCGCCCAGCGATTCAATTACAATAGCTTCATTAGACCGACGAAAACTTTTGTCAAAAGAATCCAAACTTGATTAAGTATAAAAATTAGAACATGCTCCCAAAACGGCTACACATCATTTTATGCCAGAGTTTGCGCATCCACAATTTCGCTTTCCCTAAACTCAAAACAACTTTAATTGGTTTTCATATTAATTTGCTTACTAATGATAATATTATTGCATTAAGGCTGTCGATATCGACATGAAATGTGCTGTTTACTTTGCGATGAAATTATAAAATATTCAGAGCGGCATTATGGTAAAGTTTATCAAAGGGTTCAGGATGTTCACTACTCAAATCCACAGTGGCTACAATAAATCTGCCGCTCCATGAAATGTGTAAAACCGACACTTTATCTTAAGTTCGTCCTGATTGCATTGTGTTCACCAGCCTTCCTGTCTCTTTTCTCGACAGCTTGGCAGCCCGCCGGCGAGTCCTGCTGAAGGACATGAAAATGCGCTTCATTAATTTGGCTGGCAGCCGCGAACTGCAGCAGCAGGAGCAGCAACTGCCGGGGAAATTGGAACAGGAACAGAATCAGGCACAGGAACAGCAACTGAAACAGGGACTCGCGTCAGCTGCAGCGACACAGCACTGAGTTGCAATGGTGGACGACAATGGCTCGTCGCCGGAAGTGGAAGGAGCGGAAGGAGCCGGCGCGCCCCTCCTGGCGCTCCTCCGGGTGGATGGGCTCAATCAGACGCAGACCCGTTCTCCCTCGCCGTCGTTCTTCGGCAGCTACAACATCTCCGAGGATGTCTACTTCTACTTCAATGGGCTGCCGACGAGCACGGAGCTCGTGCTGAACGCCACCACCTCCGCCACCAGCGCCACCTTGAGTCCTGCGATGGTGGCAACAGGAGGTGGCGGCACCACCACGCCGGAACCCGATCTCTCCGAGTTCCTGGAAGCGCTGCCCAACGACCGTGTAGGCCTGCTTGCCTTCCTCTTCCTGTTCTCCTTCGCCACGGTTTTCGGCAACTCACTGGTCATCCTGGCCGTCATCCGGGAGCGGTACTTGCACACGGCCACCAACTACTTCATCACCAGCCTGGCCGTGGCCGACTGCTTGGTGGGCCTGGTGGTCATGCCCTTCTCGGCGCTGTACGAGGTGCTGGAGAACACGTGGTTCTTTGGCACGGACTGGTGCGACATCTGGCGGTCCCTGGACGTGCTCTTCAGCACCGCCTCCATACTGAATCTGTGCGTGATCTCACTCGACCGCTACTGGGCCATCACGGATCCCTTCAGCTATCCCATGAGGATGACGGTCAAGCGAGCGGCCGGACTGATAGCCGCTGTATGGATCTGCTCCAGCGCCATTAGCTTTCCGGCCATTGTGTGGTGGCGAGCTGCGAGGGATGGCGAGATGCCCGCCTACAAGTGCACCTTCACTGAGCACCTAGGCTATCTGGTCTTCTCGTCGACGATATCCTTCTACCTGCCGCTTCTAGTGATGGTCTTCACCTACTGTCGCATCTACAGGGCAGCCGTCATCCAGACGAGATCTCTTAAGATTGGAACCAAGCAGGTGCTCATGGCCTCCGGGGAACTGCAGCTCACATTGCGCATTCATCGTGGTGGCACTACGCGGGATCAGCAAAACCAGGTCTCCGGAGGAGGAGGTGGCGGAGGAGGAGGTGGCGGTGGCGGAGGATCTCTGAGCCACTCGCACTCCCATTCGCACCACCATCATCACAATCACGGCGGTGGCACGACGACCTCCACGCCGGAGGAGCCGGATGATGAGCCGCTATCCGCTCTGCATAACAACGGACTGGCACGCCATCGGCACATGGGCAAGAACTTCTCGCTGTCCAGGAAACTGGCGAAGTTCGCCAAGGAGAAGAAAGCGGCCAAGACGCTGGGCATCGTGATGGGCGTGTTCATCATCTGTTGGCTGCCCTTCTTCGTGGTCAACCTGCTGTCTGGGTTCTGCATCGAGTGCATCGAGCACGAGGAGATCGTCTCGGCAATCGTCACCTGGCTCGGCTGGATCAACTCCTGCATGAATCCTGTGATTTACGCCTGCTGGAGCAGGGACTTTCGCAGGTGAGGATCCTTAGTTATCCTTGAGCCGAAGCATTCAGCTCCACAAAACGCAGTTTCTTATTTTCAAATTTTATTTTATTTATTATGCGTCAGTGCACACAAGGATTTAGCTTATCCTGGCTCCTGGGCTGGAAGCTTATATATTTTTAGCCAGAACGAAGATGTTTATTCAACGTTTACCTTTGGTGGAGTAAGCACAGAAAGTACTCTTTTTTTGTGCTGTTTTTTTATTTTTTTATTTGGGCTGCGTTTTTGTGGCTTTCGAATGCCGAGCTTAACCCAGCTGGCCCCGATCCTAACTGGCTTCTCTTCCAGGGCCTTTGTGCGTCTGCTGTGCATGTGCTGTCCACGCAAGATTCGCCGCAAGTACCAGCCCACGATGCGTTCCAAATCGCAGGTGAGTGTTCTCCGACCCACTCCATCCACTGCCATTCTCATCCTCCGACAGGCGATGCGAGTCGATGTGTTTCGATTCTCTTCCTCGTTTTTACGGTCTGGGAAATTGGGAAACTTGGCGGTTTTCCACATTTTCTCCTTCGCTGCTGTCTTGTTGTTGCATCCACTTTTTTGGGTTTGATGGAGACCGCTTTCGTGAATTAAGCGCTCCACTTTCGTATGCTCCAAAAACGAAACTCAACGAACGGCGAAATTAATTTACAAACTTAATGAATATGCAAAAAAATAACTGACATTTACCGCCCAAACCCCGACCCACGATTCTGGCCACCACATCCGTTCACACATGGTAGGCAGCCATGAAAACTTCCTGACATCCGCAGCGGATTCATTCTCATCCACCGACATCCTTACATCCCCAATCCTGCATAAATCATCCGGGGCGCATCACTCAACCTGTCGACCCTCGACCCTCTGCGTGATTTTAATGAATAATTTTCTAATGTTTGGCAACTCTGGCTGCACCTGAGTGGGTTGCCGTGGGTTGAATGGGATCGTTAGAGCGTTGCACCCGCTGTTTGCCGACGGAGAGATCCATTGTCGTCCGTCAAGGACCCACTGTCAATAGGATCCCTAAGTAATTACACCAAAGTCACGGGCTTACTTTCCCCATTACAGTCGAACTTGTCTGAACTTTAGTATAAGAAAGAGGAGTGTTGAATTAATTTTAAGACTTGCCAAGAAAATACATAGTCTCATCTTCCGTTCAACGTGGCGTATGAGTGATGAGTTGAAAGCTAAATGTTGAAGTTGGGCATGCCCTTAAACTCAATACCATCTGATGGCGAATAACTTTATGATTGCCAAGTTTTTTGCTTAATAAATTGTGCAAGTTCGACTGTTCGGCAAGTAATTTGGCAAACCTATCAGAAACGCTTAAAGTGTCAGTTTCGGAAACGAAGGCCTGTCCCAAAATAGCTCATGTCACGACAGCATTAAAGTCATTACGGCTTCGCCACGGATCCCCATCTCACACCCATCCCATAGACAGCATATATATATAGTATAGCCATGTCTGGCGAATCGAGCTGATTGTGATTCCGGCGGCGTTCTTGATTTTGCAGAGATTCGCGACGCGGCGCTGCTACTCGACCTGCTCGCTGCACGGCATTCAGCACGTGCGACACAACTCCTGCGAGCAGACCTACATATAGTTTAGCGTAGATTTAGTTGACAATGATTAAGGCGCCGAGCCACGCCCCCTAGCGCCCTCCATTTGTCCGTAAGTCAATGGCAAGGTAAGCGAGCTCTGACTCTGTGTCTGTATCGGTGTCGGTGTCCGTGTCCTGCGACTCTCTCTGTTCGCCGTTCTCTGTCTGTGTGTCCTGTTGTCCCTTGAACGGCACCCACATGAAGAACCGGGGAATAAGCACGAGCATCCTGTCTGTGTTCTTCGGTATCTGCATCTGTTACTGTTGCCGTCTCTGTCTGTGGCTGCGCTATTTCACTCACTCCTGTTTGTTGACTCGGACATGGCATTGTTGTTTGTGTCCTTGTTTCCGTTTCACTCTAGTGTGTTCTCGAAATCTCCAGAGATTTGAAACTGCAAAGTATGCTACGAACAAGAAGTTTGCTTGAGGATAATCTTAAAAAACATTTATGTTCATCCTTTAAAATGTCAAACGATTTGAGGACTCTAGAGATTTCGGGAACACCCTGTTATGTATGTTTTCTTGATTTGCTTACCTTGCTGCAAAAGAACATGATGCGAAAACAGACTCTGATTCAAGCACCTGTTGAATGTGTTGCACCCTTACACACACACACACACTCACAAGCACACACACACTGGGACACTGATAAAGCTATCCACCCACGCAAAAAAGTCCCTGGGCTTCAACACCTGAGCCCTCTCTGTTTGATGATGTTGTTTTTTGTGTGTTGTTGCAGGCAAGCTGAATGAAAATGAAAAGAGCACAAACAAAGAAAAGAAAAATCGAAAGTTTCCACAAAGTCTCTGGGCACTCAAACACACTCGCACACACACACACACAATCTTGCACACTTGCAGGACACAATGTCCTTTCAACGTTTTTGTCACCGTTTCCTGTTGCTGTTTTTGCCCACCATGTTCCTGCTCCTGTTGATGTTGTCGTTACTGTTGCTGTCGCCCCTCACAAGAGATTTTCCCAGTGTACACAATGACGAAACAAGAAAAAACCGAAACACCAGCACCGCTCTCTCATAACGTGTTTGTTGATCTTTTTATACTCGTTTGTGGCAGAGTAAAAATGGTTTATGCGATTCGGGAAAGCAGATGAAAGGGCCTAAAAATAGACTGGACTGGCTTTAATAGGCAGGAACACTTGTGGTGGAAAAACACGAGTGCTGGAAATCTGTGGAAAAACTTAAGATCTTTAGAAAGAAAAGCAAATTTTCATTTAACGATAGGCTGTACTACAATATTATTATTATTTTCATGTGATCTTTTCTTATGATTTTTACTTTTGAAATTCATTATTTGCCGAACTTTTTGGCTGACTGCCCTACTAATTATATTGAAAGCTCATTCGAAAAGGTTCAGTTAAAAGGATTCTTAATTTTGCCAAAAATGTGTGTTTAACTTTCTGGCCATCTTTTCTCTGCGATTTATGACCGAGAAGGAAGGGTTTCACATTTTCAGTTCGTTTTTTATTATTTTGGATCAATACATACTTGGCCGGCCTCTTGACCTTCTCGACATAGCATCCGAGTCAGGATGCTACCTTTTCCCCACCGGAGGCAAGAAATACCCGCAAAGGAGTCACGCACAACCGATACTTGAGAAGTGTTATCAAGTGAACCATAAACATTTTTTGCACTTAAAAATTTCCAACTCAATTTTCGCCCGCCGACAAGCGTACACAGCCCGCACACACACCACACTCGTACATACCACACACATGTAATTGTATTGATGAAAATGTTATTTACAGCAATCAACAGCCAATATGTGTCTGGCCTCGGTGGTGGTGCGGGTGTGGCTGTGTGGGTGTAGGGATAAGGATGCGGATGCGGATGCGGATGCGAATGCCTTTCCGCATCCGCTCCTTTCGATTTTGGGGGTTTTCTTTGCGATGTGTCTGTCATCATATCAATTACACCCAAGAGCATGCCAATTTATTTGCCAAGTGCCTCCACTGCCAATTCAAAGAACGCGGATATGAAGTTTCGGGCACGACTGAGTCGACACTTGAAGCATTCCGTTCAACGGGCGGGATTACTTAAAATAATACCTGAATAAAATGCAGGCATTTGCCGGCATTCGATTCAGTTGTTCAATAAAACATCATAGGATTTAAAGCTTGCTGGTTGGCACAACAAGAAAGCGAATTGATTGTCAAAGGATAAAGTTTGTGCACTTTATAAGTTTGCCTGTTGGCTGCAGAACGTTTGCCCAGAACACTAAATGCCAAATATAAATCAACAAGAAAGCACTTAATTTAATAGAAACTTGTATCAAAAATCTTCAATTTAACCAAAAGAGGTTAAAGGTTATGACTCACCAGCGAGCTGGGGAAAATGGGCAGCAAGGAGATTGGAGATTGGCCCAGAATTGAAAAAGCAAAACATGGCGAGGAGGATAATACGCATACGACCCGTTGTACAAGGGCAAATTTAAAAGATTAAAGTAAACTTATCAAACAGGTCCTAGCTGGTTCTACTACCCGACACTTTTGTCCTTGCTAACTGCTTGCAATTTGTATAATTTATGACAAATCCTTTGCTCAGGAAGGACCTGCCCTTTGGCCGACAAATGAGGCGACTTCCGGCTGCCGCAATTTGCTCGCTCTACGGCAAGTGGAAATGGCTTTGGTCAAATGAGGATATTGCAGATGTGTGGTTAGGTGCCTGGCCGAAAGGACTCGATTTCCGCCCTCAAAAGTCGGGCACTTGACTGCCCCACTGTTGGCCATCTTTGTGCCACCTCAAGCACATTGCGGTCAGCCGCAAGTTGCAGCTGTCTGTGTGCCACTGGGAGTCGCCAGTCCCAATTCGACACTTAAAAATTAACTTTACACGAGTTCCATTCAACTTTAATGCCACCACCGCCCACACTGCCACGTGCACCCTCAACACGCCGATTAATCGCCGACTGTCGTCTGTGGGCCGCCTGACATTTGTGACCACCCCTGACCGCCCACTCGGTGTCCTAATGAGCCGTAAAGGATTCCCACCCATACACACACACATATACACATAAGCGCACTCTGGCCGCCAGGGCCAATTTGCATCCCATTTCGACTGGCATCCTTAGTGGGCGTGCACATGGGAAAAAATCCACTAAAGGTCAGCCAATGATCGTTTTACATATCGAAAATTATTATACTTGCGGTATATCATAGCGACATTTAAATGGCATAAAGTCAAGTATCGTTTACGTACTTGTGTCCTACGAATTTCATATTCCTAGCAAAAATATTTTGAGTGTTAAGTGTTACCACACTTTTAATTACAAATCTTACATTAAACATATTGGTGAAACCAACAGCCTAATTGTATATGATTGTTAAGATTATAATAAATGTAGAACATAAGAGGTGGTGTTGATTTCTCCCTGTGCACTTGAGCGCAACAAGATGTTTTGATTGAAAATGCCAGTCAGTCATACCGAGCCCACCCAAACATACACACACACACACAAATCGGAGCCACACACACACACGCATACACATTTGCAGCTGAGGCTCTTTAGCATAAATTTGGCAGCTTGTAAACCAGGAATTTGTGCTTCTAACTGTTTGCAGAGGAAACCACTGGCCAGCCGGAGGCCAACTGCCACATCCTCGGAGCTGCTGCGTTTCGGGGCCTTCGAGTAGCGAAAACTGCAGGGAAATAGCACGTACTTTAATCAATCCTTGATAAATATGTATATACTCTGCTCCTTGTGGCTGCCAGTGTTGCTTTTGCTAAAATGCTGCTGCTATAATCGCTGCTAATTGCATCAATTATTGGCCAAGTCTTTGTGCTATTTATGAGAGGCGGTCCAAATTGAATTCGAAATCGAAATTGCTTAACCGATTAATCAAACCGATTTCATGCCACCGAAACGAACTGAGGCGCACTAAATGGAACAATAATCGTGTGCCTTCTATATACACACAAATACATCCCGAATACGTGGATTCGATAATGGCTCATTTCTCGGGCAGGACGAACATCAAAATGTAATTTACCACAAATGTTGCGCAAACATCAATTATCCCTAATTGACTGTGAACGTGAAATTAACGTTTATAATTATGTGACAGAGTCGTTGGAGCGGAAGTCCGAGCTCCAGTCCGTGGGAATTCTCGTAGGCAGTCATGTAACTTTTAATGTCCTGCCCAGGCTCCAAAGGGGGAGCAGCGAAATGAGGTCCTGGCAATCGGGCATTTTGTGACTGTCAACGGACAAGGTCGCCGTTAAGCAGGCGGGATAGGGATAGCGATAGGGTGCCCCCGCAGCTTAGCCTGTGGCCCCAGTCAGGATCCCGGGGATACCAGGACCCCGGAGTGGTTTATTGAGTGCCAGGCAATAAATTAGCCAAAGGGGCGTGGCCGCGACAAGTTCGTGCGCGAAACAGCCCACTTGGAGCTGCCACGGTGCCATTGACCTTTTGGCGAAGCCGCACGAAAGGTCCTTTTTCGGTGACCAGCCCCTAATGAGTCACTAAAATGTTATGATAAAAATACTCAAGGCAAAATGAAGTCTAGATAAGCGGGTTTTATGAGCAGGTCCTAAAACAACGTAGATGGCGGGAATTAGTATTTAGAAAAAGGTAAGAATATGCAGATGGCCAGGAAATGATTTCAACTATCGATTTATATGTAAATCAAGCAAGTAATAAGTGTAATTTATTATTTCTACTTTAAATCAAATCGACTAGATTAGGTGGCAGCTATTAACTTTTCAGACGTATAGGTGCAAGCTTACTTAAAGCAAAGTGTCTACAGCAAAACTAACTCAAGTGATTATCTAACATCCCTACTCTTGTATTTTCGACATCGCCGGGGGGCTATAAAAATTGCAAATTACCAAGTTGGCCTGGGGCGTCTGCTAAGCGGGCCATCCGGTCAGGCTCTTCAATTATTTAAGCTAATTGCGACCGCACTGCGAAGGGCGACGGACCACTCGGCGTATACGCAATGCAAATTGAACGCAAATGGTCGGGGGATTTAAGAACTTTAGGCGACGTGGTGAAGAAGGTGGTGCCTGTGAGCCTGTAATTGAATTGGGCAACCAAAGATGATGGGTTTTTTGTTGGTTTGGTTTAAGGTGAAATCGGGTTAGGAGCAGCAAAGCACTTGCAAGATGGGAAAAGCCCTTGGAATTTTCCCCAAAAACACACACACACGCACACTCACAAGTTTTTTGATAATGTTGTTGTTACTGTTATAATTCTCAGCCCCAAAAAAAAAAATAAAATAAAAGAAAACAAAAAGGAAACTGAAAATCAGAAATTGGAATTTCAGCTACCGCTTTTCTTTGCCCGTTTTCCCGCTCTTTTGTTGTTGCTATGGCTGCTTGTTGTTGCTCTTTTCCTAGTTTTTCCCACACTCTTTTATTGTTTTGCTGTTTTCAATCATGCATTTTGCTTTGACTTTTACTGCACCCAAAAAAAAAAATAAAATAGTAGAGGAAAAGCCTGGGAAAATGGTTGAAATCAAGGGGAAATCTGCCAGGAAAAGCCGCAACAGTTTTCGTCTCTCTTCTTGTTATTGTTCTTGCTGTTGTTGTTGTTGTGACGCCCCCTCCGTTTTCACCGCCCATCGCCCACCACCCACCTGGTGTTGTTGTTATTGTTGCTCTGGCTGTGCATTGTTGTTGTTGTCGTTTCACTTTGTTGCTTTGCTGTTTGCTGCTGCTGCGTTGAAACGGCAATTTTGTTTACAGCCACACTCCACAAAACAAAAAATTAAAAAAAAAGGAAAAGGAAAAGAAAAGAATAACACCCGAACTTTTCCGGAAACACTGCCTGCAAATTGTATGCAAACACTCGAAACGAAATAAGACAACAAAATGTTAATTAAACGCTTTTTCTCGCCTTTCTACTCTTTCACTCCTCTCTGTCTCTGTCCCTTTCTCAACGAATTGTTTTTTAACTTCATTGTATTCAATTGTTGCTTGTTTTTCCGCTTACTTTCCAACTTTATTCGGATTACTTCGACATTTGTTTGTTTACTTTGAACTTATCTTTTCTATATCTTTACTTAACTAACTTTACTTTATTAATTCAATATTTCCTTTTTTCATTTTAAACTTAAATGTTGTTAAATATGTTTTGCCCACTTATTTTCAATACATTATCATTCCTTTTTGTCCCTTTCTGCCCCCTTTTTTCTCACAGTGTCACGTGGCCGCTGCAATGGTGGCCGCCTCCACCTCCTTCGGCTACCACTCGGTGAACCAGATCGACCGGACGCTCATGTGACGGCAGCTGAGCAGTTGCAGCACCTGCAGCGGGGGCAGCAACTGCGGCGGATCACGGTCCGCCCATCACCAGCACCACTCCTCGGGCACGGCCACGCCCTCGTCCTCGCAGCGATCCTGCACTAGATGCCAGAGCTTCCACCGCCACCACCACCGCTCCAGGCGCCGCAGCTCGGGGATGCAGATGCGCGGGGACTACAACTCCACCACGGCGGTGAACAGCGCTCTAGCCAAGACCATAGTCACCATCAGTGCTCCTCCGGTGGCGGCTGCCTCGGCCAGTTCGCTGCACCTGGGCGTCGGAGGACGTCCTTCCTCGGTGTCCACCCTGACGATCGCTTCGGTGCCGCCCACCTTGAGTGGCAGTGGCAGTCCAGGAGGCTCTGTGAGCGGGGCCACTACTCCGCTGGCACCCAGTCTCAAGGCCCTGACCCCGGGACCCTCCAACTCGTCGGGTCACCACGTGTCCTTCATGCCCATGACGGGCATGAAGCGGTTGCGCAGCTCGAACGCCTCGCTGGGATCGCCCAATGGAATCATCAGCACTGTGGCCGGAGCGGACACCACCTCGGCGCCCTCGCTGATCGACGCCAGCGAGGATCAGGTGCAGATGCGGAACCAACACCGAATCCTGGAGCAGTGCCAGAGTGTCCAGAGCCAAATAACTACGCTGGGCGACGTGGAGGACGACGACGAGGAGGTCAGCGACAGTGAGAGCGAGAGCGTCGGACTCGCCCTGGTGGTGACCACGCCCCAACTGGAGAGCCAGCCCGTGGAGGCATCGAGTTCCTCCAGCTCCTCGGTCAAGTAAACTCAGCAACAGAACCACGGAAACAAGCCCAGACATTAGCTTTAAGATTCAACCATATACATATGTGTGTTTATCAGAAGCGGTGATCGATGGAAAGGCAATACTTTGGACAGTTCTAAGCCAATCAGATTTTGAATTCACTTTGTTGTCTATTTATTTTTTTACTAGCTCTTCAGGTTTCAATAAGGATATGAACTGAATTTTATTATCATTTTGCCAGCAAAGATTTGTGTATGTATGTATGTTATTTTTACCTTCAAGCGAATCAATATAGCTCAATCCGAATTGCAATTGGCTTAGAGGTGTCCATTGAGTTTCGCCAGCCCATTGGTCGACCCATTCGAAGTGTGTACATAGCAATCTAGACTCGCCTAGCCACTCATTAGCTTATCGATCGGTGATAGAACACTATGCAACAGGAAATCCTCCCTATATCGACACCCAAAAACACGGGGTTGCAGTTGCAGTTGCAGGCGGTAGTTGCATAGTGGGATTAGTGTAACTGTTAGCTCTCATATCTTAGATCTTCCATTATGTAGTTGTTCGTTCCGTTTCGTTCCGTTCCGTTCTGTAAATGTCTCAAACGTCTAGCAATTGAATTCAAAAAGCTACGTCTTCAACCTGTCCAAGTACCTGACTCTCTGAAATCCAAGAAGATACTATGCATGTATATAGCTTAACTTTGACTCCTCTGTCGCTCAAAACTAGCTTTCTGTTACTCGAAACTCGTTTGTTCGTTTGTTATCAACTGAAATTCTACGGGTGCAATATGAATTTATACCAACTTAAGGACTCGAACAATCAGGCAAACAGGCTTCAAGACCAGTTCCCAGTCGTAGGAGATCCAAGTACAAAGTCATAATCACTGCAATTGTTGGCTAGCTAATTAGCCCATCCTCCATTACGTTCTTTGAACTACATATATACCAATATAGCAATATGAATAGGGTGAATTTTAATTGTACTTGTCAGACAGCCGAAAGTTAGGAAATGCGGCAGCTTAATGAATTAATCCCTCAAAAGGCTCGCCCATCCACTTCTGTACCACTCTACATGTATGCTTATGATGGCTAAGCTCCTCCGATTCCGATTTTGCAATAATTAATGTGTGCAATTAGGATTGATTGCCCCGCCCCCACAAGGTCGGCGAATAAATCGAGTAGAAGAATGGGGCTCTAATGCGGGAAAAACTAATAACAATGGCGAGACGTCAGTTTAATGGATGAGTAGGAACAAGCCATGGCAAAATGTTGCTCATTGTTTTCAAAAAACAAACAAAGCGAAATGGATGGTCCAAGGGATGGTTAGGTGGGGAGGGAACAGAGATGGGGGAATTTCAAACAAATGGCAATTATTAATATTGAATATGGTAGCGCATAAGTGACATACATAGCTCATAGAGTCCTCGTTGTGTCTGTATCCGTGTATCGGTGTATTGGTGTGTAAGCATGTCTAGTCTAAGTGTACATGTAAATGCATTATCCTTAAGCATTATCCTTAAGCTCCGAGCAAGATGATTAAACTCAATTGATTGCCATGCATACTAGGCTAAGCTGCAACTGCAAACGGCAAACGGCAAACCTAGATTTATATATTGAGTGTACTATACTGTAACTACCATATACAAACTACGCAAGGAGATTAAAAAGCGACAACTAAGACGGAACTCTCGGCGATGACTTGTCTTATTTAAATTTCAGCCCGGGCACTAAGGGTATCTTTGCGGACTTGCGAATTTGTGGTCCTCCAGGGGGACTGACGGTATGGGGCTGTTTAAGGATTGCTCGCAGGACTGCAAATGCCATGAGTTGCCACACTTGATGGCGATGGCGATGGCGTTGGCCAGCCAAGCAGGAAGACAAAGTGCAGTGCCAGTTCAGTTCAGTACAGTTCAGCAAACAACTGGCAAAAAGTTTACACTTTACATTTTCGGATCATGGCCCCCGGAATCCGTTGCTCCCTTAGGGGATTCAGCGGGTTCAGGGGCTTCACCAGGGTGAGTATGCCAGTCAGTCAGTCGGTTGGTGGGAAAAACGGATATGGCCAAGATGGATAGACAGCTGCACGAGTTGCAGTCAGCAGTCAGCAAAGTGCGAAAGTGCGATGCAACGCATCTTAAACAACTCTTTGGGGGGCACTAGCTCGCATGTGTGTCTGTCTGATTTTTTACACTTTTTTCGCCCAGCTTAGGTCCTTGTGTCCTGCATCCTGCAAGGATACAGTGCCCGTCCCATGGGGCAAGCGTTTGATGTAACAATGTGGGGACAAAACGTGCTGCGTGTATTGACTCACTAATGAGAAAATGAACAAGAAACCAGCGGGCAAACCGGGGCAAACTACGCAGCTCCAGCTCACTAATGACCCACAGCTGAAGCCCGAGATACAAATGGAGATAGGGATACACAGATGGAGATACAGATGCACGGCGAGAATATACGATTTCAAAACGGAATTAGTGCGAGAATGGTAGGTCTTTGTGTAACCTCCAGCTAATGAAATAAGCTTACATTGTTTTTTCCAGTGCAGGAGATTACTTTTAGCTGGCAATCTGCGACTTCCACACCTTCGATTGCCGCAACACTTTGTTGTGCGAACGTTGTAAAAATGCAGAAAGGAGGTTACAGCACATCCAGCCACTCCTCCAGCTCCAGCTACACCTCCATCTGCCGTTCCAGATGTATATAGCAGATATATAGCCATCTGCAGTTGTGGATGCAGCGTGTCCTTGCCCGTAATCAGCCAAATAACGACTGCCAAAATGGTGGATAAGCGCGGAACTAATAAAATGAGGAAACGTTGCAAGCTGCACACAATAAGCGGCGACCGGAGCTCATCCTTCGGTTAGGTCTTTGCCCCCCAAAAACCCCACTTTCTGCCACCTACTCGTAATCCCCCATCTCCACCACCTTTCAGCTTATCACTAGAGTTGAAGGCTGCGTCAAACCCTCGACGACATTTTATTTGCTCGCTGGTAATTTTGTTTCCGTTAGCTACTAGTGTTTTCCCCCATTCTCGAATCCTGGCTATCTCGTTCTTTTGCTTCCTTTTTGTTGGGTTTGGTTAATGAACCGAAATGCGTGTTTGTCTCCCACGTTTCGGGTTTGTATTCTGTGGCATTTCCACTGGAGTTCGCTGCTCCGTCGTCCTTCGTCCTTCTGATCCTGCTCCAGCATGGTGGCGAAATTGTGTTGCCCCAAATATGTATTGCAATCATTGTTTTGATGACTTTGTTGCTGGGCAAAGTCGATGTCGCGTCTCCAGGGGCGCAAGGAAGGAAGGGTCGAATTTTATCCGGTTGTTTGGATTATTGCTGGTAGCTTATGTTCCGGAATCGCATTCTATTTATGGCCAAGTCTTTGGCATGTGACTGTCTCGCACACACACGTACATAATTACAAATCGCTGTCTGGCATTTTCGCTCCGCCAACGCTCTAATGCCCTTAATTATAGACATAAGGACATTAAAAGACTAGTATTGGGGAATGCAACATAAATGCTCCATATATATATAAATATACTTAAATGAAATAGATGCACAGCTATAGATAAATAATAAATGAAATTCATAGCAATATCATTCCAGCATATCATCATTCTGAACTCATTTTTATAGCGCAAATTTGCAAAGATACATACATTAAGCTGCGAAAAAACCGACTTGCCGTCATAAAAATCGATGTCAAACATGGCGACAACTGAACGGCGTAATGAAATCAAAACCCACTTACTTCACATCAGAAATCGGAAAACCGCACAGGCTAAAAAGTAACAATGTTGTGTTCAAATTCGCCGAGAGCAGTAAAAAGTTGGACCCCCCCCTTTGATTACATTTTTCTTTCGGTTTTTTCGAGTGCGTGTTTTTTCAACATTTTATGAATTTTTTAGGTAACGGGAAAAAAGCTGCTAACAGCGATTTATTGCATTCGCAATGGGAATTATTAATGCGAATCCTTTGGCGAGCGGCAGTGGGTAAAGTCCTCTTGAATATGCAGTGGGGAAATTAGTGTCCTGCCGCCGTCTTTATGGGTCCTTAAAAGCCGCTAATGAAATCAATATAGCCGCTCTAAACAATGCCGCTGGAGCGGAGCGCATAAAAATGCTAAATAAATTGATGAACTGCGACAGGATGACGTCCGGAAAAGTGGATGGAAAACGTGGGGCTGGATGGAAAACTCAAGGAAAAACGGTTCGGGGGTGACGAGATGAATGGCTGCCTGGCTGACTGCCTTTTGTCGTAAAAGGCGCCATTCCCTTCCTGTTGTAAAAATGCGAACGGACGACCCTTTCTTTGTGTTGCGATTGAGAAACCGGCGACTTTCGTTACTTTTTTTTTTTTTTTTTGGGGTGGACCACAGGCACTTGCACTCGCCTTGGCCAAGGCCTCCGAATTGTATAAATATAAGCGACATTAGAGCGCGTCTCGAAATAAAACAAACATCAAGTCGAGCCCAGTGAACTGAGCACAGGACCTTCTGCACCTTCCCCGGAAAAATGTAAAAAAAATGGGACAAATAAAGAGGCCCACCTGATGTGGCAATTCAAGCGCAGCTTCATTGTGCTCCCTGTCCCGAGGTTCGATTTTCCATATCTGTACACAATACACACAGCTATTTTCGTGGGATCCGCGAGGGGGCGGCTGGCTAGGTGGGTGTGGCAGTCCTCTGCCAATTTGCCATTGTTCGTTTATATTTAACCATTTATAAATATATGTGAGCAGCAATGACAATGTCCTCGACATAAGTCGTTGTTATTTCGGAGCCAAAAAATGAGCAGTCGTCGAGAAAAATAGATTTACAGTGGAACCAGAATGAAGTAGATAGCTTTCTGAAGAATATTCATATTGTTGTAAATCAATTCATTATTATAAATGCAATATTCTCGAATAGCTGAGATCATGTAAGCAGAGATTTTAAATAAGTTACTTAATAGATACTTTGTTTAGAGCCCACGGTTTCTAAGATAATAGATACTATAGTTAGTTTTTGTTAGTTTCTCGAACCACTGTGCCTGAAAACTGTAAAAAGCCCTCAACGACGTGTCAATGCCAAAGGTTCACACTTGCTGACGGGCGTGGGAGATCCTTTTTGGAAACGGTGGGGTTATTGTTGCGGAGCAGGAGCTGCTGCCCCTGCGTCCTGACGGCTGTGATGGCAACACATTGTTCTAAATATCTAATGGTGCCCAATACGGGGGAATTTGCAATTGAAGCGTGAATTTGCCCTGCCCAATTCCGGATGCGTGAACAATTTCCCGAGCCAAGACAAACAGACGGCCCCGAAAGGAAAAATGATATCTGCCCGGAGTTCCAGGCTGTCGATGGAGATATGAAGTTCACTTGGCGGGCGGCGGCAGGCGAAGGATATGCAGTGAAGCAGGCCAAATGACATCAGTGGATTATCGGCTACATCGGGGGGGCGCATAAACCAAGCAATTTCCTGGCCCAGCCCCGCATATCCTTTTCTCTTTGTGCGGAATAAAAAGCTGAATAAAACACACGAAGGACTCTGCTCGACTCGAACCCAACTCGCTCGCCATGTGCATGTGTGAGTGGAGCGAAACAAAAGGATGAAATATCGCTGAAAAACAGAGCAGAACACAACGCAGCACATCAGGCGCCCCTCTAAAGTGTCGAAGTTTGAGGGAGCACGTAAATTTGCGTTATCCTTGGGCTGACCTTGACTGACGACGGGACAGCGGCGGCAGGAATGACTGCGACTTCCAGTGCTTTGGCCTTCACATTGCCTCCAAAGGCCTCGCACATTCTTTCGCCACTCGCCTGCGAGTATATGTTAAATAACTTCACGCACTCACGCAGCCGTGCACTGGGAGAAACGGAAGCGAGTTAGGTATTATAAAAGATTTAAGATGAGTATCTATTTAAAAGGAGTTCGATACCATTGTCATGTAGGTTTCTATATAGAACCCACAATTTATCAAAAAAGTTTTTATCTTAATGGTATAAAGTATTTCTCTAAGTGCGGCAAAAAGGCGAGATGAAGAGCTGGCTGCTGTTCATGAATGCAAGTACAAATTACGGGCTCATTCAGTTGGCCAAAAGGCGGTGGCTCGCGCAGCGGGGGGCGGCGGGTGGTGGGTGGTGTTTGGATGGGTGGATATGGAGGGGCGTGTCCTGACAGCGGGAAACACGAGTCGAGCGCTGCTCTTGCGGACCGCTGGGCCGCTCAGCCTTTGCTTTGGTCGGGGGAAAATAAAACGGGAAAAAAAGCAGAAAAACCCCCGCTGATGCAGTTTGTCCTTCAGCGGAATTCACACGTACCGAGCATGTCCTGTGCCAACGAAACACAACAACAAGGACAACTGGGATGATGAGCCGCAGGCTTAACACCGACATTGACACTGGTAGTTGTCGGTTTGGCCCGCGTCCACGCCCCCCTTCTCCCGGTGGATGGGTCGTAAACTCTCCGCTTCCACACTAAATTACAAGTCTTAAATTTTATGCTTCAATAAATCCGCGAGCGACAAAAATGCGCGCGACTCGTTCGCAATTTGTGGCAAATTGAATTCAATTAAATAAATTAAAATGCATTCTACATAAGCGCGGCCGTTAAATTGGAATCAAGCGGAAAAAAACTAAATTAAAAATTGCTTTCGAATTTGGGGCAGGAAAATCTCACCCCACCACTCCCGCCATTCGTCTGCAGCTTTCCGTGAGCCAATTTGCAGAAGAAGCGAGTGCAAAATCAAAGCGAAAGTTGAAACAAGGGAAAGTTCGCAGGGGAAAATGTGGGGGAAAATGGTCGAGGTAGCTGGGATTTTTTAGATAAATAAGAGTGTGTGCAAGGTCTTGAGAGCGCATTAATAAAAGCTGAGCATGTTGAAAACTTTTTGCCAGTCAATAGAAAAGTTCGCCGGGAGTTTGCTCTTTTTTGCTTGCCTGCTCGTATATATACTTATTTTGAGGTTTCTGGGTTACTGGGGGGCGTGGCTGAGCCCAACTTGACAAATGACAATTTTCACTAAATAACTGTAGGAACTAGGAGGAACTCATACAAAAGGCAAACGGAAACCCCTAAAACGAAGTCACCACAAATGACAGGACACGTGAAAACAAAGGAGAGTTTGGGGAATCCTGCGGAAAACTGGCGAACGGGGCGGATACTTGACAAAGTAAGGGGAGCCAATACATTAAAAGCCTGCCTGCTTAGTTTGCCCAAAACCACTTCAAGAATTATCCAAGCAAGCGGCAAGAGAGTTGGTTTATGCAATCCTTGAGGAAATCAGCAACTTATTGAGAGCCTCTTTGGATACAGAGGATGCTGGCTATCCTAACTCACCTGTAAAAACGAGTAAATAACATTTAAAAATAACATTTATAATTCTGATATGCCGACTGTTTCTGCTATTAATCTACAATAAAATCCACTATAAAGTGAAAGCCACTGCATCCTCGCAAATCCCTTAAACACCGCGAAGAGAAAACAACACTTTCAGAAGTTCTCAGTGCATTCAATTGAGCAGACAAGGAGCTGAAAGTCTCGGCAAACTTTGAGGTCCAGATTGCCATCCCCGCCGATTCCCCTATAAACATGTTTGCCCGGCCGGGCTAATTGAAATGCAGCCACTTGGCTAATGTCGATGGGCGGAGATGTGGGCGGCGGTGGATGCGAATCTGGGGGATACCAGGATGCAGTTCCACTTCTGGGGGATCGCTCAGAAGCCTCCTGCGATGGCTACAAACTAATCAATTTAAAAAGTTTCAACCGGCAGCAAAGTTTTGCGTGCGATGAGCACTACTCGTCTGCCTTCTAGTTGGGTAAATCTCGAGTCTTCTCTAGTTCAACGTTTTTATGTACACGCCTAATGGGAAAACGGAAGTTGCAGAGGAAATTCGGGTTGGCGACGCAGCAAACAGCCAACAGCCGGGGGAAAAAATATAGAAACAGCGCTCGAACACGACAAGCAGTTGTTCTGCATTTCCGTTTCCGCTGCTGCCGCTGTTTTCAGCTTGGCTTCCCGTCCCCCTCCCACTCCGCGGTGGCCCTATCCTTTCGATTCAGGACCTGCACACAGAAATATACTCGATTGCGAACTAACAGAGCGCAGACCACTTCCTACTGAATTTACTTGAATTTATTTAGCAAGTTATGGAATTGATTTACAACAAAAATGAATTTGATTTGCCATTCTCCAACGATTATTCTCTGTCATTTTATTGGTTATTTATGTACATACGACATGCGCAACTGGCATGCGAGCTTCACTTTAAGTTGACCTCAAATATTTGTGGGTGAAAAGTTATTTGATGGCAAATCATTATTCTGTAAATTGCCAAAGATACCAGAGAACCACAGCTTATAAATAAAACATCCATAGTACATCTAACGCTACTTTTCGCCCAGTGTAGCTAACCGAAAGTGCATCGGCATTGTCCTTGCTTATGATAAATCCGCGTCCATGTAATGGAACACTCGAGTGGGCGGAGGACATTGTCGGCAAATATTCGCAAAGGACGAAGGACGACGGGCCACATCGCTAAATAGATAAATTGAAAAAGTTGCGCGTTTCAAATGCTTTTTGCAAAAGCAATTAGTTTGGCGCTCGGGGCCGCCAGATCTGCTCCACTCCACTCCACATCGCTCCACTCCATGCAGCATCGTATTGCAATTAGCGCGGCTAAAGAGCAGTGGAATAACAATACAAGCGCCAAATGGCCGGCAAACCAGGCGAAAGCCAAAGCCAAAACCGGGCCAAAACCAAATCAAACCGAGCCAAGCCAAGCTCGAATCGAAACCAACCGACCAACCAGTTAACTGAAAACTCTGAATTATGAGCCACGACCGCGGCAGGACGAGTGCCCCGCCCACTGTGCTCCCCGATCCCAAATCCAATTCCTGCGGCAATCCCAGTGCTACTCCACCCACTCTGCTTCTACTTTACCGCCCAGTTCCACGCCATCCGGATCGATTGGGGACTCTCCCTTGGGCGGCCCAAAACGCATTAATACCAAAATCAATCGGGCCAAATTTCGAGAAATAAAACAGGCATTTGGTTGGGAATGTGTCTGCACTATCTTACCACTTAATACCCTTAATTATGGTTTTTAATTAAAATTTATTACTTATTTTATCTTTTTATTTGATATCCATCGATCATTAAAGTTAGCTTCCTTACCCGAAAACTTTTTTATGGCTAAGTTCGATTTTTGCTTTATGGTAATAAACTTTTTATGGCAAGTTTGAGTTCTGAACTTCGAAGAACTTCAAAGGCTTAAAAATATTTGTTCTTATATTAAATCTTTATGTTTACAAGAATATTTTGCCAATCGATACTATATTCCTTGGTCTCAAATTAAGAATGCTATTCGATATGGAAAAATTAAACTAATTTATCTGGTATTTGACTGACCTTGACCGTTGTCCCTGCAGGGTATTCCAAATGGTCGCAGATGTAGTCGTGCCAAATATTTCCACGAAATCGGAGCGATTTTCCACAGGGCAAAAGCAAAGATAGTCCGTCGACGGGTTTCTGTATCGGTCTCTAATTGAAGTTCGTTTGAAATAGTGGGTGGCAGTGGCCAATGGATGGATGGATGGTGGGTGGATTTGGCCCAATTGGCTTGGCTGCTCGTGTGGGACATTGAATTAATTACATTTACACGGCCCACGACCGATTTCCCCCTCTATTTCCCTGAATGGCAAGCTGATGTTTTGAGTGTTAATTAAAAATTGCATGTTAAATAGGCGTTGACAGTTGCGGCTTTCATTGGTTTCAGCTTGTTGGACGCTGAATTGTCAATAAGCGGATACCTAAATCAAGCCAAAAAAGGAATAATTTAGCTGCATAAATCTTTGTTTATGCACACTGCCACCAGAAACTTTCTTTATAATAAATGAATTAAAATAATTTCTGTAGGAGCACGAGCTTCCCTTCTCCCGTTCATGGCTAAAGTCGAATGTGGCTGAAAGGAAATTCTTGGCCCTAATGAAGCCACTTACTTTGTTCGCCCCTCGGCTGCTTTTAATTACCCCAAAGTACTGTAGCCAAAGGCTAACTAATATCCCGCAGAATCATTGGCCAGCTTAAACTTAGCAGGAAACTTGGTTCCCAGAAAGTATCCCCAAGTGGGAAGCTTAGTTCCTATGGGCGAAGTGCAGGCAAATGTTTCAATACAAGCTAACTGGACGCCCCCTTTGGTCAAGTAGGAGTACGATTTTGCTCATTTATTTACGAGATAAACTTTTGATTTGTTGTACCAGCTGGATGGCAATGAAAGGGGTGGGGTGTGGTGGAGCGGTTAAACGCCGGCCAAGCTGAAAACATTTTATTGCCCAAGGAGTATTTGGTAAGCGGCGAAACTCTGGCCCCCGCCACTAAGACCCAATAAAATGAATTTAATATGCGATTCTTGCCCTTGGCTCTGGGTAATTCTCGCTTATTATAACCCCCTTACAAGCCCCCCCCCCCTCCGCGCGAAGCCCCACTGCCGCCACAGGAAAACTGTAACGCTCCAGTTAACAAACTTATGGCGTAATAAAAAACTCTTTAAATAAATTCGCGCGAGGATTTTTATGGCCAGTTTGTAATAAATAAAAATTCACCAACCAAAGACAACCAAAAAAATGTAAATTAAGTTTTTTGTGGTCTGTGGTGGTCCATTGGCCGACTGCGGGAATAATCAAATGCATCAAATGAAAACAAATTAAATAACCCAATTACCGACTGTCATAAAGCCAAAAGCAATCAAAACCGAAATGAAACCAAAGATCTATGGCCGCTAACTTTATGGCAGCACTGTTTATTGAACTACAACTTGATCAAAGGTTATCGCAATGTTCCCCCTTATCAATAAAACCCAAATCTGTCGATGGGCGGGGGCTTGGGCACAACCAATGCAATCTCCAGCCGTGGAGTTTATCGTGGGGATTTATACTTTGCACCGGCAGTGAGCCAATGATAAGGTTTATCAGGGGAATTAGCAAACAGTAGCTGTGTTGAACTGTGTGGCGGGGAGGGGCGTCTTCCACATAGACACAGGGCATATAATTAATTTGGCATAACAACATATGGTCGGGCCCACACCCACCCACTTCACACTCCACACACATGGCTGAAGTGGGCAACCCGAGTGACTTTGAAGACTAGATATGGTTGAGTAATCATGCGCACGCGAGGTACAGGTGGACATCTATAAATACCACTGAGCAGAAGTTGAAAATATAATATTTAGAAGCCAGGTTTTTTTTTTTTAACATTTTGTGCTTTATTGAGAATCCACTTTATACTTATGGCGCTAGAAAAACTGTTTCAACATTCAAGCTAATCGTTATCATGTAATATTGTCACCGGAATTGCCGACATATAAATGCCCTAAGTTTTCTTTAAACTTAACGTCGTATATATACACGCATGGTTCATTCTTCGTTAATCGTTGGATATGGGATATTGGTCATTTACAGGCCAGTGCTCTTGTTCGAGCCCAGGACGTACTTGTTGTAGCCCTGGTTAAGCTGCTCCAGAATAATGAAGGTCAGCACGGTGTGGGGACCCAGGCGGCAGTAGTAGGGCGTGAATCCCTTCCACAGCGCAAAGACTCCCTCCTGGCGGGCCACGCGCAGCAGGACGTCGGCGGTGCCGCGGTACTCCGGCTTGCCATCGACCATCTTCATGTTCTGGATACGGGTCTTGGCAATGTCCAGCGGCATGGAGGTGATGGTGGTCAGTAGACCGCTTAGCATGCTGGCGCAGAAGTGCAGCTTGATGCCCTCCTCCATCTGAAGGGGTCCGTGGCGGAAGTAGGTCTTGAACTGCGAGTAGCTGGCCAGTTGGGTCATGTTCACGACCATGGCGCGACCCACTGTGGGCAGACTGCCTCTCCACAGAGCCGTAAGTCCCTCCTCCCTGGTGATCCTGGCCAGGGCGTTGGCCACATTCGTGTAGTTCCTCCGCTCGGCCACCGGCAACCTGCCGTCGGAAGTCATGCGCACCAGGGCCACCTCCGCGGGCGTGCCAATAAAGGCGCCACAGGCTCCGGCGATCGTGCCCATGGCCATGCTGTCCGTGATGCCGGGACTCCTCTGGAACTTCTCCCTGAACAGGTCGTTCAGATACGTGTACATGCCCAATCTTCCCGTGGTGTAGGTTGCCTGTCTCAGCAGAGCAGCTCCGATGCCCTGGTAAAGGGCCAGAGGTCCTTCCTTGCTCACGATGGTCTGGATGCAGTGCAATGAGCTGCGGTACTCCTTCTTGCCACTGCCCGCTCCAGAAATCTGCATGCGGGTCTTGACCTGCGGATTTGGGATCACATATTCCAATAGATTAAGTTATTGGGCCAGGGAGTTTATCCAGTATATCTTACCAAGTCTAGCGGCTGCACCACCATGGTGGCTCCCATTCCGGAGAGGCCGCCGAAGAGGAACTTGATGGCATTGGTGGCCACCGCCTTCTTGGGCGCCTCCTGGACACTCGTAGCGCTCATTTCCGCGGGACTTCGATTACACAACACTAGGGTAAATGCGTAATATGCTCGCAATTTCCAGTTATCGTTGCCCGGAAAAATCGACTCTCCGCCGCGGGGGAATATGGAAAATGCGGAGGGCAATGGGAAAGCGCCTCTATTCGCCGATGGCACAGTTAATAATGAATTTTCACCGCCGCACGCACTTGCCGAACAGCTGATATCGCCGTTTGTTCGTGTGGGTTTTAGTTTTATTTCCTAGATTTATTTTCGCACCGCGAATGTTGTTCAATGTCAAATGCGGCGCCTTTCCTCGCCCGGTTTATTTTTATTCTGGGAGCAAGTGGCACGTGCTGCTTGGCTGCAATTTGTTGCGTGGTCGCGGAATGTTTGGCACCGAATTCCTTTTTTATTTGCCTTTTTTCAGCCTGCAGTTGAGGAGAAATCGAATGCAGCCAAACCACCAACAACACGAAAATACATCTGGTGACGACGGGCTTGTTGTTAGTGGGCCACAGCTGATGACGTGTGTGCGAGTGAGAGGGAGCGAGCGAGAGCGACGGCGCGAGAGCGGCGGCGCGAGAGCGCAGCAGGGTTGCCAGGTGTGGTAAGAGAGAGTATAAAATGGTAATATAACAAACTGCATGTCAACTTATTTGTAAATGTATAAATTTTGTTAAGATAATGCAAGAGTTAATATATATTTTAAAAGTTCGGGATTTTAGTTTATATATAATATAAATATAATGTATATAAGCATGCTCTGGAAACTCTGAAGAGTAGCCGACGGTGTTGCTAAACGCCAAACAGCTGAGCGCCTTGACCGCACTTTCAAACTAGAGAGCGCATCGTCCAATTAGCATTTCCTAGGTATCTTGTATCTTTTTGTCTTCTTTTGTTTACACAATTGATTCACCCACACACAATTAGAATTCGCCAGATTTCTCACAGAATAACACCTTTGCGCACATATGTTTTCTTTATCTCGATTGCTGCCTTTGTTTGGAGTCTGCTTATCGACGCACGAAGCAGAATGTTTGCTGCGCTTTTATCGTAATTGCGATAATTAGAATTCCAATTGGACCGATTTGATTGTGTGCCATTTCTGATTTGCTTTATACATTCGTCGTTAATGGAACTACAGTAAAACCGGCTGAAAAGAATTCTGATAATAACGAAACATATTGTATCAAATCAACTTATAATACTTCCATTATAGCTTTTCCCAAAATAAATATGTACCGCCTTCAATTCTGTTGTAAGGGAATGTAATATAGTTATTTTCGCTTAGTATATTTAGACCATCTCTGCTAATTTGCAAGATACATATTATGATGAACGCACGCTTGCAGATACACATACTATTGCTTTCTACACGCTCGACAACCTCGGCAAGGCCGTACCGCATCGAAAGACGTTCCACGAATACGGATCAATGGTTTCCGAGAATTTACCGAAAATGACAGATAATGACGGTGGAGCTTGTCGCACAACATGTTATCATTAAATCGCACTCGTATCTCGGGACGGCATTCACTCAGCTTGCCGGGGATTCAGCCATCCAAGCGCATTACGCGCATTCGTTCCGCATTTCTTTTGGAGCACCCAGTGCCCATCCCACTTCTCCACCCCCAACGACGACCTTGGCCCCGACCCCCTCATTCAATCAGAGGCGACTCAACAGATTGCCTGTCGTTTGCCTGCCATTGGAGCCGAAGCAATTCCAATTCAATTTTAGCTGCGATGACGAAGCCGGCGACAACGCTTGCTCCAACAGGGATTTTCGCATTTTTTGTAAAAAGAATCCAAGTGGGCAGGGGCAGCTGGAGGTGGCGGTGGCGGTGGGCATGGTTCCAGGACAGGCACATTGTAAGCTATCAGCAGAGGAAGGAGCCAAGCGAAATCTCCAGCTGTCAACCGGGCTGTAGATAAAAACTACCTCCCGTGCAGGACACTTTCCGCAGTCCTGCCCCCCGCCTCACACATTATAAATACCATTCACGAGTGGAACGGACCCCCAGCCACTGTAAATATCCTTCGACTGCTCAGACTGTCGAGCAAACATGTAGTTCACATGCACTTGCGGTCAAAATAGTAATACTTCCTCCTGAATAAATCTTAAAAAATATCCTATTATTCATTTATATTTTATGATATATGTTGGTATTGTTAAAAGTTACTCTAATCATTACTCCAAAAAGGTTTTAATATTTTCAAAATGAGTTACTATCCATTGTTCCGCTGCTGTTAAAGTAAGCAACCGGTGTGAAGGACATCGTAAGTGAAATCGAACGCTTGGACTTACGGCGGGAAAAAGGCGACGAGGCATATAACCTGTGTGGATTCGATTGTGACAATCTATGGGCACAGAAAAATATTGAAGAATAGATAAAGGGTTCAGAGGAAGCGAGTTGTTGCTTTTATATGTTCATAGTTTTATTTAAAGATTTAAGAAAAAAGCTGTGGCGCCATCCATTCCATCATTTCTCACCAGAAACTGAAATTAAAATAATATACATATGAATTGTTGTGATATATATAAACTATATACTAAGTGTGCTTGATATTAGCATTAAAGATATAAGAATCGTATGGCGTATGACAGCACTGGAAATCGTTCAGCTCAAAGTAAAAGTTCGCCGTCGAGTTTAAGTAATGGAAACCCCTTTGAGATGCCCACTTATCAGCTGCACTTTCGAAGCATCTTCGGATTGCTCGCCTCAGCGAGTGCATTCAATCTGATGGTTGGCCAGGTGGCAAGTGGCTGTGGGACAGGGCATGTGGATGTGAATGGGATACAGATGATAATGCTAATAGGTGGGTGGATGGGTTGTCGACTGGTGGTTAGGTTCCATCGCTCATGTGGCGCTGGCTGCCTGGCCAATCAATAAAATTTCACGGCGCAGTAATCAAAGCATGTGACATTAGCGCAAAGTTGAATGAGTCCATGGCCCCGGATCTGGTTAGGCTTTTGTGTGGTGGTCTAACGTGTAGGGGTCGCTCGATAAATAAGTTCCCCTCCTTCGGCTTATACATACATAGGTATGGAAATGAGCTCCCCTGCAGAATCAACAGTTTGTCGCCTGCTAATTTTAAACCAGGAAGAGTTGGGGGCCAAAACCGGGACGAAACGGGCCAGCGAAGTTCACCTGCAAGTTTGTGAACATTTATTTTCGTGCAGCGCGCGCTTAGTGATGCGTTAGGGTAAACAGCTTACAGCTCCAGAGGCTCCGGTGGCTCCAGAGGCGGCGGAGGAGGAACTTGCCAACCGGTTTTGGTCTTTCGGTCGCACTTAACCGGGCCCGGTTTTTGGTTTGGTTTTGGCAACGACCAACTTGGACTGCAAATCGAGTGGAAGACTTCAATGCGTTGGCAAACGAAAATAAGTTGGCTCTGCCGTGGGAGCTCTCCTTCCTGTCTGCCACCATTTATTCTTGGCTCCGGCTCGAATAAATAGGAGTCCTTGAAGTTCAGACAAAGGTCGCACTCCTCGGTAGGTATTCGTATTCAGCGATTTGTGTCACTGCCAAGCGGCGAAAAATGATCAAAGTGCGCCCCAAATGGAAGGCCAAAAGGAAACGCCCTGGCGCGTGTTGGAAAGCCAAAAGGCGAGCAAGGAAGTCGAACAATTGGAAACCGGCTAGAAATGCCAGAAATGCCGCATGATTCAGCCGGCAGCAAGTGCATTTCGACCAGAAGTGCGGGCCAAATTAAACGGAAACGCAAACGAAAGCAGCTGAAGTGAGGAATTGTTTTGGCAAACTTCGTTTCAGCCAAGTTTCCGATAGAGTCCATCTAAATGGAGATTTCAACAGTGGAAAGGGTTCAGAAAGAACAGACAGTATATCGCAGGATTAGGAAACTTGAATCAAAACGAAGAGGTTAAGTTACAACGATAATCATATAAACTTTTATGCAGCAGAAGCTCCTTAAACCATGGATATTTTTACTTAACTTAAGTGTTCCTTCTGCAACTTATATGGAAACATAGAATCCACTCACAACTTGAAAGAAGAACAATATTAATACACGAAAAATGTTGTCACTTCAAGAGGAAGTGATGTGTCCAATAAAAAATGCAGTAGAAGGTCCTTAAATCTACTGCGAACATTACACATGAGTCATCTGTTCTTGGGAATCTCCCACTTAGCCTGGAGCACCCCATCCTTGCGCAATTTTCTGCTGACTGTCGCTTAAATTAGAACAGCATTCAGAGATCCTGCAGTATCCGCGCAGTAATGAAATCCGCTTTAGGAATTCATGTGGGTATAAAGCCGGAAAAAGAAATGGCTGGGCAATAGCGGCACCAGCCCGAGTGGAAAGTTGAAATTGCTTTGCCCAAAAGGACAGCGGAACGGAGCGGAGTTAACCCACCAGCTTGGGTTAACCGAGGGTGTCCTTTGGCTATTTGCAATATGCAAAATGCGACAAAATAGTTTGGGGGGCCACGGCCACGCCCAGCCACTCAACTGCGCTGGTTGCGTAAATAAACATTTAACTTTCTATTAGGATTTGCATGAGAAGCGAGGGAAAATTGGTGGTGCCATGTGCCATGAGGAGGACGAGGAGTAGAGCTCGACAGGATTACCGCGGCCGCAGCCAATTTAAGCGGACTCCTAAGGGGCAGAGCGCGGCTTAATCAGATTGTGGTCTAAACATGCTAATGGCATTATAATTATCCCCAGGGAATGGCACAGCCACCTGCCCCAGCGATTTGCGAATTGCCAACTTTTTGCCACTTAAAGCAGCTAAATTGCACTGTGGCTGCAGTCGCTCCAAGTGCGATCCCTCCGACATTAGCGAATAATCAGCATTAATGGCCAAGATACGAGCGCATCATCCGCCGATTCTGCGGATTCAAAGGGCCATTGTGCTGCAGCTTCTGTTTTCCATTTGGCCCCCCCCCGGCAGCTCGGGGATTATATCCGCAGCAGCTCAATGAAAAATTATATGTACATTGTTGTGGGTTCCGTTCCGTTCGGTTGGGTGGCCTGCCATGTGGATGACGCCCCTTGGCCCTTCGGCCCTTTTGTCCGCTCCCCGGGCGACATTGAAATTAGTTTGCATTATTCGAGGCAAGCGCTGACAGTTAATTGTTCTCCAGTTGCCCCTGCTGCAACATTGCTGATCTCTCTTGACAGAGCAAACCACAAGTTTGGTGAATGTAACGAGTATTCCCTTAAAAAAAAAAACCATAAGACTGAAATGGAAGTTTAACCTTCAAGCTTGCACAATCGGAAGTTTCTAGGAGAACTAGAAACTCGTCTTGCATTGCAAACATTGGACTGAAAAAATTACTTTTTTATTAGCACTTTAATATTTACATTGCATTCAAATTCAATATATTTTACGAAACATTTTTCTCAGTGCACTCTATTTGTTATCCATTGGCTATTGTCACCCACCTCGTGATTACCTTTAGGCACGGGCCAAATCTCCTGGTCATGAGCGCAGAAAAATACGTTCATACGCCCCATTGTCCACATTACGTATACGTAATACGCCACGGGCAGCCTGCAATCCACATCAAGAGCCACCGCCTGCTGATTAAGTACGAAAATTTATGGCTCCTTTTTGTACTGGATTCTGAAAGGCACTCTTCTCCACTTTGTTGTTTGCGTGTCAACCTTTTGGGCCATATAAATTAAAAGCAGCTCAGTCTCGGCCTCAAACAACTAAGCCACTTGGCTAAAATGTCTGTGGCTTCAACTGTGTAACTAAAGTCGGTTTAGCATCATTGTCAGGCCCAGATAAAAACTTGAAATCTGCTGCGGGTGCAACTTTGCGCTATATAAATGCGGTGGGACGGCCAAAACCACTTTCAACTGCTCCGAGCCGAAGGAGCACTTTTCCTCGCATTTCCACCCATTCCACCCCCCAATTTTCCAAGAGCACAACATCAGTGCGGGGCATCACGCAGCAGAACAAACAAACCAGGACCAAGGGCGACAGAAACAAGAAACAAAAAGCGAAAAACAACTTGGCCGCCCACTTTGTTTCCCTTTCCCCTCCCCGCACCAACGGAAAAGTCAATGGCAAAGGCAGCATGCCAGGCATAGTTTAGGCTACAAAATTTATGGTGTTAATTCCAAGTGTGTGTGTGTGTGCGTAGGTCCTGGGGCGAAACTTAATGTGTGTGCGTGTGTGTTCGGGTGTCTCAATTCGGGAGCCTCAGCATGCCACTTTGCACCATGAGCGGCAATAAGCTTCCAGCAAATCCAAAATGTCTTCTCACATGGCAGTGAAAACAGCAAGGAACTTGGTCAGGAAAACATTAAATGCCCTTTTGAGTCAAAATAAAGCATATAAAAATAAAGCAGATGAGAACTAAGTAAATTTGACACTAAGATTGATAAATATCTTCTAGGTGACACATACACTCGCATTCGAAAGGATTGGAGTTAAACTTGTAGGCCCTCAAATTGATTGAATGATGACGACAGAAGCGAAACTTTTAAAGAGCATATAAGATGGGGATAATTCGCATAATAAAAATATTAGAGACTTGCGAGGCGAAAAAGTGATGACACCAGCTAATCCATCATCAAAGCCGACCTTGAGTCGTCAGTCCATCTCGACTGGCCAGCACGAAAGTGAATCAGAGCCTCGTTCCCAAGAGTATTTGTCTGCGTAGTCGACTCTATTTATACTTTCTTCATTTCCTTTCCATTTTCCCTCACTTTTCCTGCTTTTTCCCATCTTAGGAGGCTGGGACAGGAGCTCAGGTTCAGCAGACAGAAGGATACGTGGTTGTCGTCGCAGTCATCGGTGATTTATTGTTTCGAAAGTTTTTCCCTTCCTTGCTCGGCCGTTGAAATGGCATAAAACTTTATTGAAATCCCAGCCACATCCGCCTCATCGGGAGCGCATCAATCAGGGCCCAGTAACATATGTCGGCAGATTGGTTAAATGCCACGCCCACTGCGTCAGAACCAGCTCCTAAGGCGGCCCAAATGGAAAATTGACTTTGAGCCGCATAAATTAGAAGGCCATAATGAAACTGGCCGCCGGACAGAGGCGGACTGCAGTGAAACAGTAAAAATTGCTGCAAAATGCCAAGAAGAATACAAATAGAGAGAAATCTGCCCTTAAAGTTAAACGCCTGGAGCGGGTCGAGGAGGTCATTGGGGGTCGGGTGAACCCAAGCGCAGCTGCAAACAATGGCATTTTAAAAGCTCAGGGCAGGACGAGCTCCGGCTCTTTGCCCGACCTCAAAGCCACAGACAGACACAGAGGAGGGGTTGAGAAAAATGCTGAGGGGATCGCAAACGCAGTGGGAAAAAAAATGCACTCTTTTGGATTCTTCTCAAGTGCAATAAAGTTGTACATCCACTTTTCGATAGATTAAAGTAGCAAATTAAATGGTATATAAACTTGTTTATTACATTCAACTTATGTTACGCGCATATTTTCCCAGTGTAGATGGCGAGTAATGCGCGGACGACAAACCTTTAAAAGACAAACAAGGCAGCACGACGGTGACACAGCGGCACACATGGCGTATGCGTAATAACATTTTGCGTTACATTTGCTTTTTATTGCATACCGCAAGGCGGATGCTCGCCCTCCTGTTTCAGTTCCAGCTTCTGCTCCTTTGTGTCCTGCGGCCGCCTTAATTTCCGTGCCATGAGGCACGGTAAATGTAAATGTCATACGGCTAATGCGAAAACTTTAAACTGCCCAAACAAATGAGGACCTTCCGGGGCCCGGAATAAAAAAACTTTCCCAAATTCGCCGTGTCATCCGGACATTATAGCACATAATAATTGCCAGTGGCGTCTAACGAATGGCCTCCAGTGGCCCCTTTGACTGATTTAAGAGCAGCCAAAGCACTTGTTTATCTTACGGACAAACTTTTCTCAAAAAAAAAGATATGAGCTAGGAAGTTTTTGTAGTGGCTTTAAAGTAACAAAAATGATTTAAACTTTATTAAGTCATGGTCAGTTTAAGCTCTACCAAATTTGATAAAAACATAAAGAATGATGCACATATTCGTTAAATGTATTTAAAAATACTTTGTGTCGCATAAATTGTGCCTTAATTAAGTTACAGTCAGTCAAGTTGTCGTGGCACTATTCGCCCAATAACTGGTCAAAGGCTGACAGGCTCCATTGAGCAATCAAACAAGGCCGAGAATCATCAGTAGTGGCGGAATATCCTTTCGGGAAAAGGCGAGTCCAACTGACGAATGTCGGGCACAGCCATCGGCAGTGGGTAATTGGGAGGCCAAAGTGGCGGAGAAACTGGCAAAAAAGCAGCAAATTGTGTCATCCTCCATCTATCTGTATCTGTATCTGTAGCTGTATCTGTAAGTTTGCTGCTCGAAAACTCGATTGAGTGGGGCTGGAATCGCGGGCGAAAAGAGGAAGGAGGATGTGGATGGAGTGGAACGCTACTGAAACGGAAGCCGCGATTAAATACAAATAAGGCATTAAGTGCAAAGGCGCTGAGGCGCATAATACAAATTGCGTCGATTGGGGAGCGACGGGGAATTCCCGATGATTGGGTGGGTGGCCCCTTACCAGCAACCCCCCCCCCCCCACTCACAGCAATGGGTGGCTGGCAGTTTGTCTGGGTGCTCCTGATTGCCATGTCGCTGCCACTTTAATTCAGAGACAGTCGCGCTGAGAAATGAAGGCAGAAACTATGTCTGTCGACAGCGGGAAGACTCAATGGTAAGTTAAGTGATTTAAGAATGTACATTCAATAAGTAATGTCAGTTAATGTTACAATTCAAATCAGATATTTCAGCTATTTCTTAGAACACGCTTAGAAAAGCCAACAATGGCAAGGCTCATTAAATTCATATATTATGTTATTCCGTGGCCTTTAAAATGTAATCTAATAGTCAGTCAGTATTTCATTAGTTGCCACTCAAGCAAACTCAACTCCTTGGAGAGAGCGTGTCCTAGCCAGCTTTTTGTTGCCAATCTCTATACATTTTAGCCATGGCCCGCCAATTTATGCTCGGCAATTGCCCAGCCCCTAAGTAGGCAACGCTCTTCGCTCCATCCGCTGCTATGCAAACTGCCTGCAGTAAAGGACACGAATTGAAATTGGAAGAACAGGACACTGAGGATACGGAGCATGCGGCGGAGTGGAGAGGATGGGACAGACTAAGGACATTACATTGCGGCTGGACGCGCTTCGTGGGGCAAGTATACCAACAAATATATATGTAATGAAAACAGGAGAACTGGCAATTGAAAGTGGTCTGCTTAGTGGAAGAAGAAAGCCACACTGGGCTTTAAAAGTTGATGGCGGGTGACGGGTGCGTACTCGAGATTCAGCTCCAAGGCCGAGTCACCGGGTGCAAGTATGCCAATTTATATTTAGCCTTATATTTAGACGAGCGTCCTCTTTCACTATGATGGTGGATTCCTTTCTCGCTTTTCTCGCTTTTCTTCTTCCCGCTCGGCCAGCTGCACAATTTTGCGGTTCATTTAATATTTTTTCGTGTTGTTTACCTGGCCGCTTGGCCAATTCTGTGTGGGCCAGGTCGAGTGGCGGCCAGCGGCCAATGGCATTGGCATCGGCATTAGTATAAGTCATAGTATTGGTATTAGCCCTGCCATTAGCCTGCTCCGCCGCGGGCTCTTTGAAGCTAACGAGCTGCCATGGCAATTAGGGCGGGAGTCTGCACCGCCGGCGGCAGGAGAGCTAGCTCTTGGTTTTCCATTTATATTTTATTGCCACGAATTGTGAGCTGCCAGAAAAAGTTGCGCCAAGTCATCACAATATGAATAAGTCAACGTTCGGTGTGCACCGAGTTCGATTTGCAGGAGCAGGAGACTCGCAGCACTGAGAAAAAGTTGCCAGTACTTCAAGGGGAGTCCAGGAACACCCTACACTCGAAAACCTTCACGGCACACCCGTTTCGCGCAGTGCATCCGAGTGAGTGAGTGGGCATTTGTCGTGGTAGGTGTCAAGCACCTGAGCGACGCTGAACTCAACTCGAATCAACTCGGCGCCCTGTCAATAATGTGTATGCATTCAGTTTGTGTGTGGAATCAACAGGGCGTGCAGTTCCAATTAAATCCAAGCATTCGCATTCAATTACTGAAAAGGCGACAAATGCACACACCTCCAATAGAATTTTTTTGCAGTTCGAGATGAGAGCAGGAAATCCACATTCAGGCAAAGTTTTTCCATCAAGGCTGTACAAAAAGCTGAACAGAAATGTTCCGGGAATGGCCGGAAGTTTACAGACAGGTATCGAGGGAAATATGAACTAAATTCTAAGAGATTCTTAATTCTTAAAGTACAAACTTAGACAAGAATGCTAATCCTAAAATTTGAACTCCAGTTGATGGACACTCGAGTTGAATTGATTGAAATTGACAGCCGTGTAGCAGAGTGTAGCGTAGAATCGAACTAAATCTGAAGGACGGCGTTCGTATGGAAACAATGCCAGCCGCGCTTAGACAAAAAATATCCAGCTGGGGGATGTGCCGCATTTTTTATGCCATTGTTGTTCGGATGCCAAACTAGTTCCATATGCGGATGTTTTTCATTTAGGGCTGGCGGAAAAATAACCGTACGGGTGGCTGTTGGCAGCGGAAAATCCAGTTTACATGTCGAGTGGAAAAAGGGAGCAACAAAAAGAAGGACCCTAAATGATTTTCCGCTACCAATTCAAAGTATGGGATTTGAAAAATATTTTCAGACTCTATTTTCAATTGAAAGTGTTCAGCTCTTTAATTTATTTCAAATTCAATCTTCTTAGGTATGTATTGGCACAAAAAGCACAGCTCGGTCCTTTCTGTGCCCAGCAATTCGATGCCGTGTATGTAGTTCTTTTTCAAAAAGTCCTTGGCAAAAGATCCTTGAAGGCAGCCCCTAATGCATTGGCATCCAAATACATCGCACGCCGCCTTGCCACAATAGCTTCCCACGAGGGCCTCTCCATTGGGGCAAATTGTGATCTTGCAGCCAGTGCCATTGCTCTTCGCACCCACCACTCCACAGACTCCGCCACGGATCTTGAAGTGCAGAGTCGCCGCAAAAGTGCAGCAAGTCGAAGAGGCGAAGTTAATGCATGCCAGCCAGAAAATCGCGATTGTTAGCTGGTTCATGGCGAGAGATTCAGAGGAATCTGAATAATCTTCTCCTGCTGCACTGCTACTTATAGCAAGTTGAAAATGTGGTTATTTGCTGGGAACTGCGTACTTTCTCCAGGCGAAAGAGGTCAGTTCGCTCGGTATTGAGCGTTCGAATCGAGTATGTAAATTACAACTCTTTTTTGTTTGCCCTTTCGATTAGCAAAACCAAATGATTCAATATGCAAGAGAAGTGACAGAATTCGGCTATGTATTTAAGCAAGTGCATTGTATGCCTACAGCTTCATATTAGTTTGGCAAGCAAACTGCTCCGATTTTAGTATCGCCTGCTACCCACTAGTTTCTTGCTAAAAATACCTTCGGGTTACTTGGGGTGGGGTGCTTGAATTACATCTGAATTGGCAACGGATTGGATTAGACTCGAGCACAAAGTTGCGCTGGCAGGCGCGTATAAAAGTGGAGCACACACGCAGGAACATAAAATGTGGGCACTGATTACATTTGCATATTACGTATACGACCGGGATATCGATGCAAGCAGCTAACCCTTTCCCTCTCCGTTTTCCAGAGCAGCGAGGAGGAGTGTGTTTACGCAAGGAATTTAATTTCCAACTTTGACTTTGGCCAGGCGGTGCCCGAGAAAAGTTCGTGTCGTGTAAACTTCGTCCTGCCGGTGGGCTACTGATCTAATAAAAGGACTGGGCGCCATGTGTGTGACACTTGTGGAGCAGCCCGGCCAGGCCAACGGGATTATGCAGCTCCGTAGCGAACTTTAAATTATGTAATTCAACACGTTGCAGGGGAGAGGGGGCTGGTGGCGGCGGTGGTGGAGGTGAACGGAACGCAAGGAGCAACATGCAACATGCAACGCGCAACGAACAAGCGGCAGACGCACACGAGCACGTAATATTTACACAGCGAAAAGTTTCAGATGAATTCAGAGATATATATTTATAATATATTAACTTAAAGAAATTGATATATAACAAACGTCATATATATATGTATATATGTATACATATAGCTTAACAAATACATTTATTTGGAAGTGGTAACCATTTTTATCAGTGCCCGCATAAATTGTGGCCCTGTTGCAGAGCCAGCGTTCTCCTTGTCGATGGATGAGTATGCCCCACCTGGGATCCACGAATTTCAATTAACGTGCCAACACGAACGAGTTGCTCCCCGTGGCGTCCACCAGCCAATTTCCCACCACCACCACCACCTGCTTGATGGTACGCAATAAATTCGCCAAAAAATAAAATGAAAAGCAAGTCGGGCAGGTAAAACCACCCACGAGGGGGGGATATGGGGAGTCTCGAAATAGCCTACTTATCGCAGAATTTTGTAATCCCCTGCAACATATATGTTTCCCATTTCTGTAGCACTTCGCACTCACATCCTCATTGCACTTTTGAGTTTATTTTAATCTCTCGAGCGATTAAAACGTGACAGAGCGATTTCATTCAGCCCGGCCACGCCCACTGGCACGGGGATATGCCGACTGAAAAATGGGCGAGATTTATATGTATTTTTGGCTGCTGTTTGGGAAAAAGCGCTTCAGCTGAAAGCGATTTTATCTAAATTGCAATGCGAACGAAAATCATTTATAAGAGTTGTACGAAAAGCAAACAATGGAGAAATCGTGGCAACGATATGATTGGATTTTCAGCGAAATTCCAAATGCTTTAAATTAATCACGGCTAAACCTTATCCACAGGATATTTAGTTTAGCACATTATTGAAATAATCAAGAACCACACCTTAATCGCCACAAGGGCGCCATAGATCCCATTTCGATTAGCCGCACATTAAAACAATATTCGAAGTCCTTCCAAAAATTAGCTTTTCGAATGGCCCGTGATTGCAGATAAAAAACCTTAATAAAATCCAAACGCAAGCCTCGTTGGGTGAACGAACTGAATGTCCTGGGGCAGGATCTGCGTGCCGAGGTGTTGCATGTGCCTCGGCATACATAAAAGGCAAACGTGCGGGTGCTAAGCAAACACACACACACAAACACACACACACACGGGGAAAGGACATTCACACACACGCAGGATGGCAAGGAAAGTCAGGCAGCTAAGCTTATTTTACAAACGCCAAAGGCTGACTTGAAAGTGAGCTTAATAGGCGACGTGAGAGGAACTTTGTGCGCCAGGAACGAGCGGTTGAATGACTTACTCCGCCACCTCCCCCCGTTGTCCTTTGATCCCCTTGCCCGCCAAGCTGGCTGCGTGGGTGGGCCATATCATTGGATTAGGGCGATTATCTTCCTCAAATATCATTTTGCACGAATGCCAACAATGTCTAAATTTGCCGCGATTACATTTAAGGTGCCCTACGAAGGTGGGCGCTTATTTCGCCGGGGGTATGGGGGCGTGGCCCTTCTGCAGACCGCACACAAATGTTGCAGGTGTGCGGTTGCGTGCGTTTTTGTGGTTGCCAAAGGACCGTCGAGCTAACCGAACACCACCCACATTCCCGCCCAATTACACACAGAGAAAAGATGATGTAACTATTGAGTAAGTAGACTTAATTGGATACGAAGATATCTAAATCCTTAAGCCTGCCAGAGTAAATAATGAAAACTTGCATCCCTGATTTAAGCTATTTTCCCAACTTTAAAGATCCACATTCAGTTGCTGTGGAAAATATGAGCTCAGCCAGCTCCACGTTGCTGGCTATTTACTTTTATGGCTTGTTTGCCAGCTCGTGAAAAGTTTCGGGCCGCACGCCCAAGTGACCCATTAAACGAATTGAAAATGAACAACAGCTCGTCGAGAACTACAGAAACTCCTTAAACCCTGTGATAGGGCTGCTCCGCAACTCGGCTTTGTACCACGGCGCGTATGTGTAATAAATGTTGATTGAGTTGCACTGCACTGCATGCAGGGCACGGGCGTAGTGAAGTCACATCAGATCGAGATTGCTGGGCGAAAGTTGTGGTCATTGCGGTCGAACGGATTTCATTGAATCCACCGCCCTGCTGGAACTCACAAAAATCCCAATATGCCATGGCAATGAAGGAACTTTGCCAGCCAGAAACCAGAAAACTTTACCCATAAGCACACACAGTATGGCGAAACACGACCAACCAAATGCACAAAGCACAGGAACAAGCAAATAAACAAACAAAAAATGAATTCACAAACTCGTGCCAAACAACTGGCAAACGGAATAACAAAAACGTTTGGCATTTGCCACTTGTGGCCCTCGTGGCGGCAACGTGGCGTATACGCAATATGCAATTAACTCGACCATTTCCTTTCGGTTATGTTCCACTCTCGTCGCTGGCACAGGTGCAAATTGAAAATATGTTGCCAATTGATGTTAATTAAATTCATATTTGTGCACTTTGAGTGCCAAAAGTGCTTCGTTTCTTTGAGCCATAATAATTTATCCGAATTTATTACGCCACTTGCCCTGTTTTGATAAATTGCGTCAATGATTTCGTAAATATATTCATAAATTGATTAAGATCGTCAGTGGTGAACCTATTGCATTTCTTAGCAAGATTTTACCTTATACTTCCATATTAAAACTTTACCAAATGAAAATGCAGCATACATGAGTGGATGCGACTTACATAAGCGGCTTCAAAAGTCATTTGCACACACGGTATGAGCCAGCCGAGCGACAACCAACAACCATTTTGGCCAATGTTCCTTGTTTGCATAAATTTCACGCACATTTCCCATTGCATACTATTTGGGGCAAATGAATTTTGCATAGATGGCCCACCATTCCGCTGTGCGGCTGCACCCACACACACTATACACTATGTATGTACACTCTAGTATGTGTGCTGGCTGCATTAATGGATTCCATTTTATAATTTACAACGATAACATTTTGAATACATAATAGTGGGGACTGGCAACACAATCGTATAATTAAAAGTGCTCACCTTTGGGCCATGCGAATGTGGGCAATTGATTTCGCTGCTCTAGAATGGAATAAAATATGAGATTCCATTGCCCTGCAAGTGAGAGATAAACAAAGTAATAATTAGTTATATCGATTATGAGATACAAAGAGTATTATTTTTTTTTGCAAATAGCTTTTTTTAAGGTAAATAGCAAGCATTTATGAGTGTCCCACAATCCTAAATTTTCTCTCTGTGATGCGAACTGAGAACTTGTTGAATGCCTAGGGCTAAGATATGGCTTATTGCACGTTTGGCCTTTCGCATAATTAATTGTTTATTACTTTGTCATTCGATGTCAAGTGCAGGCGATCGTAGGCGACATTCGTAGCTGAATGTCATCGAGTTTGAGTTGAGGCCAAAAGCGAAGCCCCGCAGAAATCAGTGGAGATAAATGGCCACTATAATGCGCACAAATTAACATGCCATTCATCTTTTAGCCGGCCCACTGGCGTTGGTAGCAGTTAATGGCAGCAAAATCTCGGCCAACGAATGTGGCCTGCAATCAGTCTTTGAAAACACACACGCGTTTGCTGGGCCACGTGGACGAGGGTAACCGGTACATATGATTTAATATAATATCTGCGGAGGGCAATGCATAATTCATTTTAAGCACCACTTACCGTTATGACGAACGGTCATGTAGGCGATTTAAGAGCGCGCTTAATGCCTTTAATACGCTGTTTTGTCCCGAAAAGGGAGCTTCTGCCGGTGCTGACCCTGATTTATGGTGCGTATACTTGATGCGGCCGCTTAACCGCACAGAGTGCCTGCCAAACTTCCTGCTGCCGTTTAATAAAGCCCACAATAAAACTTCAAAACATGAGCACACATATACCCACACAAACAAACGAAGGATGGCGAACCTGCAGAGAGGGCCATTATTAAATTTATAACATTTCGATGCGTCTGCATTTCAATTGGGAAGTAAACGGTTTAAGGTTTCCAGCCTGCACACAATTTGGCCATAAACTTTAGTCGACTGCCTGGCTGCCGGGCAACTCGGATTTTGATATATTCAAACCTTAGGGATGGCCAGGCAAACTTGTGTTTTAGGCCAAGCAAAATTTCATTTATCAAAGTCGTAAACTTTTCAGTGGCCCGTCCGCAGAATACGTCATAAATGGGGATTCGCACAGGCTCAGGTTTGTAGGTTGTTTATTTGCTCGGCAACTCGCTCTCTTGAAGTTTCGATAGTTAAAAAGGTGTCTAAATATCCTACTTTAGAGTACTCCTTTATTCCATGGATTTCTCTCGTTCTTCCTTCAATTTCGAATTAAAATGGCTGAGTTCTCCATTTGTTTTGCTGATCAAAGGACATCAACCGGATGCGAGAGCACAGCAAACAAATATGCATAAAAATCTATACCATTTAACTACCACTCAGATGACGATGGCTGCGCTGTGAAATCTGTGAAAATGATTTTAGTGCCGCATGGCACGGCAATTCGATTACCAACCGTTTGATGTCCTGCCAGCCACCCAGCCAGCCATTCAGTCTCCCTCTCCAATTAGAGAGCCCCTAACGACTCCTTTTAGCTGAAAGCCTGAAAACCGGCCACACACGTCAAAAAAAAACAAATACCAAACAACCGCGGGCAGGACAAACCGAAGGGAGAGGAAAAATCGAATTCAATGTCGCTTAGTCAAACACAAACCGAGAATCTGTTTATAAATCGCTCATCCTTCTAATTCGACTGGTCTATCGGCTTAGCAAATGTGGTATCGCCAAGTTTTTGTGCCACTCAAGCAGTATTTGGTCCAAATGGTTAACGATGAACCCGGCTCTCAAACTGTCAAACAAACGGGCATAAAATGCGGCAATAAAATCGGTTTTTGCTCCTTTTGTTGGGGGCAAAGGTAAGGATCGTATGTGTGTCTATAATTTATGCAAGCCGGCATTTTCATGGCTAACAACACACAGAGTGATTGCGAGTGAAGCCGCCTGCCGGAAATCAACAAAAATTTATTGAGCATAAATTCAAATCCGACCGCTGCTCTTCGCCTGCCCCCGACTGTTGCTTTGTTTATGAAAGCGTTTTATGGGCTTTTAAATTGATTTTATTTCCATTCGTACTGCCATTTACTCGTCTCTGATTTCCTCAAAGCTTCCGCTTGCCACGAGTCCTGTGGCATCCCAATTACCCACTGTGCCTCCAAATGAAGAGATGAATATTCTGGAACGGATCACAGCTGTTGCTTTTGCCCCATCCGATTATTTCCAGGGGATGGCAGACCTCCTCTCAGGTGCCCCGGCTCCATTTCCATTTCCATCTTAAAATCCTCGACATGTTGTCACTGCTCCCATGCTCGCCACTCAATGGACATTCAATGAAATGTTTTATTATTGACCAAGACAAAGACTCTGGCCGTCTTATCGCTTTTTTTTCGACCCACACAACTTTTCTGCGCGATTTTCCAACATACTGAGAAAAAACCTTAAGAATTTCAAATTTTACCATCTGATGGCATATTAGTTTGATTCACTAACCGGGTTTTGGTTTTTCTCAGTGCTCCTTAGATATCCTCGCACTTTTCCCTGTCCACTTAACTTGGCGCCTGTTCGCTTTCAGTTCTCCTGCCACTGTGCAGTGAAATTGGGTGCGATAATATCTAATCATTACTTATCATTTTGGGCCACGCAGAGGTGGCACCCACATCCCCAGTAGTACCTCCACTTGGCCTTTTGTGGGCTGGCTAAGGCGCCTGGTTCCTTGGGTGTCCGACTCGATTCTATGGGACTGTCGTCCTGTGGTCGTCACACAATCCCGTTCACTGCCTTTCTCGAACCCGAGGCACCGATTACTGAACAAATTAAATTAGTGAAAATGCCGAAACGAGCCAGGTGAAGCAATCTAATTGCATGGTGGCCGGGGATTTGCGGATGGGTGCGTGTCTGCCCACGTGGGACATATGGTAAATCTGCTAAAAATGCGACCAGGTGTCGGCAGCCAATTGGCCTCTGGGGTCCTTGGCTTCCGTTTCCCATCTTGAACAAGCTAATTAGGTTTAATGGCCAGAGACCATTTAGCCGGTCGCTCCTGTCAAATGCCAAAGGGGTTCCCCGAAGGACAATCGGAGGTCAAGGGTTAGTTAGGGTTCACACAGTAGTTGCTGTCTGGCAAAGTTAATTAGTCATGTGCTTTTCGTCATTAAAATCGACTTGACCAAGAAAGACGAGAATTTCGAACAGAAATCAATAATGCAATTACTGAGTATTAAAATGCGTGACTAATGCATTTTGTAGGGTGCTTATTAGGATTAGGCAGAATCTTATACATTTAAAGATCAAGCTATCAAGCAAACAGATTTTCTTTTTTAAAATATAATTTACAACAAGTAAGTAAGAAAAACTTTACATACAAAATGGGGTTCTATGAATGGCTGAGTAGGAAAACCGGCTAGGATAAGCTTTTGTTAGAAAAGCTTCGTTTTAAATGGGAACCAACGCAAACAAGAGGGAGTATAGAGTCACATTCTTGCATAGAATCCGAATACATTACCCTACATCCTTGAACCGCCCGATGAGTCCTCGACACAGACCTAGCACAAGGAAGCCAAGGTGAATCGATCAAACAATACCTTTTGGCATGGCAGCCAGTCCAATCAACAATGGCTCAATTAAAGCAGGTCAGCAAACTGACATGCAGCGGAATGCGCCGTGTTGGAATTCTTGAGTTGCAAGTCACAACAACCTCAGAATGAGTGCCACCAAGATCTTCCTGCGCTACTATCCGCCAGGTGGGAAGGATCATTAAACCAAGTGCTAAGTAGCTATTGACTATCTTGGCTTTTTCCAGGACTGGCAGTTAACTATAAAACCACGAAGGGCAATGAACGGCTGCGTCACTTCGATCTACTTGACCTAGATTCAAAGTAAGTAAATCCTGCAAGGATACAGTTTATGCAAGTACTTCTTTTGTACAGAACCAACATTGAGCCACTGGCAGACAGGATCCTATTGCAAACCTTAGCCGAAGCGGAGGAGGAGCAATCACCTGCGGATTTGGAGAAGTCACCTCCACCTCGCCCTGTCAGCGGAAGTGTCGCCAGGTCACAGAACGCCTTTAGTGCTCTGAAACAGGCTCTGGAAAAGCTGCAGAAGAAACTCCGAGAGCCTGTGAAGAAGAAGTTCTATCTGCACAAGTGCCACAACTCTCACATCCTGCCTCTGACCAACGTATCCTTCGATCGGAGTGGCGAACGCTGCCTCACCGGCAGCTATGATCGCACCTGCCATGTGATCAACACCCAGACGGCTCAGGTGGAGCACATCCTCAGTGGCCACGACAATGTCGTCTTTTCGGTTGGATTTAATTTTCCCCATTGGTTAGTTTATCTACAAAGCGGTGGATCTGGAAATAACCTGACAACTTTTTCAATTATTTTCAGCGACAAGATAGTGACCGGATCCTTTGATGGCACCGCAAAAGTTTGGTCCGCCACCAGTGGCCAATCTCTGTGCACCTTCTATGGACACACCGCAGAACTGGTGGCCGCTGAGTTTCATCCGGTGGATGGGAAATCCATTGCCACTGCTTCCCTGGACGGATCAGCCAGGATCTACGACGTGGAAACGTCTCATGAGCTTCAGCAACTGACCCATCACGGAGCCGAAGTGATTGCCGCCCGCTTTAATCGCGATGGTCAGATGCTGCTCACCGGCTCATTCGATCATTCAGCAGCTATTTGGGATGTGAGGAGCAAGAGGTGGGTTGAGATCTGAGTTCTGAAAGATCACTATTCGAAGTTCCCCTTGCAGTCTAGGGCATCAGTTGCGAGGCCATAGCGCTGAGTTATCCAACTGCGTTTGGAATTTTAGCGGATCTCTGATTGCTACTGGCTCCCTGGACAACACCGCGCGGATCTGGGACACTCGAAAGCTGGACCAGGAACTTTATCTGGCTGCCAGGCACAGTGATGAGGTGCTCGATGTCAGCTTCGATGCAGCCGGCCAACTTTTGGCCACCTGCAGCAGCGACTGCACGGCCAGGGTCTGGAGGCTAGAAGGATCCTCGGAGTTGGAGATGCTCTCCCTAATGGCAGGACACTCGGATGAGGTGTCCAAGGTGTGCTTCAGTCCCAGTGGCTGCATGCTGCTCACAGCTTCAGCGGACAACACGGCTCGCCTGTGGCTCACGGAATCCGGACAGTGCTCCCAAGTGCTGGCTGGTCATGAGGGTGAGGTGTTCAGCTGCGCCTACAGCTACGCAGGAGACGCCATCCTGACCGCCTCCAAGGATAACAGCTGTCGGTTCTGGAGATGATACGACTGGTACACTGTGCAGCTGAACGATGGTTCCATTGACTGATTAAAAGCTTCGGAGTGTGTGTGTGTTTTTTTTTTATCAACATTTACTACAAACTCGAGCGTAATTTTGCTTTTCTCTCTTAAGATTTTCTTCATCAACTCGTTTCTTATAAATTAATAGTTCTTAGTTTTCATTCTCGTTTCTTTAAGATCGGACATTATTGTGGATTTCTTTTGTTTTGCTTCTCTTACTTAAGGTTTAGGTATTACTTTTTCGTTTCCGTACATAGATAGTTACAGGTTTTGTTTGCTAGTTTGGTTTCCTTTTACCATTTTTTTTTCTGGTTTTCTTTTAACATTTTTTTACTTTACATTATTAAGTTTCGCTGCTTCTGGCTTGGCGACACATCTTCTCGTACACATATAAAGAAGGTGAACAAAAGGTGTTTTAGATAACAAACGTTTTACAACTTACAAAGGTCCGCTTTCGGTTCGGAATCAATAGTTAATACATGGTTTTTGTTTTAATGAAAATATAAAGTTCTTTTACACAAAAAATTTGAGCGAGACTCTCGCGGTTTCTTAACTGTCCTCCGTTCTCAATAACATTTGATACCACATTTTCCATTAGTTTTTCCTGGCGCTTTTCCTACTGCTGATAGCTGATTGATGAGGAGAAGTGACGGAACGAAAGGACACACAGAGGGTTTACAACGTTCACATAGATGGATGGGTCCTTCAGAGGGATCCGATCGGAGTAATCTGTTCGGTGTGGTCCTGGTGCTGGCTTTTAGCCATCCTTTGATTTCGTCCGATTCCGAGTCTCTGAGGTCTGCTCAGGTACGCTCTGTTCTAGATCTCTCCTATATCTTAAAGTTGTGTGGGCGTGGCTGTTCGTATTGTTGTGTTTAGGACTGCTTCGTACAAACTATAAATGTATCGTTACTCTTATTATTATCATTATTAGTAGGTTTTTCTTTTGTGTTTATCAAAGTAGAAAACTGTTTGGTGTGTGTTCTTGTATGTTTTTGCTTCGTTCAAGTTGTGTGGCTCTGCTTTCTGTTCTGTTCGGTTCTGATCTGATCTGGTTTCTGCATTTGTTTAACTGGTTCTGTTTCGTGTTTCGACTGCAACCTAATGCGTTGGACTCTGCAAGAATAACAAATATCTGGATTATTGACCGTGATGGGCAGCCGATGGGTTAGGACATTTTCAGGCAGGATGCACACTTGCGGCGGAAGCGGAAACGAAAGTGGGTTGATATGGATGAGACATGCAGTGACAGACATGCGGTCCTTCCAAGTCTTGCAACAAAGGAAACAAAACATAGCGAAACAGAATGGAAGGGGGTCGATGATGATGATGTTGGGGCTAGACGAGCAACATAATGAATTATCTGCTTACATTTAGAGTATGTGAAGCATAGGGTGTTTAGTTATCTTTGTTCTCTTGCTGGTTGGTTGTTGGTTGGTTGGTTGGTTGGTTTAAAAATGAACAATTAGCATTACAAAATTCATATATCATCATATGCATACAGCTAGAAAAAAAGAAAGAGAATAGGCAGCCATGATTAGAGGTTACGATTAAGGGCCGAGAGGGGAACCCAACTAAACATGGAACAATGGTGAATGGTGACGATCGAATGAACTGCTGTGATAGCTCTATCATTACCAAATCCTCTGGTGTCGATCTACTGATTGAATCAGAAAAAAACAAGGCAATTTCAAAGGCTACGGCTATAATGGCCAAAAACGGTGCTATGCAAGCGATAAAATATATGTGTTAGCATTGGCGAAAGCGCAGCGAACTGAGTTACAGATTATAGAACAGATTTCGTACTTCACATGGTCGATCCGGAAACTCTTGCTTGAATGTGCGCTCGATAACGTGATATCTGCAAAGGTAAACAAAAAAACACCACTGATTAGCAATCGCCGGACGCTATTTACGGGCATGAAACACTCACTTGGACTGTAGACCTCCTCCGGGTGGAAGACCTTCGATGTCGTCTCTGTTCTGCAGACACTTCAGCAGATCCACGTAGTCGGTTATCTTGCTAGACTCTATCTCGTCTGCAACAAAATCAGAGAGAAGTCGATCATTAGTAATGTGCGGTTTAGCAAACACTGCGTTAGCTCGAATGGCGTTTATAAATAAATATTTATGTACATAAATGGTCCATAAAGAAATATGAATTACACAGTTAAGCTACTTTAAGTAAATGCAATATATAGATACGAATGCTGTCATACAAAATATCAAAAAACGGGTATGTGTTGGCCTCTCAAGCGATTGGAAACAAGGGAATTTACTTGATTGCTATAGAAAAGCGCAGTCATTAACATGTTTTGAAGTCTTGGCAATCTCGCATTGATGGTATCAGCAAAATTTTTTTGTGAAATAAAATGCAAAAAAGCCTTAGGTACATTTAAGACAATCCAATTGATCTGATCATAGCAAACTGAAAACTTCAAATACAGGATTTCTTAGCAAAAGGATTGCATAGAACGGTTTTTGTTCAATTCAATTTTCCATTGTGGCTATGGGATACATGCATTCTCGATTATCTGCTGGATTGTGTGGATCACTTTTTACAATTAACACACAGATAAGAAATTATTGGAGGCGGGTCTGGGTGGGTGTAGGCAAAACAAAATCAAACCATTTAACCGATAAGATAAACGATAACGTAATGACAAAGTGGCTTCGAAAAGTTACAAACTACAAAAGTATAGACGTACCTTATGCTCACTCATCTTAAATTTGAATTGCTTTCTGTTTCTTGTTCTTGCATTGACAATTGGCCCATTCGGCTAATTCGCGCTCTGATTTGGTGGCAATAGTGTATTGGAAATTGGGAATTGTAGTACGAGGCGCGATCAACAACCGGAAAACAACAACAGCGAATGGCTAAAATTTTCCTTTTGCCAAATTACTTTAGATAAACGTTAGGCATTAGTTGAAACCTGCTCTCACGAAATCAGGTGGAGCTAAGGAATGTTTAGCTTTCGAAATGAACATAATAAAAATAAAGCAAAGAAACAAAAGTGTGAATAGAGAAAATGGAAATAAGCAAATGAAAGCCGAAATGATTCCAATAGAACAGCAGACAAACACTTTGGCTTAGGTTTTTAAATCTTTCGTTAAGTTATATTTTTGACTATCATCAATGGTAGTTCATTAATCTCTAAAAGTCGTGTATGTTCGGCTGTGTGGGATGTGTGTGTTTTACACTTTTAACTGGATCACCAATTTACCAGGGCACCCAAGTACAAATATTTCGGGGAAGTTGCTTAGATTGAATGGAATATGTCTGATCGATTTGGGTGGAGTAATCGTTTGCCTTCGGTTAACAACAAGCACAACAGTTGGTGAGCATAAGGTTTACAATTCGGTTTCGTTAACCTACGTATACATTCTATAACATTTCAACTCCTTTGGCTACTCTACTCTAGGCTAAGTAATTCGTCTGGACACTGGACATTGGTTTATTGCTTAGCCTAAATAATTTCTAAATGGGTTAGCTACTGTGACCAGTGGTGGGCAATGCATGCTCTAAGTCTATTCACTAACTGGCTAATTGTAAATCGTACGAATTCGGTCTAAAGTAATTGTCTATATCAACAAGGTCGGCCTGCGGGTTTTTGGCCGAGTTTCACTTTGGTGCCTCGAATACTGAAGTCTCGGATAAACACCACCAAGGGTTATTCATTGCTTTAAATACGTAATTCAAGTAATACGACTACAGTTCATCTGAGCGGTTGCTAGTTAATAAAATATATGTTTTCATTGCTTCTCAAAGTTTTTGTCAGCTATTCAGCTTATTTACATTTCTATCTACAACTAATCTTCTCTGAAGACATTATACTCTCCTATTTGATTTTGCTTAGAAATTAAGATTTAATTCGCTACTCCTACTTAGATACATCAATTCCAAGTGTTTGTTTTGAGTGTCAATACCTGCGTACGTTAAGTATTGCAATTTCGTTTGATTGATTCACATCGCGCCTAGTATCAAATGGGGTATACGTATATGCAAGTAAATGTATATACAAATTGGTTGACGGGTCATTTAACTACTTAGCTCGGGCAGGTTCGTCGATAATTGTTATTATTTAGGTGTATATGTACGACTAAAGCTAAATGGGCTGGATTTCGCATACATGGAACGCTTTTGGCAGTGGCTGTAGTGCACACAGGCATGTATAAATAATACTATAACTCAGGCTCACACACGGGGCAGACGAACACTGGTCAGCCACACGCACAGCCACCAGATATGACAAACTAACACGCTATACAGGTATTTGCTATGCATTAGTGATAGGATATTGGTCGAACGCCCACACACACCCCATTTACATATTTATACAGGCAAATATCGGTGAAAGCTCTCTAAGGGAATATATAACTAAATGTACGTGATGTCTAAGCACTAAGAATATGAGCATAAATGAGCCACATTATGTAGAGTATACAACATTTATATAGCACTCTTGTAAAAAAAAAAAAACGGACTTCAGCCTTTTTGCTGTTGATATGAATTTGTAAATTCGAAAGGTTTCAAATAAGTATTAGAAATACACATATAGATTATCAGTGCCTATTATTATCCATCCAATAGAGCTTTCACTGTACTTGAGGTGGGTGTGCGAGGAGTTCATTCTTGGCATTAGTAATGGCAATGGTTTGGTTTTCGTTTTGGTATTGTTTTTCGTTTTGGAACTACTTCGGAAAGGAATTGTTTTGTAAGATTCTAGTTTTGGACAAAGTGGGGCATATACAGCTCTAGAAGCACTTTGGGTCGGGACTGTAGGCCATCGAGGAGCCCATATAAAGTACTCGTGACGCTCAAGGTACAAAATATACGTATTTCGGTTCAAAAGAGACGCGAAGACGGAGGAGACCACTACGCCATGGGTCAACAGTTTACGATTAGTTATAAACAGAGTAGACGACTAAGACAACCTCTTGTGATCTTCTCGATTTGCTTTTCCAGACGATGTTCAGCCTCTATCGCCTCCTCGGTGGGCTTCGGAGCTCCGGGGAAGGCAATGATGATGATGCTCATGTTGTCGCGGCTACCCTGTAGTCAAGAAATGAACAGCATGTGAAAACTTTGACGATATGCATGGTAATCAAGACTCACCTTGTGCAGGCAGGTGTCCACGACCTGGTTGGCGATGCTCACTAGGTTACTGGTCACCCGCATTCGCGAGTGGATGAAGCTGCACACGTCCTCGTTGGACATCACATCCCAGATTCCATCGCAAGCGAGCACCAGGAACTCATCGCTATCCTGGCGGCTCTGACAGAATATCTCCGGTTCCGGCGATACCAACTGCTCGCACTGTCCCTTCTCCTTGACGTTCTTAAAGTCGTAATCCCCAAGGGCTCTCGACACTGCCAGGGTACCATTTACGCGCTTTATCATAACACTGCCACCCGCATTATAGATGCGCTCTTTCTCCTCCGGCAGAATGGGTTTGTGATCCTGCGTGGCGAACACCGGAACACCCTGGCGGCACAAGACGGCCCTCGAATCACCACAATTGGCGATGTACACTTGCGTGAGGCCGACAAAGGCGCACACGGCGGTAGTTCCGCCGCATTTCTCCGACTCCCGGGTGAATTCCGGCAGTTCCCGCATAACCTCGTCGATGCGCAGGAAGCCGGTGCGAATGCCCTTCACGTGGTCGCCTCCAATGAATTCCTCGGTGCTAATAATGCTCTCCAGAAGGTGCTTGGCACAGTGCTCCGACACCTTGCATCCGGCATGCCCGTCGAACACGGCAAAGAAGCTCCAGTCCGGCAGGGCATCCCCCAGCCCGGCACGAGCGTAGTAGGCGTCCTCCATCTCCGACCGCCATCCCTGCATCGAGCTGACCCCGAAGAGCAGCTTGTTGCCCTCACCCTCGTCATTGTGCTTGGCGGTTTTCGGCTTATCCAGGAATCCGCCCATGTTCACTGAACATGCTGTGTGCTGTGTGCCGGGCGGGTGCAATTTCTCCTCCTCTTACGGCTAGCCGGTGCCAAGGAATCTACGGATCGAGGACACAAGGGTATGCAACCATTAAACGACTGCCAATCAATATCAACCAGCAAGACCTTGAACTTGAACTTTCACCAGCGGATGACTAAGCAAAGGTCATGCCAAAATAGATAGTTTATAGTTTTCCACACACAAATAATAAACTGAATACTGTGTCTGAATATTCCTGTAAATGGTATCTGGATTTTTCTGACACAAACGGATGTGCAAGTCTCGGCTTTTGTAAAACCATTTCATTTCATAGAAATTTCTACGGAAGTTAAGTTGACTCATGGCAGTTTGATTTCAGCTGAACATGAAATAATTATTTGCTATACTCTTTCTAATTCTCGACCTGTATGAGTCGTAAACGCATCTTGACCGTCAGTAGGATGCTGGTAGAAAATCCAAAATAAGTATTATCTATTGATTTGAATACTTTTACTATAACTTGTGTTATTTTAACCTGTTTTAACCTGAACTGTTGAGACTGAAGGACTCCAAATATAAGGTACTAACTACATATATATAAACCGGCAAAAACATGTGAATTCCGAACTGGAATCAGCTGGCGCTTCATAATTAATATACATATACATGCTCATACATATGTACAGGGTACATTTGCGGGGCTTCCCCCTGTTGAGTTTTGCACTTGTGCCACAGAACAATAACTGTAAGCCGACTGCAAGGACATGGAAAAAAGCGCAAACACAAATGGGGGCGGGGCGGAAGACCTCGCGGCAGCTGCCCGCCCACGCTTTTCACCGCTATTTCCTCTGTGTCCCGCGCTTTTTTGCATTTCCTTTTGACACATCGATTTATCAAGGACGCGGCTTCGTCCTTCCGCTTGGCCGACTAAATTTAGCACTCGAAAGTGGGCGTTAAATACATTTTGTGGAAAATGTGGGGAAAATTGCGCGCAACAGCATCCATATCCCATTCACAAAAAAAAAATTTGTTTAGTGGCCAGCAAGTTGGCAGCACCGATTTCAGCAGGGGCGGGGGGTGGTGGAAATCCGGCATGGCCACCAAAAAATGGGAGGTAATGAAAACGCACTCGCGATTTATGATCTTCGGTGCTGGGAAAACCTTCGCCTCTCGTTATTTTCACCTCGCAAATTTTAAGTTTGATGATCTGCTTCTTCTTCCTCCGCTTGCTGCTCTTCTCTCCGCGTGCGAGTGGTTGTGTGTGTGCGAGTGCGTCGGTGAGCTGCGTGCGTGTGCGTGTCTGCCGTAAGTAAAAGTTTAAGAAGAAAAAACGATCGTTTTCCACTTGATTTTCATCGCCTACTAGCGCTTTTAAGATCAACGAACGAGTCGCGCACTTAATAACACTTCTGCGCGATCCCGAAATGCACTTTCGAGGCGGAAATGGAGTTTTTTCTAATATTTTGATTAACAAAGTGACTAGTGATGTAAAAAAGCATCGGGCATCGATGTACTGAGGGCGATACTTATCGATGATATTCGAAGAGCTATTGGCTATCGATAGCAACCGAAGGCACTCTTCTAGCGAATACACGCAACCCACCTAAGCAAGTACACCATCCTATTGGCGATGTTAAGTGCGATGCAGTTAAGAGACACCATCACTCTATGTAGAAACAGATGTTAACAGATGTGTTAAACGAGGTCCTGGCAGTGCACTCAAAAAAATTAGTTGTTCAAATCCACTGCATTTAGTTCTTGTGGCTTCCGCCAGTTTAAGTATGCGTTAATTTATGAGTGTCCATACTCCAAAAGTGCTTCCTGCACGAATTCTTAGAATTGTGTTATCTTTTATAATCTGCAAGTGATTAATACAAATTGCAATACAAAATTTGTGAATACCCTCTTAACTGATAGTAAATGTAATTATTTTAGAGGTGACGTAAATAAAAATTGCGTAGGCATCTATATTTACCATAAACAGAATTCCTGATATGTTTTATATAAAATTGGTGTATAAGCCATGCATTATTAGTATACACGAGCTAAATAATAAAACTATTAATTATTCAAAGAAAAATATCAGCGAAATCTAGTGTCTCTTATTTACTACCTTTCTCTAAACATATATTGTATAACAAGAACACGAAATTATTTTCCATGGTGTTAAATTTCTAAAGTAGATATACATATGTAGCTCTTTGCCTATAATGGGTAAAATATATTTAGTTTATTTGATGGAATGAATATTGTTGAATTGATATTGGGGGTTTCATTGACACCTTTTATTTGAAGAGCTTCCACAAGGCGTCACGATAACGGGGTCTACATCAGGAACTACCCCAGATAGTTTGTGGATCATAAATATTAGTAATCTAGTTGCTGGAATTACTACAGTATAAAAGCCAAGTCTGGGTCTTTGGGCCCCACACTCCAGTTGTCCAGTTCTCCAAGTGTCGAAAGTGAATATGTCGTTCAAGGCCGTCCCCCTTTTGTTGGCTATCGGCGCCGTCTTCGTGGCTGCCGTGCCCACTCCCGTCGAGACCGAGAGGGAGTCCTCGCTGGTGGAGCTCCTGCTCAGTTCTCCGGCCATGCGATCGGATCTCTTCAACGTCGAATGCGTGGACTACTACAGCCCGCTCCTTAAGGGTCACGTGGACAAGTACAACGAGGACTTCACCGCGTGCAAGGACAATTACGACGGGGCCTTCTCCCTGATCGACTCAAGCTACCGCAGTTCCCGCGACGAGCTGTCCGTATCCGTGAGGGACACCTGCCTTTCCCTCCTGACCTGCAATGGCAGGACCTCGAACTCCGATGCCTTCGAGTGCTTGGCCTCTGGGGTGAGTGATTCGTACAATGGTGGCTTAATCTATGATCTTCCACGCATACTCTAATGAGTATTTTAAAGTGTTTTAAGCCGTATTTTGTATAACTTTTTGCGCTTAATAGCATTAATAATATCACCACCCAATCGCAGGGTCCTTCGGCATCCAAGGAACTGGAGAAAGCTTCCTACAACGCATCCGACAACCAAACCAGCCTGCTCGCCGAGGTGTCCGTAATCTCGGAAACGCTATCCAGATGCCAAATCGAAGCCTACCGGACCTACAACACCAACCACGGCGAGTGCTACGCCGACATGGTAGCCTGCCTGGGTGATCCCAACTGGGAGTTTCCCAGCACGAACTACGTGCTCTAGGACTCGAGTCAAGATTCAGATCACCTCGAGCACCCTGTATTCGTGAACTTTTATCGCTGTAAATAAAAGACTTTGAGTGAATATTAATCAAGTTTAAACGATTAAATCCTATACCTCTGAAACTAGCTAAAGGATTGGACGACTTATTCATTATCAGCTCAATATGAAGGTGTTTTTCAAAAGTGTATCAAGAAAGCTTAAAGGTTTTTGGCAGTAAAACATGAGCTTATCTACTCTCGTTTAACATTGCCATCCATCAAACCTTTAGAGCCATCATTATCAGTAATTGAAAATATATAACATTAATGTGTAATTAAAAAGATAATGATAAATGGGAGTATAAATACGTCTGGGTGTCACATCCACCGTCAACTAACCTGGCCAAGATGTTCGCAAAGCAAGCCAAGATCTTGGTCTTCTGCCTTTCCCTGGGCCTCTCGCTGGCTGTGAAGCTGCAAATTCCCTTTAGACCAGACGCCCACATCCAGGAGCTGCAGCTGCAGAGCAGGGAGCTGGCCGAAGTCCACTCAGATCACTCCACGCAGTGCTTCTCGATCTACAAGCCCAAATTGGCCAAAATTGCGGATCAGTTCGAAACTAACTTTACGGCTTGCATCTCGGCCTATGACAATTGCACATCCCATATCAGCGAGAAGTATGCCGAGGATCGCCAGATCCTTCTCAGGTCCGCCAACATCGGCTGCTCGTATCCCAACTCCAATTGCCAGGTCTGGACTCTTGAGCAGCAGCCGCTGGACACCGTGGTCTCCCGCCTCGAATGCGCCTCCACCAACTCGGCCGAGAGCTCCAAGACCTTCTATGCCATTTCGGCCAATGCCACGCAGATTGCAGTTCAGATCCAGGAGCAATATACGATCCTAGAGAGCCGGAAGAGTGTTTGCATCAATGACGCAAATCGCTCCTATGTGGAAGACACCTCCGATACCTACGAGCTTTTGAACAACTGCCTCAAGAACGGACCAACCACCACAACTTGTAATCCATTGACTTACCCTACAACAACCACAGCAACAACAACAACAACAACAATAACAACCGCAGCACCTTTACTTCGTTAAAAGAAAGTCAATCAATAAATATATCAGGCAATTGAATTCTCTGTTTTATATAAATAAATAATATAGGAATGCAAGCTATTCACTGTGGAGCTTAGTTGTTTAATAGATGACAGGATTGAATAAAATATAGAGGGTACCAACTTATTTATGAAAGCATGACAGTACCTAAGATTATTGTATCAGCTATTGTTAATAGCTGCCATACGAAAAATAAAACTATATTAATTTTAATCATAACATCAGTCGGTGAATTATTTAATTTAAAAAAAAAAAATTTAAAAAAATATGCTAAAAAATTCACAGTTTCACGTCTTATAACAAAAACTGCTTTAATCCGTATACATCAGTTTTTATACCCCTTAGTCGTAGAGTAAGGCGGCATACTTGATTCCATGAAGAGTATGTAACACCTAACCGAGTCTATTTGACCATGTCCGCCCATCTGTCTGTCAGTCTGTCCTTATAAGCGTATCTCTACTATAAGAAATCATAGAAATCATAACGCAGATTCCAGAACAAGTTTGTTCCATGGCGTTGCCACGCCCATCCAGCTAAGTAACGGGTATCTGATAACAAATAAACTCTTCTTTAGTTACTTTAGGTACTGAATTGGCTTGCAATTCAAAAACGATAAATTTGAATTTATATTTCGGCACATTGTCTACGCTGGTTTCAGTTTATGATACAAATTGAACTTTTCTCCAAAAGCAAAGATATTTTTAAAAGTCCATGAACAACATTTTTTCAATTTGAAGTAAAAATTGAACCCTTGTTACTGCTACCGATTGGAAACGATTTCTGATAAATGTAATTTACTTTGTTTGAGATTAAATTAAGAAATATTTACCAATTACCGGAAACAACAAATTAGCGACATGCGACATTTCCTCCAACAAGAGGCAATTGCTTTCAAAAGAGATAAGAAGCTCGAGAAATGGGTATAAAATCACTGAGCTCTGCAACCGAGGTATTCAGTAAGAAGTGGAATCTGAGACTTTTAGCCATGTTTTCCAAATTCTCCCTGCTCGCCGTGGTTCTCGCTTTTGGCCTGGTTTCTGGCCTCAGCCTTAGCCTCGTGGTAAAGCCTTCCAAGCTGAAGCTGCCCACCAACAAGAAGATCCTTGGCCTTCAGCAGCAAACGGAAGAGCTGGCTGCTCGGGATCCTGGCACTTCGGTACGCTGCTTCGACTACTACATACCCATCATCAACGGGCTGTCGGCCCAGTACGAACTGGACTACAATAAGTGCGTTAAGGACTACGACACCGCCAGCGAACTGGTCCTCGCCGCCTGGAACAGCACTCTCTTCGGCATCCAGGCTTCCGGGGATCGTGGCTGCAACACCTTCTTCGACTGCTCCTCCATTGTGGACTTCGTGCTCGCCTTCGAGTGCTTCGCCAACGTCGTAAGTTCTAGAAAGTCAAGGAAACTTTCAGCTTCGATACGACCTAACTATAGTTTCCAGTAGTTAAATATAATTTTAATTCTGCTTAATTTTCGTAGGGAGCTGAGCAATCAAAAATCATGTACCAAGTCTCGGCGAATGCCACCGAAGCCGCCGTCCAGATCAAGATCCATTTGCAGACTTTGGACAGCCAGTTGGAAAGCTGCTTGAACTATTCCGAAAAGGATTTCGTGGAGGGCACCTCGCTCTACTATGGAGAACTCAACAAATGCCTTGCTGGAGCTCCAGTTCCGCAGGATACCACTGCAAATTGGTATTATACCACCGCCTAAAACCTGATAAGGTTTATTCTAAAAACTAAACAAAAAGAAATATGATTATGCCAAATTAAAATGTGTGCTTTCATGCTTTACAAACACACAAAAGTGATCAGTTTGTTGGATACGATTTGTAGATTATTTATATTAATAGGTTAAATTGATAGGTGACTTCAAAGGTTGTATCAGTGTTATAGGATTGCAATGCACTTGCTGGCATCTCATGATTTCGAACACAGTTCTTTTCAAAACCCGACTCGGACCACCCGAATTTGGAATCATATCAGTGCCGAAACCGAAACTATCCAGCTAATTTCTTTTATGTCCGCATTTAACGACAGTCGTCCCACTGCGTTTCATCAGTTTTCCCACAGTTGGCGGGAGATGTTCGACGATATCGGGACATCTATCAATGGTGGCTTTCCATAGCCATCCTCTGACCTCTGACTTCATTCTGTCCACACCCCAAAAGGCAAAAGAAATCACCGAGTGACCTGTAGCGGTGCAGGTATACGGAATCAGTTCGCATCTTATCCCAACCTGCAGAACGTGTACTTGTAGGCATTCGCCTACAATTTCTTTTGTCTGGACTGCCGACACACCCCGACTTTGTTCTCAAATTTTGCGCTTAATTAATCGTAAAATATTGGCTGGAAAATCAATTGCGATTGACAATTGAGTTGTAATCGCAATGGCCAAGTAGGCGTTGAAGGATCGTCGAACTCTGGGTCTTTAGCGGAGCTGGTTTTAGGCCGACGTTGCAACGTTGCAACTACAATTGCCAGTCATGTCTTCATAAATTTCATTGAATTCAACCGCCGCTCCGAGTCCAAGTTGAAGTCGGACTGCGACTCCTCAACATGCGCCAAAAACCCACCGAGAATGGGGTGGGATGCGAGGGGACCATTTGGGGGGGGGCTAGGATATACTCGTACCTATGCCGACTATTGCGACTATTTCATCTTTTGCCGACGGCGTACGGCTCATGTTGTATGTAGCCTTAAATTGAATCGTTACAAATTTTGTTGCTCGTTATAGCAAGCGTTTTATTGCCCAACCAGTTTTGGTCGCCATGCAAAGCAGTCGGAAACTCGGGATCCCGGGGATCGGCATCGGGATCGGAATCGGGATCTCGGTCCTGAGATTATGATCACCAAAACCGAAACCGAACAGAACTGAGCTGAACTGAACTGAACTGAGCAGAGAACGGTACGCCCCCTTCGGGAGAAACGGTAGTCTCTAGGGCCGCAGCGTTTAATAACTTCATTAAATGCCCTTTGACATTTATGCCAGACACACTTATTTATGTGGCACTATCTGCTCGACGGATCGGCACAGGTAGCTAGCTGGTGGCCCAGGAGCCCTATAAATTACATAATCATCAGATAGTGAAACTGTTTACAAGCCGAGACTCGAGACAGGCACACCCACAGTAGCCGCACGAGAAATGGTTACGAGGGTTAGGGGTCACATGAACTATTCCTATTCCAATTGATTAGTTTGCCTCGTTTTTATACGGAATTCTTGGGGTTTTCATGTGACATCCGCGGCTCAAAGCTAATTGCTCTAATTTCCAGCTAAGACATTCTTCTGGCTCCCTTACTACATCAGCCATAAATATTGTCGATCTAAAGATCAGTGATCGCAGCTTGCGCCCGCCGATTTTTATCAGGAGTCGGGCCAAAATGTCTCCCGCCGAATTTGTCGTCGGCCCTTTGGCCAAAACAATGGCCATTTGAATTCGAACTGGCCCAGAGGCCACGGCCGAAAAGGCCAAGATTTATTGCGCCCAATGCCCTACAATCTGGCGGGTACATTGCACTGGGTCGCCTTATCTCGCCAGACACTCAACTATACAGATACTATATATACATATGTCAGTCACAAAAGCACGAGGCAGCTGCTGGCTACAATCGCAATCTGAAAAGTGATAGTACCAACAATTCGTAATTGGCCGACTAATTGGAGCTGATTCTATGTTTTTTTTTGTTTTTTGCTGAACTAACATCAGACAGTCACTGAAAAAGTTCCATTGACAGCTTATAGTTTCTCGGGTAAAATTAGATATCCTACACAAACACCTATGTTTGATCTCAATTAATTAGTTCGAGTTGCAAAGAGTTATGGCTATAAAAACTATAAATACAGTGAAATATGCTGCTTTGTAACTAATACTCTGATATACCGGCATATGTTTATAAAATTAGCTATGGCCAGGAAATGCAATAGTGGGTTAGAGCATCCATTAGTCGCCTTGAAAAGCCATTTCCTTTTTTGACTTCGATCTGCCGCTGTGATTTTTGCGTATTCCGTCCGAATCGAAGTTCCCCTAAAATGCGAAATCCAGAAAGTGATCGATATGCGGCGGCCAGTCCACAGAGAACTCGGCTATCTTGTGGCCATTGTGGTATTCGGATTTTTGGCCCAAAATTATTATGTATCTCGAAGCGATTAACAGACGCATTTCAATTTTATTGCGGCAGATCATTATCGGAGCGCGGATTGGACCTTTTTGTTCGGCCGTCGCTGCTGAGGCCGAAAAACTCAGCAGTGACAACAAATCATTAGATCATGATCACAATCATAACAAAATCATAAAAAAATCGAAAGCACTGAAGAAACCCCAGGCAGGCTTCAAAGGCGGCCCGAAATTAACATGGAGGCGCGAAGAGAAACTTTCCTTTCGCCGGACAACGCCAATGATTTCACCCAGTGCCACAAATTGGCCAATGCCACAGCGAAGGAGAACGCGACACAACTAGAGGAGTGCACTGGGAGAAAGTGTAGCCAAGTTGAATAAATCATATTCATGATGAGATCGGTGCTACAATGGGATTCAATCTCTGATCATACGATCAAGTTTCTAAGTAACAGGACAGATTTCAATGCTATTAGTTAGATCAATTTAAAATCACTTTTATAACAAGAGAGCCCCACTTTCTCGCTGTGCAACCTCATCATCGTCACTTCTCGACGAAATGGAGACGTGCCATTGCGGGTGGCTTTGGCAATTAGACAACAAGTGCCTGCAAGGTAATAAATAGCGGCGGTCGCTTCAAAAGCCCCCGATCCACTAATCAGTTGGCCAAATGGCAGAAAGCCAGAGGGCCAGAAAGCCGGAAAGCGAGAGGAAAACCCGTTGAGGAGGTGTGAAAATCGTTTACCGATCGCCGAGAGCAACAACGCGGCCATAATGGGCTGCAGTGGAGCGGAGTTGGGCAAATAAATTAATCAGAAGGAAATCGACGGCGGATGCAAACAGCGGTGGAACGGGCTACCCGCCGTTGACCGCTAATTCACATATGATTTATTTTATAAATTAGGCAGCCCACTCGGAGATCAAAGCCACCATCGTACTTAGCCCCCATTGGCTTGTCAAACAAACAGTCGTCCTCAGCCGTTTTCCCTCCACTCGTAACTCTTGGTTTTTTAATTTTTTTGATCGCACCGCCTCTAAGACAAAGCACTTCGGAAGCGGCTTCTGAAACCTGAAAATCCGAAAACCCAAAAAAAAAACAGCCGATCGATCGAAGCGAGTAAATTTGTTTGTGCAGCGGCAGCGTTTGGTAATGAAACGCTAAGTGGCCAACAGTTGTTTGGCCAAGAGCCTTATTTACCATTTACCAATCGGCCGGACTCGCCTGACAAATTGTTTAACTGGCTCTCTCTGTTCATAAGCTGGTTAAAAAAAAAAAAAAAAAAAAAAAACTAAAAGCCAAGGGTTACTGGTAACAGTTCCCAGCCCCCGAACATCCCGCTTATCAGCTAGGAATACAACTTGATCGCTTAATCCCCGACTTTTCCAATTATGGCACTGAGAATATGTTTGCCTCGAAATTGATTTGACTTGCACCCTTTATAAGGGGGGTGTTAACCACCCGTAGCCTCTGTTTATCCCATTCGTTCCAACCCTCGGCAAAATGCGCTATGATATATGTAATTTTGATAACGAGAGCATTTAGCCCAAAAATGGGCGGAGTGAACGGGCAGCGTTGTCCGACATGAAACCAAAAAAAATAGCTAAGTTTAAGATAATTTGCTTATAGAGATTCTTTCTAAAATAAACATTTTAAAACGTAAATAAAGAGACTTAGTAATACAATTGTAGAATATACTATATGTATATTTTACTTCATATTTGTTTTGAAGAATCATGGAGTTTCTTTATATCATGTCTAGCTAACTAGCTTAGTTCTCAGAAAGCCAGCTAGATAATAGCCAACTGGGCAGCTCTGAGCAAAGGAACTTCCTCGGATGCCATCGTAATTTGCCCGCCTAACGAGACCCCGAAACGAATACCAAATTCCGAGTTCTGAATCCCCAGAACCCACAATCCACCCTCGCTGCTCAGATTTTCCCGGGTGGTGGCTGCCACATCCTCCGGCTCAAATGACTCCAATGCTCTGTTCTGCTGGCTGTCGACGCATATTAATCCAATTATCATGCACTGTGCACGAAATCACTTAATCGTTTCGAAAGGCGAAAGACCGAAGGGCGGGAAGTGATGCTGCCCCACAATGGTTGCACTTGGACAACCCGTTCCGAATAATTTCGGTTTAGTTGCATTTAGTCAGTGACCTCTGATTATGATTGATGCCAACTGGGCAACTGTCGCATTGTGACAGTTCCTAAATTGGTTATAAATTCAATAATATCAAGATCTCTCTCTTCAGAAACTAAATAATGTGGCGGAAAGTATAGAAAACTAAGTGGCTTAAACATCTTACAGTGCTCGTAGAAATGCTGACTGTAAATTATTATTTTTTAAATCACCGCTTACATTTTTAATTATTCTCCTCGAGATTTCAGTTGACCTGTGAATCTGTCAGAATATATGGCATCCACTATCCCACGAGCCTCAAACGAGAGCGAAACAATTTGATTTAATTAAAAAATTATGGGATTACATACATTAATGCTTGTCAAGCAATATATATGCAAATTTCCCACACGCACAAAGACACACAAGCAAAAAGGGGCAGGGAAAATGGGAAAATGGGAAAACAGGATGACAGCGAGCAGACTGCGGCGAGTGTCGCATATTAAAGAATATTTTATTTGCTTTTATTACCCAGCACGCCCAGCTTCACCCTGGTCGAAGGCCAGTTGGACCGCCCACTTTGCCGCCCACCGCCCACTTTTGCAGCGCAGACTCTGATGATATGGAACAAAACGGAGAAAAAATGGCAACGTTTTTCATGGAATGGGTGGAGGGGGGGGGGAGAGGAGAGAGGCCAGACGAAGGCGGAGGCTGAGAATCTAATAAATTGTGGCACTGTCACTTGGCTTAGTGAAGGATAACTGGCCACACGCCCTGCCAAGGAAACGCAAACAGGAGCAACAACATCGCGCCGGGCTCATTAGAAATTCATAACGCGCCACGTAATAAAAATTATTCAAATTTTTCGCAGGGTTGATGGCGTGGGCTTCGCTTTTCGGCTCGCAGAGTCAACTAAATTGCGGTGATGTTTCATAAGGATGCCTGGCAAAAAGGCAGGCGACAAACGCTGAAAAAGGACAAATCACACCCTCGATTATGACGCACACAGTAAAGCAGACCCACAAAAGCGTACAGTTGCGGGAAAAAATATAGGACACTTAGATACTCATATATGGGCATTGAATAGTAACGAAAGACGGACGCATTAATCTAAATGGCTTGAAGTTACTAACAGTAAGAATTATTATCTGACATTTAATCACACTCTAAGAATATGAATAATATAATATATAAATCAAACTAGAAGAGCGCACAATTAATATAGAATTAAGCTTGATCACACTATTTTGCCCGCTGCTGTGAACATATCATCCCATATCATAAAAGGGAAGGTCGTGGAGGCAAGGATGTGTATTCATGGGTCGTGTGGCCGAACGGAAATTGAATGATTTTGCGCAACAGTCGCGGAAGTTGCTACTTTATAGTCATTTAGTGGTTGGTCGGCGGACAATGCATCACGGCTTATCACATGGCCGGGCTTTTCTCCCCCGCCGCCGTCGCCGCCGCTCCAAGCGGATTATGGCCAAAAACCAAATGCTGCAAGAAGGGGCTGAAATGCTCAACTGCTCAAAATTTTACAGAAATCGAGAAATCGAAACCTGGCTAGGATGTCCGATAACAAAGTAGAAGTGCCGCAGGACGAGAGTGACAGCCATGTCGCTTCCCAGGCGTCGTCGCTGTTTCCGCCGGAAGTGTAATTTGATACTTTACAGCTAGAGCCTGGCTTTTGGTTTTGGAAAAAAGGGTTCGCCGTGCTCGATGCTTCGCGAGGCACGCTAATTTTTGCAATTGACTTTTAAACCTGGCGGATGGCCACGGCGCCTGTCAGCCTCCTGCAGAACGCACATAACGAGCTCCTTTTTTGTGCATTTCAATTCAATTTCCTCTCGCATGCGGAGTTGCACTGTGGCAATGTGAAAGGGAGGGGGGGGGGGATGGGCAGCTAGACCAGAAGTTTGGCTGAATGACTGTCATGGCAGCAGGGCCAATACCTGGCCCAAGTACAGTGGTCACTGCCTTGGCACATCCTGCAAACGAAATCTATAAGTTTCTTATCTCATTGCACATAAAGTTATATATGCATCATCTTTTGGAATTTTCAATATTAATTTTTTATTGTATGCTTTTAAGTGTAATCTTTATACGGAGCTTATTTCATTAGAACTTGATTTGATTTAATATTAAATTCGATTTTTGATGGCTGGAATTTTTGGTGAATTTGTTTTCTTGAGAACTTGGTAGGTGGTAGGTCAATTGTGAAATTGAATTCCTACATAACTATAATCATTTGCTGATATGAAAAAATACTATATTTTTTAATATAGCTGAACATGCAGAAAACTGGCGCCCACTGTATGTGGTTACTCGTATATTTGCAATTTCGTTGGCCGGTTTCCATGGCCCGTTTTTGGCCATTGAATGAGTGGCTTTGGCTCCGTGGCCAACTCCGCATACCCCTTCGTTCCCGATGCCCGATCCGTCGTCTATATCTCCGTGGTGATGTCCGTGAGTGAGTGAACTGTCACAATTGACGTGGGGCGTATAAATTTTACATTTAACGAAAACGTAATCGAATTGCGCGAGCTGTATATGGTGCGGCCAAAAAATTGGTGGACGGGGGGAAGGCCAGAGGGATCGTAGTGAAGGAGCAGCCAGTTAGCCAAGTTGGCTGTTAGCCCCGTCTCTTTCGCAGTGCACACATACCCCTCTCTTTCGCTCGCCATGTGGGTTATGAAGACATCAGGCGAGGCGCATGGCAATTTGTGGGACGCCACGAAAAAAAAAAAAAAAAAACGAGGGGATTTCGGAGGTGGACTATGCCAATTTGATGGCAGCATGCACAGAATGCATTCATCAGGCCAAGATTGTTAGCCATCGATGGCGTCTTCTGGGGATTGGATATGCGCGATTGGATGTTGGATATCGGACTTTCGGCATTCCCAGGCTCACATTATTAACTGCCTGGATGCGTGTAATGGGTCACCTTGGAAAATAACATTCCATTTAAATGCGGCTTACGGGCTAAAGGCTACAGCCACCTGGGGACACATTTGGCCAACGTTTTTCAATCAGCATAAAAATTTATCAAATCAAAGTCAAATACCTGCTACCGAAATGCAAAATAGCTGCGCTGAGAAATAAAAATCGGATGACAATCAAATGCCACCCCAAATCGCCGAGGGAAATCAATCGGGACGTGATGTTTGCTAGCCCGGGAAATTTGCATGTGAAAAGCTGTGCTTTTCCATCAAAACGTCGTTTGGCATGCAAATCGATTAAAATGAAATCCAAATCCAATCAGCAAGCCAATCGCAGCTTTGTTTGCCCTCGGGCAAATGGCCAAATCATTGCCGCCGGCTGGAAGGCAGCACATCTCCATCCGTATTGGAGGTAAATACATATAGAGTCGTATATACTCATATATCTGATTCCTGCCTCCGTTGCCAGCTGCTCACAAATCGTTTAACTCAAATTGACTTGTCAATATTTAATTAGGCGTTGGCCGGGTAACAAGATGCGGGCTCCCGGCGCTTTGATGTCCTGATGCAGGACGCTTCCTGCGGATTAGTTAGCGGTTTCCTTTAGTCTTCGTGTTTAAACAGTCATTGCCCAGCGCCTAAGGAGTGTCCTTGCTCGCTGAGAGGTAAAACACACTGAATTTGCTCGTCAATTTGGAGATCTTCCTAGTGGAACCACATATGTACATATGTATATATGTGGCATATCATATAACAACGAGCAAAATCATTAGCTATTTCAAATAGTGTTTGAAATCATAGTATAGCAATATAGTATTTAGTGACTTCTTTCTTGTGCCACTGGGCGTATGCGCAACCTCAACCTCGCTGCGCAATCAATCATTTGATTGGGCAAACAACTAGCCCAACATCTTCGATTCTACCAATAAATGTCAAATGGCCGCTAATACAATTAAGGGCCTCGATTCTGGTGGTGGTAGCAGCCAAGGCATTAAGAGGCTTAATTTTTTGCTGGCCCTGATTTCGCTTTCGATTTGATTCCGATAGCTGCAATCGCCTTGTCGTGTCCTTTGTCAAAAGGCACGTGAAAAAACGTGTCCCATTGACGTTCAGCTTGATGAATGATCAGAGACTCCTGGCTTACACTCGGCATTCCAGTATTTGGCCTTTTTCCCAGATATCGACGGACCTTGACTGACTGCTGACACGTGACTGGCGATTGACGAACTTCCTATCCTATAGAATTTCTGGGGGAGTGAGACGCTGATTATCCAAAACGCCAAGGGTCTAATGAGAATAATGCGAAATTGAGATTGCCGATTGGCCTCAAAAGGCGAAAGGTGAAAGATTTAGAATCGGAGAGTCAAAGTCAATCCTTTTGAACTCTGTTCGAGTGATTAATTCATATATTTCATGTGTGAATAAATATCTTTAGCCAAACGTATTCAATGTAGGAAATAGGTATCTTCTTTCCATTTTCTTCGTCACATTTGCACACCTTGTTTAGCAACTTTAGCCACAATTTGCTGCGATATTGACAAAAGTGTCAGGCGATTTGCAGTCCCCTGAGAAGAGTGAAACATGGAAAACTTTGGAAAACAGCACCCCATCCCCATACGATCTCATTAGCAACGTGGTATAGACCAGTCAAAGGTGCAAAAGACAACGTCAGTATCTAAATTCGATATTCACTTTTTGCAATAGTAAACGGATATTTCGCACAACAACGCTGGCGAAACTTTTTGTTTCCTGTTGTTGTCAATAACTAATTCGTTTGTCATTTTCCGTTTACATAACATATCAGCCAGGCGGTGGGGTGGTGGGTGGTCGGAAAAGAGGAAGCTCCGCAGCCACAACGACCGCAATTCGAGCAACAAAATGCTGCACATATAAGGACAAAGTTTTTGCCTGGGGATTCTTGTGGCGAGGTCCTTGTTGTCCTGGGTCCTTGTTGTTCTTGCTGTCGGTTTGTTTATCGCTTCCAGGCTACAACGACAACATTATTGCAAGAGTGTTCGAAGCATATTGAAAGCCCAGAGCCAACCCTCTATCCCTCTCTATTTCCACTCCCCAACAAACCGAAGAATCTGGAGTGGATGGCACATCGCCACTGTTCTGTAGGCGTTTTCACACACTTCAAGTGTCAATTTTGTCGAGAAGCTCATAAAATGGCTGACTTTCCGCAACATCAGTGGTGGAGCTGAAAAAGCAAGATTGTGCCTAAAAGCAGCTGAAACACTCCAGTTTAAAGCAAGTTAGCATGAGCAACTGGGGTTTCATTCAATTATCCTGTGATTTTGAACAATAAACACTCAAAAAATTTTCTAAAATATTTTCCAACCCCTTTGAACACGCCCCTGCTTTCGGCCCATGTGAGTTTTGTGTTGCCGCTGCGATTTACATTAATTTGCCATTTTTCATGCTGTGTCGGCACTTGAAATTTATGTCTATGTGCGGGTGAATCATAAAAAGTACGTCAAGATTTTCCTATGTAAATGATGGTGCGGCAATGAAAGGATCAGCCTTTTATGCGATGGCGTAAACTATGTCCTGGCAGCCTCCTGCTGCAACTGCCAGCGGAATAATGTGGCGGCATTAAGAGCCGCCAAGACATTCGGGTGCGTGGAAATATCCTGGCAACTGCCAACAGGTTCCCGCGCGAAGATTTGCATTCCGAATAAGACGGGATGGGATGGCTGACAAGCGCCTGGAAAAAATGTTAATTTAGTGCACGATGCGTTGACAACGACAACGAGGCTCTTATGCAGATATATCAGTCAATCCGCATCCGAATCCGAATCCAATCCAAACATCCAACCAACCAACCAACCATCCAGCCGGGCTGCTTGTCATAAAGCGATCAAGCAGGAGGCTTGACATTTCAATTTGCAGGCCGAGAGGAGACGAGCGAGTTGATTCGAGGAGCCAAAGACATCAGTGCACTTGAAGAAATTTCATAGGATTATATTAAAGGTCGGTTTCTTAAGTGCCACATGTGAGAAGTTTCATAGTCTAATAATAAAATCGGGCTGTTAGATTAGATCTATCTATCTATCTATCTATCTATCTATTAGATAATAGATCTCTATTATCATCTAACTGAGATCTGATCAGCATACTCTATACGTTATACTATTTAGGTTCAATTTTTAAATAAATATACTGATATCTATTTTTCAAAGTGATAAAAAGCAACAACGACATCGCGACAACGACAACGCAACGCAGCAAAAAAAAAAAAAAAAACGAACGAGTCGCTGAAGACAGGACAACATTTGCGACAACATGCAAATATGCAAATCGATGCGCTGACAATTTTCAAGCGAATCAAATATGCAGTTTTGGCCGAGAATCGCATGGCATCCGCAGCCAAATCTATGCAAACTATGCCCAGCTTTTTGCACACTCTCACGAGATTTGTTAATTTATTTTGGCCGCGTGCCGCAAAGAAATCGCCAGTGGCAACAATAGAGCTGCCGTGGCAGCTACAAGCAATTACGAAAACGTTACTCTAATCCTGAGGGTCCTGGTATCCTGAACTACTGATTCCATGATGCTCTGATATGTCCTGAGAGGCTGAGAGGCTGAGAGTCTGAGGGTCCTGCGCCTGCTCGCTGTCAGTGGAACAAGCGGTAAGCGGCTTAGGATTGTTGACTTTCACATCGCAATCACTTAGGGGTTGGTCCTGCGACTCCTGTTTGTTGTTTTGTGCCTCGCTTTTTGCCCGATGTGTGATTAGCCTATTAGCCAAACAAAACAAAAAATGCGGCATAGAATCCCCTAGTAACGCCAGACTCATGATGAGAAAGGTAAATATTGAATGTGATGCGCTGTCATCTCCAATAGCAGCAAGTCCAATAAATATAAATGCCCGCAAGGCGTTAGTTATTATGGCAAATCTAATAAAAAAAAAAAAACAGCGTGGGATAAAGGATAAAGGAGTTTTTGTTAGTGGGAAATGGGATCTGAATACTATACTATACTACCAATCAATCGTGGAATTGCAACGAGTATCTATAAGATTGTTCAACTTTAAAGTGCACATTCCCACTTAACTCCTACGATTCGTGGCCAAGTTATATGTGGACCATCCCGATATACTCGCCAGATATCAGGCCTATAAATCACAGACTACAAATATTTATGTGCAAGTATTTAAAAAGAGGTAAGCCAGAATCGAAATCAGAATCTCGATGGCCAGCGAGTGGACCATTTATTCATGGTTTCGCTTGGGCTTGCATTGTTTTCCGGGCCGCTTATTGACGAAAATTTCAGAAATTTTAATTTAAAATATTTCTTTGAATGCTAAATTGTTGACTCTTTGCACCGTGGAGCTTTGGGGCACTGAATGGCGGCTCCGTGGATGTGGGACTCCGAGGCCCGAGCGCAAAACCAGCTAAGCAAACCCCACGACAAAGACACAAAAGAACAAAAGCGCGCGAAAACAAAAAGCCAGGGCAAACACACAGCCGGCCGCAGTGGGGTTAAGGGGGCCAGCGAGGGGTTAAGCTGGGGGTGGGGATGGGCATGGGCTTGTCGATGAGGAGGGGAGGGGAAAAGCCCGGCCAAAAGCCAGGCTAAAATCGGCTAAGCCCAAGTGAAGTGAACTGAAAGCGAACTGAGACATTCGAGGGGCCGCAGGATCGTGTCGCTCGTTTGTTTCTGCTGAAAATCTTAAAATTCTCGCAATTTCATGTTCGTTAAATTTTGATGTTGCAAATAAATTGAATTGTTAAACGTGCAACTTTGGATGTTGTTCTCGTTGGCAGTTACTTGCTGTTGTTGTTGTTGTTGTTGTTGTTTTTCCCCGCTGTTGGCGGATTGCTGCAGGCGCATATTTAAACAAATGATGGCCAGATTTGGCGGCTTTTGCCCTGCAGCAGCTTCAATGCACTGCAAAGATTGTTCATCTCGCTGTTCTATGAAACCAGCGAGGGTGGATCGAGCAGTATGGCAAGGGGAGAGCATGGGAACATGCTGGGCAACACAAGCGATTAATTTTCAGCCTATGTGTTGGGATCATCCACAAATATTCTATAAACATTAACTTACTGAACATTTTGCAGGGTATCCTTTGATCGGTCAACCCTCGTGCCCTTTTGGTCATCGCTGTCCCAGCAATCCGACTTCTCGTCCCGTCCCCAATTGTCCCCAAAGGCCGTCCGGATTGGATTGGATTGGATCGGATGCTCCTCGTCGTGCCTTTTGTTATTGTGAGTTAAAATATTTATTTGTCGTAGCGCCTGGCCGGAGTGAGAAATTCTGATGGGTTTCTTATTTGCTTGGCTCGGCTTTTTTGCATATGTCCAGCCAGTCAGTGAGTCCAGCAGTCAGGGCAGGGCAACAACGATGACTACATTAACCGCATGCATAATAAACCCGGCCCAAAGCGAATCGAGTCCCCCCCTCCCCAGATCCGCTGTCTATATGTTTGTCGCTCTATTGGCTTCGATTTTATATGGAAATGCGGCATCAACAATGGCTTCATATTTTCCTCTCTCCCGAAGGCGCATTCAAATCCTTGCTGCACCTTTGACATGCTCACTTTGGATGCGGATTGGGATTGGTATTGGTACTGGGATTGGGATGGCGGATGATTTATGCAGCCATGGAATGTCGTTTGCTTTGCGGTTTTTCTGCATTTTTATTCGGCTTTCCAGCCATCGGCAGCAACATGTGAAAAATTAAGTGATATTTCGGAATTTGTTGGCAGCTACGCCAGAATCGAAGTGGAAGTGCAGTCCTACGATTTGGCCATGGTAATTGATGCCAGTGCTCTCGATCAATGCCCAAGTGCCCATCGACGAAGATCGTCGACTGTTTCCCACAGCTGGAAAATGGAAAACCGATTTTCCGTCCCACTAATAGAAAGATTATTAAACGCTGTGTACTTTTTGCCGGCATTGTCGGGCCATTAATTCATCATTATTAAGATGTCAGCATTGTGGTTGACATTTGTGACCAACCATCCGCCGATCCCCACTCGCAATCATGCTCACTTATGCGGGCCACTTGACATCTGTTGGCCGTCACTGAGATTTGGAACCCGATTTAGATGAGGATTTGGATTTGGATTTGAGACTTGCTCATTTCTGTGTATGTGCTGTCCATCGGCACCTGCACTTGATTGATGCTAATTTTCCACGACATTATTGCAAGTCAATCGAATGGCCCGAAATGACGGATGTCCCAAGAGCTGCTGTTCTTGGGCCATGTAATTAATAGATGTGGGTGCCCTCTTTAGCCAGAAACGAGATGGGAACCACTAGATATGCTCAGTAGATCGGGGACAGATGTACTGGAAGACCTGATGGGTCCTTTTAACACACTCATTTATCTTGGGATGGGAATAGATGTCGGGGCGGTTTGAAAAGTAAAGCAGATCAGTTGTTTATAATGATGGTGATATATGTATATTTTAATGATGATCTATAAGTGATTATCCGATAGCTTAATGTTACTTAAACAATTAACATCTGAGATACTTTACTATACCTTACGAGTTTCCATTTAGCCGAAATTAATTGGATCCAAAAAATGGGACCACTCAAATGCCCCCGCCAGCGTCGCACTAATTAATGCGAACTGTGCAAAAATTTACGTTTGAATGCTTAATTGGCTGACTATCTGAGCCGTCGCATCAAATCACATGGCTATTTGTTACTCCAACACCCGGACAAAACGAGAGGAACCGGCGATGCGGCGGGGGTCACAATGTAATCAGAGGGCCAAAACACGCAATCCCCTTTCGCACGCACAGAGTCCACAGGCCACCTAAAACCATCTAAACCACCGAGTCAACGAACCACCCACCCACTGGATTCGGGACGCACTGACTGGACCCACAATCGGGTGGCTATATGGTATATAATGACCGCTGGGGGGCGGAGGGAGGTGGATTCACAAAATGTCTTCCTCACTTTTCGCGCTTAATTAAACAATTAAATTTAATTACGGTTAATATGGCCCTAATTGCTGTATTTCCTACGTCCACACGCACAGAAGGCGTTTTTCCACCCCCCCCACCTGCTCAGAAAGCCAACTAACTGTACATGGAACTATATGGTATATAGAGACAGTTGCACATAGAAAAGCTGGGAAGCTGGGTCTCATCGGGGTCTCCTTTTGTGCTCGATACATAAAGGCATCAAATTAAAAGTGCCAACGCCAGGTCATTTCGTGTGGGCCAGAGAGAGACGGCAACAGGGGGTGGCAAGAATCCAAAAAGAGAGCGAGAATGAGTGGGGGCAATAGCAGTCAAAATGTCCTTACACGGACTATCTGTCTGACATTTCCCCCATTCCGAGAAGCAGAACACAATTAAGCGGAAAGAAAAATTATTATAACTTTATGTTTTGTCATTCCAGCCACGTTCGAGTGTGCGAAAGAGATGGCTGTACGGCTATGTGGTATATAAGACAGTTGGGGTAGTAGTACATAAACTAAAATCAATAAAAAAACTACCCCCAGAGTTTCGGTGGGGATTGCAATTCACCACGACTGAAGAAAACCGCTGCAGATGTGTTGAGTTTGCGCAGGACGATTGGGAGAATGAGTGTGTGTGAGAGAGAGAGGGTTGGAGCTGTAGCCAGAAAGGGATGGCCTGTTTGAACACTTTGTCCTGTTTTGTCGCCCGGCAATTTTCTTTCGCACGGGAAAATTGCAAAAATGGCGGCGCCTCAGCCGCTGCCGCAGCCGCAGTCGACGTCGACCATACTAATATGTCCAATTGTGGAAAATAATTATAATGAAACAAATTTCCACTCACTTGCCGAAGAGGAAGGCAAAACGTCATATCCTTTTGGCCGCACTGACCCTTCTCGCTCGCACACTCACGTCCTCTCCCTCTCTCTTCCGCTCTCTCTCTCTTTTTCTGCACCGGGGGGATCTCCACCCACTGGGAATGTAATAAATGGCTGCGTTTACCGTTACTTTTTCCACCAAGGGGTTGTGGTGTAAAGTGCTTCTGCGTGTGTGTGAGTGTGGTTGAGTTGAGCGAAATTAAGTTCATATAAAATAAAAGCAACAATATAATGGCAGTGCAGCCGTGGGAGTTAAATCGTTTCTACTTGAATTAAGGTGAATTGTCTGCCAGTTTATGTTTGCTTCTGTGTGTGTGTATGTGTGTGTGTGTATTTACCCTTTACCTCCTTCCATTTTTCGCACAGTGCATCCGTGTGCGTGGGCATAAATCTCCGTGTTGGTGAATTTTATTGTCTCCACTTGCCATGGATTTCTGAGTTATAATTGGAAGTGTAAAGCAATAAATGTTGCTCTTCGGGGAGACAAAAGAAATACATTTACCGTTTTCAAATGAGAAAACCAAACAAACGGAAAAAATATGCAAAAGATTTATCTGGTCGGGGAATATCCAAAGGGCGAAATTGAAAATCGGCATTTCCGACTGTCTTTGTGTTTTTACAAATATATTTTTAGCTTGGATAGACTTCTTCGGATACATTTGCAACTCCTTAGTTGAATTCTAGCTTTTTCTAAAAGCTAAAAGATTAATTAATCTCAATTACCTTCTTGCTAAGTAAATTGCAATCAGTTTGAGGCCACCTGCCTCAGGATATTCATTGCACTGCATCCTGTCTGTGGGTCCCGTTGTTATGGGATTAGTGGGTATCTTTATCTCCCGGAAGCAATCAAACTTAATCAACTGAGCTGTGGCAGAAGCCCCCATCATTTTCGCCCCTCCCCTACGGAACGCCCCTGGAGCCGCCACAACTCGAGCTCGGATTGATGAATGAGAAATGGAGCCCATCAATGGCGCCCCTCGTTGTGGGGCAATCTGGCTGGAATATCTAAATGCCCGCTAATTTGAATAATAATTGCATTTGGCATTAGAGCAGCAGTAGCAGGCACATCGGCTTACAGTGGATCGCCTTTTTCCATTTGCCAGCCAACAATCAACGTCATTCAGCGGTTCCCTTGGGCGCCTAATGGCACCACCAGAATCGCCAGCTCCACCAATGTGGAGCTGCCCCCCCCCCACCCCCCCTCTAAGCAGTAATGGCAACAATATGCAGCAAGACGGGAGCAAACAGCTTCATGTGGCAGGCCATCAATTCTAAGTAGATGACACCGCGCAGATAAATTTGTCCCACTAAATTGGCCAAAACATGAAATAATTGCGAATGTAATTAGTTATTGCCCACAAGAGCGAGAAGTCCGCACACACAAAGAGCGAGACAGACGTCAGAAGGCCATGGGTGGTGGAAGGGGTGGAGGCGACACAAAGAAGCTGATGCAGATGGGAATGAATGTGGCAGAGCGGCGGAAAGGGGGGCTATCTGTAGCTATGAGGCTGCGAGGGATCACACTCAGAAAAATAATAAATCATAATCTTACTTGATATTCATAGTATGTGATATTGTTGTGTCTTAAGTAGAAATCATAAGCAATGACTTTGTTTTATGCAAATGAAACTAATTTATTTATTTACATTAAACTAAGTTAATATAATATAATAGTAATAAACTTTTTCGTATATTCCAACTTATTTTCATAGTTTTAAGATGGTTTTTCTTGCAGTGCCACCCTGCTGGTGGAGTCAAGTGGAATGCCATGCTGCAGATGCCACTTAATTTCGCACAAAAGTAAATTGTCTTGTTGCAACAACAGCAACAACAACAACTACAACAAACAGGAACAGAAACAACAACCATGGCACAAGAGAAACGGACAAACATTACATGCTCTGGCTTTAAGTCTAGTTGTGGATGGGGATGTGGCTGTGGATGGGGCTTTGGATGTGGCTACATAGCAGTTAGCTGGCTTTCCACTCCGCCCACATTTCCCGCCGCCCCTTTTTAAATCACCCTCTCCCCTCTACACCTTTCTCACACCATCGCATCCAGTGGGCTAGAAAACATTTTTGACCCGGCTGGAAGTAATGGGAACAGAACAGCCTGTTACCAACGATCTTAGCTGTTCTTTTTCTTTTTTTTTACAGCCGGACGAGGCTGTTTTGGGGCCGTTTTGGGCGCGCATGCCGACGATTAAAATCTTCAGACAAATTTTGCATTTTGCTGGCGTCTCTGTCGCACACAATCCGGCCGCATGAATTAAAAGCCGTGGCAATGCCAAGTGGCAGCAACGCATAGAAGATACGAATACCCTTACAACAAAAAGGAAGTATGAAACATTTTTGCTTTACTTTTAGAGTATCTTCAGAATGATTGCACTGCTAGCTTTGCATAAGAACTTCAATTTCAAGTAGTTAAGCCAAAGCAGGACAACTGCGCGCCAGCAAGGGCATTCGGAATTAAATTGTATCTGCAGCGGCGACCTACACTTTCGCTAATGTATCTCGCAGATACAGATACCATTCCGCCGGGAGTACGTGCGTTCGTTTTCGGTTTTTGGGGCGCAAATTAATTGTGCGCCCAAACGGAGCGTGCCGACGCAGACGACGACGCGCTTGATATGCGCGATTCCTTGAAATTGTTCGCCTGAAAATGCAGCAGGCAGCACTGCATTTAATTCAATTGAAAATAGTGCGAAGCTGCACTGAAAGGCAGCCACTGCAGCGGGCACAAAAATTTAATTGAGTATTCGAAAACGTAAAGTCCGCGGGAGGAGCGCTGCCTCGTCTTGGAGCGTTTTCGCAGAATTCTAAACTTGGAAATTAGGTTTCAGACACGACAATGTTACTCGGCTGCCGGTCCTCCAGGTCCTCCACGTCCTCCACGGTTATCGGGCGCGTATCTCACGCTATTTTGTTTAATTGCATGCCCCACAACTCAATTCCAGGAATGCCAGCAGTTGACCAAAAAAATTAATGCCCACCTTTGGTGTGTGGGATCGCTGATCTTTCGGCCTGAAAAGCGGCTTGACCGCTGAAAATTATTACGCATATTTTCCATTACTCGCTCGCTATGAAATTCAAATTGTAATTACCAATTAAGAGCGCTTAGCCCGGTCATAAAAACCACAAAATGTAACTAACTCACCTGACCCAAAGTCCGTGACACCAGAGGGGAAATTTCGGCTAAAGTGAAAAGTAAGTGGATATGGAATTGTTTTTTATTTGCTCGCCCCGAAGTGCGAACAAAATGAGCGGAGGAATGGAAAAAAAAGGCGCTCGAAAAACTTAATTGACGCCAGGGAATTCCGCGGAAAATGAATCATTTGCATAAACGAAGTTGAGGGAAATGGCAGGTTTGCTTTTTGGGACAATGGCTAACACAAGGGAGCGAATTCTGAATGCCCTTTATGAAGGATTAAATTGAAAGTAATCCATTCTGAACTATATTTTCTTTACACTGGAAAATGCAATTTCCCAGACACTTCTGTTGATTTTCCCATCACTCGCATAATCTATCCTATCCTATCTGCTGCACATGTGCCAAAGACCGATGATTCCGAACTTCTGAAGACTCCGGAGATTCTGAAGAATCAGGTGGTTGCAACGCTTCTGGGAAATCGTGGAAAGCAGCTGGGCGTTCGCATAACGAGGTGAAAACATTATTTTTATTACCTAATTACCTCAATTTATTCGCGGTAATTGCGAGCGTTCTCCATTCGAGTGAGTGGATCGCCATGCTGTCTGCAGAGGAGTCTTTACGACCATCGAGAATGTGCGCCTTTTGGCCGAGAAGCGGGTTAAGCAAACGGATTTCCAATTCACTTGACTTAATGAATGGATCTTCTGTGAATTCTTCTGGATATAAGTGTATCTGTCTCTGGGCAATCATCGTTTGTTGAACTTGCTGTCGGCTGATGGAGATGTTGGTGTTGGTCTGGAAAAACTACAATCTGACCAGCGAGGAGTTGGGGGTGTTTTTCCACTATACATCTTGCATAATCAGCCCATAATGAGCTCATTTGCATGTGTCCGTGTGTGGGTGTTAATTAAAAAATGTTATGCTTGGATTTGCACTCCCCGAAGTTGCTACTAAATGTCTGTTTTGATTCTGATGTGAAATGTGCTAGTGTTGCATGAAAGAAAGAGTGTTCTTCAAATATGAATATTTCGAAGTTTTCCCTCTGTGTAATGATTCTCTAACATTTGTCTGTTGTTAATCCACCTCAATCCGCAGTTAATCAATTAAGCAGAAAACAACTGAAATCAAGTTGTAAGCAGATCTTAACTGCTTTGCCTCAATTGGGTCTTTCCCCTTCCCACTCCACCATAACCAATCCCCCCGACTAACCCCTCCTCCACTCAACCCAATCGATTCCCATTCGGAATCCCTTGGCGGCTGGCCCATTGATAACTTTGAACACAAATATTATCATTGTAAATGCGCCGCCTCACAGTTGGGCGTTAATATCAAGCTGTGATTTCGGCAGGGGGGCGGGGGAGTCGATATATAAGCGAAACATATACATACATATACGTTTGATTGGGCCCCAAGCAGTGGGGCACAAAGACAAAGACAGCAAGAGAATGAAAGAGTGAGAGGGAGAGGCAGAGGCAGAGAGAGAGACGACGCCAAACAAATGCCCGCAATCAGCGCAGGCGGCGCTCGGTCCATTAGGCCCGATATAAAGCTTAATTGCCGGACTCGGCCAAAATCGCAGCAGGCTACCAATGTGACCAGGCTGTGATTGTGCTGCCGACGCAGCTCATTTTCCCGACGCTGTCCACACTGGCCGAAATTGAGTTTGAGATACAATTTTGAATATAAAATCTAATAAACTATAGAACATTTTGTACAGATAGTTCAAATTGCTTATGCCTACTGCCCTAAAGTTGAATAACTTGCACTTGCCTTATAAGCTAACCAACTGGTGCCACTGGTTTCTCTCAGTGCATTTTAAGGCTCGGCTTTGGTGTCTTTTTGGTTTCTGTTTCTGTTTCAGTTTCAGGCTGTTTGCCGCTTGCCAAATGATTTGATTACGTTTTGATTAACGCATTGCACTTTCCGGCGCGCTGCGTTTTGCATGCAGCGCCACCTGCGGCTACCTGAATACGAATACGAATATCTGGAGGCGAGACCGGGCCTAATTAATAAGCGGGCGAGGGGGGGTCCAGTCCCCAGTCTGATTCCTCCGTATGATTCCCCCGATCGCCCTATTCGGAGCGATATAGCCATTCTGGCGGGGATTGGGGCCTGGGCGTCAGACATTGGCGTCTGCGTAGGCAGGCATTGTAATTATATACGCGTAATTAATTGCGGCGACAATCGATTTGACATCCGAGATAAAAACGGTCGGCTGCCATGGAGAATTCATTTATCAATTCTTGATGAACAGTAAATGCATAATAAATGTAATTGTTTTATTGCTAACCAATAAAACATCGCACGATTGCAGCTTAATTGTTAACAAATTATATTCAAATTGCGCGAATGGCAAGCAGGTGAGCTTGCTACTGTTTGAATGGAATTACATGATGGCTATTATATACCCTGCAAAAGATATAATCAATCCATTGATATCTAAAACTCATGAAACAGATTCAATATCGCGTACGGCGGTTGATTGAGATACTTTAAAATAATATGTACACGTTGTGAATTATGTTTGTTGTTGAAAGCTCCTTGTGAACTCAAATTATTGTATCACAGTTCCATCGACGGAGGAAAAACCCGCGTCTGAAACATTTATGCCAATATTTGTTCACACTTGACAGCGCAGAGTTCTCGGAAATTTTCTTCCCTTATCAGCCGAAAGCTGGCAAATAATAATACTAATATTTTAATTTATTTATTGAGCGCACACGCACTAACACACCTGCGCAGATCTGCGAGAGGCACCAACACTTGTTTGCCATTCGTAAATAAATCAAAATAGCTAAATTATTTGACGTGTTGCTCGCTGCTGCGGCGACGGCGTGTTATTTCCATTTGTAATTAAATTAATTGGGTTTTAATTCCAAGCGATAAGGAACGGCGATCAGTGAGTACACATTATTGCCACCACTGACGCTCGGCCAACTGTCAACAACAAATAAAGTGAATAAAAAATGTATTCGTTTTTGAACCCGGCCTGACACTCGACAAATCGCGCAGGAATAAAAATTATAATGCAAACAATTTGATAATCACTCAATTGCGATTGCTAGTCCAACCTCTGCGCACAGTATGCATATGCATATGTATATTCAAATGCTCAGCGATACGCATACGCCATGTGGGCCAGTTGAGCTGCCCCAGCAACCGACTGCCTGATTAATTAAATATTAATTGCCAGCCGATAAGGATGCTCCACCAAATGGTGGCTATTACTCTTGACTGTCAAAATTCCACGATGAGTAATGCGGAATTTGTGAAATATTCCTGCATTTATAATAATATAATATAAATTATTCCCGCTTAATTTCCCTTTATCAATTTGCTGCGGCCACCAATTTCACATTCTCGATTTGCAATGGTTTTGCAATGGCAAGGCATTGCAACATAGGCAATCGCACTTATGCAATCATCACATAACACTTTACGTGTTAATCAAAACAAAATATTGTTTCCCTGACATTTTACGAGGCTGTCGATAATGGAGAGCTCATTCTCAGAATCAGCATCAAATGAGACACTTTGTAGCTAGGAAAATAGTGTTTGAACTAAAAAAAAAATAATATGAATATTGTGTTGAAATAGTTTTACCACCAACAGATTAAACAGAACTTTATCATATTTTTTTTTGTATAATTATATATTTTTTTCAATGATTTTGTATGATTTTCCTTCTGCTCTTTTCGCATGTTTTTTTGTATCAGTTTCTCACAATTTCGATTTTATGATTTACGATTAAACAACTACAGAGGATTAACGCTATATGGTGTATTCATAATATTTAATGCGTGTATGAACTATATGTATAGGTCTGTGGTATTATCGTAAAGTACTTTTAACGGCATAGTTATAGCATTAGATTAGTTTAGTTTAGGTGCTTAGAAGTATTTTTTAAATACACGATCGATCCATTAGCTAGACTGACTTACTTTGCAAAATACAATACAATACAATCAAATATGAATTTAGTTAATCGGTAATTTACGCTTATTGACTTGATTTTGTGCAAACGAATGCCGTTCGTTTCTTTTGTCAATTGGTTATGCGAAACAAACGAACGAAGGTTTTGAATTGAATTGATTGGGTTTACTTGCTAGATTTATGTACAATTAGGAAACATTTTTCTGCTTGCTTGTTTGCTCTCGCTATATACAAGGTTCGATTGCTCGAATCGGGTGCAAATTCTTCTCCGCTTCTTATATAGTTATTTACAGGGTGTGCATTTGAAACAACATTTGGAAGTATCGTAACGTAAAATGCGCTAACATCACAGCAAAATTTTGGGGGTTTCCGCTCGAGGACCGCCGCCAGCGGCTATTTGGTTACCAGGATGAAGATGATCGTGGGCACTGTGGCCCAGTGGGCGTTGGTGGCGCATCAATTGGCGATCGTGGCCCACCAACTGGGCCGCCACTTATCCCAGGTGCATCAGGCTCGGATGGAAGTACCCGGCCATGGCCCACTGGGCACCAGGTGCTCCTCGGCCCAGCGCCGCCATCTTGATCTTCTCGATCTCGGCCTCCTGGAGACGCTTGGCCTTGGCCCTTCGGTTCTGGAACCAGATCTTCACCTGCGTCTCCGTCAGCCGCAGCGAGGAGGAGAACTCCGCCCGTTCGGCGATGCTCAGGTACTGCTTCTCCCGGAACTTCTTCTCCAGCGAGAGCAGCTGCTGTGTTGTGAAGGGGGTGCGGGGCTTCCGGTTGGGCTTGTGCTTCCGCAGGTTGCACTTGATCCGCGGCGGTTCGTTGGCATCTGGAAAATAGATGGAAAGAGTCTTGATTAGTTGGCTGTTGCACTAGAAGTCTCATTGAGGGAAATAAAGTGGAATACTCCTCAGTGTACTCCTTCTTATTATTTGTCCCTTACACATTGTCCGCCAACTGTGCTGTCTACTCCAAGGCGTTTTCAATCTTAAAGATTTGCTTGTCCGCTTTAAGGGACACCTACTGTAGCATTAAGCATGCAAAATGCAGTCGCTTGCTGAATGAAATGTGCTGTCAACCGCCGCTGTCCTTGGCCTTGTCAATTTGGCTAAAAGCGGCAGCGGCAACAATATACGGTAATTACTCCTTTAAGTGGCCAATAAATTTGCTGTCTAAACTATTTGTCAGACAAAGCAGCAGCAGTAGCGACGGGAAATGCATTCCCCGAGTGAATCCCCTCCTCCTCCTCCTCCTCCTCTTCTTCCAGCATGCTGCAGCGCCTCCCCGCCAAATCCCGATTCCCCCGGCCATATCTCAGTTCGATTCTCTCCACGGCAAAACAATTTTAATTTGGGCATTTTGTTTTGGCAAACAAAGGCAGCCAGAGGAGAAGTAGGAGACCAAAAAAAAAAAACAGCACAAAGCAAAAAAGAAACGTGCAGGCCTTATAAAGACGACCGATCCGTGGCAGCAGCAGCTGTTGCAAGTTGCAAGTTGCGAGTTGCATGCCGGGAGTGTTGTTAATGAAAGTAATGAGCTTGCCATCGGGGCTGCGCCAAAACCACAAAGATGCAAATGGCATTTTAAAGATGCAGTCAGTCCGGGTCAGATCTCCAGGTCCCCCCCCCCCCACAATCCCCCTTTGAATTCTACTCTTCCCTTCCTTTCCAGGCACGCGTAATTTATTGGGCATTTTGTTTTCAGGCTGAAAAACGAAGGCAGCAGTCGAATCAAAATAAAGACAAATGCAAATGATATGCAGCGCTTTAATTTTACGCATAATTGCACAAATTGAAATTGCCGAGTGACAAACGTGGCCAAGTTGCCTGCTTTTGTAATTGCTTTTCATGCTCTGCAAATGGCAAACGATGCATTAAACAACAATAAACGAAAGGCATACAAACTTAAAAAACAGTGCAGAATATCATGCTGCAATGCAATGATTTGAGTAGGAAGTGGACTTCCAAGCTGATCCTAAAAACATTCGATTCATTTTATGATGTTATGTTTTGAGTAAACAAATAACTGTCGCACGGCCTGTCTTCGGGCCATAAAAATGCAACTGGCGATGGAATCAGAACTAATAATCCGCGGGGGGAAACCTGAGCTGACTGGCTCATTAAGTAATTAGTGTGACATGCCGGAGTTATGTTAATGCTGCGGCCTTATCGATATGGCCGATATGCATATAATTTCACTTATTTGTGAGCCTCGATCGTTTCTGGCCAGGTCGTAAAAGCGTTTTGTATGGCCCCTAACAAGGCGGAGTAAATCGCCTGATTCCAGGTGCCCCGGTCTTCATAATGAAGTCTGCATTCACAAAATTTGTTACAGACTCTGCGACTCCAAAATATATTTAAATATAAATATACATATACACTTTTGTAAATCGGCTTGTTTTCTTGGCCAGCTTGCATTCCGTGTGAAGTTTTGATTTTGTTTTGTCTTGTTTGGTATTTTGTTGTCGCTCTTGTTGTATTGACCGTAAATTAGTGGCCAAATTAGCATTTAAACGAGGCGGCCAAACTTTTACAGCCCTTTTTCGCTTTTGTCACAGGTTGGTCGCTCGACTTTTACGATTCTTTTTCTTTATACCCAGCATGGCTTTAATATTTATGTGCCATTTATGCGCGAAACTTTGTTGGCCCCGGCTCTCTGGTTTAAAAATTAATAAAAATCCTTCTTAATTATTAATCAGTTTCCATTGCAATCAGTGGCATTGCCATTATTTGTATGCAGTATCGTGCTCCAATCTTGCCTTCTTTTCGTTTCGTTTCGATTCGGTTTGCTTTACATTTATTTCAAAATTAATTGCTCATTTGTCGCTAAATTGTTGGAATGGGGTTTCCATAGCAAGTGAGCTGGATTCGACGCCCCCTTGCCCCGCCCACCGTCTGACTGTGGCATGTTGCAAAACCTGCGGAAAAGCTGAACAACTCGAGGCTCGAGGGGCAAGATGGAGACGCACGCTGAAACCAGAGTGCGAGACTCGTTTTCGCCTTTTTGCTCTTTTATAGGCATTGTTGCTGCTGCGAGTTGTTGCTGTTGCTGTTGCTGCTGCGGCTGGGGCAATACGTCGCCATTGCCAGCGCAAAATACATGCCACAAACGCCAATTGTGACATTTAGCCTATGTTTGTAATGGATTTTCAATTAATTTGAGTTCTCCGGTGTATTGTAGCCGCGACATCGTATAAGACCATCGAGCAGCAGCAGCAGCAACAACAGCTGCTAAATGAGACAGGCAACAAGCAATTGTGAAATTTACGCGTACCGATCGCAGCGGCAGCAATACCAATACCAAATATCCAAAGCAATCGCTTTATATAGCCGGCGGTGACAAGGCTCGATTGATGTGCGGTGCAAATTGCTGGCAATTAATTCTTCATTAAAGCGTTTTCGCATAGCACCATAGCAACATCCACATCCACGTCTTGTACATCCAGTAGCGTTTTTGCAGTGAAAACCGTTGAGCAATATGGAGTGCACTAGGATTGGATGCAGTGGATGGAGTGGATGGATTGGACAGATCGCTGGCCGGATGGCTAATGCAATTACACGCTTACGGTCAAAACGGCAATCGCTTTGGGACCTCAGGCCGATTTCATAATGTGCGATTTTAATTAGCTCCAAATAGGTGTTTACCCACTAACTGAATGATTAGCCGAAGGTCCTGGGCGCAGGGAGCTCAGTTGGCCAACTAGCGCACCGGTTAAACGGGTCAATTAATTAGTGGGCAGCGTGCCAAGAACCAGTTGCCAGCGATGAGTTTACACGGACTGCTTCGATTAGTATTATTACAACTATTTCGCTCAGTGCTGTTGCACTGCCCACTCTGTTGCAATCTTGTCACATTGCGTGCCACATAGTATCTATTTGGACTGTTTTGCAATGAAGTTCGCTGCCTCTGGGCAAGATAAGAGTGCTCGGATAGCCCGTGGGCTGGGTGAGGCCACCTCTTATGACAGCTTCCAAACGCTATTTAATTACTCAGGTGCAGCGCAGCAACAACAGCAACGGCAACAGCAACAAGCGCAGCAGCAGCAACATCTACAGCAGCAGCAACATCCAACAGCAGGCAGCTCAAATTAGTTGAACTACCAATTGTCTACAAATATTTAGCAAATGTTTTCTCAACCTAACAGATACACACCACCACACACACACACACACACACACTTAGCACTCCCCCCCTTAACGACCCCACTGCCACCGCGTTTAACCCATCACCATTCGCAGCACCAGCACCTTCGCTTTGTCTGGCCTGGTAATTTAATGCAAATAAATTTTATTTACCAAAACATACATCAAAATGTCTGCGCCGCCACACGCCCCCTCGAAGGCACCACCCCCCCTCGCCAACGTTGCTGTGTTGCATGTGTGTATTTAGTACAGCGTATGCACGTTAGATGGCGTGCAGAATGCAAATATTATTTTAGCTTTTGACTCTTTCGGCTTGGAGCCTTGCAAATGGTGTTAAAACGCATGCAAACGGCCCCCTTAACCCCTCGCTGCCCACTTATCGACAGCACCGGGTCTTCCTTAACCCTCTTCTCGCTTTTCGCCAACCAGCAGCCGTCTGTCAACGTTTAAATTGCTGCCGTTGCTGTTGAAAATTGCGTGTTTTGGGTGGGCGTTGCTGACATGCCACACCCACCGTTTTGGCCAGGTTTTCTCGCCCTCTCTCTTTCGCTCTCTTGCCATAAAGCATAGTGTGCATGTGTGTGTGTGCCTGGCTCTATGTATTTATGCAATGACTCCCAAGTTGTTGCTCGTTTGTTCAGCTTGAAAATTAATTTCTATAATGGCTGCCAAGAATTGCAGCTGCAATGCGTGGTGGCTGAGTAACAGGGGCCGTCGAGGGGTTAAAGGGGGCAAAAATGGGTGGCATGTGCAGCATACGTGACTCGACTGCGCTTGCAATTAGTTAAATTATGAAGGCACAAAGGGAATTCCCCATATTGCAACACGAAGATGCTAATCAAATGGCAGGGCAAAAAACCATACAACTTCAAGCCGACTGACTATGTGTGTGTGTGTGTGTGTTCCCTCTAATCGATGGTAGCTTAATTTAATAGTCCATGAAGTAGCCGACAAACGGTAGCCAAAAGATACAACCTGTATCTACCAGTTAAGCATTTGCCGAAGGCACTAAGTACCTAACACTTGACATAATGCCGCAGAAGATAGCGGCGCAGGTCAGAAGGGAAACCCTCCGGAAAAACAGGGGATCATCAGTCCACAGAAGACAGCAACCTGCTGCGCTAATGAGACACGCTGAACACAGGAACCAGAAACTGAAACCGAGACTGAGGGCCAGAAAACAACACAAAATAAAAAAACAGCTGCCAAATGATACGAAACGAAACGAAATGAAATGAAATGAAGTTGTTCGACTGTATTTTATACACATGCAGCAGTTGACAGCCAAATGACAAAATAAGCGGCAAATGTTTGGAATAGTTTATTCATCTCGGCATCTTTATAGGGAAGGAACGAAAGATAGCTCAAGTGGTTGATGAAGGGCGGTGAATTGATGGCCCACATCGAGATTGATTTATATCGATTTGTTGAACAGTTCCCTTTTGAAATATTTTGGAATTTATGAAAGCACTTTTAGAGATGCAGTTCTGGAATTTCATGTATTAATAGTTTGAATGAGGCGGTAATATGGTAATACTCGAACTAACCTACTTTAAAGCCCAAATTTCCTAATACAACACCCCATTTGAAGCCCTTTTTTTCAAAACACAGCCGACAGCTTTATAAAACAATGCTTTGTAGTGGCAAGAAAAACCCGAGCATATGCAGCAAAAACAGGAACAATAGTTGCTGTTCTGCATATAAAAAGCAAATTTACACTTTTTTGCCCACCGTTTTTGCACCGCCCTTTCCGAGTTTTTCGAATGTGTTTGAGCAACTTTAAGGAGCGGAAACGCAGAGTTCGCGATGGCCGAGTAAAGTTCACATGTCAGTCCGGCATCAAAGTGTGACTTGTCGAGTGTTTTCCCCGATTTTCCACCAGTTTTTCCCTACGACCCGCGGTGCTTTTTGTCCAGGAAATGCAGGCAAAGTGTGAACTGTGCATGCAGATAGAGATCGCCCAGTTAAACAGCCAGACTCGCTTCAATTAGTCTGGCTGGTCGGTTAGACAGTCCGCTTTTTACGCGCTTATTATTAGATTTTCCAATTCGGGAACGGTAATGGGGGGCTGGCTGGCTGTCAGACCGGAAAACACCGAAAAACGCCGCTGGCCAGCGAGTGCAATGAATAATCAGACGTGGCCAATTGAGTCAAATCAGAACCGACGCGACTATCATCAGCCATCAGCCATCATCATCATCATCATCATCAAATAATGGGCCCAGCGCAATCAGGCAGTTTTCATTGTTTTATTTAAGGCCCCGCAATAATTGCCACGCACTTTGACTACAAACTGCAGTCACGATCACTTCCATTCCATAGCCATGATGACGATGACGACGAGGTGGCCATGATGGAGCACCCGCAGCTCGCGTCCGACCAGGAGCGGAGAGTCACCATCGATGCCAATTAAGGCGAGGGGCGGCAGTTAATTGAATTAAAATGCGACACAAAATGGTGTAGATAAAGTTGCCACCGCACATGGGGCATAAAACAATGAGGGGTGGGGTGGGTGGTTTGAAATTCCTCCATTAAATAAATCGTTTTTGAATACACATCGCTGGCTGCTAATGGGGAATTTGCTCCCAAGCGGAATTCGCGTATTTCTATTGTTCACGGGTTCAGAAGTTCATGTTTATGGGTTTACAGTTAATTATAAATAAATATATGAAATGTAACTATATATACACTCATATTTACTTTGATGTTAAGGCTCTAAATTGAAAATATTTTCGAAAGAGAGTTGAGGTTGTTTTTATTTTTTTTGAAGTAAACCTTTTGAGTTCTATATTCTCTCCTATATATATTTTTATTTTCCCATTATTTAATTATGCCCATGCTGAATCCTCCATTGCAAATGAGTTTAAAATATCGCTTAGGACAGGACAGTTAAGCACATGTAACAGATAAGGTTTATCATTTCCCCTCTAGGAAGTACAAAAACCGAAAACAAGCTGACAAAAACCCCACAAAGAACTGGATAACGACACTTACCTCCACCGAATCCTGCTCCCGGAAACATGCCAGGCGGTCCGAAGGGCGGCATTTGTCTGGTTCCTGGCCACGGAACTCCACCGCCCATTCCCGTCCAGGCCACCGCCGCGGCGGCCAGTGCACTGAAGGGGGTCGGGCGGATGGGCACATGACCGGAGGCCAGGGCCGCCGGGGAAAGTATCGTGGATTGCATGTGAGAGCCCGGCGGCGGACCGTGCGGCGATTCCAGCGACTTGCCGCTGCCGTCGAGGCCGTCGGGCGTGGAGCGCGGCGAGTCGTCGGCGTTCATGTCCTCGATATCCACAATGGAGTCCTCCTCCTCGTCGTGATCGGCCTCGTGGTCCTGCAGCATCTCCTCGTCGTACTCCAGCTCGGAGTCCGTGTGGCTGCCCAGCGGCGAATGGCGTTCATTTTTGGCGGGAGTGGAGGCCACATTGCCCTGCGATCCCAGTGCGGATCCCAGTGGCGTGGAGCTGGGCGTGGAACTCGTGGAGGCGGGTGGCGAGTTGGCCCGGGCGTCCGCCTGCTGCTGCTGTTGGCGCAGCTGGGCGGCCATCGCCTGGTGCTGGGCATGTGCCGCCGCAGCCGCGTGGGCGGCCTGCAGCAAGTGGGCGTGGTGCGCGACGGCGGCGGGATGGAAGGTGTTGGCGGGAACTTGGGCGGCCGCACTGGCCGGCGGAGGCGGCGGCGTGCTGCTGGCCTGGGAGATGGGCGAGGTGGCCGCCGAACTGGTCAGGTTCTGGGGTCCATCCGCCGCCTGGTTGGGTGGCGTTCTGGGCCTCGTGTCCGCCAGGAGAGAGGCCACACTAAAGTTGCTCAGTCGGGAGGTGGTCTTGTGCAGATGGTGGGCCGGCGGATGCACTGCGGCCAGCTGGAGCGCCGCCGCCTGCTGCTGCTGTTGCTGCTGCTGCTGGTGTTGCTGGTGCTGCTGCAGCAGATGCTGCTGATGGGCCAGCAGCAGTGCCGACGGCGAGGTGGGACTGGCCAGGGCATTCAGGCCAGCCGGGTGGCTAGGACTCAGGTTGGTCAGGTTGCTGCTGGTCATGTTGCCGCTGCTCATGTTGCTGCCGCTGTTGCTGCCGCTGTTGCTACTGCTGCTGGTGATGATGAGGTTACCCGCGGGAGTGTTACTGCTCGGCGGCACCGTGGGACTGGTCATCGTCTGGCGCAGACCTGTAACTGTCATGCTCGCTGGGCTGAGCTTTAACATAAAGCCTTTCGATCGTTTGTGTAACTGTGGCTCGTTAATACTGTGCTTTAGGTGCGCCGGTTAATTGGTTCATTGAGACATGGTCTGCTGTTAATTTGTTTTGATTATCTTTCAATTAATGCGCTCGTTCGTCACACGCTTGGGAAACACAGACACACACTGTCACACGCGGCGTTTTGTATCTTTTCAGGGGCTATTTATTTCCAGAGAGAGACACGTCCTCTTGAGATCACGTCTGTTCTGCGACTGAAACTGTGGTCGCAGTTTCGGATGCACCGCTGCCTGCCACACAGATACTCACTCACACCGACGCACTCGACGATTGGTGGTGGGAAACCGGCTGTGTAGAGCGTGCCTCTCTCTCACTCCCGTGGTGGAGTGCACCGCGTGCGACACCATTTTTATTGGTTTCGAGACTAGCTCGCTCGCTCTTTTTTTCCGGTGTGAGTCTTGTATTTCTCCACTTTTCTGACTTTTGTTCCGCCTTCTTTTCTCTTTCGCTCTCGCTTCAGTGTGGTGAGTTTGCCGCACTCTTGCCGTACAGACAGAGATGGTGTAGCTGCCCCGCAGTATAGCCGTCCCTGTCGCACGCCTAATTATTATTGAATAATTCAATCTTCAAAGCGTTTTTCCACTTTTTTTTCGAGCTGCTGCGCGTATTAGCATTTTATAACAAGCAGCGGCGGCAAACGCCTGTCCATTTCCACTTTGGTTTTCTGGCTTTTCCTTCCATCTCCATTTTCCCTCTATCTCCCTCTTTATCGTTTATGACTTCATTTGGCCAAATTGGCGTGATTTTTTAAGCTTTATGTACGCCTAATATGTACATATATATGTATGTATATATAGACCAGGCGGTTTTTCAATTTTAATTGGCACTCCTACATGTCCTTAGCGTACAAGAACAATATAATAAATAATAAGCCCATCATTATCAGGGCCCCAAAAGCATCAAATGTCGGGTGGAGCGGCATTATCGCAAAGCTGCAATCTCGGTCAGGAAATTATGTTTTTTCTTCCCTTTTGCTCCACCTCAGGAGATAAGCCATAAAAATCGGATCGGTCCACATAAATCGAACGTCCCGGGAACCCGGCCGAATCAATCACATACATATAAATGTGAAATATGCAGGATTATATAGAATTTTGCCAACCCCCATAAGCTCCATAAATTGCAAGGTTGGCGGGTGGAGTGAGGGAGGGAGCGGGAATACCGCACCCTTTATAATTCTCGCTCTACAAATTAAACTCATTTTAAGGATTATTATGTGAAATTGTTGGCTTGAAAACTTTTGCCAGCCATTGTTCAGCTGCTCCTTTGTTTTCCGCTGCTCGAAGGACCAAGTTGTGAAAATGGGAAATGGGCGTCGGATTGTGCGGGTTCGCTCGGCTTTTCGGGCGGCAAGTTGGTGAAAGGATTTTAATGACAATTGCCAGTGGGTGGAAAATAAAGAGCTCAATTAGAACAGTTGACGAATGGCTGTGTGGTTGCCTTAATTAGTTGCAAACGATGCTGAAAATGAAACGACTCTGCATGATTGGGGAAATTCTAGCCAATTAATTTGAGTTCTTGCCTAAATGGGTTGGGTGAAATTTAGAAATATTTTTATATAATTTCTGAACTTTTTTCAAACTCTTTCCGAAATCGTTTTTAATTACACTTAAAAGAAACCAAGACAGTAAACTCGTTTATGAACTTCTCACATTTCCCAGCCATTCAATTAACACTTGATATACCTCTTACCACTTTTCCAACGCCCCTCTTGACTGATTAAAATTTTTCCAACTTCCCAAAACTTGAGCTCTTCATTACGATGCCCGGCAATTCCGCTTTCTTTTCAATTAAACATTTCGAAATGGCGGCAAAATGCGATGAGAGGCCCCTCAGCTCGTTAATATCATTGTCTGCGTCTCGTTTTCTATACTTTGTGCCGTTGGCATAAACAATTATAGCCAATTACAAATATTAATTTCTCAGGCCAAGCACGTCGAGCGTTTCTTCTTTTATTTTCCACTACTTAACCACCATCATTATTCATTGCGCTTTGAAATACGCAAATGAGCGCCGAAAAAAAGCAATACAACAACGAGGCGCAAATTAATTTTTCAATAAACATCATAAGCGAGCTCCAGCCCCCTCCACTCCCCCCACCTATTCTCGATCCCACCACTTCGAGATGAAACGAAACCGGCAAAAGCAGCAGCAAGTCGGCCAATAACAAAAGCACCAACAAAGTCCACGCTTCGGCCAAGTTGGTCATTTGATAAATGGCCGCCGATTTGCGTGCGTGCAGTGATGACTGCGATAGATTTTAAAAACTAGCTAATAAAATATTAAAAAATATATTAAAAAAATATTCACCTTATGTGACTAGAAATGTGCAATTTATGTTTGCCCAATAAAGTTGTTATGTCTTGCAGTGAAACAACAAACAAGAAATATTATGTTCACTTTGAAATAACTTCAGAAATATGCTTTAGAACAGATTCTGTTAATTTTTGAAAACTTTTAACTGAAACATATTGAAAACTAGCTAGGTTTGGCTAATAAAAAGCCTGCTGCCCAACACTAAGTGCGTGGATCGAAAAGATCACGTCGTTTTCCTCACTTTCCTTCCCCGCAACGAGCGTATGTAAATGTTTTGATAGTTTTTCATAATTTTTCGAATTTATATATCCCGCCGACCGATTCCGATTCCAGTTTGATTGTAGAAGCTATGGCTGCGGAATGAGAGGTGGGGCTATTTGGACGTATATATGTAGTTGGCCATGATTGAGTGGGTGTGTGTGTTTGTGTGTGGGTGTTGCATATTTATGTGGGTTGCCGCTTTGCTTTGTGTGCCTTTTTTGTCAGGCAATTAAATGAGAATTTGGTGTTTTATTGTGCAATTAATTCCGAATTGAATTGCATAATTGTTTGTATCCGAGAGTGAGCAATTACCCAGTCGGCAAATTGTTTATTATACCAGCTGGAAACGAGAACAGCGCTAGATTCTGTTTTATTAATGGAATGATCAAATTTAATAGTTTCTTTTACTCGTATTCAAACTAAAGGCACTAAGTCATTAACATTTTAAGCACTCTTCTAATTAAATAACTCAGAAAGAGATACAGCTGCACAAACATCCTTTTCCAACGATAATTAGCAGCTCGCCGAATTTAATTCCGTTCCCCAATTTTCAAAGGACCTCCTAAACGACGCTAATTTCATAGCGACCCAGCCAGCAATCCGCCCCACAGAGGGCGGCACTGTGCCAGGACAACCAGCCAAGCGGCGCATAATCAAAATTTCATTATCCTTGCGATGCGTTAAATCGCTTAAACAGGCCGAAAAAGCGAAAAGAGCGAGAGAGCCAACCAAGCCACCCAAGCCACCCCAGCCACCCACTCCACCCACAGAAATAACCTTAGCGGACCAGCAAACAGTTGACATGTTGACAGTTCAGAAATTTCCGAAGGACGCAGGACGAGGCTGTTGCGAAACTCGGCTCAATAAACGCCACAGCACAGGACGAAAAGAGATGGTGGATCCTGGGGATGCGATGCTTTTCGAGGGGTTGTTCGCCGAGTAAATAAACCATCCCCTTGCAAAACCCTGCGGTTGTCAGTCAGTCATTTAGTCACAGCGGCTGTTGTGGCAATTGCGGCTGCCTCACACAGATACACACCCATACAGGGCCATTCCACTGCACACACACACACAATACTAAACGATGGGGTGTTGATGATGGCGCAGAACGCTCGTTTATTGAATTACATCCGCATGGCTGAGCATTTAACGAGCTCTCGGGTGTCGTTTTGCTGATGGCGTAAATGTTTGGCAAACAACAAGCAAATAAATAAAGTTCTGATTTGGCACTGATTGCCTTCGGTGGGTGGGTGGATCTGCGTGGATGTGGGCCCAATCGCTGGCTGGCTGATTGACAGCGCTCTTTTGCTCTATTTTAATTTTTTTATTTCACCCTCTTGGCTTACACACAGTCAAAAAATAATTAACGTAATAATTTTTAATTGATTTTAAGTGATTATAATTAGTATAATGACAATCGTGTTTAAAGGATGACTTAAAAAAGAAAAGACAAACAAGAATATTTTGAAGTTAGATAATAAAAATATGATTGAAACATATAAGCTATTCAAAGTAAATTTTCTTGATATAATTATTCATATATTTCTTTCTCTGTAGCGGCGAACAAAAAAGCTGGTCGTGCGTCGCAAACTCGTTTATGATTATTATTTTTTGCTGCCATTTTTATTAATTCATTTTGTATTTACTCTATTTATTCAACTTATTCTATTTATTCAGTGCGCTGCGGTGCGCAGCGTATTATGCCCACCCTAGACAGCTTCTTATCTTCATTGCCGGCATTATGTGCGATAAGCGCAGGACGACGACAACGGAGACAAGGACAGCAAGAAGGACAAGAAGGACAACGAGGACGACGCTGGCAAACAAGAGGGAAAATGCCACCCAGCCGGGAATTATCCACCCACCCCGAGCGCCAAACGGTTGGCCCATAAAAATGTAAATCAAATAAATTTACCTAATATCAAATTTCCCCTTCAGCTGGCAAGCTAACAAGGCAGCAACCTCCGCTTTTCCTACCATGATGCCAGGACTTTACACCCTCTTGTCAGCCTTCCAGTCCCATGCCCTTTTCCTTTTCCCCCCTCCGCCAGCAGCAGGAGCATCAGCATCATCATCATCATTCACGCTCATCCTTTATCCGCTCGTTTAACAATCGTTTAATAATTTAGCCTGGTAAATAACACTAGCACTAACACTCCAATCCCGACCAGGCCCAGCAGGCTTGCCTTTGGGCTTGGACTGGGTTTGGGATTGGGTTTGGATTCGGAATGGTGCGATGCTGGCTGTGTGTGTTCTTTGGGCTTTTCTTAGCATGCGCACAGTGGAAACTTACTGGCGTGTTTATTACCACTAAATGGTATTAGTTGGATGGCAAATATTATCATTTGCAATGATATAAGGATTCATTATTATTTAACCGTTTCTTTATCTCAACTTCTATCTATCTAAACTGAATTAGTTTGTATTTCTTATATGGTATATTATATTATATTGGGGTGAATACAAGAAACTAACACATTTCATTAGATATTTTGAACAGATTTAAACCTGATCTTAAATTTCATCAAAGTTCAACTTATGCGGAGACCATAATCCTCTTAAAAAATAACATACAGAAGTATATATATATATATTCATATACCATCTATTTCCATTGATTTCCACAGCTTGCCCATTGTGTCCTTTCTCTCCATGAGCGCCTTATCCTTGCAGCATATTAGCTACTATCATGTGCCAAACCGCAGCCACCCAAACGCCACCCACTGCCGCCGAAATATTTTCCACCCGACGGCCTAACCAAATACCCAAAAACTGAACTGGTTGCTGCTGGTGGGGAAACGATGGCTGCAAGGATACTTGGCCCGAGTCATTTAGCCATTTAACTTTGGCTTAATTCAATTTGCAATTTTTCAAAAGCCTTCGGCTTGGTTTTTGGTTTCGGTTTCGGTTTCGGTTTCTGGCCCCCAGCATCACGGGGTTGCTGGATGTTGGATTTTCATGCCAAGGTGGGGGGGCCATGGAGAGCATACGCTTTTCAAGCGTTTTTATGGCCTCCTGCCTTTGGGGGTTGACTTTTGTAATTTCAGCCGGCTGCTTCCTGGCGCAGGATGTGCGGTTCTGTCGCCTTTTATGTGCCACCATCGCCACGACCACCTCTCTGTGCATATATTTACTCACATCCCGGGGGGTTTTCGGATCTGGATGTGAATGTGGATCTGGTTGTGGAGGTGGACGTGGATGTGGATGGGGCAGAGTCACCCCTGCTGACTCTTGTGGACTCTTGGCTTTATTTGTCGTCGCTTGGCTAATGAATTTTGATTGTTTTTCGCGTGGGAGGACGACGGTGACGACGGTGACGACGATGACTCTCTGTTCCATAAATGGCCGACTTGTCGGCCTGCCTTTGTGCCGCTTAATTACAGCTTAATTGCACGCTTTATGCGTACAAATCCGGAGCTTCCTTGAAGGCAAACACCGAATCGGAGAGGCCCCCAAACTCGGGCAGCTAAAATCAAATTAGCTAAATGTATTTATCTTGTCAATTTGCAGACGCGATTGCAAGCTGCACTGACAATCACACGATTGTCCCGTGTGTCCCGCCACTTGGAGACCGCAGTTCATTAGGCTCGGCCTCAACTTGCAGTTGAAGTTGAAGCTGAAGTTGAAGTTGAAAAGTTGCTAAAATGTTTACAAGTCACTTTGCAGGCGATTCGAGTCCGCATATCGCCGCGTATCCATATCCCTGTGCTCGCCTTCAGAAGCTTCCAAACTCTAGGTGGACAAACGCTCTTACTGTTCTCCATGACCATGGAGTACACGGAGAGAAAATGGGCAAGCTGAAAAATTATCGAAATCAATTTGTCGTAAATTAAATTAAATTAAATTAATTAAATTCTTGATGCAACACAAAAGATAGTTCAGCACTCATGTAACAAGCTCATGTAACCTTACAAAGACATCACTTCTTTGCACTTATTTCTTCCAGTGCACCTCGTTCGAGGTTCCAAGTCACAGAGCCCGTCTGGGCCATATCAATTGTTTGTTTGCCTTAGATCTCTGGCTCCTTGGCCCGGCACATTTGTTTGTCAACTGCGTTGGCCGTTCATGGTCGCTGGCTTTCGTTGGCTTTCTGCTTTGCACTGATTGCACTTTGCACAAGGATTTCGATTCTGCCGGCCAGTAGCCAATTCCGAATCCGAATCCGAAGCCAGGAAAAATCTGAATCTCAAGCTGTAGCTGCTGCTGAGGCTGAGGCTGAGGCTTCTCGCGCGACGCACATAAAGTGTCATTCCGTAGCTGCTAATTGACATCGCACACAGCCGCCAGCGTTTCGCGGCTCCTCTGCCATTTGTATCTGAACTGAATGAGGATACTGCGATCGCAAACGAAAGCTGCAGCTGGACACTGGTCACTGGGCAGTGGATAGTGGATAGTGGACACCGGAGCTGAATCTCAAGCTGAAGCTGCTCAATTGTTCTCGTGGCTCGGAGGACCATTGATGCGATTTGAATGCGCGCGCGGTGCTTTTTTGATACCCTTTCTGAAAGAAGTTGCGCTGCAGAGAGATAAATTCCTCATTTAAGATATAAAATGTAAAAAACCTTAAATTACAATCATGATAAATCAATCAATTTTAATTTATAAATACAAAAAGGTTTTCTCTTATATTTTATAATTATATTATAAAATTTAGGTTTTAGTATTGAGTGATTTCTATGCGATTTCCAGAGCAAGTGCATTCAAAATTCGGCTTATCTTAGAATGCCACTTAGATAGAGTTTATTTATAGAGCCCGGTAGCTGGTGCCGTGGCACACACACTCAAAGTGTCGCAGTTAATTGGCAAATGTGAGTCAAAGTTTATAGAAAATCCGCCAGAACAATTGGCGCGCGTTGCCGCTTTGAAGTCATAATAGATGTAGCCAGCTCCTGAATAGGCGGTGTGTGTGTGCTGGCCGGAGACCAAGAGAAGTGCCGACTGGCCAGTGGACACGGACACCTGACAGAGCCGAACCTCTACTATATCTCTTTCTCGAAGTCCAAGTCGAAGCCGGGCTTATTTGCATGGCAAATGTTGACGCTTGGTAGTTGGAACGTCCCAGCCGATGAGCAAACAAATCATAAATACTCCGAATGCTGGACGATGGGCTATGTGTGCCATGGGATGGAACTTCAGGTCCAGGTCCACGTCCACGTCCAGCTCTCCATGTTTGGCAAAGTAATTGAGTAAGTGGCGGCGGTGGCGGTGGCGGCGGCTGACTTGTCATACCCATTAGCATTTGTTTGCCGAGGTGCGGATCTGAGCGCAGAAGCCGAAAGTCATGCGGCGGAACACAAATGCCACATTAATTGTTTCAAGTTGTTGTCGTCGACTCCGCCAGCGGTTGCTCTGCAAATATTTGCGATCATTTTCAAGTGGCAAGATTATGACGCATTCACGCCAGATCGAAAAGAAGGAGAGAGGTATTGGCACTGACAAAAATTATAGTTACCTCGCAAAAATATCACAAACTGCTGTAGATTTTACTGCTGTAGAATTTAAGATAATTTTACCAGTGTAACTGAGGTAAGCGATCGCCTGATACAGTGATATTTGCACTCGAACCGACTTCGTCCACTTGTGTGTTCCAGTTTCAGTTTCCAGCTTCAGCTGCAGTTATTAATTGGTATTTAAAGTAAAGAATAATGTTGGCCCAAACAAAAGGACACACCACAAGCACTCGAATCCTGCCGTTCGCCCAGCGTCTCGGTTCATCCATCACTTGGCATCACCCACAGCGTCTCGAGTGCCGACTACGCAGGTAGGGTGTCCCTGTGGACCCTGAGGACACATAGTGCAATCCAGGGCCAGCTGCATACCCTGCCTGGCATCTCAAGTGCGCACTTGAGCGGATAAAGGAGGCAGTAGGCGGCGCAGGAGCCGCAGGACACTCGCCTCGTTGCACTCTATCGGCAGGTTTATTATTTTCACACTCGCACAGCTAAAATAATTGCCTGCTGTGAGCTTAGCCCAAAAGCAAACCTCGCAGACTCCGAGGCACCACACCCTGGTGGTGCTCCTAATGCCCAGGTGCCAGAATGCTCGAATGCCATAACACCAGAATGCCAGAAACTAACTCCAGACCTCGGGGCAACTGTCGCCTGGCTGTCCCAACTTTATGGCACTAGCTTACTGCACTGGAAAATATAATGGAAACTTGTAAAGAGAAACTAAATGATCGGAAAATATTATTCAAACTATCTTTATATAAGCAAATTATAATTAGGTCCAATTTAATAGGTAGCATGAATACAGATAAGCTATGACTTCTTTGATCCTTGTATCTGTAAAATCTGTATCTATTATTTTTTCAACTGCATCTTTATGAGACTCGCTAGCTGGCAGCTGGAACCAGCCAAATGGTTGGACACAAGCCCTGGGTCTCGAGCTAGCCGTTAAGACGACTGCCAAAACATTCAATAAATATGTTGGCTCATATAAATTATGGCGGCTAATGAACACGGCTAGTGTGTGGAGCGCAGTCCTAGGGAAAACTCAGACCCAACACCAATATGAAACGAAACTGAAACCTCTGAAATCTTCGTTTCAACACAATGAGGCACAGTTGCATCTGCCGCCACTAAATGCTGCAGCACGCTTATCAACCGCCACGCATCTCTAAGATTTCCTTGGAAATTTACTATATCAATAGTCGACGGAGGAGACAACAAAGTCGACACTTGGGTTAAGGTTAAGGTTAGGGCTGACCCATAGTCATAGTCGAACCCCTTCCTGCGCCTTGGATTGATTGAAATTTGTGAGCTACTTGGCTTGGGCTTTATGGCCCGCTAATTAATAAAGCCGGAGTCAGTTGGTAGCAGTTAGTGGGATACAAATGGTCATCCATGAAATACGAAACTGAAAATCCAAGGAGTGCAATGAAATTCATTTTTAATGACGCCTATATGGGAAGCTGTTGTATGCATATATTGAATATTTGAAACAACAAAGATACATTATATATCCAATCAATGTATTTGAAAGCAAAGCAAAATAAACTGAAAGTAACATGTTCAAATCCTCTATGGATTTACCTGAATATAATAGCCAAAATACCTTATGATAGCTCATCAAGTGCACAATTGATTTTCACCAGTTCTCCGGGGGTTTCAAAACTATCGTCAAAGATATTCTCCCACAGCCAATTCATCTGCGATTATAACCACTGGCAAATCGGATTTGTTTTGGCTTTCAACAGAACTGAATTCGACCAAAGAATATCTTTTAATTACGCTGCTCTCTCTCGTCTCCGAACAATGGAGAGTGGAACTCAGACAGCTGGCTGAGGGAATTTTTAAGGGGATCAATCAAGAAGTGCAACTTGTATGGCCCATAAGCGCATAATGCTGTTTGCACTTTGACTTTCAAATTGGCTGATCTGCTCGGCACAAAGGACCAAATCCGGCTAATCCTCTTGTAGGCATCGCTGCCTTTTTGACACCCATCAAACGCCTGAAAGAGCTGAAGTGCCGGAGTGTGTATCTTTTGCATACAGACACTTGAATACTCGAGTCCTCCTTTTTTTTCTGTTTTGAAATTCTGGCGAAGCGAAACAATCAAACAATTGGCCTGTCAGCAGAGATTGGATGTCAAGGGAGCAGCTCTTAGGGGGAATTGCACTTCATAGTCCGCAACTGCATCCATTGTCCCCGACGAGTTCATTATTAAATCATTTTTGGGCATCATTCCCTCCGTTTTCTTCAGCTTGACACGTGAGCTGACCACACACACTCGACTGGGCTGACTTGGATAGTTTGGCCCAAGATACAGATACATTTGCCAGCTGGACATGACTCGTCCGAAGTCGATTTCATATGCAGATTGCTGCAGACGACAGCTGACGACTTTGTTTGCCAATTATGGCGATTTCATTTTTATTTCGCCGTCGCCAATCGATTAATGACAGATGTCCAGATGTCCTCAACTCGAAAATCCCAACATAATTGGCTTGTAGCTCGTCATAAAGCCAAAAATAATGAGGGTGCAGATTCCCGGACTCCCGCACAACACTTTATATGCGAGGGATTTTCACAGTTTCCGGGCGAAACAGCAGATAGCAGATAAACAAAGATAAACATCTCGGTAATGAGGCGATACAAGAATATCGCCGCACATATGCTTTAATTGCCAATTGTTGGCCAGAACTTCCAATGCGGGCTGTCCGATTGTCTGGAATTTAAAGTGCCAACAAGCAATTGTCACAATGGGTCCAAAACTCTCAATATCGTTAGGGGAATACACCATCGACAGTTGTTGGACAAACGCAATGCGAACGCCCCTTTTCGATTCGCACTTTCTGGGGGAGTGACCAGGACAATTTTCAAATTAAAAACCACTAAAGATGCCGTTGACACGCTTCATATATCAGCGGCCGGACGACTCCAGCACCTTTTTGATTTCCGGGAAAAACAGAAACCGAAACAGAAAGCCGAAACATAAAGCCGAAATTCGAAGGCGTTAAGGCCAAAACACACTTGGCACTCGGCTGGCAATTAGATGCGCTTCACTTGAACCTATTTAAAATACAATCGAAACACGGCCGCCTCACAAAGAGGTGTAAAATTGTGTCTGTTTTCCTGGCCCGTTCCTGATTCGTTTTGTTTGGCATTTCGCAACGACCAACAATGCCCGGCCACTGATAGGAACAATGGCCGAAAGTCCGGGCCAAGATGCCAGACAATGCCGCTGATTTAGCCGACTGCGCCGAAAAGGTGCAGCCAAACAATGAGCCGGCATTGTCCAGCAGCGCGGGGCAATTGCAGATCGGTTCGGACCAGGCCCGCCACCAAAGCCAATACATGCGAAAAAATCACAGAAATTGGCCAGCAATTAGGTGTTTCATCGTCCAGTATTCATTGATTGGAAAATGCCAGATTCTAATTACATCTCCGCTTCAAACTTCCTTATCACTTCGATTTTATTTAATACACTTTGTAGCTTGTGCAGCGAGTTCAACAAACCCCTCAAATCAGACACTCGACTAATTTAATAAGCTATGAAAATTATCAACATTTTTCCATTAGGCCCGCGGGAGCCACTCCACCACACACTATCAGCTCAAATTAAAACATAGCGCTTGTAATTGAGCATAAAAAGGATAACATCGCTGACAGCCATCCCAGGCTTATCACCCAGAACCCAAGTCGGGGATCCCAACTCCCCTGCTTCGGACGCAATTGAGGCTGTCGACTCCATCTAATCGGCAGGCATAACGCTTGACTTGCCCCAAAACGCTTATCTCTCCCCGGCGATGCACTCGCACAAAAGACGTGTAATTATGTGGCAGTGCGCGATAAGCCTAACCCTAAACGAAGTACTACCAAACTGCGGAAACTAAGGGGAAACTCTTCTCCAGCGACACAAGATTTATAGACTTGGTCTGACAATTAGCGCTGATAACTTTCGATTTCGATGGGATTCGATTTGGACTCGGGCTTCGAAAATTAAAATTGCCTGTCTAATTTTCTGAGTTATGGCGCCGAGTTCAGTACGGCACAGTAATTATGGAATATGAGAAAAATTACTCGAGCCTCGGAAAATATGAGACCTAATATATGCATTTCTCTAGCAAGCAGCGAGTGGGCGTGGCACCTTCGCGGGCCAAACATTAAACGGTAGTTAGTCCGATTAGAGAACGCTTCTCGAGTGGTAAATATTGTGCCACGCAGGCGACTTTCTCCGCAAAGCGTGCCTCGTAGATACAAATTCAAAGTATCTGGCGCCAGAGGTGGACACTTGTCGCACATTCCGCCACGGTCGCTTTCTTTGTGGATCGCATTTCAACCGGAGGATGGGCCTAAATCTATATCCCTCGGTGGGAGTTATCCTTGTAGTCCATGGCTCATTAATAATTCTCATATTTTTCACGCCAACTGAAAGAGTTTCGGCGGTGTCTAATGAGCAGGGAAGAAAGATAGTTCATAATTATTCCTGGTATTCATCATTTTCCCTATGTATGTAATTCTAAAACCAATTTCAGCCATTTTCCTTGCTCTGTATAGCTTACAAACATCAATCTGAGGTTGTTTTCCCAAAACAGTTTTTGCCCTTGGTGGCCATCAATCTTCGATCAAACATTTCCAAATGTGACACTTTCGACTGGGAAACAGCGGCAATTTAATCAAACTACTGACACACAAGGCATGAAATGCCTATGAAAGGCAATTTTCATCAAATTTATTGTCATTGTGAGAGGGGCAGTGCTAAATGGCTGGGAATATCCCCGGCATGCAAATGACATTTCGGCAATTGCATTAATGGCGGCGATTCTGATGCCGATTCCGAATGTGATTGTTTCGCCCTCGAAGGGAGTGCTATATGCATATACAAATACATATAGTATAGTAAATTTTGATAGGTTTTAAGGGGGGGGGGGAATGGCAATTATACTCGACTCGACTGGGCACATTCATGCTGGTCAATTGCCAGAGTGACATTATGAACGTCCAGTGAGGCGGGCAGCTCCGATTGAGGGTATTATTATTGTTATCCTTTCAGCGCAAAATGGCCGCCCCTGACATGGCCATAGTTTCGAATTCGGCATTCAAATTTTCGCCATCGCCATCACCATCGCCATTGTTTGCGGCTAACTGTGCGTGCCGAACAGCCAGGATGCCAGGAAGCCAGGAACACTACGTCCACTGTATCCCAGCGGGCAGCTGACGAGGGGCGATTAAAATCTCAGTCGGAACTGGGACCCCGCATGGGAACTCACTACTATATACGCTGAATATATTATTCACCATGTCTGCAATATTTGAGTTTCATTCAATGAGCCTTGAATTAGCAGGGCAAGGTTGTTGCAGTTCAATGATGAAAATGAGGCAAAAGATATACCTACAAACTATGGAACTTATATAGATATACTAGCTTTAAGATATATACAAATGAGATACTTAAAGGTATGCAGCTAACTTTTCTCTATGATTGTAATTATCAATTAGCTAATAAACTATTGCTATTTCCTCTTAACTTTTCAGCTGCTTCCGCTCGAGGAAGAGCACGGCGAATTGTAAATTGCTTCAAATGTTTATTAATTGTTTAAAAATAATTGATAATTACGGGGCAGTGAGCACGATCGATGGTTTCTTAGCGCGAACCTGATCCCGATCCAATTATTCCCACACCAGCACCAGAGGCGGAAACTCGAGAGGGAAAGTCTTTAGTCTTTAGATGAGATCAGACTGATTGCCGCTGCTAGGGATCGTTAGTGGCAGACAAGTTGGGCGCAACCGCAACAACACAATTCCCGTGAAAATGCGGCGAACACACGCGGCGTTTCCCGGGCGCAGGATACTGGATACTGGATACTGGATAGAGGATCTGTATGTGGATATGGTTGGGAATTGGAGGCGTCAGCGCCGGCGGCGTTGCAGATGCCGCAAGTGGCTGTCACTTCCAACACATGTTTTGACCACGTCAATAAATCATCGCATGTCGGGCGTGTCAGCAGTGGCTGATCCAGAAGCTACAGCTCCAAAAACTGACGGGTCGGGAATACCCGGTTATCACTCAGTACTCAACACGATCAGTTAAAGAGCTGCATTAAAATTATATGATTTTTTTATGACATCAATTACCCAGTAAGCTTATCTCATGGAGGTTTTTTGCTATAATTATTGAAAGACATTATAGAATTCGATTGTATTATAAGCATAAATTATATACCGCTTAATGAAATTGGGAAAACACAACAGCAAGTTCATTGAAAAACTTTTGATAATCATAGTCTAGTAATAAATGTTTCCCCTTTGACTTATCAATATCCTGGAATTGCTTTCCCACACACATAAATGACTAAACTCAATTACCAACAAGTTTTCAATTGCACCATTGTCCTCCATTCATTAGGCATAATTCTCACTTTCCTCGGAGGCTCGACCAGCATCCTGAGATATCTGCGCTAGACAATCTCAAAGATGCGACAGATGAGATGGGAAAATGGCGAAAAGATGCAAAGTCAAGCTGGCTACTTGCCCCCAGTTCAAGTGGCCAAATAAATTTCAATGTTAATTTAAATGGAATTCATTACCCGGCCGAGCAGCAGTCCATTATAAATCACATAGAAATTTTCGTAAATTCATCGCCACTTTAGTTAACCCCTAATGACTTTTGTGTCCGAATTGTTTTGGGCAATCAAGCCGGGCCAACCGACAACCCCGCCCTGTCCTGACCAACCCCCGAGTGTTAAATTAGCCCCTGGATAGGGGAGGATTTCGGCTGGGATGCGGCGGCAAAAGGTGCAAAATGCACAAATGAGTATAAATATTTTCACAATTAACGAGAAATTAAAGGCGACAAAGATGCCTGGCGGCGGTAAAAAGCGGCAGCCGCAGTGCGATGCTGTTATGTGCACTGAGAGAAAATATTTCTAAGAAATATTTAAAGAGATACTAGAATATATACACAAACATAAGCAGCACTTTTGAAATATTTAGTCGTGCAAAGTATTTGTGAACGTAAACTATGTATAGTGTAGAAAAGTCTTTAAAATCTAGGAAGACTTGAGCAGTAGAAAAGATATCTCCATGTTTCCTCACTCCAATTTTTTTGCAGTGCACGATCCTGCGGCTTTCCTGATCCCGCTGCCGATCGTGATTCGAAGTCGGAGTCACCAGGAGACAAACAAACAACAACCCCAGGAGCAGCAGATGAGCAGGCACTCGAGCACTCGAGCCAGACAAAAGGGCAGAACACGAATTTAATAGACTCCCATTCCCATTCCCATTCCCACTCCCATTCCGATTGCGATTCGATGATGATGATGTCCTTCTGCCATTTAATGCGTACAAAACGTCTAATAAATTAACTTCACTTCTGTGCGCATCTGTGTGTGTGTGAGTTGGGCTTTGTGTGCGTGGCCTGAAAGAAAAATCGTTTTCAAATGAATTTCAATGCAACGAAGCGTAAAACATTTTACGCCGCGCATCGCATCGTTTAGGGGAATCGACATCGGCTTCGGAGGGTTAACAAGGAGCCAAATAAAAGGACATGCGGCGGCTGCAGCACTCGAGATATGGATATGCTATTAGACAGCTTATTAATGAATCCTTTCAATTGTTAGCGCGTGATTTCACTTTCACATGCCACCGTACCCCGGGCAGCCCAAGCCATTCGAGGACAATTAGACGAAGGACTCACAAAAAGTATATATTGCAGTTTATGAAATGCCAGTTAATGACCCAGAAAGCATGTATCTCGACTCGCTGTAAATATGATTGGACAAACAGTTGGCATCGGATGACACAAAGGATAACGCACATGAAAGCTACTGCGCCGCTACCGAAAATCCTTTTCGATTTGGTGTCAAATATTTTCCAGGACTCACGACGCCTTGTTTTTTACAGCGAAATCCAATGAATTTGTTGTGATTTATGCACGCGGCGGGATGTCCTTGAAGTGGATTGAAGTGTGAGGATGCAACTCCTTCGGCATCAAATGACACTGGCTGAAAAAAGATGACAAGTTGCCACATAAAAAAGAAGCTAATTAAAGAAAATAAATAGTGCCTAATGCCATATACAGGTATAAAGTATCTACCTTATGTTTGCTCTGCCAAAGAAGTTCCAAAGGACATATATCAAGGACAAATTCATTCTCCACTTAGGATGAAATACCTATGCTTTGTGTAAATTGGTGCATCTGCCTCATGAATATTTCGAATTGTTTAGGCAGCAACCATTACAAATTAATATTATGACCCATTCGGAATCGATTGTCAATCGCTTACTTTTTACGAATCCTGATGAGAATGGGAGCGTTCTTCGCGATATGAATTGCTTGTGAAGTGTCAATGAATGGCGTACAGGAATTGTGGCAGGGTTTCCATTATGATCGACCCATTGAACAAATTTGCCCCCCCTGCCCACAATCACCGGCAACCGAATGGATATATCTGCTGCTCTGTCTTGAGCACTTCTTTCTGCTTTTCAGCTAATACGATTATAAATATGCGATTATTAACACACGATTGCCCGCTGACATAATTAAGACACCAGAGCCTGTCTGAGCAAATAACCGAATGGATGGCTTCTACAGTGGAGTGGCTATAGAAGCATCGGGGGTATATGCCATGTAATACATCTGGGACAAAACAATGGCGGAGTCCGCTTGTCACACGTTCTACAAACCCGACAGACATTGGCTGATGCCCAGATATAGCTGACATGTGCTCGGATGCATCTCATCCCATCCTATTAATGGCCTGCTAATAGATGAACGGCGTGTTTGAAATTAAAAGTAAACCGCAAACAGGCCGTGGATAAATGGGGAAGCCAGTTAGCCAGTTACCCTGGTGAACCACCTCGTTGCAGGGTGATTAATGAGCAAGTAAATAACTTGAAAAGTGTGAGAAAGTTGCTGTACTAACAAACTATGGTTATTATGTTTTAAATATGAATATATTTATAAATACTTATAATCCCATTTAGTTCCTCTGTTCATAAGTTTCCCATCAATGTTGTTAAATCATAAAGATTTCCTGTTCATTCAGTGCCATAATTAGCTTAAGCTCGCGTTGCACGTCGCCACACCTTGAAGTTGATCTTGGCCGGGTTCGTTTAGCGCAATTAGCCACAATCGAGTTGATATGTCAAATTAATAAAATATTAAACCGAAGGTGGCCCCTGCTGCTCATCGGCGGCAGAGGTGCATAAATTTTGCAATTCGAGGCGTTGATTTGTTGAGCTTGTTTCACTTGGCTGAGTAGGATCGCCGAATGGCTGAGGGGGCTGTCAAAAAGCCGTAATTTCTGTTTAACTTTGCGCGGCCAGCCTTCGATAAATTATCGCAATTTGCGTTGCATTTTGCAGTTTGGCAGAGTTGGTGCGGCACTAGCAGTTGCTAAATTAACAGAAGCCGAATGCAACTAATTTGCGACAAAACGCCCTCAGGTAGTGGCAGTGGGCCAATAAATCACGTCAACCTAAACTGGAAGCCAGCACCAGTAAGCCAGAAAGCCAGAAAGTCTGAGAGCCAAAGAAACCAGCTCGGCATCATTTGGCACTCGAATTTGTTGTCGTCGTCTGCATGCGCGCCAAATAAATTGCCCTTGCCAGTGGTCCAGCCTCTGGGCCTTTGCCTCGCGGCTTTTGACCAGATTCCCTGGGCTCCCTGGGCTTCCTTGGGCTTCCTGGCCCAATGCGAGGCGCAAACGCGGCCAGCAATTGTGCAGGATCACCATGAAATGGGATTAAATCGGACAAAAATGTTCGTTAGCGTCAATGAAAAGGCCAAAAAGATGCATGAATGGAAGCTGCGACTTGTGGCAGGCTGCAGCTCCAATTCCAAAGGCGACACTGTCAAAAAAAGAGTAAAGTATGTCATCAAGATGTACATAAGAGCTAAAATGAATTAATAACTTGCATCTATATAAAATAAGAGCAGAATGTGGGTCAAGGATTGGTAGAATTGAAAAGGTTACTCGATGTTAGCTAACTACAATAGTTCGCTCAGTGCACTTTCTGTGCTGGCCGGGCCAACAACAAATTAACACCTTGGCTTTTGTGTTGCCACTTTGGGTACAAACAATAAATAAATATCACTGCACGTTCACCGCCCTCCCCGCAAAAGTTGGCCTGTCAGGAGGAGTTTCTCCGCAGCTCGAACAAGGCCAGTTCCTGTGCATTGAGATTGGCAAATTTATCGTCTTTTAATTAAAGTGCAGGCGACCCGGTTCTCCGTCAGGCGGTCAGAAAGAGAGCGCAACAAATGCCACCACCCGTCTCTGTCTTTCCGTCCGATTAGGAGCGATGATCGCCACGTGATCTGCATATGAATACAAGACATGTCCAACTGCATTTGTGCATCTTCTGAGGATCTAAGATCGCGACCAAAGGAACACTGCACTGTACAACACACACAGAGTATACTACAAAATGTATGTTTTCCTTCTATTTGCTGGGCTGCTATAACATGTTCCATTTCCATGTTGGCCAGTGTAAGTGAGCAGTGCAGCTGGCCTGTTGGCCCTGAGATTTGTACACATCTCAGAGCTGATAACTAACTGGGCTGTTCAGCCGCCTCGGGATGTTTCCACTCAGCACTTGGGATCAAAATTGAGTAATTTAACTACTCAATTCACGATAAATATCCTACTGGGCAGCCCCTGATGCCGTGGATCCACCGATCACCGATCATCGATCAGCGGGGGTGTCGAAGCCCCATCAAAGAGCCCATCGTCTTGCCCTTCTCTGGGATCTGGGATGTGGGATCTCGGATCTGGGCTAGGGCATCGTTGTTAGCCGCATTGAAGGTGTTTTTGAAATTGCCAATCATTAAATGCAGACGTGCCGGCACAGCGAGGGCAGATCACAAAGTTGGTGTGCTGCATTTAAAGAGCCAGAAGTATTTGATGTTCAGAGACTTGAGCTTCATATAAATTGGATTATATAAATGCCTAAAGATACGCAGTGGTGAGTAAACTCTCTGATCTACCCCTTTTTAGCAATAAATCGATCGGTGCTATGTTTTGTGATCTTTCCAGTGATCGTTCAACTTAATCACAGCATTCATTGTTCGGTGGGGAATATGAAAGTGGGGGGTAAGTTAACAACTACACCGATGTAACTACAAGATACTACATACTTTGTTGGCCAGCTGCAATTTAGTTTATTGTTATAAGTGAGTGAGGTTAAGTGCGCGAGTAATCTACGAGGCTGGCCCCCTCCTGATCCATCTATACACACGGCCGATCCTCGTCATCGGCATCATCATCATTTGTAAAGGAGAAGCGAAAAAATCACAACTGATTGCATTCCAATCGAGCGACCAAGTAAGTGGCGAGTGTGCCGGAGCAAAGGTGTTATAAAATTTGTTTAACTTAATTTCATCGAGCGCCGCTACGCGAAAGAGACGACCGGCTGTGGCAAGAAAGAGACGGATGGCAAACGGCGGGGGGCGAAAGAAGCAGAGGCGGCGCTCCTTTAATCAAGACATCGAGACAGGACGATCAATCAAGTCATCAATTTGAATGTGTTGTAGCACAAAATATAGTAATTTTCAATATATTTTCAGCAATAATTCAATTTGCAATTATCTCAAGTGTTTTGACTCCGAAACTTCAAGACGATCCACCGACCTGGAATCGATGGATCGTTGGATCGATCAGAACAAATGACCGCTGCCCGGGGGCTCGACTTGAGCTCCATCTCCATCTCACGAACTGGTGTAAATGAACCCAATTGATTAAAGCGTAAATTAACCTGGGGTTAACAATGTTTGGCCGCAATTGTTATTAATCATTGGGCGGTATGAATGCCTAATCAGTTTGGGAATTATGAACGCTCTTGGGGGCGGCGATTGTCAAAGCAGTTGCTTTCCCATCGAATTCAATGAACGATGATTGGCCTTTGACGAAGAAAGTGCGATCAGAATATCTGGCTAAGTGAAATAGAAAACCTTCGGCACTTGGTGGAGTAATAAATAATTGTTAACAATCCAACAGATCATCGGAAAAGCCTTTTCTCTGCACAGAAGATGCATAGAAAACCCTTCAATTGAATCAGCATCATGGGAGCGATCCTCTCTTCTCAATTTCCATCTCTCCGTTTGACGAGAGTTAATTTTTCATCATTACAATTCTTCCAGCCTCCGATCCGCGCTCAATATCAATCAATAAATCAATCAACAATGCAATCGAATCTGGCAGACGTTTGGGCGTCTGGGCCAAGTCATCGGCCCTAAAAGGCATATGTGGCTAATATGCCAGACGGTTTGGAGCCAGATCGTTGATTTGTTTACCGTTCGACTTAACACAACTCATGCTTAGTTGGCACTTATTTCGGGGGGCCCTCTGGTTTGGGACCCTCGAAGGTGCAACTGGTGTGGCAGGGGCTTATGTCAATGGAACTTCTTCAGCAGCGCACTTTGAAGTGGGATAATGGACAGGTCTAATGATCTTCGGCCATTCGGGCGTATCTAATGCCGAAAGTTCAATTTAACTGCAATTCGTCATACAGTAGAAAATAGACAGACGTACAAAAGCAGAATCTATTCAGTGCAAGATACATCTGATTCTTAAAAGTACTTATTCCTTTACTATATTCCATATTTTCATGACTTTAAGCCTTTGCTAACGAACCCACTAGTGGCCCTACTGAATTCAGTGGATTGTAATCTCTGGCCAGCAATATTTCAAGCTTTTTGTCGCTGTGAAAATTAATTCAGTTGTCTAATTTTTGCAGCATTACTAAATAAATTGGCCAAATGAAAGCATCCACCACGCCGCTTTCGGGACATCCAATCAAAAAGCGCAGGCAGGCGGCAGCCACGCAAAATGCAAAATGCTAAATGCTAAATGCAAACGACCAAATCCCCTTTGGCAGCACAATGGGCGAGCTGGGGGAGATGGGGGACACGAGATGGGAAAAGGAGCCGGGAGTGCATATAAAATATTTTGATACCCGAGCTGCATTCATGTTAAGTTAAGCCTGGTTTATGAGTGTTGAAAGTGCCAGAGGACCGGCTCCGTGATTGCAACTATTGTTGCGGCCCAAATGTGGCATGAAGTTTAAGGCTGCCATCAAATTTGGTAAAGACAATTTTAAATGCATGGCCCAGCCAAACGGGCTTATGACTGCCTGACTGGCGGCCGGTCAGGACAGGCCAGGAAATTCTTCGTAAAAGCCCACTCGAAGCATTGTAATGCGCCTTTGTGTTAAACAAATCATAAATCAATAAAAAGAAAAACTAAGCAGCGGCATTCCAGTTCCAGCTCCGATGGAGTCGCTCTGGCTGCTGGATCCCGATCCGCGGGCCTGGGACTCGCCTGTCCACGATAATTGCGCATACACCTCGGCCAGACAGACTGCGGAGACAAAAACATCTTAACTTAGTGGTAAGTGCAGTCAACTAACTGCTACCACTAACAAAGACAACAAGCCAACAAGCGGCCACGTTCCGCGACCAGAACGCAGCATGTGCTATGGAAAATCGTGCCCCGAGCTCACGACTCCGCTACGGAGGACCAGGGGCAATGGCAGCCCAGGAGGCAGGCCGCCTCGCCGAGCCCCTTTTGGGCCGAGAAAAGAAGGCAAGTGCCGGAGGCTGTAAAACACTCAGCACCCAAAACGCGAGTGGGTGGCTGCAGGCGGACGCGGCGGCGGATCTGTGCACACTGGGAACCGAAGTTGGTGGATATGTCAGTATCCGGTTCGAAGGACCCAAGTGGGTAGTGTCCTCCATCTATAACATCAAAAGGTACTTCATTATTTTTTAGGTATAATTACAGTAGAAGCATAAAAGCACGCATTGAGTTACCAATATTTAAAAAAGACAAAGCAATCGAAATTAGAACTGGAATGAAATAGGCAGCCTCACATCCTTTGTATATTTGTATATTTATGAGTTACACATGTATCCGGCTCGGAGGTCCATGACACCTGAAGCTAGCTTACTGCCTCACACAAAGTTTTTCCCAGTGCACGAGTTGCCAAGTGGGACGATCAGCAGCTTTGGAAAATTGTCGCGCCGCTTAATCGACAGCAAAAGCATCAGCAGTAGCAGCCAGAGCAGCAGGCAACCTCGAATGCCTTCTGGAAAAATTATTATCATAGCCTTTGGTCTTCGCTGATGGTGCAGGGAAAGCCTTTTGGCCCGGGCTTTTGGGCTCAGTTTTGTGTCAACACAAAATGCTCAAGGTGTTGGAGAGTTCACGCTTTTGCCAACAACTACTTACCTGGCCCTCAACAAGCATATTAAGCCACAAAATGAAGTTATCGCCTAGCAGCCGCCTGGCTGTTTGGCTTGTTGGCTGGGGAACAAAAGGTGCGCTCTATGAAAAACTGATTCATGACTTTGGGCCAGACCGAAAAAGCTGGAAGCAATTTTTTCCCGCTCCTCTCGCTTTTTGTTTTTTTTTTTTTGGCCTTTTTATTTCGCTTCAATTTTTTTTTTTTTTTTGATCGTGCTGCCGCGGCACGGCATAGTTGTTGTAAATTTGTTGCAGCTCTTGTTGCTGTAGCCGAAGTGGTGATTTACGGCATGCGTTGGCCAAAAGAGCTGCTGGGATCTGGGAGCCGCCGGCAGCTCTTGACCCAAACTGTGCTGAATCCTGGGCTGCCATCGGAAATTTGCATGCCCATCGAGCGATCCTGCAGATAATAAAAGCGCAGCTAGACGGCAGCCGGCTAAGGCGATCCTCGCCGCATTGGCCGATCTTATCTCCTGCCAGAGTCAACGCTTTGGGCCAAGTGCCATTTGAACGCAGAGCCCAGTGAACAGAAAAGCCAATAGCACAAGGAACAAAAAAAAAAACAGAAAAAGGATGGAAAAACAACCTAAAACAACATCGGGAACAAGAAGAACGCCACGTTTAGTGTGCGCATTTTATGATTATGTTGTTTTGATTTTCACGATCAGCGGTCTGTGGGCAAGTATTTAGTGTATTCGCTGATTGCAAATAACATGGCCAAGAGACCAGGGCTTAACCTTTGATCGTGTTACTGATCGTGGCATAATTATTGCCTCGCCAGCATAATTAACAAATGAATTTGTTTACAAGCTGCTGACTAAGAACTATCTTTGTAACATGTTGCCAACAAATCAATCAACTAATGCTAAATGAACTTCAACAGTTATAATTCGTGGAATTCATTTGAATTTTTAGAGCGAATTTCTAACGAATCAAGTTGGCTTAATTGAAAGTCGACTCTGATTTGCCAAGAATCAATCTTTTAAAAGTGTTTTAGTCTTTCGTGCTAACTCTTTTGATTCAATTAGAGATCAAGAAAAGTTTCGATTCCAACTACCAATCATGACTTGTCTAACATTTAATTAACAAATGAACTTGTACCACTGTCAATTTGATCGTGTTAGTGATCCAGTCAGGGTAATTTACGATATCGAGAATCCGAAAAGTCATGACTTGTCTTACAATTGAATAAAGATCAGGAGCTTTTACGCCCATTTTTATTCTGATATTTGTCTGAATGATTGCTGAAAAGTGGCAAAAAAGACCACCAATCGTGACACATTATACAATTAATTAGCAAATGTAGTTGTTAAGACAGCGTTTCGATCGCGTTACTGATAAGAAACAATTCAAATTTAATGGCTTAACAAGTGGTCAACATTTCAATTCAAATGTGATTGTTCTGATCTAATTATAAAAACCCCATTTACATTGCCACTAGATATTCAAGCGAATAAGATACTTCACAGTAAATTAAGCCATAAAATGTGTTTGGACCAACTTGATGGTGTTACCAATCGCACCACAGTTAGAATACAATACTTAACGTATTCATCGTTGGGAATTGAGTTCGATCATAATCGATGGTAAATCAAAATCGTAAGCAGTAATTAAAATGTCAGAAATCCGTGGAAGAGTTCCCCCTTTGCTGGTGTGTGGCTGTTAAATTGATTTATGCACTGCGAGGAAATACTCAAAAGAAAATCAGTTAATAGTTCGTGGCTCGCTGGGCATTTAATAAGGATTTATTGTTTCTCGCTAGATGTTAATGCCGTCCGCCAGGCATTTCGGGCCCAAAACCAAGTCATCCCGAAATTTACAGCTGGCAAACGTCTTAATGGGCTATTAAGTGGATGTGGATATCTTCATGGTCGTCGTCGTCGGAGGAGGAGGAGGAGCGCTTGGCTGGAGATGTTTTAATCAGCATTCGAGATATTTGGTGGCTCTGGACGCTTAGTTGCCGTTTTACGAGCGTGACCAAAAAGAAATAAGACAACCCAGATCCCAGATCCCAGCTCCAAGTTGGCTATACCAGCTGCTCCAGCCGGCGGCATTCCAGAGATCCCACTCATCACAACATTTATTTGTTATTTGTAAATCATAAGCGCATTTAAATGCCTCGGCCGGGCAACGAATAAATCATGTCTTTGTGACTGGAAATTCGAGTAATTTAATGGGGACCAGTCCATGATTTTATGACACCCGCTTCTTTAATTTGTTAATTTGTTTTTCCCCATTTGGTTCCCCACCCCCCTTCCTTGGCAACACATGGTGCAATTTATGCCACATATAAGTGACAAGCTGAGCTGCTTTATGTTGTTTTTTTTTTGTTCAAAAGCTTCGACAACACTTCCAGGAAACCATAGAACTAACTGGTCCTTCTGGCGATTATAAATATGTACATATCGCATATTTATACGTATTCCTGATTGTTGTTCATATATGAAGCTGCCAATTGATGTCTGCGATAGTGCCAGTTGGTTGTCCCTGAAAGGACTTTGCTCTGCTTACGTGGAATGAATAGTTCTGGGCTTGATGGCACTTAAGGTACTTAAACTATCATCTTTTGGTACTTTCAGACAGTAAGCAAAGTGAACAAATTGTATAGCTTCTTGAGAAGAGGATACACCTATATACACACCACTAGATATTGTGTCATTATATGCTTTCCAAGTATTTCTAAGCGGTAACTCAGGTGCCAAAGGACTTTGAGTTGTTATTTTATGTAGCCGCTGTTAATATTTTATTGTTGAATGAATGAACGAAAGGAAGTTGCAGCATTGCCTTCACATATTTTTTAGCCGTGTTTGAGCAGCTTTTTCTGATTTTTTTACACTGTATTTTGCCTTGTTTTTTTGTTGTTGTTGTCAGAGTGAAGCGTGGCTAGCGGTTGTCACGTTTTGTTTGCTGGCAATTTATGCGCTGCCTGACGATCCTGGGCTCCACTGGCATCCCGACAGGAAGAGGTGGGAAAAAAAAAGGAGAAAAGGAAAAGGGAACGCCATCAGCGGAGCAATCCTGTCGAAGCATTCATCAAAAAATGGAAACTAATTTCCTGTCAGTCGTTGTTGCCGTTGACGCTCGGCTCTCACAATGGCTTGCACCTTCTTCATGATGATTTTTTGCAGCTTTTTGTTTGTTCGTTTGTCTGTTTGTTTGTTTGTTTGTTTGTTCGTGTTCGCCGTGTGCGATGCCATTTCGGTTTTATTGTTGCTCCATTTTTTACTTGGCTTTTATTAATTTTTTGCTGTCTGCCGTTGGCCGCGATACAATGAAGTGAAAATGGCGCTGACTGCACATAAATTGCCGTCGATTGCTGTGCGTTCGCCTCCTTCTCGTCCTTCTGCCGAAGAGTCCTTGCCGCCATCCTTGTTTATTTTTTTTTCGCCGAGTGCCATCGTTATCCTTATTGTGCATATGGCGAAGTTATCTTTGCGCCCTTTGTGCTGCAACTGCCATTTGACTGGCCAATTTTAATTGAAAAATTTTGCATATTGATGGAATTTTTTAACTCCAATTTTCGGTGCGCATATGGATTTATGAGCGCGGTTGATAAGGTGAAAGTCAATTCGGCAAAAATGCTAATGAACTTAGACAAAACTGTCGTTAAATTCAAAGGGCACAAACTTGTTAAAAGAAAGAAAAGAAAATTAATCGTAGAAATATCACTCTTAATGGTAATTAGTCCATTTAACAACCTAAGAACCTATACAAATGAGCATTCTATTTATTTAGTAGTGAAATACCTGATTGGCATAACCAATCAGTTATATTCTTTATAACTACATAAATGTTGCTTAATGTACTATATTACATTATCCGAGTGAACTATCGGATTTAAAAGCAATCCAGCGACCAATGAGCGGCACTTGAGGCCGTTGAAATTATATGCTTTTAGCATAACTTTAATGCGATCTGGTAATTTTATTGATCGAAATTACAGGGAAGCAGTGGATTCGAATTCCCAGCGGCATCGGTGGTTTAAGCTGCCAATTTGCTGCCGCTTGAGGTGGCTGGATAGGAATTTCCTCCTCCTACTTAGCCTCTTAATTTGCGACAATAAACTTAGCCATCGGCTGGCTTTTGAAGGGAAGTGCGCGTCCAGTTGGCTGGAAAATGACTTAGCCGGGCCGAAACAAAAAGCGAAATTATGAAATGCAATTTGGGAAATATTTGCAATTGGCTGCGCGGCCATTAAATTGCCGACTGCGAGACTCCAAAAAAATAAAGCCGACCCGCAAACAAACCGAAACGAAACGGACTGAACTGAAATTAACTGAAATGAAAGGCCGCAATAATAAGTAATCATAATAATTGCAGCGAGAGGCGCTATAAAAAGCAGCAGAGGCGGGCAAAAAGCGAGGAAAGCTGGGCGGAGACGAGTTAATTAAGTCATTCTGCCCAGCGACCGTTACACACGGCGTATACGCAATTAAAGAGCCGCCAGGCATTCAAAATATGAAGAAAGCTGTCTCGGAAGCGGCGACATTCGCCGTCCAGCGGAAGTTTGCTTAATTGCATAACCAGCGGGGATTCCATTCTGCCAAAGGATGGTGAAGAAGCCTCCGCCAGGAGGATCCGGATGTCTGGAATTTCCACTGTCCGCTTTGGTAGAGTAATTGACAAATAACATGAAATAATTGCATCATTATGAAGATGACTAATGTGCGACAGCTTCTGGTAAGGTGGCTCTAAAATGTATATACCATATAACGAGATACTATTTGAGAAATAAGTCATTTCATTTGAATAGTTATGGATAATATTTATGCACTGATTTAATAGAGTGAGCTTAAAAAGAATCGCGCTTTTAAAGAGACAAAATAATGTCACCGATCTCGATTTCAGAATTTCGATCTCAAAAGCTAGCCAAGATCATCGTATCATGCTCAGATACTCAGATCGAAATCGAACCATTCTCAGATGGCAAATGACTTTGCTTTCAGTTGCACCTCTTCCACAATCTCTGAGATTGTTCTTGTCTCGAAATCAAAAAGGTTCTTTTGAGTATGATTGATGCTAAGGGGCACAACCGAATTCGGTTTTTTAAGTTCTCAGTTTTCTATTTGTATGCATTATTTTGAGTGCATAAAAAATTAAAATCGAGAAAAACTTGGTAGGGGACATTCGATTCTCCTCTCGAAATGCTGAGCAGCCTCGTCAAGCATTTCGCTGGCTAATGACTTACATTGAACTCTAACCCGCTGACGGGCTTAGAGACAGGCATTAGCCAGGCTTAGTTAGCCATGGCCGCGGAACAGAAACACCTTTGGCACACAACAAAATGGCAGGTAGCACTTGGCTCTTAATTGCCTATTAGCAGGAGCCGCAGCAGCCGCAGACACGACCTCGTCGAGCACTAAAAAACCAGGTCCAATGCCCAGGAACCCGCGGCCAAAAGCGAAAAGCAGCATGGCTGATCCGAGGGCCAACTCAAGTGGGAGTTGCAAGCCATTGGCAATTAAGTGCAAGCCAATCAAGCGATTTGTACATGCCCAACACTTACACATGCCAAGTTGCTCTCGGCCGCTGCACTGCAAAAAAATAATGGATGCAAAGACACAGGACATAGATAGCAAGCCACAAAAACTTCGAACGAAGTCACATCTCCAACCACTCATTTCTAAAACATATTTTATTTATGAATATTGAAATTAAAAAAAAAAATATATACTACATATCTTCAAGTGAGCTTACCACGAGGAAAACCCATTTGGCCGATGATCTTGGCCAGCAGCCCAACGGGCGGCGGCTGAATTGGCTGAGCTGGCCAACAGCCAATGCGCATTGGCTCTCTTTTGACGCCTTGGGCAAAACGCGCTATAAACTTTAATTAAGACATAAAGCACTTTTAACCATGCACTAAAAGGTAGCCCCCCAGCTCATCGGGGCCAAAGTGAGAGAAGGGCAACGTACCTGGCCAAATACCAGGGGATGGGCTCAACTTTTCGGCTTTTCCAGATGATGTTGCCAGTTATTATGGCTGCGCTACATGAAGGGCATAAAATCGACAACGGATCTTTAAGTATTGGTCCAAACCCAGATCGGCATAGATAGTGTGTTTTTTGTGGGGAAAGGTGAGAGTGAGATTACCCGCCCATTTCGGGCAGTGTTATTGTGCAAATTGTGTGAAACCACTTTTCTCACGGATTTCAGTCAATTTTAGCAATATTATTAAAAGTTAATGCCTAAATTGGCTGCCACATAAAGGATGTAAAGCACCAAATCATGCTGATTTTATATAGGAAAATACTTGCAACTATTTAAAGTAAATATGGGTATTAATAACTTTATATCGACTCTGATCTCTAAACCCTTTCCATTCGGAAAAGAGCAAGCTTTTCCATTTGCCCTGCGGAACTGCAAAGATTCTTGGAAAATTCTACTCAACTGATGAGTTCGAGTTCCAGCTCCTGGCCAAACTATGCGACCAAACAGTTCACATGGCGATTGTGGTAATGGGGAAAAAATCAACGTCTTTTTTGCAGTCGTTACAAGCGCTCTCAAATCGCCAACCAATTAACTTGGAAAGTTCACGAAACTGCAACCGCGCAGCGAGCACTAAAAATCGACACATAAAATGAAGTTATAAGAATGCTGAGCAAGCCAACCAACTGCTGAGCACTTGGAGCAGATGGATGGATGGATGAAGGATGCTGTATGCTGGATGCTGGATGCTGGATGGTTGGGAAGACCGCAGACTGGTGGACTGAAGACCGGAGGCCAGAAGACTGCCAGACTGCGCAGAGGCCGAGGAGCGAAGACTGGTTTTGTGATCCGCAGATCGTCGTCAGTCAGCTGCGATTTAACGTGGCGCACATTATTCATTCCGTACGTTTTTATTACTTCATGTTCGTGTTATTTGTAATTTTAACAAGATAATTTTGTTCAGGCATTTAATGACAGGCCGCAGAGTGGAACCAGCAGTCAATTTACTTGCACTTGCAGCGATGATCTCGAACGGGGAATGGAGTGGACCAGGTGTGTTTCTGTATCCGAAGGATACACTCCGACCAATACACTTAATTGCCATGGAGCGGAAATGTATTCATGTGATTTTTATGCTGCCACACCAATTATGGCTGCCTTTTTTCGTGGGATAGCGCGACTTAATTGGCAAAAATATTAAATCAGCCAATTTGTAAGGAGAAACGCCAACCGACCTGGTCAACTTGGCCGACTTGGCCGGCTTGCTCGACTTGGCCAACTGCGCATAATGAAGCCATCAACTGGGCTCCCACTGCCACGCCCCCCGCGGCATCCTTGGGCGTATAAGTGACCCGAATCAGCCAGTAAACCTGCAGACCCTCAGTATCGCAACCCTTTTCTTCGCCTTGGCCAAGATCGTTTATCAAAAGTCGCTGCCATTGTGGCCATTTTCTGCCATTTCTGCGGGGCATTCAAATTCCTAGAACAATGAAATAATTCCATAAATTCGATCGCTATTAGCGTTGGCCACCATTTTTCTGCCCAGTCACCATCTTGGGCAAAGCTCCTCCTCCTTTTTGGCTTTCTGCTGGTAGGCGGTTACCATTGCGATCGAAACGGGTTTCCGTGGTTAAAACATGTTGGCCAAAAACAGGTTTCCCCTCTATTTTCGCTGGCGGGGGGGCGGTAAGCCCAAGCGAACTCAACTCGCGAGGCAGCAAAGTTGGCTAAAATGTCTGGACCCGCTGGATTTATGGTCAGTGAGGTCCGAATGGGTTTTCCACACCGTTCTCGCCATTCAGTTGGCCAACTTACTGCCTCGATTTGCCCGACGGCAGTTACATGTTCGCACCCCGACCATTCGATCTCATTTGCGTCAACCGAGTGTCATACGATTGGAGTGTTTATCTAGTTGCACAATGGATGCCTGCCCCAAAGTTGCAAGTTTGTTGCTGCTTCCTGAATGTTTGCAGTGTGGTTTTGTGTCTCCTTTTTTGTAAGAGTGTAAGTTAGAAAAGGCAGTGAAAGGCATTATCAAAATTAAATGATACTAATCGTGGTTCTAGTTTACTTTAAAGTCTCTTAAGTTAACAATCGATGTACATAGGTGCTGAATTTGATATTTATATGGAAATTCCGTTGCTTCTCCCTCCTTATTGGGGCAATTAATTATAATTTCATAAACGTGTTAAAAAAAAGCGCATCTTAACATCCATTTTAAGCCCTGCAAACATGGTGCAGCCAACCATGGGCATAATTTGTTTACACTGCCACATTAATATCAAATTCCCTGCCGATGCAGCCCATAAATGAATAATAATAATTTCATAGAACCCATTCTTTGTGGATAAACGGAAGGAATTAGCCATAATTACGAGCAGGGCCGATTAAGTGCATCATGGCACGCAGGCGCCTCCCATCCCAGTCCATCCATCCGCTCAGGATGGTTCTGCCCCTCGTTCCTTCAGACAGTAGATGGTAGCTGGGAGATGGTAGATGGTAGTGGAGTATCTCATATCTGCTGCCTTGGTAACGAACCCGAACCGAACGGAGGAGATCTGGTAGCAGTTCCTTGAGCCAATGTCGAGGGCAATTAAAACGAGCAACGGCGCGCAAAACGCACGAAACGGAATTAAAAAGGCATCTTGTTATTAATTAGGGAGAACAGTAGCTGACAGATATAAAATGTTTGCTAATTTGAGATATATATATATACACATATATTCGGTAGATATATGTATATATAATTCGCATTCCCTTTTGGCAGCGGCTTCCTCGCTTTCGGTCAAACGAATTCGCGATAAAGCGAATTTCAATGTCTTTAGCTTATAATTGGGCACAGTCAGCAAAAATTGGGAAAGCGAAAGGAGGGGACAAAAGATACACGATACTTTGGATACTTTTTCGGATGCTTTGGTCGGAGGAAGGGTCCTCTATCGTTAATATTTGGGCATTCCATTTGTTCTCTCGGCTTCCTCGCCAGATTGCTATCGGTGTCGCCTCGAAAACTTCGCCAGCCTGGATTTTATAGTCGAAATTAATTAACATGACTTCCGTTTTGCCGAAACGCTCCTTATGCCTCCGCTAATTGGGTATCAGTAGCCTTTGTTCTGGAATAACTCCGAGATTTGGAGCCACCATACCCGAAATACCCCATAACACCCATTACACCCATAAAACAACACCTTTTAGCAACCCCAAAAATCAGCGCAGACTTTCGCTTTTCGCTTATTTGAACTAGTTGCCCCATGGCGTGTCGCTTTTAGCTTAGTCTACATTTTATTATGCTCATTTAATATTGAATTTTGAATTCCCAATTCCCGCCAGCTATCAGAGCCACAAGATCTCGAAGGGGGGGAAAAACAATACAACGCGACGCGTGCAAATTGATTTTCGCGTTTTGCATGCAAATTTCAATCAAAATTAATTAGTTAACATTTTTATTGTTGTACAAATGAGCAAAAATTAATTTGCATGACTATTAAGAGGAATGACTTTCGTGCAATAAATAATGCCAAGTCCGGCAGCAACAAAAACAGCCAGCAACCAGCAAAAAAAAAAATACCCCGGCAAGTGAGCAGCGAAACTGTAAAAGCCAAAATCGACTTTTTAGCTTCGAGACTAATAGTTATAAATAACAAACAGTGAAAATAATAGGGGAAATCGGTCGCATTCTATAGACCGAAGTCGAAATGCTCTTTCTCTTAAAACAAAAGATATATTTTTGCACATTTAAGAGGTATTTTTTTTTTAACTTATTGATTTCGTTCCTTTTCCTGCTCTTTATTGCCCATTAAAATGTCATTAAATATTTATATTATCGGAGTCATAAAGTGGCTTAAATCGGAGTATTAATATTTTTAATGACGCTGTTCCTGCTTAAAATATTTAAAAAGGTGTTAAAAACATTTCCCGAATTATTAACATAAACGAATCGTTTAAATGGGCAAGGCATCTTTGAACTTTAAAAGCTATACCCGCTTGATACAAAAATATGTATCTTTCGGATATGTATCTTTAGGAAGGGTATCCGCATCCCGACCCGCCTAACACCTGAGATGCGATTGCGAAGTGCGCGACTGTGGGCCAGAATTTATGAGTGCGCTACCACAAAACTACAAAACTATCGGGTTACAAGGCAACGACAAGACAACCTACAACATGTTCGGATCTCGGAAAGCGCCCATATGCTGATGCTGATGACGTTGAATGTGGCAAGTAGATACATTCGGTGGTATGTGTGGCATATGGCCCGGAATCTGTGCCTCTGACAAGTGGCAAAGGCATTTTGTTGGGGAATTTATCGATGCTGGTGCGCATATATCTCTGTATGTGAGTGTTGACCCAGTTAATGGAGGTCTTGTATCATCTACGATTTGGACAAAACACTTTACGAGCGCTCTTATCAGCCGAGATCGAAATATTTCGTTGATAACAAATGCCAAGTCGAATGGAAATCGAAATCGAAGTCAGACAATGCGCAGATCTCGCATAAAATTATAAGCCATTTGAAGGGCCAAAGTCAAGCTTACGAAATCCGAAAATCTTCGCCGGGGAATCTACAAAAAAGATTTCCAACGACAAATGACCGACGAAGAGTGATAGATCCAAAGGCGAGCCCATAAAACCAATTAGTGGCACACAAATAAAAAAACTCAAAGTTCTCTGGAACCGAAAACTTTCGGCTACTGTGCACGCATATTGAAAACTTAGAAAAAAATGAGAGAATCGGGTATGATATTGCATTCAATATATCAAAATCAGAAATGTTACCAAATCAGGAGAACATGCAACAGGCGAGAGTCGGTAGCTGCAGCACCCAAATAGTTGTTAATTAAAACCAGATACCGATTTTCTCATTGGCTTTTCCGAGAATCAATTAACAAACGTTGCTGGCTGCACATTAACCAATTAACTGCTAATCTAATTTTATAGATAGTAGAGAAATGCTCAGAAAAGTCAGCGGAGTCAGCAGACATCAACGTAAATCTCGGGGAATCCGCTGGCCGGGTCTGCTTTCCTATCCCATATTATCAATGAAATGCAATCCCAACAAATCCCAACGAGCCCAAAAACGAAACGACGGAGCTGAAAACCCTTTAACTAATTAGCATTTTTCACTAAATTCCCAAAGTCCAATTAAAAAACACGAAAACACGACGTTAAGAACAGAGCGATAATTTACCTACATCAATGAGTTTCATTATTCGTATTCGGATATGTGTGTGTGTGTGTATCTTTCTCTCGCTGCCCCAGAGCAGATGGAGATCTTTATCTGTATCTCAAAACTGGAACCCAAGAACAGCTCTGATTTCACAGCAGGCCCTATACCATACGGATCGGGGAACCCACACGATAGCCCATAGCCCATAGAGAATGCCATTCATAATTAAAAGCGAAACTTATACCAATATGTCAAGCATAATTTTAACTCCAATGGCCTGGGTCCAAGTCCAAGTCCAAGAGCAGAAGGGCCAGAAGAATCCGCGTGGTCAGCGCATAAATATCCGTCCTAATCGACGCGATGTTGAGAAATATTCTCACCTCCGATCGTAAGAATGCTGCTTCCTGGGCCGCCGACGAAACGCAGAGGAGGCAAATTAACATTTCTGCTGCCTTTCGGGGTCCGCTTATCCGTTTGTTTGGATTAATTTTAAATTCAGTCTCCTCTGCAGCGCGCTGCATTCTAGTATTAATTACTTTGGCTTCCGAAATCGAATTTACATATTAAAGTCGTTTTAAGGCAACCACGATTCGTATCGTGCGCGAAGAAATCAAGCCGCATCCACGAGGTGCAGCTGCAGTCCCCAGACTTCTGGCTCCTCCGTCTCCTGGTCTCTTGGTTCCTCGATCCTTGGGTCTTCGGTGCAGCAGGTTAAATGGAAATCAGCCAGCGCCAGTACACTTTCCACACCTCACCTCCCTTTATGCACTGGGAGAAAAGGTCGCATTAAAACCAATTCAATATTTAATATAATATGTATCTTTAAGTGGGATATATGTAAGCAAGTTTCTTAGGTGAGCTTTCGTTGTATCTATATTCTATTGTCCTATACTTTTGAATTCAAGTGTTCAAGCCAGATATTCTTTGATTATTTTTTTCAGTGTGTCGCCCATCGACGGGCATTTCACAAATCGATACAACGACAGGAAAAGGGGCCCAAGTGTCGACTGTGGGCTGCCTTTGTTTTGTGTTCTTTTATTTTAATTTTTATTTTAATTGGAACAACATAATTCCTAGAAGTTCGCACGAACTAACCACAGAACTCCCCCCCAGTAAAGATCTGCTAATGGAGTTCGTTTGTTTAGCTCGGAATGGGTATTTGCCAGGCTTTAGGGCCTTGGGTTTTTCTTTATTTGGTTTTTTTTTTTTTTTTTTTCATTGCTGACTTTCCTGGCTTTTCAGTTTGGGTGTCATGCGCTGTGCCGGCGAACCCAATCACCATGAGGCCATCGTAAATTACTCGATCGTGTGTCTGGTGGGGACGGGAGTTGGCTGCGGCTGGCCAAGGAAAAGAGGATTGAAAACAATTAAAAAATTGGCAAACACGAATCGATTGTGATTACAGTAAATTGTTGTCAAATTAGCGGCAAAATGAGCGCTGGGGATGTGGAGCCCCATGGAATGGTGCCCCAAGTGGCCCGAGTACCCGAGTGGGTGTGGATGTGGATAGGATTGGCATTGGATAGGATGAGCGATGGGCGATAGGTGATAAAATTGGGTGCGGAGTGGCCCAGAGAAAGTTTGAACCCTGGTAACAAAGTGGTTCCAAGGCGATCAGATTGCACGGTGCCCCATCCAATAAAAGATTCGCAGATTGATGATCAACTGAGAGGTGGAAGATCAACTGGGTCTGCAAAGGAATGCCAAAGTTGGCTAAAAGATGGAAAGTTCTGATCGGCCAAGTAGAGCAACCTTCGTGAGGAGATGTCGACTTAGATGGGTTAAACTAGAATGAACTAAACTAAGATACTCAAGTATTTATGATGATGATAACCAGTACAGCTACTCAAGTTAATTCCCAAACAAACAATTAGCAGGCAAGTTAATTAACATTTTGTGCCCCAGACAAAGCTACAATCGCAGTATAATCTTTTGGCATTTCCAGAAAACACCAGCCAAGCCTACACCTGACAACATAATTACATGAAAATATCAATAATCCAAAGTGGCCCCATGCGGCTATCGCCCGAAATCAACATATCAAAACAGACAATTATACAAAACAAAACCCGTAGGTACGAAAGTATCTATCGCATCAAGGCATCGCTGCGCACTCACTCGCTCACTGAAAGCACACGGAGATACAGATACAGATGCGGATACAGATACAGATACAGATTGATCGATCATGAGAATGAATCTGAGCAGCCAGCCAGGCAGGCACACAGTTGAAATAATTATGAAATGTCAAACCTGTGTTCGCGCTCGATTACGCCACTTGACATGGCCAATTAATCTCGGCTTAATTGGTTTGTGCCACAACAAAACCGAGATACAGATACAGATACAGATACAGCTACAGACGCAGCTACAGATACAGATGCAGCGCAGATACACGACATCTGATATTGATGTGCATTCGCTTCTGATTTCGCCTCCTTTTTTTTTGCTGCATTATATATACCCGATGTGGTGATGGTTCCTCGAAATTTGTCATATTTACCGACGGACAAGTGATCGATCTGGCAAAATCGGTCGGATCCCGGCGATTCTTCTGCTTTTGCTTTCTTCTGGCATCCTCGCTTGTAGACATTTTATCAGATTCTTTAATTGCGTAAAACATTTTTGGATTCTTCACGTACGAAATTCCGAAACACCGAAGCTTGTTAAAATTCTTCTATCACTGAGCAGGCATTTTTTCTATACATACACATATTCGTGAGTAGGTATATCTGTGTGTGCGCAGAGCGAGAGAGAGAGAGACAGCACAAGATACAAAACGAGAGGGACGGCAATCGGCATGTGGAACGTACGAAACGCCAATTAAGAAATTGACAAATTAAAGCTGAATGCTTTTTATAATCAAAACAGACAAAGCAAATAAGCTCGGCCAGGCGGCCAACAAGTTGTTGTTCGAGGTTGCTTGAAAAATGTATGAATTTTTATTGTCTTTATTGCCCGACCACGAGCACAGCCCACAAGTCGCAGCCAACTGGTTGTTTAATATTTAATTTGTTATATGCATATTTTCATTCGCCTCGACCTGCCGCGATCAAAAAAAAAAAAAAATTAAGTCAATACATATGTACAATGTATAGGCCAAGAAAAAAGTCGAGAAAAACTTTCTATTTTCGCCGATGTCTCAGATGGCACGTATTTTATTTTACTTTTTATTTCGGTAGCCAATCGGCAGCGGCAAATTAACGCAACGGCTTGTTACAGACGCGTTTTACAATCTCGGCGCATTTTTTTGCCCCATCGCAGGTTGCACGTTGCACGTTGCAGGTTGCAGCAATCAATCGATCAACCGATCAAGCGATCAAACGAGCGAAAGCTACCGATGCGGCCATGTCAAAGTCCTTTAAAAACAGCAGGAAGGCCCAAAGGAAGCTGGTAAAAGGCTGTGAGGAGGCCCAATACCAATACCATTACCAATTCCATTACCAATACCAATACCAATCGATGGCCAACGATGGCTGCTGGCTGCATTCCGAAATGACAAAACAGTTAAAAAATAATTAATTGCGTTGCCTTAAATGGCCTAAAGCGGTTTGGCTTTTTCCTCCTTCTGTTGCAGCTTTTTGCTGCTCGCTTGTTTGCAAGCTGCAACAGCAAGGTAGCTGACACTGAGCGAAATAGTGCATAAGTAAGCAAATATTAAATAAATAAATATATTCATAATATATAGCGTGTTTATATCAAAGAAAATATTGTTATGCTAATGAGGTTTTTTTATATTATTTTATTTAATCACGGATTGGGATGATTATTTTGCTCAGTGCACTGGCAACTACAACAAGATCAACAAGTGCACATGTTGCTGCCGCTCTGCGTTGGCCGCTCATTGCCCATTTTGGCCATTGTTTTTATTGCCCGCCTGGAGCGGCCATCGGGCAGCCACTTTAGGGCTTATTAATGATGGATTCTCCTCCTCAATTCCTTGGCGACTCCTGTTTTATTGCGCAATGCAGCCGGGCAGCGGATCTCCACACTCTCGGCCCCCTCCATTGAAAATGAGCCCCCAGTTGGTCTTGGGTTTTGGGTTTGGGTTTTGCGAACTGGCAAAAACAAAGGACCTGGCCGAATGTATGTCAACGTTATTGTTCGCATGACAAATGGACAATTGGCGGGGAAGAAACTGAAATTCTCTGGTGAGAGCTGCGTACTAAACGTTTTGGCAGCTTGGCGACTAATTTGGGCCAACACACCGATGATGACGACGATGATGGTGATGGTGGTCAAAAAGATCATAACGATGGAGAAAAATCGTAAAAACTGAAACATTAAGTTGGTTAAATTTCTTCTTCATTCGAAACCTTTTGAGATACGTAAAAATTAAGTTTGATTTCAAATAAACCCCACTTATAATATAAATCAAGATTCCTATCGCCGAAAACAACGACTAGCCGAGTGCAACAAATAACAAATTTTCACTTTTATTTAACAAATGATCGCTGGAAGACCGAAACAAGCCCGGAATAACTAATGTCAAGATCTCATCGTTATGGCTTTGTAAAGTATCCATAACGGCTTAGCGCGCTGACGACTTCCCATAACTTTGGGCCAAGATTGGTCAGGGCCAAGATATTTATGTAAGCCATATTGGACAACGCCCTAGCGCAAGATTTCGGATCTGTAGTCAATGCACTGGCGATAAATTTCAATCAAATCCGATCGAAAACAAGGCACAAAACATCGCCCCACTCAGAAGAAGAAGATCTTTGGCATTTGTTCGTTGCATAATTAGGAAACGTCTAAATTTCGAAGAACACTAAATTAGATTTACGAGACCCGATCAAAGCAGCCAAACGCACGGAACGCAATTAAAATCAGCTTAATAACTCTGCCCAAAAGAAAGGAGATCAGATCAGATTCAGGTCTGGTCTCGAATTCCCAAGGTGTGATAATAATTTTATGAAAGAGCCCAACGAGGCAACAAATCAATTCCGCATAATGCCAATAAAAAAGATTTGAAGAAGGCATTTACATTCATGAACATAAATCTCCGCCAGCTCACAATGCTCAAATAAAATGGGAAAGAACCGAAGAAGACGCATCCAACAATTTCATTATGAGGCATGAATGAATGAGTGCCACACTGGGGCACTGAACGATTGAATGAATGAATGAATGAATGAACACTAGATGCTGCTTTCTGAATCGCTATTGTTGCACCCATTTTGGCGGCGAGTCAGTCTCCTTATTTTTTTTTGTTTTTGAACACTTTTTGGAGGACCTCACAATCGGATGGCGAGCATAACGGGCGATTAGGTGTTAAACACACACAATTCGTTGGGCATTTCTGCCCGATCTGCCTCTGACGTAATTTATTGCCCGTGGAACATTGGCCGAACCCACTCATTTTGCCCAGCAAAGGGGCTGCAATCGCTGGCGAGCTGTGGATATGCAGGTAGCACCCACCACGGTGGTCGTGGCCCCGTCTCCAGATTACCAGCTTTTCACTCAAGTGCAAATCCTGAGCATGCGTCGCTGGACACTCCACTGGAAATCCCAGCGAAAAGTCGCTGCAAGTGCACTGAAAAAAATCGAAAAAAAAAATCTGAAACTAATGTAGATATACGCAGCAACTTAAATCAATGAGTTTCTCTTGAATATTCTTACTGATTAACTGAGCTCACTTTCCAAGCAAGTTGTTAACAACATTTTGCCTGTGCACTTGCGAAGCTTTTTCGTTGGCGCCTCGGCGCCGCAATTAAGCAGAAATCGGTAAAATAAAACAGAGCAAAATTAAGGTTAATGTGGGCCGGGGTCTGCTAATTAAGATATGCTCGCCTGGCTGCGAACGGTCCACTGATTTCGATTCTGCAGCAACCCAGGAGCCCCTGGAGCCCCTGGATTCTCCCAGCACCTTTCGACAAGTCATTGAGCTGTTAAATTTATTTAATGCCTGCACAATGGAGGCGAACAAGTTGCCAGTGGCTTTGTTATTAATTTTTATTGCTGTGCGATTGAGACAAGTTAATTTCCCCACGCAGTCATTCTTATTCGCAGGAATTGTGCGAGTCACGAGAGGATTCCCAGGATCCCCGAAGATCAGCGGGCTGCCTGCTGCGCCTTTGTCCAGATTTTCAGAGTGTGCAGGTCCTTTTCTCGCCGCTCGTTGAATGAGAGGAGATACTCATTCATTCAAGTCCTTCACTCTCGAGAGTTTCCATTCAAGCCGAGGATCTGCCAGTTTTGTGGGTGTGTCGCACATGGATTACACTAATGCGATAGTTGTCCCACAATTTAATGCACTCACCGCACTCGAACGGGGATTTAATGATGTTCCCACCAAGTTCAAGTGCTCGGTGTCGCCAGATTCGCAAAAAGGATTTTCGGGCTGGCTCGAAAAAATGTGAAACAACGAAATCCTTTCATATGCCTCAAGAACCCTTCATATTTCATCGCCACTTGAGAGACAGTGCCGTCAGAAGTGTTTATTGTCTCCGCGCATTGTCTGCAGGACTCGCTTCAAGAGGTCCTTTGCGGGACATGAAACCGATCCTTGCAGGTGAGCACGAGCCCTATTCCGCTGACTAAGCGACTTTCTGAGCCAGGAATCTTGTGTAGTTGCTGGAACTGATGCGCTTAACTCTTTGACTTCGTTTTGGGTAAGGCAGAGATCGGATTAGGTTAGGATCGATTTAAGCCCAACTCTACTTATCGGTTGCACCACCCCAAAAACACTTTACTTAACAAGGTATCATTTATTTACTGAACTCCTTACAAGAATATTCTCTACTTCCTGTACCACATCTGCAGGGTCCTCATGCGCTTTACCTTCTTCTGCAGCTGCAGGATTCCGTACATTAAGGCCTCGGCGGTGGGCGGACATCCGGGCACGTAGATGTCCACCGGAACAATGCGATCGCAGCCGCGAACCACCGAGTAGGAGTAGTGGTAGTAGCCGCCACCATTGGCGCAACTGCCCATGGAAATGACCCATCTCGGCTCGGGCATCTGGTCGTAGATCTTCCGAAAGGCCGGTGCCATCTTGTTGGTCAGGGTTCCGGCCACGATGAGCACGTCCGCCTGGCGAGGAGATGCTCGGAACACCACACCGTAGCGATCCATGTCGTAGCGAGGAGCCGCAATGTGCATCATTTCGACGGCGCAGCAGGCGAGACCAAAGGTCAGCGGCCAGAGGGATCCCTTGCGTCCCCAGTTTAGCAGGTCATCCAACCTGGCACAGGTCCACTCGCCCCAGGTCTTCTGGTTGCGTCCGAAGGCCGAGTAGCCCCACTTTGGCGGATTTTGGCAACGGTAATCGTACACCGGCATGGTCTTCTGGCCACGAAGCCACTGGGATTGCAGCACTCCACTGCCAGGCAGCAGCAGCTGGCCAGGATTCCTGGCCAATTTCAGGAAACTTATCATCCTGAAGATACTTAATTTATTTTGCGATGTAGCAATGCATGGAAAATGTGAAAACTTACTTTGAACTTTTAGATATTGCTAGCTATATTGAAGGTTTGACAACTTTTTCTGAGGCTGAGCTATGTAACATTTTTAACACTTTGGCTTCTACAATGTATATAAGCTCTTGTAAATCCCATTTGGATTCCCCTGACGCCACCGATTGGCGTCAAAATCAATCCGAAATCCCAGGCACTCAACGCTGGGCGGACAGCGAACAGGAATCCATGAAGCTCATAAATACGCATGAGCATGGAGCTCCCATTCATGCGCCATGGATGCTTGAGTACAGATCGCTTAGGAGGAAATTATTAGCTGATTGCTGCAGCGCCATCACCATCCACATCCCCGCTGCACGGGTGCACTAATGGGACTCGAGGACCTGGGGACATGCAACTCGAGAGATGGGAATGGGAATGGGCCCTGGAAACTGGGAGCAGATGCATCCGCGGAGAACTTACGCAATCGATGCGCTGGCTCATTACGGAATCGACACCGCGGAGCTGCACTTGCAAAAAAAAGATCTTTTGGCAAAGGAATACATTCTACATTAAATGAAAGAAATTGTAAGTAAATCATATTAAAAAAAAACTGTGCACTTTAAAGGGTAGATTCTAAAGCAAAGTCTGTAAAATGAAGCTGACCAGTTTTAAACTGTATCTTGTAGTAACTTTTCATAAACTGTTCAATATAGTTACATTTTTTCCGAAATGTATCTTATAGTTTTTAGAGCAAATGAGCAGTGAACTTCTACAGTTTTGTGGCTGCTGCAAATGTATCTCCTAGTGTGAGATTGAAGTCGTGGCGCTGGCGCAGCTGGCAGTCAATAGTCGGTGGAAAAATGGCAACTGGCTGTGTGTCTCTGTGGTTTTTAATTAACGCTTTTGCACAATGCTTGTCTAATTACGCCTATGGTGCCTCAGACACGACAACCAAACGGCAGCGACTACTAAATCATCCATATTGTCAAGCGGCAGCTGCGGCTTCTGCTGCGAATCCTGCAGGATGGGCAATAGAAAAAGTAAATGAAATAAAACGAAATGAAATGAAAATAAATACGCGGGACATGGACGACGACGATCATCGCATGGCAATTAGGCATTGGCTGCATTTGATGCATCATTAATTGAATTAAATTTGCATTTAAATGCGCACCTATGAATGGAGCAGGCAGGCCAGTATGCTGCCATTTTCCCAGCCAGAAAAGCAGAAGGCCAGAAGCTCAGACGCCCAGAAGACCATAAGCTATCCAGCCAGCTCGTCTCCGTCGACAATAAACCGCTGATGAAGTCATATGAGCCTGGCCCGAACGCATTGGCCAAATGCAGCGAACGCTGCTGCGTACCCGGCGAAAATGCCAATTTAAAATGGCTAAAATAAATTGGTTTCGTTCGGCTTTGTTCGCTCCTCCGTTGGCTGGCCAACGCAAAATAGACTATCATCAATTTAAAATCAATATGTCACATAAATTGGAAGGGAAATCAACGCCAAAAGCCGCCAACGATATTGGCCAAGGAAAATGTACAAAAAAAAAATAAGGGGGAAAGATGCGAAATAAATAAGTAAGGTGGAAAGGAAAATAAAGTTGGGAAACTCAGAATACTCTATAGCTTTCAATGTGGATAGATAAATGTAATAAATATATAAATTGACCTCGTACTTGATTAGTATAGAGTATAAATTGATTTATGGCATGATATGATATGATTGTAATACTTATATATAAATGGTAGTTCAGAGTTGGCTTTGGCATATCCTACTCCTTGAAAGGGTATGATCCAGGTGGACAAAGGATGCACTGGCAACTGGAGAGTCCACTGCGATTACTTTGCTATAATTCGTCGTCATCGCTGCTGCAACTGCAACAGCAACTGCAATTGTTGCTGCCCGGTGACATCGTCGCTGGGGTTTTATTGGCCACTTTTGGCCACATCAGCGACAACGATGAGACAGCCGAGTGCGCTTCCTGTCTCATGGCTCATAGCACATAGCCATGGCATATATCCCAACCAGCACATATATATATATGTATTTATATACACGCTGTATGCCGGACAACTTGCCATTATTATGCGCATGTTGCATTGCATTGTTGTTGCCGGATTTGTCAGCGATCCTCAAAGTGATAAAAATTGCTCGTAAATCCTTAACGAGTGGAACTAACACGCGCTGGCTGGCTGGCTGGCTTACTAGCTCGAACTGGAGAGCCTTACTAAGTCAGGAGCAACTCCCCCGCATCCACATCCGCATCCGCACACCACATTTGTCTTTTTAGCGAGCTCCTAAAACAACAACATGCCAAGCGGAACAATGGCGATCCGCAGACCGAAATGGACGCGCTCATCTCTTGATCTGCATTGTTAGCGGCCAGCAGGAGCAACTTGGCCAGTACACTGAGAGAAATATAAGCAGAGGCTTTGCAGTTGCACACCAAGAATCGTAGCCAGCTGGAGCTACAAATAATAGATAGGCATTCCTTTATTTTTGCCAGTGCAGTGCAGCATCTGCAGCATTCCATTTCCATTGGAAGCTCTTTGCATTCAAGAGAGTGCTCACACCAATCCACTGCTTTTGGCCAGTTTATGCATCACCAGGCACCAAATTGACTCCATTAAATTCCAATTGTGCCAATGTTTTTTTTTGAAAAATGGGGTTGGGGAATCCGAAAAACATATCCCAAGTGTTTGCTGATGCTTTAGCTGCAACAATGTTGTGCAACAAGAAGTAGAAACATTCTCCCCGTGTATTCAGCCATTTTAATTTCTTTATTACGGCATTTCCTTGTTATCAACTTGCTGTAGCCAGCGATAAGCCGCAATTAAGCCTTTATGTCCGGCCGATTAACGCTAATTTAAGAGCCCCACACAAGAAGCCAACGCAAAGCTACCACAGGTTTTAACGCTAACAAATCAGATCGAGACCATATGGCTTAACCAGCCAACCAATTAAAGATGCAAAAGACAAAGAGCCCGGTCTCAGCTGACAATAAAGCCAACAAATTTTCGTATTTAACGATCGCCAAATTAACATACATTTACACATCCCATCCACGTGAAGCGGGACAAACGAGTTTCCAACTCCCCGAGTCCGAGTGGCCGACCACCCAAATGAGGAATGTGGGGGGGGTGCAGTGGTGGTGATGATGCTGGCTTGGGGAAAAACTCCAAAATAGTAGCTAACAGTTCTGGGAAAATTAAGTAAGTAAGATATTTCAGCCAAAAATACTCACCATTCACATTAAAGATACATACATCTGAGAAGATGCTTCGAAGTACTTTAAAAAGCGCTGAAAACAATATATAATGAATGATTAATATATTCGTGTGATATACACAACACTTCATGAAGGTTAAATGGGTTTTGTGGTTATTATGCCATTTAGCTAGAAAGCAACTGAAATGCCATCGCTGGCAAGGAAGGAGATTGGAGCATCTGAAGGGAGGGGGAGGGCCATTAGCTCCTCTCGGCCATCACAAGTAGGTGTTGACAGTTCGGTATTATAATAACTACTTTAAAGCGGAGCTCCATAATTAATTGCCGGCAATTAATGGCAAATGTTATCTAATCGCCTGACAAACGCCGCGGCATCAAGTCAACGGGAACAAAAGCTTCATCCGTCGTCGACTTTTCGCTCGAGTTCAGATGAGTTCGACCATAGCAGCACCGCCCCTTTGTTTTTGGCGACTTGGGGGCGTGGCAAGCGTCTGCTGTTTCTGCTTAATTTGCGAATAATTCGATCACAGCTACAGTGGTTGCTGCCTAAGTGGGAAAGCAGTGAAATAAGAAGTGGGAAACTATTTACCATTAGTGGTTATCCAAAACATGTTTACTTGTGGTTTTGTTTGATTCATTATTATTGGCATAATGCAAATGTTTGTTAGTAATATATCAACTCCTTTTACTTTCACCTAATGGGAATGTGGACTGCATTTCTCTACACAACTCCTAACAAAAAATGGGATCGAAGTCGGCTTCTTTGAAGCGCTTGTTGTGGTTGCACAAATCCTTTTAATACATGATGTCACATTCAGATCACTTATCCCGAACAACATTTGTATTTGCCCTCGTTTTCCGTCCGTTTGCCGCTGGCCTGTACTACATATTTTCCCTTCGACCGCACTTTCACTTTCCCCCGCCGTCGGATAATTAATGTGCTGTGCGACCCGAGTGTTCCTAAGTAGGGTGCTCTACACATCCCAAGTCCCCACCCGAAACAAAACATAATTACGATGTTTCATTAACAGCATTAGCAGCGACGATATTTCACCCGATTCCCGAGCAGTATCCCTGCGCATCCCTGAGTGAAGTGGAGGTGTCCCAGCTCGTTTGCTTCCACCACTCGGTCGCTTGATTTATCGACACTAGGCCAGGATGGCTGGGATGCCCTCTTCCGTGGGTGGCAACTAGAGATGTGTCTTCTGTTTATAGATCATATAGATCACTAGTATATATTATATATCTAATCTTCTCTAAGTAAGCTTTTGATGTCAGAAGAAAACCGATCATGATTTGGGAATTTCGATCTCAAAATCTAGCCAAGATTGAATCATACTCGGCATACTCAGATCGAGATCGAACCATTCTCAGATAGTGCTTCCGAAATCAAGAAGGTTCTTCACATGAGAATGATTACTGCCACTGAGTATTTATGTTGAGCACAACCGATATCGTTCGTTCTCAATTTCCCTAGGTGTATATATTTACATAATTCATGTTGCATATATGTTTTTCAGAACTCACGCACCCATCGCTAGTTCCCCCGACGGCGGATTTATGGATTATTAATGCAATGGGTTGCAAACGGGCAAATGAGGCGGCATTGATCACTCTCCGCTTCCCCAAGTGTTTTCCTGTGATTTTCCCCCCATACACAGCTTTTTTTTTTTTTGGGGCGTAGATCGACTAATGCAATCTCAAGTATGTGCGACACGCTGGCTGGGGCGACTGCAACATGTGGCCAAGTGGTGGGGCAGGCATGGCACTATGCATATGGAGTGGCATAGGGAGATGCACCGAATTTATGGGATGCGGCATAATGGCATAATGGCATGTTGCCATTGGCCTGATGCTCGCACGCATTTAAATGCCTCATAAAAGTTACACTTGAAAATTAATGAGCTGCGTTTTCAACATTCGGTGGCGCACAAAACAAAGTGACAACACTCGAATTGAGTTGTTTGCTGGGTGTTTAAGGATCGCGGATTCGATTCGATTCAAGTGGAGTGGAGCTGCAACTGCACCTCGATTTTCCCCCGATTTTGGGCTGTCACAGATCTGCCGAGATTTCGTTTAGTTGGCGCAATAAATTTTGTGGTTTAATGGGGCGGGCGTGGCGGCTCGACTCTGAAGTTTTCCACTTTGATATTCGAGCGTCTATTAACGAAAGCGTCGCGCTGCAGTTGAGCGGCCTTTTTTTTTTTTTTTTTGGCCCATTTTATAGGGCACACTTCCTTTTTTAATGCCCTCGAACCGTACCAGCCTCTTAGCCTGCCATTAAAGTGACAAAAACTGACACTAATCATGCTCGGCTGCCCGCCAAAGGGTTGGATCCCCTCTCATTTTGGGGATTGGAGGAGTGCGCATTTTGTAGCGCTGTCATGTCGCCAGGCGGTTTGTAATTTATGTCTTAACACTTACAGATCGTTAGCCAAATGGGAAATGGGAGAAGGGAAGAGGGGCGGCTCGGGAAAATAATAGGACTCGCTGGAAAGCGATCGCGTTGCAAAAAGCGGCCTAATTAGCTGATAAATATGAACACATGTTGGGTGCATAAGTTTAAAGTTCTGCATATCAATTTCGATATATTTGCATATTTATGTAAATTTGAATTAGTGATGCTTTGGTATGCATCCATTTGCCTGAAGGATACATACAACCCACTTCCCAATCCGTATCCCAATCCGTATCCCAATTCCTCATCCCAATTCCAGCCCGTGCCCAGTTAGCCGGGCAATAGCGACACCATCGCTAAACGCAGCAAAGTAAATTGTTCGATTAATTGGATTTTAACAGCGACAAGTAGCCGCCAGGCAGGACAGCCGATGAGCCAATGAGCCAGCGAACAAAGGCAATAAAACAACAACGAGTTGGGGGGAGGTTTTCCTTGGGAGATGAAAAACCAGCAACATTCCCAGGCAGCGGACATGAAATCGCGCTCGGCTGGGCGAAATAGAGATGAATTTACAGCTACAAATCGCTTGATCAGTCAACATTTTAGCCACGTCTAATTGTCAGTCAGTCAGGCGGACGGCAAAAAAAACAAAAAACAGCAATGCCACTGGCAGCAGCAACATGCAACAAGCAGCAGCCACTGCAGCAGCAACATCCACTGCAGCAGCAACATCCAGCAAAAAGAGGACCCAAAGTTGAATTTTTATTGTTGTCACAGCAATTTCAATTGGTTCGATGAGCATTCCAGCCTTGCACGCGGCCAACTAGCGGAGCGATCGAGTGGGGCTCAAGGCACAAACAAAACCAGGTAAAATAAGAGACCCAAACTGGCTTAGACGAGAGTCGCTGGAGACACAGCTCCATCATCGATATTATGTCGCTGGCAGACGATTAATGATTGCCAAGGTGAAGATCTCATCGACAAGCGTTAGTCGCTGCTTTCAGCCACAGTCGGACATCGCTATGAGGGAATTATATATTAATTGACTTTATAGAAAGTTTCTATACATATCAATTATATTAATATTAATTCCACGTTTTGGTTTTGTTTCGATGCTTTGCAGCAAGGTGACCCAGAACTGCAATCAATATCCATACTTATTTCAAAATTTAAAGATATTTAAAAAGCATATAGTATGTTATTTAATATTGCTATTCGTTTTATAATGATTTATTGCCTATTGTCAGCTTTCACGTCTTTTTTTGTGTTGCAGAAAGGTGACCCCGATCGCCACCACAACTCCATATAATTGAACCTCTTAAACATGACTGCATTGATTTAACTATATATTTCATTTCTAATTTGTCCAAGTCAAGTTCTACTGTGCTTGTTTTTTTTTTTTTGCCTGCTCTCAATGTCAGTGCTTCAGTTTGTCAGTCTGCCCGTTTGTCAGTTTGTCAGTTCGTCAGTCAGTCAGTGTCGCCGGGCCAAAGCGAGCAACGTCTCTCTCCTCAAACACTTGGTATTTATGCCAATTAGTATGAAATTTCTTACGTGCCCGCAGACAGTCGCAGTCGCAGATCCCAGATGCAGCTCCATGGTCCCAGTTCCATAGCTCCAACTCCAACTGCAGATCCCGCTGCTCCTTCTGCTCCTGCGCCTGCTCCTCCCCGCATCCGCATATGTGAAGCTATCGGCTGCTTCCGCTCAAACTGGTCCAGTTTCGTTTCTCGATTTCACCCTAATGCCAGGCCAACATCTTATGGCTCTTATTGTCTCCGCGCGGACTTAGCGCCATTTTTGTCGCGCTTCTCTGACTTTGGCTAATCTGGATGCTTAAATCGCCTCTGCCACTGGCATAAAAATGCAATTCAAATGCGCCACTATCTGAGATTGCCAGCTGGATGGCTGTTCGGTTTATAGTTCGATTTAATTAGGATGTGGTTTGGCCATCCCAAAATGATATGGTGTGTAGTCTTACAGCAACTTTATTGGTTGGTTTCATCCAGTAGTTAGTGTATTATTGATATATTTACATCACAACTCTAGCCTTTCATTGCTAGTTAATCCTCTGGCGAATCCAACACGATGGCCTGCAGCTCTGTGAATAATGCAGCCCGTTTAGCTGCAGATTTTCCGCAGTCCGCTCCAATTAAGTTTTAGCCGCACCCATGCTGACTGCAGAGCAGCCAGACAAATTCGGTAAACAATTTTCCGCCCAGCAAGTGCGACTCGTTTGGCGCTGCGGCGGTGGCTCTGCTCGTAATTGAGCAATTATTCATTCAAATGGATTGCCAATTCCGACGACCAGCCCCCCGACATCTTTGGATACGCGATAGGATGCGATACAAGGCGATCCGAAACGATCCAAAGCGAAACGATTCAATGGGATGCGATGGCAAAGAGCTTGGGGCCAATTTAGCGGATCGAACTGCAAGCTGCAAGCTGCAATTGCGATTGCAATTATAAAACAATCACTTGTCGGAATAGGCGGCTCCCGGTCGCCACCTTTAACGGCAGCCCATTACTTGGAGCAGGCGCAGCTCTCCAGGATCGAGTATCCAACGATCGATCCCCTCCTTCCGCTTGCTCCTTTTGGGCGGCGGCCACGCAAATTGTGCTTACTTAATAAGTCGTACAACCTGCTAATGTGAGCAATTTACCAAAGGAACGCGCTGCAGTTGCTTCTGGTTCCCCACTTGGTTAACCACTTGGATACCCACTTGGATCCACCCCCCCCCCCCACTTTTTCGAGCTCCACGCGCATGTGCAGTCCGCGATTGCAATCTGCGCAGAAGGAAGCCGCGTGTGTGAGTGCGCACAATAAAAAGGTGCGAGCTCGAAGAATTTATGGGCCAGCCAGCCGCCAGTCGATAAGCCAGGCGAAATAAATAAAATAAAATAAAATAAAATAAAATAAACAAAATAAAATAAATCAAGAGAGAAAAGAAGAAGGAGCTGGCAAGCAAAGTCGCTGGCACGGCGCACCTAATTATTATAAATAAACCAATCGAACAATAAAGATCTGCTGGCCAACTTTCCGCGAAATGCGCACAGTGGCCATAAGAACTTAATCGCAAATGAGATTCCGGCCCAGTCCGCGTCCCAGAAGCGGAGCAACGCCATCGATATAACACAATCGATGATGAGGCTACCAACTCCCTCCACTCCATGCCATTCCATTGCTACCCCGAATCCCAAATCCGAATCCAGGCTAACAAGCCGTTTGATGGGGCAGCCAGTCGGCTGGATTAATCGCTGACATACGGCAGGGGGGGGGGGGGGAAACTTCTGGGCGGAGCACGGGGGCAGCGGGTCCCAAAATGTCCAGGCTTACACTGAGAAAAAATACTAACACGACAAGCTTAGCCTGACTAAAGTTGGATTTTATATGCCTCCCCATAAATGTAGTCTTTTCTAATGATATATATAGTAAGTAGTTTCCTTTATAATTCACCTTTAAATTATTTCTTAACCCTTAAAGTGATGCCCTTTTTCGCGCAGTGCCAACATATTGTAATTGCTGCGATGCCCCGAAACGAGTTTCCATCCAACTCCAGCTCCATCCCCATCCCCATCCTCTGGCCCGGTCCGCCAGTCTGGTCATTGTTTTGGAGTGGCTTCTGTATCGTCGCAGCATCAGATTACCACTCCATGTGCAGACAAAGGCGCAGCATCATCAGCATCAGCCAATAAATGGAAGGCGTCGTTGTCGTCCTCAACGGCATCCCGATACGCCAAACTGCACTCCGCAGCCCGATCCTCTCCAGCGAACAGCCACCATCCCCATCCTTCAGCGTCGCTGTCGTTACGGCCTTTGATTTTTGTGGATCAGGAGCTGCACAGTAGCCGTTCGATAATTTGCTATGGCATTCCAAGTGTATGTCTCCTTATCCGCATGTCAATCAAGCTCCTAATTATTCGCCGAATGCAAAAGATAATTGGGCCGTCGCTTTTTGGGCCCTCTGTTGCTGTTGCCAACGGGATTTGGGCCCAAAGGCCATTGCGATATAACAAACGAGTAGCGTTCTGCATGGGTTCACTTATGACAAACTCAAAAATCAGATCCTTTCCCTCAGCTGCTGCAAGTGGCATCCAATTAAGCCAAGGCACACAAAAACAAAGGAAGTGGACACAATCCGCAGATAATCCGGTGGCATATGCCTTCAGCTGAATGGAAGCCAATAATAAGTATCTCAAGCCATCAGAAGAGGTCTCAATATCGACATTTACTGCGATTGAACTGATGCGAAACTTAAAAATCAACTGTAACAATTATTTGATAGTATTAACAACTTTATCACCATGATGATTCGAGTTATAAACCTCTATTCATTGGTTGTTATCTATAAAATGAAGTTTCCTTTCGCCAATTGCTAATACCCTACATAGAAAGTATATTGGGCAAGTTTCACAAAGAAGTTATGGTGTTTTCTTTGGATTTAATTGCTGTCTGATGTATGGCCAGCGAATTTAGTAGGTTAACCCCACATACATAAAACTCTAGTGGGTATCTGATATTCGCAATTCAGATATCAATACCATTTTATCGGCAGCTAATTCATTTCCCAGCAGGTTTCCAGCTGTCTATTTCTATATGATATCTGCGAGTGGTAATCACGCTGGGAACGCACTGCTCTGGCTTCACATGATCGCATAAACATACATATATATATATACATAGCTGCTGTTCCTGACCACTCGGCTGCACTGGGAGAAATCGGAGTTGAGCGTTGATAGACGATACAAAGTGCAGTTTCCTGCTAGACCAAAGATATTCTCGCTGTGCAGTTGCAAGTGCAATGAAATCACACGTAGACGGCTGAAATGAAACTGCGATTGGAGCCGCAGCCGTTGAAAAAGTGGGTCTAAATCGGTGGTAAATCGCCGAGGAGCGGGGGGGGGGAGACCATCGACACTTTGTACGTTGTTGTGTAAAACGATTGGCGCGTTAATCAACGTACAAATTTCCGACTTATATGGCCAGCGAATTAAATCGTTCCCCCGAGATCTTGGACTCGCCTGGCCAGACAACCTGGCCAACCAACTCGGCCAACAGCTCAGGCGTCCTCCTGACAGCTGCCGATTAGAACTGGAGCGATAAATTATACAATTGCCGTGCGTGAGACCCGCGAAGAGAGCGGATCCTGGATGCTTGGAGCCATCGAACTGGGCTCCCAGTAGCCCAGCGATTCCCCCGGCTCATTGCGCTGACAATTACACTGATTATGTTGAATATATGAGGCCCATATTGGGCGGCCAGTGCCTCGGGGAGTGTTAGCTATTCGTCCACGTCCTGCCAAAATGGAATTCAAATCGCCAGTGCGCACATTGCAGCCCCACGAAGTATGCAACACAAAACGCCAGCCCAAAACTTCAGAAAACTATGCAAATTAGCGGAATAAATAAAAACGAATATTGCATAAACTTTAGACACTCTCAAAGTTGAAAATGATCGTGGTTATCTAACACTAATTTGGGTGAATTTTTACTATAATATAATAACAATAGTAATAGTGAATGTATCATTACTACTACTACAACTAAAAGAAGTACTCGTAGCTCACACAAAAAATTCGACAAACATGCATTCCTCGTCTGTTTGTTTTGTTATGACCTGTGCAGTTTGTTTAAAATTCTTGTGGCGCGGCATGAAAAATCAATTATGTTAGTTGAACTTTCCTAGCTAAACGCTAAACAATTGCGCATAATTACGAGCGTTGCGTTGGGGACGAAACCAAAACGAAACCCAAATGCGGACTGCATCGCATTTGCCGTTGCCGTTGCCTCAATTTGTGCATTTGCATAGCAAAAAGGGTTGTGGATTTCGGTGGGGGGAGTGGGGCTTCTTCCAGGGGCTGTGTGCCACAAAACAAGAAAGAACAACAATTAAGGTGGCAAATGGCAAAAGTTAATGGCCGAACAATTGAGGAAATTCACGTAAATGACTTCGGGGCCCTGCGGATACGGATTGGATTGGAATTGGGCGCATTCGCAAGAATGCAGGAAATGTTCGCTTTTAGAACTAGAAACTGCGGGCATTTCGGGAAATATGAGCAGAGGAAATGTTTTAAGGGGTTTGCTCGTTCCTCTGTAAGCATAATGTTAAATGAAATACCTTACGTAATCGGATATTCTAGCCTGCTAGTTATTACTTTTTGGATTCAGCACAAATTTAAATTTCGTAGACAGCGCGCCAAGTTAACAGCAGCACTAGTCAACACTGGACATATCAGTTAACAGCTCTGTTAACACCAGCCTAGGCTGTATATTGAGTGAATGTAAAACTGTAACTATTAGAAACTAAATAGTAAATGCAGTTAAATGTTTCAACAATAACTGAAGCAACAAGTCGTAACCAAATTGCTACCCAAACCTCAATCGGCTTCAAGTTAAAGTAAACTCTGCCCAATAGTGTCTCTCTATCGCACACAGAAGGCTAGACCAGACCCTTTAGAACGTAGTTTTTGAACAGAATACCTAAAATTACCAGTACCCCAGACCGACACGCAGCAACACGCGCCGTTTCGCGGCTCAAAGGCAGAGGGAATTTTCAAAAAGCGCGCCACACGATCAGCTGGCAACGACAATCGATAGTCCGGCGAAAGCAGGGCCGCGGGGCAGCACTGGCGACCGCAGCGATAGGCAGCAGCACCAATCGATAGATGGGCCGCTGAAGAAGGAGGAGAAGCAGAGGAGAAAAACAAAAACCAATTGTGAAAAGTGTAAAGTTTAGAGCGCAGCGCAATTGTGTGGCCAAAAGCGGAGCATAAACGAGCAGCCTGCCGCAACGACCTTTTCCACGACGCGCCAGCGGGAATTTGCACCTGCTGCATGCGAACGCACACACACACGCACCCACACACTCACGCAGCCAAATCGTCATTCCGTCGTCTATTTTTTGTTTTTTTGCGAAATCCAAGACGAAGGCGAATCCACAACAAATGCAGATTGGAGCTCGATTGGCTCGCGATTAGTGCCTAGTCACGCGGGATCAGCAAAGCAAAGCGAGGAGGCCAAAAGCCCGGAGAAGGATACGGGATACGGTTACGGATACATATAGGGAGCCATGTCCGTGCGGACGAAGGTTCTCGGCCTGGTGGACGTGATGATGCGCGTGCCACCGGTGATGGTCATCGATGAGATACTAAAGATGGACATGGGCATGCAGTCGTGGCTCTATCCGGACAAGGACAAGGCCAGTGGCGCACTTGCTACGCCCACAGAAGCGCCAGCGGTGCCATCCGGCCAGGATCCGTTCACCAGCATAAAGGAGTTGTTCTCCCACATGACCACCTCCGCCCAATCTGTGCTGGAACAGAGCATCGAGAAGGCCTCCGAGGCGGCCAAAACGCACGGCATGCTCAGCTCCGGTTTCAACTCGCTGATGAACGAGCTGTCCAAGGACCAAACACTGGCGGATGTGCTCAGCACCACCACGGTCAAGTTCGTTTTATGCGTGTTCGGTGAGTCATCTACAGGGGTTGCGCTTAGAACGGTCACATCTATATATCTGCTTAGAATTCTAATGCTCAGCATATAAGGTCAGGGATGAGATTTAACTACATTTAACTACACGTCATGGTCAAGGATTAGTCAGTAACTTTCATAATAACTTAGATATGAGTTAAATTGAGATAACAAGTAATCGCAGAATCGAATATAATGCTTACTCAAGCAAAAAGGCCATGTATGTATATGAATGAATAGTTAGTTACCCCTTAAAAAGCGTGAATTGCAAGCTTGAGCATTCCCATTGAACCCAAAACGTAAACACAGGCAATTAAGTTATTTCGAGTTCATTGTTTTCGATCTGCCTGCGAAGTCATCCAGAATTCCAAGGGCCGCTTATTGGGCGCACTTTGAACGCCAGCGAAACGTAGATATATGCCTGACTCACAATCTGTGTGCTTTCTTGCAGCTTTCCTATCCGCCGCGTGCATCTTCATGCTGTGGACCCGGCACCTGGTGATGGTCTACATGTTCCTCACCTCGCTGGGCCTCACCTTCCTGTCCTACTGGTCGAACGTGAGTGCGCTGGCGCTGACGGAGCGCAGTCCCAGCATGGTGGAGGACCTCATGTCACTGAACACCACTAGGCTGCTGGACTCGGGCGGGGTGGTCATGTCGCTGGCGCCGCATCTGATGGCCCAGTGGTTCATGGGCATGCTGTTCGCCTACATTCACCTGGGACCGAGGTTCGAACATGTCCAGAGATCGATGCCCATCATCTTCGCTAGTCCAATTCTGTTGGCCATGCTGCCGCTGCCGGCGAAGGTGGTGCAACACCTGCCCGTGGTGGCCGTTTTCACGCCCATCATCCTCACGAAGATCACGCTGATGCAGAGCGCCATGGAGGCCAGTCGCACGGTCTACAACGGATACCAGTACGCCATGAACTTTGTGTCCAACTTTGGACTGTCGGCGCTCATTGAAAACGAATGGCAGAGGCTCAATGTGCCCAACGTTCTGAGGGTTTTTTGGACCATCAGGTGGGTTTCGTTTCCGAAGCGGTTCATTAATTTATGTTAATCATGCACGTGGAACATTCTAATTCTTGCATTTGGAGCGTTAATGTGTCAATGGAACAAGGCCATCAATCACAGAATTGAATATCCATTCCGAGACTTATGTTATTAATGGCCGAAGCAAACGGATTAACTGGTTTAAATGCATAATGATCGAATAGAACACCCTGCTTTTCAGACTAATCCAAGGCGGCTATGCCCTGGCCACGACGGAATCGGATGAGCCCCTGGATCTAATGACGGCCACACAGAAGCTGCTGGTCGACGGCTGTGAGACTATGACGGCGGTGCTGGGCATGACGGGCGTCATCTCGATGTTCTGCCACTACATCGGACGCGGCTTCCAGTGGTACCTGCTCACCTACGACGACGAGGAGAAGTCGCTGGGCACTGTCTCCGCAGTGCTCTTCTACATCCTCGCTCTGCAGACGGGCCTGACCTCACTGTCGCCGGACAAACGCTTCATCAGGCTGTGCCGCAATCTGTGCCTGCTGATGACCGCTCTGCTGCACTTCCTGCACAACATCGTGTCGCCCATCTTGATGTCGCTCAGTGCGGCACGGAATCCCTCGCGGAAGCGCCATGTGCGCGCCCTCTCCGTCTGCGCGTTCCTCGTGGTGTTGTCAGTGTCTCTGCTCTACCACCTCTGGTCGCAGCAATCCATCTCCACCTGGCTGCTAGCGGTTACCGCCTTCTCTGTGGAGGTCGTCGTCAAGGTGCGTGCGAATGCGATATGTACGCTTCAAGAGCTACAGCTACTACTTCTCCCGCAGGTTCTCGTTTCGCTGGCCACCTACACGCTCTTCCTGCTGGACGCGCGTCGGCAGTTCTTCTGGGAGAAGCTGGACGACTACCTGTACTATGTGCGCGCGTTCGGCAACTCAGTGGAGTTCTGCTTCGGCATCCTGCTGTTCATCAACGGTGCTTGGATTCTGATCTTCGAGTCTGGTAAGTTGGAGCGCAGCGTGTCCCGTCCTTGTTACATTAGCACATCAGTAAGCGCGAGTGATCATCACCGCATTCCATTGGCATCTGATCTAGCCATCTCGATATCATCGAGCCCATATTGTCCGCGTCCAGCTTTTCTGTTCTATGTGTGCATGTAATATTTTTATTTGGTTGATTTTGTGTACCGATAACTATAACTTGATAGCCCAAAATGCTACAGGCGGCGGCATCAGAGCGATCATGATGTGCATCCACGCCTACTTCAATATCTGGTGCGAGGCGCGGGCGGGCTGGTCGGTCTTCATGAAGCGGCGTTCGGCGGTCCACAAGATCTCAGCCCTGCCAGAGGCAACTCCCGCCCAGCTGCAGGCATTCGACGATGTCTGCGCCATCTGCTATCAGGTGCGTATTGTATTGTATTGCATGCAATATTGCACGTGACTCAACTATCGTTTTGCAGGAAATGTATTCCGCCAAGATCACGCGGTGTCGCCACTTCTTCCACGGCGTTTGCCTGCGCAAATGGCTGTACGTTCAGGATCGTTGCCCCCTGTGCCACGAGATCATGATGTACACGGACAAGGCGGATGAGAATGCGCCGGAGGCGGAGCCAGCGCCAGCTGCCCAGGCCGAGCAGCCGATGCGGATATACCCGCGAGACGTGAGTAACAAATGGGGATACTCTGTTGTTAGTCTCAATGTACATCTATTCCCTTGAACATGCAGGACGCCAACAACGCAGCTGCGCAGCGACGCTCTCCGGAGCGTGCTCCAGTCGAAGCATCAGAACAGGCGCCCGCCACCAGCTCCTCCAGCGCAGCGGCGACAATCGGGGCGGAGGCAGTGTCGGCCATCGTGGAGTCGGCAGCGGCTGTGGGCGAGGCGCGTTCGCTGGTCAGCGTAGCCAGCAGCAGCAGCGCCACTCACCGAATCAGCGCCAGCGGGAGCAGCGACAGCAGCTACATGACCGCATCCGCCCAATCGCCGCCGCCGACGGCCACCTCGGCTGCTGCTGTGGCCACGGCGGCGGCCAGCAATACGACGCACATGTTCCGGATGTCGCAGGACCAGCAGTAGTCGCATATAGGGTAGGCTAGGACCGAATCGAACGGAACGGGAGCGCTCGGCGTACCTTGCGTTTCTTATATATATATATATCTTACGACTTGGAAACGTTCTGTGCGTTAGTGTACTTATGTATAAATGCAAATCTTTGTAGCGACCCAAGGCTTCTCTATTCCCCCTGCCCAAAGAGCAATCTATTCGTAACACACCAGCACACCAATGCCCAGCACTCGACCACAGCACCCACCTTCGATCCTATATCGTCATAGGCACAGACATTACGTATGTATAACTCACGCAGCTATGCTTAACTAAATTATATACCATGCATATAATAGCTGAACGCTGATCGGCAATGAGACGATAATTCAAACGGAGATGATCTACATATGTACGTTAAGTTTATGGTAAAAAGTCGATTCAAAAATGTTGAAACATACACACACAAAAAAAAAATTAAATTAGCATTAAGTTTGCAATGGATGAAAGCAGTGTAAAAATCATCAGCAAAACGCTAAAACGCAAAAACGATAAACATTTTATGTGGTGAAGTCTGAAAATGATTTAATCAAGTTACCAAGTAAATCTAGTTAAAAACAAAACACGAATCAACGCGGATTGAAATGATTAAAAAAAAAAAAAAAATGATTTAAAAACGAGAGCAAGGCGAAAAGTTGCGTTGTATAATTTTGTAATGTAAAAATAACTTGTATAAGCAAATCCTTGTTTTGTTTTTATTTAAATTACCTATGTACGTTTATTTAGATTTAAAGTAATTAAACGAAAGAAGCGGAAAATACAGAAAACATTAAAACACTCTTATTGTAAGCGAAAACACACAGAAACATTGCTTCTCCTCCGGCCCTGTTGTGGGTAAATCCCATCCAGAGCTCTGCAACCGGGTAAGTGCAAGCTACCAATCCTCTCTTGGCTTTCAGCTCTGAACCTCAGAGGCTCAGTTGAAAATCAAATCGTTGTAGTTGCGGAGCAGGTGATAGGGAGACACACGGCAGCAGGTGGTGGTGCGCACCACGGTGATGCGATCGGCACGCTCAAAGTTGGCCTTGACCGTCTCATAGTAGCGACCATCGCTGGAAGCGAAATATTGATGTTAATCCCGCATAGAAATAGGAGTCTGATGTAGACCCACCTGAGCACCATGCAGCGCAGCTTGAGGCACTTGACGCGCAGAATATCGATGGCCTTCTGGCTCTTGTCGGAGAAGCGCAGGTTGTCCGGATCCCAGCGCAGCTCCAGCCGCTCCAAGTTGCCGCAATTCGAGGCGATGGTGTCCATCAGCTGGTCCACGTGGATGTTGACGCCCAGCTTCTCTGCGGTGCCCATAACAATGATCCTGCAGGTTAAGAAAGTTCAGCTCATAATAAAATGTCTTTTCATTCGATGACCAATAGTGTCGCCTACTTGCAGTTGCCCAGCAGGGGCAGGATGCTCATCCACAGCTGGTCGGTGATGTGGGGCATGCCCGAGAGACAGCAGGCGCTCAGCTGATGACCCTGGCGCTGTATAAACTTAAGCAGGCCCTCATCCGAGATGTTGTCCGAGGAGTCCAAGTCCAGGGAAATGAGCGACCTAAATCATACTGCTATCGGAGTGCTTACACAGACGGGTAGGTACTGTCTCCGCTCACCTGGTGGTGCCCGATTCCATCCACTGCTTGAGAACGCTGTCGTTGAAGCCATTGATCTGGCCGGCTGAGAGGAACTTGAGGCTGGGGATCCTGCTCAGCATGTCCACGAGGCATTCGGTCGAAAGATCGGTGGCCGTGATGTCCAGCTCCTGCAGGGCGCACTTGTCCCACTCGGCCTGCATGACGAACTCCGACTTCAGGCTGGTGCCGTTCATGAGCAGGCAGGTGAGGCGCTTGGAACGCTGGATCAGGGTCTTCAGGGTGGAGCCGGTCACTTTGTTGCAGAAGTTGACGGCCAGGCACTCCAGCTGGATGCAGTTCGAGCTGAAGGCGTCGATGTGCGAGTCATCGATGAAGTTGATGCCGTACAGGTTGATCACACGCAAATTGGGCGTGGCCGACTTGAGCTTGTGCACGTTGATCACCTCGTAGATCTCCTCCTCCTCCTCCTCGCACTTCTCGTACGTGCCAATTAGATGCAGCACCTCCAGGCCGTTGATGAAGTTGTAGATTTTGCGCATGAAGCCCTCCATGAAGATCACCTCCGAGAGGCAGACGCACATGTAGCGCAGCTTGGTGGGAAAGGCCTGCATCTCGCTGAAGTCGTGCAGCTGCATGGCTAAGAAGTACACAGGACACTCTAGAGTTTAAGACGGACGATCGGCGACGTGGCGCACCCACCTGTGGAGAAGTCCAGCAGCATGTGGGTCAAATTGGGGCACTTGGCGGACAGTTCGTGGAGCACCGTGTGCGTGATCAGCTCGATGGGCAGCTCGATGTAGCGCAGAGTCGGTCCGAATCTCACCGAGATCAGCTGCAGCAGCATCTCCAGCGAGCCCACGTGCAGTCCGGAGACCTCCGGTCGCAGGCTCACGTTCTTCCACAGCCGCGTGTCGTATGCAATCTGCCGCCATCGTCGGCAAATCCTGGCCAGGCGGCAGATCTCGCGGTGCGACAGATACGAGAAGATGTGCAGCAGCACCTTGTCCGGCAGCTTCTCAATGGTCTGTGGATGAGAGTCACGATATATAGTGGTATATCCTATGGTACTACATAAGTGATTCAAATATGATCTCTAAATGTAAATCTAAACGACAGTTCGGAATAGTTGAGTGCGAATGTGGTGCTATATATTCTACGGGTGAGTGAATCTATAGATACTCTCTCTTACGCCACAGACTGGCTCTCCCAAATGAGTGGGATCCCTAAGTAATATCCCAAACCCATCGTACCGTATCGGCGAAGGGACTGCGAACTGTGCCGTCGGAGAGGTAGACCTGCGATGCCTCCACGGCCAGCTGACCCCAGATATCGGTGGATATATCCATGGCTGGGTGTGGATGATTCGGAACCACTTGCTTATATAAAAAAAAAATATAGCTACACACGGGGCAAACTACGCGTGCTCTGCCTGCGAGGCGAGAATATCCGTCGTATCGAGCTACTTTCGCGCTACTGCGAGCCGCATTCCCATCGACGTGCCATCGGAATCTCCAAAGATCCGCCAGGCAGTAGTAGACTCAAGAGAACCCTAGGCTTATTTATAGACCAGCGCCAGTAACGAGAGCACTGCCACATCGCATCACTCAATCACTCTACTTTCGGATGCATCAGCTGTGCTGTTCACGGGCGACGCACCACACCACTCACGCACTCTTTAAGAACAAATAGAACCACTAGAACCACCAGCACCACTCACCCAGCGGTGCACGTGGAGAAACATGCTGATAAAATCCCTGCCAAATCTCTTCCTTTCCTCGTCAGATTCAAAATCATTAGTAAGCTGTATAAAAGTATCTCGAGATATTTTACTATATTTTACTTATATCTAAAAGTATCTGATATTGCTGATAGTATCTACCTTTTGTAGGTTCGGATAACCTATGGATTCATCTTAAGATATTTCTACTTCTTAGATACTTTAAGATGCATCTGAAAATGCTTCTGTTTCCCGAGGAATAACCTTCTGAGCTTTATCCTTTAGCGCCTACTTTAAGATACATTTCCGCACAGCCTGCTTTTGCATATATATATTTAATAGTAATAATAGATTTCGAACCCCTTTTACTTTCTCAGTGCACAATGTTTGTTGCCAAGAATTCTATATATACGCCATCGTTCGTCTGTCTGGCTTTGTTTTGTTTACTACATCTAATATGTATATCTATCTGCACATGTGTATGTTCTATGTACAGGGTACTCACCAGTCGGGTCTTCACCACGCCAGAGTCGTGGAGTCCGATGGCCTGCGAGGAGGTTTGCGCTGCCAAAACATTCCAATTATCCATGGTGGGCACTGCGCTCTAGTTCGCGATTTGGATTGGGATCAGCCGGAAAGCTGAAGGTGTTCGCTGTCTCAGCTGTACAATATGTATGTATGTATGGTCTTGCTGGATCCGTCCGCTTCTATCTATGTATCTATGTATCTATGTATCTAACTAAGGGAGGAGATGTGCCGGCTATACTCGCATGAGATACATTCATTCATGAGCTAAACTATTTCTGCAAGGCTTTCCCAATTAGTCACACTGAATTCTGAGCATTTCAAACTAATTGTTATTTAGAAATTATTAGTTTACAAGCAGCTAAGCTAATTAAATTACCACATTTTGAAGCAAATTAATAGGAAATCTATATTCAGTAGTCTATTAGTTCTGGAAAGTATAAGTATATTAAGTAAGCAAGCGAAAGCAGTTAGTTAAAACTTCGTTTTTACTATGTTATTTACCCATTTGATTAGTTGATCAAACGAAATTGTTAGACACTTTCCGCAAATAAACGAGTGCGAGAAGGAAAGCTTTTAATTAATTAATTAATTGATGCCCGCAGGCGATTAAAATAGCAAATTCACAATTATGCAAACTCAGTGAACACACACACATTGTTCACTTGCGACTTTTGATTTTCGACGAGGATGGGCGTCACATCTGAATTTGTTTCATCCTTCGCCCGGTTTATTAATAGTTTTCCCTCAGCTGGTGGATCTGGTGGAAAAAACTGTTGGGGTTGCAAGTGCAACGTGGAAAGTGCAGTTTCGTAACTTTAGCACTTTCGTTGCAAGTTGAAAAAAAAAACTAGGGAAATTCACTTGGCAAATTCACTTATTCTGTTGCAAATTACTGGCAAATCGGATTGATAAATTCCGGCGAAAATCGACGGATTCTGCGGCTTTACATGGGCGAATGCTCCGCGTTCTCGACGGCTCCACAACTCTGAGAAAACTGAGAAAATCAGGCGTCCGCGGAAAATGGTTTATGCCAAAATTCACTCGGCTAGTTGATCGTACTACATGCGGAGTACATGGCTACATGGGCATCTGGGGATCTGTGGATCTGTGGATATGGAGGGGTTATTCGGGGCGATCTCTGCGAGTGCAGGCGTCATTTGCTTTTCCCATGGCGAGCGGCCAACAGAGGGGCGGTTGCCCAGGGGGCGTGGTCGATCGTTGGGAAACAGATATTACAAATGCTAGAAACTACAAAAAATCACTTCTTATGATTTGAGCACTGGATTTTATTCAAAAATTAGCCCATATCATCTCAGATTTTGATGATAGTTGTTTTTTTTTTAGTATAATAGTTTTAGTTAATAGCGTAATTAATGGAATTCAAGATTAAAAATAAGAATAGTTCCTAGTAATCAGATTGAACTGTTTACATTTGATTAGAAAGTGGGAACCTTATCAATTTCATGCATATATAAAATAAAATACACATAATTAATTAGTAATTTCTGGATGCAATTAAAGCTTCTCTTTATTGTTTATGTGATGCAAGGGGTTAAAATGGCAGCCTGGTGACTTTGATGATCTGGATTCCGTACTGCTGGTTCCTCCTCACAAATTCCTGTGACCAATCGCCGCTCAGACAGCCGCCGTCGCAGTTGCAGCCGAAGATGTTGCACGATCCCTGGCCGCAGTAGGCGCCCAACTGGGCAACACCATCGGCGCAGATCGTCACTTCGCAGCCGTTGGGATAGTTTTCGATTGCACGCACAGCCTCGCAGTCGCCTCTGTCCATCTTGAATTCCACCAGCTCCCGGGAGGTGCAGCATTCCGACCGAGCCACATGGACAAAGGCCAGGGCGCAGATCCCGACGAGAAGCAGGCTGACTACTGGGGATGCCATGATTGGATTTACTGGGAGAACTAATGCTTTTCACCCCGGCAAACAGCGATTTTATACGCTCACAGTGGGTGCAGGGAATTCGCTTAGTTGGCAAATGCGCTCCAAGTTATTAGGAAAATTGATTAGGCCCAGTTCTCGGGAAATTTACTTCTAACATAACTCAAACACATAGTCATGAAATACTGTCTAGTTACTGCGCTTTAGTTTAAATAAAACTTGTAATAATCAAAAATAAAATTTTAAACACAGATCACTTGTAACGGAAATCCCATTTGAATTTTGGTGATCGGCGTTGCCAGACGGCTAAAAGCGTTAGCACTAGCGGCCCGTTCTGATCAGAACGCAGTGGCGAAACGACGGTCGTTCAGTCGTTTCTTCGCCGCTCAACCGTTCGGTCGCTTCTTCGGTCGCCCGCCTATCGATATCGATAAACGTAGGTGTGCCTGCAGTGCGCCTGTGTGCGTGTATGTGTCAGCAGTGCAGTTTTCCTGTTTATCCCTGAATTCTGTGAGAAATGTGATATAGAAACAGCATTAGCGAACAACTAAACGCTTTGCGCAACCGAAATTCAGCTGCTTAAAGGGACATCGAAAGTGGTAGCTGCAAACATTATAGTTTGTTTATATCTGGTACAGTGCGCGTTGCAACCTGTTCTATGTGTGTGTGTTTGGGCAGGTGCGACAGTGTGTGTGTGTGTTAAGGGACGCCCAAAGAGTTGTTGTTGTTGCAAAGTTATCGATTTTAAATTTCAAGAGATGCTCACTATCGTCAAAAAAAGGAGTTTTTTAAACTAATCAGATAAGCTAACAATTGTTAGTAACTTCTTAGAAAAAAGCTTCGTTACAAACTCAAAATTGCTGTTAAATTTGAACAGCTAGTAATAATGTTCTTTCTCCATTTGAGGAAATGTAAAACGAAACCCACAATTGCGTTTAAGCAATCATCTTGAACGAATTGGGCATAATTACAATTAGATGAGCAATTAGAGCGCTCGAAAAGTGGCCAATTAATTAACTTGACTGCCCATTACCATAAGTACTTTAAAGTTGAATTAAGATCAACTTGACCTGGCTGGGGATCAAAGATACCCATATTCTATTCACTATTCACTTGTCCGCTTATTTCAGATACTCCTGCGAGCAGATACCATTCGCACGATGTCGTACTACGCGGAGCGAGCCCTGTCCCTACTCTACCCGCTGGCCATCGTTTCATCGCTGGTCTGCTGCATCACCTCGGCGGTGGCCTGGACACACTGGCAGTACGTGCTCAATGCCTGCCCGGACACCAATTGCGGCTGCGTGCTGCACGGCAAGAGCACGTTCCACAGCTTCGAGGGCGGCAACGTCGCCTACTGCCACTTCGCCACCTACGGCCTGCTGCTGCCGCTGCTCTTCGCCGTCGTCCTGGGCGTCTACCACGGCTACCGCATGTGCATCGGTCGGGGCAAGCCCAAGGCGGGCACGGCCACCATCCGTCAGCGGTAAGAGCGGGCGATCGCGATCGAGTGTCGGCGGGTCAATGGGGTTAATCGGCCAGCCACACTCGTTCGTCTGTCTGGCTATGAGTAATGCCATCATGGGCTCCAACTTGGAGCAGCATCAACTGTTTGCTTACGCCTCTCTGCTCTCTGCTTGCAGCTCCGGTGACATGATCGTGGTGACCACCGAGTCGGAACTCACGCCCGATGGTCTCTCGCCCTACTACTGTGAGTGTCCATCGTCTCCGAACTTAACTATGTACAAATGTGTAATACTTAACTAATTTAGGGCTGCCCGCCACCGTCATCTCGACAATAATGGCCGTCTACCAACTGGTCTACTCGGCCGTGTTCACGGATGGCTTCGAGGTGACTTGCAAGCAGTACAGGGAGTCGCTGCTGAAGGAGATCCAGGGCGTGGGCAACATTGTGCCCGTGATCAAGTCGCGGCTCTCGTGCGCCGCCGTCTTCGACTTCATGGACTATCTGGTGGAGAGCGTGTCGTACGAGCGGCGACGCTACGGGCGCATCAATACGGCCGCCTGCCTGTACTTCACCCTGGTCTTTGCCTGGATCGCACTGCTCGCATGGCTGCTCGTCTGCGTGATCAATGTCGTCCAGCTGCGGCGCACGAAGGCCGCCAGGGTCTGAGTCCTGCCATGAATCGGGAGGCGCGAGGTCCTCTACACTTTACATTCCACCTGTTCGCCTTTTAACTTATTTAGTTAGTTATAGTGACACACAAGCCAGAACGTCCACGTTATGAACGCATTGTACAAATAATATACATATGTATGAACAACGAGCGATTATTCACATCGCAAGCCTTTTCAATAAAATGACTATAATTGCATTAAAGATATGCATGCATACATATATGTAAATGAAGTTAAGTATTTTAAATGGGCTATTAGTTTGCATTAATTGGCGTGGTTTAAAATTATATAAATCATTTAAAGATGCAACATTTTTGCCTTCTATAAACTTATTTTACATATTTTGCATAAGAAAAGGTGAACTGAACTTATTTATTTTGTTTCAAGAGCTTACTCTGCAAAGGAAAACATCATTTAGAGAGTAATAATCTCCGTTTTGTTTGCATATTTTAAATTTAAAATAATAAAACACAATTGAAAGCTACAAACAATTTCGCTATTTTTCAAACACACTTATTTTGAAAAAGAGGGAAATAAGCATGTACAAAAATAATGGGAAATTCACCGAGTTCCAAATTCCAGTATATTCTCATCCCCTTGGCATTTTTCGCTCGGCACGGTCACACCATTCGGCTGCTGACGTGCCGCAAAAGAAAATTGTTTACGCCGAAAATTGTTGAATCGCAGCTTGTGAATTGCACAAAATGTTGGACATCCAGACGCATATGGTAGGTATGCTTCGCAACCATTAGCACATAACACTAACACGGCACTCTACCGCCGCAGGACTTCGCGGGTCAGGGAAAGGCGGAGCGCTGGTCGCGCTTCATCATCACGTTCTTCGGAATTGTGGGCCTCGTCTACGGAGCCTTCGTGCAGCAGTTCTCACAGACCGTGTACATCCTGGGCGCCGGATTTGTGCTCTCCTCGCTGGTGAGTAGCTGTCGTGTTAGTAGCTCCATTGCTAACAGCACGAGATTCCTGCACAGATCACCATTCCACCGTGGCCGCTGTACCGTCGCAATGCGCTCAAATGGCAGAAACCCATCGATACGGACGCCAAGTCGTCGAGCTCCGAGTCCGGCGACGAGGGCAAGAAGAAGAAGAAGCAGTAGAATCAGTGGGATCAGTAGTTAGTTAGGCCAGCAGTTACGTGTACTTCTCACTACATCCAATATAATATATATATATACATATGTATGTCCATTAGAACGCTAGATGGGTCGTCGGTAGGCGATGAGGTCGTTGTGGTCATAGTACTTGTGGATGAGATCGTACATGTGGGCGAAGAAGAAGAGCAGATTGTCGTACTGCCCATTGTAGGGCGCCTCCCTGCCCACATTCTCACTGGCAGCTGTCTTGGTCAGCGGCTCTGCCAGCTGATGGAAGCCCGCGGTGATCTCCAGGTTATCGAGTCCGCGATAGGCGGTGTTCAGGCCCCAGGCATTGATGTGCACCTCCAGGAGGAACTGGTGAATGGCCTCGATGGTGGCCAGATACCAGCGCGGACTGCCGCGCTGGTGGCGCCAGAATTGCGACAGTCGATTCTGCAGCACCACCGTTCGTAGGCCGCGCACCCTGGCGTCCGCGTAGATCCCGCGACTCTGGTTCCATGTGCTGTCTATGAAGACGGCTCGGCGGACGGGCAGGTTGTCTAGCGTCCAGGTTCGTCGCACCGTCTCCGGCTCATCTACCTCCTCCTGCAGCTCCTTTACCTCCACCTCGTCCATTCGCCTGCGCAGCATGGTGCCCATGTGGTGGCCCTTGGGCAGCCCGTAGTTGTCGCCGATCTGAAGCTGCACATTGCGCGCGAAGAGCTGCGGCACCGCAAGCGCAGTGGCGCTTGGGAATATGAGCACTACGCCCGCCTCCTCGCGATAGTCGGGAATGTCCGGAAATGTGTGGATCCTCACGTGCGCCGGCGCCAGAACGGCCGCGTGCACCGCCGAGCTCTTGCCGTCGATTTCCTTTTTGTGCTTAATGATGTCCACTTGGAGCGGCAGCTCCAGACGTGGCAGCAGCTCCTCCAGCTCGCCAACCGGCACACAGCAGCTGTAGCAGAAGAACTTGCGCGATCGGTTGCACAGGCGGCAGTTGTGGCGCCCCTCGATGGTGTCCAGTGCGCTGTGGTCCGCGATGCGCATATGCACGAAGGGGTATTTGCGGCTGCGCTGCGGCGCCTCCAGCGGATGCGTCATTTTAGCGGAAAGTCAACTTTTTAAATTGAAATAACAAATTTCCTATTAAAGTAGCCAATTTGGTTATCGATAACAAGCGGCTGATGCGACCAGGGCTGCGCAGCACTGCCTACACAAGCTGGCTGGAATAGCCCAAATGTTATGAAAAATAAATGTAAAATATATGTAGTGTATGCAAAAACTGTAGCAATAATTCAAAAGTAAAATTAATTTAATGCACACATATGTAGAATGTGTGTGCCAGCCCTGCTGGCATCAGCGCGCGAAACGGTCACACTGCGCCACGCAAATCAAAAGCCGGCAAACTTTTGCGAAAACTAAGAAACGCATTTTATAGCCATTTTCCGGGAATTTAAGATGCAAGAGTCATGCGCGGCGTTCGCAAGTGTGTTCACTGCGGCGCCATCAATGGCAACCGGGCGCTGCTCTGCAAGAATTCCGAGTGTCCGCAGCGCAGGAACGTTCTCGATGCCGTGCAGCTGGTGTCGCTGCGGCCAGGCTCCACTGTCTACTCGCTGAGGACCAAGGAGAAGGAGCAGCAGCCGCGCAACTTTGTGGTCATCCAGGACGTCACGCTGTCGCTGCAGCCGGACGCTGCAGTGGTGTCCAGCAAGGCGGAGTGCTTCGTGGAGTCGTGCAAGCGAACGGGAGGCGAGCCGACGGACTGCGTCCATGTGAAAGCTTGCCGGGAGCTGGGCGCCGAGTTCGCGAAGGCGCAGGTCTACCGCGTGTCCCGCGAGGTGCTGTGGAACCTGAACATTAGCCTGGAGCAGAAGCAGAACCTTTGGCAGCTGTACAAGTACGCGGAGGAGGAGGAGCACCTGCCGGGTGTGCAGCGCCTGAATCACTCCACATTCGCCGTCAAGTGCGAGCGCTCCGAATCCTTTCCAGCGGCTCGACTGCACGTCACCGTCTCGGCCAATGGCCTGTCCAAGAAGAAGAGCAGCTACGCCTGCGCCTGCCGCAAACTGAAGATCATTGTGGAGCCAGATAATTCGCTGGTGATGCAGGACGAGATCTGCGATCACCTGCTGCTCGTCCTGGCTGGCATCCTTAGTTCGCCGCAGGGAAAACGCGTCTATGGCCATTTCACCAGCGGTTTGCAGACCTTCTGGATGCCCTTGCAGCTGGAAACTCCGCTAGGCGACGTGGCCACCGAGGATTTGCGGCTCAGCCTGGACATGGTGGATGAGCTCGACCCGCAGGTGGACATACTTGTCTTTGGCGACCAACTAGATGTAAGTTATACCTTCCACCTCGAGCAGTTTTAAACCTTTTCGTGTTTATAGCTTTCTCTGCCGAATCTCTCCGATGGCGTCTTTAACCTGGACACCATGCAGGCCGCCACATCTAGCCAAAGCGCCTCGAGCACCAACGATGCCCTGATCCACTATGCCAACGACTCGCAGCTCTTGTCCAACCTCGATGTCTATGCGGAGCCCATCGAGCTAACCGACTGCAATATCGAGCTGATGGATCAGTTCCAGCCCACCGACCAGCTGGATATATGCAGCGAGGATATAGAACTGCCCTTGATCAGTGAACCCTACAACATCCTAGCTGCTCCGCCCATTTTCACCGAGGCCACGCCCTCTGTGGTCGCCGATCAGCTGCCCATTGAGCTGGCCACCATATCGATGGTCAAGAAGGCACCGGTCAAGTTCTCGGAAATAGTGACCGAAGTGAAGTCCCTGAAGCAGCCCTCTCTGCCGGCCAAAAGGGAGTTAATCGTGAATGGTGCAGCGTCAGCTGCATCCGCTTGCTTGGACGCTTCCGTTCAGCCGGCTCTATCCTACTCGGCATGGCTGGATCATGTGATCGAGCTGCTAAACGACAGTTGCGAGCCATTGGAAACGGAAAGCAACACGCTTACCAAGCGCTTGGTGCAACAGAACTTCCATGTGCACAAGGAAACCTTTTCGCATTTTTGCAAGAGCTTCAGTACTGGAGTCAAGCGACGTCCGTTGGACAAGCTAACTGTGATAGAGTCGGGCAAACATAAAGGCCTCAGCAAGTACACCTGGCACTTTGCGAGTCCGCACACCGCGAAGCGCATCTTTAGCACCTCCAACGTACAGCTGCAGTTGGATCGCGCCTTCGAGCGGCATGCAGAAGGTCACTTCGTTCCCTACGTACGTCCACCGATGGAACCACAGGTGCCGGGTCAGCCGAAGAAGCGTATAGTCTACCCGAGACTCAGCCTTTATATGGTTAAGATACTCTTCGAAGCGGCACCAAAGGTGAGTTGGGAATCGAAATGAAAAGAGCTCGTTAGTAAACCTCTATTCCGCAGGACTACGTCGGCAATGGAGTCCTGGTCACCTGGACACCGGATGTTTTGCCCCGCAGCCAGTTCGGGTTGATGCACGTGGAGTTCACCGTGGAGACACGTCCGCCCAGATAGGGTGAGCTTGCAATTTGATGTTCTTTATTTAGACGCTTTCAATGTTGTCTGTTCCATGTATCTTTAGTCCATTTCAACTTTCATTGGCTTACGATTAGCTTAGGTGTACATACATATACATACATATACTCATATCATTAATTCTGTTTATCGCGAGATTTTGTCCGATCTCTGTGGCGACTCCTCCGGCTGCAATGGCCTCTACAAGCTGCGGTAACCTGTCAGGATGTGGGGCAAATGCTTCGTTCGTTCTTTAAAACCTATGGTCTGCCTCTGGGTATTTGTATTTGTATTTGTATCTTCATCTATTTGCTTAGCTCTAAAATCGTGGGCATGCTTAGATACTTAAGTTCTCGCTACATTCAGCTCTTTCTCATGAATCGTTTGTTTATATTTATATTTATATTTATATTTATTTTTATTTGTATTTTTTTTTGTGTTTTTGTATTTTCTTCGCTTGCTTTTAAATTGTTTACGCTTAACTTTGACATTCATCACATTTATAAATTGCATAACACCGTCAATTAGAGATAATCATCTGTTGTATCTGTGGCCTTGTTTCTATCGTTCTCAATTACTTTAGTTAATGTGTGAAGGTAGTTTAGTCGCGGAAAGGATTCCATTTGCTCGAAAAGAGTGTGCACATTTAATTGGGAGATTTCGGTAGAACTCTGTGTGATCACACAAAAGGTGTTCGTTGCTTCATTCGCAATGCAGTTGATTAAGCTTTTCTTTCTTTCTTTCTTTTCACTTACAACATTATGTACATAATGCATGGAAATATCCACCTATAGTTGCATCATACGCACTACTATTTATGTGTGTTTAACAGTTAAAATGCATAGTATTGCCTGCCTTAGTATTGTATCGAAATAATATGATTCTTGTCGTTATATTACAGATGAAGCATTTGTTACCACCGCCGGTGTCGGTATGAGAAATTTACAAGCCCTTCTAGCGTTTAAGTAGTCTTAGCCTAAGTCGGGTCTAGTGCCTAAGAAACATAATCTCACAAAATTGGTCATTAGTTGGTTGTTTAACATGTAGAGCCGCCTATTTGGTATCAGCTGACAAATGATTGGATTGATACGATCGGATATTGAAGTGTGCTCCCAAATCCTCGGTCTGCATCCGCAAGTAGTCTGACTACATGCGATTGAGTGGAAACTACATTCGGGACAGGTCTTGCGGGGGCGGGGAGGGGCAACTGAAGGACCTTTGACATTCGTTCATAATAATCATTTACATAATCAGTATCAGTATGCATGCTTATTCAAGTTAAAGTGTACAAAAAACCAGTCTTTAAAACATGTTTGTTCATCGTTTCGTATGTTCTTCATTTCCACCAATACTTTACATATAAAATGTAAAAATATTCACTAAATTACTTGTGGGGGGTATATACTTTCTAACTGCCCGATTTGGAGAGCTCCAAACCATTTGGCTATGGCCATTCAGAGTGCTAGGTTTAATCATAATTCATTCGGGTCTAACTTTAAGAGAACTGTACAGGCTAGATTTACGCATCGATAGAGGAAAACAAAACTTAAGCTTGGGTTTTCATTGGGATTTTCTTTTATCTCACTTTTCACACGTATCATATAGTTTAATAATACTTTGCTTGCGACTACTTTGCCGATTTACACTTATAGTTGTCGCGTTCGCTTAAATTAGTTTTTATTTTTACAATATTATTAGCTTTGCAGAGTGTGAAGGGTTCTCTGACTTCTGACATTTATACAGTATCTTTTATCTGATCTAAGCTGTATTTACAAATTTTCGTGATGCTCTTGTGCTTTGTGCGGAAATCGTGTGATTTACTTAGCTTTGATTGGGATTTACAGTGATGTGTGTGGTGTGGGTGGTGTAGAGTGCTCGGTAATTCGGCTTAGTGCCCACTAAATTCGCAATTAATTTGTAGCTAGGTTCGCTTAAGTTTGTCATTTTGCATTAAACTGTCTTAAAGTGGAACCAATTGTTAGGAAGGCAAAATGAAAAGAATAACAGATACTAGGACGGACTGAATCGATTCGAATTAAAATGCAAATTGATTGCTCAATCAACTAATTCAATTCAACAACTAATATTCATTACTTTAATAGGAATTTGCTTGGGAGAGCTTAAAAAAATCATGGCACAAGTGTGTGCAGCATTAGCCTGCATTAACGTTAGTTATGTGTAATCAGCGTATTTAAATGATTAGACAAATATGTTATTAACTCTACTTGTTCGATTTGTGCATTTCCACTACGTTTCCACTTTAGATTTGCGATTATTCTTGTTCTTCACTGCGGCTTTTGACTTTCGTTCTTGTTTTGTTTTTCCCTCGTGACTAAATGTGGGTAAAGTATGGTGTATAAAAACCTATGTTTACGATATAAAAACTACTACATAAGACAAAATAATTTAGATAGTTTTGGGGGAAACAACTGAGTGTGGGTGTGTAAGTTAAAGTAAAATATGAGCTTACAGGGCAAACGAATTGTTGAATAATTTATGGACACAGCGCTAGACGCTCTGTTCTCACTTAAACGACTTAGACTTTAATAAATACATCGCTATGTACGTAGGTGTAAGGTTTAAATTTAAGTATTTATATTTAAACATTTATAAAATGATTTAAATTCCCTCTCTGTAAATTTATCTTTAGTTTAGCCTACAATATCTAGGTTTTGAGCATCTGTCGCTGCTGCGCTTGTGACGTTGTTGTTGGTTATATGATTGTTGTTGGTGATCGTTGGTGAAGCGGTTGGTGAGTTGTCCGCATTGTTCATCAGCAGGTCACCGACGTTGTTGTGATGTTGTTGCGGGTGCGTGTTGTATTGTTGTTGCAGTTGCGTTTGTTGTTGCATCAGGGCCAGCATTTGTTGTTGTTGGTGTTCCATCAGATCAGCAGCGTTATTAGTAACAGTATGGAAATTGGCATTAGTAAGGGTTAGACTGTTCTGGGATGCGAGTGATGGTATTGTAGGTATTGTGGGTGGGACTGTCGGTGTCATTGGAGTCGTTGGTGTTGCGCCTGCACTTGCAGTTGCTGGTGATCCTGCATTGGCGACTGTGGATGAGATCTGGTGGGACAGGTCGGATGGCGAATGCGATGACAGTTGGATGGTTTGTGGGGGCTGTGGTGTTGGAGTACTTGGTGGTGGTGGTGTGGTGGATGAACTGGAGGATAGAGGAGCGACTGTGGGCGGTAGCAATGACAGAATGGGCAAGAGGCTTGGATTAGTATCGGTGCTTGGTGTGCTGACTGTCTCATTGAGTGCTGTCTGTTGTTGCTGCTGCTGCTGCTGCTGCTGTTGCTGCTGCTGCTGCTGCTGTGTTTCTAGGTGTTGCTGCTGCAACTGCAGCATGTGCAGCTGCTGCTGCTGCAGTATGACATGCTGTGGAACATTACCATTGCTGCATATTTTGCTATAGAGATCCGGCGTGGCCGTTGTCACATCCTCGAATTCAGTCCGAAGCGCCGTGCGCTTCAGCAGGTTCAAATTGCCAGGCAAAAATGAAAGTATGTTGTAGATGACGCGGATGTCCTCGCTGGATGTCCACACCCCGGGTCGCTTGTTGTGGTACAGCTTCGCGTACTGGTACACATTCGCCGTGCTGCAGTACTCCATCTCGATGGCCAGCGAGGAGATGGCACAGAAGGTGCACGCCTGGGCGCCACCATATCTTAAGGAAGGAAAGATGCAACAATTTGAGATGACTTCACAAGCACAAAATATTCCCTCCTTAGACTCACCTATCCACAATGACGATGGGTCCATTGCGATAGTCATTGCAGCGCTCGTGCACATCGACGATGAAGTCGTAGATGCTGTTGGGATTGGACATCTCTGGCCAACTGGGACAGTGCAGCATCTTGACCGTCAGCTCGTAGTCGTCCTGTATCGACTGGATGACAAAGTCGCGGCTCACATAGTCGCTCTTGTTGGTCTTGTTCAGAAACTTGACGCGATAGTGATCGCTCTCGATGGGCGTGGCCTCATCTGGCCAAAACTGTGCAAAGTTCTGCGGAGTACATTGGGATTAGTATCGCAATTCGATGGGAAATCTAATGCAACCTACTATATCATCCAGTGATGAGAGCAGCACGACGGTCTGCGCATTGTGGTCCCAGACCATCTGCCAGAAGTCCTTTATCGTGTGCGCCATGGGATGTTGGGTGACTATGAAGTCCCGCAGTCGCCGGAAGCCGTGCAGCCACGAGGCGTTGATATAATCGCTGCCATCCTCGCCCGGCTTGGGCGTCAAGTGCACCCGACTGCCCTCGATGGGGAAGATGGCGCCGCGGTTCTTGATCGAGTTCACCTGCTTCATGGCGGATGCAATGTGTATGTCTTTCGGTTGGAACTGGATGATGTTCTTGTACTGCTGCTCCAGGTAGGGAGTGCAGTTCTTCAGCTCCTCCACCTGCTCGGCCATCAGATTGGTCTCCCCCGAGGCGATGGCCTCCACCAGAGCGTCGTGCAGGAATATGTACTGCTCCTCGGTCTGCACCAGGAAGTTCCTCTGAGCACGAATGTGACGCAGAAAGCCAAAGACGTTGACGATGTTCTTCTGCTGGATCTGCTTGAGCATGGCGTCCAGGACGATGTATGTGCCAGTGCGACCGACGCCAGCGCTAAAAAAGTAGATTAAGATATAACATAGTAATTATAGAACCAATACTTGGACTCCTTTGAAGTTGAATAGCCCACCTGCAGTGCACGACTATGGGACCAGCCTCTGCGGGATTGGCGGCCGAGGATTTCTTGACAAAGTTAAGCACGGGTAGGGGATGATCGGGTGTTCCGTGGTCGGGCCAGTTGGTGTAGTGGTATTGATAGACCAGCTTTTCGGTGTTGCACTGCTTCTTCTTCTTGAGCTGAGATTTTGGGTCATATTTTTGTTAATTGAGTGAACTATTGAAGCTACTTAAGGTATACCCACCTTCAAGTGCTTGATCTGCAGGGTGCGCACAGTGTACGTGGACATGACCTCCTCCTCGATGAGCTTGACCTGGATTACGCCATAGGTCTCCACCCCATCCTTCGGCCAGTACATGTCGCACTTGCGCCGCCCGCGCTCCACAAGATTGGTGATCATCACGATGATGGCCACCCTCTGTTCCCAGATCATGCGCCAGAAGCAATCGAAGGTGTCGGGCAATGGACCCTGGGTGCCGATGAAGGCATGTCCCTTCTGGTAGCCATCGATGAAGTTGGCATTGATGTAGTCCAGATTCTTCTTCTGTCCCGGTGTGGGATGCAGATGCACCCGACTGTGGTCATCTGTGATTTACAAGTTGTTCAACAATAATTATTTGTAATAAAAACATGCCATTAAGGTTTCAAGTTTCAAGCAGTCATAAAAGGTAGTTATCTAATAGAACTACGACTTACAGGCCGTGATGTTGAGATAGCGATTCTTGCGTTTGTTCTCCGGATGCTGCGAGTGTTCACACGGCAGATCATCGCTGATGCACTCGTTCTGGATGGCCTCGTACTCCCGGCTGAATCCAATGTCCCCGTCCGCGTGCAGGGAAGCCACGTGCTTGGCGAACTCGTTGACGGGCACAGCCGCTCGGATCTCGTCGCCGATCTTAACGGGCACTTCCCAGTCCACCTGCGGGGCATTTGGATGGTGTGGCGGGTCGTCCAGATAGTAGTAGGCCGCATGGAAGCACTTTCTGCTGAAAGGAGTTGAAGGAAGTGCCAAGTGTTACAAAGGATTGTTTCTTCTCCAAACCAGCAACTTATCAATACAAATAGCAAGAGTGTCCCAAAATTAACTATTCCCATTCACCTAAGTGTACAGTGTGCAGAAGGATTCTCCTGTTCTTTAAATCCCATTAGTTTCCTGGAGCGGAAATCCCACCAGTGACCAGTGGCAAAAGTATCCTTATAATTCGAAGGCTACTTTGCAGCTAGTGCAAATTCTATTTAAGAGGGAGAAAATAATTTTCTTTGCCAGAGTTGAGAGCCCTGGAAACTATGAAGCAGCTGCAATCAGTTGGGACGAAATCAGCGAAAGGTGTCAGGTGGGCGTGGCCGACGACAAGCTCCTCACAAAATCAGAATGCATAAATAAGCAGGTGAAAATGCTGAGAATGCTGTGGCGGCCAGGTGGATAGTGGGAAGCAGGAAGCGGATAGGCGGTGGTCAGCACTAATGGCATTCGCTTTCAGCCAGGCATGAGCACAGTGCGACTGAATCCTTTCGCCAGGACACTCGCCAGCGGACCAAAGCCGCTCCAAGTGAGTGACAATAATGGGGAAAAGGCGGGCAGGCATTATGGCCGTTCAATTGCTATATACAAATTGAGGTTAAGTTCTTGTAATTGGCTTAAGCGATTACAAGGAGCGCGCAGAACTTTGGACCAACTTTCGCCTGCAAGTGCACTCGCAGAGCAGAGCAGCCAGCACAACTTGGCAACTTGCCAGCAAAAAGTTGGCCATTTCACTCGCATCGCAGCCTTGGGAGAAAGTGCACGACATAATGGCAATTCACCAATGGTCCGCACTGTACTGCCAACTTTTCATTCTGTTTCGTGTTGTGGCTCGTTGCACTTTGCCAAGAATATGGCTCTTAATAATCGTGGTCTTGTGAATGCATGTATTGATACAAATCGAATCGATTTATGTCTAGTTTCCGCTTAAAAGGGACTATATAGCAGATCCAATGGCACCTAGGCTGAGTAATACATATATTATCCAGCAATCGTAAAATACATGATAAGCGTTCTATCTATGGGGGTTCCATATCCAACTCATACATTTCCCCATCTGCCATTCGATGATAAAAAGTTTGTTTCCCAAGATTTGCGCTCCATTCTTATAAGTTTTGAAAGCGATACTGATCTGTCGTTTTTGGGAAATTCCAAAAGAAGTCACTTTTACTGTTTACTCTGCGAAGTTTTGTGGCATAAAAAAAAAAACTCGAGAACTTTGATAATTATTTCAATAATTCTTATCAACGGGAGATGGCGTTGCGATGCGGCTTTGTTTACTTTGGCTGTCGACGGAAAAGTAAATAGTACCCAAATGGCTAAGGAAAGCGGCTAGAAAATAAGAAATTCCACCGCCACATACTCTAGTATGCACATATATTTACATATGTTTTTCTCGACTTCTGTGCTTGTTTATCGAAGACTCTTGTTTTTCTCGCTTCTCTATTACGCACCAAAAAATCTATTTATTTATATTTGTCAACTTCCGCCCGCCACATTGAGCCGCGCATTTGGTATGCAGCCTGGCATTTAGTTAATAACTTTAACTGTTTGGCGGCATTTCGTCTTTAGTTTGGCACACACGTGAGGGCTGCGAAAAACTTACGTAAACCAATTTCCGCGCTGCGACTTGCGGCGCAGCAGGCGCGGCGTTGCAGTAGTTGCACCACCGATTTCCGATGTGGCATGCAGCATGGGGCTGCTGCAGCGCTTTTCCCCGCCACCTGACGACATATGTGTGTAGAGTGTGGCTCCCTTTTTCGCTGCGTGTACCCGCGATCTGCGCCTACATACTTGCACAAATTACGTCACTCGTCATATTGGCAACTGCAGTGTCGCCAGTTCACTGCAAAAATAGTACGCAATAACTACGAACACCACGCCGTCACACGAATTTGCCTCAATGAGGCTGCTCTTGTTGTGACGAAACGAGCACACTACTGGCTATGTCTTTCGTCACTTGTCGCTTCTCTTTCGCAGCGTTGTTTATTGATAAGGTTTATTATTGTGCGGTTGGTTTGCTCGATTCTTTATTTTTTTTTTTTTTTTGGTGCTACCGATATATGTATCTATGAATCTACATACGTGCTTATACACGCGCGTGCTTTGGAGAACTGAACTCTAGGCAATTGGCGATCGGCGCTGTGGTGGAGCTTTTCCTCAGCACCCCGATCTTTAACCCGACTGAGAGATATAGAAAAAAGAAAGAGCGAGCTTTTGGAGCTTTGCCTCATCAGCTGTTTGATAACAACTGGCACATTTTTACTGCCAGTCGTAAAAAGTCAGTTGCCCTTCCCACTTTCGTACAGTAGTCATTGCTTACGAAGGAAAGTTTTAAAATATATATAGTTTTCGAAACTTACATATATTCGTAGTTAAAGAAATTGAAGTAAAAAAACTTGTGTGGTAGCTTGTAGGGAGTATCAACTGTGGCGATTCCAGTTGAAATTCTATAATCCTATCTAGATATGACATTGATTTGACCTTTTAAGTTGCATACGCTATTTACAAATGCAATGCATTTTCTCCCCCGTTTTTGCTTAATTAAGTCTACTGCTATTGTTGCTGCCCAGCCACGTAGTTAGTTAATCAGTAAATGCTTGCTGCCTTACGGGTGGAAATCAATATTTGTTAATCGATCGATTGAGCCAGACAACTTCCTCAATAAAAGTTGCATTGGGCGTTATTTAGCCATGGAAAGTTGATAACGCTGGCAGTTGGTTCATCGATACCGTTGATAAAGTCAGCGCAAAGGGAAATTGGGGAAAACTAGAGGAAATCTGTCCCTTTTCCGAACCACCCTCACACACCTTGCACCCCTTACACACTTTGACTTTTTGCAGCGATGTCATGAAATGGAACTTTTTTGGCAACAGTTACCAATACGTTGTCCAAAAACAATATCTTGTCCGACTTTCTGCTCGCTTTTCTATTTTCGGCATAGGGAAGGAAAAGTTCTATTCGGAAAAGCAGACACGCACACACACATTTGCCAGCAAATAAAGCCGTCGACACAAAAACAATGTTCCCAACTGCATTCGATATGAAAAGAAAAAAGTAACACACAAGTCCACGTACGGTGGGGTCTCGGTAGAGGGGAAACTTTTTATGATTCGGTGTCGGAATGCAAATGGAAAATAGTTCTGGCCGCTGGCAAGAAGACAGTGAACTACTGACATCTTGTTTTCTCATTTCTAATATTTATTATTTAGTAGGTGAGAACCTTGTCGAGCAGCTCGACTATCAAATACCTATTGCTTCCGTAATAATCAACTAAGTTTGAAAGTTTATAGATACCGGGGTATAAAACCGCACAATAATGATTTACTACTGCATGACGTCTAAGTTATTCGCTAAACTATTTTTCCTGCTCTAAAAAGCGGTTTTTCCATGGCTAAAAATCATGCTTATCGCTGCCGCCAGCAAATTGTTGCCACAAGAAATTGCAAAGTATTTCCACTTGCCGCCCAAGTTGCCAGTTTTCCGGAGTGTGTGGCGGTTAGGACTTAGTGAGCCTGCCACAGCGCTTATTAAAATAATTTCCACACCCCTTGACTTTGCGGCATTCGTGCCTCCTAGTGGCAGCCACTAAACGTTGATTAGTGCTCTGCAAAAGTAAATGCGAATGTAAATGATTTTGCCAAGGGCCTCGTATTGAGATTGAGTTCTGCGAGAAGATTTCCACCCACCCTCTAGCTGAAAAGAAAAAAAACGCGAAACCCTTCTTTTCATGTTTTCCCACCGCTTTTCTCGGGCTTTTTCCTTTTTTTTTTCTTTTGCTGGCTGACTTTTGTTCTGGCTGCCTCTCGCCTCTCACCCAGTCGCCGCCACTTTGGATTTGTTTGCATTGAAAAGGAAATTGTAGAAATTCGCCTTTGTTTGCTTAATAAAATATAATTTTTTCCGCTCTAAAACTTGGGCAACTCGAAGAATGGGATGGCAACACTCCAACCTTCTGCTTTTTCCAGCTCCTCACGCTGTTTTGCGTTCTACTCTGCTCTACCCGCAGGGTATTTGTAAAAAATAAATAAAATGGCATTAATTTGTTAGGCAACCCGAGAAGGGGTAACAAAAAAAAAAAAAAAATGAAAATAAAACTGTGGGCGTGGGTAACTTTCATTTGGCATACTCGCGACAGCATAAAAAATCGCTTCGACAGAGAAAATATGCAAAAATTCCTGCCATTGAAGTTGGCTGCGGGTTGGGGCATGCTGCTGGTATAAAAACGCTTTTCATTTTCCCCAACACATTTTGTCGTCTCAAATGTTTGCCACTGCCCCCGGCAAATGCGAATCCGTATCCGGATGGGTATGGGCATGAGGATTGCTGGGTTCTGGCCAATGGGTTAACCACTCTTACATTTAATAAAGATTTTAAGTAACTTAAAATTGTTTTGCTTGTCTTTGTCTTTGGCTTCGCCACGGACTCTCGTGTTTTTTTGTGATTTGAATTTTAATTAACATTTCCAGGAAATATGAGAGCGACCAAAGACCCAACCAACCAACCACCCCACCTTTCGTTTCAAGTTCGTCGTGGTATCTGCTATTTGCTGTTTGTTCGAAAAGGAGGACAGAGAGAACGGTCGAGTGATTGCCATAATTATGAATTGGTCTAAAAGGATTAGGGCTTTTTCTGCATTTCATTCGGTAATTGGATAAGTATGCCATTTAATGAAGTCAGTAGCGCAACACAGATAATTTTTGTACTGCGGAATAACCACGAGTCATTATAAGCGCAAATTCCGAGAATATTCTACTATAAGTTGGGAGATTCTAAATTCCGAGATTCTATAGCTGCAACTGGTGCCTGGTTCATTTTCGGTTTATTTTTAAATTCCATTCAGGGTAGTGGGTGGGAGTTACAGGGCTTTGCACTCAGCACTTTGACAACACTTTTCTCAGTTTTATTTATGGAACGGCACGCGATTCTCTCAAGAAGACAGCTGCTGCATCTGCACTTGCTTCATCTGTATCTAGGGCTTTATTTTAGGATTCAGTTCGGGAAATCACGGCACAGAGCGCCACTTACCTCCACAGGAAGAAGGCCATGATGATCAGGATGATGCCGAAGCAGCTGAAGATGATGCCCACCAGAACGGCCAGGTTGTAGTCATTATGCGACTGCCGCAGCAGCGGTTGCAATTTCTCGCAGTTCGGTTGCAGTTGTATCTGTTGATAGAAAAGATGAAAATTTATAGTAGAGCTTATAAGATATTTGAATATTCCATTAGGACATAAGATATATGTGTGTTGATCCGCTGATACCATATACTCTATAAACGCATGCTTTGTGATCTTTTTACACAGCTACATTTGTTTCCTGTGTACTCCTGTTTATGAAACGAATGCGTTACAAATGTGTGTGCCTCAGTGTTATCATCGTACTGGAGTTGTATTTTTTTTGTTGATTTTCCGCTGCCTTTGTTTGTTTTTCGCGCACTCTTTATTTGCGCTTGTTTATTTCCGCATTTTGCATACGATTTTTGCTGCCACCCGAAAAAGAAAGGATTTAAATGAGCGCCATTTGCGAGCGGAGTTGGGGACTTTTTGTGTGCGCCGAGCGGAAAATGGCAGCGGGCCATGTAAATGCGGCCAAAAGGTGCAGGCCATTTGAAATTCAGGCGGGCCAACAACAACAATGGCAATGAATTATGAATGAGCGGGATGGTAGGAGGGGGTGTGGAGTAAGGCAGCTAGAGCCACGAAAAATATTGCTGCATACTTATGAGGGCGTGTGCCCCGCCCAGTTGACCCCACCCCTTTGGCCACAAACTTGAGGTCAACTAAATTGCTATATTTCTGCCACAACTTTGGATTATATTTTATGCATGCAACAAAGTTTGCGGCTTGTGTGTGTGTGTGTGTGTGCAGTGGTGGGGGGAGGCGGTGCGTCTGCTTTTGTGTGGAATGTCATTAAGGATGTTGTTATGACAGGTTGAAATGTCAATAAACGCAGGTGCACAGGAAGAAGCCTTCCTCGTTGTTCAAAGGATATGGTTTACCCACTACATATTCAGCGAAAAATCGACTTTTCTTTAATATTTCTTTGTGCAATTGTACGAAAATGATTTTTTTGATTGAAAATCCTTTGAAAATTTGAAATTATGGACTCTAAAAAGCTACAATTTGTTGTAGTGTAGACAATGTTGAGACTGTGACTATTTCCATTGTTGTGTGGAGTCCATTAAACGCGCCTAAGATTCCCATTACGCATACGCCCCGGGGTCCGTTCGGTGAGAACTCAATAATGCATAGAAACCAAATAGGTGGTCGCATAAAAAGGTAAAGTTACTTGAGCAGCACAGCACAGCCTAGAAAAATTTGGAATTTTCGCAACAAAATAACTTTCTGTTACACCTACTCAGCAAAAAAAAAACCAACCTGCTTTCTTTTTGGACATGTAATCTGATATGGAAACTGACAACGGCGAGGCTGCCAACTTTATGGCATGCCACGCCCCCTGCCACCCCCCTCTCCGCCCAGCGTTTTCGTTTGGCCCAAAACAAAATGCCAAGTTTTTCCGCCATGTGGCAGGTGTTGGTTCGCTCTGCGGATTGCACTTGATATCTTTATGCGCTACTTACAATCCTTGACTCCGAGAATTTGCCCAGCACAATTTTCTTTGGATTTATGACACTGAACGTTGCCGCTGCCACTTTGACCTCGTAATACGAGTTGGTTGTTAGGTTTTGAAGAATCATCTGCAAGGAAATAAGCAAAAGAGTAGTATTAGTATCGTGTTTTATTAATGCAAATGTAAATTTGAAAGGATAAACTAAAGGATATATTATTTCATTTCGAAATACAACAAATATTCAATGTTTGATGTTTGACCCCTTGAAAATTTCTGCAGTTAATGAAAACGCGTCAACAAATTTCTAAAATGCATACTAATTTAGTTTATCCAAATCAGAATTTTCCTTGCGTACGAGCCAATTTTCTAATTTAGTTTCCATCTAACTTCGAATTCTGTCTCCTTCATACGGAAAAGCCAAATATTTGGCATTTATATACGCAAACTATAGTAACAATGAAAAACAAAGGTAGAATTATTGCCATTTCTGTTGTTTAGTTGTTCAACAGCCAGCTTGTTTGCCGCTGCAGAATATTTCAATTACAAAAATATTTTTAACTGGCCAAAAACAAAAGCCGGGCGACAGAGGACAGGAGATCCTGGGGCGGAAGGGTAAAACACAGGACTAAACAAGGATCCAACTAGTTTTCAGATATGGAAAAAGTCAGATATGAGTATGATAACATTTTATTGTTGCGAAATTTGTTTGCCTCGCCACATTCCCCACGACAAACTTTTCGTTTTTATTTATTTACTTTGGCGTATATTTTTTTTATTATTTTTTATTTTTTCCTCCATCCATTTCAGGCGCTAAATAAAAAGGGAAGACGCGGCACAAAGGCGGACAGGAAAAACAACATAAATTTAATTTATTTTCGCAGGTGGGCGGTTTGCAACGCGTGTGTGTGAATGTGTGTGTGAATGTTGCATTTTTTGCATGTAGAATTTTTTATGAAATATTTACAGGTGCCGTGGCAGGTGGGCTTTATTCTATGCCGTTTGTTGTTTGCTGCATAAAAATGCAATTATTACTGCCGCTCCCCCTTGAATATCTGTCTGTATTAGGCCGTTTATCATAGAACTTCTCCTTTTTTTTTTATGGGCCGCAGAACGGGCCAAATGGCCGCGATAAGCCGACTCGATTGACATAACGCAGGGGGGTGGTAGGTGAGGTCTACATTGTTGCCCACTTGGCAGGCCAACAAAATGTTGGCTAACAGCGCGGGAAAACTCTTTTATTTTCACGAAAACTTGCGCATGAAATATTAGCGCCAGACTCCAAAGGGACTAATTCACTTACATTTATTTCGCCATTCTATACAGAAATACATTGTTCTGGCGTTTGTTAGTAAATTCAAACATATCTTTAAAGTTGCACAATATCTGAACAAAACTATAGTTTAAATATAAAAACCTACCGCAGTTTCCAGTTCCTTGGCCGAGGCATTAATCCTGATATCCCGATGCGTATCCTGGCCAGCCAAACGCGTCTTGATGATGTAAAAGTCGATGGTGTTGTAGAACTCATAGGGTCTTCGCCATCGAATCGTGATGGACTCCTGGGAGTGACAAGTGAGGTTCACAATCGCCGGGGCACTGGGTCCTCCGACATCCGTACGCTGGGCAATCTGATCGGAGGGTTCGCCCTCGTTCTTGGTGGTGAATGCCTTGACTATCACACGGTAGTCGGTGTAGGGTCCTGAAAATACGTATTACATATATAAGTACCTTCTTTATTAACTATAGTAGTGGAAATTCAAAAGAAATCATAATTATTCAAGGACCTGCGTAAGCCTTTAATTTGCTTCATTTGCAGTCGAATGCATTTGGATGCGACAGTTGAGGCATTTATTGGTCGTAAATACTTCCAGGGAATGTCAGTTGTTTTTCCCGCGAGTATGTGGAGCACCTGCCACGCCGCTTGCCACATGCCACCTGCCACCAGCCGCCTTAAATTGAGCGGTGGGCATCTTTTCGCTGCTCATTATTATGAGATGCGTCGCCGCATGTCACTGGTTGCAGGAGAAGGGAATGGAATGGAATGGAAGGAAAGGGGGCTGCTGTGCGGCTTTATAATTAAATTTTACGCGGGGTAAATGCAAGGGACAGTGGCAACAATAACAGTGAATTGATTTTTCATGGCGAGAAAAAACAGAAAGCAAAAGGGTATTGCTTCAAGCGGCGCTGTCAGCTTAAATTGGATTTAATTAAGAAGAGAAACGGGCTGACATCTACTTGGATTAAATTTGGAAATAATTAAACGTTGCCATGGCGGCCCAGCATGCCGCAAAAAGGAGGCTCCTTTGCCACGAAATTTGCGAGCAGAAGTTAGCAGGTGCATCCTGCATCCGAAGACGTGTAATTAAATTAAACAATGTGGCTGTAGCTGCATGAGAGTGTGGAATGCGGCGCATAACTTTGTAGCAAGTTAATTGCATGGTGGCCCCGGAGGCGCCTAAAAACCTCCAAAAAACCGAGCCACTTTTCTACCAGGATCCTTCTAAGTAGCTGCTCCTGATGCGGCATATCCTGCGGATGTATTCTCTGGCCCACACGCCTTAATCAGGAAAATTAGACGACTTTTGGGGTGTGCAAATTATAAGCGTCAAAAGTTGTTGTTGTTGGCAAACAAAAAGTGGCAAGCGAGCACTTGCAACTATTTAATTACAAAGCAGCTGGCAAACAATTTGGCTAGAGCCTCAATTATGGCTAATAATAGGTAGGTCCTTCGGCAGGCTCAAGCGGTTTTCCATTCCCATTTTCCATTTCGCGGCGGGGGCGACGCGGAAAAGTGTGTGCCGCTTTTCACAACGTGGGCGTTCGACTGTTGACAGTATTAAACTGTTCGAGTTCGGAACTTGACGGGGGTCACCAATTGGCGAGAATAGGCGGGGAAAACCCTTTGATCGACCGGGACTTTCGCAAATTTATCGAGTGAATAAATTAAAAGTTTGAAAACCTTTTACGCCAAATAAGCCCCAAATGAAAACGTAGTTAAACTCACGTAAGTTCTGCAGTTCGAAGTGAATGAGGGTTTCCACCGAATTGCGAGAGTTCTTGACGATCTCCACGCCAGTTTGGTTGTCGTGTATGTGGAACACATGGTAACCGGCGATGGCTCCGTTTTGATTCTTTGGCGGATGCCAGGACATCGTGATGCTGTTGGCCGAAACATCCAAGATGGTTAGATTCTGCGGTTTGCTTGGCACTGCAAATGAGAGTAAATAAGTGGCGGGGATGAGTACAAAAGTCAAAAGTTAAATTTGCCCATGTTGCATATGCTTCGGCTTAGAAGCACAAAGTCAAACAAAAGTTAAGGGGTGGGTGTATAATAAAAGATACCCTCTTTGATATTTCCGTTATGAAACTTAATCTCTAAGAAAATCTTATAAAATTTCTTTTTTTTTAGATTTTTTTTTTAGATTTTAAATATTTAAAATGCTCATATTTATATAACTTTCGAATGTACCCTTGATTTGTGTAATTTACGGCCATAAAAGTTGATTCCCCAACTCGTGAGTTATCAAAGTCGTCGCAGCTGTTTAATGTATTAAAAGTCTCTCGGCAAACTCAACAACTTTTTCGAAAGTAATCCCGAATTTGTAAACAAAATATGTTGGCATACTTAGCGGCGTCTGCACATAGAAAATGGCGCAAGCCAAATGACAATGCATAAATAATTTATTTAATAAAGAAAAAACAGGAAGAGGGAGAATACAATCGTAAAAAGAGCAGGAAGCCGAGCAATCGAATAAAGAAAAGTAAAATAAATTGAAATGAATATTTTGCAGAAGCAGATAAAACAATTTATATTCAAATGCCAGGCGAATCATGTGTGTGGGTGTGTGTGTTCTGTGTGTGTGTTCTGCGTGTGTGTGTTTGTGTGCAAGGGAGAGGGATGAAAAAATTATATATTCAATTACGAGGGGGAACAGAAGAAAAGAATTGGCGCAAGTAAAGCGCATCGTAATCGAAGCGCATAAAGAAACGTAAATGCGATTGCTAGCAATTTATTATGGCCTGCACTTGCCAGTGGGGCAACACACACAGATACATATGCACACAGATACACATACCCATACAGGCACACACCGATACACAGATGGTGGCTTATAATCCAGCAAACCAGCGAATGCAAAAGCCCTGGCAATAATTTCATTTGCAAGCCAAAGGACAACACTCGACCATGTGTGACAGCCAAAGGGTACTTGTGTGTGTGTGTGTGTGCGTGCGTGTGTGTTGCCTTTGTGTGTGTGCAAGTGGCAAAAAGCACTAAATGGTAATTTATTTTACTAATACAACAAAAGCCCGGCCAACGAGCAAAAACGCTCTGCAATCAAAAGAACAAATGAGTGACCCGAGGGCGGGACCAAGAACGGTAACGGCCACTTGACCCTACTCCGCCCGAGACTTTTGCCATGCAAATGCGATAAAGCTTAGCCAAACACACACCCCGAGTTGCCTCGTGCACTGAGCGAAAATTGGGGGGAGGAGGGTTTTATGGTAACTTAATATGATTCCTCTGACACTCTCCTACACGATGTTTCCATTGAAAAAGTCTAAAAGTATGCCACAATGTATTACTTATGTACCTAAACATTAAGTGCTTTGCTCAGATATTGAATATATTATTTCTCTGCGTGTAGGCCAGCAAGAAAAAGAGATGCCCACACATGAACAGTTGGCTGGGCAGAATAAACAGTCGCTGTCGATGTATAGAAATTTATACAATTCAATAAATGGCATTTCTACTTTCTTTGCCTTTGCTTTGCCGCTACCTTTGCCCACCCATGCTCCTTTCACTAGCATTTCTCCACCCCTTTCACTTCGATTTCTTCTTGTACTTCATCCTTGGCCTGTGCCCCTGCAATTGCAAACGGAAATGGAAATGGGAAATGGACAGGCAGCTGCTGCATCTGCAAAAAGGGAAAGGAAAAAGCCAATTTATAGACTCGAACTCGAACTATGAAGGCGAACGACGACTCACTTGAGGACCGATGGCGCAAAAGGAGCGGGGGGAGCTTGTATTAAAATCAATTAAGCAACAAAGTGCTCCACACACACACACACACACACACACTCAGCCAGCGATAAATGTCCTTGCAGCAGCAGGAAAATGGGAAAAGGGGAGAGAAAAGTTAATAGGTTTGCCACTCGCAGAAGACAGCTGCTCGACAGGTGACTCTGTGGACACTTGGAGCTCCTGATTGGTTCTTGTTTGGCGAATAAAACATAAATAATTGAGAACCAGGAACAAGCGCTTTGATATGCCCTATCAATCAATCAAAGGGGCTTAAAATTCAAGGCATTTCTACATTTCCAACACAATAACTAGTAATTAATTACAATTAAATTTCCCTACAGACCGCCAACCCTACGGAAATCCGATTCCTTAGTCCTTTACTTTGAGCTCAAGGAACTCGGGGAACAGGCGCCACGTTTGACATGTCTGGGCAAATTAAAAGAAAACAATAGATGCGCCTTTCCCACTATTTGCTCAACCATCGCGCCGGAAGTAACCAAGTGTGAAAAAGCAAAGGAAAATCCGGAAAGGAAAGCCCGGGAAAACTAAGGGGCTGCTGTGCTCACTCAAAAGCGCGCGCGTGATTATTTTCACAAAGGCAAAGGCAGGAAGTAGAAAAAATATAACTAGGAAAATGTAGTCGGAGGTGGGAAATCGCTGGGAAAACGGGTGTGGTGGCTGGAAAAACCAATACCGACGACGTGCTCAAGTTGTTAAAAACTCCAAACAAAAGCAGGCAGAAGCTCGAGGACTTCAAGGTGTGTTTGTGTGTGTGTGAGGAGCAAATAGCATTAAGTTGTCTGAGCCTCGAAAAAATACTCATATATATATACAGCAACAAATGGCTCGGCGAGCAAGAAGCAAGAAACAGCAGCAGGAGAAGCGGGAAAAACTAAGGCTCGAACATGAAGATATATAAAAACAAGTTAAGAGTGGGCCGCATTGTTGTTGGCCATATGCCTTATTTAGTTGTTGCTCCTCGTACGCCTCATTGTTGTTGCCCAACTTTACGAGCTACGAGCTGCTTTACGGATTTGGCCAGACGTAAAAACTAAACAAAGGCGACGGCCCGGGCGGTGAGTAAATAAGAGCGAGCGAGCTAACAAACAAACAATTAGAGAATAAACACACACACGCCAAACAAATGAAGGCAAAAAAAAAAAAAAACAAAAAAAAAACTCAGGTGACTGCCTTTCAAATGGCGTCAAAGGCTCCACCGCCCCGAGAATTCGCACAAAGGCGCAAAAATTATGCGAAATAAAGCCCGAAAACGAAACGGAGGCAAAAAAAAAACATCAGCGACAAGCTGTGAAAAAAATAAAAATGCTGCCAAGTTTTGTCCCCCAAAGCTTTGATGGTCAAGAGCAAACAGTGAATGGACCAAAAGGATCCGGCACTTAGCGGAAGTAACGTGGCGGCCATTTTGAATGCGCATATGTGTCTGTGTGCGTGTGTGTGTGTGTGGTTGTGTGTGGGGGGATCCTTTGAGAACTTTGATTGCAGAAGAAACGGGCTGGAAACTGTGAACTTTAAAGTGCAGAAGTATCTGCCTAGAGATTTACTAACTTTCCCGCTAAAATGTCCTTCAATTATTTTGATTTCCACCAAATTTCCCGAAAAGTTTGTTGAACTCATGTTATACGTCTGATTATAAGCCGTTTCTCGAGCAGGCATTTGTATCAAATTGCTGTAATTTGCTTAATGGCAAGTCTTCGGACAGAAATGTAGCCATAATGTGCCGCTGGCCCTGTTTAAACTCAAAGCACTGTCAAATGCACAAAGAAAGGGCCAAAACACAACTGACACACTTCAAGTGGCCCACACACACGCACACACACACTTACACTCGCAGTGCCACTGACAAATGGGCAAACGCTTAGAGTATTTGTTTCAAAGTGCTTCTGCCACTCGGCTTGTCAGTTGAAGTCTACCGATATCGCCCTTTGTATCGCCTTTTTATTCCGAACTCTAATGTCCTCTAATTTGCAACATTTGAAAACCTTTGACATGTGTCTTGTTTGGGTCAAAACCAGAGAACAGAACTCGTGTGTTGCCCCAAAGGGTTGCTAGACGAAATGTTTATTGTCATGTTGAATATAGAAACCGGAAATAGAAATGGTTGGGAATAACTTGTACGGGAAGGGAATATTAATATTTATTTAAGCTAATAAACACATTTAATAGAATCAGAATAGACTTTCAATATAATTTCTTTTGTTTCAAACATTAAAATACAATTTTCTGGCTTAACTTTAAGCCGATCTTTAACGGAGTACTTGGGCATACGTTGGCTAATTAAGGGCGGCTGTCTGGTCCGGAGTCACGGATCTGCTGATGGCTGCATTTGCCTGTGCTTCATGGCCAAGAGCGGAGCGATAAGGCTAAAACGATGGCAACGGCTTTTGTGGCATGTGTGTGTGCGCAAAAGGTTATCGGCAGGAAGTTGCACATGGAAGCACCATCACCTCTGGCCAACACGGCCACATCCTCCTCCTATTTCTGCCCCTCATTCTCATTTCAACAGCCACATCCACATGGGCAGACCCAACCTTCCGGCCGGAGTTCGCTTGTTTTTCGATGCTTGAGACACGGAAACTGTTTTGGGCTCCGTTCGGCGGCACAAAAACAGGCATCAATGTCACGTTCAAAGTGTCGAGTTGTTGCACTAACAAGGTGTTTATGATTTAAAGCGCCGCTCAGTTGGGAGCTGGGGTTTTTGGCAGACAAAAGGCCTCCATGACAAGTGACTTGGAGTGCTGGCAAGGGATGGGGAAATGGGGAAAATGCCAGCGCACACATGCAAGCCGAGCTGTGAGTTTACCTCCTCGAATGCCATTTTTCGTAGGCGTTTCGGTCAGGGGGTTGATTTTCTACTTCGGTTTTTTTTTTGTTTTCTATCCATATCCATCCATCTGGATATCTGGATGGGCAGCGGGTGGTAGAGAAATTGACATGTTGAAGTGCAGTTAGGCGGAAGTTGTCGCCGAGGCAACATTTTTCTATCTCTCTCCCACCGCCCACTGACGTTGAGTGGAGTGGGCGTGTCTAAATGCGGGTTGGCACGTGGTCGGGCTATAAAAAGCCGAGAATTTTCCCAGAAAAAAAGGGCTTATCTATGTTCTTGATTTTGATTTCGTTTTTCTCCAGTTTTGTTTGTCGCTGCGACAGAGGCCATCTATCAAAATGTTTTCGTTTACAGAATAAGGACATTACTCCATTGCCAAGTGTGTTTTGGGGATAAAGAAGAAGGACATTTATTTTTAGAAGAACTTCGAAATGTCATATTTGTTTATGCTTGTTGGATTCGGAAATCCCTCTCAATTAAAGCCCACCAATTATGAAAATGTAATCTGAAATCGGTGGTTTTATCAAGGGAACATTTATAGATGCTCATGTTTTTCATTTTAATGGTACTTTTATCGCCTGCATATAAGTATAAGAGTATACAAGCATCATACAACTTTTTTTGTCAGTCATTTTCCAACGAAGGACCTTGTGGGAGTTCATAAATTAGCGACAGCCGATAAGTAGGCAACATATTTGTGTGGATATCTGGCCTTTTTTGCACCACACGTGGGAGTGGCAACCGCAGAGGAAAAACGCCAGTGACAGGTCGTGAAAAGCGCAACTCAAAGTGAATAAACTCCTGGCATTGTTCACTCCCCATCAGGAATAAAAAGTCCTTGGGAAGTCTAGTCAGCTGGCTTATCATTGCTGAGTCGTGCCAATGGAGCCTTGAGCACGATTCACGCCTTTCGGTTGTGCAACAAAAGTCCTGAAAGTCCTCGAGCGCGTGTGTTTGAGCCATGTTGCAAATTAAAATCAAGACAGCAGCAAAGCCAGCCAAATGATTGATGGCTGTTTTCCAGGATAGAAAATATGTAAGAATGTATGTAGCAGTAGAGAGAGATGGTGGCTGGCAAAAAGTTCAATGATTTATGCTTTTCAGTTGGGCCAAATTTGCTGGCTACTAAATGATTGTTTTCATCCTCGCCGAGAAGCCAGCTCCACTACTTTGCACTTTTAATGTATTTTTTGACAAGTCATGTTCATAACTCAGTGTCCTGTGAAATTTCCACGGGTCGATGGAGAGAAAGTTTTCACTGGATCTGGATAAAGTTCAAAATCAAAGTTTTCTCAGCTCCACTCGGTTTTACGTAGTTATTTTCGTTAAGAATTTTTGTTTTTCCTCCCTATTTTCTTCATCGTTTTTTTTTTTTTTTTTTTTTTGGCTTTTCCGCAGAGACGCAAATCATTTGTCAAAATACGAGAGTACGCAGCAAAGTTGCTGCCTGTTTGCCGTTGACAAGCCGAAAGTTGTGCCAATTTGTATTAGAAACTTTCAAACCTTGCGCCTGCGACATGTCCGACTTTGGACTTTGAGTGCGGCTATATATAGTAGTATGATACTATATACTATATGTGCACAGATCATGGACATGGTCCAGTCTATGTGGCAAGCACTTTGCTGCAAGTTCAAGCTGCGAGTGGAATATTTAAGTTCGAATTGCTGGCGTTGCGGTTTCAGCCGCACACTATTCACATTATCAAGAATCAAAAGTTAACGTTTAATATACTTTATAGTTCAATCCCATTAATTGCATCTGTTTCGCGACACTTTGCGACTATCAAAAACGGTTCGTTGGCAGCATTCAGTGCGCGAACTGCAAGTATCTGACAGATATTATTCGCACACTCACTTGAGGACGGATTGGGGGACGGATTGCCAGCCCCGTGCCTCCGTAAATTCCAATTCCAATTTCGAGCCTCTCAAGCACTGGGTACTTGGCCCGTTTTCCCAGGGAAATGCGTACCGTGGGTGGGTGGCTCACTTGATGAGCTGCACTTTTCATCGGGGCCACGAGACCGAAAGTGTTACTCCAAATTGTGACAGCTCTCAGCTGCGCCTCGGAAGTGAAAATGAATTTACGGAAAATTAACTCTCGACAGCCGGCGAAATATATGGTATGGTATATGGTGGAGCAGCAGGAGCCTGCCTCTGGCACTTGGCTGCACAAAAGTTGGGGCAAACAATTAATTAAACTAATGACTCGGTGGGAATTTCACAGCAGGCAGGTCTGAAAAATGATTTGTGAAAAACCCGAATTCAGCAGGTTTATTAATTAAAGTGTTTCGAGCGGGATGAGTTAACAAAAAATTACATAACTTCGCACTTCTTATCAACTGATTGTTTTGTTAATTGCTGCGATCAGAAGTTTAATTATTTAAATTTTCCATCCATTCACGTTTATTGCTCAGAACAAGATACTATATATGTACATTCTCGCTGGAAAGTAATTTCTGGGTAAGAAACTAATGAATTTGTTTGACTGAAATAGTAATTAGTAATTACTGACGAGCGAGGCAGCGAGGCATTCCATTTATATAAAATTTACTTAATTTTCACTCTGCTGGCACAGCACGTTTCCAGCTGATCTATTTGACTGGACGAGCTAATTGGCAGTTAGCTGCTATTTTCATAGTTTTCGAAATTGCTATGGCTGTGATTGCATTTTAAATCAAGGTTTTATGGCCCCATTTGATTTATGTACGTTGCTTTGGGTTTTTAACTAAAATGTTTCGCTGCTCGCAGTCATCAGTTCGCCTGAGGCTTCAATAAATCATAGAAAAGGAACCTTGAGTCGGTTGAATCGAATAACTAACTCCTTTTGTCCTCATTACGCCCACACCTTGTGCCCCATATTTTCTTATTTATTTGAGGGGGGCGTGGTCGCAGCACCTGCCCCCAAAGTGCAACTTAATACGGGTTTTGCGTGCGGTCAGCAAATCAGGCAGCCAGTTTGGCCAGTTTTCAGGACACGGCTCTGCGATTTGCCAGCTGTCAGTCTGTTTGGCTCAGGGGCACGCAAATCGCTGGGAGATTCCGGCGGGTGGCATGCAAATTCATCTCGGGCGATTTTCTTGAGACCTCTTTAAGAGCTGGCAGCTCCAATTTAATGGCATGCCCATAAAAATAGTTGGCTGCAGCTTAACAATAAAATACCAAATAATTGTGGGCCATAAAAGTTAAGTTGTTAATTGTTTTGTGTCCTGTGCGCATCGCGTGTCCCGTTGTGTTGAAAACGAGAGAAAAGCGAGGAAAACGAGGAAAACCCTGACAGGGGCTTGTGAAACATGGCTCACTTCCAATGAATTGTGGCTGTTTGGCACCCGCTGGCCAAGTTTTAACGAGCAGACAGACGGCTGCTTGTCAATTCGCCCAGACATATTTCATTGGCCAGGCCAGGAAAGTATATATAAATATACTAGCCAGTAATAGTTGATTACAGAACAAGAAAAGATTGTCAAATTGGGCAAAGCAGAGCAATAGTAAGATATATAATATTTGAATTAATTTGATTTATATATTGTATGAAGATATATTATAATACGGAGATATAGAATATAGAAGATATAATATTAGTACAATAAGAATAATGTTATATAGCAAATCCTTTTTCTCTCTGTGCAGAAGAACTCGGCCCGACAAAAACAATGTTAAATAATTCATTTGGCCAAAGCTCAAAGTTTTGCGTGAGAATTTTGCCATATTACAGGAAGGCAGGCAGTTGTTGACGTTGTCCCGCCCACTTTTCCGTTGCCCCCGCCCACGAATGACGAAGGGGCTGCGTGCCAAACCGGAAATGAAAACTCTCTTAATTGCCTTGAAGTATGCAATTGCTGTTGTTGCTGCTGTTGTGTTGGATTTATCTGTGTACTTTGTTGTTGTTCCTTCAGCAGATAATAACTGAGTAACTACAAGTTCTTCTTCGCCGACGGGGGATTAGCGGGTTAAAGCAGGGGCGGTCAGGGGTTAAGGCTTTCGTTGGCTGAGAAAGTTCGTAAAAGTGCGGTGTCAATGAACCCAGTTTAGCAACTATAATTGCCAATTCTTGTCGAAAGCCCATCGAACTTGTGGTTTTCGTTTGTCGTTGATAACGGAGCGTTTTTCTGGCTGCCCTCGGGCAGCTTATTTGCAGCTTAAATTTTGAAAGGGGCAGGGGTTATATCATTAGGTTTAATTGCTGTTCAATTCCCCCAAGATTGCTCGAATTTTTGTGACTCTGACTTGATTGATGGTTAATTTAAAGTCGCTGCAAATATGAATTTTAATTGAAGCACGAACTCCATAATGAATCACGGTTTCATTGTTGCTCTTATGTTTTCTTAACCCAAAGATACTTTGGCGACCTTGATGATTGCCTTCTACCTATTTATTTTCATTTAGATATATTTTATAGAAGCTGTGTAACTATTTACCATAATTGTCGTCGACCGCTGCGTACGGGGGCGTGGCATCGTTATAGTTGCCATTTCCGTTTCCCATTTCGCCGGCCACCGGAACCGGAAACGCATTGGCGAAGGCCAACGTGGTGGCTGGCACATCCGGCGGCTGATCCTGCTGCTCAATGGAGGTGGCTACGGTGCCCAGCACCGGCTCCTTTTCCGTCTTCTGGGTGCTGCTGTCCACAGTGGTGGCCAGATTGAATTCAGTCTCAAGTGATTCCCAGCCGGATCCGGTTGTTTCGGCCTCCGGATTGACTAGATCGGCCAGATTGCGATCGGAAGAACTGGTACTAATGACCGCCGGTGATGATGACGACGATGCAGTGGTGGGCGGCAATGAGGCGGCGGTGAAGGGCGATGGCGACGATGGCGAGTTGGAGGAGTTGGTGGGCAGGGCGGTGGCACAGTGCTCCGCAATGCTGGCGAAGAGCAACAACTTCAGCATTGCTCTCAGAAGGGCGTGGTGCTGGGGGCGTGGCATTTTGATTCGTTGGTCGTTGTGATGATCTACGTTTGATTTCACGATTTTGTGCGTGTGTGTTTTTTGGTTTTGGGTTTTTTTTTTCGTTCACTTATTGTGCGCTTTTGTCCCACTGTTTAGTAGGACTTGGTGTTTGTCAGTGTTTCTCCTTTCGTTTACAACATTTTTGTGCGTTGTTTTATAGTTTGTGCTTGCTTGTGTTTTTACTATGCTTAGTTCTTAATTTGTTCGGCTTAAATGATTTCCATTTTGGCACTACAGATAATGCAAAAAATTTATTATTTGAGATGACTAACTCAACGAGTGATTTCATCAATTCAATTCTGTCCCCACAATTTTCATTTATTTTATTGTTATAATCATTTAGCGCTATTATTATTTTTATAGCGGTTTGTTTGCGATGATTCACTTTTGTTGTACCCAGCCCATGTAGTAAAAGTCGCTGTTGTTGTTATTGCTGTCTTGTGTAACACATTTTTCAAAGCGGGCCAACCAAAAAAAAAAAGAAAAAAAATCTTAACCCGTGTTGAACCCCATCAAGCAAAAGCTCTGCCTCTTTTTGTTTTACTTTTATTTATGATAATTTATTGCATTTTTTCAATACTCCTCTGCCATTGTCTCTCAGTTTTCTCTCTCTCTCTCTCTTTCTTTCTCCTCTCTGTTCTTTGCCGCTTTTTTTCGCATTTTCTTCACACTTTCCTGCGCTTTATTGTTTTCGTATCCCTCGCAACGCAAAGAGTTCAATGGGGTTCATCCGCCGGCGAAGATGCAGCCGCATTAAAGATACACTGCCCGCCATAAGTGTACTCACACGGGCTGGGCGCGTATAAATAGGCATATGCCCATATATACACCAAATTCGAAGAGTCTGACAACAAATTGGCAATGCCCACAAACGACTTTGCGACGACATGTGTGCGCCAGCTGTGGGTTAAGATGAGCCAGTGGGCTATCAGGGGGTTAAGGCGGCTGAGGCGAAAAGTTGCGTAAAATTAATGATTGGGCGTAGAGCAAACGCCGAAGGCGATCAACGAATGCGGCTGGCAAATGTTCGGAAAATGTAGCTTATATATCGTATGCGTATGTATGCATATTGAATGTTTTAATAAGAATAGATCAGTCTTAAAAAGACATTCCTTCCAGAGTCCATGAGTAAACCAAATCTGTGATGTGCACACCTGAATGTATGCTTAGCTAATCGATCTCAAACCATAAGCCCAAATTGAGCACTGCAATTTGCATGCTCAGAACCACAACGACACCGGATAAGTGAAACATTCCATCGCTTTTCCGTTCCCCTCCACTCGGCTGGCTTCTCCAATTGCACTGAACAAAGTGCAAATTACTGGGAGCTCGTGCTGATTCATTCAGAATTAGCCCCAACACGCTATATTCTCGGGGTCTCCGAGTCGCTTGAACCATACTATATCTGCTGTAGTAACGCGTGGTGGTTGGTGTTTGGCCAGCTAACCACAGCCACATCCCCAAGCACAACCACAATCGCAGCTGCTAATTAGCAGCTCATCAAATTGCCGCATGCAAAAAGTAAGCCAACGAGCCGGAGCTTTAAGTGTAGTCTTCAGCACTGCACTGCGAGAAATTATGGAGTAAAAGAGGGAATATAGTAGCATGGAGATTTGAAATTAAATTGGTTTCCTTCAGTTCCACTTTTATATCTTTAAAGTTAACTTAAGTGTTGATTTGTGTTTCTACTATAGATTGAGAATCCGAATTTTCTTGATGGCTGACTAATCTTCTAGAGCATAAGCAAGTTGCTATTGACATTCGATATCTGTATTTTTCTCTCTGCCAGACAGACACAGATGTGCTGGTTCTGGAGTGCCACAAGTAAAAGGGCGCTTTATAAAAATAGAAACACAAAAGATTATTGAATATGCGGCGAGGAAGGAAAATGGCGGGCGGGGAAAACCATAAAATGAAATGGTTAAACGGGTCGAAGTCTCTGATCCAACCGGGGAAATTGGCCAATCAAGCGACAATTGTCGGCCATTTGTGGCCAGTAAGTGCTTAATAACGCTAAACGGGTCAAAGACTCGCGAGTGGACAACACAGATTCTACAGCTCGATTCTACAGCGCAAGAACTCGACCATGATTTGAATTATCCGCCGACCCGACCCGACAACAACTGACAGATAATTGAAAATCACTAAAAATACAGCGGGCAAAGTGGAAAAATCAATTGGCAGAAGGCAAATTGCCTGACAACTGCAGGCCAAAACCAGTGGGAAGTCGCCTCTTCAGACTTCTTTTTTTTTTTTAGTGGGTTGTGTCGTTCTTCTTTCTGTGTTCACAAAATCTGGACATATTGACATATCGTGACGACATGAGCCCCGCATGATGTCCATTATTCAGTGCCCCGCCCGTAGATACAAAAACCATTCAAATAATAGACAATTTGTCTGTCTTGGGGTTATGATAAAAAGGGAAAATGGCTCGGGATGGGAAGTAATATCCCAGGTAACCGGAAGAAAATGTGGAAATGCGTGGGCTTCTTCAACGGAAGTAGATCTTACTACGGTTTTGGTCCGCTAAAACCTACATAAGCCGATTACTTGTTAAAATGAGTGAGTTTTCATTTCAAATTCAAACAAGCTGTATACAAATTGTCAAAAACCAAATTTTATTTCTCTAGAGCGGCGTTCCTATTCTAAGCAATTATTAGCGCTAATATTTCGAACAATTTTCCAATTCCCAAACGAAATGGAATGCCTTTTCCTGGAAGCACTCGCGTGCTGCAATCCCACTACCTGCAAACCAAACAAATCTAACTCCCACCTCGTAATTAGCGTGAGATTCTCTGATAACCCACATCCATTTCCACTTCCGAGGAGGAGGTGCCCCACTTGGGGATCTGTTTCTGTTTGGGATTCTGATTCAGCTGTAGTACCAGCAGTTTCAGTTTGTTTACACACCGGAGTCCCCAATCGCATCTTATGAATGGCCCACATTGTGAACGCAATGAAATAAAATCACTTGTTTGTTTATCCAGCCAACACTTCGAATGGCGTTAATTTGTAAGCCAAACAAATGTGTACCTAAATGCATGCAGTCAAGTGACGGAAAAGTAGCTGGTGCACCGAGAAAAATGAATGATCGTTTTGAAAGAAAAGTGAAAATAACTAACACATATTTTGTTGTTATAAGATTTTTCCACTTAATTCATACATTTATTTGTCAAGAAACCTGCATTATTAACCAATTACAATCATTAATTGCATCATAGTTAAGTATATAGCTATATATTTCAACTGCATTTGCGCTGGAATCACAATATTCCGCGCAGTGTGTCCGAAAATGTTGACAGTCATGGGCTAAGGTCAGTGCACTGGGATTGCGAAAATAGATGAAAATGCTTGGAGTGAACATGCGCATATGCAGCTAGCGCCGAGAATCCGGAACCGGGAAACGGGTGGAAAGCCGAGGAAAAACGGGAAAATGGGCGCCCGTGGGATGTGCGAAAAATCAATAGAGCCGGACTCGCAGTGCACGTGCTACGGATACGGATGCGAAGTACGGTTGACACGAGGTGGGGGTTACGAATTCGCTGCAGAAAATGTTGCGGCCCAGCCCCAAAAAAAAACAGTTTCCAGCCGGAATTGTGTCATTTAACTGTCAGCGAATTTGCGCAGTTTATAATTTTTTAAAATTTCACAGGGGTTCTTTGTTTTCTGCGCCACCATCCGGTGGTTTTTGTCCAATTTCGCATCTGCTCAATATGCTAAATTATGATATTTTCCAAGCCGAGCTTCATTCGCCGCAGACAAAGCGGCAAAATGTCAACAAAACACAGAAAACACAGATATATAAAGAGAGAGAGAGAGAGAGAGAGTTCCTCGGCGAGAGAGAGAGAGATACTCGTTTTTGTTGTTTTATTGATTTCTTGAAAGGTACACAAAATGCTATTCGCAACAGCAGCAGCAGCAACAACAACAAAGGCGAACAAAGGGAGCAACAAAAACAAGAAGCTGAAGAAGAGGTAGCAGCACTAAAAAAATTTGGAACTATAATTCTTGTTGAATTCATATGGGATTATATTATGGTGTTTTTCGGTTCGTTATTTCTTTCTGATGTGACACAAATGTTGGTTTTATTGTTTGTTTTGGACTGCCGTCCACTCGGCAGCTTTTAACTTCATTTAACACTGTTTTTTTAGCGTATCTTTGCTCAAGAGATACAAAAGTATCTGATGGATTGCCTATAGGTTTTTAGGTTCGGAAAAAAGGCGGCTGCTGCGCACAGAGAAGCCAGTTCTTTCTTTTCTAACCACCAACTAAACACCTGGCTTTTCATGCGATTTTCACGGTTTTTATTTCGGTTTTTCATAGGTTCCTAGTTCACACACTGTTTAACTCATGTTTTAGTTTGTTTCACTTAGGATATTGCTTAATTTTCCCAGATATTTGCCTCTTTTTGCATGGCCACAATCGGAATAAAAACCACAGCGACGAGACGACGACGGCGACTGATGATGATGACAGGGAAAGAGACGGATACATTCGCCGCGTTTGCGGCGTGCAGATGAATTCGCCGTCCAAGTGCGGCAGCTGCTCGCTCACATACACATTTTGCGCGGCGAAGAGAACGGCGTGTATAAGAGCATTTCGTATTTATTTTTGCTCTTTTAATGTGTGCACCTCGAACTCGCCACTTTTTGATCCCAGCGAGTAGGGGGAAATTCGACCTTATTTCAGAATTTTAAATTCCCACGCCTTTGGCGCGCAATTTGAATTCGCTGCGCCTTTGCCAACTAACAATTTCCAATAAAATGTGCATAATTGCAGAATATTTGCTTATCGCTCAGCTTGTTTCGATAGCAGCCGGTGGGCAAGTACACGTTAATATTGGATATTTCCTATTATCTCTGAATTTAATAGCCTGAATTGCCCTTATCGATTGTAATTAGTTTGTAGTTGCCATTAGATAAAACGTCACAACTAGTTGGTGAGGAAAAGGAAGAAGCCAATGAGCTTATATTTAAATATAGCCCTATATTATCTGCTTTATAGTGGGTGGGTATTTCATAAAATATTGTATATACCCTTAAAAATGTTAGCATACAGTTCCACCTTTAAGCTAATACAGCCATATACCAATTTATAGTAGCAATTTAGTTCGAAACACACAATTATGCGTAATGGTTCCAAGATCATAAAATAGTTTAAATATGCAATCATAATCACTGCACTTAAAATCCGTTTAACTAACATAGTTGGGATGGAATTTCAGCCCCTTCCCTCTGCAACGCCCCTTTTCATTGTGCAAGTTTCCGCCCACGGAAGATACATCATTAGGCCTTAGAATGAAATTACCTGCCTATGCAGGGAACCACTTGAAAACTCATTATAACGGTAGCGGGTAACCAGCACACACACACACACACACACACACATCCGCACTTACACAGCCACCTAAACCTATACAGACTCACTCGCAGTTACAAATACAGACGCAGACTTTGGTAACTGGCAGTTACATCAGCCGCAAAAGTAGGCGTTAAAGCACTTAGATTTATGGTCCTACACGCACACAGCCAAAACACGCCCACACCCGAAACTCACACACACACACACGCACAAAGTCGAAGTCCTGGCGTATAAGTATAGGGATCTATATAGGTATGTGGCATACAGCCTTTGGCAGCCCAGGACTTTGACTCGTTTTATGCATTTAATAAAAACTTTCACTTCAGCGCTAGTGCTTCATTTTCATTTTTTGGTTTTTCCTCACTGAGGGAAAAATATTAATGCTTAAGCATATGTTATGGTTTGTATAATATTCATATACATAAATGCTTTAAAATAGTTTTAGTAACTTTTTGTATGTTTTTATTGGTATTTCCTGCATTTTCAATGTAGATTTAAAACGAGCAGGTATTCTGTGCAACTTTATAAGCTGTTTTATCCCTCAGTGTTTTGCTTTACTGCAGAACTCAAAACTTTTGCCGCTGCATTGAAGTTAAGTACTTAAAAAGTAATTTCCCCGAGCTGCCAGTGAAAAATCGTAAAAAAGGATGCGCGGCCCGCGAAAATGTTAATGAAATGATTTGAATTATGCTTACGCTCGAATATAATATGTTTCTGTGCCTGCCGCCTTATTATTTGTGGCTTATTAAAAAGTTAAAAGCCATCCGGCGAGGTGTTGCCCGCCATGACCAATAGCCGCCGATGGCAACCGCAGCTGCTGTGGGGCGGAGTATGAAAAAAGCATAAAACCCATCAAAATAATGTTAATTCATTAAGTGGCAGTAACTTGGTCGGCGCCCAAGTGTAGGCTATAAAAATTTAACGCTCGGAAGGAGTCGCACGGCAGAGCCTAAGGATCCCAAGGATCCTAAGGATAAATGTATATGGGGCGAAAGGAGCAGCAGGAAGAGCACAATAAGTTGCCTCAGGCTCCGGCAACGTGCACAAAATGAATGATTTTTATTTATATTTTATGGTTTTCTTTTGCCCCGTTTTTGGGTGCTGGTAATTAGAGCAGCTTTATGCCGCACTCCGTTTCGGCCAGGTGTGTGTGTGTGTGTGTGTGTGTGTGTGTGTGTATTTGAGGCCAACAGCAGCTCACAATAAACTGCAAAATTATGTGAATGAGTTTTCTTAACTTTTTTTTCCGCTCCCCACGTTTTACCATCCTCCGAGATTTATTCGCGGCACATGGCAGACCGAATCCGAATCTGGAAACCAAACACCAGAAGGAACGGCTGGCGAACAAGACAACGGAGCCGGCAGACCAAATGAAATGAAACAAACAAGCAAAGTTAAATGAACAACTTTTGTGCATTATTTATCTGTACAGTGTAAAGTGTGAGCAGCAGTGAGAACAAGATGGAATGGCCGCTGGTGTGAACGAGTCGAATGGGGAATACTGTAGGATATGAATCTGTTTCTTAGTACCTTATTAGCTAGTAAGATAAATTGGACATTTCTTTTAATAATTTTGAAAATTTCTTTATTTTTAGAACACACCTATTGCTGGAGAAATCTTTATGTAAGTCAAAATCAAACCCTATTTAATTTAAAAATTGAATCAGTTTTCTATGGGCATTGTTGCCTTGTTTAATTTTGGTATGTTTGTCGCAAAGTCGAGCATATCCTTTCTGAATCAAACGAAAACGAAGAGAGAGGGCATGTTGTGGCGGTTATAAAAATCATAACCACAACTGTGGCAGAAACTCGGTTCATTTTACATGGCCCGACATTGCCTTTGGCATTTGTGCCTCCTCCCAGCGACTGAATTGGAGACCTTTATAACTTGTATTGTGTATATGTGTGTGTGCTAGCCACTTAGTAAATATTTTATGAATTATCTGTTTTCTATTAAGATGTTTTAACAGAGCAACCAAAACGTGGGCCGAGCGACAACCGCAGGACCATCGAGCTGCGACGAAATGGGCGCTATAAAGCCCAATAAACATAAGTCTGTTGTCCTTCGCAAATGCACAAAAGTGTATGTGTGGTTAGTACATGAGTATATATGACGGTTTTGCTTATGTGATTTGGGGGGTTTTACGAGTTCGGGGTCCATTATGTTACCTTCTTCTTGGGTCCTTATTGATACGGTTTGCCCTCGCTTTAAAGGCACGCCCTGGGGAATGCGATTTTTAATATGCATTAAAATTAATAAGAACACGTGTCCCTCCCTCGCACCCGCATCATTGTCCTTGTCGTCCTTGTTGTCCTCGTCGTCCTTCCGCCCTCATAATTCCATTTTATCGCGCACAAATTTTTATAGCTGCGCCGCAGGCGTCGATTTTAAATAACGCTCAGTACCCAAATCCCTCTTTCTTACGTTGATTTTGTCGCCATTTTTGTTGGTTGTTAATTTTATGCTTATGAGATAAGAAATTGTGACAAAAACGCTGGAAAATTTATGTGCAGAGCGCTCCGGTAAGACGGTGAGCCGAGCACACGGCATATGAATAAGAGATTCCCCCTGAAAGGCGATAAATGGTAAATGGAGACCCAGCTTCTTCATCAGCACTGTCATTGAAAATCCTCGTGCCGAACTGGGGCAAACAAGTTGCCAGGGGATACATCCGTGGATTGTGAGTTTTGTATTTAGCCATGAATACATTATCGCCGGATGATTCTAAAAATGGCACTCAGTTAAACAACAATAAATGGTTTCGAGAGAATGTGGACCTAAGTGGAGATAACAACACCAACAACACTTGTTGTTTATGTTCATAAATTAAGTCTGCGTTTATTTTAAGAAAAATATTACGGAGAAGAACAAAACCATGCCGAATCACCTGGCTAGCTAATGTTTCCATTTGGAATGCAAATGCTCTACTGAAAGTAGAGCTTCTCCCAAAGCAAACCCGATTACTCGGTATTATCCTGATTTGAGCTAATGCTCGTTTGTGAACCCAACCTCCGCATGGCCTTCGGGCCAACAAATGCAGCTGGCTGGCTGGCCAACCAACTCGAAGTCCGAGCTCATGTTGCGGATGGCCAATATCCAAGTCAAGTGGGTACATGTCAAATGGACGTTGGCAGAACCACAAAAGCAATGAAATGGAATCGCTGTGCCTCCAGCTAAGTGGGTCAATTATGTGGCCAGTGTGCTGTTGCTGCTGCTGCAAGAGAGAGAGAGCTCAAGTCGGGGATCGGTTACCAACTCTTTGACAGCTTTCCTTTGGACCGTTGGCGCGTTGGCCTGTTGGCTTGGCCTTCTGCTCCCAACTGGAATCGGAGGGCGGTTTTGGACATTATTTGGTTCGACTTCGATTCGTGTTCCCGGGGCAGTGGGTTAATTATTGTTTTATGATTTGTTTTGGGGCGGCAAGTGCTGCTGCGAACATCCTTTGTGTGATGTGCCTGCTGCCTGCGTATAAACATTGCTCATACGCCCCGCGAACCGTTGCTTATGCCAGCTGCTGTGCCAAAAGGTAACCAAGCGTCACAGGTGGGCGAAATGCAATTACCACGCCCACTCCCGTACCCTCTGCCCCGTTGTTTAACTAACGAACAATAAAACGAAATTGAATTTTGCGCTTTTAGCGCCAAACGCACAAAGGCAATAACTGAAACAGAGAGGTGGTGGCAAAGAAACAGGGGTGAGGTCACCGAATGCAGGAGTGCACTGTGGGAAACTAAGGGAATCTCTATTTGTTTTCAAAACCCAAAGCAATCTAAACTCGTTAAAATAAACTGCTTATGAAATAATCGCTTCTTAGTAGCTATATATGTATGATCTCTGTCCCGCTTTCTCCCAGTGCATTGTGGTTTGTGCTAGTGTTGGTGCCTCACAGTTGCAGCTTGTGCTGTATTATTGCGTGCGACACCGTGTTGCAGCCACCCGTAGCATTAGGCCAATTATATGCTGCTCTTTTGACATTAAATTCGATTCAATTTATTTGGCTGTCGTACCTTTTTGCCCGCCGGCCCTTTGGCCAAAGAAAAAATTCCCTGCGCCCCGACCCCTCGAAATGTTTCTGTTTCTGTTATTGCTTGTGTGGCGGGGATAATGATGATGGTCCTGCCGGAGCTCCTAGCTGCCTCAAAGGGTTATTGTTGTTTGCACGGAATTTAATTTCATGCTCACACACTCAGTGCAATTTGCCGGTTGCCGTTACAAAGCAGCGGAAATTATCCGCTCGGCGCCGGCGAAATAAGTGAAAAATATTGCAGTAAAACGTCGTCCAAGTTTTTGGGTAATTTTTAATGATTTTTCCCGGATTTTATGCCCATCCAGGGGGGGGGGGGGGGCTCTGTGATAATAACAAAAAGTTAACTGCGCATAAAAGTGCGAGTTATGGAATAAAAAAAGAGCTGCCATTAAAACGCCTCAGTGGATTCGCATTTTCCACATTACACTCTAGCGAATGAATGTGTTTGCAAGTTCATAAATCCGTTTTTTTTTTCGAAATAACTTTGTTTTAAACATATGCAAGGGTCGCACATGGCATAAACCAAACAAACTGGTATAAATCTTAGCTGTATCTCTTGAAATCAACTATCCAAAAGTGTTATTTTGCAACTGAGAGTAATTTGCCAGAGGACAGAGGACAGAAGAAGTGTGGTTTTCGGACCACCTGTTCATCGGGCTTTCCATCAGCTGTCAGATGATCAACCCGTGCACCCAGACATATCAATTGCAGGCCGCATCAAGATTCAAGAGCTCGGGGACAGGCTGTGAAATTTATGATTTCCATTACGGAGCATGCAACGTGGGGCATGCGACATGAGAGTGGTTTTCTGGGCTTTTGTTGGGGTTGCCAGTTCGGAATCAAGTGCCGAGTTGTCGAAAGAGCTGACTAAATGGCAGACAACATTGTGTACATAATACTGGCATAATAATATTTCTGTCGCTGCAATGATCTGCATGCCAACGTCCTCACAATGGATTCACCAGCTCCAAATCGAGCAGCACCGAGTCTGTGGAGTCGGTTGAGCTGGTTGCCATTTGTCTGGGCCATTACTCACAGTAAACAATCTTCGCAAAATGTGTGCGAAGCTGCCACCACTGCCGGTTTTCCATTGCTCCAGTGCACCGCTGCAACTTCAATAAATTCCTTGGAAAAATGCAATTTTATTGAAAAATATTTGCTGCTCTCTTTGGGCTGGCTTTTCCTGGTTTTTTTTTTCTTTTTTCTGTTCTTTCTCTGGATTTGTGCAAGCGCAAAATGAGCAGACAAAGATAAATTGTGTCGGAGATGCACATGATCACACATAGTTGGTTTAATTTAATTAGAAACTAGAATGTGTTTCAATTACTTACATTTTTTTTTTGTTTACTGATAGTATAATATCTAATTTGTGATATTTTTCAAACACAATATCCATTTGCTTTCTACAATTACTGTAATCTACTGTGCCTTAGCGGGCGTTTTAAATTTCTCATGTTAACAGCTTAGAGGATAAGCGTGTTATAGAGTCAAACTTGATTAGCAGGTGTGGCCAAGTTTTATGGCAATGGAGGAGCCATAAAAACGGATAAAAGAACTTGAAGAGGGCATAAAAATAAAAAGGCGATGGAGCTTAAAAGTTGGGTCAGATAAAAGGTGCAAATTAAAGGTTAAGTTTTAAATCTGTGGGGTGTGCCGGTGCCAGCAGCCAAAGTGGTTTCCATTTGGAGCGCCAGCCAAGTGTTGAGATCTGTTTCCTTTTCCATATATCCTTTATCCCTTATCCCTTATCCTTTTGCGCTTTCCCTTCGCCAGTTCTCATTTATGTCGTCAAGGTGTGTGTGCATGTGTGTGTAGATAATATGCCTGCGATTTCAGCACGAAACCGAGACGTATGATGATGTTGATGATGATGATGACACACGCACACCACCACACATGGTCTAGAGGGGGCGGTGTGGCGGAGAGGGCGTGGCAGCGCAGGGCGTCATAAACAACAGACAAGTTGCACATGCAGTGGAGCATAACTACTCGGTTGCACAGAGCTGACGGACGAACTACACTTGCCAAAATAGTGCACTCAACTTCTCAAATTGCAGCTAAATGGTTATTCTTTTTATGACTGAGGTGCTCACTTGTAAAGCTTTAGATTACGGTCGATCATTATCAGCAATAAGCTTAAATGTAGTTCAAAAAACAAACTTTCTAATGCATCCCAATTTTTCTTAGTGTTTTTTCGCAACTTTACGGGCCAAAGCGAAAAAGTCAGTCCAACAGCTTGGGCAGAGGGGAAGGGTGGGGCAATGGGTTGCTGCGAGGAGCAAGGAAAACAGAGGGAAAACTGGCAAAGGGAATCAGTTTGTGCATATTTTAACTCCCACAGGAAAAATTTCACAAGACAGCTACGGAAGTATGACGAACGAGAGCGGTGGCAAAATGGGAAGTGGAAAATGTAAGGCATGGTGGCTGGTGGGCGGGGTGGGCTGTGAGGGGTGAGGAGGTGAGATGTTGGCCAACAACTGTGACCAAACAATGTTGAAGCTTTGATGAACCTTAAAAGACAACAACAATAGCAGTTGCAACAGGGAATATGACAAAATATAGAAGGGATATGCCAGAGAAAGTTGGGCATATCGAAGTGTGTGTGTGGCTGCATGGCCAAAGGGGCGTATGAGTGTTAAAAAATGCTCACTCCGGATGAAGTGAAGTTGCACTGGGCTTTGCGTGCGATACACTATTTTTTTTTTGCCAGTGTATATATATATGTATGTGTGTGTGGGGGTGTTGAGGCGTCACTTTAAGCAAATGGTGATGAATGCGTTGTCGTTGGAAGTCCTCGGAGATTCCAGAACATTGGCATATTTTATGCAATACTCCAGAGGACAAAGGACGAGAGCGAGATGGCTACACTTGTACTCTCAATAGTTTTAAGGTTTTTCCACATGCCAACCATTTTCAATTAATTGTCAAGAGGTTTACGTTGAGATTGATCAACTAAAAGGTTTAGCTTGGCCAGCAACCAGTAGCCAATAACTAGTAACCAGCATTCTGTGACCAAAGTCAGTTAAATAAAGCCTTTGTGGCCAAAGCACAATGCTCTCAATCTCCCTCTCTATTAATTGATAAATGCATTTGGCAACCGTCTCTAATTTGGATTTATTTCGCCCAAGTGTATTGCAACTAGGTTCGCAAAAGAATCACAGCTGTCACATAAATAATGCCGCTTGCATATTTATTATATTTTCGGAACGCATCAATTTGCAAGTGCCACGCCCCGAAAAATATACAAAGTCCATGCCTTTTTAGTTTAAATTGTTAAAGAGCTTGTGACATTTGGATTTATCTGTGGTTTCCGGCTTCCTTTTTCAACTGTCATGTTACCAGATGGGCGAAAAAAGTTTGTTATCGTTATAATTGATTAATTAAATCTTGCTGGCAAGTTTGAGCAGGACACGCAGGACCAAACAAAGCTCAAAATGTATATGTATTGAATAAAAGTGCACAGCCCAAAAAAACAAGGGATTTCCATTGAGAAGTAGTTTTGCCACTTTAAGTGGAATAGAATCAATTTAAATTGATATTCAATTCTATTGAAATATCTGCTGAGTTTTCAGCCACTTGAATTCGACATTAAAATGTTTGAAATTAGAGTGTATTTTTCTACATGCAACACATCTACACAGATATAGATTCAAATATGTGAGCACACTGAGAGTTGCACATTTTGCTGGCAAAAGTTAAGCAAAAGTTGTCGCAGCTGAAAACTTTTTATAGCAAACATTTTTTGGCTGCTGTTCTTTTTTTTTTTTTTTGAGTTGTTTTAACTTTACATATTTCCGTATGTACGAGTGGAATTCTCCTGCTGCTCACTTGTCATCCTGTCAATTGGCAAAACGACTGACAAGAAGCCAGCTTCTCAGAGCACTCAACCTTCAACCCCGCCCACCGAGCACCACCCACCGCCCACTCACATCCAAGAACAGTCGACGTCGTCAGACTGATATGTCATTACTTATATGGGCACTTGAAAAGTTTCGAGTGAAATGTGCGCCAGTCGAGTGGGAAAATGGGAAAGCCGGTGGCGGTGGCGGGGGCACAGAGAATCCCTCACAGATAACGTGGCCGTATTTGTAGATAACTCCTTCTGCCACTGGCTCTGCACGTTAAATATAATCAGATTAATAACTGTAAACACTTGTAAAGGACCTTCGCAGTGGTGTGGGTAGCTTCTGCGAGGCACCAGGATGCTATTGAGATTGGATTTCACCTATTGGAGTTGAGTTATTGCAAACGGAAATCGATCCTCGGCACTCATTACAACATCACCTCTCCATATATCCACATATCCATATATCCAGTTGCCAGGACTGCGATTAGTCCTGCGTCTGAAGGGCAGGATGTGGCGAGTGCAGTTCGGAGCTTGATTGATTTATATTCACGTACGGATATGCCGGGACTACTGCAATCGACTCCTGTTCGCAGTTAGTAGTTGACTAAGGTGAAAAATGAGCTGGCAAATGTCCAGGGAAGTTTGTTTCAGCTCTTTATTAATTCGACATCTTTTAAATTTCAATTTTAGTCCAGGCATTATAAACGCTTTCCATGTTTTCCATTTTAAAGCCCACCCATTATTAAAAATGTTTCGAACACAGCGCACTAAACACTCACTTTCATATTTAATTATGCACCACTTTTTCCGCTCCAAATGAAATGGAATGTTTTCGAAAATATTTCGCCTGGCTAAGCGCCTGTCACGATTTTAAAATCCCATATGAGAAAAGGCTAGCCGAAACTGGCGAAGCCGAGGCGTTAAATAAACAATAAAGCCGCGCACTTAATTAATTGTGTTGTGCGGCGCGCGATTGCCATTAAATAAATATGGATTTAGATGAAAAGTATTTATTAGTTTTAAGCCAGGCCGCAAAAACACGCCAACTGCTGTCACGAGGCGCTGTGAATTATGGCCTCGTAGTCTGGGCCAAAATGCAGAATATGTGTCGCAACTGATGGGCAACTCAAACTCGAACTCGGTGACAAATCGCGATGTGGTCGTGGTATATTGATAATTTTAATTAAGCGCTAATATATTTTAATTTATTATTATGATGTTGTCAGCTCGTCAGAACTGTGCGTGTGTGTGTGCGTCTAAACAAGTACGGGGATAAATTTGTAAATTGCCGTCTGCTTTTTATGTGACAGCTGCAGGAAACGGGGCGTATGAGTGACATGATATGAACCTGTCAGAAGAGTTGAGTCTATCAAGTGCCCCGTTCTGCTGAAAGTAGTCTATTTAATTTCATGAATTATTGATGCATATTGTGTATTCTCACTCGTGGCAAGCCAATTAGCCCTGCAGCTACCTTTTTATATTGCATTTGTGTGGCTGAGCACCGATGATTTATAATTACATTCACCTGACTGGATCGAACTGCCCATTTTGCCCCACTTCTGATTCCACTCCCATTCCCATACACATTCCCATTCCCATACCCATTCCCACCTTGCAACATTTCGATCTGCGGCTGATTTATGCGGTCGCTCAACTCTGGATTAGTTTTATTTACACGCCATTGGCTGTCCGGTTGGCGAAACTCTCTATTTGATTGCCATCGTGGTAGTATGGATATGGATATATATATATGCATATATATGTGTGCACTCTTCATGCTGCAGTTCATTTTAATTAAACCACTGACAAGTCATAGGCAAATTATTGGCTGATATATTGACATACCCGGGCATAAATTGCAGCACGCATCGCATCGACTTACCTGCAATTGGAGGAGAGAAGGGAATTTTAATTAATTAACGAGCCAAGAGTGCTGGTATTTCAATAATATTGCATCAAATAATTTGGTGATATGCTAGAAGTGTAACTCAATCAAGTCAGCAATGTACGTGCATTTTTTATGCTCAGACCTGCCACCGCAATTAAATGAACCTCAAACAAAAAAAAAAAAATAGTGTAAAATTCCTACGGCTGCATATTATTACATATTTTTAAAGCTCTATTCCTCAGCTTATACGGCAAATTAGAGTGGAGAGTTCCATCCCATGCCATCCAATAGCATTGTGTGAAATTAAATTTCACATCCAATCAGCTGGCAAGTCCTTCTGACTGCGTTTTCCCTCTGTTGTTCCTTATCCTCGCCGGGTGATATTTAATATTTGCCCCACCACTTTCCCACTGTAGCTTCCGACTGCAGTGCTCTGAATAAATACGGAAAATGGGAAAAGCGAAAAGGAAAGGCCACGGACCCGAAGAAAAGTCGAAAGTCGATAGACGATTGAACTGAACTGAACTGAATCCCGTCGACGGCTTAGCGGCAAAATCAATGACACAATAAATATTTGTGCAGCCCTTAACCGTTGAGTGTTTAACAAGACGAAGTCTGAATGTTCCTCTATATATATATATATACATATATATCTGTATACTTATAAACTTGTATGGATGGAAACTAGAATAAATAGAGAACTTTCGCTCGAAGATTGAGGCCAGAAACTGAATGACTTATTTCTTTTAAAGTGCCCACATGGAAAGTAAGTAAGTAAAGCCATTTGAATTGTTTTCAATTCATTAAGAGCTTAAAATTTGGCCACCTAGCCTCAAAAATTTAAATTTAAATATGTTTTCCCCCTGACGAGTAACTCAGATGCAAAAATGCGTTTTAAGGATGCATGGTTTTTTGCGACTTTTAAATTTGCTGATTGGCAAAATAATCCAAGCCATATTTCAAGGCGATGCTTCAAGGGAATCGGCCATATCCAATTTCGCCCTTTTTGTCTCTTTGCATTTAAGTAGGCCATCGAAAGTGTCGATATACGAATGTGTGGCACTGTAGCGCGCATGTTTATTGCACTTTGGGGAATTTTCAGGCAGAAACACGACCCAACTCAACCCAATAGGAGTGAAACCAGCCCGGCTTGGGCCGCTTAATGTGGCAGAAAAATGTGTAAATTTACGTCGTACGGAGCTCTGAAGTTTTGCCGGCTGCCTGGGTTTTTGCTATATTTTTTTTTTGGGGGTCTAGGTCTGAGTCTGTCCCCAAGTAAATTGAAAAATGTAGCTCACTGTGGCAGTGGCAGAAGTGTGGCAAGTGAAATAAAAATGGCAAATGGCCAGAGAGATATAAGCAATGAGCTACCGGATTACACGAAACTACATAGCTTGTGTGTGTGTGACATGTTGGGGGTTCTAAATTATTTTCCTGGCAACTTTATCAACGCGAAAAATCAAGATGCATTCGACGAGGGAGGAACGCATCCTTTGAACGCAACCGAAAGACAAAAAAAAAAAAAAAAAAAAAAAGCGGAAAAATATATATCTTAATGGCAGCATAAAATGCATTGCAATGTTGCAAGCGCTCAGGAGAAATCATAACAAATCGTGGCCAAAAAGGCAATGTAATAACTCAGCTGTCGTCTCATTGTATTCTGATTTTTATTGCTCATCATGGAGGAGTTTTAGTTCGTTTCAGTTCGGTTCGGTATCTGGATCTTTTATTTGTTTTGCTCTGTTTGTTTTACTGGATGTTTGTATAGCTTTTTTCCCCTGTTTTTTTTTTGGAATGTTTGCAGGAAACCCACTGCATGGTTATCCATCTCCTTCTACGGAAATCACAAATATCATATGCGAGAAATCAGAGAACGTTGTTTATGTGATTTATGTGCTAGTGCGCAAAAAGGGAGAAAAGTTCGGAGTTTCGGTTTAAAAGCGCTTCAACAATGTGGCAAATGAAATGCACACGAAATTTAAGCAGACACTGAGTGCTGAGGGGGGTGCGATGTGGAGTGGAAATTGGGAAAACTCTGCTGCACTGGGGGCACGTTACTAGCGCTTTCATAAATATAAACACGCAATTGTGGCATTGGGAATTTCCGTAAGATACTTTTTGGGGGCGAGCCGAAAAAATAAATCGGGTCGATGTGGCAGGCGGCAGTCAGGCAACAATTATAATTTAATTGCAATTTTTTGCTGCCCTGTAACATTTCTGTCAATCAGCGGCGGGCAGGCCGAGCCAGTAGCCAAAGTTTTTCAATTTGGCAGCAACAAATAGCCAACAATTGCTGTTTATATACACAGGCAGGGGCACAGGCTCTGTCCCCGCGATTCAATCAATACGGAACACAATTGGTCCATTCACACGCCCATTTCCCTCAGAGAATCTCTTCACTGAAAAAAAAAAAAAAATGCTGAGTGGAAGGAAACTGTGAAGGGGCGACGGGATGCCATTCAGTTCAGTTTTGGCCAACTTTAGCTAACAAAAAATTAATTTAAAAACTTATTTCAATACCAAATTGTGCCCAAAGCGATGGGTGGGGGGAGGACAGTGTCGTGGGTGGAGTGGAGAGTGTAACATTTTAATAAGATTGAAATGAAAATTTTGTAACAGTTCGGCAGTGTCCCAAAAAAATCGAAGAAGCGCTCTGATTTTCTTTTTATGCTCTCGCTGCTTTTTGTGTTTGATGCTCGATTATAAAGTCGTTTAAGGGTCATGAAACTCAACATCGAACGACATCAATTCAATTTTCATGCCAGCAATCTATAATAAAAATTTAATTTTTCATCATGCCATTTGTGTGTGTATTTTACATATTTTGTCTGCACTTATGCGAAGGTTAATAAAATTGTTTGCACTTTTGTTTTGTCAATATAATTTCAGATGTTTTTTTGTGTTGCTGTACACAAACCAAAACTTTTTTAAAACATTGCATATGTATATGTGGTGCGCAGAATTTGTTTTAATTACGACTGAATTGTTTGGATTGCTCCCAGCGAAAATAGCCATTATAAAATATTATTTGTGCGCGTTTTTTATGAATTACAATATATGCTGTTTAAAGTTTAACTTTGGTCAATAATAATGAAGTATTCGTATTTAGTTTCCATAATCAAAAAGTAATAAAAATTCGCTTTGACATCATCCAATCGACCAAAACTAACTAACTCATTAGAGCATAAATCCCAAACGAATGAGTAAAGTTATTAATTTTTCAAATCAAATCAACGAAAATCCCTTTCCAATGTATACGTTTTTTCTTTTCCTCTAGCCAAAGTAACTAATTCGACAGCAGAGAAAAACTGCAGCTGTATAGAAAGTGCAACATTTGTTACACATCCAACAGAGCAGCTCCTTGAATAAGGCGTCGCTTAAGGACTTTCGAGCGAAAAAAAAGTGGAGCACAGAAGGATGTTGGAGCATGCCACATGCCCCAAAAGTATTACGACACAAAAATGGCATTGCTGCGGGGGTGTGACACATAAAAAGCGAGGAAAACCCGCTGGCAAACCAAACAAAATACACAAAAAATAGCTGAAAATCATTCAGCGAGCAGAGGGCACAACATAAAAGCTGAGCGTCTGGGTGGAACCTTAGTGCTAATGTTGCACCACCCACCGCATTTTGCCAACCCAAATGCTTTTTCCGCCACCCCAAACCCCCGGCAACTGTACTTGTGCACACTTTTGGCATAATACAACAAAATTGATTTGCCGCATGCATCATTATCAGCAACGTCGTCGTGGTAGTCGTCCTAGTCGTCGTCATCATCCCACCCACTTTTCCAACTGCTGGCTTTTACTTAGACTGCTTCACTTGAAGGTCCTGGGATCCCTTGGGCCCCTGCTCCCCCAAAAAACACACTCTCGTGGGCCATTGAATGCAATGGCGCTCATTCATTCAACGTTTTGCAACTCATAAGAAGCAGCAATTGAAGCATCATTAGCTGCAAGTTTTCGAATCCTTCCACACGCCCCCGCACCACACTGCGTATGAGTAATGCATGCATGCCATTTACATTGATTTGTGGCGGAACGTCGACTGTCGATACATACACACACAGTGCATACACACAGTGCACACCACACACACCAGCTTGGCAACTTTCTTCTAATGCTTCAGTCAAGTGGCTCGAAGTGGGGCATCGATGGGTTTTCAGCTTAACCAAAGCCATCAATTATGGGTAAATTTCGCTGAAATTTGTGCAGCATTTTAGCTTTACCAGCAGCAATCGAAAATATTTCTTTTTCCACCCAACTTTAAAACTTTTGCGCTGAAGTTTATGTTTGCGCCGATAATATCGGGATTTCTCGACTCCTCGGTGCGCTGTTGTTTTTTTTCCCATCTTATTCATGAAGGCGTTCCTCAGCTAGAACAAAAATAAATTCAATACGTTCGGCGAGAAAGGAGAAAATAACAAAAAAAATAGAGCAGAGTCTGCAAAATAAGCAGATGCAAACACACACATAAAGAAATGTTGCTGGGTTGTTTATGAAACTTAAAGAAATATGATATTTTTCCGAGCTCGTACTATGCAGCACTGTCTAGTCTTTCTAGCCCAGCTGGTAACTATTTGCTGCACAGTTGAGCTATTTTTTTTTTTTTCAGTGTACACCTATACTTATGGGTGCGTGGCTCTTTTAGATCTTATCATACATATGGGTTGCCTTAGCTGCTTGTTTTTGCCCGCTTTTGTTGGGGCCGTTGTTCCATGACGTTATCACGTACGCTAATGCGACAAAAGCGCAACGACGAGCAAAATGTTTTGAAAATTTACTTAGCCCGGCTTCGCAGCGAGTGGCCCGCACCTTGGCCCCTCGGTTGCCTCGGTTGCCACGGTTGCCCCAGTTGTTTCCTGCCCTGGGTTTCTGGGTTATCCGTTTTCCCAGGGCTCTGCGGCTTCGACAGGCAGCTTCTTATAGGGCATATCCTTTGTGGCCGGCCTTAAGACTGTGTTTTCCTTATTTTATTCCTGCTTTATTTGCATTCCTTGGGCCACATCCGCTGTCGCTTCCTGGCGCTTCTTTAAGCGCAAAATACTTTTCCGCCGCTCGAGTGGCAGAAAAATGAAAATATTATTTGGGACGCGTGCTTTTTGGCCATGCAGCACACGCTGCGTATACGTAACGCTCAGGTTAAACGGTCACATATACATACACATGTAGGTTTTTACAGTTCGCGGCGAAATAATGTTTTATTTCAAACTTGAATGTATGGAAAAAGTTGATTGCAAATAGAGCATATTTAAGAAATTACTTTTATATAGATATTAGATGGACAGCGTTTATAACTTGTTACAGATCCTTAATGATCTGTTAAAACGCTATAATTTAAGTTAATTTTTAGGTGGCTTCCCATGCCGAGGCACTTGTTTTGTGTCAGATTTATTAACTTGAACTTGGCTGTATTTCGGGCACGAAAAATCCCACATAACCGCAAATGTACAATGCAGGCAGGGCGGCCTGTTCCGTGCCGTTCTGGTTTGGTCTTTGGTCTGGTATGGTTTGGTTTGGTTTGGTTTGGCTGGATTTTCGTTTTGGTGCGAGTCTGGTTTTGGTTCCGATGCTCGGCCCAGGTGCGGTGTGCGGTTCTGGGGGCGTGGCCGTCGCGTTGTAGGCGTCGTGATGTGTTTATACATTTCGTGAAATGACAGAAATTGAATAAAATTTATGCGTTTTACGCGACGCAGGTCGAACCGCATATGGAACCTGCATGCTCCCAGAAGCGAAACCAGAAACCGAAAAAAAAAAAAATAGAAATTGGCGGTAGGAAGCACACTTTCCCACCGTGTAACGTCCTCGGTTGTCGCAATTTTGGGTTTGAAATATGTGCAAAGGTCGCATGATGTGTGCTCGCTGCGAAATGTTTTCTTTTCGACGCTGTTTTTCAAAAGAGTCGACAGCGGCTGCGGGCTAAATGCAAAACACTCAAATTTGGGACTTTAATGCATTGCAGTGCCAGCAATGCCAGCTAACTATAGTAAGCTGTAATTTGTTTTTTTTTTTATATATATTTTTTTCCCCCTGTTCAGGGCTTGCCAAAGCCTGCAAATATGTTGCGCAGAAGTGCCACTCCCCGAAAGTGCGAAAACCTGACCTTATGCCAGAAAATTCCGCTGGACGAGCGACCGCATGCCATAAATGCTTAAATCAAATTAACGCTGGAAAGGAGGGCTGAACCAACCCGTTGGCAAGAGCTTAAGTTATGCAAAACGCTGGGCGTGGCCCCCACAATGGCTGCAAATCAGGATAACTGCCCGGAGCGGGGAATTTCGCTGGCAAATAGGTGAAAACAATGGCCAGGACAGCACAGAGGAGTGGAGAACAGGACTCTCGGTCATTGCAGGTTGTCATTGTGTCGGCTTAAGACAGGCGAACAAGCCAGAAAGCCCTGATTAATTGGCGCTATTTATAATTAAATTGCGTCCTAAGCTGTAATCACAGTTCTCAGTCGTCGCCGGTTGCTAAGCCCCATTCTCCACTTTCTTCATGCCCCTCCTATTCATTTGCCCCTTTTCGCCTTTGTGGAGTGTCAAAGGTTTTCTATCTTCAACTACATCAAAAGCGGCAATATAATTTCCCCACAAATGAGCGTTCTGATTCAATTAATGCCTCTTTGACTGCAAATTCTAAGGGAGTTGAATTCAAGTCCTGGCGATGTCCTTGCCGCCTTGCAGATGCAAAACTCGACATGTTGTGTGCCAAGGATATGGGCAAACAGGATTTCCAGGCTAACAGGCATTTGCAACAAAATGCAGCAGACTAAACAATCTGTAAAAAAAAAAATATATAAAACCAACAACTTGGCCAGATGGACGGTGGAACTAAAGGAAGAGCATTTGAGAAATTCATTTTATTTACTTCTAAATTTTGTACTTGCCAACGAAAGTAAGTCAAATATTTGAGTACACCAAATAGACTCATATTCATCTCTGACTTTTCTGTTCTGTGTGCACTCGATTCTTATGATAAAACAAATTTTGATGGTAGGAATCTTAAATTCAACTTTCTCTTTAGGAACTACTCATTTCTCTTGATGTTTTTTTGCCCCACTGTGCGCCTTTTGGCCAGGACATTTCCGCTGTCCTGCAATCGGGGCTCTTGTAGTTGTAATACCACCAACAACATGAGTAACACCAGCGACAGCAACTACAACAACGAGGGGCGCATTTCAAATGCAAATGTGTTTGTGGTGTAAATGCAATTTTACAAAATTTTATATAAGCCAGGAGACAGCAACAACAAGAAAGGAAGAAAAGCAACGACAATGTGCATAAAATTTCCGAGGATTTACATTTTAAAAACGCACAAAAAAGCTGCAGCAGCCAAGGAAAATGCTCTGGGAAAAAGCGGGGAAAATTCGTGTTGGCAGACGGGAAAAGGATGCTGCATATGAGGTCCTAGCTGGTGTTAGTTTGCAAATGCGGTTTTAACGCTTCTGCGTTGGCGACTGCGCGAAGACATTTGGCCAAAACAGCGCGGCAAAGCCAAGCCGACTGCAATTTGGCTAAGTGCGTGGGGAGTGGGCCAAAACTGCAAATGAAAATGTGCAATGCACATGTGTGCATGGCACACACACACACACACATACAAACTGCTGCTGCAATCAGTGCCAGACACACATGGGCTTAAGGCTTAGGGCTTGGGCTTTGGGCTTTAGGCCTGGCCAAAATGTTTTGCCTACTTGCTACTTGCTGCCACTTGGTTACAGCCTCACTTGGCACTTTCCACTTGCCATCTGCCAGCCGGCTGCATAAATCTACGTCTCTTTTATTACGAGCTTTTGAGCATTTAAATAAATTTCAAAGCTTTGGCCAGAGCTGATTTACGCAAAAGGGGACGGCGGCCAGGGGAGTGGTCCTTGCTGAAAAGGGGGAGTGGCAGTTGGCATATTTAGCGTTAAATGTGCATAGTTTTGTCTGCGGCAGCAAACTAACCACGTGAAAGTCGCTTGCGGAAACTAATACAGAGCAGCCTGGACTCACGAAAAGCCAAAATACTGAAAGAAAATTATGCCATTTAATATTTAGTATTTAAATATGAAAGAAATCTCGAATGACTTGTTATAACATTTCTATATTTATTTAGAGTTTTCAAAATCCTTTCCACTTCTTACGTATTTTCAACAAACAATTGTTGATTTTTAACAGTGCATCGACCGAGACGATGTGCAACATGACAGGCTGAAGTTGAGTGGCTCACACCCACACAAATGCGGCTGCAAGGACGATGGACGGAGACAGACACATACACAGATACGGATACAAGGATAGACACACATGGACCGCAGCTGGGCAGGCTAACTGAGTTAGAGCTGCCGAAAGTTCTGAGGGGCAGAAGAGCAGGGATCCCGAGCTGGGGGCAAACAAGAAATGTAAAGAATGCCACTGACAATGTACAAAGTGCAAAACTAATTTTACAGAGTGAACAGACGCAGGAGGATGCAGCCGTGACTGCAACATGTTGTGTGTCCTGTGTCCAAAGCACAGCAGCCAAGTTGGCAGACGAAATAGATCATACGCCCGGTGGTACGACCTACCCCCTGCGGACTGAGAACCCAACTCATTTCCGTCTTGATTAACCAATCGAACTGGTGGAGAAGTCAGTTAATCATAAGAGAACCTTCATTTAGGCCAAAATACAGCTCAAGGCAGGTGGCACTTTCGTAACGGCCAGTCCAACTGTCCCGACCCATTTTGTCGGAAAATTCAGAATGTGATTTAAGCCGATCTCTGGCAAAATGTCATGTAATCTTGGCCCTGGGTTGATTACTTTGTTTGCCATCTGATTGCCGGCTTTGTCCTGCATTTTCCGTTTGTTTTTTTGGGGATTTAAGGTGCTGCTCTGCACTTAATTGCTTAGATTTGTTTAATTTAAGCCGATTATACACGACCACAATTTGTTAAAAGCTTTACGTGTGCGATTGTGATTGTGTTTACGCCCAGGTGTCATGTCTATTATCCATTAATCGATACGTCAGTGGATTGGATTTGAAAAATGGATTGCGAAGTACACATAGAAAAACATTGCACACTCGTATTTACATACATAAATAAATGCCCAAATACTTTGGGCTTAGCGTGCTTTTTCTACAATGCTGGGACTTTTACCACCTATTTTTTTTTCCGAGTGTCTGCACATGTGATGGCCAAACTATGCGAACCTTAACCTTATCGAACACCCGTCAATGGCCGAAATGGAACGGAGGAAAATGGCAGGGAAAAAAGTTTGGAAAAATGTAATCAAGCACGTAACTTGCACAAATTTTCTGCACTTTTGCCGAAGCCAAAAGCGGCAAAAGCCCCCAGGCCAAAACGCACACACACACACATACACATACGCCGAGTAACATGAACGGTGACAGACACGCACGCCTGAGTGCTGCCACGCCCACACTAGCACAGATACCCATCCGCCCACACACATACACACACACACACTCTGCGATACTGAGGTGCCATCAGAAAGATTGCCGGCTGCCCTGTTTGTCCTTGTTGTTATTGCAATCCTTTTGACTATGAACTGCAGACAAAAAAAAGGATACGAAAGAAATCGAACAGGAAAAAAGATTGTTCCCCTCCAACGGATCAAAATACAAAAAGTCAAAAGAAAAGTTAAAGACTTTAAAATCCGCCCGGGGCCAAAGTGATTGAGCGTGTGTCGCAACGAGAGCAGGGAATTTGTCAAAAAAAAAAAGGAGAACTTTCCAAGGATGATTCGTAGGAAAAGGGAGATGTCAGGTGAATACACAGAGACAAAAATGTTTACAAGAAAATTCGCTTCAAAGTGCTTACACATACATTCGACTTTGATGTCCCTAAGTGGTTTAGTTCAATTAGCAGCATCTAAATAAAATATTACGCGCATCCTGGGAAAGAAGTTGTTTGCGAGTCCATTGCGAAGGATCTGATTTGTGTCTGCCAGTGCAGAATACACCTGTAACAGAGCTCAGACTGAGACCATAGCTGGTTCCCTTAATAGACTCATGGCTGCATAGTCTCATGTCCCCCAAAAGGCGCTCGAAAATCAAATGAAATTGATCCCGCAGACAAAGCGGAATGAAGGGAAATCAAAGGCGGAGACTGGATGGAGGGGTATCCTTTGGCGAAAAAGCGCAGACATGATATGAAATTATTTGTCAACGCCGAATGCCATTTTCAACAACTTTCCGACAACTTTCATTTCGTTTTCATTCTGGCAGGCGACTTGCCCCGGCTTCGAGTGTCCCGACAACTCGTGGAAAATGGCAGGCGCTCCGGAAAAATTGGGCGAAAAGCGTCTTTGGGCTTTCATTTTGCATTACAGTTCGCCTGCCGGCGGCCAATGGAAGAAGCAGAAGACAGAGGAGCCGCCCAGACATGCAATGACATCCATCGCAGAAAGCGAACTGGAACTTTCTGATTGCTTGCAAATGTTTTATTAGCCTGATTTTCCGAATGGAAAACCCTCGGCAGTGCCATCCCATCCCAAAAGTGATATGTGTGCGCATTATGAGACCGAGATGTGGGGCGGCAGGATAAGGAAAACACAAAGGTGAAATGGGATTACGAACAAGATGCCAATATTACTGCGCAGTTGGGGTCTTTGAAAGTAATAAGATGTTCAGAGGAACAATGGAAAATAGGAAATACTTGCCCCGTTTGCATTAAAGTCAATTATCTATTGACTAATTTTTAAAGGTGCCCAAAAGCATGCAGCACCATTTGAATTGTTGCACACCTTTAGACTGGCCATCCTCTGATGATTGTGGATACTAAGTTTAAGTTTCCCATCCAACATTTTTAAATAAGTTTCAAAGGTGGGATCAATAAATTTGTAAAGGCTCTCCCTGCACTATCGGTGACTAAGCTTGCTTGTTGCAAGTTCCTGCGAGTCCTAGCCGTCCTGGGTATCCTGGGTATCCTGAGCATCCTGAGAATCTGATCTGAGCCGGCGGCAGGGATTTTCCTTTACCCCCGTGTTGCTGCTCATTAATTTCGTCTATTTAGGAAAAGTTTTTGCTGCGCTGGCTGCGTTGCTGTTGCCTGCAACTTTTTTAAGTGGTTTGCGGTTTATCATTTTTGGCTTTGCAGCGAGTGAAAATGCAGCTGCCTCTGCTGCGCTTTTCCTTGCACACTTTCTTTTTTTTTTTTGTTGCCTCTTTTTCTGCCGCAAACAAAACTGTGCGCAAACAGGAAATAACGGTAACGCTGCTTCATTTCCGCTTTTATTAAAACATACTTTTCACGTTGTACCTTATCCTGCTGCTGCTTCGTCCTTCTGCTCCTTTCCGCCCTCCATTTCCCGCCCCTGCCCCACCCCCTTCCTCAATAGTCCCAACTCTCTTACCGCTGTTTGCTGCGGGCATCATCTTACTTACCCTGCCTCTAAAAAAGTTGGTCAAAAAGGCTTGGCCTGCTTGATTTGCATACTGCGATTTTCTGCGATAAAGTTCAATATTTCAACATTCTGCCTAAAACTTGTGCTAGTTGCCTTTTACATATTTTAATTATGGGTTTTTAGAGTTAATATTTTGTATATGAACACATGTTTTTACTTCATATCCATTTCGGTGTAAGCTGAAGCTAAAGATTTCCCACTGTTCCATCTCTCATAATGCGCTTTATTTTCGATTTATTCCCCTCTCAATTAGTCCTTCGCTTTTCACCTGCGAGTGTATTAACTATTCATTGTGGCCAAGCAAAAGTTTTTTCCCTGGTGTTTCATCTGCTCACGCTGTTGTTGTTGCTGCCGCTGCATTTTCGCCACCCCCACTTTCTCCACCGCCCACGAAATGCAGCTTGTCACTTCCGCCAGCCAGCCGCCCGCAGTTTTCCACGAAGGAAAACTTGTGCCGAGTTTGGGTTATGCGCCACTATCTGAGTGGGGTTTTTTTTTTGGTCCATTTTCTGCGGCTGGCGCTTTAAAAGCAGCCAGCGGATGCGCTGAACCATCTTTTAGAGGTGGGCGTTGTTTTGCCAGGCGGATGGGGGGGGGGGGGGGGCGTGGCCGATTTCCACGAGGATTTTCAGTGCATGCAAACGGCTGAACCTGAACCGCAGCTAGTTGAAAGTAGCCAAAGGTAATTAATTTTGTAGCTGCAAGTTGAGGGTTCTGCTGCAAAACTTAGTCGCCGGCGGATGCAATACTCTGGATTCTGGTTAGACGACCGCAAGCTTTTGACAGTCCGCGCTCGCTGCAAATGGATTTCCCATTTTCCATTTGCTTTACTTTTCCACTCGGAATGAGTGGCAACATTTCCTCAAAATGCCAGTTGCGTCGTCTTTCCCTCTTTTTTTGTTTCGCTCCGAAAGGTGCATGGATCTGTGCGTGTGTCTATTAATTTTCTAGGATGCAACAGCAGCGATAAGCAGCCACGTGCCACGCCCCCCCCGAAGGGCGTTGACAAACGGGCGGTGATAAATTGCTGAGTGGGGGAATTCAAGGATACAGCAGCTGGAAAATGCACTGCTATTCATCACTTTAAATTTAAAGATTATAGATGGCTTCATTCTGAAACTGTACATCTTAAATGCAAGAGCACTTGCAGGAGATATTTATTAATATTTTTAAGAAAGATATTTAGCTTATTCACACATTGTAATGTTAGGTTATTGGAAGTGTCTTTCCTAGTTTTCCCAAGTGTTTCGTCCTTTTCTGCTTCACTTGCTTCTAACAACGAGTCTAATGGACCATTTGTTTTGGCTGCGTTGATTTTGCATTTTGGCTGAGAGAGAAATGGCGCTCAAAGTCAGTTTCCTACGGCTGCAGGTTGTTTGAATTATAAATTTGAAATTAAAGAGCCATGCCCGCCAGACGCCCTCGAGTCGAAGAAGTAGACAAATTAAATTGCAAAACGCTCCAGTTGCTTGGCCATGAGGACTTAGAGGTCTTAACCAGTTCACTTTACTGCATGTGATCCCCCCGAACCTCGTAACCTTTTCGGCTCCTCCAGGCACAAGAGGCCGTGTCAAACGGCCCAAAGCCTTGGGTAACAGGACGCGTTAAAGTCAAAAGTTGCCAGGACAAGACCATCAAGTGTTGCCATGTACACACGAATGGAACGAAACGAAACGAAATGAAATGAAGTTATCAAGAAACAGGGCACAAAGCCATTACGATTGTCCTGCTGTCGGTCCCTGAGTCCTTGTGTCCTTCTGTCTCGAAAGCGACAAGTGTTTGGAGCCCCTTGAGCTGTCTGCACTGCACAGAAGGAAAAAACTCTATTCTTGGCCACAGGTCCCCACCCCCCACCCTCCAAGTCTCGGCCAACTGAAATCCAAGTGCGTGCCGGCCAAAACGAGCAAGACAATACGGTTTTTGGGGGGCATTCTAAGCCCGTGCCAATGTCAGAAGTTAAAACGCAAAAAACAAAGGCAGAGGCCAAAGGAAAGTGGAAAATATCTAATCAAAGACGACCTGTCGAGCTACAACTCGAAGGGCAAAGCAGAAAGCCGGACGAAGCCCTAGAATTGTTTTGCAATCGTTGAGTTCCTTCTGAGGACATTATCTGGCTGGATAACACAACACGGCCCTTCTTCCAAGGAACTGCCGGATTTTATGGATCCCTCCCTGACTACCCGACTTTCTGACCCCCAGCTAAGCCGCACTGCAAGGCTTCATAATTTTCACCGCATGTGGTCGTGGTGCAGAGTTCTTTGCTCGCTTTTCCTCTCGGATATTGAAAATTCAATTCATATGCTGGCTAAGAATGCGTAAGGGATGTTGTCTGAAAATCAAAGTTTAAAGTATACAAATGAAATCTCTTTTTCGAGTGCAGGATGTTGTTCTTCGCCATTTACTGCCACTTGCGGTTGCTTTGTGGCAAATATTCGGTGGTAATTAATCAACTGCCACGCGCATCGACCACGCCCCACCGAAGTATGCTGAATTCTATTAGGCCCAAATGGAAGGGGGTGGGGGCAGCTGGGCCAAAGTTGCTGCCTAAGCCGCAGGAAATCCCCAGAAAGCGACGCCCGTCTGCACCTGCCAGCTCACCTTGGCACATCCACATGCCAACATATAGCCAAATAAAAATTGAAAGGAACGTGAAAAATTCGGAAATTACTGAGTTATGCCAGCTGTCGCAAAAATCCCGAGTTATATTTTCGCTACCGGTGAAAGCAGCTTATATATATATACATATACCCGGAGAAGGGAAAATCCATACGGGCGAGTGCCATCGTATTTTCGTTTTTATCGAATCTCTGATTTTATTCCGTTTCCGGCCAATCCCGTTCCCCGTGACGCCGGCAAAGGATTTTCCGCTGAATTTTATGCTAATTATGCCGCTAAGCTCTTGGGCAACTTTCAAAAGAGTTTCGAGTCTTAGCGCGCCTTAAAAAACTTCCTTCGCTAAATCCGGGCACAATATTTGGCCAAGACGCGCTTATGCAAACAGATTTGCGCTGACTGCAGGAAATTAAATTCGCTCGTCCGACTGCCGCTTTTCCGATAAATTCGCACACGTTGGACTTCTTTATCCGCCCGGATTTATTTATGACCGACTGCTTATAATTTACGTTCCGCCGACTTTAGCCGGCCGGCGACTATGGCATCAACACTTCCGTTCCACCAGCGGCGGCGTCTGGTGATACCAAGTGAGACGCCTCCAGCGGAAATCCACGTGGCGGTCCAGGATCGAAGGAGCCGGGGGATTCAACAATAGAAAGCGAGACCAGCAGGATACAGCAACGATTTTGATACCCCTCTTTGTATCTACGAAACCAGCTTGATTGTTATTTCTTATTTGTGATGTATTTCTAGATTTTTTCTAGGAAGGCAAGCAAGTTACTTATGACAGCATGTTTCATTCCTTGGAACTATATTTTTAGTAGTAACTCAAAGATTTCATTGGCTTCTTAAAGCAGTATACCCCAAAATACCCCACAAGTAGGGGGTACGAAAAAGGGGAAAGAACCGAACCGAAGTAAAAAAGTAGAAAGGACATGCCTGGGCAGTTTTTGTTGCTGACTGAGCAGCATTTGGCGAAAGTTTAAGTAAGCAATATTTATTTTCTATTTCTATTTGCTTGGCCGAGTGTTCTACCATTTCAATACCAGTTCGCACACCGAACTGCGGTCTGTAGCGGATTTCGAGATGCCGGGCAAGAAGCTGGATGCTTTTTCCTCATCCGGGCAAAAAGGGTGGGAAAAATATGAAAAATTGCAACATATTTTCCTTAGCCTCTGGCCGGAGTTAAACTTTTATTTGTTTGCTTCATTGCATGGCAGAGGCATTTTGTGGTTGAGCGAATCTCAAAGTTGCTGCTCTGCTTTGCCCTCCACTCGCATCTGTGAAACCATGGAAATGTTGCAGGGAACTGAAAAACTAAAAGTGCACACAAAGGCGAATTTATTTCTGAAGCTGCTGCATCTGCATCTTGTACTGCATTTGATATGCGATATACACACCATATAACCCCCCCATTTTTTCTGGCATTTTCGGGGTCGGATTGGTCACTTGTCTGGCATGTCAATAAGCCGTAATATTTGGAATTTTGCGGGTCCCAGATATGTGAAAAATAGTTGGGGCGATCGACTTATTGACTTGTGGCCATCGTTTGCATGCCTGACATGCCGAATTCCCCAGCGAGGTCACTGTGCGGCATGCATCATTGATATTGTTCGAGATCTGGGGAATTTGCATTGCATTCTGCCCCGCAAAAGGGTGCTGCCTGCCACTCTACCACTCACCTCCTTCGTCGGTCATCACCAGGATGGTGGTCTCCGGTCCCAGACCCTCGGGATTGAACACCTGCACTGTCACCTTGTACTGCGTGTACGTCTGTAGGTTTTGAATTTCATGGCTCTGCAAGAGATGGGGGAATTTTCATTTAAATTATTAGTTTGTGTAGAAGCTCATATATAATTACTTTAGTTATACTATAAGTTACTAAAAGGGCGAAGGAATTCTTTTTGAATTCCGATTATTAATTCTTTCTATGCCATAACTTCAAATTTTCGTATTAAATCTATGGAAAAATTTCCAATTAAGAACCCATTTCGATGTTATTTTGTTTTTGGCTGCACACACACCAAAGGACTTTTCGTTTGTTGGCCATCGAAGGCGCTTAACAAAATAAAGTGGGGCACTTGCAGCAAGTGCTTCTCTGCAGCAGCAGCAGCAGCAGCAGCAACGCCACCCACTGCAGCACCACCCAATCGCACAACCCCCGCCAACTCCCCTCTCATCCATTTGCCCATCAGCATTGTGCATGCTTGGAGCGGAAATTGCGCGTTGCATACTTTTGTGCGTTGCCGTTGGCAAATATGAAAATTGCAGCACTTAAAATTGATTTGCAGTGCTGCGATGTCGGTGCAAAAGGAAATTGAGTTGCTTGGGCAACGAGCAGTAGTCTTTGCCTTAATTGCCACTACACATACAGTCACAGCGTACACAGTGCGAAAAAGAAGACATGAATGGGAAAAAGGCTTGTGTAATAACTTGTCTCTTACTGAGAAATTCAAAGGAAGTACACGCATTCAAATCAAATGAGTATTTATGACACTCCTCGACTTGATTACCAACACCAAGGACATATACTTTTAAAGTCCTCATATTCTCGAACTTTTCTGTGCGTGCATGCCAAGGACTTTGCCATAATGGAGTCCGTTCCGGTGGCTTTGTATGTGAATTTCGCGAACGGCGGCTGATTAAGGTTTTAACCAAAGGTCAAAAGCAGTGCCAAACCATAAAACAAGCCGCAGACTTAGAGTGGCTCGCAATGGCCCAAAGCAGCGCACATGTGAATGCGAATCTATGTGCTCGCAAATGGTCAGTTGCCTTGGGCAACAAAATTATGTAGCATACATTAGAGCGCCGACTGCCCGAATTTGCCTGCTGGTGTGCATGTGTGTGTGTGTGTGTGTGTGTGTGCGAGCCCGTCTGCGGTCCCACCGCAAAACCAACGGGTTCTCGACTGTGCGAACTCTAGGCATGTGCTTAGCAGCGGATTGACTGCCATGCCAACAGCTTAAGTGGCTGCTTTCGGCTTTTCAGACGGCGCCAGCCACAGTCGCAGTTATTTCCGCCAAAAGTGTGATATCTTATCCACAGCTGCGGTCAAGATTATAGTTCTTAGACAATTAACAATGTATGTTTGCAAATGTTTCTAAACAGTTCGTATCTTTTACCTTCTACTTCAAGATACTTCTTAGAATACCGAAATAGTTTATATGCCGACTGGCAGTATAACTTTAACCGCCACTGTGCTAAGAACTGCGTGCATAAAACTAAGCGCTCGGATTTAGTGTTTGTATATGGTGGGCGGTCATATAATGCCATTTTATTAAGTCGCCAGTAAATGAGGCCGAAAATTTACAACTGCTTTTATTTTTATGGTCAGCTGAAAGTTGGAAACGCCAGAGGGCGGGCCGCGTAATTGATATAATGTAATTGATAAAGTTGCCAACTTCCTGCCATATTGCATAAGTTGGCAAAGTGTGAAGCAGTGGGGTATAAGCATCTAAATATTCTCTGCGTTAATTAGTGCTAGAGAACTGGAAACGAAGTGAGCATCTAGCTGGTAGAAGGATGAAATTTAGAACTACAAACAGATCGAAAATTTCGCCTGTCAAACAAATCGCAATGCCTCTAACAAAAACCTCACAATTTTTCCCAACTGAATTTGCTCTTTTATCTGCAGAGTATTTTTTCCCACTTGTTCATCAACAATATCAGTGTCGGACTACGCTTTTTCGCCTCCATTTTTGTTATATTTTTTTTTTTTATTTTTTCTGTACTTTTTTGCGGAGCAACTTCCTTTGAGGTTTCGGGTGACTCGACTTTGCCGGCTTTTATCTGCGTGAAAGTTGCGAAATTTATGCTTTACGGCGCAGAAATTTTAATTAGAAAATTGGCAAATTTAGCCCTGCGGGCGAGCGCTGGAAAATCCAACGCCCCCTCGCTTTCCACCTCACACGTGACAGCTCGATGTGAATGCCGCTGGCCATGGGAGGCGGCGGCGAGATAGGGGCGTGGCAGGTCGACAGAAGCCGCAGGATCCTGAATGCTGATGCTGCGATATGGGAATAACACAAAGCCATGTCCTGAAGTCCACCAAAGTGACTTGAGCACAAAAAAAATACATGCACGCGGAGATAAAATGTGGCGCTATTCGTTCGAGAAATGATTTATTTCGGACGATTAGAAGAAAGCTATAATGACTATGATTACTCGCTAAATTGTGCCATGAATATTTTTGGTCACATCAAGAGAAGTCTTCTCAGAAATTGGAATTTGAATTTTTTTCTGCGTGTTTTTACCGCTGCGAAAAAAGAAGAAGTCCAACTAAAGTCGCACGTTTCTGCCTGCAAGGATAATATTTCAACATGCCAGCGACATGCAAAAGAGAGAAAAATGGAAAGGACTTGCAGAGTGAGACGGGTAGCTGCGTCCAGATAAGGACAAAATATGCACTCGAGCACAAAAGCGTGCCACGCTTGTGGCAATCAAGCGAACCCCCTCCCCGCCCCTTTCGTAGGCCACCTCCATCCTCCAAGCAGCCGTGTGTGATTCTTCTATTTTTTGGAAAGTCCGCCGCGCCGAGTGTCGTACGTGAGCATTATCGCTAATAATTTCTGCATATTTAAGCCAATCCCCTTGCAGCTAGCTGGCAAGTGCATCCGGAATGCAGCTGCAAATTCGGAAATGCATTCCCAGTGCTCGACTTTAGTGCTTCGCTTGAAGAGCCTCCGGAATGGCCAGCGATTCGGATTGCACCCTGGGGTGGAATAAACTCCATCCAAAGCCAGGTGATGGCAGTAGAAATCGTTAAAATTTAGAACATCTAAACGAAAGGCAAGAAATAGTTGAGGTGGCGGCAATTCTTCGAGAAGAGCACTAAGCACTCGAGTTTAAGTAGCTTAAAAAGTACTTTTGCCTTTAACTAATAATTTTTCTAATCATGATTTCAAGTTTGCTGCCATTTAAAGCAAATATCCTTACAAATTGACAGATAGCTAAAGTATAATTTATCAAACTGAAATAAAGCGGCCAAACATGCCTCTCATTGAAAGGTATTCCCAAGCTATTTGTTCTGTTATCGCCCACATTTTCCCACCATTTTCCCACCATTTTCCCCAATTGCCTAGTTCATTAGCCAACTTGCGTGCCCAACTATGTGGCCCGTGGAGCTGGGTAGACACACCCACTGTTTGGGGTCCTTGGGCTAGAGACAGGAACAGACTAGCCCCAGCTGAGAACTAATCGCTAACAAATTGCCACTGATAGCGGGCTCCCACGACGAGATATGGTAACACCTTGACAGATGGGCAAACGGAAAACACTTGTATGCCCGCTCGCAGTCGAGGTGTGTGGGAAATGTTTCACCTTTCGCCAGGTGTAAATTACTTTTTAATACGCCGCTGATGTGACTTTAAGCCGCCGAATGACAGGCTGAAGGCACACACATTTTAGGCCAACTTTAAGCCAAAACCCCGGCTTTCATTCGAAGACCGAATGAAAACCCGGCAGTTCTTGTCGCAAAGAAAACGATATGCACGTGGCAAAGCGAACAGACACGAAACGAAACCAAAGCGAAATTGAATGACGCTGCAGGCGGAACACGAACGAAATGTTGCCCCTCTATTCATGCACTGCAAACAAAAACGCTCGCTTACGAAGAGCAATTATATTTCAAAGGCACTTAAGCACATTCTAAATAAGCTGATGAGTGCATGCTTAAAAGTACTCATCATAGTACGTTCAACCTAAAACTTTAATTTATATTCGAAATTCATTTTTCTCAGTGCACTTCGATTCCGCGCTTGCATTTGCAATATGGCGAGGTGTCAGAAAACGTGAAATTCAATTATCTTTGGCCCGTACAACTAAATAACTCACCTCCACGGTGTTGTCGCGTATATAGATTTCCTTGGTATCGTTGGGGTCCCGATCGCGAGGTCGATATGTGATGCGGTAGCCAAGGAATTCGCCCAGTATGGTATCCGGCGGCGGTGCCTTCCACGAGATGTACACCGAGGTGGAGGACGTGTTGTGGGCCGTCGTCGGTATGGGCTTGCCCGTGGGAGCTGTAAGAGATTAAGTCGGTTAAAGAATGAGCCCAGGATAGGCCAGAAACTTTGGCTGGCTGCAAAAAGTTGCTCGGCGGAATGCTCAAAAATTCGAAATTAAAAACGCCGCGCAAAAGTTTCAACCGAAAACTCTCTGACCTGTCATGTAAAGCGGAACGTTGTCTGTGGCATTGTCAAGTTGTCACTGTCACGCAACATAAGTTGCAAGTGCCACGGCCTGTTTTTTTTTTTTGTTTGGTAGAGTGGGCGTGGGTTTCCGGCATCTGCGCCTACATTTTCTATGGACGGCTTTTCTACTCGCAACCATCTTCCTTTTGGCCTTGTCTACGGGAATTACTTGCAGGTTAAATGATGCGTGTGTCGCGCAGATACACGGACAAAAACTAGTACTTCAAAGGGAAAGAAGTACCGGAAAACGAAATTCGTCTACCTTGCTTCTATAGAAATTATAAGTAATGTCTAGTTCCGTATGTCTTAAGTAGTTTCAAGTATTTAATTTATTTCCCTGCCTTTTTCTGAGTGTAGCAGGTGCGCCTGGCTTTGGATTAGCTGGCATTTTGCCAGGACCGAAAGATGGGCGAAATTCTTCGCATAGCTCAATGAATTTATAAATAAATTAAAAGATATTTTGTGTCTTTGGGCTTGACATTGATGCCGCGTCCAAAGTTTGCTCAGCAAATTGAAAACTTCTCGTTTTTCCGCTGCTTAGATTTGCGATTTGGCCAGATGAAAAGTGCCGTTGGTTAATTTATGCATGCCGCAGGCCTAATTTATACAAATTGGCAACTTGGCCGTCGACCGCAGGACACGCACACAAATACACACACACACACAAGCGCACAGCCCTGCAGGAGGACCGAAAGGACCTTAATGAGCTCGGAAGACGGGGACACAGCTATACACAACTATTGACTAATTTGTAACCGCATGTGTTGCAGCTTCGGCAGCTTGGGTCGCATTCCATTGTGCGTGCGGCATAAATGGAATTTCGCACCCAACCGAACGGCATACACTGCGAGAAATGAAAGAAAAATAGGCATAGAAAATTAAGCAAAATGAAATATATTTTAAAATATTTTATTTATATATTTTCAAAACAACTGCAATCGCTTAGGGTTCTCTAACTTTCATATCTGGAATCCAATTATGTTGAAAATTTCAAGGACTAATTTTCTTCACTGTGCAGCGGCAAAGTCATTTCCAATGTCCGTAAGACAAATGTGTTGCTAATAGCTTGTCGCTGTTGCCGCTACTGCTACTGCTACTTTGCCTTTGATTAATGTGTCTCGCGCTCTTAAAGCCTACGGAAAGTTTTGTGACTTTTTGGAGTCCATTTATACATATTGTACATATGTGGGGGTGCTACATATGTACATATGTATATGCTACATGTGGAACACGCAGCGGCGTACGATTAATCATTGTCTGTGGCAGCCACACCAGCAGGTGAAATGTCGGCCAAATGACACGGAGCTCCTGCGGAGGCATGCAGCCCAAAATTAGTGCATCCAGCGGAACCTATAGTTCCACGATGGTTCCCTCAACTATCGTTAACGTGAAGTTCTAGGCTTTGTCATCGCATGTTAATGAAACGAAAGCGGCCACAGAAATTTAAGTGTTTCTACTTTCCTAGTCGGACGTGAAGACAGTTGAGGTCAAAAAAAAAAGGGAACTATCTAGGAGAAAAACTGGCTGACATTGTTAAAACTCAATAATATAATTAAAGTTTTTTTTTTTTCGGAAGCATGTAACTAGTTCTTCGCCCGCAAGTGTAGCTTTCTTTGGGTTATAGGCGGGCGCAGTTAATGTCACTTAGAGCAGGAAGATGCGAGGCGGGTGGAACAGGAAGCAGGAAGCAGTGAAATGACGACACACCTGGCCGGGCCTAGAAGGTCCTTCGATGGCCTACCGTCAGCGGAAAAATAATTAAACGTATACAACGTGAGGAGACTCTGGGTTTATGAGGCAGTAATTGCTGGCAGTTGCGGGAAAAGCTGGGAAACTGCGAGGAGTGGTGGATCGGCGGAAAAACGGGCCGAGCCTGTGACAACTTTTCATTGGCGGCACTTAAAAGTCAGGGCAAGTCGTTGGAATTGAAATGAAAAATTAATGCGATTGTAAAAATTGTTATGTCATGTGTCGCGTAATTTTGCCCGGTGCTACAGCCATGCGTTACGTTATGTTATGTGGCACCGCCTACGCGAATAGTTTACGATCCTGGCGTCAATAAAGTGTGTGTGTGTAAGCACAAAGGATCCGAGGAGCCAAGGAGCAAAAAGGACTCACCCTCACGCAGCGTGACTATGTAGTAGGACTCCTTGGACGGCGGACTGATACCCAGCTTGTTGACCGCCAGCAGACGAAAGCTGTAGACGGTGAAGGGCGTCAGCCCGGTCACCTGATATGACGTCGCATTTGTCTTCGTATAGATCCTGGCCAGCTGCTCCCAAATGCCATCCTCGCCCTCCCTGGAAATGCATGCATCAAGTCAGTTTCGAAAATATTAAATATTTAAATTATACATAATTTCTGCCTTAAATTTATTGACCTCATTAATGTGTAGTGTATGCTGATGACTCATTCAGTGGGAAATTCAATGAACAATTAATGGTGCAAACAAAACATTTTGATTCAGCCAAATTATTTGAACGAATCATTTCATTATTGTGCATTTATATTGCAATTACCAGCTCAATTGCCGCCGCGCCAGCACACGTTCATATAAATAAACTCATAGATCTATATTTTACGTCGCCAATCTGGCGGGAAAATGAGAAAAGCGCGCTGCGATTCCAATATACATAAACCATGGGGCATAAAATGCATTATGAAAATTTATATAAAACGGATGCGGATTTGCATGACACTTGTGGGCGGTTTGGGTCCTTTTGGGATCCCCAAACGTGAAATGTGTGCCGCGCATAGGCACTAAAATATTTATGCGCCTTTTTGGCCATACAAAATATACCCGAAAACTCGTACGGTTAAAAAAAAAAAAAAAAATGAAGGAATATTTGTATTCCGGCGATATTGTTGTTGCCGCGCATATAAATTACTCGCAGCCGCTCGCACAATGAACATTTTTCATGGCACATTTCAAAGTGTAGTAAATTTTGGTTTAAACTCACATAATTTTAGCATATTTTTTGGCACTTTCTCCTCTTCGGGCGCCATATAAGGCATACATTTGTGGGTGGTGGCTGTTGGTCTCTTCTAAAGTTTGATTTTAATGGGGCTTACCGATTTGGTGCGGCTTTCATGGTGTGATTAAAAATTGTTTAAATATGAGCCGATGAAAAATGTTCAACGTTTCATGAATGGCGACAACCAATAAAGAGGGGGCAAATAACCCACCGAAAAAAGTGCGGCCAGCGGAAATTGTGTCAGAAAAATGATTAAAATTAATAAATGCGTGCGAGCAGCTTCCGCGTTGAGTGGAGCACATCTGTTTGCCTTGGCAGTGGGCATTTAGTGAGTATATATATTGCACATATATATATATATATTTCGGTATCGGGGACATCGGCACATCGGGGGACACTAGGCCCCCGGACTGGATTTGGGAAAAAATTGTTTGGCGACTTTATGAAGCATGGCAGGCGATGCCCCGCCATCATCTGGCTCGAATGAAAAACATATGAAAAATGTTGGGGACCTGGTCCTGAAAGCCCGCTCAGAAAACAAGAAAAAAACCAAAAAGGAAGAAATTGGGGGAGAGATTCGCCGGCAAAGTAACCACAATGGCAAATAAATTTGCGGCCTTTCCACGGACATGTATTGGATGCTTTTTGCTGTTATTGCACCGATGTTTTTCCCCCCACTGGTAAGCTGCTTTAAAAATGTTTGCTTACGGTTTTTTCCATATTAAGCAAATAAATATGAGTTATTTATGCATCTGGCTGGGCTTGTGTTTGCCCTCCATGGGTATCGTTTCTACATGACCGACGGCTATGGGCCAAAGTTCATGCACGAGTTGTTGAAACAGGACGATTTACTTGCGCCACAAGTCCTTAAAGATAATGGGCAAATAGTGGTCCAGGCACTCGGCAGATAAGTCAGGCATTTGGTCAAAAATAAGGGCACAATTTATGGCCAGAAACATTATACAATATTTGGCAGAAATAGCAGGCCCTTTTATTCTTCAAGTTTCAACCAATGAAAATAGCAAAGTGCATACTGACACACTGTTTACAACATTTTAAGCAATGTTGATTTTCTCGTTTTCCATTTATATGTGTTTTCGTTAACATTTCATAGTTCATTATACCTTTAAACGTATTTTTCATGATGTAAAGGCAAACAAAAAATAATTTGCAACGAAAATGTTTTCACAAGCGTAAGATTTAATTAATTTTATTCGCATATCTACGGCAAAAAGAAACTGAATAAACATGATGCAAAATCATGCGACGGAAAACGCAGCTGAGTGGGATTTCATGTCCAACAAGAAGTATCTGTATCTGCATCTGTATCTGTATCTGAATAGCGAGCGGACATCGCATAATGATATAGCCAGCGTTTTTTTTTTCCACTATTTGGGCTTTCGGTGTCATCGGGTGAATGGTAAACGGGAAACAGTATCCGCAGCAGTTGATAAACATGTCAGTTCAGTGGGCTTGTGGAGCGTGGCAAGTGGGGAGCCGCAGAGTTTGGCCCAGTTTTCGGTTGACCGAAAGTTATGCCATTGAAATATGCGAAATACAAAACATCAATGCAGTATATGCAAACACACATACATACGCCGACTGATGACATTATCCCGCCTGCTGGCTGTGCAGCTCGTGCAACAGTTGAGGGGCAGCAATTTATGGATAGACTTAACGCTTGGCAGGACAACTCATACTCATACTCAGTTCTGATCCTGATCCGCAGCCCATTTCAATTGCATGCGAGCAAGGCGGCAAATCCAGCGTAAGGATGTCCCCACCATCATCATCATCTCTACAATCATCATCCCGTTGATGTTGGCGTCTTTCAATTTCGATGGCAGTTCATGTGCATATGGAACCACCAACTTGCCACCCAAACCAGCCCAATTCCCCAGTTTGCATATGCGCAAATAAACCGAATCAAGCGAAAATGTAAATAAGAGGCGTTGTGAAATAAAGGGAACGACGGGGGTCGATAAGGGGCTCCTCGACAGCATCAAGAACTCGAATCGACTTGACTTGACTCTACTCGACTCACTCCCATGTCGATGCGAATTTACATAAAATGCAGTCTGCAGCTCTACCTCGCCGGAGAATGAGATTGGAGAATGGAGATGGTGATGGCGGCGGGTAGGGCAGCTTCATTTTGAGAACACGCTGCCCAAAAAAGTATGCTATGCTGCGTATAAGCTCTGCGTGCACCGTGAGAAATACTACTAAATTCGAATTTCAAAAATTCTCTCTTAGAGTAAAGCGTTGTATTTGTTTAGAATTGTCAGTGACTCAATGATCTATTTATTTTAGTATTTATTCGTAAGAAACTTTTCTCGGACCTCCACTAATTTCTCCAAGTGTAGTGCACTTGGCAGGCGGCGGCGCGTGTTCACATTTCCTTCAGTGTTTGTGTGGGTGCAGTTATTTCTTATTTTGCATAAATGCACCGCAGGCTCTGCTTTCCAGTTGGCTGTCATCGATTGTGCCGGGAAAGCCAGTGTCTTGTCGGGGACACGCCCCCAGCCACACAGCCCCAACGCCCCCTTGTCCCCCCTGCGCTACTGCAGTTGATGGAAATTTATTGAAAAAGTTTCGCTTTTTGGTATTTTTTGCCCACATTTTCGCTTGGCCTTTGTACCGCGTTGGCGGCGCTCGCTTTTTATTTCATGCCCCGCATTGAGTTCAAGTTATTCGGAAAATAGCCAGTGCCGCACAATGGCAGGCGTATGTGTGTGTGTGTGTGTGCATGGGTGTGCGAGCTCGACTTAAACCGGGGGAACACCCTTCGCACACACACATGCTCATCGATGCACAGATGGCTTTATACGCGTGCCTGTGCTTTCTTTTCTATTTAAATGGAGCACAAGTGAAGTGCGTATCCCCGTAGTCATGCATGTCATGCATGTCGTCATACTTTTACATATTAATTAAAGTACGAGTACCGCCAGAGACCAATGGGTGGAATTTACGCATCGAGGCTTACGGTGCAAATATATTTATAAAATATACTCATAATTGGAAGCAAAATATCCACTAGGTTGCATACTTAAAATGTTTACTTGTTTACTTTTATGATGCACCCTTAGAAATAAATTATCAAGCTCTGGCACTGATTTTTAGTGGTTATCTCTAGTACTTTCCTTCTTAAAATGATGGAAATATTATGTGCCATGTAATAAATGCCATATTTAACGATAATATTTCAAACGCAGCTGTATCTTTAACCCGCCTATAGCCGCATTAATTTAATTGAATGGACTCGCGCTAATCAGGTGGGTGGCTCAAGTCAAAGGCGGGGTCGTGGCAGTGGGCGTGGCTAGCCGCTCAGCATCCAAATGCCGCTGATGGGCGCATTATGGCGGATAGTGTGCATCCTTTGCTCGCTAATTCATTAGCGCAATGGGGTCAGCCGCAGTTCGCATCCTTTGGCAAAGCGCCTTTGCGTGTGTCAATCATGGCTGCGCGTCCATCATCGCCACAGACAGCTCTCCGCCACCACCTACCTGTCCATCCGCCCAAGTGCACTCCACCCGCCCACTGGCACTTCATCAGCTAAAACAAGCCATTCTGGGGGGGGAGAGTGCTGGTCAGTTGGGGCTTAGGGCACCTTCGAAATATATCTTATACTATTTGCAATAAAAGAAAGCTTTACATATGTACTTTATAGTTATTTCTTGCAAGTATTATATCTCTTAAATGAATACCCCTTAAAGTTTTTAGTTTTATTCAGAGTTGGCACCTCTGGTGGCGCTTCGTTCTTGGGCATGGCAACACTTACCGCGTTTCGATAATAAAATGCGTGACGGGCGCATTCCGCGGATGCTGTGAGTGCGCCCAGGATAAATTCACCGAGCGTGATGTGAAACTTATCAACAATGGTCGCTCCGGCGGATCGGGCACATCTGCAGGGAAGAGAGGAGAAAAGTGCAGGCTATCAGTGGAATGCAAATGGGAATCATGTCAAGGCGAGGGCGACAACAATGCAAACAGGGAGTGTGGCATCGATGGTGAAATGAAGGGCACCGAAGACATATCGTTAATGGAATCTGGGGCCAGAGGATGTTGGTCAAGTAAACCGGAAAAATCATTAAAGCAGTTAAGTGTTTCATTAAGAAATCAGCGCAAATGAGCGCAGAGTGGGATAATTTAAATGAAACCAATGGCTTTTTTCTTGAGAACTCTTGAGAAATGGTTGAAACTTTACAATGCAAATTAAAAAACTATACAGAAATCGAATTCCTTAATAAACCGAAACACTATGGGATGAATGGATGTTATATTGGCTTTCGGTGAAGTCCTTTCTTATGGAATGCAATACTCACCCTGGACCAGCAAATCGACAATGGCTTCTGGTATATGGCGATCGTTCACCAGGCATATGTATTCCGAGGTATCACTCGCTAATGAAGGGGAAAACTGCAGGCCGAAGTTGTCCGAAAGAAGTTGAATCTGTAACGAGATGAGATGAGAAGGGAACCTAATTAGAACTCCGTTGGTGGGATATGGAAATTAAAATCTAGATATTTAGTCGAACGACAAGAGTTTCCACTTTCGGGAGGGAAAACTTGTAAATAGCAGCCAGTCTTACACACATACATGCGTATGTATGTACTGGTAAAGGAAAACAAAATTTAGGAACTCTGTCATCGAGCAAGCCTAAAAGTTTTTCCTGTTTCCTCGGCAAATTTGTTTTGGCCACAAATGCAGGCTCTTGCCCATAATTGAACTATGTGTCTTGCCCAACTTGAGCATGAAGCCAGCTGCTTTGGCAGTAAATTCATTCAAGATTTGTTTGTTTTTATGCTTTGATTTGCAGAAAATTTGGAAACTGCATGAAGCCGAAAATAATTTCCATACACATGCATGCATGCATATGTATGTACATACCTGCCCTACTCAGAGAATTGAGGCAAATTTAATAAGGATTTCCATCACAGATTACTGCGATACTATACTGTGTATAGTATAAATGTATATTTCGGGCGAATTTGTGTTTGTTTCGAATGGCAAAACTAAATTATTTCATCCACATTGCTAGCAATCTATCTTTCGGTGGGTTATTGCAGCATGCAGCAAGAGTGCATCGGGCTTAGCTTCGGATGCCTGACCCTGTTATTTACTTTTGTATCTTTTGCCGCATCCTTGGCCTCCACATATTCAAGTGTGAGTGTGTGTGCGTTTCGGTCGATTGCATTCTGGTAATTTCTAGGGTCCGACAGGCATTATTATTAGACGAGCGCCGAAAAATATTTGCCAGAATTTACCATGTGGAATTTTTAATATCCCCTACGCTTTGTGCCCAGTAAACTCTAATTACATTCAACGCCCTCATGTCCTCACATGAGCAGAGCAAATCCAGAGGGGGTAAAAAAAAGGGGAAATAAACACAAGTAAACCTTGTAGAGGCAAATCCCTCGTCCTTCGGCCAAGTGGATCTCCTTAGTCCGCTTGGCTTGGGCAAACATGAATCATTTCTAGTCTCGGTCATAAAACAAAAGTTAATAGCTCAACAGGGTCCTGGAGCGCCTGTGTGTGCAAGGAGAGGGTCATGTGTCAGCTGTAATAAAATGAAGCAGCCACTGTGCCAAGGTGAAAAACTTTTAATACACATAATAGCCTGGCCAAGAAGCAGACGCCGCACTTGCAGCAAACTTCCGTCCAAGAAATGCGAGCCGGGCGCCGAAGCCGGATTGGGACCAACTTTGGCTGCCTGCAGCTCAAGTGTCCCAGTCCGCCATTTAACACATAGCTGGCTGTGCCCCTCTTCTGCAGCCCTGGGTGGAGCTTGGCAATGCACTGGTAGAAATCAGGTACCAGTTAATGAAAAAATATCACTTCAGATTGATGTTTCTAAGCTCTGTTTAAATTTTGATACAATTTCTTTTCTGAAATCTCAACTTTCCCTCTCAACTTTTTCCCACAGTGCAGACATCCCAGCATTCTCCATCATCTTGCTCCCAACGAAGGGGCAACTTCATCATTCTGTTTGCGCCGCCTCAATGGCCCCCCGAGTGCGTTTAAGGCCATTGCAATCACTTTTGGCCCTCCTTTTTCTGCCATCTGGCAGGCACTTGAACACTTTTTTTTTCGCAGCCATGTCGCTTTTGTTTTAGTGCAACTATCAAACATTTAAAATATATTAGCCGCGCCGGCTGCACTGCACTTGGGTGACCCGGGGTCTTCCCCGATCTGCCCCGCTTTCGTACCCGATCTTGCCACCATTGATGGCCACTTAGTTGTCGGGACTTTCGCTGCACTTTCTTGTACTCATCGCCGACGTCGACGGTTGGCGGATGGCAAAGTTCAAACAGCCGCCCGGCAACCGGCCATCAATTATTTTAACAGCTTCGTTTTTGCACCCTGAACGAAGGGTCCTATATATCAGGGATGTTCGTCCTTCCAAGGAGGTGACCAGCTCCTTTGCTGCTCCTAAGTGTTGAAATGAATTCTGATATGACACTGGAGGGCCATTTCTGGGCGAAAATTGCAAAAAGGGCAATGAATCCAGCCGCTTTAATGAATAAATTCGATTTGACAAGCGTTTAAGGTATGCAGATTCAGTACGCATCCTATATGTGTAGTTATATATTTATCCTGATATTTTCTTAGTCTATTATATCCTTTTACTCACCCTCGGACTGTGGAGCAGGGGTATCCGGTTGGCAAACTGTGCGATTGTCGTGGACGCCGTCTTCCACACGAGCGTGTCCACCAGCGAGTGCTCGTTGACCCCCGGACACGGAATGGTCACGTTCTTGCCCGCCTCGGCATTCACCTTTACGTAGTCCAGATTTGTGACGTCTGCGAAAGATAAATAAGACATCAAGTGTTAACGTGGTCTACAAATGGATTCATACTTGTAAAAGTATCTTTATATACTTTAATATGTATTTTAATACTCAGTGTAGTCTTGTTTATTATTATTTCCGAAACTCAATTACACTTGAGATTATTCGAGGACAATGCATGTTGCTACACATAGTGAATGATTTAATTGGGTAATAAAGGTGTATACGGTGTATATACGGTGACTGCACTTTTTTCGCCATGTACAAGCTGCATGCACCAAGATGAAGGAAAGTGGTGAAAGCTTGCCAGAATTTGGGGCATTCCATTGAGAAAGTTGGGGCTGCGAGCGCCGGCTGCTCATAAAAGGGGGAGCTCAAAATATTTGGAAAGGAATATTTTGGCACACAAAAGCGAAAAGCAGCCGCAAAATGTTTGAGCAAAATATCTGCAAGGCATTTTAATTACATAACATTTTTACGGAGCAGTGCTCACAGTTTGTGCTCCATGCTCCATCCTTCCTCCCCCAAAATACATATATGTATATACTTGGATGTATGTGCATATATCTAAAGTCCACCATGCACTGTGTGTCAGTTGGCAGTGCTGAAAGCAATTTAATGCTCTAAACTATTTTGGTAGGTGGCCCAGCCGGTCGGTCACCTGAGTACGAAGCCACCACTTCATGCATGCCGAAGCAGATCCTTTCGAGCAATATTTGTTTTGGAAATTGCCAAAAATTCCTAGCCCTCCTCGGACCGATGCTGGGATCTCGATGTTGCGAGCGGGCGCAGGAGCTCCAATTAAAATTATAGAAACAACACATCGATTGCCCGCCCGATGGGCAGTTGGCCAAGAAGCATCCAGCATAAGCGGCTTTGGCAGCTGAATCCGCACCGCAGCTGCGTCTCCATCTCCACTTGCATCTACATAAATTGCCAAGCGTCCGAGTGTTGGTAATAAGCATTAGGCATGACATGGCTCCCATCTCCAGCTACGAAACCAAAACCGAGCCCAAAAACTCCAACGCCACTTGCAATCAATTGAGAAATCATGCTGAAAACCAAAACGATTCGATTCGATGCGATTCCACTGCCCAATGCCAAAGCCAAAAACCCACCATTTAGCAATGGCATTGGCAGTGGCAGTTGCAACTCAACTGGTTGCCACAACGACTGCATTTCGTTGGGATTCTGGTAGGTTGGGGTCGCCACTTGCTGCTCTGGCGCGCTCCATTCAGCCAATGGGTTTTCGGCACTCGGTTTTCGGAGCTCGGTTTTCTTCATTTCTGGAACCTGGATCCTGGAACCTGGACCCTTTCTCCCTTTGGTCATTACGGGCATGGCGAAATGAGTGCTGCTTTTGTTCACTAAGCCACGATCATCGGAGCATTTATAAATTATCGTTTCATTGTCTTTTGAGTTCGCTCTCTTGAAATTAAATTTCAGTGTGGAACTCTGTCGCAGAAATTTTGCATAATACGGAGGACGACACTCGCTGTTTGGTTCGTTTTGGTGTAATTTATGATTTTGGACTGCGGCAGTGAAGCCCGAGGAATTTGAATGCGTACAGAGAGAGAAAAGCCATGGAATTTGGCATAAATTTATTGGTATGAACAGAAATATAGTCGCACATCTAAGGCCATCCCATTTCTCCCAGTGACCTTGTGGAATTGGGACCGTTTTTGCATATTCCGCCTGGCGAATGCAGATGAGTTGGATGGCCAGAAACAGAGGGCGAATCGCTGTTTAATTTCCTGATGCAATGGCCCCGAGTTCAGGAAACAATTGCACACAATTTATGACGGGGCTTTTTTGACGACTGCCCCCAAAAGCGTTTTCGTACTAGAAGTTGGCAATTAAGCAGCAAACAGAGCGACATTCAAACTTGCAACCAACCAGAGAGTGAGACTATCAGCCAGACAGACAGACAGACGGGCGCTGTAAATAAATTATAATTATTTTGTGCCATTGAGGCGGCGAGTGCTCAAGGGATTCGCTTTGGACCGCAGGAAAATTAGCCAACGACAAAATCGAAATAAGTTGCCCGACCAGAGTTGTGACCACCCTTCGGTTTCCGGTTCGCTTTGGATTGGATTGGATTGAGCTAATAATCAAATTGAATGCAACCCCCGACGACGACGAGGACGACTCGACCGGCAACAATTAATTTTATTTATGTTGATTCTAATCAACGGACAAGCAGACAGTGGGATTTCTGGCTATGCGATTCACGGGCTGCCATGGCGAGGGGTTTGTGCCTTTGAAATCCGGGCGGAAAAACCGACGGAGCGCATGAGAGATGAAAATATTGAATTCATGCCTCGCTGCTCGCAGCTTCAACGGAAATATATTTAGCCCCTGCCACAGGATAATGCACTGAGATATAATTGATTTGGTTTTTTATTTTTAGCAAAGTTAGGCCGTTAAAACGGGGGAGAATTGTAAGCATTTATGCTGGGAAGGGTGTTGTTGAACAACTAATCAGAATTAGACACTGTTCAAAATAAGGAAATTATTCAGAGAGTATTCAGATTGTTTCCCACTTTTTTTTTAGATAGTTTCAATTTGAAACATTTTCGTTTTCGTCCCGTGCACGGCAAGCATCAATATTACAGCACTTAGCCGCCCCTTATTGTTTGTCCTGCCATCTCGTGAGCTCCTCTGACCCGTTGCCATGTCAATTGTCTGTAAAAACACTCCACGATTGGAGCTCACATGGCTGAGCTCGTTTTGAGGAACTGGAACTGGAACTGAACTGCAGCTGGAGTGTGGCGCTTATAATATTCAGACTTTGTTGCTGGCTGCTCAAGAAGTACTCGTGTTTATTTGCATACAGCTGCATCGATTTGGGGAGCATTTAGTGCCTGGGACTTGTGAATGGAAAGCCATTTGGCAGCTGGTCGGGGCAGTAAGCCCTTTTGGCAACAACCTAACCGTATTTGGCTTTCAATTTCAGCACATTCCGTGTGTCATCTGCGCACATCTCGTGCCCATTTTGTGAATGTTCTGCGTTCGTGCCACCAACAAGTTGCAGTCTTTCTATGGCCTGCAACTGCACTTTGAAGTGCATCTATTTGGAAACCATTGCGATGCATTTTACACAGCGACTGCCACTCGAGCTTGGCAGCTTCAAAGGGAGCATTGAATAAGGATGCCGCAGTTTATCTCTCTCCCCCCCGAGGTCCCGGTGCGGTGCATCAACTTCAGGCGGTATTAAATCCCGGATTGGATGAGTAATTATCCAATTAAAATTGAAGTTTTGGTTGCTCGAGTGCTGGACAACACTTGGCTGGGCTGGCAACTCCACGGCCAGGACGAGTCGAGGCTCATAACTTGAGGCACGTGGCCAGTCAGTCAGTCGGTTGGAAAAGGATGTGCCACGCATGGGGGCACTGAAAAAAAAAGGTTCACAAATTCACTGGAATTATTGTAAAAGAGGAATGAATTTGAAAAGATTCTTGGAATCTTATTATCTATGGTGTCCTTGTAAGATTCTTTTGTATAGATATAGCTGAAAATGTTCATATTTTCCAGTATCATTCAAAACGAATTCATTTGAAATTTCCTATGAAAAATATTTAATAGCAGTGTGAGTGCGTATCTGTGTTTGGCCGCCCATCCGCCCGTCTGTCGTCCTGTCTGCTGTTTGTATAGACATTTTGCTGTCATCCTGCGATGGCCGCCGACTGCCACAGAAGCCGAGCAATAAAGGCGTGTGCAGACATCGATGGAAAGGACATGCGAGCAGCATCGTGCTCATGACAACCCGGCCACGCATACACTCTCACGCACACACACACACACACCACACTCACACACACATTCATCGCAGGCAGCCAGACAATATCCCTTTTTTATGCCTGAACGCAGCAAATAATGAAATTATGACAAGCGTCGGGGGTCGGGAAAAATTCTGGAATATAAGATGGGCACTTCTTGGGATGACGAAAACGAGATAAAAGCTGACAAGTGGCGAATGTGAAATATGATTGAGCAGGGCCACGCCCACCCACGCACACTTAACTTTAACTAGGCAACTTGAAGTGTTTCAGCCTTGGGTAAACATATGTACAGGCGATCCGGTCGTGAGTAGAAAGAAGCCCTTCAAGGCACCCAGGATCAGTCAATAATGCTGACATCGAATTGAAGCCAAGCTGATGGCAACTGTCAGGCAAATGTGTTTCAATTTCGTTAAACTTCGAGCCAAAAGATGGGCGCGGGTTAAGGGTTAACGTGTACGGGGTTTTGGGTCACATCTCCACTGCGTGGGTGGTTCAAGGATGCGGACGGTGGACTGCGGACGGCGGACTGCGGGTTGCGGAGCAACCGACAGTCGGCGGCCAGCGGTAATCCCTTCCGTTTCATTACACAAATGCGGCTTAAGGGAAAATATATTATAAATACCAACAACAATATGAAAGCCCCATAAAATACGAGGCATATTAAAATGCAAATAAACCAACGGAAGCATCCCACACATGCACGGCGGAAAAGTAAACAAAATTGTTCAGCAGTCGAAAGTTTAAATACCTGGCACTTTAAAGTACAATTTAAAGTTCAAATTTAAGTTTTAGAAGTGTGTTTAAAGCTATGCTATGCTATTTGTCTTAAGATTTGAAATATATTTAATACTTGAAGGAATATTTTCAATACATTCGATTTTTTTTAGTGCACTTTTATATTGATGCTTTAAAGAGTTCGCCGCAGACCAGGTGTGTGCGGAAAGCTCACTTGCAGGCCCCTTTGTTAAATTGATATAATTAACCGAGCCCCGGCGAACTGAAACCGGATTGAAAGCCTGAAAATTGATCGTAAAGAACACACTGGATGTATCCAGCTTGCCTCATTATGGCCGCATACTTTTCGCGCCCAGTGTGTATGTATTGCAGGCGTATTCCTTGTGTTTCGCAGCCGTAAGCCAGCAATTTGGCGCACAAGAGCGTTTCCCTTTCGGGGCAAACGGCGACCAGGTTCGTCCGCTTTGCCCAGACCCAAAATTCAAATGGAAAATTCTGCACATTTTGCGCTGTAAATTGGAATTGCCAGCGGTTAAGCCGAGGGCCGTAAGCCTCGCCAGGTGAAAAGTGAAAGGCTCAAATGCTGTTGCCACTTTTGGCCGGCGAATTTCGAGCATTTGAGCGCTTTTTTGCTAGTTTAGAAGTGCTCTCCACGTGTCCTTGTATTTGTGAGTGATTCTGTGCCCGTGAGTGTGTGTGTGTGTGAGGGGTGTCCTGCCAGGCTGTGAGTGTGTGCGTCTGTGTGTCGTGGCTTGGAGCTTAGTGTAATTAAAGCTAAATAGCCTGCATAATGAGAAAGTAATTAGCAATGTGGATGCTGCTCGTTATTTCCTTTTACGCCCCGCTTTTAAACGTGATCTATATGAGTTTGTAAATAGTATATAAGCGATAAAAATATGTGTACTTCCTGCATAAATTATACTTGTTTGCGCTCACAAAATTTTGCTTATTTTGACTACGGTAGTGGGGCAGTAATAAACCAAATTAAACCTGAATTAAAAATATTTAAAAAAAAGAACCGGATACTCGTGTTTGCCTAAAAGTATTAAGTTTACTGTTTTGTTTGCCAGAAGCTTTGCGTTTGATTTCTCATATTCCATTTTCAGTGAAATCTAAATCCATTTGCATTTAGGAGTCAAATAAAAAGCAAAAATTCCTGCATAATTAATTTTATGAACTGTTCAATGATCCTGTTTTTTTTGTGATTTTTCATTAGATTTTCTATCATTTCTATAAGCGACGCTTCAATTGTTTGCCGATTTTTCATTAAACTAGTTTATCTACGGATAAAGCACACTTTTATAATATTTTTTTAACGGCTGGCAATTAAAAATACGTGATTTACGCGAAGTTCATGGTAATTAATTTAAATCGCCAGTTATTTTCTTTATGGATCGACCATTGTTTTACGTGCTTCCGGCGGTAAGCTTTTATTGTTTCCTCAGCTCGGTATAGTTTAAAGATTAAAGAGCAATGCTTTTCCACACAGAAACGTTCTATTCGGAAAATTATTCTTCGCCGCGCTATTTGCAATGCAAAATGAAGAGGATTTTAATTTGAAACCGCAGTGAGGAGAGAAAGCAGAAATCGAAAAGAAATTACAATGCTGTGTTTGCATGTCTGAAATGTCACCTGGCACACGCACACTGGAACACCTCTCGCGCACACACACACACACACCCATTCACATGCATATGAACACCTCACCTGTGTAAACTAAATAAAACCCGCCGACAGCAACGAAAACAAAAAGCGACACGGAGAAAAAGAGCACCCACACCCAGGAACCAAACTCAAATAGCAGAGTAAGTTCTTTTCTCATTAAGCCCTGTGTTTACACATAGACACCCGTCCACTCACACATACACTCTCATACACACACGTACATGGGGGCAGGCCCCCTCATACACACGCAGACCTCCTCCAGTGTTGTATACATATTTGCTGAATTTTCACACCAACAGTGAACGAGCCTAATGAGTCCAAAATCCGTTGCCCGCAACTTTCCCACTGCCACGCCCCTCTCCGGGATACGATAGCCCTGAACCGCCCACTTCATCCATCCCCCCCCCCGCACTTTCCACCAGGCCATCAATTGAGAAGAGAGGCCCTGGTGTAATTTGTTGAAAAGCCGCGTGGTAAAAAAGAAACATGTTAACACTGGACTATTCGCTAAAACAATACAAACACCAATACAACAAACAACAACAAATACGACAAAAACAACAAATACCACCACAACATCCGAAAATAGGGAGCAAGTTTTAATTAATCATGACGAGCTAAACAAAAGTCGTGTTTTGTTACAGGGAAAATAAAAGTGCAGTGCATTCGAAAACTGCACTGTTTGTCGATTCCAATTGAACAAGTTTAAACTATTTATTGTTTTAGTCTCTGATTCTGCCAATTGTACACTATGTTTTCTAAACTTTATAACACAATTAGCTCGAAATTGTTCTCCGTGTAGATGAAGGGCAAAAGCTTGACTGGCAGTGAACAAAAATGTCAGTGGCAAACGTCTAGATAAATATGTCAGCAACAAAGCTGGCAGCCAATCCAGCTGCCCCCATTTCCAAAGGAAAATCCACCACCCAGTGCCCATGCCACTGCCACTGCCACCCACTTGGTGAGTGGCTGACAAATATTTGCCTGAGCGATAATCAAATTTACATTGTGCTCAAGTAGAAAACGAAGAAGTGGGAGGAGTGCTAGTGGGCCACTTAGAGGTGGCTTTTCGAGTGGGTGGTGCTCGTCGGTTGGTTGTAGTAGTGGGTGGTAATTGCGACGCAAATGACACCGAAGGCCATTGGCATCACTCGCCAAAGGAGCAACAGCTGGAGCAAACTGCGGGCTGCAGCTGCCGGAGGAACTGGAACATCAGCAGCGGCAACAGAAACAGGATCTGTGAACAGGTACAAGCGCATTAAGCCAAAGGCAGGCCGCCAGCCGGAAAATACAAGGAAAATTACTTAACTCCCGGTCGTCATTAAAGAGCTTGGCCCGCCGCCGGCTTTTGCCGCGATTTCCATGATTCCATACCTCGGGAACGCTGCGCACCCCAAGAACAAGGACCTTCGCTCCACATGCTGCAAGTGTGGCTGCCGCCGAAGGACATTAAAATTGTTTCCGCTCTTCGGCTCGCGTGTCACTGTGCGTTTGCGAATGTCCTTAAAGTTTATGCTAATGGATGCCCGCATGCATCTGTGTTTGCATTTTAAAATGCGGGCTAGCCAGCGAAGCATGGCGACTCAAAAGGGATTTTCTAGGTCCGTTCACGTGGTTTAAATAACTTTTTATAAGGGTGACGAAGATGTGTCTGCTACTTGTACAATATTTCCTACTCTCAGTTTAAACTAAATCTTTAACTTAATTAGAAAGCAGGAAAAGTCCACATACTCTCTCAACAAAACTTAAAAGACCCACTCACAAATCATTCCAGCAAATTGCCACGCCCATTTCCAGTACGCCCACTGACATTGGACGAAGTGAACAACAAATTACACGACTCTAGAGAATTCATCCCTCGAAATATTTGCGGCAAGGCGAATGCTGCGAACCCAACATGTCTAATAAATTAAAGCGGCTAACTGGCAGCTCCTTCTTGGCCCCACTATATCTTGTCGATTGGCCCGATTCGGATTCGGATTCCGATTCCTCTGCCTCAACCCATTCTCCGCCAACAGAAGAGCCAACGCAACCAACACACCCAACAAATTTCGCTTAAATTAAACACAAACGACAAGTTGAACTGTAAACAAATGCGACAATTTATCTTACTTTCGTTTAATTGTCAGCGCCAAAATGCTTGCCGAGGCAAAACCAAAGAAAACAGACAAAGTGGAGCAGTCATGATTATATAACACAACAATACACCCAAATAAATATATCTATATATGTGTATAAACACGAATGCGGATAAGTGTGTGTGTGTGTGTGTGGGATAATCAACGTGAAATTAGCGCTGACAAATTGCCAAAATGCCAAAAGGAAAATGTTCGCTCAGGATCAGCGCAGTTACTCTGGCTTTCCACTTTCCGTGTTATCTGGCAAAAGCGAAAATTCAAAAATTTTCCCACAACCCACTGACATACACACATACACACACACACATGCACAAACTGGCGCACAGAGAGAAAATAATGGGGAGCGTATTTATTTTTCCACGAACAAAAATAGCGAATACAATGCAAAAACAGGCGGTGGAACGGTTTGTCTGGCCAGCAAAAATATTTTCATAGATATTTTTGCGCTATTTAAATGCCGCATATTTCATCCATCTAAGCCCCAAACTCTCGGCTTTTCATCAGAGCTGCTACACTTGGCGAAAAAACTTAGTTAATAAGCTTTTTAAAGTTTTTTATTTTGTGTGATTATATTATAATCATGAATATTTAAGCCTATTCAATCACTTTTAGATTTGAACACTAAAAAGACTTAGCTGTTAGCCAAGTTTAGTTGCCAGCACTTTAATTACATTCCTCCTATTTCAAACTGTCTGCCTCTCGTAGTTTTTCGTGCCCAAAAAAGTATGCTACGCTTTGTGGTTCCCACGCAGCGTTACTTTGCAGCGCCGCCTGGCATTTTTACGATGATGTTTTTATTATTTGATCAACGCACTGTTACCCATGCGGCAACTTAATTTGATCTGCTTAAATTATTTTATTTTACAATGTGTCTTGGTTACTTAAGACTAACAGATTTTTAATCCTAAAAATGATAGGGAGAATTATAATAGTTGATATAACATAGTAATTATTATTTATTTGATTATTCTAATGAATTTTAAAACTAAGACTTTCTAGGTCAAAACCAGGTTAGGGAGGTCATGAGGGTGGTGTCGCTTGAGTCTTCTTTTGACTCTAGTCCGAGGGTCAGCATTGACCACAGCTGCAGTTCCTAGCTTCCTTGCTAGGCTGTTGGGGTGTACATTAAGCCTTTCCATATATTTTTGGGCAATGTTCTGGAGCTTGTCTCCTAATTTGGGCACCTTGAGGTCGCGTTCGATGTCTCTTGTTCTCATATACCAAGGAGCCCCCGAAATTCTTCTTAAGGTCTTCGCCTGTAAGATCCGGATCTTATTAAGGTGACTCTTCGCAGCAATGCCGTATACCTGCAGGCCGTAGAACAGGCAGGGGGCCAATATGGACTTGTAAATATTGACCTTGCAGCCAAGCGACAGTTTGTTGCGTGGTGCAATGAGCCAAGACATCCGAGCAACCTTGGTCCTGAACGCTTGCTGAATATTTGTGATGTGCCTGCTGAAGGTGAGCTTCCTATCGAGGGTAATACCAAGGTATTTATAAGCCTGATGGTGTCTGATCAGTCTCCCATTCAGACTGACACCCGGACAGCTACCTGTTCGGTTGGCGAACGTCACATTGGCACACTTCTCAGCGTTGATGCGCACATTCCAGTTCTCAGCCCATTGCTGGAATGCATCCAGGTATTCCTGTAGACCAGAAGTGGCAGCCAGGATACTTTTACTTTTCGTGAGCACAGCAGTATCGTCAGCGTAGGTGGCTATGAGCACATCTTCTTCGTCTACCTCTGTGACTGGTGTGTGAGTAGGCATGTCCGAAGCAAAAACTGAGTATAGGGTTGGGCCAAGAACGCTTCCTTGAGGAACTCCAGCTGCAATTGGCTTGATTGATGATTTGTACCCATCAACAGAGACGTGGAATGTGCGTTCTTCCAGGAAACTTTTAACAACCAAATATAGCTGCGGCGGGAACAGCCTCTTCGCTTTGTACAGGAGCCCAGGGTGCCAGACTCTGTCAATCCCACGCAGCGTGCAATATGATAAATAGAGTGTGCAGCTGTTGTTGCTGTGCTCTAGTATTTGATGGTAGTGGTGCGGGGCCTGTTCATCACAAAGTGGGTCAGTTGTTTACTGACACAGTGACTCTTAAGTGCACCCACACACTCGCTGCGAAAGTATGCAGCTGATGTTGCGTTGTGTTTGATACACTCGAGCGTCGACAGACGCACTCAACGCCGCAGCAGCAACGTCCTCCACATCGCAGCAGCCACATCTGCAGCAACAGCAGCAGCAGCAACGGCAGCAACATCAGCTAGCTGACACAGTTGACGTCTACAGATGTAATGCCCCATAGCAGGCAGCTAACCACTCAGTCAACCTCGGCCACGCCCCACCCACGGTGGCCGCCCATCTGCGGCACCCATCCACACCCACTGAACCACCCACTTGTTGTAATTTTTTATATTTTGTTTCGTCACAGTGTTTAGCAAAAGCACTGCTTTTTGTGTGTGTGTGTGTGCGTTTGCGTGTGACTGACGGAAATGCAAAAGTGTCTCATTGTGTTGCCCTCGGGTTTTTTGGCCTGGCAGCAACATTTTTGCTAAGTACTTGGAAACATTTAAATGCTGAAATTGCAAAGAGGGTAAATGGAATGGAGACGAGTGGAGTGGAGATGCACTTGCGAGAATTGAATTTTGTGGCAAATTGCAACAAACAAACATCGAAGAGTAAGAAGAACGACACCTCAAGCTTGATTTTTTCCGCATTTTCAGCGCTTGGCCTGGTTTAGTGGCCTTTGCACGGAGAGAAATGATGTTAGAAATATTATATCAGTGTGGGTAACCAAATGATAATTTGTTGCACAGTTGTGCTGATCATCTTTTTTGAAGATCAATTACTGCTTAAGACATTCTTAATCTCCTAATCGAATTCAATCTCATTAAAAGTCGCCGATGGCTTTAAATTTTTTTTCGCTCTGCACCCGCCAGTGTACCTGTTTTTGCAGGTCAAGTGTGCGGTGCATGCCACCACAATGGGCCAGTGCAACCACCCACTCGTCCATCCAACACATTCGTCGCATTGTGGCTGCTGTTTTTGCTCCATTCGTAGGGGTCAAAGGGGATAAGGGAACGGAAGACCTGAGGCCAGGTTGCAAGCGCGTTCTAAGTGAAACAGCCAACACAAATAGCACGCTCTTGCTGCGCAAATAAACGGGACACCAGGACATGAGGACACTAGGTGGTTTTGCAGAGATTCCTCGTTTTAGCAGAGCAAACAAACGTCAAGCGTTGCGTATACGCAACGTGAGCCGATGTCTAGCTTTCCAGCCAACAGGCAAAAGTTACTGTTGTTATTGCCCCTGATTTCCAGATGGGTGTGGCTGCTAAGCTCTGGGCTAGATTTTCTAATGCATTTTGCGCGTGTTTATTATTTTAATTACAGAGCATGCAAAACTTAAATGCCTTCAGATGCAAATGGCTCTTGTCTGCCACTCATCTGGAGTTTGTTTGCCTGCGCGTGCTGCGGCAGCTGCCAGAAGGATGAGGCAATAGTTGCTGCTAACAGCACTGGCAACATCGTCGCCCGTTCTCCCCAACAAACATTAACTATTAAGCGTTTGGTTTGCTCATTAAAATGCGCCATGATTATTTGCCTATGAGCTGTGTGAGCTGGCGGAGCAGCAGTTCATCATTTGATGGGAATGGGAATGGGAGTGAGCTTGCGTGATGGTGGGGCATAAAAAAAGATCGCCCCACTAATGACACCACTTTGGTATTGATTTCGCTTTGGCCCTCAAAACCATGATGTGCACTTTTTGTGGCTTTGCTAATGAAGTGGTTTGCCATGGTAAAAATAATCCGCCCAAGTGGGTTGCCGTGACAATGCCTTTTTTCGGCGCTCTATTTACTTTGTGTCTATAAATAAGGCGACAGAATTGGATTAATCTAGATATCCATTCGTTTTCATTAGTCTAATTTTTGTGTCCAGCTTTATGCTTATGCTTCTGCCGGAATATCCAAAGGAATTTCCCTGCTTTCGGTCAAATTGGTTTTCGAAATTGGTCGGCCACAGGCAAAGGCCACAAGATCTCGGGCCAATGCCATGCTCACCTGCAATTCGGCACAGACCAGAGTTCTGGCATCCAGTTCTCCATCTCAGAACCACAGAGCACTTAACATTTCTACCAGACAGGCCTTAAATAATTGTGCATCTGCCGACTAATTCGAGGCACTTTGAAGTTGAACGCAGCCCGTTTGCTGCTCGTACGAATCGAGTTAGCTGTCTATGGTGACAACTTAAAGCTGTGCAGTTTCATCAGTTGATGGGAAAGTACACAGTAGGAAAAACCACAGACAGTTTGGTTATGAACAAAATATACTTTCATTACCAAACTTCTGCGTTATTGTGATCAATGTATTACATTGGCTACTGCATGGTCACACTGGTGGAAAGTGTGACCATGCTAACTGTCAAACGCGACGTTTTTGTACCTAAGTAACTTTTTCTTTGCGTGCCTTTAAGTGGCTTTTGGTCAAACAATTCTAGTAGCTGCTTAACATTTCCGGACACACTGTGACCCAGATTTGTCTATAGTGATATATATATGGGGTGGTTTATGTGAATATCGCCTATTTCTATGTCCCCATGTGAAGCATATGTTGAACTGCTTAGCTGGCTTATCGGTTCTCATAATAATTGCAGCTGCAAATTGTCTTTATTTATTGTTCGGCAGATGCACATGAGCGATGCTCATGAACTGCGTATGTGCGTCCTTGCATCCTTGCCGTTATTTTAATGATGACAATTGTTTGCTCTGCCTACACAAACAAACACACATACCCACGCACTCACTCACACACACAGGGGTGTGGTCGGCTGGAAGGCAGTCAGGATATGCTGGAATGTCCGGTGTGCATGTAAATTTCAATTAGATGCAAACACGAGCCGGTCGGCTAATAAACTCTGCTCATTACATTTGCTAATAAATTGTCGGAGGCAGCTGGTGCAGCAACTGGATGTCTTTAATCTGGCCCTGAACACAATGGACCAGGGCCCAAGTCAGCAGTTTCTTGCTCCCAATCAATCGATGACAGCCACCGTCTGGGCGTAAATCAATTAGTAGGCAATGAATCGAAAGGACGAGGCGGCAGCTCTTCGGCCGCCTTTCACACATCAGCAGCATCGAGCGGCGACAATTTGGCAAAGTACTCAGAAGGCAGTGGATGTCGGGTGTCAGTGCCCCGCTTCCATCCATTCGCGTCATAAATAAAAAACCAATTAATTTATCATCGTCTCGATGCGTCGACGAAGTGACGAGGAAAAGGCGCGAACGCGTTGGTGTTTCATTTGGCTGAAACTCGAGCGGGTCTATTTATGAGCTCTGCAGGCGCAGAAAGCCAAGGGGAATAAGTTGAGAAGGGGGAATATAAATACGCTTTCGACTCTTCTTAAACGTATTCCTTCATAACAGCGTTTGGAAAAATTAAGTTTACTTAATGTTTTAATTATATTGACAAATATGCAACTGTTGTGCATGAAAATAGCTGAACTAATTGCCATTTAATAAATACATTGTATTCAAGCGCAATTAAACATTATTTTGTACTTGCCAAAAATTGTTGTATGTTGCCTAATCGAACCATAGATAAAATCAAATTCGAAATATTTTAAATTGATCAATAATTTGCACCTGAACGGATGAAAATTACGTTAAATTATCGGTGCTGGAGCGCTCCAGTAGAAATTGTATTTATTTAATTGAATTTATCTAGAAAAATATTTGATGAAAATCATACAGTCGGCTTATTAAATTCGGAGAATCCAGGGAATCGGGCGTTCACCTGTCTGCAGGACAACACAAGGATATTTAGCCAGGCGTTAAACGAACCTCTGCTAATGGCAACCACGCACGCAGCAGTGACAACAAACACCAAATACAACTTATGGGCTTCTGGGGTGAAATCGTGTTACCCATACGCCGTGTTGTGCCAACGCAAACGCATTATAAATGATCAGCGGCAAGTTGCGTTGTGCGTGCGATTTGCCGCCCCCTTTTGCTCGTCGACTTTTCCCCCACTTCCGTTTCCGTTTTTCGGTTTTGTTTTTCGCCGCTGCTGTTTGCCTTTTGCATATTTTTCACCTTAACTCAATACTGTTTGTTTGTCGGTCGCTCGCGAAAGGCGCAACATAAGCCGCCAAATGACTTTGCGGCATTAGGAAGTTGCAGAGTTTGGGGGCAAGGCGACTGAGCCAGTCAGCTGCCAAACACGCACATCCGCTGAGTGCACACGTATGACTTACCTATCTGCCAACGACGAAAGGCACGGCGAAAAATATAAATCAGTTTTATAAAACAACGACCTATAGTAGGCTAAAAGTTTGCTAGGATAAATTTCAAGTTGAGTTCTCTTTTACACTACATACCGTGACACTCATTCTTGGCTAATCTACGAATTTTAGCGATTTCTGTCCACAAATAAATATAATAATAAATATAATTATATTTATTTAGTCACCCATAGAGCTTTTCCAGGTGTACTCAAGTGTAACTGCTCTCCTTATTTTGTTTTGTAGCTGGTGCCTGGCAACCGCTTAAATTTAAATTTAGTTGCTCGCATTTATCGTTGCCGCATATGGTTGCCTAATGCCTTTTTGATAGTAATTCCCGGCATAAGCATTTTATATACGTGCTTTTCCGACTGGCCCCCCCGAGGAACTATCAAGTGAAATTATTAAAGACCTGGGTTTCGGCTCTGTTTTCCCTGCCGAAAAACAATATTAGAGGCATCCAGGGACCACGTGCTGTTTGTTTAGGTGTTTTGCTGTCCGGGTGTACGGTTTCTTTTCCGGAATTCGGTTTGCTTTCGGTTTTGCATAGGACCTTTGTTTGTTTTCGTGAGGTCCTGAATGGGCGTGTGTGCGTGCGTGTGTGTGTGTGTGTGTGTATGGTTTTATTTTGCTGCTGCCAACACACATTAAAAGTTGTTAGTCGGCAAATTGTTTGTGATTCATTGTTGTAGCAGGGCTATCATAACGATAGCAACCTGTAATCACATGCTAAATATTATATTGTTTGTATTTTTACGGCTAATTACTCATATTTGGACTGTTGTTCTGTGCTCTTGGGCCGGGCAACGTGTCGTATGCGTGTTATAGCCACTTGACAGCACCGAGCACAGTAATAAAAGCTATTTTCGCATTGCCAGCAGACGAGGCCTCTAAGCAGCCGCACAGTTTGTTGTATAATAATTGGGTTATAAAAACAATGAGCGGCAATAATGTGCAAAATAATTTTAAATGCACTTTCACTGGAGAGAGCAGAGTGGAAAATTACAGAGCCACACACACACACACACACACACACGCCCGTTCGCCTGGGAAAAGCTTTCTTTTAGGGTTAATTAGCACAATTTTCCCCTGCTTTTATGACCCCAAAATACAAGTGTTTGGCGTGTGGCCATGGCCAGGTCCCAGTTTTCCGCTTTTCCAGCTTCCCTGGGCTCTGAGCTCTGGTCTCTGGGTTCTCGGCTCAGCTTTGGATCCAGCCTTGAGCTCTCCAGCTGCCAGTCGACTTCATTTTGTGGTAGCCAATTTTCTTTTAACTGTTGTTTGGGTTTTCCTTTCCCTCCGATTGCCTGCCTGCCTGCCTGCCAACTGTTTTACCCGTTCTGACCTCAATTTGTTCTGTTCACAGCATGCCCACGGGCGCAGTCTGGACATTTAATTGTTTGCTTTTTGAGTGCGCCACAGCCGGCCATGGAAAATAATAGAAATTACGCCAAAGCGCCCATAAACGCCCCAATGAGCTGCAGTTTTCCATTCCCATCCATTTTCACCCACTTCTAATCCGACTGCTGTTCAATATTCGTCTGCAAACTTTGCCGCCGCGTCGAGAAATGAAAAATTTTAAGTGTCCAACTTTGGTCACTAACCGAAAAAAAATGTTAAAACACAGTGAAAAATATTATTGGACATGTGTGTATTTTAATTGAAGAATCGAATTAAGATATGCTCATGTTAGGTAATTGTTATAAATGTGTTATTATAGTCAAACTCACTATTTAAATGCTGTCAATTTAACACTATGTCCTATTTTAATAATGATTAATTAGTTCTAGTTTCGAATTAGAAAAATTCTATTGACATAGACGCATAACATGAATTACTAATTGCACAATGTATTGTTTTGGTTTGACTCTGTGACATACTTATGATTACAAATAACGCAATGTTGATACTTAATCACCCATTAAACAATCATTTTAATTACTCGTTTGTTTGTTTGATTTATTTATAAGGCAGAGGAGCAGATACTAAAAATTAGTCATAGTGGTTGTTTTGAAAGCAAATTGACGTACTTCACACCAATAAATCTAAATAATATAATATATGCAACTGATTTTTATAAATTATATTCCTTAGTATATATAATATTCATTCAGTTGCGAATGGAAATCAAATTTGAACTGACAAAAAAAAATTGTCTGCCATTTAAATATTAAGCTACTTTCGCATGCAGCCAAATTTGATGCGGCTCGTTGAACGTCTGTCGCATTTTGTTGGTTTCATTCATTTATGAAAATTGTTTTCATTAATGCCATTGAAATTGTATTATTTGCGTCCAAGTGAATAAATTTGCATACGGCTGGGCAAATAAGTCTCATCTTTTCTTTCCACGCATTTTCATATTATTTTCCTTCGCCGCTCCGCTTTGTTTGCCCGTGAATATCGCAAAAATACAAAAAACAAGCCACTGACAGCGGTGATGTCGCAGTTTCTGACAGCTTCCATTACCTGTCCACTCGAGCATTCAGAGTCCTTTTCTGAGTGAGTGTGTGTGTGTGAGTGCCGAGAGAAGGTCCTTCACGGCTCCACAGCCCTACAGTCCTCCATAGTCACTCCAATGAGCACGTCGTCTGCCATTGAACGAGCGAATTGCGAATTGTGTATTCAAAACTGCAATTCAGGAAATTACATTTCGAGGCGGTTCTCCTTCAATGGGAGGCACGCCCAGCAGGTGACAGCCAGCTTAAAATCACTGCTGCTCCAATTAATTGGTGGTGTTTACCTTATATTTAAGCAGTAGCTTAGCATTCGATTACGTTTTCAGACCGACCGACTTTCGGCACACACAGAGTGTGAAATACTTGTAGTTAGCAATTTACCTAATTGGTTTACTAGTAAAATAAGTGTAGCCACAACATTCTAGACCTGAATTATGATTTTAGCCATAATTAGATATTTCTATTGGCTAAATGGGAGTAAAGTGTGGGCAATTCATTATCTTCGGTAGCTGTTTAAATTGAATTTCATGGCATATGCGGTGTTTTTTCCTGTGCATAACTGAATCGAAAGCTCTGCGATTCGATCGAAATTTAATGCTCGAGTGGCGGCAGCCAAGTTTGGTTACCGATGGCCGATTGCATCGTTTTGCTCTCCAACTTTCAATAACTATCGGCATATGCGGTTGACTTGGTCACTGGCTCATTAGGCAGTGGTAAATTTACTGGCCGTCCACGCGGCGTATGCGCAACGTGCGCTGGTGTGCAAGTGTGTGCCAGTGTGACGGCAATTAATTTGTGAATTTAGCAAATGAGCATACAAATTTTATGCAAATTGGTAAATGTTTTTGCACTGCATGTCCTGAAAGGCCTGACAGGTGACAAAGTCCAACTAATGGAGAGTCCTGGCATCACTCGAACAACGAATAGTGAAAAGCGAAAAACGAGCGAATCCAGCCAGGTAATTGCTTGATTTGCATAATTTATTGTCCCATCCAAATGCAATTCCATTCCATTTCAATTTGAGGTGTTGCCTAACGACGACTGACAGACAGGTGGAAAGGCCCCAAAAAATAGTTTCGTTGTTTCGCAAAATGTTATCGGTGTCGGGCAAGTGGTGCTTAATTAGGCAAAACTAACGATCATTATGCATAAACAGTAATTAAATTGCATTGACTAGGCATGTTCGAACCGAAATCATTTGGGTCACTTGAATCCGTTGATGCCAAGTTGGCTTAATGGGCTGGCATTTGGCTGACACGCCCACGCGACAAGGACGCCGGCGGCAGCGGCAGCGCCATTTATCAAAATGAAATGCGAATAGCGATAAAAAAAATAAACCAGCGCAAAATACAAAACGAACCGAGGCGAAAAGTGAAAAAGTTTGCAGTCCAAAAATGTTTGCGTCTGTCGGCGCGCTGTCGTTTTTTGTGATTTTGGCTTGTTTATTCGCCAGCAGAGAAGCAGCCAAGCCAACTGATTGGCCCATGCACTGAAAGAAATGAAGAGCACAAAGTGAAACCTAAAACTAAACGTATCGAAATTGTGAAATTCTTTCCTTTCCTTGTACTTGATAAACACAATAGATCGCTGTCGTGTTTTTAGAGTGCCTTTTTCTTCTAATATCCTTTGTAGCAAGATTTTATTCGCAGTGCATCATCCTTCTCGGCAGCCAGCCTGAATGACATTGAAGTAAACAAATGCTGCTGCTAGCTGCTAACAGCATTAAACAGGACAAAGCCAAGCCGAGTGGCATTGTACCCATTCTAGCCATTTTTTTTACCATTCTTCCGTGGCAATTCACTCAGGCGCCGGGGTGTTAAACTATTTTGTTGCATTCGGTTTGATTGCAGCTGCAACTCGATAATGAAATGGCCACAAAAAGCTGGAGTTTTATTTTCCTTGGCAGCCCTGTCGCGAATGCTCAGTGTCAATATGGGAGCGGGAAAATTCCGGACATTAAGTGCCCGGGTGTTCTGATGTCCAGGGTGTCCGAGTGTCTCCTCTGGCGGACTTGGGAAACTAAGTTCCTGCGGTCAGTGCCTCGAAACTTCCGTGGCAGCAAATGAATTTGCGGCAACTTGTGGCCAAGACAAATGCTGACAGTTCACTCAGCCAGCTGGTGGACTTGTCATTAATTTTTGGATCCCAGAGCGAAGCTGGGAATTCCGAACTCAGCAATGCGAGGAATTTACGCAATTATGCGTTTGCTTTTCACCCACACACATACACACATACACCCACTCAGTTTGCTGGGCAACTAATTACATTTTTCATCAATCAAATTGCAGCGTCAAAATGCAAATTTCATTATACCAGCCAACCCCCCGCAACTTGCAGCTTATGTTTAATATTAATTAATATAAAATGCCGGGTCTAAGCCAAAAATGGTTGCAGCCATTTTCATTACGGCCATAACAATGAAAATTGCCGGCTTGTAATTGCAAAAATTGCAGAGGGCAGAGCAGATTCAACCACCCACACGCTCCGTTTCCCGCTTTTCCCGCGATGTAATTTTCGAGTTTTCCGGACAGACGTCGTGGCTTATATTCACCCACTTTTCGCCGCGTTTTTGGCCACGTTTTGTTTGCAAATGCCACTCGAAATTTTCCATTTAAATGGCAAATAGAAGCCCGGAGAAAGCTGTGCTAGAAATTTTCACCGAAATAAAAGCAGCTAGCAGCTAACACTGCGAATCTTGCCGCTGCAAGTGCAGCAAATTCAGCAGCGGCAACATCGGTATCCAGTGGTTTTGGTTTTGATATCCCCATTGGCGGCACAATGACTTCATAAACAGATTTTCATTTCCCTCCGACGACTCGCTTTTCCTCCTTATCTCTCTCGCTCTATCTCTATAAAAATACAATTTCCTGTTCTTTATGTGGAGCAAGCCCAGGCAGACATTGCTATATAGCGTCATTTCCTCACCGACCAAGGACTCCAAAGGTCCTTTTTTGTATTTTGTGCTGCATTTTTATGCTAAATTCTCTGTGTTCTTCGCCTTTCGCCTGGCCTATTGCCACATAAACAAATTGTTGCCGGCCTTATAATTGCTGTGGGTGGTTGCGCCGACGGCCCAGAAAGTTTTATCAATAACTCATGATGCACAGTGCGTGCTGAAATGCAAGATACGATCCAGTGGGAATTGAAATTGCATGGCTCCGGGCTGTCGAAAGATGAGAAAATGACTGGAAAAGCTAGCTGAAATGAGGTTAAGCGATACAGTGGTTATCCCAGACACAGTCGCATACTGTACTATCTTTTTTATAAACTCTTACCATTTAATCAATAGTAAATCTGCAGGATATTTTTAAAAGCCATGTTCAATACAATAAATCAGAAGAGCCGCTTCGTTCATGACCAACACCCACTGTATTCCCATTTTTGGGGCTTAATAAAAGAAAGATAGAAAGGCAGAACGAAGTTGCGCCTGTTGTCACTTTGATAAGGGCACTTAGCCAAATCTTTTGTCAGGAGAAAGCCTCCATTGATGTCGTCGTTAGGCGAATGTCAAAGTCAAAGGAAAAGCCTGTATCAGGGTCCTGCGTGGAGCTCTTCATTAAAACACATGGCAGGGCAAACCTTTGGCTCTTCCGATCCATTCCATTCCATTCCAGGCCATTCTCGACGCGTGCTCAGTTTTCGCATTAATTTGGTCAATTTATGTGCGTTTGCGATAAAAGGACAAATGGACAGTCACTGGAATGGAGTTTCTCATTCAACCAGAAGAGGCACTGAGAGAAATAAGCGCATAACTTGTTTATGGATTTAAGTGACTATGACAACCACTTTAACCATGTTTCCGGTTTCAGTAATAATTAATGGTCCAATACTGATATATAGCGGTATCAAATTATGTCCGAAAGTATTAATATCGTTTTTCCTGTACAATGTGATTGAAATTAATATTGGCATGCACAATCGTTCAACCCCTCTTCAGCACCTATTTAGGCCAAGCGTTCATTGCATAACAAATAGTTGGAGTGTGTATTGCGAACGGTTGTGCGAAGCGCCTCTAAATTGCCATTACTCATACGCCGCGTGTGACGCCGACAATTAAAGCCAATAAAATGCACAAGCGCCGCTGCACTCGGCACTATAATTACGCAACTACTGAGCTGCTGATGGGTGGGCAAAGGCTGTTTCCAATTCACTAAATTCGGCTGCCAAATGCTTCACATTCTCTAACATTTATTTGACGTCAAATGGCTTTCGAATGATCGACCTCATCGGTAAACGAAAGCATTTTGGCCAGTTTAAACGTTTTAAAAGCGTTCGCTTGCAAAACTGCTGGGGGAAATCAATTATAAACTGGTAATTGAGGGACCGACTAAAGTTTGTGCAGCTCGCAAATTGAATCATGTTATAGCTGTGGGTTGGTGGCTTTTCGGGTGCAGGGTTCGGGGTGCTGGGTGGTCGGCTTGATTGGCTGGCAAATTGCACGTGCCACGCCCACGGCGACCGAGCTGCCGCCCACCTCCTCGAAGACGCCTGGTGGCCAGTGCATTTGTGTGTGGTCAAGTTTTCGTTTGTTTGTTTGCCTACATGGAAAACTTTGGGTTTTGTTAAGTTTATGCAAATGTCCTTTCGGCAATTAGCAATAAATGTTTGTACTGGTCATTCTATGAGCTTGTTGTGTACGGCTATGTGTGTGTGTATGCTTGGCCATTTGTGGCCCATTTGAGATACAAATCGTGCGGTCAACGTTTACTGCGGGCCACCATCTGCCTTTGACTTGGCCAAAACGCCCACCAACGGCAACGAGAAATCGAAAAGGGTAATCACAGGGGGCGCATTGCGGTCAACGTGCAAACTGCATTATATTTCGGTCTGCATTTCGCCACAGGCTCATTTGCATGACCCCAGCAAATGTTGGGTTTTATTGAAGAAAAAAAGGATTGGAGGTGTTACAGAAACCACTGGGGATTTGAAATCACCTAAAGTGCCTAAAACAATGCTACTGTAAAATTTCCAATCAGGCAGATTGCTTTTACAATAATACGGAAGTTTTATGGAATTAAAATGATATACGTAATATTTAGGTTGAGCTTCTTTAAGTAGTAGTAGTGGTTGGCTTTAATTGTTGCTATTTCGGTTGACTGATTCAGATCGAATGCCACCGCCAATCACATTCTGTAGTCACACCTATTCGGCAATATATTCGCCAACCGTGCGATGCACTCCATTTGCTTGCCGTTTGGATGAGCTCTTAATGCATTAATTGGAAAGCAAGCCGGCGAGGCTATGTGGCCTGCATTTAGATTGATTTTCATGCATAAGCAGAAGGGGGGCAGTTGCTGCCCCCAATCCGCCCCTTTTTGGGCTGACCCAGTTTGTCAAGTTTTCACTTGTCTGGAATGCGCCAAGTGGCCTGGCCACGAGGACAATACTTGGTCTTGGTCGGCCTGTCTGTGAGGTTTCCCCATTTCCTGCTTGCCCCTTCCTCTTCCCCACTCACTCTCCCTCTCTCTCTCTCTATCACGGAGAATCTGGGCCTGGCACTCGGCATTCTGATGCCCGGGAAAAGTTTTTCCAGTTGTGCCAACACAACGCCTTTTGGGCTGCCTGTCGACATCAATTTGCATCTGTGTACATTAGGGTGATTCGAAGGATGTTTACGAAGTTTTAAGCGATGCAGTGCGCCAAGCATAGGGTTACCAATTGCGAATGTAAGCTAAAAAAAAATGTCTTAATTTGTATGCAGTTTGGTTTTATGTTTCAATGATATAATCATAAATGCAAATGGTGTTACGTATTGAGTGATTTTTGCTATTCTACAAAGCTATCTTATTTCATTGTAAAACTAAAGTACAGGGCACCCTAGTGCACATGCACTTCTGCATACAGTACGTGTATTTCACCCACTTATTTGTGTGTTTGCGTTCCGCTCGATAAATTGTTTCGCAAGTTTCGAGGAGGAGCAAGGAGTAGAAAGCAAAGGAAGGCCTGCAGGCCGAGCTGCTTAAATACATCCCATCTGTAGGCTGGGACTATTAATAATGGCACAATATCCTGTGCCCTGCCGATTGATTGATGGATGATAAGAAACATGAATCAGCGACTAGGGCCGTGAATTTTCCTTGAACCCCACTCCCAGCCATCTGACGGCATAATAATACGCGTTTATCTATGCTTGGTAACCAATCTCTAGCAATTTGATTTATGCATTTCCATTTGTTGGCCCACGCATGAGTCCCAGCGAGCGAGAAGTTTTCCCTGGAAAGGAAAAGCCCAGCACACACACACGCACACCCAAAGGCAACACAACATCAGAAAGTCTGATTAGATTTCCGTGGCAATTACGTGAGCAAGTTGCTCCTTTGAAAGGCACACTACTCCGGTTCAAACGACCCATTCATATGCCGCTTTAATTAGTCAAATTTCGTTGGCAACGCGACTGGGCCAGCCATGTGAGCATTATCGGCCCGATTTAGATATATCGCTGGTAAATAGGCACAATGATTGAGCTTGTTAGGCGATTGTCGTGCATGTGAGTAAATGTTTTATAAATCATATCCGATTGCGATTTCCCTGCGATGACAACGGAAAACAGGAAAAGCCACACCGAGACAAAATTGTGTAGTATTATTCACATGGATAAGAAGTTCATCTTATGGGTTTATGCGAAAATCAATGCTAACTTTGTTAGTTAAAAGTGTAAAAAGTAGATGGGCCTACGCTGGCAATCCATCGATTGTAGTGTTGATTTTCTTTCAGTGCATTAACGACAAGCTTACACTGGCAGATAATCCTTGTTGCAGTTGCCTCGCAACCTATTTTGGCAAAATCCCTTTTGCCAATTCCTCTCAGCCGAACAACAAAGTTCATTTGGCTTTGACTTAGCAGAAATTCAATATTAAAATCGGATATAAATTGTACGCACAGCAACGAACATCCTTCTCATCCTGCAAATAACAAGTGGTTGACATGACCCACACACACACACAAACACCAGCACACACACACACACACACACACAGAGATAACCACCCATCCGTATCCGTATTGTAACATGTGCATTTGTTTAAGTATGTGTAAGCCTGTTTATTCAAATGTATTGCATTTATTTCCGCTCGTGTTGTGCTTCTGTTTTGTTAGCAATTTTCGAAATGCTTTTAAAATATTCATGGATATCAAATGTTTGATACAAACAAATTCATATATGTATGTTTGTACGTATATTATATGTGTGTGTGTGCGTAAGAGGGGAACTTAATCCGACTAACTGTCGAATTGGTTTTGCGTGTAAGCCCACGTACGTATTCCCTGAAAAATCGTGAGTTCTACTTTAATATTTATATGATAAATTCGTACACATCCGCGGGCAATGGCCAATTAATCACCACATTCATGGGCTCCCTGGCCCAGTTACGAGTATATATCTGGGAAATTTGATTGATCGAGCGAGCTGTCGTGTAATTAGCACACACACGCTGACCTCCTGACAGCTCACTGGTAATTGCGTAATGAAAATTAATAGATTTATGACCCGCCAAAGCTCAAAAGAGCGCTTTAAAAGTGACTGACACTTGCTCGTGTCTGTGCGTCTATCATCTGCATCTGTATTTGTATCTGTATCTGTATCTGTAGCTGTAGCTGTATTTGTATCTGTATCCGAGGGATTCCCTTTGACGGGCGACGGCCGTAAAAGCGGCAAACAAAAGCAAAACTCACAGCCGCCGGGGAACCCTTCGTCGGGATCCTTTTATTGCCCCGAAAAGTGTATGACAAATGCGTGCCACCGATGCCATGGCATCCGCATCCCAATCCTCCCGCTCCACCTACTCCTCCTCCTCATTCCCATTCGCCATGGTCGTAAAAAGTGCGCGACGCCTCCATTGTTAATCTCCACTCACGGCATCGCTTCTGTTTGGCTTTTTGTTTTATTGTCGCACTTATTTTTATTTGCACATCGGGCGATGATGCCATGCAGCTCTCAGCTTGATTAAATTATAAAAATTGTATTATGATGGAAGTCAGTGCCCAAAGGCGATTCCAGATTCGGATTTCGTTTTCAATGCGGCTTTAACACGCTGCCAGCCGCAGGGAAGTTTAAAAAGCTGAAACTCGACTCCTGGCGTGCCCAAAAGAAAAAATTTAAAACGGTTAAAAATCTGAACGCTTTTAGATTGATATTAGTTTTTAATAAATGAAAAGTGGGGAATAAACATGAACTGGGTGTCTTTTTGTGCCTAGGAGCCTTTGTAGGGTTAAGTACGGATTGGTATGAAAACCAAGCACATGGCAGCGGGTCAAAAACTCTACATCTATCTATCCATCGAGTGCGGCTGGAAAAAGGGAAGGAGAACGAGAATAAAAAGGGAAGTTGGCTTGGTATTTGGGTCAGACTGCAGCTGGTGCATCTTGGCCTTCGCACGCACAGTCCTAGATGAAATTTAATTTAAAACTTTCCATCCTCGGCCCAAAAATAAATGTGCCATGTCCAGGCCATGTGTTGCTGCTCCTTGAGCTTCATGGCTTCTTCTTGTTTTTAGTTGGTATCAAATTGTTTTGCAACTTGCATAATAACTCACTGGGCATCCGATGGCAAACAATAATGAATGACTGTAGCAGAAATTAAAATGTCTTTAGAGGAAACCGAGAGCTGCAGCTCGGTCAAGGAGCTACGGACTTTGCTGCCGGCTGCAATTGATTAAAATTCTCGGCAATGAACTGCAAATAGAACGGATTCCTCAGATCCTGGCATTTCCAGCCCCCTGCGGCTGTGGCTGATGAAAAAATGCAACTTCTCTGTTCTTTGTTGCCTGCCGCTTCCTGCCAAAGGTGTTTTGAAGCCGGGTAACCACGCTCCAATCTGCAGAGTGCTTCCTTTGACTCGGCCTCGTGTTCGGCTCTTCGCTCTCGCACTTTGTAATTACTTCGTTTAATTAATTTAAGGTCGCATCAAAGTATTTTCGCCATACAAAGGCCCCACGCGCAGAGCAAACCATCGTCACTTCCTCGAAAAAATCAGCGACTAGTGTTAAACGCTTTAAGAGCCTAATAAACTCGGTGATGAGCTTAATAAGCCAAATGCCACCCACGTTAATATTCCGAGGCGCCGGTCAACCGGAAGCGGAAATTGTCCGCAGCAAACGGAAGTGCTTTTTTATTTATTATTTGCCTCTACAAGTATTTTTCAAGTACCCAGCGAGGAGAGGAAAGGCTAAGCTGCTGTCGGCCAGAAATTGAATTTATCTGCTTCGTTAGTAAATTGGTTGTGATAGGCGTGACATCACGAACTGCTCTTGGCCAAGTCGGCCTTATCCTTTGGCCGTCTGCAAGAACGCAAGTCTGGGCCCCTTGCCAACCAGCTGCAATGGCAATTGGGTCTCACTGAAGTCGGCCTGCACAGTGGCCAAAACTGGGGGAAAGTGATTGGCGTTTGTTGCAATTTCTCTGCGTGATTTATGAGATCGCGGAAGAAAATTAACAAATGGAATTTCTACTACTACTTTACACATGTTCCTAGTGTTTTAATTGGAATTTAAACAATAAATAGAATAATCCAAGAAGATTTATCTCTGTGCAATCCCCATAATCCAGAGGCAACTTTAAGTCAACCAAAACTTTTTACTTTTTTCGGCATTTTTTTTTTTGCCATTTTTCTGCTGTGGGGCTTCAAGTCGGTCAACGTTTTTTTTTCCCCACACAGTGGCGAAATGATTTTTATGCGAATTTCATTACAGTTAGTGGCTGTTGGACTCTTAAAGCTCTGCGCCTGCTTGGGGCAAGTTTATTCATTATTGACTTTCCGCCCGACGTCCAACGCCGAAATAAATGCTTAAATAAGCCAGCGGCATTTCAATTTCGGCAAAGTTTAACTTGGTCGCCCATTCTTTGCGTACCCGCGGCGATTGCAAGGGTCCTTGGATGCGGATGCGGCACTGAGTCCGTGATTCTGTCACATTTTTTATTACCATTTCCATTCGGTGTTTATAATTTGTGTAGCAAATTGAGCGACAGCAATGGTGACATTCATGCGCGCAACGCAACTAATTTCGCAGTCCAGATGGGGAATCGCTCATTTGGCGGCGGCCACGATAATGATGATGATGATGAACTGCCCGCAGGCAGCTGAATTATGGGTAACACAGATGGGAGGGTGTAGAGCACTCGAAAAAAATAGTGGTTCATTTATGAAATTATTAGGCAATAATAAATGTCAAGGAACTTGTTCCAATACTACGCATCTTAAGACATTTCAACTGAAGTTGCTGCTCAGTGCAATGGAATCTGATCTAATATTCTAATTAGTTATGTATTTAATTAAAATTCAATGGGCTTTTTTCAAGTGCACTTTAGTAGTTGCAGGAATGAGACGGCAGCAACCAAAAACAAAACAGGCCATGTGGAGGGCCGCCATTCGGTTGCATGGATTAATGAGCCACAGCGGCGACCACATTGGGATTTTCGGTGCCTGCTACTCTGCGGATTATGTTGACTTTCTGCAGACAATGCCGCTGGAGGTTCTGGATGAGCAGGAGAAGGAGACGAAATGCGAAAGACGAGGCCAGGATGTGCGCCAACGTTTCTTCCTCCCTCCGCCACTGAGCTTCTGTCTGTGGGCTGTGCTCCGGACTTCGGACTACGGACTCCCGAGTCCGGACTGGTGGCAAAAATTAAATTATGACAGCAAATGAACAGCCGCTGGGTGGGGCCGAGGACGAGCTGTCCGGAAATGCTGGGCCGCCGGCAACCTGGCTAATAATGAAATACATGAATTTTTTAGACAATAATCGCTGCAGCTTAGCCGGGATTATAATGGGCGCACGATGATGTCCAAGGAATACAAAAGGAGTCCTGGCTGAGTTTGCCATCTAGCGTTTTGCCCTTAAAGTCGCAGAGGACCGAACGTAGAAGTAGATTAAATATATATATATATATATTTGATTCTATTATTTTTCCATTAAATTCCCAGGCGAGTGCATTTTTAATCGCCAATATTTACAGATGTAAGTTTGATTGTCTAATCAATTATTGTTGTTTGCACAACTCATTGCCGTTCGGTTGAATATGTTGCCTAAATAAACATTAAATGCAATTAAATTGCTTAATGACCCACATTGAGGGAATTATATTTGCTTTTTCGAGCGGCAAATGTCCCGAAACTTTGTTAAAGATTTACGACCTGCATAAATTTCATAATTTCCCAATGGCTTAATTGTCTCTTTGCCAAGGACAATTGTAATGAAAGTTTAATTTACGTTTGTTCAGTGGCATAATGGAATATTTTTTAGCCAGCAAAGGTTGATGAAAACTGTCATGTTTAGCTTGCAAACACACACACACACACACACATTGGTTTTAGAAGCTTACTTCGGAGCTTGTTGGTGGTCAAATTCTTTGCTCCGAAAAATCTCACTGACCAGCCAAAGCAGTGTAGTGTTTCGTTCACTGCAACCCAAATTTAATTAAACTTGTAACGAAATTATTTCGATATGCAAAGCTAGCCACTAGGACGGCGATAACGACACTGCCGAGAACAGAAAATCCGGCAAAATAAAGTCAGCAGCAACTTTGACAAAAGCCAGCGTGGTAGAAAATTTGTGTAAAAAGCGTAAAATATTATTTGCAATTTTCGACCGGGAAAAACAAAACCAAGCAGTTCGCCCATCGTTCTGGACGAGAATTTGGTTTATTTTTTTAATTTGCAAATTGCTGAAATAGTTTTTATTGGTTTTGACTGCATTATTATTTTCCAATATTTTTCGCTTTCACCATCTTCTTTTTTTTTGCCTACAAATCATTCAAACGCATACTATATTTATATAAATAGATATATATACGTGCATGCATATTCAGTTGCATATTCCGAATTTGCCGTTTTGATTTTTAATTGAATTCCCTGGCATAGTTGAGCGGCCAGCCGTAGTTTCAGTAAATGTCGAAGCAAACAAGCAGAAATCGAGTCCACTCGGCGTATACGTAATATTGGATTTCAAGTACGCCGATCGCTTGATTGGTTCTCTTCTGATTCTGATACTGATTCAGATTCAGATTCCGATTTTTCGCCTGCAATGCAACGTGGCGAATAATCAAATTTGATTCGTAGAACCTGGCTTTGAACCCCATCAACCTGCTAATTGATATGTATGTGTCGTTTTCCAGCGGTTCCCGCTGCAGTTTTGTCCATTATTTTACGCCCAGGGCCGCGAGAAGCCCCGCTGACATTTTTCCATTAATTGAAAATGCCAATGACGACGACCAGGCGATGCAACAAAGCAGCCCCAAATTGCCATCCATATTGTGCTGTAAAATGCACAGCTCCTCTAAATATGGGCATTGTATTATTTTGTGAGCGCCCTGTCCGCATAAATTATGAAAAAGCCCCGATTCTGGCATATTTTGATGACATGCATGGCATGTCCGTGCCGAGGGAACTATTTTCTATTTTTCGGTTTCCTCTATTTCATATCCGTTTTTATTTTTTGTTTTCCTAAAAGTCAAATATCCCGCATTATTTACCATGTACTCGTTGCTGTGGCAAACCAAACAAATGTCAAAGCAGTGCTTGTTTGCACTTTTAGTTTGTCAATGCGAATGGATTTGCCATTTCTGTTTGCTTGCCGATGTGCAAAGCAAGCTGTAAGTTATTTTAGCACACTTATATAGTAGAGAACTCTCTCAGCAGTGACCAAATCGCAAATAAAAACTAAGTTGTCAGTTTGAAATACTACAATTTAATTACTTTAAAAGGAGTCATGGAAAACGAATCAACATATGTTGGCTTTGGCACCTATCTACCTCGCAAGTTTTGGGGCAAAAAAAAAAAGACACTGGTTTTTAAATCAGGTCAGGTTCGTAAATCCATTTTCGAAATTATACGCTTCGTGCTCACTTTTCCTTACTTAATTATACACTAATTATAATGTGCATAAAATGCTATGAAAGAGTGAAAATATATTCTGACATTGGCTGTGTTGTGTTTGTATTGCATAATGGAAGCAGGTGAAAACTCGATGCATTTTTTGATTGAACGTGTTTTTTGGCCGGGCGGAGAATTTCACGCTCCTGTATATTTTATAATGATTAAAAATTGTTGTCATAAAGCTGCGCCCCCGAATCGCTCAAAATAAAAAAAACACACATTTTCGAGTCTTTTTACATATTTTTTTTTTATTGAATATTTTATAGCCGTAAGGCAATGGTTGGCTGGTTTGTTGATTTATAGTTTGTGAGACTGCAAAACGTGTGGAAAAGACTGGATTTAAGCGCTCCGGGTGCTTTTAAAGTTATTAAGGGATGTGCAGAACTAACTCTTGTCCTCCGTCGGCCACTCCATGTAATTCTTAAACAATTTCTTCTGCTATATTGCAGTTTCGTTAGCCGGAGCCGGGATAGTAAAAACTAATTTAGAAAATTGTTTTTAGAGTCCGTTGCCCGTCCGCTTCGCTTGGCTTTTGCCTTTGCCTTTGCCTTTAACTTTGCCCCGGGCAAGTGAGAATGTCCTAGAGGGCCCGAATGAATCTAATAAAGAAATTACTCCAGACAGGAATGCCGCCAAGGACGTCGCCCACACCAAATAAAATCTCTGCCATTTCGCCCCTCAATGTCGCCAATGAGCTGAATATAAAGTGCGTGTCTCTCGGATCGGGGGAGTCCTAAATCGCTGTTTGCTCTTAGCCAGAACATGAATAATTTAAAAACAAAGGCGAAACGATTTGCGACGCGCGCCCCACACACTTCGCCCCTGTAATTGCAGATGTGTGAAAAGGATCCAGGCTTGGGCCGGCAAAAAGGACCTTCTGGCCGGGCTAATAGCCGCAAACAAAGGCAGCGCCGCCATTCAAGCATTCAATTTACCAATTGCGCCTAATGCTCGACTACTCCTAAATGGCCAAGAGACAATGTGTCTGGTCTCTGGGGGAATAAACCAGGTAACTCAAGCACACGTGTCACCGCTGTGGGCCCAATAAATATGTTCTGATGGCCAAAATTGCCGAGTCAACTTATTCGTATGGCCGCGGTATCGAAACAGTTGCCTGCCTGACTTATTCATGTCGACTCTCCGCCACCATTGTTTTTATTGCTTAGCCATTAAGTTTATGTTGTATTGATGCGACATGAGCTTGATGGGATAGTGGATCTATTCTCAAGGCACTCGGAAAAATTGCGCATATTCTATCTAGAAATTCGTATAATTTAGCTTAGGCTAACACATTAATTTCAGTAGTCATATTTGAGTGCCTGATTAGAGCTAGAAACTTGCCAGCTGCTGACCAATTTTGCTGATTTTCTACCCGCACAGATAGCTTTTGAGCAGGAAGACCCTTTGTTCGCTGAAGCAATGGCTTTGCATTTGAAGCAATCGGGGTGGCATCGTTTATGCCAACAATTAGCTGCATCCAGCTGCAGTTACACGCCCACTTAAGCCAGTTGTATGGAAAAGTGTTAGATGGTAGTTGGTAGTTGGTGGATGGGAGATGGGAGATGGCATGGCAGCAAAGGAAAGTAGACCAAGTGCACTCCGTTTTGTTCGAAGCGCGCTTTGTTTTGTGTCGCCGGGACTTTAATTGCGAAAACATTTTCAAAAGTTTTTCATAAATTTCTTGCACTTAACCGAAAGTACATAACGCAAACAAAAGTGAAGTAAAAGTGTGTGCTACTTACACAGCTTATTTTCTGTGTGTTGCAGTGCCAGTTGCACTTGCAGTGGCAGTTGCAGCATCAAACTTCGCTGCTATGGCGGCAATGCACATCAATAAAACGAAAATTGCTGCAGAATGGTGCACAATTGTCCTGGGAACTGAAAGGCGTTGGAAACCGTATATATGTGTATGTGTCTGTTTCTGTTTCTGTGTCTGTGTGTGAGGGTATGTGTGGGTGGCTAAGGGGCGTGGCAGGCTGATGCAATCGTTGTTGCTGCTGCTGATTCTGCTGCTGCAGTGAAAACAATCGAAATTATAGCAAACAAGCGCGTAAACTTTTCGCTTTCATGGTCGGATATATCTATATGTGAATGTGTATCTGTGTGCGGTTGCCGAGATTGTATGAGTGTGTGCGTGTGTGTCCTGCAGTTTTATTGCTGTTGTGTTGCAGTTGCGGCTGAAGGGGCAGACATTAAAATGCCTGACAAAAAGCACCGCCAACTGGCAACCTAATGCCATCGCACACACACACTCGCATTCGTAATTGGGATCTGCATTTTGAGCGAGTGACAGTGATGCCTAAATCATAAATGTTAATCTTTTAAATGCAAAAAAAGGTTTCAATTTACTCAAGGGTTTTTTGTTAGTGTTTATAGAAATGCGAAGGATATGCTTTCAATACAAACACTTTTTTAAGGATAAAGTTAATACTACAAATGCAAAAATAAAAACATATCAGAGCGCATCATTCTTCATGACGGTTTTTTTTATAGAGATTTCCATTGAACTTTTGGTCTTTTTAGTAATGTAGAATGATCCCCGAATAAACGGATCTATTTTGAGATATACATCCAACTGTCATCACTAGTTTATGCGGTAGCTTTTTGTGTTAGCGCCTGTTTTGCCAACCGTTTTTTATGGCAGCTCTTGATGACGAGCGAACTGCGCTCATTTGCGTGCACATTTCGAAGCACACTTTTTGGGGCCGTGAAAAAATGTGTGTCAACAAAAGTTTTGGTTTTCCAGTTTCGGCGAATTGTGTCCGCTTTCACTGTGTTTGCCTGCCGCTGCTCTCCATTTTGTTGCCACTATTGCCATTCTGCGCCATTCTCTGTGACCGAATCTAATGACACTGGAGGGAAAGTCGGAAAAGCAGGGATAGCCGGAAAACTCGGACAGACAGACAAAACCTGCCTGCAATTAGAGACTCCGGTTGGTAGTTGGGAATAGATAGGAGTGTGTGCACAGCAGAGCAACCCTTTTTCGGCATTTGTGGCGAATAACTAGTTATGTTGCCATAATTAAATGTAAATTATCGCCATGTGTACAAAACTGTTGCCATGTTTACTTATTTATTTGGCAGTTAATTAGTTCGGTAGTGTGTGTCCCAAATCTGGTGACTTTTCCTCCTCTTCTGCTGCGCATTACAAACCACGTACAAGAAATGTAATTATTTTCATTACATCAACAATGCAGACAAACACACTCACACACACAGCGAAGGAAAAAGGCAACAATTGCACGGGGAAAAAAAACATGGTGTTGGCATTTCCAATACGAAAAACCAGAGTGCGGGGTCTTTGTTTATTTTTGACATTGACGTCCCTCATTAATGTAAACGACTTCGACTGCTGGCATATAAAAAGGCGACCTTCTCTAATTATAATTAATACAAAAAGAACATGAGACCTCTGTACCCCCATTTGCCGTGTCAATGAGTCGCGTTGACCCGAAACCAATACAGGATGTCGAGGAGGTCCTGCGGCCCAAGGAGTGGGAGTACATAATGCCAGGTACCCCGCACAAATTGCGTCTTTCGCGGCATTAAAAATTCCATTAGCTGCAAACTGCCCGCCTTAATTAGAGTCGCAAACAAAAACTGATAGAAATTTTGATCGCCCCCTTCGTATATATTTTTCCAGAACTTACCGAAGATTCGTCCTGCCTGCGTGGCAGGCAAGGTGGCCAAAATCAGGAGCAGCACAAAGCCAGGAATGATGAGCCCTCGATGATTTCCGTATGTGGCCGATATGCGCTGCGTCATTTTGTTTGATGCGATTTGTGAGTGGTTTTTATGTTTTCCGTACTCTTCTATTTGTTAATCTAATGCAATTTTTGCGGTGGTTTGCGTTACGGTTTCTTTGGTTTTTGTTTAATTTCGTAGGTTTTCGGTTGTAGTTCTCTGCCCTTGGGTTTTTCAAAATCAATTTACATTTATTTTTTCCAATGCCAATTAAACTTTGTTTGCGCTATGAACTTTTGCCTTTTTTTTTTTTAGTTATTCACGTTTTATTCGGTTTTGTTTTTTATTTGTATTTTTTATTGTTTGCACCGATTTTGGCTTTAGGTGATCATTTTGAACGAGCTGCAAATACGAGTGAGAGAAAAATGGTAATTAAATTTTTGGGTAAACAGAGGCGCTTTTGATTCGCTTGCAATTGATTTAGGCATTCAATTCGATTGGGTGTATGGTTTCGGGAAAATAGATGTCTAAAAGTATGCTACAATTATTCAAATTTATAAATTCTGCATAGTTTTAAACACCATTTCTGCATATATCAACTGGATTTTAGTTTGTGTGGCTTCTTCAAATATAAAGCCCTTCACATTTGCCAGGCTTTTTTGATTCCAGCAGGACTCTTTTTCAATTTTCATTTTTAGGGTACGATTTTACGCTCTCCTAAAATCCGGACAGACACACTATCCCTTTCGTTTTAGTTTTTGCGGCTGCGAAATTAACTAAAGATGTCAGTCCGGAACAGCAGGGAGTATAAAGTCCGCGAGTGCATGTGTGTGTGTGTGATAAAGTTTATATGCTGAAAATGAATTTGGCATTTTTACAACAAGCGAGAACAGCGCGAACGGCGCTCTCGGAAGTCTGACAGCATAAAATGGAGTGAAATCTCTGCTGGTGGTGTGCAGTCAACTAATGTGGGAAAAAGTGGAGATGGTGGTGCAGGCGAGTGGTGCAGCGCAGTGGGTGGGTTGTAAAAGCGGGTGGCTCACAGTAAAAGTGAAATGCGCCGGAGGCGGGCTGCACATTTAATGCGGCAACAGTTACAACATGTGGCAGCAAATGGCGATTGCTGTTGGCCCAAACAACTTGGCTTTTGACTATAAAAATGGCAAGAGCGACAGGGAGAGACGGAGAGAGAGAGAGAGAGCGAGTGTGCTGCCACGCCCTCTCCTTGCCACTGCGCCCCTTTTCAACTTTGGCAGCAGCTCGTGCAACAGCAACAAAAACAATGACAACAACACTACGGAACGCAACCCGCCGCACATTGCACATGACGTAAATGTTGTGGTTGCTTTTAAAAACTTTGTTTTAATGTGTTTGCTGCAGGCTGCAAGTTTATTTTTTGTTAACCCCCTATGCCCCTCGCCGCTCCCCTGAGCCACCACCCGTGTTGACGTTAAAATTTAAAGTTCAAAATTTGTTACGTTCACGGCAAGTTTTAGTGAAAACACAGACGGCAAATCGTTTCAAGCCTCAGGCGTTCTTACTCATTTCACTCCACAGATTTTGGCATTTCTCGGCTTTAACACAGACACTTGTGTTTAATTTGTTAAGGCCCCTTTCAGCCAGCTGAGCTGCTCTCCGGTATTATTTGCATTTTATAAACAATATTGTGATTGGATAAAAAATCGAAGGAGTGCTGGTAAAATATTGCACACGCCGCATCTGGTAATTTAAGTTATTTTCCATATTACACAACCCGGCAAAAACTCGTTGACTTTTTCACAGACACCGCAATGTGTGTATGAATATTCGTACACAAAAACCAGGTTTGTGCAAATAGGTTTTTCATGAAAACGCTGCTGTTGTGGCTCGGTTTTCGTGGCCGGGAAACGGAATTTACGCAAGTTTGTTTAAGCGCTCTTTAAAAAGAAAACAGCATTAAAGAAGTGATTTTTTTTTAGCACAAATATTGACCCAGCTTGAGAATCTGGCGAATTCTGGATTAAAAACTGCGGTCAATTTGTTTGGATTTAATTGGATCTTGTCCAATTGTAATAACTAATTGTCTAAACAAATTTCCATGAATGTGTTTTTAACGACGAAACACGCAAATGCCCACAAAAATACGTAATTTGGTGCTGATGTTGTTGGTGCCAGCATTAATCGCTATTATTTGTTCTCGGCCAGAATTAGGCTTGTGTAATTCCTCGAAAGAGTGGACTCCTAATGAAGACATGCCAGCGAGAAGCCCATTAATAGTCGCGGCTAGACGACCTCAAATAGTCAACGCCTTACGCTAAGCACCTTAACGACAATTGCCCCCTGGAAAAGCATTTTCATCTCCGGTGGCAGTTCGTCAGTGGTCGTCGCTCAACAAGTTTCCAACGCCCGAACGCCCCGGAAAATGGAAAAGTGATGTGGGGTAGCCAACTACCCAACCACCCAAATCCAGTCGGTAATGACCGGTTGTGGACTGCAGAGTGGCGCAATGTGCCCGATGGCAATTAAAGTGCCTCGGAACTTCTACTTTCTACTTCTGCTTGTACTTGTGTTGTTGAGCAACATTTTCTCAATTTTCCACATAATTCCAAACGCAGTGCAGCGCCATCGTCGCCCAGCCCGTTCTTTTTGACCATTAGAAGTAGTAGTGGCAGTTGTCCCCTTTGGGTCCGCAGACAGTTCCGAGCCGCTTTCATGCCCGAATGCCCATGCCCCATGCCCCATGCCCCATGCCCCAAACACAAACACAAACGCAAACGGCGAGCGGAAGGCAGTGAGGAGCGTTAAGTAGCTGGATGTCAGTAGCCGATTTGCAGTTATGACAGCCCCACATTCCCACCACCAACTGCAATGCTGCTCCCCTTTTTGGGTGGCAAACTTTAAATTAAACAGCAGCAAAAAGCAGCGGGATGTGACTTCCAGCACAGCGAGAAAACACGAGTATGCAACGCAAATTGATCAATGCTACACAGATATGTGTCTAAAGTGTATCAGCCGTTCACAATTGCTCATAAAACTTTCATATTTTATCACTCGTTTATGTCCTTTTTTTTAGCAACAGGAAAGCCATTATGTTTCCACTTCACATGCACATCCATTTCCCGCTTTCGCAATGATTTATGCACATTGGGAAAAATAATAAAATGCATAAGAATATTATGAATTATAAAAGATAATTTATAAAAATATAATTGGTATTGCCCAACTGTATAGATCAACATCCTAATATGCAGCTTATTACCTCTAATTATTTATTCTTTTGTTCATTGTAAAATATTTGATTTATTGTTTGAATGACTAAAAGCTTGTGATTTACAATTAAAATAGATGCTGCTCTGACTCCGTTTTCTCTGTGTATGCAAAAAAAAAAGGGACGGGGCGTCAGTGAAGAGTGAAAAAATATGGCACTGCATTTGGCATGAGGCACGGGACACGGGGCATGCGGCTTCCAGCATGCAGCACGAGGCAGGCAACAAGCAGCCCGGGAATTGCCGGAGTAGAATCATACAAAATATTCAGGGAGCAGCGGCAAAAACAGCAACATCAGCTGGAAACAGCAGAGCAACAGAAGTTGTAATTTACAGCTTATTTACGTTGGAATAAAAAATGAATTAAGACAACGAACCAGCAGCATGACAGCAGCTTCCTCCACGGGCAACTCGCAAAGGTAAATGCATAAATAAATCAGGCAAAGTCCAGCAGTAAAAAAAAAAGGTGGAAAAAAGTGAAAAGCGTGGGGAAAGCGGGAAACGAGAGGGAGCGGGTAAATGTAGGAGTATAATTAAATGCTTTGACATGAAAGAAAAGCAGTCAGCTAAATGGAAATGCTGGAACTTGGTTAATTAGCACGGCCAGAGGTGTCGCCGAAGTCCTTGCAGGACTCAAACTTCGAACACATAGATCGAGTCAGCTTCAACTTCAACAATCAAGATGTATATTTCCTGCAAAAAAAAAAAACTGGTCACAACATCGCGCACTTGCTTCTGTATACACTTGCACCGACTCACATAGATGCGGATTATAATGCCAGACGGCGGCTCACGATGGGTGTGCAAAAGTAGAGAGAGAATAGAAATAGAAATAACAACTGCAGCGGTGGAAGCTTAAGTGCAACTGCAGTGGCTGTGCGGCTCAAGTGTTGCCACAAAGGGGTGGGCTTGCATCCAGCGACAACAAGTTGCACGCCTTTGCTGCAAGTGCGACTGCAATTGTTGCCGCATTATAAATTGCAGAGCTGCAACAATGAAATTATTATACGACGAGCAGCTAAATGTATCACATGCCAGCCACACGCCTAATCATCTTGTAAGCACTACTGTAAAAAGGACACTCGACTAATTCGGTTTGGATGCCCGAACTGCTGGCTGAATTTATATTATTATTTGCTGATGTTTGCAATTTGGGCACGTGCCGCAAATTCCAAAATAGTTGAACGTGTGCCACACCAGTCGAGCCAGAAATCCGGCTCCACCAAAAGGTTAAGCACAAACACTCTCGATTTTTTTTCTTTTTGGTGCAAGGGGATTCGACCAAGGACCAAGGACCATTTTTGCGCTCCGCTGGCTTTGTTGACAAACACATTTTTTGAGTGGGGCAACATAATGCGAGAGTGAAGTGAAGTGAAGCTGCTGCCGAAATCAGCGCAAATTTAGTGGCAAAGCAAATAAATTTAGTTTAATTTTGCCCAGCCATTGTTGTTTATTTTATTTCATTTTCATTTCATCTTTACTGAAGTCGCTGGCTGGCTGGCTTTTATTGCCCCAACAAATGGCAGTCGTGGCATTAGGAAAAGTGGCGCAAAAAGGGTTTCACTCGTTTTGGCTTGGTGTTTGTTCAATGGCACATACAGTCGATCCGATGGCCCTTTGTTTGGTCCAGTCCCGAAAAGTCCCAACTCCCACTACCAGCGAATCCTAACAATAATGTCGGCTATTAGCGGCAGGGCATGACCGACCGAATCCCGGGTCAGCAGTTTCAAATAAAACTTTGCGCCAGAAAGGTTCTTAATTTTGGCTCGAGATGCCAAACCGATTTTTGGGCCAGAACAGACCGACTAACCAACCAACGATGGGCCCACGACACTCACTAATTAAACTAATTAACTGAGATGGTCGAGGGATAAGTTGGCTAAAACATCGCTTCAAGACGCAAATTGAAAGGGAAATCGCTTAGCGAAGTGGGTCAACATAAATCCAAAAGTCCGCCCCAAAATGCAAAATGCTAAATATGCTGCAGTACGACGACGAGTTTGGAATTTTCACCCAGTTCTCATCCAGTTGCCTCGATTTCGAATCGTTTAGTTATGCTTGTGGGTCACCAAATCTGGGGATAACCACCTTTTTGCTGTGTTTTATTTTCCGCAACGCAGGACCTTCTATCAGTTAGTGGTTTATCCTCGAGATCGTCGGTAATTGGGATCCTGCTTTCCGAATCCAAGCACACGAACACAAATAAAAACTTAACACGGAACTGGACAGCGATTGCCGCATTTTATTTTTGATTTTCTCTCAACGCTTTATCAATATGCATGATTATTATTCTGGCATTCACTTGAGCTATTCGCCTGATTTTCAAGCACTTTTCGTGGCCCGTTTCGGCCGCTTTGGCTGAGATACATTCAGCGTCAGGATAAACGCGCACACACGCGACGCGAACGCACGAAGTCCGGCAGCGCCAGCGGACACATCCTTACGAGCGCACAACAAACACGAAACTGAGCCGCTTCGTTTTTGCGCAAATAAATTCCCAGCTGAAAGGCAGAAGCCGCCGTTGCCGCTGCCACTGCCGTTGCACCACCGCCGCATCCCCCGGAAAACCCCTCCAGAATAGAAGGTCGGTGGTTCGTGGCCGACTTCGGGTTTCCAGCGGCTTTCCACCACACACACCGTGTGTGTCTCCCGAACTTCTTTGCGAGCTTCAGTGTGTGCTGTTGCCTAGATTTGTGCGCGGGTGGACGCCTCGGCTGTCGTCCTGCCGAGAGCGAACGGACTCACGCTCTCTCATTGGGAGAGCGCTTGTTCCACTTTCAACTCCGAAACTCACCATGACCAAACTCCGAATTGCGCTGGCCTTATCACTGATAAGAGACGCGCTCTTCGGCGGCCACGACCTGCTCAAATCGCTCAGGTGTCGAGCGTTGCGGCACAAACAGAACTGAAACGTTGGCAGCAAGTGTTTTAGGAATTTCTAAGGCACTACAAAGAGGTCCTGGACGGACCGCAGTTAGCTTCGGCCACACATAGCAGCTCTTTGGATGAAAACTAATTTTAAATTTAAATAATATGTTATATAAAGTCTCTTATAAAGGAGCTAAGCTTCAATTAATTTTCCAAATCTTATAATCCGCTTATTTCGATTATATTCAATATTCGAAAAATATTTATAATAATTTATTGATTTAAATTTCTTATAAAATAAATCATAACATTACATTTTGGAGTTATTCACAATCAGTGGACGTTTTTACTGTTGCCAGTTATTTGAACAGTAAAAATGCTTAACATTGGTAGTACATTTGTAGTAATGTTAGAACTCTTCAACCGCTGTAATGTCTGGAAAAGATTTCGACCAAAATCATAACCCCTGAATACTGAATACTGAATCAGTAAATTGTTGTTTTTGCCTTGTCCTGTAACCGAGTGTTTACAGAAAATTCCACCGCAAAAGAAGGTTTCCGTAACATTTTCGAAAATCACCCCTTGGTCCTGCGCGAATGTTGTTTTCATGAGTTTGTTGGTCTACATTCGAACTGAGTCAACGTTCTGTTAACGCGTTGAACAGGCTAGGGAACAGAGGTCTACTCTAGAATGTTAGTGCAATGTTATTGTCCTAAATTTGGAAAGGGGTAGAAAGCGAACCATTCTGCTAATAACATTCGCAAAAAGGACGCCTATAGCTATGGAATAAATAACATTCGGGGTTAATCAAATGATGTGAACCTGCAGTTGAAGGAGAAATTGTGTTGGTCTATGTTATGTTTACATTACAGACTTTTTCTACTTTTAATTTTCGAACAACGTTAACAAGATATTCGAATTGAATGTTCTGTTAATGCGAACATTACATGGGCATGTTATTTATAACATGGTCTGTAAAATAACTGTTTGGATTACATAGTCCTACAGCCTTGTTAGTTTTTTCTTAATTTAAAGTCCTTTAAAAGATATCTTTTATCTTTCAACTAAATATATTCTAATGGTATTATTTACCGTCAATTTAATTGAACATAGAACACGATTTCTTTCGCATTAAATTTGCCATCTGACAAAACTGCCAGTCCATCGCAATAATTTGTTGTGCCGATCAGCGTGTTACTTCCGCAATTATCCCAGTGCCTCAGGCACCTGCCCCTAAACGATGTCCACACCCCTCGAACCGGTCAATTGCCCACAATTTAATGGCCATAAGGAGAGTAAGGGTACCCACCCCAGCCAGCCACATCCTGATGCAACTAAAGATGCGACAGGACGAGCTGAAAAATCCACCCTCGAGGAAGTCGCATTGCAATCGTGTTCGCAGTCCTGTAATCGCAGGCACTTCTTGTTGTTGCCGTTGTCAACGCCTCTCTAAAAGGGAGCAAAAGGCAACATCAAGGATCAACCCCTAAACTCAACCAGCGACGATTTATAACAAATTTTAAATTGCAAAAAATTGCAACATTGATGAGGGATTGCGATCTGGCATCGGGCGAAACCGAAACTAATTCGCAACAAGCGCAATAAAAATTATGAACAATAGCGGAAATTAGCCATGGCATCGGAGGGTAGGGAAAGTCACTCACTTGCTCACTCACTCGCCCTGCGGTTTTCCGCCAACAGACAGCGCAGCGAAATGGCAACCAATGCGTGACGAATGCAAGCTGCGTTCAACAAATGGGGGAAAGTACACAGAAACAGAAAGTGCTACAGTTAATCAGGTCAAAAGCTTGTCAATGGACTTCTAAATCAGAAATCCAAATGAAGAAATATTTTGAATTGATTGAAGGCAAATTAGGACGTTCTTTATCTATCTACTTCATTCAAGCAATTGACATTAGTAGTTCATATTTAATTTAGGTAAAAAAAACTGCTATTGTTTTAACCATTTTTTTAGAAAAACTTGACTTCTCAGTGCACTGAGTTGCAATTGCGGCTGACATTGGGGATAACACTTTCGCTGGGGGGCCGGAAGTTCAAGGGGCCGAAGTTCAGGGCCCTCGCAGCGAACACAAACTTTAATTAGCAACTTTTTCGATTTTTTCCCATTCCACAGCCATAGTCAGGCAGTTTCCATGTCCTGGGTCGCATTTGAGTGGCTGCTGCAACATCCGGCACTGCACCTTTTTGCCCCCGAGCACATGTTCGTGGTAAGTTGATACCGCTCGGTATATATTATCTACATGTAGCGCATAGATGGGGATGTGCAAAAGTTTCCTTCTCGGCTGGGATCAGGGATAAAGGATAAAGGATGCTGTGCTGCTGCTGCTTCGTGGGCGAATGACACTTGACAGTGATTTATGGCCGGGCCACTGATAACCCGCCAAATGCAAAGGCAAAAGCGAAGGCAAAACCGAAACCAAATCCAATGCCGAACGGCAAGTGCAAATCCAGGGCAGAGGGTGCCCGATTGTCTCACCAGAGTCACCCCCTCGGTTTCCAATTTATCTATAGTAGATCTCCTTGCATATATACATCTAAATATATTTCCATGCCGCAAATGCTGCAATTTCGAGCCAAAACGCTCGCATGTGCAATCATTTTTTATCGCAAATCTCCCGCTCTCCACAGCTCTCACAACTCTAAGCGGCTGTTGCGAATCGCTGTCATGTGGTGAGGTCCTGCCCCGCCCCCTGGCCGCTTACCACTTGCCGCCCCCTTTTCGACTGCCCAGCGGGGTGTTAAATTGCCAGGGCTGCTGCCTCAATTTCAGCGTCATTCAGCGCCATTAACCTTCTGTCAATTTCAATAAGTCAGCGTCGCAAAACTAAAAAAAATCAGCCTGCCCTGCCATTCATGAAAATCTGCTGCAATTGCAGGGCCATACGAATATCCAGAACTAATACAATATTGATAAGCAGGACGATAAGTGACCAAGCGTACAGGCGAGAGGGGAAATCTAAATCTAAATTCAAGCTTGTCAAGCTGGACATGTATGTCCTGAATTACACTCGTCTGGTTGGCCAAATGCCATAGGGAATGGCCCGAAAATAAATTGACATTTTTAATGCTGCAAATTTTAAAGTCCGAACCCTGCACTTGATGGGCTGTTGAAATTCTAGACAAGCCAAGCGTACGATTTCCTTTCCTTTCCAAATAAAGGCAAAGGTATTTTCGGGCTTTACACAGAAGGCAGTAAGCAATTTGCTTTTATTTATTGCACGAGCATATCTCTTTTTCGAATCTCCTCGAATATTACGTAGTTTTCATTTTCTTCCTCGCATTCGGTTAGGTATTTCAGATTTCAGGCATGAATGAGCAATATTGAAACAATATGCATTTCCTCCAGCATTGTTTAAAGATGAATTGATTCTGATATACAAAATTCCTTGCACAAACACTAACTTGTGGAAAATGTAATAGATTTTTACACACAAATTGTTGTGCATCAATGAGAATATTCAATTTACTAGTGTATTGCCCTTCATTATTGCCAATTTGCGTGAATTAATACTCGTATTAATTTAGCTCTCGTAAGCTGGCGGCTTTAACTTGAAATTTGCCGCCAAGTGACAAACCGCGAAACAGAGAACTTGCCTTCCGCAACAACATCGATGGCAGTGTTTTCCACTATTTTGTATTTTTATCCCTGGTATTTTGTATATTTGTATGCCGGCGAACGTGAACACACCTTTTCTGACCGCATTCCCCAGGCGGCGGACATCGGGCCGTTCGTTTGGTGGCTGCGCTTGTTGCCATTTCCGTTTCCGGTTGCCGCTGTCGTCGTTGTCATGTCTACATGTCCTGCGTCCTGTATTCTGCATGTGTGCGTCCTTGCCGTGTGCATGAGTTTGGCGTGTTGCACATAAATCGTTTAAAATAAAGTGATAATTGCATTTGTGTTGCAACTGTCAAAGTGACGTCAGTCCAGGAAAGTCCTTTGCAGCTGCCCGTGTATTGGTGGCTTTACGGACTGAACCGAACTGCCTGAATCGCGAGGACATTTTATGAATGTCGCCGCCGCATGAATAATTGCGATAGCAGCCAATTTGAATGTCCCCCCGTGCCATTCAACCAGTGATTCTTTCCCGTTTTGCCACAATTTCGGGGTTGTTTACGGCTCCGTTTGTATGTTTTAATTTCGGTGTCACTGTGAAGTGGATTAAAGTATTTCCATCGGCTTACAACCTAAAACGAGTGCAACCCTTGGCAGTTAAGCCGCCCATCGAGTTGCACTCCGGGCTCCTCAAAGGACATACGCACTTTTTCCGCCGCTTGCACTGCGAAAAACGTGCAGTTAGAATAAGGTGAATATATTTAAGAGTTCAGGATCACAAATTTGATTTTCTGTTATCTTATCTATGGCTTTTCGAAGATGATTTTAACATACGTTCATTTCAAATATAAAGTCATACCTTTTTGAACTGACTTAAGGCCTACAGAAACAGAGAACCCCACTTGAAAAACTAATGGCCTAATGGCTTGAGTAACTTCTCTCAGTGCAGATTGCTTGTGAATTTATGGCGACTGATATATAAGGCATTTCTACCTCGGACAGTGCCTGTGATTAATATGCAACACCCCGTTGGCTCGTTTTCCCATTTTCCCGCTTTCAGAGTGAAGTTCGTGTGAAGCGACCAAGTGTTTCCTCCCCTCACCCCGAAGGCCGATCTTCCAACCCTCTCGTTCGAATTGAATTGTTACGCAAATAGCATTAATATTTATATTGTTTTTTATAAGGACGACAAGGGTGCAGTGCAGACGGGACGTCAATTGCGATGCTAAGTGCCAATGCAAACAGAGGAGAATATTGCATTGAATGGGAATCCTCGAGAGATCCGCGGCATGTGGCAAATTAGGTTGCCTTTGATGCGCGATCACGGCGGCAGAAAATTAATAAAACTTGTGGCACAATTGAGCCAACATTAATTCACTTAGCCAGGCACTTGCCGAAAGTGTTTCGTTTACTTGGCCAGCTGTCAAGGACCTGCCACGCCCCTTGACCCCACTGACCTGCATTTTTTTTGGGTTCAATCGACACGAACTTTGCGTGTTTGCCGGCTGTCGAAGCGTCGAAAAGGAAAAAAAAAAGTACGTGTCGATTTGATGAATGACGTTTATTAAGCAAACAATTTCGAGCTATTTGCAGCCTAATTGAGCACCATGCATCAACGTGTTGTGGCAGTTAAATGGCTTATTAATATTTAAAAGATATTTAAAACTAAAAACGCTGGTAACCCGCATTGTGTACAAAATAAGAACACGACATACGAATGTAAATGGACCTAATGCGAACATTAAACCCTTGCATGTCCCCTAAAAAGCAAAAACAAGAAAAAAAAAACGTTGAAGGCAATCAAGTGCGGCTGGAAACATGAGAAATAACTGCAGTGAAGCAGGCTTTCGAGTGGAAATGAGTTTTGCATGCAGCACGCTCGATCCTTTTTGGGCGAAAAGCCATAGGGAAATGGGGAAGGCATTTGCCATTAATTATAACTGCAATGCCCACACGTTTATGGTCGGAAGTGTAGCTGTGGTCAAGTTGCCCGAACTTCGACTAACTTGGCTGATTAGCTAATACGTCTCGTATCTATTGTCGGAATTTGGCAACACCTCAGCTTGATTTGCATAATTACTCCGAGCCACTTGACTGCTGCCAGGCAATTTACAACTTTCGGACCCAAAACTCGCCATCATTTGCACATTTTTCGGTTTGGCAACTCTTAAAAATTAAATGAAATATGCATTACATACGCAAAAGTTTAACCGAAAGTGCCACAGTTTCCGTGCCAGCAAACTGACTGCGATTTTTCCGGGCTGCAAAACTAGCAACTGTAGTTACAATAAATACATATGCAGCTCTGCCGACTGTCGCTGGCATTATAGAAATCCCGTTAAACCTACTTAATTCAATAAAACACCTTTCACACACTTTGCTCCAAAGCCGACAACAAACTATAACCTCCTGTGTGTGTGTGTGTGCATAAGTGTGTCTATGAGTGTGTATGTGTGGTGTGTGTGTGTGTGTGAATGGCGGCGCTTGAGAGCGTGCGCCAAAAGCTACTTCACGACGGCAATTTACGTTTAAAGTTGCTTAAAGTTGCTAACGACAAAAGTTATAATTGCATAACATACATGTACTTGTGCTTGTGTGTGTGTGTGCGAGTGCAGGCGGGATAACGGGGCCGGGCTTTTAGTGTGTGTCGCCTTAAAACTCACACACACTCGAACATAGTGCAAAACACTCAAATTGCACGGGAAATTAGATAACTGACTACGAGATATGCGTATTTATATATCAATTAGTTAAATATCAGATGAATAATGATGAAGTGGTATTAGGTTCATATAATATTAAGTTTTAGTTCTCTGTTTAATGATATATTTAGTTTAATTACCTACCAGGAAAAAGTATCTAATGTTGTCTTGCTGGACTTTTGTTCATACATTTTACAAGCCATTCTTTTTTTTTTATGAATCTTCCTCGATACTTGCTGCCACTTTTCTCTCTCTGCAGAGATGCAGCTAAACGCTGCTTCCTTGGCTGAATTCGTATGCGAGGCAGCATATGGCAGCCGGAAATGAAACGTAAATCAAATAAGTAAAGAGCGTAAATGCGCGCTCACACAGACACACGCGCACATACACACCCATGCACACTCTGGACGAAGTACAAGTGTATTGTCATTAGCGACAAGGACGACACTACAACAACATCAACAACAACAGCAACAACAAAGAGAAGAAGACGCAGAAGAAGAAGGGCGGTGTGCGATGAATCCGAGAAGCTCCTTTTGCTCAAATTGAAAAGTTTTGGAGTGCATTTTTCACGAAAGTGGCAGCGATTCGAATGGAAAGGCGAACGAAGGAAATTGTTCATATTATAAAATAAAAGCGGAAAGTGTTGCGAGCAGGGCAATGACGAAAAGCCAGGAGAACGGCACGCCCAGCGACGCATGTCCTTGGACTCCGCCCACCACCACCCACTTCCGCTCACGCTCCGCAAGCCCATTTAGCCCGTAGAACTGACACCCATTTTCCCAGCCCACTTTTCCAGCTGTCAGTCAACGGCAGGTTCGAAAAAATGTCAACGGCACTGTGGGCGTGGCTGTCTGTCGGTCCTTTTCTCCATTTTCATTACGTTGAAATGCGTTTCGTTGAATTAGAAACATTTCATTCTGCTGCTACTTCCTATTTCTTTTCTCCGTGTGAGTTTTCCTTCTCCCGCCACACTTTTCCCTTTTCGAAGGCGTTCCGGGAAGGTGTTGGAAATGTTTTATGTCTTAATAGCTTTTCGCTGGATGGGCGTCTTTCCTTTCCTTTCCCTTTCCCCTTCCACGCTCCATCCAACCCAAAAAAAACAAAAAAAACACAGAAGCCGGGATCAAACATGAGTCTCGCGTTTGGTTTAATGGGTTAACGAGTTTGCATTTTCCCCTTTTCCATTTTCCATTCGTTTTTATTGAGGAATCTTCAATTAACGCTGCGGGAGTTGTGAAATTTGATTTCGCTCATCCAGGGGAAAATTTTCTAATTGAGTTTTAACTCTTAGTAATTAAGTCGAAAAAACCTGTTGGCATTCGCTGCTTTAAAGATCCTTTTGCTCACACTGACTCATTGGAATACAGGTGCTGTTTCTGCGAATCCAACCCATCTTGCAAATGCATCCATAGCGACAGTCCTTCACACAATCCAGGGTTTCTCTTTGTCCACAGGATCTCTCACAAGACCTACAAGGTGAAACTATTTCCTTGGAGGAGCATTGAAAATACAGCCTCAGCATCAACTGAACCGATCCATTACTAGTCTGAATATTCCACATGGAAGTGACCAGAATAAGAGCCAAAATGTAGAGCTGAAGGTGTGCCATTGTCCAAAGTAGCTGTAAGACTAAGCCAAGTTAGCCACAATGTATGTTACAAACTTGCTAGAAATGCAAATATTGTGTGCATAACTAAATACAATTTTATGACAGCATGGAACGTTATCATAAAGCCAAATATGCATGCAGTATGCAAACGCACGTCTTTAGAGATTCCAATAGAGAGATTTCTTAGATTTGGCACTAAAAACGTTTATACATGTTGCACGATCAAATTTCTCACTGTGTAAGCCTTTTATGATAGTGAAATTTATAGACTACACCTAATCGGCTTTAAACCAATGAGACGACGCCCCTAAAAATGCAACTTAAATGCAGGGCAGCATTTAAATTGCAGCTAACCAAGCGAATGTGGAAAACCAAATCCCAAAGCCGAATGAAAATTAGACCAAGCAAAACATAATTTCAATTTCCGCTGCAATTATTTGCGGGTCTCTCGATTGTTGTCATTTTGTCACCAGCTTAAATAATTAAAATCCCAAATATATGAACATTTGCACATACATATGTATTTTTGCAATGGTCAAAATACTGGCCCCCTTTTTAAGGTCACCACCGCCCATTAACATTATAATGCAGTTGCACCGAGGCGATCTGAACGCAAACTGGCCAGTGCGAGTAGAACATTTTCATAATATATGACAACATATGACAACAGCATTAAAAAAGGCCACAAATTTTCAATTTGGCGCCCCGACAAGCATTTGATACGCGACCGAAATTTGCGCATGAAAAATTCAGTTAGATAAATCCGTGATACTGTCGTCCCATGTGAATTATTACCGCCAACCAAATTGATATCGTGCACTTTGAAAAAAAATGACCTTCAAATCTATGCAACATGATATACAATGAATTTTAGGTATAATGTTGTATCTATTGAAAAATGTGCTCATTCTACAATAAAGTGTTTTAAATCGATTCAAGTGGTTGTTCCTCAATAACTATGGTCTTTTGGATATGCAGATGATGATTTTTCCGGGTGCATAAGCCCTTTTGGCCGCCATTCTGTCAACGCCATTCATTGAGCTCGTCACAAAAATTGGGGGTCAATAAAACGACTCGAAAACACTCGACGGCGGCCCCGCCTTGAATGGAGTTTTTGTGGCTGGAATTTTGAGAGGACGCAGGAGGAGCAAGTGAAGCTAAAGTGCTGGAATGGTATGATTCCGACTGTCGTATCAGTCATCTAACCATTTAGATAGGCCATGGAGCGGCAGAAGGCAACGATGCGTGGTCGTTAGGCCCTGCTTTCCTGCTTTTCTGCTTTCCTGACTCTACTCCACAGTTCGAATGGAAGTCTATGGCACGATTGCCATTGCCTTTCGGTTGTATCTTAATGAAGTATCGATTTCTGGCATCGACTCGACGATTTCTCGATTTCATGTGCCCTGCGGTGGAATTCCTTCGAGTCATGTAAATCACTTATTACATTTTCGCTTTCCGTTTGCTTCCTTCGACTTCCTTTCCTCTCCTCCCGGCTGCCATTGGGTGTGGTGATGCACAAAAATGCTTGCAGAAAATCCCCAATGGTTGAATCTGGGAACTTAATCTCAAATTAGTTTTAAGCCCGTAACGGAATTTGACTAACTGAATTGTCATAATGGCAAATAACAACGGAAATAATGGTCCTCTGGTCGAATAAAAACGAAATCAGCCGAAGCGGGCGAAGCAATCTCAATGCATGTGACTTGAGTGAGTGAGTGAGCAAAGCTGTGCGCGGTGGCGTATACGTGATGACTTTGCAAATGGATTGTGTGTCCGCTGCTGTGTATCGTAATCACATAGCTGGCTAACATCATAAAATATATTGGATGCTTCATTCGCATTAGATTCGATCAGGGATAATTTGTTGGCTGCTAATGCCGAGGCAATCGCCTCCGGAGGACCTTGAATCCTTGAATCCTCAACTGAGCTGTGCCCATTAATTATGGCCACACAAATGGATTTCATAATTCCAGGGGCCAGTGCCCAGTGCCAAGTGCCTGGGTCCCAAAATAGTGCACTTAAGTCCCCAGCCGAATTGAGATATTTTGGGCCGTTAATTTGAATATGCATGAGCCGTGCTGATGGAGCGATTAAAACGCCGTCTGACACTCTCTACCCAACTTTTGTTACTTTTCCTTCGCAGTTTTACTTTATTTATTTGGCCTAACGCTGCTTTTTTCTGTTCGGTTCCACTCTGTCAGGCACTTAAACAAATGAAGCTGTCGCCGTCGCGTTATTTATTAGCCAAGCTGGTAAAAATGTTCAGCCTCAAATGCTTTTTTATTAATTTGCATTGTGGCCAACTCGCAGACTAGCACACACAAATGGCTGCAGCAGAAGGAGGTGCACTGAGCGAAAACTATATGTTGTAGACATGCACACATTCTTACTTATGCATATCTAACACGCATGTTATATTCAAAAGTGCGAAAGTGAGTTGAGTATTTGAACATAATAATTAAGTGGCGACTAGTGTCATGTAGTCCAGATGTAGTATTATCCTTAATACCATATCTTATTTATATACTCATATTTAGTAGTCCAAGTCTTGTATCACTTTTTTTTTGCCAGTGCAGTGGCCGCCATCTCGTTTAGCGACTGCAATCTGAGCCTGCAACGTGGCTTATTTGTCTGGCTGGAGATGCCAAAATGGCTGCTCGTCTTTGGCTCCGCCCCCTTGCCATCCAAAAAACCCCTTCCCTTACCCACAGGATCAAACTCCCCCCCCCCCCCTCCCACATACCCTTTATCGTATGTTAAAGTCAGCGCACACAAAATTTTTAAGTGATTTTGCCGAAAGTTTTCGAGTGCCGGAGTTCGAGAGCCTTCAGCTCGGCTTTTGTTTAAAATGTTCCGGCTTTTTAAGCGCCACGCTGAGTCGGCCTCCTGCCCACCGAGGGGGCGTGGCCGGTCGCGTATATATCTATATATATATATATATATATCTAAAGATATGTATATACTGTGGAGACACACACATGGCTGGCACGCTAATTCGCAGCGGGTGACAAAGTAAATTATGATATTCGTTTCCCGTCTAACAGACTGCGTGCACTTCCTGCAACGTCTATTTTTCCTTTCTTTCCTTTTCGCTTTCCTCATTTCCCCCCAAATTTTCCGCCGGACAGCGCGGCAGGTTCAACGGGATTTCCATTATGCCTGGTCTGGTTTTTGGATTGGGATTGGGGTACTGGTGGATTGGTGGATTGGAGGATTCGGTTTTCGGGCCGTGATTTGTTGCACGGCCAATGTCGCGCCCCCGCGATGAGCACTCCGGAACTTTGCGTATCTGTTTTTGAGCTTCTTAATGGAAAGTTTTCGGGGCGAAATTTACGATTGGGGGCCGGTCTACGTGGGGATTTACCCCCTCAACCAACCGGCGTCATGTGAAGATAAGCCGGAAAATTGCAGGGGCTGAGAGCTGTTTGACTGCATTTGAAGCTCGCTTAAAGCGAATTAGTTTAAGTTTTCGACCATCGAAGGGCGAGCTGTTTGTCACGTCGTTTGCAGTTGCAGTCCTGATCTTTGTTTGCATTGGCCGGAGCTGCTGCTCCATCAAAGCCATTGTTTGTCCTACGGCGATGATGGGGAGCCGGAGTAAATTAACAAGGACTTAGCTGCATCTGCTGCCAGGAAAGAGCTTACACTGGGGGCTAAATTGGAGGAAAGAAGCTGGAATAAAATATCAATTTTAGTTTTAAATACAATTTAGAGCCAAAAACCAGCCAAAAACGAGAAAGGTGTAAACAGATTTAGCTGAATTAAATGAAAAACCTTTCGGAGCAAAACAACGCTTTGAAATCACAAATAAGTTGTTTTAGGCTTCTGTTGTGAATTTACCTTTCTGAAACACAAGACGTACTGATAAATTCAACTTATTTGCCTTATCAGTACTTATTTGTGCAACTACAAGATTCTGGGGCGTGCAGCTCGTTTTTTTTACCTCATCGCTGGGAAATCTGCTGGCCAAGAAAGGTCCGCACATTTTCGTGCAAACTTTGTTAACTATTTAAGACATAATTTAGCAAATTATTTTCCTCCATGCTGCTGCTCGCTGAAGGGGGTGGAGGGGCGGCCCAGAAGGGGCGTGGCGGCTAGGAGGCGGCTCATAAGTAAATATTATGCAAATGAGAGCCTGGGGACCAGCCAGGCCCCCCGAACATCCCATCCATGACAACAAGGGGCAAACTCAGCCTTCAGCCTGCGCGAGCTTAGCTGCAGTGAAAGTTACTTCTTTTTTTCAGCTGGAGCAGCTGGCTTGGCGCCATGTCCTTGCCATGGCTGTTAGTTTTTTAATCCTTTGCAGTTATTAATTTAATCGCACAGCTGCATTTCAGTAGCGTGTGCCGCATGAGAAAGGATGGTGCTCAGTACATGGGGGTGGGTTGTGGAAAATCGTTGGAAAAACGCGGAGAGGGGCGCAAAGTTAGTGGCAACTTTTTGGGCTGCCAGCCGTGACAGTCAGTCCGCTGGATGGCTTGACAAACGCTTGACACATAAATCCGACGTTGGCTTTAATTAGTCACTGGATTTGTTGTCAAAAGTTGTAACTTTCACTTAAATTATTCATGTAGCCGCTGTCACATGACGAGCCGCGTCCAAAATCATGGCCACCAAATGGGTAAATCGCTGAGTTCATTATGTGGCCATAAATTGTAAAAGCCGCTCAATGGCATTAAAGCTCGACTAAATTAAACACAGAACTATCTGTTTACTGTTTTCTTGGAATTATCATCGATAGGTGGCAATTAAAATTGAAGTCCAGAAGCCAATTAAATCATCCTCAATTTTCATTGAGCCAAAGTTGGATAAACAAATTGTGCACGTAGAGAAAATTTCTGGAAGAAAAATGGTCTTAAAGTGATCAAAGCTTTGTTTCTGATATGGTACATATTTAAATTTAAAAAATTTAATTTCACTTTAATGCCAAATGCCACATAAATTCATAGAATCAACGACATTGATCTATCGTTTTTCGCCTGTTTTTCCACTGCACAGCCTTTTATTTGATTGTTTTCGCAGCGCAAACAGACAGACATTCTTATAGCCGCATTATGCTTTAACTGATTTTCGCATTTGAATGATTTATGCTTCCCGCCAGACTCATTCGCATTTGTTTCACCTGCTTTTCACCTGTTTTAGCCGTCGGGCCAACGCCTTTGGGACCTCTTGTCTGGAGCTCGTTTTTCATAATTTTGCATGTGATTTGCGCTGGCTTTTAATACTCTCCCGCTTTTTATTCGCTTTTTTTTATTCGGTTGGATGTGCTGTGCTTTTTTTTGCCAATCGATAATCAAATCAAACGCGTGTGAAATTCGCATGCTGGGACATAAATTTATCAACAGGTTAACAAGTGGCTTACACAAAAATGTGCTCATTCATTTATGGCCCGACTTTTGGGTGCTGCAAATTTTACAAGCTAACAGAATCATTTTACGCATCATTAACGTTTTTGTATTTCATATGCAAATTCGCCTAGTCCTCTCATCTCTGCGCTTGATCCTTGAAGACCGGCCATCAGACGTCCGTCCAAACAAAGTCAAACTTTTTGGCAATGGATTCGTGTGTGTGTGTGTGTGTGTGTGTGACCGACCGCTCCATTAGTGAGGTTCACTGAACATCGCAACGACAGGATTGAGGGGATTGAGGGGTGGCGAGCAGGTCCTGCCAGGACCTCACCCACATTGGCCACATTATGTGCACGCAATGAGCCTTGAAATTTAGTTTTCGGCTAGTTTCAAAGGGTCAAAACTTGAGCTCCTGCTCCGGACACTTTCGGGATGAGGACTTTAACGTTCTTTGCATGCATGTGCCAAGTGACAGGTTCCGGAAAATATGCATCCGCCTCTCGCATTACGGCAAATGAATTGCAACGACTTACGCTGCATTGGCTCCATTTAAAGCGCCATTAATTAATCGTAATTAAAATGATTTTCTTTCGCCTTCTGGGCAGCCGCTTTTGTTGTGGTCACTCGCTGATTGAGCCTTAAATTGCCGGCATTGCCTTTTGTGGCCGCAATCGTCGCCATAATGAATCGTAATGCATAATTACAGCAAGCCGCTGCCGCAGCTTCTGGCCATTTTTGAGTTGTCCTGGCCAGGACCACCGGAAGTCCGCAGTCCGGAGTCCAGAGTCCTTTAGAGTCTTTAAGTTGTGTGCGCAGGGTCTTTCGACTTGAGCCATATTTATGCACTGATGTCGGGTAATTAACAGCACAGTGGGCTTTTTGTTCCACACGCAGATGTATGCATATATAGCCGGCATAATCGGGAGGCCCTCGTTAAATATATTTGAACAGCCACCAGATCCAGCCGGGATTGTCTGTCATTATGGCATGGATCTCAGTGCTCGAAGCCACAAGGTCTATAACAAATTTGCACACAAAAAAATGGGCTCTTAATTAAATAGAACTTAGAACTTGGTTAATGAAGAAGATAAGTATACGGATTTGCTATCTCTACTTTGGGTGAGCTAAGCTACCATCAAAATGTAGTCACGAATCTCTAATACCAAAGTCCTTTTTAAACACAATTAATATTTGAAGAGCATATTTTCGCCCAGTGCATAATGGCACACATATTGGGATGTATGGTAAACAGATGTTGAAGTTCGAGTGCTGGACGTTTGTGAGTGTGTGAGTGTGTGCGTGTGTTGTCGGTGAGGCGATAAGTGACATTTGAGTGAAAGCTTTGGCTCGGCAGTGTGAACGTGTTAGAGCTCCTCCTCCCCCTTCCATCATATGTGTGTGTGTGTGTGTGTGTGTGGGGTGTGCGTGTGTGGCGCGCTTTGGCAAGCCAACAAATATTTATCTATGCCAGTGGCCATTTAGCCGGAGCCTGCCAATAAAATTGCCATTTCTGTCATTGTCAGCTTAACGGCAAAGTGAGCAACAGACATTTGCGATAGTGTGTGTGTGTGTGTGTGTGGTGGGGGGACTACGTGTGTGTGTGTGAGTGTCGCTTGAGTAGTGTGTGTGTGCGTGTTGCTTTGACAATTGATTAAATATGTGAAGTGTGCGCAATTATGTCAATTAAATGGAAATTACTTTATACCTCGGCCGGTGCTCTTTTGTGCTTGACAAATCACACGGAGACACAAACGAGTTTTATTGCCGACATTAACTGATGCATAAAGTGGATAATGAGCGACTGGACTGCCGGATTCCTGAGCCCTGATAAAGAAGGCCAAAATAATTGGCTACCCAACCGCGCCGAGTTGTCATTGGCAACCGCAAAACAAAGTTCTTTGGCCCTGAAAGTGTTTGGCCAAATGCATAACTTATTAGCTGTTGGCTTTCTACGAGTAATTGCAATGCTCGAAATAATTGGCAGCCAAACAATGGGTTTCTTCAAAGTAGGCAAAATGAAGAAATGGGGTATCGATTACAGGCGAGACAATGTACAAATATCATACAATACATTCTAAAATAATATTAACTAAAAACCATCGTTAGTGGCAAAAACAATTAACGTGTCGAAGCGAGTAACTGAGTTCGCATGGCCAGCTGGTTTAGTTAGAGATACAGATACGGATACGGATACAGATTGAGATACACGGCATGTCCTTGCACACTACTCGTATATCCTGTTTCCCCTCCCCCTTAGCCCTTAGCTTCAAGTTTTGGCCCAAAGCGCGTGTGTTAATGGCAAAACGTTTAATGTTTCTGGTCACGTAATAAATCCAAATCTGTGCTCTGTGCTGCGCACGCTGTCACTTCCGTTTTATGATTTAATTTGTAATTTACTCCGAGGCTCTTCCCCCTCCACGGATTGTTGATCTTTTCTTTTCTTTTTTTTTTTTTTGGCAGTTAGTTGACTTGATGTTGTTATTTTTGACAACGATACCTGAGGGCATGCTCCTGGGGGCTGGCTGTGTAGGCCTGGAAATAGAAAGCGAAATATGCTTTCCTGCCATTTCGATTATGGCGAATAGTTAACTTTTCGGTGGCAAACGCTGCATGGGGAGCAATTTCCGATCTGTTTCGTTTCGTTCCGTTCCGGGTGAGATGATGGATACGCCGGAGCACTGTTTGACTGCCACTTAAATTGCCCTGAGAAATAATCAATCCGGCTCCAATCATCGTTGTGTCCAATCAAGCTGGTCCCATCCCTGGAAATGTGTTTTTTGGCCCACTAACAAGCTGCCCAAAAGCGGTTGCCATATGAGCATAAGTCAAGCATTTCCATGGACAACTTAAGCCTTATCCCTTTTTGGCTGCACTTATTCGGAGGGGCCACTTGTACACTAGAAAAAACCAAGACATTGAATGAAATATATAGATCGCTGTCCATTTATTCCAAATGAGTTCATCGTGTGTCATTTGTTTCGGTGTAGCAAACTGTCAAGCGACCAAAAAATTCTTTTCCTAGTCCCCTAAACTTGATACCATCCCGACATTTGCCTCAAATTAACACCTCTGGGAGACGGCTGACTTTTATGGTCTACTATTTTGCATATTGGAGCCACACAAATTGTGTATGGAAAATCATTACACCCACACACTCTCACAGAGGCAGCTCCTTGCCAGCCAGCCTCTAGCAATTCATTTTCACCCCCCCTTTTCACCAGCGTCGAGCTCTTCAAAGAGAAATTACCTTTTTTCGCGTTTCGCCCACAAGGCGGGAAAAGTGTTGGTTTGGAGGTTTGACTTGGGAAATGCGGAAAATCAGCGGAATGGGGTTGTTTTTCTTGGGGAAAAGTCGCCGTTCGTAGAGCGGTCTTTAGTGCTCATGGCAAACTATCTTTTCACGCTTTGCAAGCTAGAAAATTTCTGCATTTTTAGGCACGTTTGGTTTTTCCCAGCACATCCTTTCATTGCCAGCCACCAAGCCCGCACCACTATCATTTTATAACCCCACTCTCGTCGCTGTCAACGCCTCGATGCGTTTTTGCCCCTTCATGTGAGTGCACTGTGCGAAAATAAGGTGTATAATGGTATACCAAACGTGAAATATATCCATTTACCATTAAAGCAGAAGTATTAACTCCCTTTCTCTCTTTCTATGATAGAATGGCATCTCATATATTTTCTAACCTTTCATATAGTATCTACTTTGGTGAAATTTTTTTTTTTTTTGCTCAGTGCTGAGTGGTGTGAGTGGTGCTGAATACATTTTTCTAACGCCAATTGCTTTCAACACCTCTTGGACCTGCATGTAAAGTTGCTTGGCTTCATCTTGCCTGCCGGCTCCTTTTGTATGACCGTTGTTGTTCCCGTCGGCCAGGCCGACAAAAGCCGTCGAAAGTGTTGGCCATCGGATGTCGGATGGTTGGATGGTCGTATGCTCGATTTTAGATGGTGGATAGGCGATGGACGATGGACGATGGACGGTGTGGTCGATGGCCGCTGCCAAGGCCCATGAAAGTGGTGCTAGGACTCGTATTCGTTTTGGTATCTTGGCCAGGGCTGACATATTGCAAGTGCCACGATGGGCAGTGAGCTGCGATTATGTGCAGCACACACACACACGCACACATGCTCGGGAGCAGTGATTGCATGTCCTGGCTTGTGTCTGAGCGTGTGTGAGTGTGTGGGCCAACTGGCAGCGTTTCCGTTGCCTTTCACCAAACGGAAGTTGGGCGCACTAAACGATTTGCTTGTTTCGTGTGCTGAAATATTTAGGCAGTCCGAGAAGTCGGAGGTTCTGCTCCCTTTGAGGCACTCGCACTCGTAACTCGTAGCTCCAATGCTCCAATGCTCCGCTTCACTTAAGAATTAAGAGATATCTGGCAATGAGTTGGCAGCCGACGCCCGAATCGCTTTTTGAAATACTGCACTGGCTTTGCATACAAATGTGCTTCATTGATAATGCACAGAGAAAAACGAAGCATTTAATGGCAAAAAAAAATAAAATAGATACTAAGCATTATCAGTGTTTAAAAGTATGCAGCAATTCCGACCACACTTCTAAACTCACAAATATTCAAGATAGCTGCAAGACGAGTTTATTTTCTCTCTGTGTGCTAAGAGTGTCTGGGCGGTGGAAATTGGGGCGTGGCTAGCTATTTGTAACCATTTAGTTTACTTAATTTGGCGTGTAAAGCACTGCGGTTGTAGGGCAGTACGCTCCCCGCCAGGAGATGAATGTTTGTTTGTGTTATTAATGCCCCTGCCCGAGAGTCCTGGAAGTCGAGAAAGTCCTGCAAATATGCAACGCACTTCAGTCAGCCGGCTAGCATCTGGCCGAGGGCTATTTTATTGCATTGTCAATTTAATGGTGTGGAAATGCCTGGCGAAGAAAAGCTGCTCCTGCCACTCGAGAGTGGAAAACCCGAACAAGCTCACAGATAGAAGCCGGCAGTTCGATGCTTCCCTCACAGACTCACAGGCTTGCAAGTGAAATAAGACAGCGTTTAATGCCTGCACAATATTTATTGCCATGTTTCATATTCCTCTATATATGTATGTATCCCCTCTATTTCCTCGTTTTTTTTTTTCGCCTGTGTTTTCCGACTCTGATGCCACAGACATGGCTACAAAGTAGCCTCCGCCTCTGGCTCTGATTCCCAGACTGAGCCTGCATTGTTTAGTTTTGTACTTTGGCCGATCCTTGCTGCTTGTTGCTGTGTCAAGCGATTTATAAAATGGCAAAGTCGGAGCAGAAGCGGTCAGGCCCATAAAAACAACAAGCTGCAAGTAGCCGAGATAAGCGTAAATTATTAAAGTGCTGCCAGATTTATGAAAATGTATTTGTATTCGTTTCAGTCCTGTCCGCAGTGCATGGGCAAATGCTGTTTTTTGACTTCGTATCCTAGTTGTTGGGCTTTTAATGAAATAAACCCCCCCTTAAAAGGTTTGGTAACGTCCGAAAAAAGCCGCTTGGAATTGTTATAAACACAAAAGACCTTTTAAGCCCCGAATGGCGAGTCACTCTTTGTGTTTTGTATTTATTAACCAATTCGATCGATTGTTATTCGCCACAAAAATATATTCCATATTTGATCGGACACCGGCTTTATCCTCTGGTAAGCCCACAAAAGTCTGTGTAGGAGGCGAACAGTAAATCATTTCCATAATATATATCACACGATTTCTTTTTGCCGGGGGCGGGGCATAATTTAATCGAAGGCAATAAATTGGCATTTAAATGTAATAAAGACGGGGAATATAATTATGGCTGGGGGGGAAAGTCCCACGCTTTCATTACGTAATGCCAATGGCATTTCCCACTCCCAATCATACAATTTATGTACAACTTTTGGTGCAGAATTATGCACACATTTTCAACGCCGGACTTCAGACTCCATTTGCTTGGCCCGCGGCTCGCGTCGAATTGTTATGGCCAACGAATGACAGTTAAGTGACATTTAACGGTTAATAAGCCTGACAGATTTACAACTGTCAGCAGCGTTTAAAAATAATGAACATCAACATCAGCGACGGAAGAGACAAAAAAAAAAAAAAATGGCCGGACTTTCGCCATCTCGAATAGCCAAAGCGATTTGGCCAAATTGACTGCGCAAAGTGAATTATTAATGTCATGTAGGGGCTCAGACAGGCTGGGAAAATCGGAAAAACTGCGGGGCGGGGGTGTAAGAGTAGGGAAAGCTATCGGGGCGGCACTAAATGTGCGTCTATTTAGTTCCAAGTGCTGAAAATTTACTGTGCGTATTAAATAAATGCGATTTTCCGGCACGTGAACCGAACTTAGAACCAGGACCAGAGCCCAAAAGCGAAAAGGAAAACCCAGGAAGAGACGGGAAAAACAAGAAAAGCCGAGCGAAAACTTAACCAAAACAAAACACAATCGGGCAGCACGAGTGGGGGGCGGGGGAGCGGGGGAGCGGGGAATAGGACAGCGGCAAGGACAACGCTCATAAAACATAAATTTAATTTATGTGCAATTTTAGCAAGTCGTATAAATTTCCCCAGCCCAAAGGACGAAAAAAAAAATAAAAAAGAAACAAACCGAATTCCACAGCGGCACCGGCCAGCTGGGCAAGGAAAATGTCCTTGAAAATGTCGCATTGTTGTTCTTATTTATAGCTCAAAGCCCGGGTGCTGAAAGGGTTTTTCCGAGAGGGTTTCCCTGTTGGAAAATATATTTATTTCTGGCCATATTCGTAGCTGCACTTGCACACACGATGTTTCGGGTTTCTCTTGAATGTTAATGAATTGCTACAAATTCAGAGGGTGGCATGCCCCATGGCAAAGAGTTCAGAGTCCTTGTTCAAATCAAATATTAATTAAGCCTAAATCTGGATTTGACTGCAGATCCGCTAGGCGAAGTGCATGTTGTTGTTGTTAATTAGTAAATTTAATGCGGGAATGCATTTTTACCATGGCAGCTGCCCCCGGGGCCTCCAATGCATTTCATTTTCTAAGCAAACATATTCCGAATTCAATTTGCAGCACATTTAATTTGCCATTTTGGCCATTTGTGAGCCCAAAAGTTGCCGGAACTCGACAATGCAAATATGTAATAACAGCAATGCCAACATGGCCAAAGTTGCTCTCTCTTTTTGTGGCAGTAATTTGCCTGGCAGAAGAAATTGGCACAGATAAAGTCCAGCACAACTGCTCAACGCAGTGCACCTTGGAAAATTTGTTTTGCCTAGAATTTGATTGTCAAACTGGTTTAACTGTCCAGATTTGTTGGCCAAACTTTCGGCAGCCTAACAACAGTCAGATGAGTAAACAGTTTTCCAATTGCAAGAAAACTTTCCATTTGCCCGAGAAAGGCAAACATTCTTCGCCTGTGATCACAGGATCATGCAGTGCCTGGAAAAGTTTTTCGGTTTCCGAAAACAGGATACATTAGCCCCTAGAAGGCAGCGTCTAATTGCTTTGGCCACAAATCAACAAATCTTCGTCTTACCTGAAAGTGTGGAATTTATGGCAACATCTGCAGATTCTTCGGCGCTTTGGCGGCCATAAAATCATTTTGCGGTCACTGAGCAGCGTGGAAATGGGAAAAACTGGGCGGAAAGTGGGCGAAAAGTGTCGCTCTTTAAAGCGAAATAAGAAATTTATGAAGTTCCAACCCGATGTTCCCTTATTCTGGACGACGACACGTACTCTCAATCCCAGTCACAATTTTCCAGCTGGTCTTGTTTCTGGGCCACATCTAATTCATTTGGGAAAGTTATTTATTGTATTATTTACCACTTGAGCCCGAAACTTTGTCAATTGTTTGTGTTTGCCGACCAGAAAGTTTGTGCCAAAGACACCAGGAATATCTGCCTTTGAATATCTGGTTTCTTTTTTTTTTTCTCTCTTTTGTGGCTTTCATTTAGCACTTTAATATTGATGTTGCAATGGTGAAAAATTCACAAAAGATACTCCACTGCCTGTTTTTTTTAAGCTCTGCCAGCTGTTATGAATGATTTTTTCATATATGGGCTAGGACCTTTTTAAACAGTCATAGTGTTTAAAAATTGATGGGCAGCGACATGAAAATTGGACGACAGCACTTTGAAGAGATTTTCCCCAATTTAATGACAACGGAGACAGGCGAATTGCAATCGTTGATTGGGGCTTAATTCGAGTGAGATTGACAGCTTGTTATTCGCGAATTTCGGTGCCATCAGCCATCACATTATTCTCACAGTAATAATCATCAACCTGCAGACACGAGTACACTTTGCATTCATTATCCCATAGACAAGAATTTTGTAAATTGTCTGTGCAAATGTAATTAGATTTCGCTTTGAGCAAATAGGCCAACAAAAAAAAATAATGCGACACAGCCGCCAGGAATCCGCGACAAGCCGCAATCCACCCCTTCAACCAAACCGCATCCTTCGTTATCTGTGAAAAGCCACAAGTAGAAGGGGTTGGGTAAAGGAAAAGCCATCCCCTTTTCCCATATTTTCAGAGTGTTTACCTTGGAGTGTGATCTGCACTTAATTAATATGATATTCGTAAGCCACTCAGCATCTTTTGTATCCTTGTATCCTTCAGTTGCCCGGACAACGAGCGCTTTTCGCTGTTTTGTTGTTCTCGGCGGATTAATTAGCATATGTAAATGAAAAATCAAAACTCAGCCACTTATCAAAGGAGCAGCAGCTGCAGGGTTGTTTGCCATCTGCATCACCGTCTTGGCGCTGTTCGTCCTTTTGGTCCTTTTCGGTAATCGCTCCGTGTGGCAAACACGCACGTTGCGACAGTTAAGATGATGGCAAGCAGCTCGTAAATGACTCACAACTCCCAGAAAGATAGTTACGAAAATAGTCTTGGCCTGCAGCGATTGCAGCCGGGCTTTATTTTATTTAATTTAATTAAAGCCACCGCAGACAGCGCTGCGGACAGGCACGTTGACAAACCCACAGCCTAGTGGCAGCCTCATTTAAATACAAATAATTTATGAATGCGAATCCCTGCTGTCTCCGCCGGTGAGTTTCGCGAACCAGCTGCGTGAGGATTTTCATATTTTTTATTTATTTTTAATGCTGACGCTGCATTAAATGCTTTTTAACTTATTTGCCGCTGGCACTCGTCCACCATCAACTGGCCACCGCTCCTTCTCCTTCGCATTATATTCCGCTTTATTCCGACAACATTAAGCAGATTACATATACGCTGAGATTATTAAAAAGTTAAGAACTTAAAGTGCCGCATAATGAGATGCAATAGCATTTGCATTCATACTCAATGCATTTAATTAATGCGCCGCCCGTTTGCTTTGCCCCACATCGCGCATACGCAGCGTTGCCCGTCCGCGATCGATCCCCATTAATTGCGAGAAGCGGTTACCGCAGCTGCCCAGTTCTGCGGCGACATTTAATAACGATTCATGGCCTCAGTATATTTGGCAGCCAGGAGCAAGGACATTCGAGGACGGCAATCAGCGGGCGATTTATTGATGGCCGACTCAGTTGACCCCCGACCTGGCCGTCGTCTTTGGGTTTCAATCAACAGCAGCGCCACCACCACAGAATCAGCCACTCAATTGGGTTCCCATAAATAATGCATGCTCATTGACATGTGTTTCGAAAGCACTAGATCACAGGGTCGAATGTAGGAAGCCTACAACTCAATGGAGCTTGTTCAAAACTAATTCAAATGTGTTAAATGGACAATATGAGTTCGATATTTTACTCATGTTGCTAAAAGAATGCTGCAAATCTCTTTTAACTGCATATTTTTTTTAACAGCTTTATTTAGTCTTATCAGAAGGCAAATGTCGAATAGCAACTTCACAACTAGATGACTTGAAAACTTTATTGACAAAGCACGTTTCGGGCTTAACCAATCTACATATGACATCTGAACATTTGGGGGTAAACATATTTGTGGTTAACTGCTGATAGTTTTCTGTGGCCAAAGTTTTGTACGAGACATGTGCGGAACAATCAATTTCTCAGCCTGTCCGAATGTTTTGGGCCATCGTAGATGGCCACAAGCCCAAGTGAAGCGGAGGTCAAAGGCAGCGAACGGGAAGGGAAACGGAATAAAACAATGCGGACAAGGCCAAAAAAAAAAAGTGAGGGGAGAAAACTACTTAGGCAATTTTCAAGTGATGTCCTTGCCGCTCGTCGCACTGAAAACGATAAGTGGGTGGTTCCCAAGGACCCCCACTTTTTGTATCTGTGTATCTGTCTTGTTTGTGTGTGTGTTTAAGTACTTTGTGGTCCATCTGCCATACGCGTCACGTCCCTCCCTCCCACCTTCCACCCTCCGCCCGCTGAGTAACTAAAACAAACAAAAACAAAACAAAATGCCCATAAAAATGGACAACGGCCAACGCGCTGATAAGCTGCAAATAATTTGTGAGCCAGTGTGTGTATGTAGATAGATGTTTGTGTGTGTTTGTGGGGGCGACGATAGCGGCAATTTCAAAGGCGCTTCAAAAACACGCAAACAGCAACCACAACAACAACTTAGCCAGGCCAAGTGCCTCCCATATCCGTGTGTGTGTGTGTGTGTGTGTGTGTGTGTGAGTTAGGGCTTTATGCCATGCTGGCATATCTGTGAATCATAGAACGTCCTTCTCGTCCTTTTCAAGTGGACATTGCTGTTGATAAGAACTGAGGAACCACAACGACAAAGCGGCAAAAAATTGAAATGCATGAATAACGAGTATTGTGAAAGGATTGCTCAATATAAATATAAATATATATACTATAATATAATATAATATATTTTATATACCTAGCATTGGCTAAAATGATTGTTGTCTTATTTTTGCCGACAGCCTGTGATTTCTGGCTCATTATGGCCGCACTTTCGGTTCAGTGGCCGCCCTTTTTGCGAGCCCTGTTAATTATGGAATTATGGAATTATTTGCTCCTTCCGCTTTGCCAAGCATTAACTTGTAGCCGCTGCCGACTCGATCAGGTAATCCAATCAAAATGCGAATAATTATTGTCGTGCAAATGGAATGCAAACAAAATGATGTGCTGCCGTGTTTCCGAATGCGAATACACTTGTGGCAATTAATTCGCCCCAGTCGAGCTAGCAGCTCGTCCGCAAATTGTCCGATACATAACATATATCTACATATATGCGTATATATGTATAGCTCTCATTAGGCCTCGGATTCTACCAACTGAATATGGCAGCGATAAGCCGCCGCAAAACTGAAAATCCACAGCCACGTCGGCGCTTTTGGGTCGAACAATAAAAATTGAGCTAATGCAAATACACAAATGCGAAAAGAGGGGGTTTTAATATTTGCATACGTTTTTTTGCGAACTCACCCACTAGCCGGGTTTATTGACCGAAATGCAGAAATTGCTGAAATTCGAAGCATCCAACTGCCTGCCAAATGGCCCTGCACGCTGCCAATGCCAAAATGAACGGCTTACGGTTTTTAAGCGCAAGTTATGGGCCATCGTGCGTCGATTGGCGGCGGTTTTAAATTTCAATAAAAGTGAATTCGCAATGGCCAAATGGCAAATAGTGCATAAAGTGGCCTTCTACTACACACAACACACACACACACACACGTAGCACTGCTGAACAAATCGGCGGATCAACATATTGGCATGGCAAGGAGGGAAATTGAAGGGAAAGGAATGGCGGCGGGTAAAACCCCAAACGAAATGGAAAACAAAAGGCGAGTCGAGTGCTGTGGGTGGTGGGGCGGTGGTGTCAGCGAATTGCGGTCCTTCCAACGCATGACATTTATGCCTGACATAATCCGCTTACACAACAGGATAACAAGATGAGCACTCGTACATTTTTAATACGCTCGAGATACAATAATTTATATGCGTGGCACGTAAGCGCCTGCCAGCAGAATCCGCAGCAGAATCAGCAGCGCCTGCAGAAGCTGTTCTTCCGTGGAGCTGGAGAATCAGGATCCGCAGAATCGGCAAGGAGCAAGGTGGCGACGAAGGCTCACGGGCAAACGTAAACAAAAACTGCGTCGTCTGGTCCCCATTTATCCGCTCATCTGGAGCATATGGAGCTTAGCAGGCTAAATAAAAAGCAGACAGGGAAGAGGGAATTGGAAAGGTGGAAGTGACTTGAACTTCTTGTGATAATTTGAGATTATAATAGTCAGCAGTATCGTGAAAGACATTCTTTCATTCTATAACTTCATAAAAACAAACTTAAGTTGGTAAATTAAAGTTTAAGCGTTGCGAAGCCTAGTTGGCCATCGAAACAACAACTGCTCGGCACTTGTGGAATCAGGCAGATTCGCGCCAACGAGGTCAATGGAATCGCAATCCAAATGGCAATCCCAATACCAATCCCAATCCGAATCCCAATACGAATCGAAGCCCAGAGAAGAAAACAAAGCAGGAAGCGGAAAAACATCCCGGCCAAGTTAGAGCAATGTCAAGAAGCATTTACACACAACGCCAGCCGTTGGTGGGGCAACAATTTATGCGTTTTTGACTTGGTTTCTTGTTTGGTTTTGTTTTGTTTTCCCTCCATAGCTTTTCATTTGCGCTTCCCTCGTTTTGGTTTTTGGTTTTTGTTTTTTTTGGTTTTTTGCGTATTTCCTCCCGAACGAAGGCGTTAAATTTAGCAACGCCCACACGTAAGCGTGTCGATACTCTACACGTGTGTTTGTGTATTTGGGTGTGTGTGTGTGTGTGTGTTTGTTCGTGAGCACTTTATGTCTTAAATAAGTCAACAACAGGAGTCACAGGATAACAAGAACAACAACAACAACAACAACACCGCATCTTTCGGGGGGCGAACACGTTTCCCGAGCTTTGTTTACACTTCTGTGGGTTTTGTTTATGATGTCAAATAAAAGTGCACAACAATACCGAATAAATATTTTATTACTTTGATGAGTCCGCTTGTCTAAGGCATCGGCAATCGAATTCGGAACGGCAACTTAAAGTATTACCCACCGATCAGAGTGAACAAAAGTTAAAGATGTCTGCGGAATTTGGGCGTAGTGAGCAGCACATACTCGTAAACAGCTTTTGACAAATGTGCGCCTAATAGAAATAAATGCAAATATAAACTTGTCCAACTCCAAGCGCTCACGGGCCTGTCGTCTATCAGACGTTGTCCATTTGTCAGCGCCAGTCGACGACCTCCCGTCGGGAAAAATGGGAAATGGGAAATGCGGAGATGTGGAAAATGCGACTGCGATGGCGAAATGAGAGCGAGCTGCCTCCGCTTTTATTGTCTCACTCGTGTGATAAACATCTTGGCCTATTGCGGCCAGTATTTCGTATTTCTATATATACATATATATATATATGTCATTCCCCCGCCGACTTCCGCTTATCATTAAGCATTATCGCGCGACGTATGTAGTCTGCTTTTATTGTCTCCTTAACTTAACCGCCGCGTCGGCCGAACAGTCATGCCCTTTGCCCCTCGGCTTTGTTGCTTTTATGTTGATTAAATTATAAAATATTTATTTCGCAGTCGCTGTTCAGATGCTGTTGCTGCTGCCATGGCCGCCACTTTTATATATCAACTCGGTTTTTATTGTGCGTACAACGCGGCGTATACACAATATTTTGCCGGCATGTGTCAGCATGTGCTCGTCCCTTCCGCTCTCCACCGTATGTCAAATCATTTTAGAGTGATTTTCTCATATACTTTTGCTAAGAGAAAGCAAAGAACATTCGCCAGTTAGCAAACATTAGTTTGCAGTCACAGCAAAGTACATTTTCCGCAGTGAAAATAGTTAAATAGGAGAGTCTCTAAATTTGAATCCCATTTTTAAGGTGATTTATATTACGCAAAGAAAACATTGAAGGTATAGAAATTCGCTTAATCCGCGAATTAAATTCATAATATTTAGCTTTCTTCCCCAGTTGAACACAAATTGAAGCAGAGAAACCAGAATTTCCGCATTCAGCTTGCGTCAAAAGCCTGAGGGGAATTCATCAAAATCGAAGGCAGGATTAGTCCCAGCTTGTTTAGACGGCAGATTCTGAGGTGGAGCACACCGTAAACAAACCAGCCACCCCATGGTGACCCATAAGTTCTCACTTTTCTGTGGCATGTGGGTAACCCAAATAGAGCCTCCCACATACCAACTGGCAGCTGACAGGCGAACCCGACTCTGCCCGACTCCCAACTGCTGGATCTGGAGTGTCCTGAATCGCTGGAGGAGAGTTGGATGAGATGAGAGCTGCAGCTGCAGCTGGAGCAGTTTATCAATTCGTAGCACATAGCGAAAATTGATTGCAACGATTTATACTTTCTACTTCCTTTCACTTTATCGCCGTAGTGCATCTACCACCTCAGTGTTCTAGGTGCTCCATTCGGTACTCGTTGCTGCTTTGTCCCTTTCGCTGTATAAATACTTTTACTATAATATCCTTTCATTGCTTGTTTTCTCTGCCAAGTGCCTGGCATTGTTTCTTGTTGTTGCTCAAGTCGACACTGCGGAAAAAAGTCCTTGTTCGTAGATTTATGAGCTAGAAGAGTTCAGCTAGCAAAAGAGATATTTACTATACATTTTAGAATACTACTAAATGTGGAAATGAAATATACATATAAGATATGAAAAAGATGATGACAGCACTTTATGCAGTTTTACCTGGGTAAACCACTTTCTTTTCCGTGTAAGTATTCGTATCGTTTCGCTCCGTTTCGATTCGACTCGATTCGTTTCTTTCGCTTTCATTGGCCCTTGCCAGGAGTCCGTGCTTCCTTTCTGCTTTCTCTTTATCCTTTCTCCGTGCTCCGTGCAGATGGAGTGGTCACGGGTAGGGGGACGCCCACCGGGCCACCCATTGAATCCATCGAATCCTTTGGGTGGCTCGGTGCTGGCAATCTTTTGTGTAACACAATACAATGTCCTGCGGTTGTAAAACGATTTATTTTGTTATTGATTCGCTGTAAGTGCGGCACACAGTCGTGAGCACGGTGTGGCAAGCACATCCTGCAGGATATGATGTAAATAAAGTAATGGCCGCTCCAAGGCTCCTCCATCGCCAGCAACGCCACCATCGCCACCACCGCCCCTTTGCATACCATCGAGGTCGTCTCGTCCTCGTCTGCGTGCTAAACATGAATAAATATTTCGTTCAGATTATTGAAGTTTTATAACTCATTTCTGTCGATTGGTGGGCGCGGCGTTCCATCGATGCCGGCGAACTGGGAATCGAGCAGGAGTCCAAATATAGCCGCCGAAGGAGGTCGAGGCTACTGAGAAGGTTCCCAGGACATAGCTCCTTCAGCTGTCCGCTCGGCGCTCCTCAGCTCTGCAGGTCCTGTCTTCATCTCTGCTGCTCCTTCCGCTGCACATTTTAATAAATCGCTTAGACTTCTGGGCCAGAGGGGCAGGCGGAGAGCTAACGCCCACGGGAATACACTTAAAGAAATGCACAAGAAGTTGTTTTGAATAATGCCGAAGTTGGCCTACAAAGCTAAGCTGTATTAAAGAATATTACGACCTAAAACGATTGCATTCAAATGAATATGTACTACAAAGACGAAGTTTAACTACTTTCCTCTTTCTCAAATAGTTTCAAGTACCTTTTATTGCAGTGCACTGGCAGCAGCTAGGAGCACAATAAGAAAATTCATGATCATAAATATCCTGCAGGCGTTAAACGTTTGCCTCGTTTTCGTCGTCCTTTGCCGCCTTTAATCCTTGTGCTTTCAACTCGATGCTCTTTGCCCCATGTAAACTCCACCAGTGCACCCCGACTGCCCCAACCCGCGCGCCCAGTGACCTCTGCTCCTGTTTCTGCTTTATGCACCACTTTTGATTTAATGTGCTCATTCTCTGCCACCGCCAAAGACAAAAACAAGAGCAAAAGCAGAAACAACATCAACAATGGGTCCTGTTTTGCCTTTGCTCCTTTCGCCTGCCGAGTTTTTGTGATTTGTGTCTATATTTAGGTGGCTCGTTCGTCTAATGTCCTTCAACTCGAATGCCTCGTCATCGCAGGCACTCCCCAATTCTATGTGTTTGTTTGTTTATTTTTTCCATTTCCAAGCCATTAAATAAAGCGCCCTGACACTCCAACAATCACATGGCACAACCAGGGGCATGCGGCGAAAAAGTAGAAATATTTCCCGCGTAATGATTTGCGACACATTTATTCGCGACATAAATTAGACGAGTCCGAACTAGAAAAACGCCAGCCACTGACCAACTGCCACACAAAGCAGAAATAAAACCTGAACTCATATATTCTTGTTGAAAATCATTAAAAATCTGGAACTAACTAGCTAAGAAATGGGGAGAGCAAGCGAACTTAATTCTAATTAAAGTGGTTTAAAGCCACAAGCTTGGAAAATAATCAGCTGAGCTTGCAGTAAGTTTTAAGTAGTATTAGTCCTTCCTTTAAGTCTTCCTGATTCATTTCCGTTCATGATAGCACTTCGATAGTCGGAATTAAAGATCTAAATGAAACTAGGACCCATTCACGTTGGCGCTGTGCCACGTAGCCAAAAACAATAATCATAACAACAACAACAACAACAACAACAATGGCCAGGACAACAAGGACAAAGGCAACAACAATGCGTGGGCATAACTAAACCAAATTGGCACATGCAGACAGCTCATCGCTTATTCCATCTTTATGATTACCGAAGCGACCCAAAGCCAACATTCAGATTAAACAGCATGCGACATGTGCGACACACACACACATACAGATGCTCACGCAGATACACACTCACACAGACACGCGCGAGCGGGCAAAAGGCACACAACAAGACTGAGATACATTTGTATCTGCATGTCTAAGTTGTCAAATGTATGCAGAAACATAAGCTAATCAAAGCTAGTTTAATGCGTGCACAGCCAAAGTTAATCCTAATTAATTTAATTACGCTTTCGGCATAAATTATTTCACAAAGTACGAGACACAAACGCGGCCAGTGAGTTATGTATTATCCACAATTAGCAGATTCTAATTGTTATTAATTGCCGATTATTATTAAAATATGCCCTCTTTTGGAAAAAAATCGCATTTAACCTGCCGGAATGCCTTCAGTCAACCAATTTAGTTTCAATGGTTGGAAAAATATGAAATCATCAAAAGTTTCTGCTGTCCTCCTACTTTGCGTAAATATATTTTATTGAAATATTGCACCTGCCATTTCGGGCCGCCCACTTTTCCGCATTTTCCATCTCCGGCAATCGAAAAACTTCGCTTTGCGATGCCCTGCACGTGCGGGAAATTGTCGAGATGGCAAATAGTTTTCCAGCAACAACAACTACAGCCCAAGATGGCAAATAGAAAACTGCAAATGTCCCAGTGACAGACGGAGAATCCTTGAAAGGGAGACGATGGACCATCCAGCTCGGCTTCGGCATCATTTTCCCTTTTTTTTTTTTTTTTTTTTTTTGTGTTATTTTCTGGTGGAAAACTCGAAAATTATTGTTTTTGTTTTCGTTACACTCGAATCCAGGCTCTTGTCGCAAAAGTTTTATTAGGTGTCTGCATCTTTCGGCCGATATGCTTCATCTTTCGCCAAAAATTACTTGAGGGAATTCGAGTGCCGGCGAGTCCGAGAAATAATGATAATAAAACCAAAAAACCTGTGCTATCACGGCAAACTTCGGGGCTATAGAAAGAGTTTTTAATTAAAATATGGTCGAAAATCCCCCGACCGAGTCAATAAATCAACGACCCCTCTTTCAACAGGTTTTATCAAGTGGCCGGGTCTCGAAATGTAGTATGTATGCATTGCATACCCATATACCCATGCCCATACATACATATATACGGATACTTAAGAGGCACTTTGAGGCCTGGAAAATTGGGGCCGAACATGCAACCTTATGGCTGCCAAAAAAGTGGGTCCAAAGAGTGGGTTGGGTGGCAGTGAAACCTCTTTTAAGGCGCCGTGAGAAACACATATTTTATCTCCGGCCGAAATGTGAACTTGGCATGCGAACCATTACCTAGTGCACTACTTTTGTTAATGCAGTGGAACGCTGTGGAAGTGGACCAAATAGCTGTTATTAGCAGTGTATTTTAACATTTAAGAGCATAGACGTGTGCAGTGCGCACTCTCACAGCTGTTAAGCTTAACAGTAACAGAGGCTAATGCTGTTAGGAACGATTTGGCATTGGAACAGGACCACATCTGGGAGTTACCTCATTGCGTGTAATGGACATTTCACGGCTGTAATTCCCGGAACGAGGATAATTTCAATCAAAGTTATAGGAGCAGACCCCACAAGCTCGTAAAGGGCAGTTGTCAGTTGCAGGCCGAACTGCTAAACGGCTGAATATAGCCGACATAACCTCAGGCCAAGGATCCGGTGCGCAACCGTATATCCTGCTGACTTAGGTGGATTTGTGTACTGACATTTGGTTGGGCTGTGTGGTCGTCTTAAGTGCTTGGGGGGTCCTTCCCTTACAAAATGAACTGGCAGCAGCTAGAATCCATCCTACCCACAACCTGTTGGTCCTGCAGCCTAAAGGTGGTCAATTGCTTGCTACTCATGTTTGCGTTTGAATACAATAAATGCGTATTGCCCTTAAGATATTTTACAAATGGCACTGACTTTTGCTACTTTAGTGCTTTTTTAGAATATAAGGTGCCTTGTGGTCCCATTTTTATGACTGATAGCTACATTTGAAACAGCACTTCTAACTTTAATACTATGGAACTATGCAACTTCGATTGCTCATTGAGTTTTGAGCGGCGAACTCACGCACATCCCTAATGCCGCATTTGGGTGCTACTGACTGACTGGCCAACAGTTGCTACTCCGCATATCATGGTCCTGTCTGCGGATCCGTGGCTAGGTCTGCGTTGGAATTAAACGCGCCGCTGGATGGAAATGCAGGTGAGTTGCACTCAACCGCAAGGAACACACGTCAGTTGAATGTTGGCCGATCTACGTGGACAACTAGTTGGTCAATCGTGAGCTTATTGAAGAGAATACCTTTAAGTTCACCATCTAAATTTATACATAAAATGGTAGATGCCCAAAAACTGTTCAAGGTATGCATTTCTTGAATTTATACCTTATGAGCTCTATATAGTTTATTTGGTTAGAGCACCTTAACTTTATGGTTTGTTCCTTAGAGCAGCCACCGAAGTGGACTTAAGCCAACTGTTCGCGCTCTTTGAGATTACTTAGTCCTCGACAATGAGGGGTAGCTGCATGGATATAGCCACCCCTGTGGACCAGCTTGCCCCCTTCAATTTGGCCATTAAGACGACCCTCGCTCTCCGAGGGCTTATGAATAATGTGCACGATTTGCGGACGCTATAAATAATACGCAAATCGAAAGCGCACTCGCCCTCTAATTGAAAATGCTCGACTGGGGAGCGGAAATCATGGCGAGGGGAGGGGGATTGATGCGCGAGGGGCGTGGCATAAGGGACGGATATGGGGTGGAGCTGCAAGTGGTCAGCTGCGAGAAGCGCTCCTGCCACATAGAATCGTTCGTTTTGCCAATTAGACAGCCCAGACACGTGTCGTAAGCTTATATCCGCAGTCAGCTTTGGCCAACACTGAACTGCACGATTTCGAGGATGAGTTATGGGATCAGTGTAAACTGATATTGATAAATTGTTGCTTCATACAAGTTACGCTAGGTACATGGGTATAGTTATTTAGAGAACTTCAATTTAGTCTCAATTTTCTGTATATTAATAGTAAGATTTTTAAATATGACACTATTGAGCAACTCATCTGCCCTATTCTCAACTTTTCAATGTGCTGTCAACAACTGTTTTGTGTGCCGCAAAAACTGATACACTGGTCCTAATACAAATCCCTTATCCTTGCTCGCAAGTGTAATTTATCTGCTGGAGTTCACGGGAGCCTGACGATTGAGGATATCCGTGAGCTTACAACCGTTAGCCGTTAACGGTTAACTCGGCAGAGGGTCCAGGGGCACAATCGTGGGGGGTGGGTGGTGGTTGGTGGTCGAAGGGCAAGGACTCGCAGTGAATGTGGGGCGAAAACAGCGACCCCCGTGTAAGTGGGCCAGAAGTGCGCACTTGAACTACACGCGTTACCGTTTGCGTTAGCGGCGTGCTTTTATGGCCAAAACAACGAGGAAAATCGCAAAAGAAAAAGCGAAGATGCGGCAAAGTAGGCTATGAAATTTAACTGTCCTACATTGTACCGACAGCCACTTAAACTTTTTAACACCAATTTAATCAACTTAGCAACAGCATTCGACACTAGTTGCCCCTCCCGACCTTTTTATATCCCACGGATAAAGGGACATGGAAGATGGCAAAATGGGACCCAAAAACTGGGAATCAAAACCAATGAACTGGATGACAAACTGGGGATGTGAAAAGAAGCCCGATTGAGCCGTCAATGATCTGTGAGAAATGACGAGTGTTTTCGGCGCGACATGAGGAATTGTCAGTCAATTATGGAACTATATTCCTCAGGGGACGAGGGAATAAAACCGGCAGAAACAGCTCAATTTGCGCCATTTAAATGCCTCGTAAAACATTTTCCCCCATGGCCTGCACAAACTTTTATGGGCCACACACCAAATTATTTATAAGCAATGGACCACATCTTAATGATTTAACTGCCCGGCAAAGGAAGTGCATAAAATCGCCGCAATTCCGGTTTAATTTCCTCGCCGTGACTTTGCTCAGGCAGTGGAAATGGTGCTGCTACTGGAAGAAAGAAAGCCAAATGGGAAAGAATGGCTTGCCGACGACTTTCACTCAAGCGAGCCAGAAGGCAAAGGTGCACTCACAGCTTTTATGGTCACTTCTTGTTGAACTTGCGCATAGTTTTTGCGCTTTTTCGCCAACAATGTTGCATGTTGCCATCGCAGCGCCGAAAAACCAAACACTAGTGTTGACTGCAAAAATGGACAAAAAGATGAAAAGGGGGAACACCCCGAATATCAGCTTTATGGCAGTTGCACAAAAAGCGCGCAACTCTCTTACAAATTAACCTGCGACGAAGATGGCTAATTGGCAAGGAGCCCTTTGTTTTTTCCCGCTTTCCCAATTTCCACTACCGCCCAAAGAAACTCTCAGTATGTAGAGAGCGGCAGTTGCCTTTTGGACGACATGTCACCACCATATGGCTGATATGGCTGATATGGGGCTGCCGAGCTACTTAGATAACGCTTAAAAGCCAACGACAGCAACTTAAGTCATAACACTTTAAATAACTGCCACGCCCTGCCAGCAGCAATACACTTGAAGTAAAAACTTATTCCCAAGATAAGTGCGGAAGTTAAGGATTTTAAGAACCAAATACAGAGAGAGCAACATTCGTATCTTTTCATTAGGAGAATGTGGTTTAATGAAAACGAAGGGGTATAGTCCCTAAAATGTTCAATGTTTTCTTGCAGTGCATCACCATGAAGGGCACCGCTGGGAACCCCGTATCCCAAGTCCCGAATCCCGGATCCCCAGTAACGAATCAGTTGAGAATGAAGTACTGACTGCGGACCACGGAGCAGTGCCCAAAAAGGCAACAAAAACGACAACGACAACGTTGACGACGCTTCATTGCAGCAATTTGCATTTTAAGTTGCTAATGACAAAAGTTATAATTGCATAACGCTCAGCTTCGAGGACTCGAGTGTGCCAGTGTGTGTGAGGGTGTGTGTGTGTGTGTGACAACGACACATGTGCATTGTATAGGTGTATAGGTGTATAGGTGCGGAGGTGTTGTTGCAACTTGCAAGGCAGCCGGAAATGAAAAGTAAATCAAATGAGTTGCCGTTGTCGAGTTGCTGCAAGTGCGTACTTCATCAACGCGAGCCCACCCATGTAGCTTACACCCACCCACTTTGTTTTACACCCACTCCCCCTCTTTGCCACCGCCCTCGCCATTCACATGCATCACCTGTCGCCGTTTTCACGTATCTGTATCTCTATATGTTGCCATGCAACAACGTCACCTGCAATTGGCGACATTTCCATTTGTGATTGCTCGATTTCGCCGAGGCCCCAAAGCTGCCTTGGATATTCCGCTGCAGGGGGATGGTACAGTTTCGGACATAATTGTAATTGCTTTTCCACGTTTCTAAAACTAGAATTCAAAACACATTTTCAAGGTGCTTGAAAAATGCAGTACCCATTGCGTTAACTGAAAATTTCAAGACATAAGACCTTATCTATACTTATATTTCATATTCGCTTTTCAAACTAATAAAATCCTTACAAATCCTTATAATGAAATTTATTAAAGCTAGCTATGTAAACCACTACAAACACATTCGAATTTAATAGGCTTTGAGAAATCAATCAAAATTCCCTTCGCCAATGTCATCAAAACGTAATTACTGTTTGTCCTTTATGAGAAAAAAAATCGACAAAGGCGTCAGTGGGGGTTGGGAAAACAGATCGGGAAATAAAAGCGCACTTTCCTCGAATGTCAAACACACAGACGGCCTTGAGGGCAGGGCTCATTAAAGACGATGAATAAAGAGACAAACGCAAATGCATTAGTCGGGTTTGGGCGCTTTTGGTGGTCTGGATGGTGGCGCTAAGGTGGCTCAGGTGATGCAAGAAGCCCAGCTGAATGTTCATATATGCAGGCTCAAAACAAGCAAAGCTCTTTAGAGAAAGAGACGGCACTATTCGGGTGGGACAAGGAGACGGGGTACGGGGATGGGGCCATGGCGACACACTTACAGATGAGCTCACATGAGGATTCCATCTTTCCCTGTTCTTTGAGGTCACTTTGACAACTGCCAACCGCAGCTAACGGGAAGCTCTGCCACTTACCAACTTTTGCAGAGCGGCTTATTGCGACAGCGACATAGAAAGAGACAGGTGCACAGCCAGAGAAAGAGACAGACAGACAGGCAGACAAGCGGACAGACACGGAATGCTACTCGGTCTGAGTATCATTAGAGAAAATGTTAAATACACTTCAACGGAGGAGTTTAAAAGTCAAAAGCGTATGAGTGCGACATAAAAATAAAATGCAACAACGTGCAGCTGCAAGGAGCGTACACAAAAATTAGAAAACATGCCCCAAGTGGGTGGCAAAATGGGGAATCGGACCCACTAAAAGCGAGTGTAAATACTTTATTTTTTCTTTTCCTCCGTCAACCTTGTTGTTGGTTGCCCTCTAACGATTCAGAATCTAGTTGTTTCTGCAGTGAGCGAAAAAAGGCATTCTTTAAAAAACAATATATACATAGGTAATGAGGAAGCTTTATTATTAATACCCTTTAACAAAATACAAATATTTAAAAACGTAGGGTAAGAAAAAAAAATGTATTTCCGTTGAAGCTTTGTTATTCTTCTCGAATAACAGCAGCTAAAAAACCCCCCTTTTTTCTCAGTGCACCATTGCGGTTGTTGTTTTTAATATAAAACGTTGATGCTGACGCTGCTTGTTTTTAGTTTTTCTACTCGCACCGTTGCTGGCCGCAAAAACGAAAACAACAAAATGACCCCCAGCAGCAGCAGCAGCAGCAGCACACATGGCAAACAGCAAGATGGGGCAAACCACCCCCAAAGCCACCAGATTCTATGTCCTGTATCCTGTAGCCGAATGCTTAGCCAGGTCCACGACATAAATAGGAAATGCTAAGCAGCAAAAGAAAACCGAAAGGGACAGCAGCGCCAAAATGAAATATAAATAAATGTGCATGCCAAAGCAGAAAATCAAAGGGCACACATTATGCATATTGCATGGCAGCCACAACCCAACCACCCAACCACTCGCTGGCTCATTCCACCCTTATAAATTATTAATTGACCCTCGCAAATTGCTCTCGTTCTCGAAAAACAATAGAAAGCCCCAAGCTGGCTGTGAGTCTGCAGCTAAAGCGGTTTTTTCTCCCCAAAAATAGTCAAATGCTGCAAGATGTGGCAGTTGCATCAAGCAACACGTGTATTGGCAATGCAATTGTCAGTATAAATCAAAGGTAATGCCAAATGCTTTCGACGCCAATCGAATGGGGAAACTAGAGCAAACTTGGCGCATACACTCGCCACTTACGAGGTACACATAAAACCACTTTGCTTGGCACTCCTTAAAGATTTGTAGCTCCAAATAAAAGTGACTATGACTTGATACTAAGAAAGGTTAGAAATTCCTTCTTAATCCTTTTCAGATGCATAGTTTTTTTTTTTTTTTTTTGCACTGCCTCCTTCTTGGTAGACAGGCAGTTATCCATGTACGTAGGTCTTAAGTATCCTGATCAGTGGACAAAGTTCCCTCAAAGTTGTTGGTAAACCCGTCTAATGGGCCCGGCAAATCGTTTTAGGGCCATCATTTTGGCACTGCCCTTTGGCTTATTAAGTCCCCCACTGCAGTGCGGAGCATGCATAAGATAATCATATTTCTTGCTCACATGAAGTGCCCTGCCCAACTTTCCCCTTCTATCGCCCGGATTTGGCCCCCATCGACTGCAACTAAATAATACAAACTAAGTGTGTACAAGCCAAGCTGGCAAATTACGAGTTTCGGGGCGAGGAAAATGGAAAATGGAAAACTCGCTCCCCGGGCGCAGCTTGCTGCATTTGCCAGCTGGCAGGAAACTAAAATGGAAAGCGCAAAAGTGGCTGCCACTGCCAACAACAACAACAACAACAACAATTCCAACGACGAGCACAACAACAAAAGTCAAATTAAATTTCGCATAATTTTCTTTTTTTGGCTGTTTGTTGCTTTTACCGTTTTTTGTTTTTGGGGCACAAAGTTTTTTGTTTTTGCGGCTTGGCTTGAACTTTCTTTTGGGGTTTTTCTGCCGTCTTGTTTTCCTGCCAGCCACATGTCGCATTTGGTTTTATTTGTTGTTCTGGCGCAGTTTTCTTGTGCATTTCATTTGATGAAAAATCGCTACTCCTCCAGTCTTACGCTCGAACTTGAACCAAATATGCATTCCCTTACTGTGAGTTTCCCAGCCATCTGCTAGCACAATCTCAGCATCCGCGAAGAAAGTTGCCCCAAACGCCAGTGGGGCAGAGTAGCAGTCACAGTTGCAGCACAAATCAAAAGTGGCCCAATGAGCCGCACGAATCTAATTAGTTTGCCAGCTTAACGCAGCTGCACAACAACAACAACAACGACAACAACAAGACCACCAACAGCGGCGCGAGCGGAAACGGAAGTTGGCCAATCCCCCATCGCCATCATCATCGCCATTGCCAGCGCCATCATTCCCCTCATCACCATCGCCATTTGCCATTTGCCATTGTTGTGTGCTCTTCAAGCAATTAGCCAAACTAAAGGCAGAATCCCTGCCGTTTTGGCCCATCTCTTTAGGCTTTCAAGCACTGAGAGAAAAATACTTGAGCGGGTTTCGATACAATGCGCTTATAATGTTCACTTCGATCAAGATATAATTCTTTGCTAAGCGTAAGATAATAATTTTAATATATTTTAAAACACCTATGAAGATGACTAATAATGTGTGGCATATATGTAGCAAATGTTTTGTTCTGTGTTTGTATAAATATGTATATAAATAGATATTTCTCGAATTTTCCTCCGTGCATCCTGTAGCCCCAGTCAATGCATGTAAGCAGCTCGAGCTCCATTCAAACCCAAGCCTAATGTCACCTGCCCCTCAACCATCGCTCCCTCCTGGCCGTTTTCCACCTGAACTGGGCAGAACGTTGAAACAATGGCACCGACACGCCGACACACGTACAACAATATAAACAAAAGGCGTCTCCTCCTCCTTCTGCGTCCTGTTCTAGCCGAGAATCCGCTTTCCATCCCATCCCTTTGCAGCCCATCCCGTCCGCACTTCACCTGTATGTTTGGCGCTAATCTGCACTAAATTGTTGTTTATTTTTTGGCTTTAAACGCTGTGTTTAGTCCGCACTGGCGGACTTTGGGCCCGGCCCGTTGTAGTTGTCGTTGCCGCCACCCTTGGCTGATTTTGCGTGGCAATTGGCCATTGAGCGAGCTGGCTAATTAGCCGGCGCTCTTTGTCCACTTGCCAACTTGGAAAATGGTAGAGGAATAGAGGCACAGCGGCAGCGGCAGTGGGATATTAAAAATTAATACGTCAACTCCTCGGGACAAAAGTGTAAATGCATATTTATGAGGTACTCAGCTTGCAGCTTGTGATTAGCTGCAGTTTAGATTGGTTGCTTTTGGCCAGCGCCAGCCCCTCCATTGAAGGGGCTGTAATTATGTTTGGTGGGCGTGGCAGGAGAAAATGACAGACTAATTGCGGACATGCTTAATGAGAAGTTTTAGAGGAAAACTAATATTCGAATAGAACAGGAAGCCCACCTTTCATGTGTTTCCTAATTGATGCAATGATAACCTTATACATTTTTTGTACACGCTTGAAATGATGTTCTCAAAATATAGGGCAGCGATGTAGGTTTTTCTGGAAAATTAAAAAAAAAACCGGTACAATCCCAACCGGAGGTGTGTGACCGCATTTTCAACACCCGAACAAAATATTCGTAATTAGTATTCTGCACTGAAACATTCATGTGTGCGAAACACCTGGAATCCCGCTCTCATAAACCCGAGGATACGCACCTGAGATCCTTTTGCACCTTTGTCGTCGAATTTTTGCACTGCCGAGCAGCCAGCAGCTGCAATTCCCCAAATGAGTCAAAGCCAAATGCGGCAGATGCACTGGCTTTTGGCCTTAACAGACTTTTGGCCACGTCGGAGGGGCCCTGGAAAAACGGCGAGATTCTATTAACGCCCCTGGGCTCCCAGGATTCTCAAAGGATTCTTCTCCTGGCCCGCACGAAATTCCCGTGGAATGTGTGGCAAAAGCCACAAAGTTGCGCTCAACAGGGCATGAAACGTAATTAGTTTTTAATTGATTTAAGCACAAGTAATGTTGATTAAACGAAGGCCAGGCGTCTTGCACGAGATGGCAGCCACATGACAACAATGTGACAGGCGACAAGCGCAGTGGATATACACTCCTCTCCTCCGCTCCTTGTGAACTCCACATACTCCCAGTCAGCAGTTCCCACATCCTCACAACCAATCCCACTTGGTACCCAAGCCCTTTGGCTGCTCATATTTTCTGTCGAGCTGTCAGGCGACTGCAAATGCAACTGCGAGCTGCAACAGAGCGAAGTTGTCCGTTGACAGCAGCCAACAAAAGTCCTGACATCCCCAGCAGCAGGAGCTCCAGAATCAGTGGCAACAAAGTGAGTCAGCCCAGAGTCCCCTGCTCTTATGTCGCCTCCTCCTCGTTTCGAAGCAGACAGTAGTAGCAGCAGGATCCAGAGGAGTTGCCACAGACCCCAGGCGGGCCACCTCAAAGACGATCCCCTGACAAACTTGCTAAATGAGCTGGCCACGCCACTTAGCCGTGGCACTTGGAAGGCGCTCTACATTTGAATCTGGAGTATTTTTGTGGATACAAAGATACAGACTTGTCACAATATTCGATCCCTACAAAATATTCAACGAAATGCCAATGTATGATTGGCTAAAGTGGGTTTTGCAGTTCTTGTAAACACCAAGTTCTGTATTGAAACTTAGCCATTTCTTGAGTAAACTTGTAGTAACTGGCCAAGAACCTCTAACCAACCAACCTCTAACTCTAGCCAACAGATTGCTCGGTACCAGCTGGTCCTATCTCTGCTTATTTGCACTCGATGAGCGCTAATTTGATTGTGTTCATGTGATAAACACAGGCCTCGAACAACCAAACCTTCGACCTGGGATCTGGCACTGAAAATGGAACTGGGAACTTGGAGTGGTAGTGAAACTAGCAACCAGAATGGGGAACTGAAACCGGGATGTCAGCCCATCAGACCAACGGCCTCGACTTCCGACGATGGGCACACATCCGGTGGCAAATAATTTTCGAGCCTCTAATACGATTTTGCGATTTATTTGCCAGCCGGGCCCAAAAGACAAAGAACCGAGTTCAGAATCCCGGCAGGCAGATAAGAAGGAGAGTCAAAGCCAAGCCAAGTAAAAGCCAAAGGAGGAACTATGCAAAGTAATCAGGGAAACGTAAACGGAAAGCGTCTAGGCACCAGAGCACGATATCTTAATGAAGTATCGATTGCCAGGCGGGATTGGGAGCCAGGAAGCTCGGAATGTGTGGGTGGATTGGTTTCTGTGGCGGGGGGGGGGGGGGGGGCGAGGAATATTTTTAAATGACATTTCAGTGGAAAGGCACAATGGCGCAATGGAGCAGTCGAATGAAAAGGCGTTTCGGTAAAGTTTCATTCTAATTATGTTCTGCCACAAGCAAGGGTTTCTACACAGAAACCGGACTGGATTTCTCGGAAAAGTGCTTAAAACTAATCAAATTCCTGGGCATTATATCGGCCTCGCAGGCCAAAGAGAAGTTGCAATGACAGAGATGCCAGCGAGGTGGCTTAGAAGCATTCACATGACTCGGCTTTAACAGATATCACTAAATTCAAGAAATTCACTAGAGCTTAAAGTATGCAATAAATATATTTTTAGTCGCCACAAATTCCAATAAGGTACTATTTGCCTGCTAGAAATGCTTCCAACCATGAAATGTGACGCTTTTCTTGCTGATTAATTTCATAAAGGGACAAGTTTGTGTGGAAAAGGCCAAGTTGCCATCAATGTCACCTGGCCTTGGGCAAATTTCCAGCTTCATTTGCTTGTTTAGCGCTTATCTGGCCCGTAATCCCGTCTCATTTCGCCTGTCAGCCAGTCAGCCAGTCAGTCACTCTTCATTCCTCATTCGCCTGGCAACTGGCAACCGAATGTGATACGCAATCGGGCCCAAACAATAGGCCAAAAAAAAATAAAAAATAAAGCGGACAAGAAAAAGGGATCGCAAACAGCAGCGGGAGCTTATATGTATCTTGTTTAATTATTTAAAATGCAAAAGTTTCGGTTTCTTTAGTCGCGATTTCTGGAGTCCAAATCCCCAATGAGTTCATTAGGCCAAGGAGCTTGGGCGGGAAGTTTGTGTCAGGTAGCTCGCTAAATATTCAATAAGCGGCAATTTTTGCAGCATACAAATGGGCGCATTAGGGCTTAATTTACAATCGACGCCGGCAGAGCCAAAATATGCGCAGAAAGTCAGAGAATCCGGAAAATGAGACCCGGGCGTAGTTTCCATACCGGATATTTATGCATGCATGAGTTGGTCCCGGAGTGTGATTGTGTGTGTAAGTGAGTGTGAGTGTGTGTGTGTGTGCATGTGTATGTGTAAGCAAATGAGTCAAAAGGGAGACATTACTCATGCCGGGAAAAGTGAAAAAAAGTAAGCGTAAACGGCTGTAAAATCTGTTGCCCTAGAAGCTTTAAGTTTTCACTGGAGGCCAAGCTAAAGAGCGAATCAACAAGATTTTAATTTATCAAAAAATAACCAAAGGTTCCACATATAATTTCAATTCTTTGCAAGAACCAGTTTTTAGTAAATCAACTAACCTAGATTGGAAATAAGCGCAATGGACTTTAAGCTTCAGCCGGAAGCCAAATTGAAAACGGCTATCAACACGGTTTTAATTAGTGAAAAAAGCGTAAGTAGAAGCTGAAGATGTGGAAAATGGAATGAAATTCATTTGGGGGACTTCGCAGCGTCTCCGTCTCGGAAATCGTAATAGAAACGCCGAAAAGATGCCAAGGTAAATTGTCTGGCGATGCAGTCGGCTTCCACTGATTTGGACCCTGCCCCCCGCGGCCCCGTTCCGGCCCCAAATCTTTGGGCCAACTTTGCTGCTTGTTAGGAGGAAACAATGTCAAACTCATTAGTGCTCCCAAAAGGCTTTCTTTCACACTGAACACAAACTTACGCCCACACTCGCACACCCACTCACATTACTATAATACACACGGTAGCTGGGAAGTGTCCTTGCCGCCTAGCAAATGTGTGTGTGTGTGTGTGTGTGTGTGTGTGTGTGTGTGTGTGAGTGAGCAGACGCTTTGAACTTTTTCTTGGCGTATACTTAATGGATTAATGAGATTTTTTGTTTGCCCAGGCCAACAGCATGCGGAGGCGAGTTTCTCGGCGAAAAGGGAATTGGAAGGAGGGCAGAAGGCGTAGGGCGGTGAAAGGATAAAGGACTCGGCGATGAGGTGCTAAGGAAGCTAAAACACGAAAGGTGGCTGGAAACATCTTTTTAGGTAAACACTGTTTATGTCTAAAATTGTGCCAATGGGTTTGCCAGTGCAGCGAGGTCGTCCTTTTTTAAAGGCGCTAGGTTATTTTAAATTTACTGCACAGGCAGCTGCAGTAATCCGGAATTCTAGGGATTTTCTCATAGAAAGGAATGCACAGAACTTGAATAACCGGATTTATGAGAAGCTGTCAACCAAAACTTGATAGATTCCTCCTAATAGGTCCTAATTCTTGGCTAAGCCCTCCAATCATCAGCAAAATGTGCTAATAGCCCGAATAAATTTGTTTACTTTTCGGCAGAACCAAAAACGAGTGCGGATACCAAATGCAGGAACGCAAAGCCAAATCCGAAACAGTCAAAACACTCGACCTGGCCAATTGCTTAGGGTTTTTCCCCGGATCAGGGCCCCTCTTTAGTGTCATAATCACAGGACATGGCAAAAAGCGTTGACACTTTTTTCACACTTGACCAAATCCCTCCGTCCTCTCCTCCAGGACAACGCAGCTTAGTGGGAGGTGAGGATCAAAAAGGGGGGAGGAGGAGGAGCAGCTGGCAACTGGGTCCAAGTCATGGCACAAATGACTTTGAATTATTTGTTTACCCCGGCTGCCTGCTGGCCTTTCAACCCACCTGACTGCCAGTTACCATTTGCCAGCTACCAGTTACCAGTCAGCGAAGGATACACCTCCTTCTCCCTCATTAGAGCCATATGCCCTAGGTTAGGGCTATCTAGATTTAGCCATGAACCGGCTAGTCATGGTGAAAACATTATCGATGCGATAAGAAAACCTAGGGATTCCTGATCTTAAAAACATCAGCATTTTATCCTTGATTAGTTTGCAAATCTGGCTAGCTTGTAATGTCATAAATTTATGACTAGGATATCCTGGGTAATTTTTAATCCATTTCTTCTTGAATAGATCTCTCTCGATTGCAATTAATATGCTATCAGATTAATTCGTTACACTCAATAAAATAGTAGCATTCAAGTCTCCCAATTAAATTTGACTGCAGTTGACTGTACTGCAGTTAATCTCGTAGCTTCTGTAAGAGTATCAGAATCTGCGACCTTTTGGGGATGACTAACCCCTGTGATTGTTGTGGCTTCTCCGTGGCCGATGAAACGCTTGTGGCCAACACGCACCATTGTGCGTAACAAATCGCAGCCATAAACAGGCAAAGGAAATCCCAAAGAACACCGACTGGCGCCTGCCTACAAAAATGCGTTGGGAATGGGGGATACGACGGGAATGTCGGAGGCTTGGGGAAACTGCCATAATAATTCACAATTTTTCACAGTTAAGTGTCAGCGGTTGCGTCGCTCACAATTGTCGGGCCCTCTAAGCGGGGGCACTAAATCAACCGAACGACCAAGCAGCCAGCTAGCAAGAAATAAAGCCTAATCCCGGATCCTTTATTTCCAGCGCGGTACCACGCGGCGTATGCGCGATATTTGCCGGGGCAGGGCGGGTTGGGTGCGAGGCAGGTGCTGCACCGCCAACAATTACTTGATTATGGTGCCCGGTGTATGCATTTGTCCGGCTAAAATAACCAAAACAGCTGGCAGCCTCCGGCGGACAGTGACAAGCCCATTAGCAATGAGAAAGTGCATTGTTTAAACAAAAAAAAGAGAGTGGTTTAAATTGCAAGGATACTTGGGTTTTTTGGCGCAGAAAATAATGAGAAAATTTTAAAAAGTTACAGAAGTCATTCGTTTGATTTGAAGATCAAGACATTATTATTATTCCTGAGCATACTTTCTTGAAGACTTTTGACATTCATGCGCATATGCATATAGATATCCACTGTGCAAGGACACCTGCCGGCGTTGCATGACTTTGCTCGACATTTATTTGGTTGAAACACCACTTTAGCTGTCACCACAACTGGCATCAGACTTCAGAAATCTCAGCCAAACAAAACCAGCAAAAGCCGCTCGGCTGGCAAACTCTGGCTGCAACTGGCCAGCAAAACAGCAAGATAGCAAAACAAACACGCACTTAACGTCCTGTTTTCCTTGGCCGGGCCAGAAGGACTCGTCTTTTGATGTCTGAGTAGGTGTATTCCAGCAAAAACGGTCTTCAAATTTTGATATACGAGCCACAACTCTTTATCCTGGGCCTTGACATTAAGGGTGCAATTAAAGTGAGCATCAAAAGTTATGCCGAAATGTGAGTTCCCATTTCAGGGAAAAGTTTTTCGAGCCGCTTGTGTATTTAGAAGATTCGTTGAGTATCTCCAGAGCACATATTTTAATTAACTAATACATTCGCTTTGAACAAAACAAGAAAAAAAAAACGAAAGAGATACTTTAGAACCCATTTATCTGACAAATTCGCTTGCTTCTCTGTTTGCCAAGCTTTTTATTGTTAAGCCTCTCGAAATAAAGAAAACTTGCTGGTATCAATTTGTGGCCAGAAGTGTTCTCGCCACTCATAGGCGAAAATTGCGTTTATAAAATATATATGTATATACTGCACTCATTGTTTTTATGACCCTCGTGCAGTGTCCACTTTCCTCAGCTCACACTTTTCCTGCTCCTTCGTAAAATAGAAAAGTTTCGCGCAAAGCTCCTTTTGTTTTTCCCAGTTAGCACAACAATGCGAACTCAACTTTGCCAAGAATTATTATAGCATTTTCTAATAAAAGCAAATGCAATGCGGAATGTACTCGACAAATAATTCGAGGGCATTGGTTCTGGGCAAACGAAGCGAATCGTCCCAGGTGCCATGCAAATAAATGTGCCATAAAATTTATTAAAATTGCTTTGTGTTCGATTGCGCAACAGTTGGGCCGCCGCAGAGTTTCTATGTTCGGTGTAAAAACAAATAAGTTTGCCACGGAGCTTTGTTTGCACGACCCCCTTCCCCTTTCTCCCTCAACGCAGTTACCTCCTCGAATGAAAACTATCAGTTTGCAGATGGGAAATAAGTAGTCAAAGTGGAAATGCACTGGAAAAATATCTAGCAGTATGAAGTAGCAAGGAAACACATTTCATCAATATCCTACATTGACTTGTTTGCTATAAATCTGTTTAATGTTTTATGTATTGCAAGTTATATATAGGTATGCAATTTTCTTATTTTGCTGCAAAGCTTCACAGCGAATTTGCTACTAGTTTGTAACCCAAAAATTTAATTCTCAGTGCAGTGAAGGAAGACAGGAAGCGGAACCTTGTTTTCTGTTCCGAGTTTCGCCGAGTTGTCTGAGGCGCAAACAAACAGCCAAGTTAGTTGCAGTCCTTACCCCTTGGCCAACTGTTCCCCCCCCCTCCATTCCACTACCCCTCATCCCATCACTCTCGAGTGACTGCAACTTTCAAGTTTTAAACATTTTCATTAGCGTTAATTAATTTGAAATATTCTTTTTATTCTTGTTACCCCCTCTCCCTGTTTTTTTTTTTTTTTGAGTTTGCTGTGTGCAAGCAAATTATTCAACGTGGCTGCAACCTGGGGGCGTAAGCAGGGGGGGCGTAGCACCCCGCTGCGAGCTAAACCCTCTTACGTTGGTCTAAACTAAAAAGCGCATTTAAGGGCAGCGTCAGCAGAAAAGGACCCACCGCAGGACGATACCAGCACCCCCTTGCCCATTGCCCCAGCCCCCCGGTAATTTCCCTGCCCTTCCTGCGGGAAAGTGGAAAAGCGTTAAGAGGGTTGCGGCGGAGGGGGGGGGAGTAGGGGGCTTTGCACGGTCGGCTGGCCAACACTAGCCGCAATTTTTAATTACGCGAAAGCCGATCCGCAACAGTTTTGGCTTTAGCCCTGCCATCATGTTGCGGGCAAAGGCGGAAAATCGGGTGGAAATGAAATGGTCGGAAAATGCGGGTAGCTAAGAGCCACAGAGCCGCTAAGATTTTGCCGCTGAGCAAACGTTTAATAAGAAGGACCGTTATGAGGTCAGCCCTGCCAAGTGCAAAGCCAAGATCTCGACTTTGGCTTCGATAAGTGCGGCGTTTTCCCAGAATAACAGTCGGTTCTTCAGCTCGATTGCAAAGCCCAGGATGAGCTGCATTTCCATTTCAACTCGTCACACTTTTGTCACTGCCTTTTGTCCCGCAGCCATTAACTCCACCGCCCCCTCTATTAACACTTTGCTGCGATTTTATTAACCAACTTTTGCGCACTCCTCGGCTGCTAAAGAGGCCGCCAATTGAGTTCACAACTTGGCATATTTAGCGAATTTTTCTTTTTGCGCTTTTGCTTTCGGCCAACTGCACTTAGTCAGCGTCTTTATGGCTGTTGGCAGTTGGCCCCTCCTCCTCCTCCTCCTCCTCCTCCTAGCCCAAAACTCCTTCACCAGCCAGGTGGACTTATTAACTACTTCAAAAATACAAAGTTACCAACCGTTGATTGCCTGTTGCTAGTGGCGCATAAGGTTGGCAGCACAGAAAGAAATACTATACAAATATTTCAATTAATTTCATTTACATATATTCATAATCAAACAGATGCACTGCAAATATAGGCACCTTTGAACTGTTTTCCAACCACTTACTATATGTATTTAACATTAAATACGCTTATTCTCTCAGTGATTTAGGCAAATCACAGCGTGTAGTCGACGAAATCGACTTTCGACTGCCAACTGAATTACCGGATTGTGCATGTTGGCAAATTTGTTCATATATTCTCGCACTTAGCGTGCAGCGCTTTAATAATTCACTTGCGACAGCAGAGGCGGCTTAATTAAAGCCCTTGTGGGCCGATTTAATATCCACCGCCTAACCGCCTAACCCTGCTAGTTGGCACAAAGGACTCTCTAACTAATGCAGTGGACCGCAGGCCGCAGCTGAACGGGTCCCAAGTCCAAAGTCCGAAGTCCGAAGTCCGAAGTCCTGAGTCCGGGCACAAACTAAATTATTCTGATAAAACTGGGCGCTGCAAAAGTCACGTTAATGTGGCAGCAGCAACGGACAAGATATACCCGACTTTCCACTTTCCACTTCCGACTTCCGACCTACGTCCTAACGTGAGTACGTGAGCCTGTGAGGCGGGCATGTGTGGCCAGAAGGACCTCCGCTGGACAAAATTATTTTTGTTGATTTAACTAAATGGCGACAAGTTCAACGAGTGCCACAGATGAGATTATAAGCGGGACAAGGGGCGGCACGTTCGCAGATGCCTGCGCAGCCCAAGGGCAAAGACAAGTGGATGCCACTTGAGCAGGAATAGTGAGTCAGCGAAGTGTATGTGCACGCAGACTCATCTGTCTCAAAAAAATGATTAAATATGTATGTATTTGTTATATATTCACTTATTATTGAATTATTTAAACACTCCTAACTTTAAACAAACCTATTCTTAAATTCTACCCAATTGACACTATGTCCGAATACTTTCTCTTGCAACTGTTTCCCTTTTGACTAAGCACATGTGTCCCTGACTAAGCTTTTGCCTAAACAAACACAGACGGATAAACCGCCGGACGGACAGATATACGGACACGAGGCGAACGGACAGACTCGGAGCGAGCGTTGGCCAAAGTTTGAATAGTAAAACGCCTTCCATATTGAATTAAACGTTTTAATATGCGGCCAGCTCGCAAATTTATAGTTTGGCTTTGAATTAGCATACGAGCACGTATTTCAGTGTGTGTGTGGTATGTGTGTGTGTGTGGCCGGATTGAGGGGATTCCGGGAAGCAGAGCCGGAAATGCAGATGGCGGCCATTTCTTTTCGCTGGCTAAACATTCGACAGCAAGGCCGAACCCAATTTGAACAAATTGTGTGCACAAAAGCGCTCATGCATATGTGTGAAAAAGAGGGTATGGAAAGTGTGCGAGAGCGAGAGGGTAGATCGGGCCAAATGCGGATATATGGAGTTGAAGCTCGCAAGCAGACTTTGTGTTTATCTTTGCCGTCGCCTCTCATCTAAATTTTCCACTTCATTCTCGTTCTTCCTGAGGCTTTAAGCTGATTCCAAGTTTTCAACCCATATGGAAATCATTCCTGTCTACGAAGTCTTTAATCCTATAACTGCGTTGAATACGATTGAGGAGTTCATTAAGAACAGTGGACTGTTCCCCTTTTTTTTAATATTCTTTGCTACAAATTCCAAGTTATTTGTCCGTCTAAATAAGCCCAAAGAATAGTTTTGGGTAAAAAAAAACCCTTTTTCCATTTCATTCCTTTCGATTGTGCCGCCTTTTGTCATTTGTCATGCACAACGTGACGTATGCGTAATGAATCATCAACAAGCCAATTTGAGGACAATCCCCCCACTCTTTTTTCGCCCAAACATCCGCTCCATTTGCCATGACGTCGCCTTCTGAATGTCGCCGCTGACAGTGTGTGTTTATTACGGACTTTTAATTTGTATTTCATTACACAAAATTAGCCCGCCTATCGACGTCAGGAATCTCTCAGCGCGCCAAACAAGGCCAACACTTAGGCAAATTAATGCCAAAAATATGTACAGACGAACGTTGGCATACCGATCCGCATCAAAATCGAAATCAAAAGACACAAGTTCAAAGCGTCTGAATGCGATGCCACGCCCCCTCGTTTCGCACCGCCCCCAACATCGAGGGTCGCGAGGAGCATCGCGATAAGCAAAGGATAATGCGGCCGTGTGGATTTTGCCCCGTTTCCCTTCCCTTCTGTGGGTTCGCTTTAAAAAAAAAAAAGTCAGATAAATAGAGAGAAATAAATACGGAGACAAGGCTGCAATAACAAAGCAAAACAAAACAAAATAAGGATGCCCTGTTTTTCCCTTTCGCCACATCTCTCATTCGAACCTCGCCTAGCTTTTCTTGTCATTCGATGTTTTTTATTCGAAAAAGTCCTCTTTAGTACGGGTATATGCTGGGTATCGAATCATAAAAGAGAAAATATTAGAAATTACAAAAAAAAACGATTACATGTGCTTAAAAGTATGCAACATTTTCTTCTCCGCATACTTTTAGCCAGCTACTGCTTATCCTATCTTCTTTAGTTCTTCGTTTTTACGTGGTATTTCCTATTCGTTAGAGTCGCGCTCTCAACTACATTTTTTCCCGGGTCCTGTCTCTTTGGTTTTTTAAGCTAAAGGATTATTTGCCTGGTTTATTTCTTTGACTCTGTGTTTTGTGTTGTCTTTGGTTTGTTTTGTCGGCTCCTTCACAATTCGTTTGCCGTTCTGCTCTTGCGGTTTTTCGGTTCCCGCAGCCCCCTGCCACGCCCCCTTGGTTTATTTACGCGCCTAAGAACGACCTTGGATGCTCACTGGTGTGTGTATGTGTGTTTATTTAGGTCGCCTGTGGGTTAAGAAAAGCCGTCTCTGTTAGTTTAGTTTATTGCTTAGCAGCTGATTTTGGTTTATTAATTTCGCATTAAAGCCTGGGTTTTCCTTTCCTTTATTTACAGCTCATTGGGGTCAAGCTTAAGCTCCAAGAAAAGGAGTACGTTCAAAGTAATACAAACCCTAAATATCGAAAGGATATTTCTTTCCTTGGAAAAAGAAAAGTCTTTAATTGGCTTTTATTTTAAGCAATTTTTCCACTCATTGGATTTTATATTTACTTCGTCGCTGTCTATATACCAAAAAGAATAAGAACGTTTGTCCCCGCCGAGTTGTCATCAAAAGTTGATCTGCAATCTGGGCGGAACAATCTTTATGCTGCACATTAATTTCTGGCTCATATCCAATCTACGGGCGTCTTTGGAGCTCGTCAAATGTCTCAATTCCATAAAAATGCAAATTGTTAGCAGGGCAGCAGCACTAAGGCTACCCGTCAGTCATTAAACGGGGACAAAAGCTGAAATTGCACGGGAATTATGACCTCTATGAGCCAGTCAGTCAGTCAGTCAGTCAGTTAGTCAATCAGTCAGTCAGTCAGTCAGTCAGTAAGTGGCTGGCGACTTTCGCTGCCCTCAGCGGATTTTTATCCTGAAGATTTATGGGCCGGGAAGAGGACAGCGAATGATGACCCGACCCACGCCGGGGGTCTGTCATTCTGACCATGCCGATGTGATTTTGCAGCCTGGACACTTTTCATGCTCCGTCACCTGCGGTGGACTAACAAAAATATATAAAAAAAAAATAACAAGCGAGGGAAAACAGAGCATAAAGGGCTAATAAACTGGGCTGATTTGCATAAGAACAAATGTGGCCATTGGCTAAGCATTTCTTATCAGAATGTAATTGGATTTGTGTGGTGGCCAGCATTCTTTTGATTAAAAATTTCCAGCCAAAAATGTGGCCAGGCAACTAAGCTAACCGCTGCGAGGAAAAGTTAAAAAAGCATGTGCGGTCTTTGGTAATAAATTTTGAAAAACCAACGCCGCAAAGGTGGGTTTAAAAAAAACAAAAACATACAAATAAAGCTGCATACAAAATTATTACACGGACAAAAACTAATTGAAGGCAGTTTTGAAAAGTATTTGTGGACAAATTTGGTTCAATCGAATGTAAAGTTGTTCTTAATAAGACAAAAAGTAATTAAAATTAATTATATTTTATTTTTATGTATGAGTAGCATAAATATTATCATATATATTATTTGTTATATTTGAATATATATATTATATATATTTGAAGACCTTTTTTAAGACTTTCCTTTGAGCCACACACTTTTGCACACACTTTTCTGTCAGTGCAGCCATTGTTGGCAGAGGAGCACGCGACTCGGGGCCACGCCCCCTCCTGCTGCCCCCTTTAACCCATTGCCTGTTTAATGCAATGTCTGCTAACCTGAGCGTTCAGCCCATCCACCCACCGAAAATAGCCGCTGGCTGTTGGTCAATGCGGCCACCAGATTGGCGTCGCTTTAGCCTTACATTATTTTCCCACCTGCCCCGATTTCGCATTTTCCATTTACCACACCCCCCCTCCCCCCTCCCCTTTCGCAGGTGAGTGGAGTGTGTGTGTGTGTGTGCTGATGATGAGCATTTTTTCGACTCTTTGTTGGTATATTTTGTTTGCGGCTGCTTTGTTTTCGCTTCGTGTGTCCCTTTTTTGCGCTTACGCCATTCTCGTTTATTTATTAGCAATTTTATTAGCTATGAATTTGTTTGTTTTTATCGTTCAGCCCACTTGCCGCAGACTAAGGCGGCCAAAAGAATGGAGAGCAAACAACAAGCGGCCATCCTGCCGCACGGCCTTCTTCATGCCAACCCCCCACACAGCCACCCACCCATTAGCCAAAAAAAAAAAAAAAAGGGTATATATAGGCCGAGACTTGTTTTGCCGGCAAGGGAAAGTGATTTATATTTCCAATAATGAAAGTGACTGCCGCCCCGGGAGTTTTGCTCCTGTTTGTTTACGTTTCGGCCCCGGAACATTTAAATTTAAATATTTTCGCCTATGCCCTGATTTATTATTTCAAAAAGCAGCAATACCCACTTTTCCCCCGCCGAACTTTGGTTTCACGCCCCAACGGCGAACCGCTTTTATTTGTCTTGACTTGTCAACTAAGGTGATTAAAATTTAGACATTCCAGAGGCCCCAGCTCAACAAAAAGGAAAAGAATTGTCAAAATGTGAAAAGGGAAAGGTACGAATGCAAATTAGTTGGCTGGTAAAAGTTGCCACAAAGAATGAGTACTTGAAGCGGCGGATTGAGTCTCGAAACGAATATGAATGGCACTTAATGACCTGGAATCTGAATACATTCAGAATTAGCCGCAAGGACACTCCACAAACTTAATCCTTTTCGTCTCCGAAAGGATTGCGTAAGTGAAGCGCCTTTTTCTATGCATTAATTGCAATTATGCACTTGTTTTGCACATCTCAGAATTAATTAAAATTTCAGTTTTTTATGCCGCTAAAAAATAATGCGGAATTTTAATTCATTCGACGAGGCTCGCTCCCATTTTAAATTGCCGAGCTATTGGCCACTTGTGTGGCAAGTCCCCTCCACTACATACCCTTCTAAATCACTTACCACAATTTTTGTTTAGCTGTTCTCTAATTTCAGTTAATGAGGTCTTCATTTAAAATACTAAATTCATTGAAATTGGAACAAATTGAATAAGAGTTACGTTATATTTTCAGCTTATGTACATTTTTCAAGTCTTAAACTTTATTTAGTTAGTGTGTACGAACATTTATGTTAGTCAGGAAGGAACTTTGCTCATGTTGTTTTTCTTTTTCCGTGCTCCCAAACATGCACTAAATGCTCCCCTTGCGGCAATTTAATAAATATAAAATCCAAGCCAGAGGCTCCAGTACAAACCGGCTATTATGGGAATGTCCAGGAGCGGTTTGCTCGTCAGCAGAAAGTGTTTTCCTTTATCAAGAATATATTGCATATACAAAATATTGTTGTTTCTTAATAAAGAAATCATCGGACATAAGTGAGGGTTATTTATAAATTATAAAAGTCTACTTTATATTCAGATACTTTTTGTTATCTGTTTATTTTCACCAGTTTCTGGGAAATGCATAAAAGAAAAAGTCGCAGGTCCTTGTGAAATCCGTTCCTGAATTCAGTGCCTGCATTAAATTTTCACTATTTCCATCGGCGGGCGGAGAGGCGATGTGGCGGAGGGAGGGGGAAAAGTCGGCGCCATTGGCCACGTCAATTGAATGGTAGGCGGAAAGGCGAAAGTGTTGGCCATAAGTCAGAAAACATGAATAACAAATCAATTCGGTTTTAACGGCGCTGCAAATTCCTCAGCACACAGCACAGTGAAAGAGCCCATTCGAAAGGTGAGAAAACGAGGTGTTGAAAGCGAAGTTGGGAAAAGCAAAGGAAAGCGGGGAAAAGTGAAGCTGAAGAGGTTTTCCCCAAACACACACTAAGATACTCAAACACACACACACAGCCATCCCGGGTGTTAATGGCGGGCTGGGCGCCGGGCATTTTGAATTTTTAATGGAAAATGGCCCGCCTGCTTACACATTTTCCGCAGCCCCCCCCCCCCCCCCCGCCCCACCGCACCGCATATCCTTTCCCCTCGACTGTTCCAGATTTTTTTTTTTAGGCATGTTTGCATACACTTACGGCCAGCAAACTATGCATATGCATGTGTCTGTGTTCGTTGGCTAGCAGGGGTTGGTGGCCCTAGGCCCTTCCGCCCCCTTGTCGTGGGGATCTCTCTTTTTTATGCCCCTGGCAAAATTGTCCGGTAATAAATTTTCAGCGTTTCCTGCCGACAAAGCGCCGCACTTTACAACACTTTTGGCATAAACAAACAAACACGCGCACTGAAAAAAAAAAAATTTACAATTTGAAGTAAAAATCTCCAAAAAGCAAAACCAAGCAAGTAAAACTAAATAACCTTCATTGAAAGCATAGCCCCTTAACTTATTTCCCTTTTAAATCCCTTTTTCCAAAATAGCTTCAGTTTTAGTCCCTCTTTTCTCTGCGTGTACATGTATATGTGGTGCGCTGGCCATGCGTGTGAAAGGATGTGTTTGCAGCGGTGTGAGTGAGGTGTGTAGGTGAAGTGGCGGCCATGTAACGGAAGTTAAGTACACACTAAGTTGAACTCGTGCGCTTGTAGCGGCGCTTCCTTCATATGTTTTGATACTCTCTCCTGCACACGGATACCTCGCCGCACTCCCGCCCCGGAAAAACCGACGACCAGCCGCTCTTCATTTTCCGCGCCACCACTCCCCGGAAAACACCTATCTTCCGCTATTTGCTTGCAGGTGAAAATGTTTGAGATTCTACCGGTGCTGTCCAAAAGCTTAGAACAAAACTTTTCTGGTATGCTATCAACATTGATGTCCCGTACTCGCAGCTCCCCATTTTCCCCCGCCCCCTTTTCCAAGAACCCCCCCCTACTACTTTTCCCCCGCCCCCCTCCATTAATTCCTTTGAGAGGGTGAGTGTGTTAAGTATGTTTTTTGAGTAATTCGTGTAGACAAGAGCTGCTGTTTTAAAAGCGAAGCACATTGGGCCCCCAGTTTCTTGCCACCCAGGGATATTTATGTGCTAGGTAAATGTTATTATAAATTACCCAGAAGTTTGAAACTCGTACTGCAAAGCGCTCGGCTTCCTGAAAGGCGCTTTATATACTCGTAATTAGCTGAGATTTATCTGAAAGCTCGTTCTCCAAACTAGTTCCAACACTTTTGCTTAGTCTTATCATTATCATAAGCGTTTAATATATGTTTTTGGAATTCTACTTGGGGCAAAAAACATTGAAAATAAAGAAGGGTGCAATCTAATAATGTTGAGTTTGTATCTCTGGACTTTAGTTTAAATGTTAAGTATTTTCCCACATTTACTGTACAGTGGAACATCGCCGTCGTGTGCAGGAATCCGGCTGAAGTGTTGGTAAGCTGGCCTCGTTGTTAATAGAACACTTGACAACACTGGCTGTTTATGCTCAGGTGGGGCGTTTTAAAAAGCTGCATGTGTGAGTGTTGGAGGTGTGCTTGTGTCTGTTTATGTAGTACCCTCATTAACTGTCATTACACAATTTCCATAAAAAAAAAAGAAACGTCTGTGCGCACGTGTTTAGTTTTCTGCAGTCCGGAGGCTCCAACAAAAGTTGCCTCTTCTTCCGAACACACCTACCCCCCGCCCCCCACTATTATGTATATGCACCACCCACCCACATGTGTGCTTCCGAGTCTTTGTTTGTCTTTAGAAAAAAACTTTTTAAATTGTGTTAAATATTCCATTAAACAGAAAGCTTTTTGTATGCAGTTGCAAACAAAAAAAAAGAAAGAAAAACTGTCAGTGGCAGCAATAGAAGCAGCAGCAGAATTGCGCGTGCCGCAGATAAGTTGCCACAGTTAAAGGATGTGCACTGGGAAAAATCTGTTAATCTTGAATATTATATATGTACCTGTTCATTTGTGTGGAAAATGTGCGTTTCCTTCAATGCTTCTAATTTGTAATAATTTTATTGTTATTTTCTTAAATTTATACACCTATTTTCTCAGCACAAAGAAGGCGTGGCAACGAATGGACCCCACCCACACAAATCCTGCCAATAAGTTAGGAATTTTTATTATAATTTTATGCTCAAATGCATGCCACTTTATTTTTTAGAGCCACGCGTGGCAAAGGGAAACTTTTGCCGCCAGCCATCAAGTTTATTGGGGGGCTTAGCCATTCCCGTTGTGGGGCATTAATTGAGCCGCCGGGCTTTTAAAATAATTGCAACATGCAAGACTACTTTCATGCCACGGAGTGTTTGATTCAGATATGTCCAGTGGAAAATAAATGTATGCCAATATTTCAGTGGAAATCGCACATCGCACAAATATTAATTTCAATATGGTCGGCGAGGGAAAATAACAAAATACTAGAGTGGTGCCTGCTACGAGTCCTAGATAATCCTAATTCCGATTGAAATTAATTTAAAAATTAGCATACATAATTAACAAAAATAGGCTTTAACTGGTTTGCGAATTTCCGTGCAAATTTATTAAGGCAAAACTGTCAATATGGAAATTACGTATTTTCTTAGACGTTTTTCGTCACTACTTGGCTCAAAATAGTCAGAAATCTACGAAACTAACTTTTTTGTACATCTTTTGACCTAAACTAACAGGGCATATAACTTTTTGACCGTTTTTCCAAAATCCATATTTTGGCCATTTTTGAATTTTTTGTAAGGGGTACCATCATCATTTTTTGCAAAATTTGGCTCAAAATTTTTTTTCCAAAATTTGATTTTGGTTGGAAGGGGAGTTCGATTACGAGTCCAACAAGGTATGACAATCCATATTTCGGACAATATTTCTCAAGTTATGGCTGAAAAACGATTATTTTATGGTGGTTTATGCGAATTTATATGTCTCAAATGAAAACATGCAGCTTTCTTTCCCCTTGTAACCATTTATTCTTTATTTATAACATTGTATTTGTTTATATATTTCATTCTGTATTATGATCATGTATTAATTATGATTAGCAGTGAAAAGTATGCAACATTCAATTAGCGTCTGGGGGTAAGTCTGTACTACAAACTTATCGGAGTTCCAAACCCTGTAACGACGATTGGAGTGAGGCATATCGATATGCTTAAGGTAACGATTACGATGATGTTTTTATTATTTGATCAACGCACTGTTACCCATGCGGCAACTTAATTTGATCTGCTTAAATTATTTTATTTTACAATGTGTCTTGGTTACTTAAGACTAACAGATTTTTAATCCTAAAAATGATAGGGAGAATTATAATAGTTGATATAACATAGTAATTATTATTTATTTGATTATTCTAATGAATTTTAAAACTAAGACTTTCTAGGTCAAAACCAGGTTAGGGAGGTCATGAGGGTGGTTTTAAGGTAACAAAAGTATTCTTAATTTATTAAATAGCAAATAAGTATATAAAATTAATAAATCTGACATATTCCTTACTTTTATTTAGCACAAACATAATCATCAAATCAATTATATTCTGGTCCCGCTGAAAGTGTGCTCTTCCTAAGAACGTGCAATTATTAAAGATTCTAGCTTGAGTAAGTATCTTAAAAACTATATATACCCTACGGTAGGGTACAACGCAACGCGACAGTGTGACCAGTTGTCCTTTGCGGCGGCATACCAAAGCAGGCGAAGAGGAAGCACAGAACACAGTAGGCAGCGCAGCAGAGAAAATGTATAATTTACATTAATTTAATTACAAATAGTTCGTCGTGCCAGATCTCGATTCTTGTTATTCCGCAACAGACCGCAGTGGGGGAAAACTGTTGAAAAGCACAGCGCGCACAAGTGAGTCCACCACCTGGTTTTCCGCGGATACTAAATCCCAGCCAGGCAGCCAGCGAGCGAGCGAAAAGTGGGTGAAAATGGCGTGGAAAATGGGAGGAAACCGGGCCGCAACGCTGGCGTTGCTCTTCGCCAGCAGTTTGCTGCTGCTGAGTGCGGCCAATGCCGCCGATTTGGACACGGAGTCGGACGACTTCGAGGATGGTTATGTGGAGGATGTGCAGGTGAGTAGTTGGTCCGACGATGCGGTTCGTAAGATAAAAAAAACGAGAGAAAAAAGTACACGTCAGTGGAAGCTACTAGAAGAAAAGGCGAAACGCTATTGCTGTGAGGGTAGGGGAAGGTGGTTGTGGGGGAGGGGGGTGTTGGTGCGGCCGGCTTCTTCGCTTTATGACCCACAATTAGCATGCGAGTGTGTCTCACTTTTCCAGCAACAAATCCGAATGCGAGGGAAAATAAAACTGTTTACCAACAGACGAGGTCAAGCAGATAGCAACTCCCCATGGCAGCACCAAGAATGCGCTAATCTGTTGCTCCACAGGTTACATCAGAGGTTTATTGAGCAGAGCTTCTATTTAACGTGCTTGTTTCTCTAGAAATTATGCCAGTCATTTATGTTTCTAGGGGAGTTACTGCTACAGATGAGGTCAAGCTAAGAGCAACATAAAACATGTTATTATATAGCTATAACTAGTCTGGCGGGCCCAGGTGTAGCGCTCTCCAATTCAAACCCATGCTGGCCACCCATCTTTCTCTCCCTCTCTTTATCACTTTCCCCACTGACAACCGCGTGCTTCGGATTTTATGGCACCTTATCTAATGTTTCCACATATGCTTTGCAGGAGGAGCCCGCCGTCATCGGTGGCGATGAGAAGCTGGCCTACGAGAGCCCGGTTATCGATGCCAAGAAGTTCCACTTCGCGGATCACTTCGACGACGTGGAGGAGTCCAGGAAGAGGTGGGTGCTGTCGCAGGCCAAGAAGGACGACATCGCCGAGGAGATCTCCAAGTACGACGGCATCTGGAACTGGGAGTCGCCGCAGCGCATCGTTTGGGCTAACGACTTGGGTCTGGTGCTCAAGTCGAAGGCCAAACACGCGGCCATAGCCGCCCCCCTCCGCAAACCGTTCGAGTTCAAGTCGGACAAGCCGCTGGTGGTGCAGTACGAGGTCACGTTGCAGGTTCGTCACCTAGCGAAACGCTCTGGGATTGCATCAGCCGCCGGGCAAATCCAATTAATACCCGCTTACTGACCCAATTCTCGTTCTCCCCCGGCTTATTCTCGTTTTTTTGTTTTTGTTTTTTTGTTTTTAGGAGGGTCAGGAGTGCGGTGGCTCGTATCTGAAGCTTTTGTCCGCCGGAAAAGACACGGAGCAACTAAAAGCGGTAAGTGCGGGGGCCAATGCCCTCATAGATCACACTCGCCTGAACCCCAAAGAACATACATCGTAAACAACCCCCGAAACCGAATCTGTTTACTCGTAGTTCAATGACAAGACACCCTATACCATCATGTTTGGACCGGACAAGTGCGGCAACGATGTGAAAATGCACTTCATATTCCGGCACGTCAATCCAATTAATGGCACCATCACCGAGAAGCACTGCAACAAGCCAAAGTGAGTCCATTAAATGAACGCAACTCTTTGGCAGATTGGAAATGAGCAGCTCGTTCAAGCGTTATCGCTATCAATAGAATCACCACTCTAACCATCTTGCTTGAAAGTTTCCGAGCGTTGTATAGAAACAAAATTGGTGTTCGACATTGCGCATACGTGTAATATCTCCGAAATCACCTTTGCTCACCTTTATCACCCGTTTGGCTCTTCGTCACCGATGGTGGACTATTGCCCCCATTGATGAGCTGAATTTCTGAAGAGGCAGATAAACCGTATATTTATAATCCCATCGATGAATAATATTCTTTTGTTCTTTGCTTTCAGGAACCGTTTGGAAGAGCCATTCAAGGACAAGCTACCCCATCTCTACCAGCTGGTGGTCCGTCCCGATAACAGCTTTGAGATTCGCGTTGACCACAAGATCATCAATGAGGGTTCCCTGCTAACCGATTTCAAGCCACCAGTCAACCCGCCGGCAGAGATCGACGACCCCAATGACCACAAGCCCGAATCGTGGGATGAGCGAGAGAAGATCCCAGATCCCACTGCCCACAAGCCCGAGGATTGGGATGAGGATGCTCCACCCCAGTTGCCCGATACCGATGCCGTCATGCCCAATGGCTGGCTCGAAGATGAGCCCGACATGATTTTCGATCCAACTGCCACCAAACCCGAGGATTGGGATGCCGAAATCGATGGCGAGTGGGAGGCTCCATTGGTGGACAATCCAGTGTGCGAGAAGGCTCCCGGCTGTGGCAAGTGGAAGGCTCCGCTCATCCCCAATCCCAACTACAAGGGCAAGTGGCGTGCACCAATGATCGAGAACCCCAACTACCAGGGCAAGTGGGCACCCAGGAAGATTCCCAATCCAGACTTCTTTGAGGATCTGAAGCCCTTCCAAATGACGCCCATCGTAAGTGCAATTTGCATGGCTTTCGTTGTCCACTTTGCTATAGCCAAACTAACTCTATTTAGAGCGCTGTGGGTCTGGAACTGTGGTCCATGTCCAGCGATATTCTCTTCGACAACCTAATCATCACGGACGACGTGGAGGTGGCCCGTGACTTTGCCGCCAACAGCTTCGACATCAAGCGTCGCTACATCGATCGTGAATCGGTAAGTTTAAAACCCCTAACCTCTTCCGTTTTCCCTTCACAAATAAACACAGGGATTCGTAATCGAGAGACTTCTCTATCCAATTCGAAGAAAACCTTCTGGCACCGCCTAATGCGCCGCATGAACTACAAGCCCGGCTGGTGGGCCCTGTACTTCGTGTACCTGCTCATTCCGGCCAGTTGTTATGTCTTCTATCTCTACCGACGCGCCAAAGAGGTTGGCTCCGGTCTTGTCTTACGCTTTCAAATTTTAATTAGAAGTGCCTACAGTACAACCACATGAACACCTCTCATATTTGCCCTGCACCGTGCACCTGTAATTGCTACTGCTATTCTTTGGCTTTCTCATTAATAGGACTCATTCGTGAATAAGGTAGTCGAGCTAGCCAAGGCCAATCCCTCGATCTGGGGCATTGGCTTGGTGGCCATTGTGGCGCTGGTTGCCCTCACCATCTACTGTAGATTTGGTACCGCTAAGAGTCAGGTAATGATGCTCGAGCTTTCACTTGAGATCTTCATAAGGAATTTACTAATCCCACTTTTGCTATTAGGACTCGGCTGCCAAAAAGGCTGCTGCCGAGGCCAAGAAGTCCGACGATCCTCAGCCCGACGATGAGCCCGAGGCCGAGGAGGAGAGCGACGAAAGGGCCGCTGGCGATACCAGCAAGGAGAGCACACCGCTGTCCGCTAGTCCCAAGAAGAACCAAAAGTCTGATTTAGATGATAACGAAGAGGAGTCCAAGGCGGCGGAGAGCCGAGAGCCCGCACAGACTGAGGTGCGTTCAAAAATAAGCTTGCTTGTGTCCACCACCAGAACTAATCTCAACGTTATTCTCTTTAGGAATCTAACACAAAAACACGCAAGCGTCAAGCGCGCAAGGAGTAAGCGGGCATCCCCACATGCCGAATCCGAAAACAAACACTGCAACTCTAAAGAAAAAAAAAAACTTAATCCAATTCCAAAAGCCAGCGGTTGCGAAGCAGCAACAACCAAAATGTTTGTTCGCCAAGGCAGCCGACATCTCCCACAAACTACACACACACACCACACACACACTCGTTTCGGTTTAGTCAACTCTGTACGTACTTTTGCCGTATTATCGTTGCATTTCTGTCGTGTTCGACCCTCTGTCGTCCCCATATCTCCTATACATATATAGCACCCTTACACAGAGCCAGCCGCGATGGCACCGCTTTATAGTGTTTAGTTGGAGTGATGATCCTCCTTTTGATTTGTGTAAAAATGGAAAACACCAACTAGACAATTGAGGGAAACAAATCAACTACAACTGAAACTAAAGCAGCAAACAAAGAGGGAACTAAAGCAGATAAATCTAATGGCAAGCATCTAGTTTAATATTATGTAATTTAAACGAAATTGAATAGTATGTTAGTTATACTCAAGTTTCCATTTTCATTTGTACCGATGAAAATTTACAGCGAAAAATAAAACTAAATGTCAAAACCAAAGCAAGAGCCTTTGAATCCAACCAACTGCCAGCAGCTAAGCGAAAGGACTGAGCCAAGTCCTGTCGCACAGGTCCTGATTCCAACCCCCATGCAGCCATACCACATGGGTGTTAATTTAAATGTCAACCCCTGATGTTGGGATAGATCAGATTCGAATCGGATTTATTATGCTCGATGGTGCGTGGGGCGCCGACCAGACCAGACCAGACCAGACACATTGCATTCGTGCGGTTTTGGGGCATTTGCCAAATGCCAAATGCCAAAATGTTTTCATTATTTGGCCGATTGGATCGATCTGGTATAGAATACATTTAACAATCATTTTGCGAGTCAAGAAAGAAGGAAATCCCCGCCAATAGAATTCATTTTCAGCAAATGATACCATCATGTATTAGAGGCCTCCTTTTTGTCGCTCTGAATAATTCAATTCAATTTCCTAAGCTCATAAATATGCCAAATCAGACAGACAGTCCTCGTTAATGGAATTGTTATGACAACAGTAAGCCGACGACGATTTGCATTCGCCAAAAGGAGGAGTTGGGATGTCTCAGTCAGTCACACACAGGCGGGACATTCGAAATTAGATTTATGTCCGCCAAACAGATGTGAAACTCTTTCCTTCGATTGCCCAAAACTCCAAGGGCTATTCAATAAAAAGATTAAACGATTTGCCCGATGTCTGGCGGCCTCACTTAAAAGGATTAAAATTTTGCGGCTAGACTGCGTTGCATATTAATAATATACGTCGTATGTATGGGATGCGTCAGCCGGGGTATGCTCCATAATAATTCATGCATAGACAAAGGCTCCAAGGGTTGCCATTGCAACCGAAAATGAAAAAATGGAACCACAAACCTTTGTCTGCGTAAGCATTTTAATTTTAATAAAAATATTTTGACTTTCGTTTGTCAAAGGCTGCGACTTCCCAGAACCCTTCGAGCACAATAAAACGTCGGAAATAGAGTTGAGAATCCCCAATTTGCAGGGCTTTTAAGTGCTGCCTTCTTTCCGAGTGAGCTGAATTGGTTAAAAGTATTTATTCTGGCATGGCTCAGCAGTGAACACTCCTGGGAGTTCCCCAAGTTTGGGGGACTTTATTGCAGCTAGATGCTAATCGATGCGTAAGCAAAATAAAACGCCATATGTAAGGTTTTTGCAGTTGAGGGACCCCCCATTTCAACCCCATGCGAGAATGGAATCTTGGGGTTGCCCCTGAGGGTTGCAATATTCCGCCGCATGAATACGATGGGTCCCCCTCATTATGCGCTGTTTTTGGCAAGTTCCGTGCAATTAAGCCGGACATTATCCGATCAAATCGCGAATGGCCCACGGACATGAAGGTCTTCCCCGAGATCCAACCCCAGTAATTGTCGTGCGTTGGCGGCTCGATTTCATCATAAAGATTACGTGCAGCAGATAAAAATCCATCAAAATTAATTGGATTTTCAATGTGTCTTGTCAATTCTGAGAGATTGGATATTTATTTGTTTTTAATATTGCATTTATTGGTTCGATGCGGCGTTAATAGGATAATTCTATCTTTCAGCTTTATCAAGATTAAGGAGGAAAATGATAAAATAAATAGCTTTAACATATTTTCTTCGATTACATTTTTAATTTTTAGTCCTTTAAATATAGATAATAATTTGAAAGAATTGTAAAATTTTCCATAGTAACTACATATCAGTTTAGTTTTTTTATGGATTTTCGCTTTTTCTTTAATTTATATATACATGTTCATATATTCATATTCATATATTCACATTCATATGTGGATCATTAAGAAAGACAAATCTGGATATATATGTCTAATGATAGCTGTCTGGTCAGTGAGTATTGAGATAAAAGAAATATATATATATTTTTTCCTATATCGTGATTAATTGACATTTATATTGAGACTCTATTTTTACATTGTTTTCTACGCAGATTATAAAAGCGCCATCTAGCGATACTCTACAGTACTAACGAATGCTACACTTAGTTTACATGTCCATGGAAATATACACACATGAAACATGCGAAGAATTTTTCTACAAAAGGTGACCATTCAAATATCACTGCCCTAAAATTGGGAGACTGACCTAAAGTTGATTAAAGTGGTAAAGTTTTCTAATATTATACAGATTAAGAATTAATCAAAGCTTTATGTTTTAGTTTATAAATGAAAGATCTTTGTTATAATGAAGTGCAAGGACATAATTAATAACATACAATCCATTATAGTTCTTAGAACAGACGCAAAAATATCCTTGCAAAGTGGCGACAGTGTGCCAGAAAGGCAGTTATAAGTGGTTACCTAATTAAAAATGCCCCTAATCAACTGTTTCCGAACAGTCGAGAAAATCACATTTGTATCCCTGTCACTTGAGAACGTTCCATTCGCCGCCATAGACGATATGCTGGGTGTCCTATCTAAACAGGATTTGCGCATAAGACACCTTTTTGAATGCATTATCAGCAGGGTCCTGTCCCGCATGGCTATCGTCTTCGACTTCGTCGTCCTTTTTCGGTGGTCAGCCAATCATTAATATGCTCGACTTGAAAGTCGCTGTACGGTGGTGTAAAGACAATAAAATTTTATTGTAAATCGTTTATCTTCATTACGCGGCCAGCGTCAAAACTCTGCAAATAACCGCAGCTTGAAAACCGGTTGCCATCGTCATAAATGCGCCGTTGACCATCTAGCAGCGGATTCAAGTGTCCACCCCATCGAGATCCGATTTTATAACCGATTCCGAGCCCGATCACAATCCCGATCCCGCTGCCGTTTCTTGACCAGACCCACCCATTCAGCTTAACCCATTGCAACCCCTGCAATGCCGCGGAGTGCATGAATGACCCCTTCGCAATTATGGCTCCTTTGTGCGCCGCTTAGTTTGTCTTTTCATGGCCTTGTTCTTGAGATTAAGCTTTTGTTTTTCCATTTAACGCTTAATTTCGGCATTTCGATGCCCTAACGCGATTTCCGCTGACCCCTGGAATAAAAAGGAGCCGGATCGGTTACACAATATCCCATCCCATACCATCGCTGATCCTTTGAGCAAACGCAACTGACCGCAACTAAGCAAACACTTGGCTTGACCAACGGGTTACGCTTCGATTCGCATTTGACTTACGACACAAGAAAATTTTAATTGCATTAGAAAAGCCTGCATCGGATTTTCCATTGTCCGCAGCTCGTCGAGTTGTTTGTTTTACCCAACTGTAGATCGCTTAACCTCTTCCCCTGTAAATTCCTGGCCATTGTCCGCTGGTCAGCTTTCAAATGCACTTTCCGGTCGGGAAAATTAAGCGGATCGGTTTCAGTTCGAGTTCGGACCGCAGACCGCTGGTTTTTGGGTTCAGAATTTCGATTCGATTTCGATTTGCATGTGCTCGATTGGATTGCACGTTTTCGCTCATTTTTCGGCAATTTTCGTGAGCACTCCCCATTCAAACCCATTCAGCCAGAACTCAAACTCAATTTGCCGGTATCATCATTTCAAAGGTACGTGCGCTGCACGCTTTTCTCTCTGGCGAAGAAAACAAAGGAACTTTGTGCAATTGCAAGAACAAATTAAGAAGACACCAAAAGTGCACAGAGTCGATTGTGTAAATACCCTAGAAAAACACTTCCTAAGTAACAAAATTTCTTTCTATCGAATTCGTTGTAAGGAAACAAGGGCAATGCATTTATTTTAAGTGTTTTAAAAGTTAATTTAAACATAACTTTTAGAATGCAAATGTGGCAATTACTTAAGTGCAGTGTTTTGCAGATATTTCTACAATCTTTATTTCCATTATTCCCCTTTAAGAGCAATTTGCCTGGATGCCCAAGACGACGCTCCCCATTCTTTCAGGCCGATCCTGGCATCCTGCCTCCACACAATATTGCGTGACTTTACGTGGGCCCCTGAAATTGGCTTTGATCTGGCACTCATTAGTACTCGCAGTGCACTCATCGTCTGCTGGAGATGGGCTGTCCATGCAAACGAAATATTTATATTTATGCAATGTCTGCCGCCCAAAAAAAATTAAATTGCTCAATAAGTTCAGAGCCATGCCGACGCAGGAGGTTCGGATCGGATCGGATCGTATTGTATTGGATTGGATTGGATCAGGTTGCACCAACGCATTTGTTGCCCAGGGAATCTCGACTAGGAGTGCCCACATCTTGGAGAGTGGGCGAAGCAGATGTGGAGCTCGTGAAATGGGTGTAGTGTGGGCATTGTCTTTATAATACAATATATATCTGAGACCGCAGGAAGTGCCAGTACAGAGATATTACTTCAAGGCAGTTTTAGAGAATAAGTACATGTGACTAAGTGGAATATCTGTTTATTGCAGTGTTGCTGGGCAACCGGTAAACATTGCAACACCTGCGAAATCAGACTTTTGGCATACACTCGAGTGAATACCCCAACACGACACGGTTCAAATGCTAAATAGCCCAGCTCAAGAACCACCCGAAATTGCGCGCTTTTTCCCCGAGTTTCCTGCCCGTTTGTTGAGCGTTTTGAGCCAAGTTAAGACAAGACAGTCGGTCGGTGAGCCACTTGCAGTTGCAGTTGCGTTACACGGTCCGTCGACCTCAACGCTCCTAGTTCCCCTTTGAACCCCGCCCCCTGCCTCTGGCCGGGCGGAAAGAAAGCCAAAATGCATAAAAAGAGACACCTGATCAAAATTTCAAATTATTACAACGAAATGCGCTAAACATAAGGACATAGCTCGTGCTACGTGCAACCTACAGATGTCTATGCACCCTCTATGCGCCCCTCAAATGCTTTGGTCTAATGAGCACCACCGCTCCTCGGCATTCGATTCACGATGTCGCAGTGCCGCCAATGGATGTGGCGGTGGAAGTGGTAGTGCCACTTTGACCTGGCCTGGCCCATAAGGAAAAACTTCGACTTTGGCCGCTGTAATTACGCGATCGAGAAAGAGACGGCACGTCCTAGCCAGCAGGATGGAGCGAGAGGGCTAGAAAATAAGAAAATTCATAGCTCATTTAGGGTTGGGGTCGCGGTCGGGGTCATTTCGAAACAACAGTGAAAGAAAAAGTTGAAACAAGTATTGTACTTGGTTTAAGGATGTTTCATGCCAATATTTTTCGATCTTCATCTTAACTATTAAGTCGTAACTATTAAGATATGCTTATAATGGCTCCTGGCATAGTAACAATAATAATTTTAATGATAAGAAAAGAGTATAACTTATTTCCACGAGTGCATTTGTATTCCACGTTCCTAATCGTCTTATCAAGACATTCGAGTCGCTATAACAATACGTTTAACTATCATTTTGGAATGTGGTTTCTCTCAGTACATCCTGCCTATGCACCTGACACAGCCGACTCATTACATTTCGGTTGCCGTGGAGGAAGTGGAGGAAATGGTTTGTGGAAGCGCGTGCTCTTGGCCCATTCCCACTCCACGGCCCAGAAAAGGAGGCCGAAAAGGTCGTCAGCCAGCAGAAGTCGGGCTGGAAGTCGAAGTTGAAGGCGCAGTCGAAAAACCCAAGGCAAAAGACACGGGGTCAGCGAAGCGCTGCAGTCGAGCAACTTGGGCATAATTTGGTCGCGCTCTGCTGATCGGTGGTGATCGTTGGTGGTGGTGATATAATGTGGATGGATGGTGAAATGGTGGTGCGGTGGCGGTGGCAGTGGCTGAACTAACAGTTTTCCTCGACAAGGACAACCCCCGATAGCGGCGATAGCAGGGAGTTTTCCTTTCGAGAATTGGGCGCCAAAAGACAACAGCAACGCCAGTCAATGACACTCCACACGGATGTTTCCAGGACATATGTTGGCTCGTGCCATAACATCAGCATAACAATTAAAATAAAAATATTCTAGGACAACAACTTTGGGCAATGTGGGCGCGCCAAACGGCGGCTGCTTGTATACTTTTCGACTCTAAGATAGGTGTAGTTTTTGGGCATTACTTTAAACTAGAACAGGGTGGTTTGCTGGGCGAGGGAGTTTTTGAGTTTTGAGCTCTGAGTTTTGAGCTCTTGACTTTGCCGGCTGCATTTAAGGGTTAGGACTTGCAGACCAACTGACGCGCGCCTGCGCACCCGCGTCCTGATCCTTGGACTATATGCATACGTAGTTCAGATACAGATAGCACTGAGTCATCGGGCGGCTCGTTTGTAACGGTCACGCACGCAAGGACCTTCTCATCTGGCCCACACATGGGTGGGTGTTTGCCTTTGTCCTTTCGGCCCTGTTCGGCCCTTTTCGAGCTTCACGCGGCGCAGCCCCTGGCGATCTGGTAATTCACCCATAAAACTGACCAACTGACTCCTGGCGACCATGTGTGACTCGAAAAACAACAAGAGTGGAACTCTGGACTTTTGGTTTCACTTAGCGCGAAATGTTGCAATTATTAATTTCGGAAACAGGCCAGGACATGCCGCACTTGGAGGGAATGGCAGGATCTATTGCTGTAATGGTGTCGTAGGCGTCGGCATATGGCTACCTTCTCAAGTGGAACCAGCTCGGTGGGAAGTTCCGCCCGCTGCACAAAGGAACCGGAAAGTTTGACTCATTTGGGGTGGTCCTAGTTGACCACCAGTTGGGCGAGCTTGGGTTTGCAATGATCTGTTTCCTAGAACTCCAGCTGGGAGAATCACAAGTGGATTCAGAGACATGGTAACAAAAATAGAAAACTATAAATGAATGATCTCAAATAAAGAAGATCGAAATAGAGTGACAATCAATAGACAAAAGGCTCGGAACCATTACATTTATTTCGATCTAATGATTCTACGCAGGACTTCGAAAAAGTATCATCAATTTGATTGACATATATTGAGAGGATTTGTTCCAGTTAATGCTTGTTTATCGATTCGAATGCCTAAGGACAGTGCTAATGAACCCAGAGTTTCGAGAGCAACCACATCGTCGTACAATTTGTTGACTGAAACCCGAACTTGATACACTGTTCAGGCTCTGTACCGAAGATAACCATAATTTTCGTGTTCATCACAATATTCCCACATTAAAAGGGCACTTAATCCTTCCAGTAGCTGTCCGAGCAGCAGGAAGCTCACATCAATGGACACTTGAGGGGATTCCAGCTTTGGAGGCACGTAGCACACCATGTGCTCAGCACTCAAAAGTTGCCAAAAAGCGATCGAGTTACATCGCCACCGAACGTTGCACATACATGTTACCCTATAAGTAGGTCGCTCCGAGGGGGCATGTACTGCATATAACATATAGTCCATATAGTGTAGAACATCTTGGAGGTCCCTGTGTGGCTTCCTGCGAACAAAGACGAGGCGCAAAAATATTAAACTGCCATAAAACGATCGAGGCGAAAGGCGAGGGCGAACTGCACAAGTGCACATAAAAATCAAATTAATAGTCCATGTCAGAGCCAGAAACTGGCACTTTGTTTTGGTGCGAGCAGTGGGAAACCTGTGTGGAAAACAAAGGACGAACCTCTCGACAAACGCAATAAATTCGGGGCACAAAGGAGCGCAAAAATCCGTTGGTCCTATCAGCTAACTGCGATCTCTCACCTTTCAATTGTCAATTAGTTCAAGTGCACAGGTTTCGGTCCTTTGGGCAGGTAGCCGTGTACTCCTGATTTCTGCTTTATGGGTTGGCAGATCAATAAAATACGTTTATGGAGCGAGGGCGTTCCCACAGGAGCACTTTGTCCAGCACATGTTTTGGCCAACGTTTTTCGCTTTTCTCTTTTTCGCCAACTAAATGGGGGGGCGTTCGATCGGGGCTACTTTATTGTAGGACCTCAGCCATATGTTGGATTCGATGTCCTGCGTGTCGACTCTTCTAATCCCAGCAATTAAGCAGCGGGTGGAGGGGCGAGGAAGTGAAAGGAGCAAAACACGATTAGATTGGCCTGCAAAGGAGTGAAAAATGAGAAAATACGCAGCGATTGTCACAGCAGAGTCCTGTTCGGAAAAAGGACACTCGTTGCGCGTGTGCCCGGGTCGAAAAACAATGCAGTTAATTGCAAAGCCACCAAACTGAGAGCACTCCGCAGGATAGGCGCCAGTCAGGAGAACGCTTAATGAGCTCGGTGTCTGGATCGCCTGGATAGCTTGGATCGAGTCAGGATCTTCTGGCAGGATACCCCGCACCGAGCGCCGCGTGGGCCAGGCGCAGGTATTCCCTACCGACCGTGCGAAATTGCAGCCAAATCGGAGAGGCAGTGGAAGAAGTGTCCTGCTGACAATTTGACACGTTAGCCAAAGTCCTGCGACGAAATCCTCCATAAAACCCGCGTCACCAGAGCTCGACCTCGACTTGTGTGGTGGCAAATCATAATCGGCTTGCCAACTCCTTCACACTCCTTCGCTGGGAATATGGCTCGAAAGTCAAACAGCCTTTGGGGGCAAACAAATCCTTTACCCAAGCAAATAAATATTATTGAAGAAATATCGAAAAGTGTACACATTTAGCTGGGGAAACACGAACAAGTGGCTGGGACTCCTTTAACAACTCCCTGTGTTTTTTCTCATAATATTTTCGCCCAGTCTCTTTGTATTTGCCTGGCTTCTAGGAATTCCACCGACCACCAGCACTTCCCCACCAGAACACAGAATAAAACTCATAAAAGGGCGGCAAAACCTCAGAAAATAAAAGGCGACTCAAGAACCTGTGTGCATTTATGATATATTTTGGTTGCCCAGCTCGCCGATGACGCAGTGCATTTGATTCTAAGACGCCGACAGTCGGCCCGTGTTTGTGTCCCTATAAATTTGTTGCCTCGGTCATCCTTCTGTCTCGTCCTTTGTCCTTCGCACGCTACTCGAGTCCGCAATTGTGTGCAATTGAACATTTTGATTTCCCGGGAGGTCCATCCATCTACTGATCGGCCAAGGATCGGGTAATGGCACCGACTCCAGCATGTTGCAATTTCATGGCTGTCGAGGTCCTTTTTTTTGGCAGGTCCTTTAGTGGGCGGCACTTGCTTTATTTTCGCGTGTCACGAATTTTTACGATCTTATTCCTGCTAATGATCTTTTCAATTGTTGGGTGGCCTTATAGCTATTAGATAATGTTTGTGGTCGTAAATTGATGGATTCGGGGAAGCTATCTACGATGGTATGTGGGTTACAAAGGTTCCCAGGAAATAACAATTATATAGAACAAAATATTGCGTCATTCTTTTGTAACTAAAGAACACAACAAATTTTTATAAAAAGCTCTTCCTTTGATTTTTAAAACAGGGACATAAACAGAAATTCGATACCCTAATCTACCCTTTGGGTAGATTGCCGTTAGGCAGATGAACCCTTTCTGGCCCAGCAACCTTGATCCATAATTAAAAAGACACCAGATGTCCTCAAGTTTCAGGGCCAGATAGTTCTTAAGCCGAATCGGATTCGATCTGATCGTCAATTAGAGTGCACTTGAGCAAATCGGCCATGAAATTGGAGCAGCCACGCTGACAGCTTCCAAATCAATGAGCACACCAGCACCACATATATAGTATATAGCATAAAGCATATAGCATGCCATATAGGATCGCACAAATTGCTCAATCAACACCACATGCCAAGGATCCCGAGATGGAGAGCCAAAAAAAAAAAAACGAAGGAGGAGGATGAAAACATGCATATATCACCGAGGACAAGGATGTCGACGACATATGGCCGGGTTTCCAGAGGTTGACCACTTCAAGGATTCCGCGCCGGCGACTCGGATTTCCAGAACCGCTCGTAACTCTCCTCTTTTTTTTCTGGGTGCCCGTAATAAACACATAGCCGTAAACAAATCGGAGCGGCAGCGCCAAAAAGGATCTAATGAAAACCGATCGCCGCTACCGTTATCCTGCCAGATTTGTGAGTCTTCATCTGTGTCCTGTGTTTTGATAAGATCTCAAGTAACCTCTGGCTGGCTACTCATTAGCAGCGTCCAGTGAATTGTCTTCGACTTTGGGTCAAAAGTCGCGACTTCGCAGGATCAGCGGTAATTTATTGAGTCCTAAGCCCGACGATCGGGTTTTGTTTATGCCGCCGTTGTCCTGCAACATTGTCCACATGTGTTTGAGACTTTTATTTACATGCCAATGAAATGAAAACATTCCCAAGATGTCGGTCCATCTGAGCTCTGATTCTCCAATGTTTATGTCTGCTGTCCGAGGTCAGTAAGTTGAGATTGGGATTCAGGGATAGATATTTTTAAATAATTGGTAAGACAAGCAACTCACTAACCATTTAATAAGACCATAATGATGACTCGAAAAAATCGATTTCATCTCTTCTTCTCTGTTTGAAATCTCAAACGAACCCCAAACTGGACGTTATAAAAAATGAATATTTAATTTACAAATGGATTGGCTCGGACCTTAAGCACACGGATCAGCTCATATAAAAATCAGTTTTTTATGTTTACAGTCCGAGGTCCAAAAGGAGGGACTCCAGCAGCCCTTTTTTTTACCAATTTTCCCAGGCCAACTGAGGGATCCCAATATCACACATTCCTCCGGCTCCTTTGTTTGGTCATTTACATTGGAACGCCTGTGCAGTGGAGAAGAATGGAAAATTGTTTGGTAATCTGTGAAAAAGCCAAACCCCCATAAAAACCACAAGATCCTCAACTCGTTTTCTTCGCGTTTGAATACAAAACTCGTTATTGGGTCTTTGACGTTTGGAAGTGCGCAGTGCGCATAGAGAAGAAAAGGCTTCATCATCACGACCTCGATGGATCCTGGGCATCCACATCCACAACCACATTCACATTCACGTCCACGTGCAGGTCTCGCTTCGATCTTGGGCCTCCTCGGGCTACTGGGAGATGGGACTACCATGTGATTCCGAGTCCACCCCCTCCAGAGGCCGCTGAGATTACGATTACCCCTCCTGGTACCTGTCCTCAACCTGTTTACTTGGCATTTATCATTTTTCCTTTGCCCATCCTTCTGCTCTCGGGTTTGTTTTTCCCATTTCCTTGCGGCAGGAAATCTCAGCAGGTCTTCTTATATGAGGGAACGATTCCAGTTGGACTTTCCCCTCCGTCAAACAGGTTCTATTGTTCAGCTCCGACCCTATGTGCCTACATATATGCCTCCTACCTGTATGTATTGGATTTTCCTCTGTGCCCCGAGATTCTCAGCTCTACTTCTAGCTCACTCCATACATACCTGTTGTTTCTCGGGGAGGGGGAAAAATTATATGTTTTGATTCCGCAACGGAAAAACGGAGCTGGAGCGTTGGATGTGAGATGGAAGGGATTCGATGGAAACACTCCACAAATCGCAGACAAATAGTCCGATTTTAATGACACACTAAAACGCAATCGTCTAATTTTTATTTTTAGAGTGTAACCTCTTCAGAACTCATTTGATCGAAGGGTTACTCGGATTCTCACGATCATCTCGGGGGTCATTCAACCAATTTGTGGCAGGATCCTCCGCCCTCACTGATTGCCCTCACTTAATTGCTGTTTCATAACGCAGCGATTTATTCATCGCCCATTAGATACATATACCCGAAAAATAAAAAAAAATAATTTCACGGCTTGTTAGTTGTGGTTGGTTGTGGGCGTGTGCTCACTGTTTGATTTCCATCTTAAGATAGGATAGATACATATGTGTATATATGTATATGATGGCGAATCAATTGGTTACCGTTATGGATCGAAAGTCCTTTGATGATATTATCATTAGAATGACTTTCTAAATCGGCGTGTTTCATGTGCATCCTTGGCTTCTGGCAAAACGGTTTATTAATGATCTCCTGGCGGAATCCGCATCCACCTCAAAGCATTGTGACACCATCACTCCTGCGGTTCGAGGACATTGGCAATGTCGAGGATTTGTTTGCAGCAAGTTGCCTTCGCTCATTTACAACTCATTTCTTTGGGACTCTGGCCAAAGGCAATTAGCATGCCCCAATGAGATGGCAAAAGTAGATACATTCTTTAGTTTTTTGCATCACTTCGGCCGTATCTTTGAAGTTCTGATTTGTGGTTGCACTCACAAAGCCATCAAATGGACCGACTCTTGCTTGTTGGGCAAAAGAATTGATTTAATATTTTAAATCGTAATCGCAAAGTAAATGTTTCCTAAGCAGCCAAAAAAAATCCTTATCTTATCGGGTGGTTTAAAGCAGTATATCAATTCCCCTGTAATGTTGTTGAAATTCCCTCAAATAACACATATAGAAAATAAAATCCTTATAGACAATAGCGATTTCTAGCTCTTAACACGCTGTGCAAACAATCGAAGTAATTTACATTCGAGTCAAAATTCGGGCGATCCAATATCCTTTGGATTTTAGCGGCAGAGTGTGAAAAACTATTATGCATTTCCCCATATATCTTTGCCGCCGAAGGATCTTCCAAAGGATCCGCACGAGCGTAAGTCCTGCGAGACAATAAAACTGAACTGATCAAAAAACAATAAACTCTTCAGGACTCTTCAGGCAAAACATTACGCAAGTCCCAGCTACTGTTTCAAGTTCAACGGAAAAAATCATAAAAACTTCCGGTGCAAGGAAAACACTTGTGCAAAAAACAAAAACCAATACCCAAACTAGAAGACCTACATAGAGCTATTGGATGAGTGCGGGCTTCCAGGAAATTGAACAATTTGGACATAATTTGCATATGAGCCGAACCTGTCCTGGGATGAGCACGAGGACTAAGGGCGGCAACTGTTTGACGACAGATTGCTCAATGGATCGATCTATCCATCTATCTACATATGTATACCCGATATTCCGCATGGGTGTATTCAAAACTAGTTGGCATCTGCCAGCTCGCATTTTGCTCAACAAAAACTGGATGATCTCATATGGGAACAAAGCCATTTCGCACATTTACTTCCGACTCAATAGACATTGGAATATTGGTACTGCATGTGTGGCCGGTTTCGGTAGATCCATCCTAGATATGCAGAAAAACGATCTAACTAGCTCTTAGGCGAACTGCAACTGAACAACCTGTAGTTGCCTTTGTGGACGGATAGTTAATCAATTTACAATGGGACCCGGCCAGCAGGACATGGATTTGGCTGCAGGATAAGCCTGCTTTAACTTGAAAATATTGCTGGCAAAGCATCGAGTGAATAACTAACTTGGCCGCTGTTTTGTTTGGTTTTGTTTGGCTTTCCCTAATGAATATTCCACGTCTCTGTGTGGGTGGAATATTGTTTCAGCCCATGCACATGCAAATTCTGGAAATGGGAAATGAAAATGGAAATATAAGTCCTAAGCCGACCTAACAACTCACGATGTGAGTCTGCAGATACCGACTACGAAATGCGCACACACTGTTAGGAGTTATTGGCTTTGGTCCTGCGGCCAAACTATGAACAGAAATGAACAGCAGTGCGGCAAATCCTTTTCTTGAAAGATCGTTTTAAAAATCCTTTCACAGTAAAATGTTACCCCGAGCCAGGAAAAAGAGCGCCAAAAAGTGTCTTTGTCCTCGGCCGTTTTGCTCTACACCAGATAACAGAATTCAGAAAACAGAAAACTAGAAAATACAAAATACAAAAAAAAAATCCATGCAACGAGGCAAGGAGGTGGAGTTACTCAGATATTATCTGGCTGGACCTCAAGTGGGCTGGAAAACTACTCGGGTCAGTCAGTCAGCTGACTGGCAGGAAAAATAAATAGAACTAAATGAAATCCTTTGCCGCATATTTTCCCTTCGCTTTTCCTTTTTTTTTGTTGACAGTCCCGTTCATTGATGCGTTTATCATCTGGCAGATCCGAAACTTCAGATAGACGTAGCTGCATGGACCTCACTGTGGGTGCCATTGATAACTGGCCAGAGAACCATTCTGGTACCATTCATCCGCAGCTAATCTGCGTTTGCTATAATTATTTGACCCGGTCAGAGGACTTGCTCTCCAAAAATTGAGATGATGATGATGCGCAAAATGACCACCTTATCGAGATATATCTGTATTTTCCCTTGGCCTCTTTTTTGTAATGTATAGGGACTTGTGTGCTGATTCTGTGACCACCAAGGAGGCAGTCGAGATTAAAATCAATTAGCCATAAAATGCAACATCTCAATTTGGCATCGACTGCGTGGGCGCAAACACTTGAGTTACCAAATGGGCGTGACTGGGGTCTACTAAACGATTATTGGCCATTAAAACATTAACGAGCGGCCATAAAATTAGAAAATCAATACGATCATTAAGGGAAGTTCTTATTAAATTTCTCCGTTTGTAACAGCACAAAATTGAAAACTACTCAATATGCATCAAATGATCCTAATGGCTATTTCTCTGCCGAAATTCTAATAGATAAATTCCAATTTGTCTATGTTTGAATCATTATTTCCCTTCCATTTTCATGTCTCGACCACATTAGAATTCATGATTCCCCAAATAAAGTTGTCCGCTGGAGGTCTTTGCCCTGACTTTCCAATCTTAATGACGCTGCTTAGTATTTTCCACGCATCATCATTTGGTCAACTTCCTTCCGTCTTCGCCGGCAGCAAATCGGCTTATAGAACGATTTCCTCCTGAGTTTCCGCCTAGGTTTCCATGCCGCAACATCGAAAGTCTCGGCAAACAGCGATGCGGTGAGGAAGGTAAGTAAACTTGACTCCTAGCCCAACTGAAAGGGGGCTCGATCAGGCATTCAGATAGAGCCGAAAGGAAAACAACTGGGTTCTTAGAAGGCAACAGAAGCATTAAAATCGGTGGGGAGCGGCACTGCACGTACTCGTTACTAGAAAAAAAACCTGTTGGACGTGCGCCCCTTTGGAGAAAAATCAGGAAAAACATCAAGGCAGGAGAGGACTGTACCCGAGCGGGTACAGTGAACGCCCTGGAACGGATGCCAGTACCAGTTTGGAGCCCACAAACAAACAAATAAGCGTGCAGCCATAGAACTGAACCGATCTCGAAAACCTTCTGCGGTGGATTGGATATGTTTTTGGGGAGGCAGGGAGTGAGCCTGGTCATGATTACACAGTGGAATCGCAGCGGAAAAAGGCGACATGCCTGCCATAATAAAGGGGTATGGCTGGGATCCACAGCACTGGCAAAAAACAACATTACCTACAATTGCAATGTAAGAGTAAGTTCTAGAAAAATGAGTGCTTACTACAGTAGCTAACCATGGATGAATCAGAACCCTTTTTTTCCCAGTGCTCTTAAAGAAGAAGGCGTCGAAAGGGGGCAGGAATGTAAATGTTTATGTATCTATGGAATGGATGCCTTACATATGCACACATCCATTTATGTATGTGCCGCCTAGGCCTGCGATCCACCAAAAGGTGACTGATCTTTACAATTCGACACTTTGACTTTACAAAACGAGAAGGAGGAAAGAATCGGAAAAAGGCAATGGTACTGGTGTGGGGGTTTTAGGATGGGATGGGGTCTCCGGGATTGGGTATTGGGTAGAGGGACTTGGAATTGGAATTGGAATGGGAATGGGAATGGGAATGGGGTCTTCAACCGAACGGACAGCGCAATCAAAACAAAATCCATCGAAGACTGGCCCACGTAGAAAAGAGAGTTGTAGAAAACGAAGCCAAAGGTGAGGCGAGGGCAACCAGCCGACGGAACGAAGACATAAAACAAGTATCCAAGTATCTGGAAAACAAAAGGATGCACGACCATAGCATCCACAAGATACTCTGAAGAGGGAGAAGAAGTTGATGCTGAAGCTGAAGAAGGGTCAAGGCGAACGGAGATTTAGGTACTTTTTTAGGCATGGCTTATGATGGATTTGCCCGACTGAGCATGCTAATGGATTTTTCGACTTTCTCCTCCCGGACCGACAATCCGACATTTTTGGAAACATCAAAGCTGCTCGGTTATTTCGGGAAATGCGATAAATGTAAATGGATATGATGGGGTTAGGCTAGGCGGAGTAAACCAGTTCTAAATGAAAACCCACATGGTATACACACAGCATTCAGAACTTGTTGAGCTGGCAGCTGGCCGAGGATTTCCAAGCTTTAATTTGGTCCGGTTCGCATTAAAGCTACAATATATAGTACGAGTAAGAGCAAATCCACCCTGCACATTCAGCTAGCAGTGTGCTGAGTATGCGTTATTTTTATGACGGAATTATTACATCATTCATCTTCATCAGGCGACAATGACACAGACTTCGTGCTTATCGAGCGACTGCATAATGTCTTGACCAAATCACAGGGATGCGGATGCGGATTCGGATGCGGGTTCTAAGTTCTTGGTTCCGGGGTGACTGGGAAAGTCTTGAATGCAAATGTGTGCCTGTCTCTGATTTGTAATCAAATTAAATTTGTGTTTGGTACAAACAATGAGCGACAGACGACAACATCTCGCATCCGTGATAAAAGCCGAAATTCCTGGTAGACACCAAAGTCAGGCCGGAAAATGCAGTTTTCCCACAGTTGCCGCACGGCTCCAATCGCAACTTCTAGGGAAACTCCCTCACCACCAGAGCTGCGCTGGTGAAAACCTCATAAATTCTCACTTTTTGGCAGGCCGCACACGGCGAGGGAAATTCGAGGCGGCAGGACTCGAAGGACACAGCGCCAGGCGATGAATAGACATTCCCGAGATAATCAACGGCATTATCTTCTGATTATTATGTGTTCTTGGGGCATTTCAGGGAATTTCGTTATGATGAAACTCGCAAAAAATATCGAACTATATCCGGGATGATCGGCGGATGATGAGGATGCCGGGACACCCGGTTGAGTGGCTGAGTATCCGCTTTCCTTTCTCCTCTCTCGTTTAGTTTTTTTTTTTTTCGCAAATTCTCTGTGAGCTCATCATAATCATCATCAAACCCTCGGTCACTTGAGGTTTAAGCCAACATTAAAAAAGAGCCGAAAAAACACCCAAAGACGAAGGAAATCGCCGAAATGAACGTGAGAACACTGAATGTCCTCGTACCGAAATTTGCTTGGGCTCCTCATTGTTCGTTGAAGTGCTCGAGAGAGATTTGCTAGTTGTGTCCTTATTGTTTGCGGGCGAATGTTCATGAATGAATCAATGAATGCCTGAATGGCTAAACGGCTGAAGTTCACGTCCGCACAAAGTATCCGAGTATCTGAGGGATATTGCCGCGTTTTTAGCTGGAATCCCGGATGCAGTCGAGGCGTGAGAAGGAGGCGATCTCTGCGGCCTTGGCAACAAGTCTATTAGTCCGCCATGGTCCACTTGTTTATGGCTTACGTAACCTGGGTGGCAAAGGATGTGCAGGATCTGCACTGGCAGATGGATTCGTGAAAGGGATGCGCGCCCTGATTTCTGCGAGTTGGGTAAACATTCATCGCATCCGGTGCACCCTTGACCGATTGCGAATGCAAATCGCACATTAGAAGCCATGTGCAACTTTCCGCCCAGCAGTCAAACATTATGCAACCGAAACCGAAGGCCGCCCAGTCCATTGATGGCAAATGACAGGGAAACCCATTCGGGACACGTTTTTATGGAGGTGCGAAATGGCACATTTTTTCGACGAAACCTGCCGCGTCATTGAGTCGTCGTCCTTTTTACACCGGCTATGTGCAACCTGAACAACCTGTGCAAGCCTTGCAATTTGTCACCTGAGGCGACATTCAAACTGCCAACGCATTCCAGCTGGGTTTTTGCCTTTGGCCTACTGGTTCCTTTCATTTGGCCACGATTTGGTGGCAACAGTTTCATGAATCGCAGCCGGAATGCCGACCGTTACGAATATTCATTCATGGCACGGCAGCCACTCTGGGGACCTTAAATGGGGCTTTGACTTTGATCCTACAGTTTCATAAAATATTTATGAAATTTCCGATGAAAATATTTGTGCTCAGTTTGGCAAATCATTTCCTTGTGCGAAACGGATAAAAATTTTCCCAGGCCTCGATGAACTGAAAGTGCAATTTTCATTTATGCAATGGGAAAGGTTTGAGTAGGTTTGACTTTTAAGGATTTGGGGAAACCTCAGGGGAAAGACTTTAGATTCTGCGTAAAAATTAGGGAATTTATTTCTATGAATGGCAATTTTTAAGGGAAAACTCCCCACTTCACCACTCTTATAATAAATAGTCATTGATCAGAGTTGGCTTTGGGTTTGTCTATCAACCAAGTATATTTCAACTTGGCTTTAAAAAGCATGGATAGTTCATGGAGCTCCTTGATTTCCCTAGAACCCCTGGGAGTGACCAACACGCCATTGGACTTGCCTGGACTTGATTCGTGTCCTTCGCCAAAAAGAGCAAGGATTAGTGAATCCCAGCTGGGGGAAGCCATGCCCAGGGAACCAGCTAGTGTCTATGGGGAAAAGGCAGGTGAGAACGGCTATCGGGGACTTTAAGCTTCTCACGGACTTTGAATTATCCACAATCCTAGCAAATTTCCATTCCCTACAAGAGAAGGTGAAAACGTACCAACCTGGCACAGTGGTAGTCCAGCCACCCGAACGACGGCCTCCCGAGCCGGAACACGATCGCCTGATGTTCATTCCCGACCTAGACCAGGACATTACCCATCGGGATGTGTTCACCTATTTCAGCAAATTTGGGGATTTGGAGAGGGTCAGCGTGAGGAATGGCATGAGTAACTTTAACTACGCCATGGTGCGGTTTAGTCGCACTTCATACATGGAGCATGCCATCGAATCGAATCCACATCTGATCAAGGGATACCGATTGAACTGTCGCAAGGCGAAAGAAAAAAGTACAAATAAGGGAAGTCAGCAAAACTCTGGGACCATAAAAAAACCAAAGGCAACGATAACGCAGCCACACAAAGCTCCTGTAAGGCAGGCAGAGAAAAACGACGCCAAACAAAGTGGTCACAAATCTTTAGAGAAGAATTCGAAGCCACCAATTAACAGATCATTGCTTCTTCAAAAACTGGTAGAACCCACGTCCTATAGTCCATTTACCGCCGTAAAATCTGATCGAAACTATGCCTATGCATTAACCAATGACATTGGAATCTCCCGCTGGAGCTTTAACTTGTTGAAATTCGAACCCAGTTCAGACGAGGTGAGGGCCCTGGAAAAGGGTCTTTCCAGTTCGGCAAAGCTCCTACTGAGCATACGGAAGAAACTGGCTGCCGTGCCCCACAAGTCTGTCGAGCCACCAGCTCCAAAGTGGCCACAAACTCCTAGTGATAAAGCCGTTCCAAAAGTTACTCTTAAGATAGCTCCACCAATTCCTGCCTCTAGTCCAGTGCTCCCATCCCTGCCACAAACTCCTAGTGATAAAGCCGTTCCAAAAGTTATTTTTAAAATACCTCCACCACCTCCTGCCTCTAGTCCAGTGCTCCCATCCTTGCCGAGCCTTCTGCCGATCACTCCCCTAGTGCCTAAGCCCAAACCTGTTCTTCGAAAAGTTTCCAAGTCAGATCTCCGCTACGCCGTTCTAGCCAGTTTGGGTCAGAACTATGTCCATCACTGCTACACTAATGTGGCAGCTTATCGGCGGACCAAGAACTACGTCGACCTACAGCTCAGCGAGATGAAAGACCGACCCAGCATTTCGATGTTTGCGGATCAGATGTACGCACAGAAAGAGTAGGAATTACCAAATGCAAATCATATCTATCATATCATATATCATTCAATATAACAATAGTTAAGCAATATTTCCCAAGAAACTTCAAAGAACACTTTCATTATAAGGAAATGGCATACATTACATAAGTCGGACACTTTCTAAATTGAGGGAAGCCGAAGGATGTGACTTAGATTCCTGGAAGATATGAATGGAGCTGCTTGAATGAAACGTGAACATATTACACAAAAAGTTCCAATTCCAATTCAAAGGCACTTGAATCGCAGCAACCTGTCAACATAATTAATCCCCTGGATCAGCTGATGACGGTACTGCCCCTGACCGAATGATACACAAAATATGAACAATTCCTAGAGGGGGCGCGGGAATGCGATAAATGCGATGAAATAGGGGGCCTTGATTTCTGTAGCGCGGCCTCTGTTCTGCCCGACATTCCCAAGGATGTGCCTCCAAAAACCTGGCTTTCTTCTTGCTGGGCCGTGTTAATTGTCCAACATTGTGTGAGCGTGGACGTGAACAGGTCGGGTGCCATTAACAATCTTAACAACGATCCACAGCCACGGCCACGGCGATCCCACGGCTTGTCGCCTTGTTTCTCGAGCAGTTTTTTATGCCATTTACGAAGAAATCTTGCAACAAATCAGGAGCTCCCTTTTCCACAGTAAATACGAGTGTGCGAGAGCGACCTTTATTCGTTTGATGTTAAAAAAATTGTTCTACCTTCTCCCCCCCCCAGCACTACTTGTCTTCCTTTTTGGCCGGCCATCTCTGTGAACCTGTGACGACGCAATTCTTTGCCATTATCAGCTGCATCCTTGCAGGTCCTGCACTAGTTGCCCCCGCTCTCAATTCCGTTGCCGACCCCGATTCAATTTGGCTTTTATTGGGATCTCGGGCATCCCGATCCCGATCCCGATGCGATCCTAATTGCGGTGGCAATAGCTCGGCGTTTAATCACTTCGTACCTGCGGCTTAGACAGTCAAACCCGGCAGTCACTCATCGCGGCGGAGGCGGATATGTAGTAGAGCTGCACATATAAATGGGTATATGGTCCTGCAAATGGATCGACCTCGATGATTTTCACCAGCCAAATTGCGGCTTTGTGTTGCCTTTTCCCATTTGCCGGTGGATACATTTGGACTGGATCGTTATCTGGTTCTCTTTGTGCTTTCAAGGTTTATGGTCTAGCACACATATATTTCCTGTGAGAACAAATCCCAGTCCTGATGACCCCCGTAAACAAACCCGGTGAACATGGAACATCCCGACTAACAGCAACAACATCGGTGTCTTCCACTAAGTATTCGAATTCCCCTTCCAATTTTTGTGGGGCGATCGTGTACTCGCGGGCTGAAAAATCTACATAATGACAGGGCCACGCCGAAAACTAGTTCAGATCGCAAATTACGAACCGGTAAGGGATGGGATGAGATATACATGCATGTGTGTGTTGCAGTTCCCATTCAGGACACTCGGGACAGGACATCGAGCGCAACGGGAGACGCGGCGCGTTGAGGTTCGGCAAAGGTCATGTCAGGACTTTGCATAAAATGTTTGAAAATGTTTTCATTATGGTAAGTAGACACAAAAGTCCAACACACGAGCGATTCCCACCGAAAGGGGTGTCCTTTCCCAGCCCATCCCAGCCCGTGCGCCCAGGATCCTGGCATATATTGGTGATAAATTAGTTTAATGTTCGAAGCACCAAACTCGCAAGAAGCACACGAAAAAAAAAACACTCAACCGCAGCTGAGGCGGCAAAGTTTGGCAGGAAAATCCGACCTACCGTTTTTGGCGGCATTTTCCCGACATATACGTGTCCATCGAAATGAACTCGAGTCCTGGCAACTAATGAACTACGCAAACAATAGCTCAATGGCTACGCTTTAAGGAAAAAACGACGTAAAAATCACGTCTTGGAAATTTTCACATCGTTGATCTTAAATGGAAAATTACACTTCTCTAGCTGGACAGTGCAGGACAAACAGGATAGAATAGCGATCAGGACATGACACAATTGCAGTTTGCAGGACAATTGTTGCACTCACGCACGTGCAATGTGTTCCTGCAACTCGGTGTCTCTGGATTTCGAAGTCGAGTGCGCAGGGCCACGCCCATTGTGTGTCCCAGTGGCCGACTATATAGTACAGTGCGTTTCGTGAATGAAGCGACCAAAGTTACGAGTTACTTTGAATAGCGGCGGCGGTGGCAAGTGGATCAGATCCTGCGACAATGGCCTTTGTGTCCTTTGTCTTCCGCCTTGTTGGGGGTGTGCGGTGTTGTTGCAATTTTAGTGTAATTTTATTGTTATTAATTGTATGAAATGGGTTTTTAAATGGCCTTTGTCTAGGCCAATGAATGGCCATAGTCATAGTAAAAACGTGCCTTGTTAAAGGCATGTAATATCATAGGTTTTTTATTTTTAGCGGGACAAATAAATCTAGTAATTGTAACAAGAGTTATATTGTTTCCACACATTTCGCAGCAGTTTAGAGCACTTTCCTTTTAAACGAAAAGGAATGACTTTGTGTTACAACAACTATCATGTTATCAAAGCGGAATAATAAGTTTTTAAAGTAAATAAATAAATAAACTCAAGGCTATTGAGATCATTGCCAAAGAAAATATAATCACCGGCAATATGATGACTTCAAAAATACTCTAAGAAAAGCATTGTAATTGTCTGTTCTCTAAAATAATAGTAGATATATGAAGAAATTGTAAGGACTGCTCTTAGGAAGAACAGCAGTACTCCATAGAAATATGAACTGAAGTGTTCAGAATTCAAGTATCCTAAGGTCAAGCCTTGAAAACCACAAGATACCTTCGAGAAGTACTTTCAACTCGCCTCTCAAATTAAACAGAAGTTACTTTCCAAAAAGGATAACTCGGTCGCAGTTTCCTCTCCCCCCCTCCTTTCACCTTTACCCCCTTGGATGCCATTCTTTCGTCCTTTTGCGATATACATTTTGCCTTGTAGACCGATTTCGCACAGCTTCTCATCGGGCTGCTGTTTGTTTAACACCTATTTCAAGGATCGCGCGAAACAGAACGATGATTTTTTACGGCAGGCACTTAAAAAAGTGTGGATGCAACAAGAAGCAGAGTCGAGCAACCTGCCACAATGCCTTGCATAATGGGAAAAATCGTGCAGAGCGCGGCAGGTAACTCTTCGGGGAGTTTTGGACTCGCTACGAGTGGCTTGTAATTCATATTTTCCAAACAATTTCTCTACGCAACCTTAACACTTTTGTCCAGCATAATTTCTAGGTTTCCGATCCAACCGAACCAGCACTCATCCTTTGTCCGCGATCCTAAAGTATAATAAAAACCTCACCGGGCGGCGGGGGCTCGAATGGTTTTGAAGAGGCCGCGACTGTGTCAACCAAATGCGTTCCAGGAATATCTTAGAGATACAGCACCGGCCATTCAATATGATGATTCTGGTCAATGACGGGGAGTGGCCAGAAATCCCATTCACAGTTGACCCGGAAAGCGATAAAAGCCGACTGTTCAGGAATGCGGTTGATGTTTATGAATTCATTTGCTTATTTCTAGGAATATGACCGGGTATTCTCCGCTTTTCACTTAACTGTTTCGGTACGCGAAATAGCTGACATACCCAGAAACACAGCTGTGTTTTATGGATCAACAAAAGGCTTAGCTTTTTCACGTTCGAACATTGAAATACTCTTCATATATTCGTAAATTTCAGATGTTGCACTAACCACAATACCCTTCTCTGTAAGGGTATAAAAATGCGATAAGCCGGCAACATTTTTACCAATATCACAAAATACATAATAATTCTTTAAAATAGAAATGGAAATGCCCTGCTAGGTATATCATGTTTGGAGTCTTATCAAAGTTGACAACACTTGAGGCCCCAATAAAACAGAGTATTTCTTGGCTTGGGAATTGGATCAATTGAATCATACCCTCGACTATATATAACACATAATTCGCTTCATTCACAAACCAAAGCACGCGCCGGGCTTAGTAAATATTGAAAGAAGCTGAAAATCAAATAAAATAAAATGAACTGGTCGCGAACATATGACATATGTATGCAGATATATGCATACTCGTACGTTGTGGCATATACGATAAGTCTGCATAAATTGCCAACTGAAATGGAATTGTAGCGAATCGCTTGACTAAAATTCGACGCGAAATTGGAGAAGACGAGCAATTCTTGTGGGAGCACGTCGCAGTCGTTTCCGCAGTAGGATAAAATATGATTCGCAGATACACACATGTTCTCCGCGTAGCGGCCCATTATTTGCACACACTTTCGTCGCGGGATATGTATCATCTGGTCTTATGACAGTATCTTTTGGCAGTCCCCCAAGGTCAGTGTTCAAAAGAGGCGACTTATCGCCACATTCTCTTCGCCGGGTTCCATTGATAAGAAGCGGCAAATAAAGAAACGCCGGTTATAAAGCAATCAGTAGTCCGTTTCTTCCATTCATAAAAACTCCGTTTATCACTGGCGCACACATGCGGGTTAAGCGGACAGTGGGGGGTTAAAACTGGGGGCGTATTTTCAGCCGATATCTCGGTGACGTCACTCGATTGCAGCTGGCGCTAATTCTCTTTTTTTTTTTTTTTTTTTGTTCGCTGTATTTGCATCACTCGCTCCGATTTCCGTTTCTGCGCAACCCACAGACTCGTGTTTCCTCTACAATGTACACAGAAAGAAATTGTGTGTTCTCTCGTAGCATTATAGCAATGCGATCTATGTCATTATCGTATGGTGAAAAATGTATATTTAATATATAGAGCTTTGTATATTATTTTAAGTAAATCTTGAAACACTTGCAATTTGTTCTCGGTGCATTTCCCCTTCTGGCTAGCCAACCTCCACACTCCCCTGACCAATGGGAGGCTTTATTATTATTTATACAAACAGATAAGTGACATTTATCGACTTTTTACGCGCTTTTAACTAAGTTCAAATATGTTTGCACACTTCTGTCGGCCAGCTCGTATCTGGAGACCAAATGTATCTGTATCTGGACTGCATCTGTGCCATATCTGCGTATCTGATGTTTGCTTATCGCACAAACATTTCTCGGCAGTCAGCAGAGGTTTTTTCACTTTCATTTTATCACCAGCCCAAAAATTAAGGAAACAGCGCGGATTTCTTGAGACTCTTACGCTGATACCCTTACATTTTATCGGCTGGATGCCCTATCGACCCTGTAGCTGCCCCATGCCACGCTTATCGAACAGTCGGGATCACTTATCTCTGAGCAAACTTTCAAATGTTTGCACAGACTTAGCAACATTGTTGCCACATCCGTGTCCAAATCGACGTATGTACCTTCGTTCTTCTTCGCCGCGATCCATTCATGCAATCTCCGCCGTATCTGAACCTTTGTGCTAAGTATATATCGCAGTTATTTGATCGGGATTCCATTGATTTACGATACATAGCGACCTTTTCGACCGGAAGAGTCGGTGTTAATGGCCATAAAACGTCGCTTTGGATCATAAATAATGCTTAATTCCTGACCAACAGGTTATAGTCCAAAGTAGTATAAACATGTGCAGGTCGATGGGATGCGATTTTCAAAGCATCTACAAAATATGTATAAAAATTCAGTTTGATACGACCAACTTGGCTTGTGGAATAAAGCACTGGCTATCCAACCTACTTTTTTACAGCAAAATATTTTTTGCAGAAAGATTACGTTCGTTTTCTCCTCATCAAATTGAATTTGAAAAGAGTCATGTTGGCAATCTCGGCTTTCTGCCTTCTCCAAAATTGACACCTTACTTTGGGTCGTGAGAAAGTGCATTTAGGGAATATAATGTTCTTTGCGTCATCGTGCCCACACTGGCCCTCACAAAATTGACTCCCACGCACGCCAAATGCATCTGCCCTCGATCCAGGACACTCGGTGCACGAATACTCCTTCACTTTTGTCCACGGAGAGGTGCACGCCCAACCTTTCTTTTCCATTCCCAGACTCAAGTGGCCCGCGCACAAATTAGACTGTCTGCGATTGTCTTTCCCAGCGTTGACCACTTGAGCCCAAGGATGCGAGGATGCTAGGACGAAGGATCGAGGATACCAGTCGCATGGTAAACGCGTACTACACTTTCTTTGTGGCCAGTGGGAAGAAAAAATGGGAAAACAACGGAAAATTGGACACATTTGTCTAAGGCAACACGACTGAGACTCGGGCATTGGCGACACTTGAAGCCCACAGATAATTTTCCTTTTTTTTTTCGAGTTTTTGTCACAATGCCCATTCCCACGATACTCTCTTTCGGGCCATCTATCCGGGCACAATGCCTGCGATTTCCACTGCCGTTGCTAGTGCAGAAACCAGAAACTGGAGATCTTTCGCAGTCCGAGCAACATAACTCATGCTCTTCGCCATCCCATCCCATCCGATCCGATACGATACGATCCGAAAAGAGTCGAGCTGAGACATGTACACTTGATATCCTGGCGTGTTTATTCTACAGTGCAGTACTCTTTCTTCTGTCTGTCGCAGTTTGCTGTCTATTTTATTATTATTACTATTATCTTTCTTTGGCTGACTTTGGGAACTATCTGCCCTGTGACAGCATCGTTTATGGGCTGGGTCAGCAGGTCATTTATCTTGCTGTCCACTCTGCGACTGCGCAATTTGCTCTCGAATTGCCGGTACATTTTGGGTCTTTCTAAACATTCCCAGCACTTGGATGTTGGGATTCGCACGTGCATTGATCTCGATTTGAAACCGGGGAGATTTATGGGCCAGCCTTCAATGCGAATGCCATGAAATGATTCGTAGAATCGATAATTGCTCATGCATTTTTAATTAACTTCGAAGAAGATCAGGCAGGGTCAAGTGGACAAAACAAAGGATGTTTGAAAACAATGGCAGTTATATATGTTTTGCAAATCTGAAATAGTTCAAACGATTCCCAATTAAATTTATAGAACTTTGGAAATATCATTTTCTAACGAGAAACAAGGTTTTAAAAGCGGATTGCAAAAAGTGTTGCATACTTTCAAGGGTTCACTGATTTTTCGACTTATTTGTGCAGGGAACTGATTTTTAAATCTATCAATGCTAGAACATCTTTATTATTATCTTTATTACCGTACCTCAACTCCATTTTTCTCAGCTTCGTACCATTTCCCTCCCTATTCCCTCGAAGCAGACCCCCCCCCCTTTCAACTCTTTCCTCCCCATTCAATTGCCGCTTTCCGAGAATTTCATCTACAATAACTCCAACTTCCTCTTTATGGAAATGGTACCAAGGAACACTCCCCCTCCTAATCCCACTTCTGGTGATCGTGATCAGCCCCGTATGTCGAGCATACTATACCCCAAGAACGGATCCACCCCCAACTCTTTTGGCAGAACATAAACCAAACCAAGACTTCCTCATTTCCGCTCGCCGTTGCTGCTCATGTGGGGTTAAAAATATATTTTCAATTTTGCCAGAACATTAATCATAAGTGTGTTGCTTTCGCCGTCTGGCCCCCAAAAACTCGGAGTCTGCCAGCGCAGTGGAGCCAAAAGGGGTTCCCAAATGCCTGCCATCTAATCTTTCATATGTTGGTTGGACACAAATAGTGAGCCTCCCACTCCAATACCCCACTCATTTTCTCCCTATCTTGCTATTCCCTTTGCTCTGTCTGGTTTTCAATTATTTCAGTTTTATTGCCTTGACTCCGGCTCTGAAAAAGTTGACAGTCTATGCTGAGTGCTCACAGGGAAATATCATCGAAAGATGATGATGAATTCATAAAAGTGAGCTGAAATATGAAATTCGGAAAACGTATCTTTTGGAAAACTAAACGAAAACTTTCACAAAACTTAACTGTCAACGAAATTTCTAGAGATTTCGATTGCGAATTCTATTATATTTTGGAATTTGTATTTGAGTAATTGATTATATGGAAACTGTTGAATAGATCATAGTACATATATACATTAGTTTACTCTGTACTTGTGTGGGGGTTTTTTGTGGGTAGGGTATCTCCCAATCTCTATCTATCTATCCTTCTCGCCATCTAAGTGTGTGTGTGCCACACCGACAGCAAAAATACGTTATTCCCGTTTATGTTGGCTGAGTCTCGTTCGCGCTGCCAGTCGGATTCTCATTCTCCAGGCATGGAGATGGGGCATGAACACATGCGGAGCCAGAGAGACTCACGTTCTCCGTTTCTCCGATTCTCCGTTTCTCCACCCCTGTGCCGCCTGTCTCGCTCGCACTCTCCTTGGCGCGAGGGGAGTTTCGTTGCGAAGGGAGTGGAATGGGAATGTGCCCATATCGCATTTTATCAAACATAAACACACACTCACAAACACGCGCCCGCTCTCTCTCTCCCCCCCCCCCCCCCATCTCTCTCTATCTACGATTCTCTCAATCTCCCTTTCTCTGTCGCCGCGCAGCAGATTTTTGTAACGGACAAATTCGGTTTTTTATGCACTTTGGCTCAATGCGAATGGAACAGAAAAGCAAGGGAAGTGTGTAGATAGGGTAGCTTAGAAGACCGAAGCTTCGAAGATTCGATAGCAAATATCTTAAACTATTAGAAAGAAGAGAGTCTCTTGAAGCTAAGATATATGTACATATTATCGATTATTAAACATCTTTTGAAGCATTTTAGTTATAGCTTTAGTTGAGCAAACTCACTATTATAACGAACCTGATCCCATTGGAACATAACCCTTCATTAGAGAACAACAATTAAGAATTCGGTTCCCCTTTTTATTTAAATGTTTGCATAGCGTTTCGCTCATTGAGCGGGTGTCTTGTGTTTATGGGACCTCTTCGCTGTGTTGACTGTCGAAGTTTATGGTTCAGGGCGTGGGTTAACTGACGGAGCCCAAATTGATCGAGGATTCGGACTGGAATCCGCTCGGTGGTCCTACGAAACGGAGGTGGAGCCGCTTCCCAGGGCAATAATTCTGCAATTGTAACACCTCGAGGGGAGAGCACAATGGCAATGGAAACAGCGTTATTAGGGTCTATTTGTGATGGGAATATCCCAGCAGATCGCCCCAACCCACAGCCAGTAACCAGTAACCAGTAACCTGTCCTGACCAGCCCAGTACTTTGTCATTGACTCGGCATTGGCATTGTTTGGCGAGCGTGAGATCAGCACACGGCAGGTACGATCCTTGATTCCAAAATCCCGAGTCCTGCATCCCAAATCCCTGCCTGATTTTTCGCCCACTCGCCACGCTCGTGCAGCTGGAAAAATGATGGTGCAATCGGACTTCGATTCCAAATTCCCATCATCATCATCAGCAGCAGCAGCACTTGATGATTTGCTGGGCCTTTGTTTGGTCGAAAAATCGGGACAAAGCAGCAACAAGTTAGAGCATTAGGGCTACCCACACAGCTAAAAAACAATAATAAACAACAAAAGTCAAACAGGTTTAGCTACACTTCAGGACAAGTCAGCCGAGATCGAGATCCCGAAGGCGAAGACCCCTACTACGTCCTGATTTTCCCATAACCTCGTCGCCAACAACAGTTTCTAACGGCCAGGGGTTTATGTGTTACCAACAGCTGATTCAACAGAAATTTTCCCAGCACTCCTCGGCTCAGCTGATGTGTCCCCACAAGATCCCAGCCCAAACTTCTCAACCGTCTCAAGATCCTGCTCAACGCACCACGCACACACTGGCAAACACTTGTTGTTTGTCTAACAGAACAACAACAACAGGACACACAGGACACCACAGGACGGCGGCGACAGGAACACAAAAATGTCAAACTGTCTGTCCAACAAGGGATATCTCTAACTAGCCGTAAAAAAGTATCTTTTTGCCGTTGTTGCACTTTATTTGGAGTGTCAACGGCTAAGCGAAGTGCACAACAGGATACTCGTATTTGTCCAGGATCCTCTTGCCTCTGCTCCTATCTGCCAGCCCATTAATTGACCAACGCATTGCCAATGATGAGAAAATTGTTTCGCCTCAAGTGTCCAACGGATTCAAGTGCTGCGCCTAGATTTGTCCCGCCGATAGCAACGGAATCCTTAAGCCAGGATCACTTTCCCCGCATCCCGAGTATCGAATGTCGAGCCCACTATCGCTGCTAACTGTCACCGGAGGTCCGCAAAATCTATGGACTCTTTGCGGTTCGATTCCCCGAACTGGAAAATGGGAAAAATACCCGGATTGCGCAAGAACAGTTAGTCACAGGTGCCTCGCCCACCGAAAATCTCGAGAGTTTCCCGCTAAAGCAAACACTTGAAGAGCAAACATGAAGTTCGCAACCTGCGCCTAACTGTCCCTCGTTCCGCCCCTCCCCCCTCTACGGCTACTTCTGATTTTAAGGACTTGATGATCCTCTTTCATGCAAGTGGTGCGTCTTATATCGATTATGTAAGACAAGACAAGACCTGACCGAAGACCATTCGCAGCCTCTTCAAGCGTATTGGATTACAAGCAAATGTCACTTGGGCTCTACTTTGAGTCTCTGGGGTTTTTGCGGTCAATCGAACTTTGCTTAACGGCCATCCGAGATACCCGGTTCGCCACAGTTCTCGAACTGAACCTCAGGATGTGGTCATGTTTGTTTGCTTAGGACAACCCAAGGTTGGAACACCAATGTGACCCAGAGTGCAAGAAGTTTGCCAAAAGTTGGACGGGATTTCCTTCCGGTGAAAGTGAGAACAGGAAAACGGAAGAGCCATACCTATGGGAATCCCTGAGAACACAAGAATTTCCCTTTTCTTTTATCTGCCTCCTTCGATTCTCGTATCGCAATTAACCTGCCCCACAGCAGCCCCAAAAAAAATCCAAAGACGCCAACTTTTCGCGCCAAAATCTGAGTCACACACACAGCACTTTGGCGGTCTTCTACAAACACACGCCATATAAGCAGACCCAATCACTGGGAGGGACTACTACCCATGCACACACATCCCGGGGCGCGGGAACCACACATAACGATCTTGGCAAACAGCGATAACAGACATGTACTCCTTGCTGCTTTCAATAAACGAGAAAGATGTCGCGATTGTGGGTGAGACGAGGAGACCAATTCCAAGTCGCACTCACACCACCCCATAAATCCCCAGTCGAAAATCGAGCCCAAGTTGGAGCCCAAGCTGAAGCCCGGCGAAATGCACAATTTGGCTCTCTAATCACGCAGAGTCTCGCATTGGCGAATTCTTTCGACAAGCCGCCCAGCCAAATAAGGAAAGAATAAGAGCCGAGTATGGGATTGCAGCTTAAGGACTCCCATATACCCATTACTAATGTACACTATGTTCATACCTTTTTAAAAACCATAAGCGCATGGAAAGTTCTAGAAACCCCTCTTTAACTGATATGAACTATGAATCAACCCCCAGGAATATTACTAGGTATTTATTACTATTAGATCCCTAGTATCTATAGGTACTTCCTAACTAATGGAATAGAACTCTCATGTGTTATATTCCACTATTCCCAAGCAGTACCGATCATTATATCATGTTCTTAGCCTTCGCATGTCCGGATTCGAGCCGATGCGATCCAATCCAATCCAATCGGATTCGCTGCGTTGCGATGTGGTTCCATTCTGATCCGAGGCGATCCTGGGGCCCTGCACTTTCGGCTGTTAAAAACATTTCGCCGAAAAATGTGTCTGGCACGTTAAATGGTTTGGTCAGGTAAGCTTGCAGTTCTAACCAGACGGTGCAACAACAAATACGAATCAATGGATGGCTGCTTAGGTCTTTGATACGTCCGCGGTGTTTGCCTGCATTTTGGTAGTTTATTTCACTTCTTATATTTTTTTTTTTTTTGTTTTTGGTTGGTTGGTGGAGATACCCGGTCTTAGTGTTGTGCTCTTGGCTTTCGGTGGATGTCCCATGGAATGCTGTGGCACCAGTTCTCGATATGCTTCAATAAGGAGCCACGGCAGCGGCAGAAGTTCCTGGGAAAAAATGTTGCACAACTTCACTACCTGCGGAGGTTTTGATGACGGCTACGACGATCACGTCCAGCACTACCCACCGCTCACTCCGCTTAGATTCATTAAGTGAAAAGTTTAAAGGCTCAAATTTTTCGTTCATTCTTGGCGGTTCATTTTTATGACTCTGTCCTGGGCTCACTTCCCTGCGAGGGGGAGGCGATGGACGCGATGGAGGCGATGGATGGCTATGGATGGTTCTGGAGGTGGATGGTGGGTCTGCGGCGGCAGAGAGACACATTAGTCCTGGAGGTTTATTACAAATTATGCGTCGCCTTCGTCTGAGTTCTCATTCTGGGATCCCTTTTCTGGGCTGGGCCCCAATACCCTCGTACTTTGAAGACTATCAATTATCTTAGTTTGTTAGATTAATCAAGGTGGGCTGGCTGTTAACACGAGGGATTTGCATTCTCGGAAGTAACCCTTAAGATCATCATCATCAAGCACACATTCAGTTTTTGCGATAGCTCCACTATCATCTGGTGAATAGTAGTGTATATTAGAGTGGTTGCTTCAACTGAGTTAGCCACTCACATTGGGGTCACCTGGGTTCAGTGCCAGGATGCTGGGCTCCCAGCCGAATGAAGGGTATCGGTAGTTCATTCTGGTTTACCCTTCTCGCAATTCAAACGCACAAGTATCTGAGGCTGTGGGCCGCCTTCCCGGCTGATTTGCTGTTTGTGTGTGTGCGAAAGCTTGCTATAAATGTAGACCGCACTGACTGCCTCAATGACGAGCGCCGATAAGCGACTCTCGCGCGCAACTGTGGTAGTGTGGTCATATACATATGTATACATTGATGAGGTATACTATACACTCGAACACTCGACCGTGCAGACGTTGAAAAAGGCGCAAAAAAAAAGTAAAGGAAAAGATTTGAACACAGAAATATGCAACGCAACTGGTTTATCAACTTGCATTTTGGCGCCAAAATTTCTGCAAATCTCCTCGTTTCCACGCCACGCTTTAAACGCCCTTCGTGCTCACAGAGATGGTATGGTGTGTGTGTGTGTGTGTGTGTGTGTGTGTGTGCGGATATATAATGCCCCCGTGCATATAATTTTCGGTTTATTGGACAAAATTAATTGGGCGCCAAGATAGAGGCATTAAAAGCCACTTAAACTTGCGGAGCACGCACTGCGGCGACTCTCGATATGCGATCCTGGCATCCTGCGGACACTTGCTAATGAAATTGTCCAACATTAAAGCCCACACACACCGGCCATCTATTCTCCGGAGGGGTTTTCGTTTGGTTTTCTTGCCCCGGCTTCCTGTCCGATTATTTGCGGTCAGCCCGGCGAAAATTGGCAACAAAGTAGGGATTATGTGGGTCCGGGTACGTCATCATCTTTCAGGACCTACGCTCCATTCATTCGCCATTCTCGGCAGCCGTACATCCTTTGGCCTTTGTGCGAAAATTGGAAAATTCGGTAGTGCTGAATAGAGAGATTTCCGCTGTGTGCACTTGCTTCCTGTGATTGTGATAGTGATTCATCGGCCAATAAAGAGATCTTCGTGCAATTAGTGGCTGACTGGTGGTCTATGAGATCGAAGATCTGTTTATTAGGTGGTCCAATCGCTCGGACCTTTGTACCTGTATCTGCTGCGAATTATGCGATTAGAAGGCAGCCCGAAAGATTGCTTATCGAGAGAGAGAGTAGTGGTTTGAGAACTCGGTTTTTAGCGCGATTCGCGTTCTTTTTAGGGTCCGACAAATAGGGCCCCCATATCGAAGTTCCATTGTATGTTTCATTTTCATTTCTCCTCGCGTTTTTTTGTTTTTTTTCGCCTTTTGTGCCAGTGTCCATGGGTCCATGAGTAGTTCATGGGTCCCGTGGGAATAATATCGGTTCGTCTGGCTGATTTTTTCTCTTCATGTTTAATATGCGACGGGCATGCCACTTTACTTCCGATCAGAATCTGGACAAAATGCAGGAGAAGAAGGCGGCGACATATGCCAAATGATTGTGTGCAAAAATGTGTAATGAGCATGACTGCAACCATTCAGGGAAAAGAGTATAATGGATTTGAAAGATTAAATGTGATGGAAGTTATGAATAATTTACCAATACATAATCTGAGAAGTTATTGAAAGAATAAATATAGGGCTTGCTTGCGCCCATATTCTACACTGCTAATGTTCTGACCTCCGCCAAGATCTTGAAATATCTCCAGGACAGAGTTCAAGTTAGACATCCATTTGGGGCAATTACAACCGACTCGGCCAACGGAAGAATGCTCCCCCAAGTCAGAGTTTCCCTTTCAATTTTCCAAAGAGTTGTGTGCTCTGGCTCGGGATCATCTAAAAATATAAAAGAGCAAATCAAATGCCCCCATGGCCATCGACGCCAGCACGCAGAAGGAGAATCGAGTGCGATACATAGAAAAGATGCAGGACAAGTTCAAGAACCACTCCCCAGATACACCACTCCACACCACAGCAGCTCAGATACAGATACAGAGAGATACATTCGAAGTCGTGCAGTTAGGTCGTTACATCCATGGGGATAGATACACGGAAAACTCGTATTTCTGCCACCAAGTGAGTCGAGAGGCGGAGGCTGAGGGCTGCAAAGACTGGAGGAGCCGAAAGGTCAATGCATTTAGTTAATGCATCCATGCCAGCTTATTGTGTACTGCAAGTGTAACTCTGGGTATTCTGCCTGTTTGTATCTCTGTGTGTGTGTGTGTTTACACTGGAGCTGCACTCAAAGCAGCCCCCTCACAAGTGGAGCTATATTAAACAAGCCCCCGGTCGGTCGTCGGTCGTCCGCCACACTCCCCCGCCCTTTTTCTCTAAGGTTCAAGAAACTCCTCACCAGCACAGCAAAGTACAATAAAAACAGACCCTGAAGATTGTGGAGACCTTTGGCGTTACATAGGCAACATCCGAACATCCAGCCTCCCATACAAATACACAGATTAGAGTGGACCGACCAGTTGGGCTAGAAATTTTTAAGGCGGGGGCTTGTTATCTCAGCATACACTGCCAGCTATACAAGCTATGAGTTTATCATTCCATTGCTCCACTTCACTCTTTTGAGAATCCTTAAATATTCGTTTTTCAAAACTTAAGAGAATTTGATCCATTAATAAAATCATCGTATGAATCCTCTTGATCCCCGTATCACTTTCACTACAAATCCCCAATCTCTGAATTGACCCACCCTAACCCACATTATCAAATGGAGCCCCAAGGGAGCATCTATTCCGTAACGGTCAAAAAGAGTGAGATAGTGGCTCCAAAAGGAAGATACTATGCCACACACACACATACTGAGAATGCCATCCAGCTGCGCGGCAAAGTTTGTTGTCAACACAAATAAACATCATCATTACCATTGCTCATCGATATCTGGAGCCAAAAATGAACCATAAAAATAAACCAAATAAATAAAATCGCGCAAAACGAGCGCTTAGAATATTCCCACGCAAATTGAAGCCCCCTCCACCTCCTCCTTCCCCTCCTCCAGCGGCTTATGGTTTTTTGCCACATTGAAAATTAGGGAAACACAAGAAGAAGAAAGAGGCGGGTCTGGACCGAAGATCAGCCGAGATCTATAAACGCCGATTGGCAAATATTTAATACGCTGCGTAAACTTTAAACAACTTGACAATTTCACACTCGCCTGCGAAGCGAAACAGCAATTGGCAGGCCGTCTCTTTCTGCTGCTGGCGTTGTTTTATGATCTTCAAATATGCATGTCTCCATACCATGCCTATAGCATAGCACATATCCACCATCCATCCCATCTGATCCCAACTCCATCTCCATCTCCGTCTCCCTCGTCGACTTGTTGGCTTTGTTGAGCCCTTGGACTGTCTGCCTGTCCGTCCATTTGTCCGCATGTCCGCCTGAATATCTGGATTCCCTCCGCGTCTCTGGATTTTGTATGTTCTACAACAAAGTAACAGGCAGCGACAGCAGCACCGCCACCAACAATAACAACCAAGGCAAATATATAACGAGACGGTTATGCAAAAAAAAATCTTAAATAAATAAGGGCCAGTCTCGAACCTTCGAATACCCTTTCATACCTATTATGAAACTTAATTAATAAAAAATCAAAAATATATAAAAATGGTTTTTAGAGCTCCTGAAATGTTTAAAGGGTACTTTAGGTTCTTATACGATCTTCCCACTGTAGAATGAAGATTCGTATTTTAAAAACCAGCTGATTAGCTGAAGTTCTCTCTTAAAACTGTTTCATATTGTATATATTATATAATAATATATATATATTATAGTATATAGATTATAGAGTATACCCTTTCCTAGGGTATGCTAAGTGCACAGATCTCTGTTTGTATTGAGTGCTCCATAATCGAGCAGTCTCCCTGCCAAAGTTCATTTTTCCTGGCTCCAAGCTTTGCTCCTCTTTTTCAGCTCCTTTTTTTCCGCGAGATATATATTTTCATAATTTTTTGCATATTCAAAATAACTTTGGCACAATATGACAGACGGCGCTCGGCGTTTCCGTTTGTCAGCTGGTTTCTGGGTTTCTGCGGTCCCAGATTCCGAGTTCTGGGCTCTGGTGTCTGGAGTTCGTGTAGCTTCAAGTGCCAACAGGCTGGAGAGAAGATGCTGTCGCTGCTTGGGGTACAAAATTCCGGGCCAGGCAAGCATTCGCAGAAAATGTGGAAACAAACAATTGTTTTAACTGGAAGAAGGCGTGCAAAATGCGTCAAACGCTCTTCACACTTGGCCTAGGCGCTAGTATCTGGGTCCTCGTCCCTCGTCTTCGCAGATTTGCCCGATCTTTCCCAGACTCTTCGCACTTCGCCGTACCAGTTCGAGTTCAAGTTTTGTGTTTTCAGTTTCATTCATGGTTCTGTTTATTTTCGTAAGGCGTGAAGTTAGTGCCCAACGAACTCGGGATGCTTGGGTGGCCACAGGGAATGTGTTTCCGATAAGTCTGGTATTAGTCACTTCGAATAACGGCAAAATGTTCCAGGGAATAGGCAAATTGTTATCATTATTCTAGCTTTACTAGGAAATACGGAAGTAAAAAACCATATCAAATGATTTTCCATATAAGCAATGCGGATGTGAATGCCTTGAGCCCTAATAATCAAACTTCTTCACAACTTGACTAATAATCCATAGAATATCATGTAACCATCTTTCCAAATAAACCAATTAGCACTTCCCACCGAGATCAAAGGTCCATCCCCACGAGATCTCACTCTCTCTCGATCTTGCGTCTCCTTTTTCGCAATGCAATTGCGAGTGCACTTTGTATCTGGAACTGCATCCATCCTACACGTTCCATGCAGTCCATCCATCTGTGTCGTTAAGTACACTCAAAAGTCACGAAGCATTAAAGATGCAAACAAGCTGAATGAACGCCGACCACAGGCACAAAATACATAAATACAAAGTGACCACAGTTTGTTTTCATTTAAATTGAAATTGAAGTCCGGCCCCACAACTACAACTCCAACTCGAATACCTCAAGCCCCATCTCGATCCGTGGACCCCAGGCTGTGGGCTTTAGGCTCCAGGCTCCAGACTCCAGACTCATCGCAAACACAAATAAAGGCACCGACTCCGAACTCAATATGAAACTCCAACTGCGATGCAGATGATTTTCATTGTTTTGCTTCGCTGTAATTCTCGCGCTTTGAAAATTGCATTACAAACAAAGGCAAAAAATCAAGAAGAAGTCGGACAAAAAAGAACCAGAGCAAGTCTCCTTCTCTGGGGATTCTCCGCTGGATTCTCCTCTACGTTCTCCCCTGGCCAAATGACAAAGATGCTGGGGGACACAAGAGCGTGTTGCAAAAACTCACAACATGCCACGCACTCCGCTTCCCCGATGCTTCCCCAGTAGATCCCCTCCTACAAAAAGATCATCAGGTTCTCAACTTTAACTGCCCAAGTCGAAGAGCTAATAGTCTCGTAAGCATATTCATTGAAGATGTTTATGTCCTGAGTTTAACTCAGAATAAAGAATTAATATAATTTAAATGCTACTTTTTTATCAAATCGTAAAATATAGTAGAAGCATAAGTATTTAAATAAAACAAACATTCTACTTAGCTTTGCTAACTTTCAGATAGGGTATAAAGAGCTTTTCTCTGTCCAAGTCAAAGTGCGTCTCGCACCAAATCGCGCGGTTGTTGATGATGTCGTTTCCCGTCCGATAATCATGCCAATGATGAGCTCAAGTCGATTCTCGACTGGCGGTAATGATGCTGCCCTCCAACCCCCCCTCCACCAATCTCCTCCAGCTCCAGGCGCTCTCTTTTTGCCCTGCTCTTCGATCCACATGCGAGCAGGCAACCCAGCCCAGCCCAGCCCAACCCAACCCATCCCATGCCATCTCATAATTATAATTACGCCCCGGCACCGACAGACGAAGGGCCACCACTTGGTGTGACGGGGTCTTCCTCTGGAATCCCCACCAGATAGCTTCCTCTCCTCTCCAGCTTGGCGAAGCGGTGGAATTCGCTTTGCAAATAACAAGCAATTGTCGTTGTCAATGTTCGTTTCCGTTTATCCTCGATGAGGAGTGAACAGGAGGCTTCTGCAGAGGCTTCGATTCAAGCCTCCGAAGTTGCGTGTTAGGCTCCGGGGCGATTCTGACAATACACTGAAAATAATCGTGAGTACTTTAACTACGCCAACGAATGTTGAAGTCCACAAGAAGTCATAGAGATCAACATGAAACCCATGGTAAGCTAATAACTCTCACTTATAGATGACTACACATTTACACGAAATTTATGACTATAAGGGATCCCCAACTTTTTCTCCCAGTGCATACACTTGCAGTGCGTTTTGTGAATGATTCGCTCACTTTGTGCCGCCAGTTATTTACTAATGAGAGCTAATTGAGTTTAAAATGCTACTAAAAGGATATACTTTCGGTTCTGGATCTGCTGATTTGAAGGGCCTACATTTGCGCAACTGGGTGGCTGTGGTGGTCTGGAGGACTATAACGGTAGCCCAACTGGAGCAGCAAATGCCGCACGCATTTCGGTAAATGAAATTTAACAAAAGTCAAGCCGCCCGAGAAGAACTACAATTACAAGCCACGAAGATTTGTGCAGCTGTCAGTCAATGGGAAGATGGCATATCGCCCCTCGATTCTCGATTCTTACGGGGATCTCGAAATAAGTGACTGTTGATGAGCATTGTGCAGCAGGATCGCCCCAATTTGCCGCAGTGCTGACAAACAGCTAGGAGCTGAAAACTCAAAACTGAGACGCCCCCTAAAATGATACCCACTATTTTTAGATACCCCAAATGGAGCAGAAGATGCAAGGAAACCACTTCCGGTTTGGCGCGTGCTCGAAACCGAAACAAAAACCGAGAACTTGAAGTGAAAATCAAACTAATTTCTGTTAATTACTGCAGTCAATGACCGCGACGAAAACTGGATACTTTCGGCGACTCTCCGGCTTTTCATAAATTATGAAACTTTAATGACGCCACTGACATTTATAGGCCCGCAGGCAAGTTGGCAAAATAGGTCAAGCCAAGCGATAAATGATGACGCAGCATCCCAAATGAAACCAATGAAAAAAGAAATGGATCTGGTTCAGCAGAACCCTGTGGATAATCCTCCTTACCCTTTCAATGACCAAGTAAATCACAAAGGAAAATAAAACTGTCCAAAGAAAGTGTCCACAAGAGGGGCAACAATCCCAAATAATACTTGTAAAAAAAAACACAAAGATCCGAACTGCGCCGAGCTGATTTCGAATGCAAACTTTCCTCCGAGGGGCCATTTGCTGGCATTGTATGCCTAATTGTGCAACTGGGCATTACTTGCCACTCTCTGCACGGTCATTAGCCGCATCCGTGACCCTACGGCGGACACTCAACCGGGATCGAGAGGTCCTTGCATCCTGCGATCCTCAGAGTCTTACGCACCAAGGATCGCGGGATGCTGCCCGCCGCACTTTCCCATCGCAGCTTTTCCACTTCCACCCTTTTATTTTCCGCGACCTCGGGCCATAAAATGTAGCAACTTTCTGTTTGGGTTTGGGATAGATGTTGGTCCAGTTTCTGGGTTGTTTTCGGGCGGAAAAAGGGGCATGTAAATTACGAGGTTTACCCCTGCCACTCAGCATCCCATTCGCTGATCATTTTGCTTAGCGCTCAAGCGGAGTAGAAAATGTTATGCTTAATTTTAAGTGCCCTTTTTGGGACGAAAAAGCGCTGGAAAAGAATGGAAAGTGTCTTAAGCTGCTTTATGGGAATTACACTCACCTCTGCGGATCTATGGATCCGCAGATGGCCCATGTCAGACCATAACCAGATGGGATCACAAAGGTCGTTACAGCTTTTCATTTGCGTTTTTTTTTTTCGGATGAAATGCCGCATAAAGCTGTCCGAAGGCGCGATGCTGCCATTGTGATCACAACTCCCTTTCCTTTGAAAGTAAACAGCGCGATAAAGGAAAACACTTTTGGTACACAAAACTGCACAAAAATAAGCTAGAGCATTAGAAACTCGAAATGGGTTTTTTTCTTCCTCGGTTACAAGTCAATTTGGTAGGGGACTACCCCCATCGGACACAATCATTCATTAGATCACGGAGCAGAACACAACTTTTATGGCCGTTTCCCATGTCTCAATTAGCTCGAAAGCCCTTGGAAATTGGACGAGCTCGAGGAGCCAACTACGATTGATCAATTAGAGGAACAGATGCCATTGATGATCTCACAATCAACCCACTTTCCCGCTCTCAATTCACTTGAAGGAGATCTTAATCGCCGAGCACTGAGCGAGAAGAAAGAGGAAAGAACAGCTCGCCCAGTCGAATTACACTAAATCATTGAGAAAACGAAACAAATTTAAATATCCAAAAATCTATTAAAAATGCTCCAGCATAAATTTCAATTAATAACGCCTAGGCCAGTGGAAAACAGAGGGATCCGAGATCCCGGCGCGAAATGAGGCCACAAAAGAGTACGACGAACCCCATCGCATACGATACGAATTCATAGAAACACGATTAAAATCCCCTAAATGGCGGACACACAAGTGTTCTAAGCTTACCCCTGCACTGAGAGAAAATATGTTTAAAAAAATGTTTTGAAAACAAATAATTGTATAATAAAAGCAAGTTAAACGTTCCATATGCCTTAATACATCAAACATGATTGCTGATTCATTCTATAACTATAGATGTGTTCAAATGAACTGCAAGCTATGTTTTAGCTAAGAAAGGACCTTAATTTTTTCTAGTGCACTTTATGAAAGGTTTCGAGGGGAGCCGAAACTTTTTGTTTAAGAAACAAACACTTGAGAAATCCGATAGCCAAATGCTTGGCACTTCAGATTGTCGAGCTTGAAATATGTTTTTTTTTTTTTTTGGGCTCGGGATTGAATGGGGCTGGGCTGCTGCTCTACTTTCGCCCCCAGCTCATATCGATTATTTACGAGCTGCCGCAAATGGGTTATACGTCACGTAATGCGGCGACAAGCGTTTCCGACGACTAATCAACGGGGCTATTGTCCTATCTGAATCCAGCGCACTTTTTTCCACTTTCCCAGGATGTTGATCACGGCCACATGGTGGTAATTGCGTTTTAAGTAGCTCCATTGGCACAGGTGGCTCCACTCGGAGCGCAGAACGAAGCTGCAGGAAATGTATCCACTGGATGTAGAGCACTCTGCTTGGATGGATGGAGGATGGAGGGAAAACCCGTTTCACTTCAGCACCCGAATGCAAATGATCGCCGAATTAGTAATGCATTCGACAGGGGCAGGGCTCATAAAGTAGTCGGAAATATTCATTAATTTGCGCCGCCGTAGACAGGCGAATAGACGACGATTTTCCATATTCAAATTAGGTTTTCCAAACTACCGATTTTTCGCACTCCCATCGCCTGATAAGGGTCACATACGATCATTATGCAGCAGCTTTGTGCCAAGGCGTCAAGTAAAAAATGCATTTGCCAGCATCCCGCCGCCAGACCCTCCCAGAAAAACTAGCAGAAGGATCGCCGAGCGCCGAGGAGGGGGTTTACTTCGCACTGGGTACTGGCACTGGAAATGAAAAAAAAAAAAAAATTAAAGAAAAACATGAGCCCGACGCCTTTGACGGCCTGGCGTGTGAAATCTTTGGGTTTACTTAGAGCCACTCAGTGCAGGACTGGGTGAGCTGCGATGCTATTTCTGGCACAGCCAGTGGGGTGAGGATTTCTTTAGGTTTTTTTTCCTGCTCCTGGATCTGCCCGCCATTCGGCGAGGGGTGGCCCTGTGTGTGTGTGTGTGTGTGTGTGTGTGTGTGTGGTGTATGCCTGGCCTGGGTGAGTGACTGGCGCAAGGTTATTCCGAGTCGCCGATCCTCTGGATCTGGATCTGGATCTGGCTTCTAGCTTCTGGTTTCCTGCGCCCAACTCTTTGCTTTGCCAGCTTTTTCCATGTTTTCCCCTGTAGGATTGCAGCCTTTTGCTTGGCTGCATTCGCCGGTAACGGCAATTTGTACTTGCCACGGGTTTAGCCTTCTGCTTTTGGGTTGCTTTCTGTGGCAGGGTATCATTTCAATTACTATTCTGGTCTCTGCTGCACAATAAGCGGAAATCAGGGAATCAGGATCGAGGCTTTTGAGTCGAAAACCGAAGTCTGTATACTCTTCCTAAGTATATCCCGCAATACATTCTTTGATAAATGATTTTTAAGTATTCATAACCATTTACTTAAGAACTTTGCTAAAATAAATTTTATAAAGTTCTTGATATGCCCCTTAAGTGAGGGTATCTACCCATAAACAAGAAGCATAATTAAGCTAAATTTTCCTCATCATTCTTATTTTTTGTTTTCCCTTTTTTCTTGACGTCTTTTGTAGCTATGGTTTTTTTTTTTTCATTGAAAATCCCTGGGGTTGATGCATTTTTTGTGATCCTCGGCTGGACTGCGCTATTGCGCCTTATTACAAAACACTTGAAATTTTCAACATGAATTTACCCTTTTTCCCTATAATTTATAACATAATTTTGACTGTTTTTTTGTTGCGTTTTTTCCAAGACATATCAATGGCAAGCCCGGGGCGGTGCTTTCTTTTACATGACAGGGGGATTCGACACAAAAAAAGACACGGGAAAGCATTTTCAATTTGGGAAAATGTTTTGTTCGAAATGGGATAAAAATTAGCTTAACAAAATGCTTTATTTGGCAGGCAGGAGCGTGTTCAGGCGACAGAAGTCTCTATGGTAAAAAAATAACTCAAAAAAAGTACAATAAAGGACATTTTTTTCGACACTTTTTCCTGTAATAAATGCAAATAGAAGTGCCAAAGGCTGAAAGAGCTTATGACACTCAATTTAATACAGTTTTTCCCGATTTTTTTTATTTTTTTTTTTTGCAATAAATATTAATTAAGGTTTATTGCGTAGCAGGGATATTTGCCATCTGCCAGTGGTATTTTCTAATTATCCCTTTTGCAGACAATCCAGGATCAAACCCTCCCGAACGCCTCAAATTCAAATTGCGAATATGCCAATTTCAAGAAACGCAATAAATTATTTCGCAAAAGAATAAGATGGAAAAAAACGTGAAAATCCCCTAGCAATGGCAATTGCATATTGAAAACGGATCGATTCGAGTTGCGATCGATGGGAATGCGAATGGGTATCGGCACCCTTGAGAGACCCACTCGCCACCCTGCTTGCCTAATCTTGGGCAAGGGCTGAGAAACCAAAAGGATCCTCGGCGAGTCCTTGCAAATTGCAAAATTCGAGACGCACCCAAATCGCAATCCCTTTCCCAAGAGCAGTTCCAAGTGGAGTGAGGCTCGGGCAGCACGATATTAACCGTAATGTATGTTCAATAAATATTTGGTAATTAAATAAATAGCAGCTGTGCAGCTTTGATCAGTCCAAGGGTCGCTTTTCCAGCCAGAGGGTTGAGGAGCAGTGCCACAATTTCACTTTCCCCGCTCCTCTCGTGGGACTCCTTCGATCGCGGTGGGAAAGTTATTTGAGGCGTAACTGGGTCAGTTGCTGGGGTTACTGGATAGATAGATAGTCTTCTATGGGTGGTTGCTTTGGAATTATTGGAACTAACATTACAATACACCAGCTGACTAAAGTTTAGGTTATTTACGCCAGTTGAGCCTACGATTGCTCCATTAGGGGGATCAAAGGATTTTCCTGTTTCAGATACTACCACCTACTACCATCAAAAGACTATGGATCGTAAATCTATTATATCATATCATAAGTCACTTAATAAGACAGCTGAAGACAGAACAAGAAAGTTATTTATTTATAATAAATCGTATATTTAGATAGTACCGTACATTTTGCTTTATATTACTTTGAATCTGTGTTGTACCTGAATTGATGGTATGGAATTCATTCTTAATCGCACTTTCTAGTAACCGTTAGAAGGAAATGCAGCAAGCTTCGATTTATCACATGTTTTGCGATTCCTCCCCTTTTGACATTTTCGCAACTTGCTCATGTCTCCTGTGACTTTTCCCAATTTTCGCACAATTGCCCTACAATCGATGCTTTCTCCGCAAATCAATTGCGAAAAAACACAAACAAAACCCCATGACACATTGCGCCGTCGTTGCTGGGAGGAAACCTTGCCACGAAAACCCGGTTCATGCTCCTGCTCCTGATCCTCTCAACTTGCCAAACCTCGAGCTACCTTGCCTCACCTTGCCACTCCCTCCTGGTATTTCCGATTCCCGATCGCCGAACAATGGCAAATGAAGGGTAAGAAACCGGCAAGGGTTGTGATTTGGGGTACACAAGGATATATGTGGCAGAAAACCCAAGAACCCAAAAACCAAAGACGTTTGCTACAAATTTTTGCAGGGAAACCAGACAGACCGTGAGGGGACTTAATTGCATTTTTTAAGCGCGCGCGCGCTCTGTGATTTTTGCGAATTTTCAGCTGGCTGTGAGGCTAAAGGACTTCCCGAGGACTTGCCCGCCAAGGGATCGATCGATGCAGGATCGATCCGATCGCTTGATCGCTCGGTTAGAGACGCTCGAATGCACATCCACATCCACATGGCTGGCGAGAGTGCTTTGTCATGTTAATGTTGCGAAATGTGATTTTGATTGGGATCAATAAACCCTAATGAGCCTATAGGAAAAGCCCATTTGCATTTGCTTTTGCACTCTGCACTGTCTGGCAGGCTAAAAATTTTCCGTCTCGTTGGCGCTGAAAAGCGCGTGTGCCAGCTTTAGTTTGCATTTTCCCAACTTTCCCCCGGGGGATCCTCTATTCACATTCAAATTTCGGAAAATCATGCCGTGCTCGAATTGGCCGCAAGGCGTTTTAAGTTGCTTTCTTTTCGGGTAGCAAGTTAATTGGTTTGAAGTCTTACACATTTCCTAGCCATATTTGCATAGGGGAGTTTTTCTCTTAGCTTTGATTAGGCAAATGAGGAATTTTCTTTGTTAGATCCAAGGTGTTATAAAGTTGGCGGGTGGCCTTTCTTTCGGCTAAGTGAAGAAAGTGCATTTGCCAGGGCAAGCTGGTAACTTTTGTAAGAACCTGCTAATGAAGCAGCTTGCCAATTTTTCAACTGACTTGACACTTTCTCTTAATTGGAAACTCCTTGGCTGCGGAGCGACCACTTCCTGCAGGACAACAAAGGGAAACCCCCAGCTTGCCAAATGCGGAAGGGAAGCCCCCCGATGGAACAATGCCAAAATAATTAGCTCCTATTGATGGTGCCGGAATCGAACTCCCTGGGCGTGACACGTCACAATATGTCCACAAACGCCCCTCCAGTGGATTTCGTTGCCCCGCAGCCTGCTGGCAAATAAATCTCCGGAAGAAAGTAGTCGACCGATTTGGAGGAAAGCAGGGGGATGGAGCGAATGTCTTGGCACGGGACAAGCGGCCGGGTATTCCTCTAGATTATCCAAGTGACAGCCAGCCGGCAGATCGAGCATTGTTGCAGCTTCATCATTTTCATTTCATTTTCCTCACATTTTGCAGCCACAGCCACAGCCCAGCTGCAGCTGCAGTGCCAAGGACCTCGAGCGATCGAGGATCTCGATTGCCTCCGTCGGGTGGGGGGAAAATGTTTCACTTATTTATGTCCTGGCAACTGTGTGCGTGTGTGTGTCTTCTTGTGTTTATATCAAGCGCATTATTTTTGCATATTTTTTCACACACTCCGATTGCCTTGCACTTTTGATTGGGGTTTTTTGTGCGTCTGAGATTTTTGCATTTTGCGCGCATTTCTACACCAAAAAAAAAAATCATAAGAACAAAAAGCACCACCGGCTGCGTTTGCCATTGCCACTGATCCTTTAGTGGCAGATCCTGCTGCTGCTCCTGCTCCTGGAAAAAGCAGAAACGGGAGGCGGAGAAGCCCGTCGTCACCCCATGGGCAAAACTTTTCATTATGCCATTTCTACTTCTCCCTAGTTTTGTGTGTGCCTTATTGCCGCCCTTCCGTTTCCCACACTGAGCGAAAAGAGGCTATCATCTGAGATTTTTAGCAAAGGAACAACTAAGGACGCTCTCCACTAACGTTCTTTTACTTTTATCTTAATAACTATATTTAATTCACAAGTTCAAGTGCTTCGGTTAAGAATCAAGAATCCCTTCAAATCAAAATACCTTTGCCTAAGCTTATCTAATTTAAAAGCCATAGTCATAATATTAAATGCTTTTCTCGCAGTGCATCTTGCTGCTTTCGTGCTTCCTTCCTTTTTTGCCGCTTTGCTTCCTCGATTCGCTCGGCTGGCTGAGCTCGCTTCCTTGCGTGTGCATTTGCCACATAGCTCGCGCCAAGAAACGCATATGCCACCTCGATCGCCCATCGGTAATCCTGCTCCTTGCACTCACACAGCGGCAATGGCAAGGACACACACGCACACGCAAGACCGAAAGAGCCATGCAATCGCATTTGAAATGAAGCAAAAATTTAATGAATCGTGGCAAGGGGCCAAAAGCAAAACCAAAACCGAAAGCAGGGACTCGGCAACAGCCTCGCTGTCTCGGGGAAAACTCTCCAAGTCTGAGCCACAAGGAGCAGCTGCTCGAAGGCAGTTCCTAAGTTCCTGAGTTCCTGAGTTCCTAAGTTCCTGAGTTCCTGAATTCCTCAGTTGCTCGTCAGGGCGGAGGGTTCAACTTGATCCGAGGATTCGACTCGAGACGTACTCGTATGTGCAGCAAAGCACCGCCAATTCCACCATCACCACCCGATCGATGGACTACTAGTTCCCTGCACTTTCAGGAATATTGATGAGGTGTTACATTTTGTATTCATAGCAATGCTTAGATGTTCATGTTACTACAGATCCCTGTGCCATATCAAGAGTTTCATAACTTGGTTTGGTAACATCCTTATTTCTTATAAATACTTCTCCATTCATCCAGGGCACTCACTTTCTCTGCCCGCCAACACCCAAAACAAACTATGCCCGAAAATTTGGAGGAGCAGTTCCAGAAAAGGTAGCAGTGGGTGAGGGTCTAAATACCCAAGGGGGGGAGAAGACAGTTGCCGACATTTATGCGCCGAGTCTGCTACATAAATAAATGAAACTGGCGGCGTGACAATGACCCCAAGTGTAATTAATATGCTGCTGAAAATGCAGCGGTTCCGTTAGAGCGGAGAATTCGGCGTGGTGTGTATGTGTGTTGGGGGGGGGAGGGGGGTTGTATTGGAAAAGTCGGGGTGGAAATGAAATGAAATTATTCCGAGCAGCTCATACATATGTGGGGCACTTATCTTGCAAATGTCTTAGGTTAGGGACAGCAAAGCAAACAGTTCGTTGAACTTCCTTAGAGCGTGCCACGAACACCCCGTATCAGTGGTGATATAAAAAACAGACACAAACTTCCCAGAAATCCATTACACGCTATATAAGCAATGGGGCATTAGACAAACTATGCCGCCGATCTATATTTAGATTGATATATAACACAAGGAAGTGGCTTATAAAGCCAACATTCCAACACCTCGTCGTTTTTGGTGGGGATCTCCGTACATATTTGAACAGCATATCATTGCTTTAGGTATAATATCATTGAAGTCTTTAGTAAAATGTTTCAGTATTATAAGTTTCTATACCTCATACGTACTGAGTTGGAGATATTAAGCAAATATTTGACACATAAATCAATTTTAGCCTCTACTAAGTCTTATGAAGTTGTTCAGGCAATTTGGGACTTAAGGAGAAAGTCTTTTAAGAAACTCATATGAAAGATATATTTCTCGATATTTCTCAAGCAATATAACAGTTTTGGGGCTTATCTGATTATTGTTTATGGTTATTATCTGTAACGGAAAATCCAACTGCAAGCTGCCATATTTGCATAGCATTCACCTTACGTCCATTAAGAGTTTATGAAAATGGATCGGAATTGGGGAGCCAGTCAATAATTCCAAATTAAGCTCAATTATGCAAAGCAAGAGTTCAATTGGCGGGGAACAAACCCCTCTGTTTGGATGCATATTCCTTTTCCGTAAATACTAGACCCCAACCCTTGTGAATATATATCCACTTTCAGTTGATACTAGCCCCCCAATCGAACTCATTAGCCAGCAATACGCAATACCAATTGATGGTAAGAACCGAAGAGCATTGGTAGCCCATTAAGGTATTGCCTGCAGGCGGGGGGGGATACTTTCGTGGATACTGGGAGACGACCCCTTTTAGCTAGGGATCACTTACCGAATTTGTCGCCCTGCGATAAGGTCGCTGGCACCTAGAAAACATCGGCCAGCACATTAAAACCGCACAAAATATGGGACAGATGTTTGGTAGCGAAAGGTTCTTGGCTTGCGCCGAGCAAAACACAAATTGAAGGTGTCAAGCTGACTCTGACGCGAAGGAGTGGGATCGAAGGAGACCAGGGAGTCCAAGCAGTCGAAGGAGTCGTGAGGGTGAGTCAGAGCGGCAGAAGGAGCGGCAAAGCCGGCTGCCAGGACCTCATTATTCGCTGCATTTACTTTACTCCCCGATCCGCTTGGCTCGGCCGTGTTACACTTATTTGGCCGCCTCCTTCAAGACGAAAACCCCGCGCACTTTGGCACGAGCTACGATCAGCTGTGGACTTCAGGGGGATGAAACGCAGCGTTCTTCCAGGTGGCGGCGTCTAGCCGAGGACCTACTGCACTGAGCCAAAAAATGTGCATTTCTTATGCATGGGTAAAATGTCATTTGGTTGGGGTTTCACTGTCTTTGAAGACATCAATCCTATATCACACGTATTTTCCAATCATGACAACCATTAACTATGCAAGCCTGGCTTAAATGATAAGAAATTAAGATTAAGATGATATTCATATTCCTTTAATATTTATTAAAAAAATATTGCTACATTCTCCTGCCTTTTCAAGATCCCATTCAATTGTCCAAGTATTTTTCTGAGTGCATCTCTACCCACCCCTGCGACATCTTGACGACTGTCTTGAGCATTGGAAATTGTGCAAAATCGATTACAATGATTGCATTTTGGAGACGGAAGAAGAAAACGGCGATCGGGGATGGAAGCTGCTGCCCGGCAGCAGAAACGGGGAATGCCGCACACAATGAGCCGATGTGCGCCGGAAGAATAATGGCATAAACATTGGGTCCTTTTGTCCTTTCGAAGGAAGGGGAACTGGGACGTGCAAGATGTGCGCCAGGAGCCCGGTGTTGCACTGATTTTCCTTGGCCGGCCATTGTGCGATGCATTGTTGATTTCTTGATTCCGTTGCAGGCTCGAAAAGATTTTTGCACACACAGCCGCCGCTTGGTGACATTGCGCAATGATTACCGTTGTGCGCAGCTAATGTCCTGCCAGTAATTTATATGATTTTTCCATTTCCGAAGGCAGCAGGCTGCCGCAGAGTGTTTCCTTGCCTCGTGCCGATTACTTTCGGATAGATGGCCCGGTGTGAGCGACAATGTCCTGCATTTCTGTGGTCAGTCGCTTGCCGTTCTATTGCACAAATTTGACTATTGTCCTGCACAGCGAATCTCGAAGAGTGCGGACCATGCCCAGCTGCGATTTCGAGATTGTTTGGACGGGCACATCGAGCTTTTGCAGCTGCCGATACTCAAAGGGGGGGATTGCCGATCAATTGGAGAGGCAATAAGTGCTACAACATCATATTTCTTCCTAATAAGCTGCCCAAATCCAGTGCAATGTAAAGGGATTATTATCATATTTCTGTGGCCAGCATTGACTGTACCCAGCAATGCGACTTCTTTTAAAAGGGAATGCGACGACTACAAAGCTTTTGCAGCTGCCTCTAATGTGGCTGATGTACCGCCCTGATTTATGTCACCCATGTAATCAGCGCACTGATTAAGCTGCACACGGTCGTTGACTTCGCAAGGACTCGAGTGCAGCTGCCGCCCGTAGTGGCAGCATCACCGGCGCTGGAGTGGAGTAGCGAATCGAAATCAGAGCCAGGACTACACCACTACGGAACTATGGGACTATCATCAACCGCCGCCAGCATGATACTGCACCTGCCTGTTTACAACTTACAACGGGAACGTGCCACATCCTGGGGGTTGGCAACCACCCCATAAAAGCAGCAGCACCACCACCAATTAACACTGAAAGGAAAATCGCAGCAAAGCCTACAAATCAGGACAGAACATTTGATACGATTTCATGATATTTGTAGTAAAAGTATAGACGCATTTAACTACTAGTTCACTCAACTAGTTTTTTAAGAAATTACAAGATGTTAGGCTGATGTGTGGTGTTCCAAATCGTTGGACAAACTTTACCCTAGCTTTGAAATAGATTTTTCGGGCAGTGTAACACCCGGCACCGGCGATGCCACCCTCTTGCGCAGTCTCAGCCGTTGGGATTCACACGCGCATTATCCTGGCGCTGGTCCTGCGCACTGTACCAGGATAACGACGCCGCCACCACCAGCAGTATCACCAGTACGACCACCACCATCACCACCCGTAGCACCAGCAGCACGATTGCCATTAGCATTAGCATTGCCACCACCACCACCACCACCACTATGCAGGATCAATTAAAGGACTCGAGCCGTGCGGAAATGGCGTTCACTTGTTTTCATTTTCCAGCCCGGGGGTGAACGCTTCCCATTTCGCGTACAGGACTTCCCAACGCACGTGCGCAGTGTCCTGATTTTGTAGCTGAAGCTGATCCAAATCCAGGATCCTGCTGCGCCTGCGCCACACTTTCGCGCATTTGGCCTGACAAAAGGATCTGCTGGCGCATACACACCCTCTACACATTCTGAGTTTGATATCCTCATGCCGGCCCTCTAACAATGCCACTTTAATGCAAATACAATCGCATATCCTTTCGAGCCTCGAGCTCACAAAAGGGACCTTATTGAGCGCGGTGCATATTAACAATAATGTATTTTGTCAAGAATAAATACATTTCATGCGGGACAAGAATGGTAGAGGCAGGGTTTTCCATTGGAAAATGCAGCGTAGTACGTGCCCGCCGATTTCCATGGCAATTTGCGATGAAAATTGTATCCGGCCCACGTGCCAAATTGAAAGGATTTCCCAAAAGTGCAGATCACTGGGCTCGCGTTTGTTTACTTCAGTGGGCGTGAGGTGAGACGTGTAAATTTCGTATTTAAATTGAGGAAGGAAGGAAACGTGGGTAATTTATATTTAAATACATTACACAAAATAATGCCATAGAAAAATCTTGGTGTAGATATCGAACATGTTCATACCTTAAAAAATATCATAATACAATCAAGTTATACCTTTTCTTAATGAAGTACTATTCAGATCCTCTGCAATCCAACCAAAGTCCCCATAAATCTCCCCTTTTGAATTTGATATCCATAGAATACCTAAGCATTCAGGGCAGAGAACTATGCACACATGACTCTGTGCAGATTGTAGATACCTTCATGTGGAGATATTCTTTATATCGGATCCCCAAAGACATGCCAAAAGCGGCGAATGAGCGGCAATCCCAGACATGCCAATGCCATGCAAACGAAGTTATTTTTGTAGAAATTCAAACCTGCAGTGAGTGAATTATGAGCCAGGGCTGTCAAGGCTATATGGACTTGGAATGGATATACTGCTGTCTTGGACTGCTGACTTGGGCTGATGCTCGGCAAGCGACACACACACGCTGGGAACTCGGCTCGCATCGGATGGACATGGGCATGGGTATAATACCAGGCGATACATAGGTGTGATCGCGGGAGGAAGGGAACACCTTATGCCGAATGCACGGAACAGGTTGCAGCTACAAGCCCCGACATCCCATCCCATCCCATTCCATCCGATCCGATCCGAACAATAGGTAGACAAACTCACGTACCCGAAATCAGCGGTGTTGTTGTGGCTGTCTTCTCGTTTCTAACATTTTTGAAATCTGCGCAATCTGCTTTGGTATGCACGGTTCGGGGGACCTGTCAATAAGGTTTCCCATCCAACGATGCCAAATTGGCTGATTTATAGCCAAGCTATAGCCAGCTCAAGGATCTTCGACTGTATTTCTAGTGTCTTTGGTTTGACTGTTCTTTTGGTATAACCATCTGATATATACTTATATATATTTAGCTTATGAACAACTTGGCATTTATAGTGATAGATCCAGATCCTAAACAGGAATTTATCATTCTCACAAGGTTTTTTATATACTTTAGCTATTTTCCAAACTAAATTGGCTAGTTTTTGAAATCACAGCCGAGCAGCACTGTGCGCATCTTCAGGTGGCTCAGGTTGCTGCTGATGATGATGATGTTTGAGTTGATCATGGGCAATGACTAGGAAATATTGCCTTTCCTAAGAAGGATTTGTGTCAGCAAACGTGACTCGAAATACCAAGTTCCGAGTGTGTGTATGCGTATTTGATTGCTGATCCCTTTGTGCGTGCCCATTGTTTGAATAGTTAATTATGGGCTGGATCGGCGGACACTCCTTTTAGGAGTCCGTAAACCCTCTAAATAAAACAAGAAAACCTTTTCCCGCTCTCAGTGGCAGCTCAGATTGTTTTGCCGCCACAAGCATTTTTAACCATAATTTGGGAATTATTTTTAAAATTTTTTCGAATTTTCATCTATGTACGCACTAAGTGGGCGGGTGGCGGCCGTGGGCGTGGCTGCATTGACAACTGCTGACAATGACTTCATTTGTGTGCCAAACGGCAGGCGCTGACAAGTATCAGAAAAAAAGAAAGGAACCAAGATGACGGGACCAACTCCCAAAATTCAGTCTTGCAGATTAATATTGCACACATATGGCGAGGATGGTTAGGATCTGTTGATGGATCGATGTGGAATGTACTTCTCGAGGCATTCATAAACGTCATGTGCCCATTGTCTGGGCCACAATGTGCAGAATGTGTGCAATTACAGATATTCTGGCAAAAGATAGCAGTCCAGCCAACCATCCATGCGATGAGCATGTGATTGCACTTGCAACGCCTTCGAAATCTGGATGGAAGATCTTGGGGTTTCGTTGGCGGTTTCCTCTGAGTGATGATTGCTCACTCATCGGATAATCCTGAGGTTCAGGAAAGGTTTTTAACTATCAGTTATTAATCACTCAATTTCCTCATACGAAAGTTCTAAGTATTCTCCAATAGATACATTAGTTTTCAACTGTTAAGTATCTATATTTATAATAGGCTATTTGTAATAGGAGATCTGCTTTGTAACATCTTTGTAACATCTTACAGGCTTAAAGAGATACAAATGTACTCGAATTTCATTCAATTATTTTATGGGTTTTTAATCTACTTATATTTAGATTTAAAAGCCCTATAACCATTCTAAATGTTTCCAAATGTCGCATGCCTTCAAACATACGACATTTGGCTATTGCACTCACTTTTCCCATGGACTCTTGGAAAATCTTGAAAAATTCACTTATACAAAGTGGAGAATCCCTATTGATCTCCTTTCCTTCCCAGAAGATCAACTTTCTTGCGCAACCCGCTCGATGAACCCTGCACCACCTCACACCACCCAATCCGACCCAAAAACCACTGGAAACTGCAGCGGGACAGGAGGCAATTGCAAATTGACATGGACCATTTGCCGATGTCTTCGGGATCTACAAGTTTTTCGAAACTCATCCCACGGCTGCGGGGTAAAATGCACCCATGTCACATAAATAAAATTTGTATATGCGATTAAATTTGAAATTCGAATCGTACTGCATCTTAAGGTGAGCGAAGGGAAAGGTGCTGTCAGTCAGAGAAATGGGAAACTGAGCACCTCAGACAGTCCGTCGATCTCGAAACCCTCCCTCCGCCCGGAATTCCGGGGTGGAGAGCCGCTTGATAGACAAAATCTTGTCATAACTTTGATGTTGTTAGTAAAACAATGCAATTGGACGTCCCTGCTGGCAGGACTTGCTTTCCTGCTTTCCTGCTTTTTGCCTTCTTGCCCCTTCCAAGGCGAACTGGCTGTCCGGATCCCAGGACGTCGAAGCACAGCCCATCCTATCCTGTCTGGGAATGAAAATGGTGCGAAATGGGTGCAGCTGCCTGGGGAAATACCGCTTTCCGATTATGCAACAACCACGAGCAGATCGATGTCGCCTAATGTGCTGTGTAATGCGGCAAGACATTGAAAAATCACTGGACCAGGACATGCTTAAGATGATTTTTTTGACTGATTTCCCCGCGTGTCATGGGGAATTTGTCAAAAGCGCGACTATTTCCGAGAACCACAAGAACTGCGCATTAGGCAACATGGAGATGAAGATTAAGATCAGCTTTCTCGAGTGGATCGGATCGTCCAGAGATGCCCGTACTACTCCACCCCTCCCTCATCATCTTATCCCTTATTCCCGTATTCATTGTCCCAGATCTGGACAGGCCAAGCAAAAAAAAAAAAACAAATCGGCGATGGCGAAAGGGGTTGGGCCAAATGTGTTGAGTCTTCCAGTTTGTAAGGCGATAAGATCGGCTCACATCAATCCCGGATACATAATGCTATCCCTAAGAACGTTAATCAATTAATTACATGCTGTGCATACGCGTTGGAATCGGGTTGAAAAGGATTCGCCAGCAGCGAAGGGTTGCCTCTATCCTTTTTCTTGATTAATTTCCGACATTTCCCAAGGCTATCTGGAAATTGGCTAGCTGGTTCGGGAAATTAGCCGACCAGTGGTCAGTTCGTGGGTCAGTCGCGTGGCTGATATTAATATACAAATAAAATATTGACCATCATCAAAGGGGTGAGCAATAGATCACACGCATGGTTTATTTATATAGCAGGGGATTCAGAAATCAAGAATGACCAGGGAGGGGGTCCGTTCTTTGTGGAGATATCTCAATCTCCATATCCAATATGGAAATATAATAAAATACTACGATTTGCAGTATATCCAAAAATATTGACCTTCATCTGAGAAACCCAGATTAATCGTACAAATGGAAACAGTAAAAACTTAAATATTGCATCATTGCCCCATCGAGACAAACAAAACTCTTATCTTGCCGCTTGGCGACAAGGTTGGTGTGGATGCTATTTTAAGAACCCCTATATCTGGGCCGCACAGCCAAAGATTTGCGCGCCAAAAAGTCGAACCACTTGAGAAGTCATCCGAGGCTCGTAAAAAACCGAGAAAAAGGAAAGATCCCAAATTGCCTGCTGTGTGGGAACCAAATCGCTCCGATTGCATGTGACAAGAACAACAGTGTTTTTGCACTGGCCGAAGGACAATTGACGGACGGCCAGGAGATCATTGTGTGCCACTTGTTTTAGTTGTATGTTGTTGCACACATTGTGACCCAAATTGCTATTTGGCGAAAACAAAACCGAGCGGAGTTGCAAGAAAGGAACGACCATGTGCCGAGTCCCGAATAAATGAGCATCCACTTGACCAGGACAAAGGATCGGCCGCTGCTACTATTCAAATTATATAGAAAATTGTCAGTAAAACACAAACTAATTGTGTTTGCCAATATCGAGAGTCGGGAGGGGGTGCTGTGGGAAACCTAGTCCAGTGCAAAAATAGATCACATTGGAGTTACGGAACGAGGCCTGGGAAACTCAAGTGGCACGCAGCGTGTGCTCTTTGATGGGGTCTCATCGCATCCACTGCTTGCCTGGCAGCAATGTGGCAGGCAGATGAGCACTATGCCGCTCCGGATTCCAATCTAATCTTCATATTCGCATCACCCTGAGCTGGCCTGGAAACCCCAATATGTGCGACAGGCATATCAAAATCGAATTGAAATGCGCGCAACTCATAAAAATATTCAAATAAACATTGGAGCAAGGATGGTGATGCAGAACGAAAATGGGATACTCTTAAATAAATTGTACATATGTATTATATTATTACTTTTAACCAATCTTGTGATTTGAATGTGGTTATGAAAAGTATTATTCAAGCTTTGGGGTTTTCTGTATTGAAGTACATCATATAGAGTAACATATTTTAAAGATATTTTTAAAAATCATAGCTACAATTATGATACCCCCTTCTAAAGAGCATAGAAATACATGTGGCATATCAAAGCGTGTCAAGAACTTTGTTCGCTTATTAGGGGACCTCGAACAGTGACTTTATGTTGGTCTACATAGCGAACCCGGCATTCCCCAGTCGCCGATGTTGCCGCACAATAATAACTTTTGTTGTACCGCCTAGCCGTTAAAAATGTGTACTCTCAGTACGACGGAAGAAGAAAATAACGTTGATTAGTACTTCCTGAGGCTGCTGTATAGTTCAGATACGATATCATTCAACAATGCTATACAAAGCATTTACATAGAGCTCTCTCTTAAACAGCCAAGCAACTGCAAGAATCGGAACTTGGAACTTGAATTGCAAGCCCCAGCTTATCAGAGGAACCAAGGGATGTTCAGAATGACCATATCTTCAATATTTGAGTTAGATATAGATAGATATGTACAATCACTATGCTTTGCCATTGTGTATGCTTTAGTTTGTGTAATAAAATCTTAATAAATCTTGAACCATCTTCTCAGGCTATTCGAACCTTAAGGGGCATGGTGTACCAGTTGATTGCGATATCCTCCTACCTCGCAAATCATATGATGACACAACACCCACCCATGGAGATCCCATTCAACACTAATGGACAGTTGATTTCCTCTTCTTCAGCTTTCTTTCACATTTAAACTCTGAACCCGGCAATTGATTGTCCGGGAGAGAGCTTCATTTCGCGGACAACTGACAATGGGCGGCATGTATAGTATATGGGTGTGCGTTCTCTAACATCGAAATGAATTGCTTATTTTGACATTTATTAAAGCTTTAAATAAAATTTATGCAGAGAATCAATTAGTGGGGCCAGCCATAAAGGCAAGTGAGATGAAAAATGAAAGAAGAACGGCACGCAACGACGGAAAGTCAAGTAACGAAATGTATCTCGAAGATACAATATTTCTCACAATCGGTTTGTAGACGAGAAAAACGAACAGAACGCGACTTAAAAAATACATATAACAAAAAGGCAAGAAGACAAAATCACGGCCAAAGGAGAAGGCAGCGAAAGATAAACAGAATGCGGATCGATTTGACTCCTCTGCGCCCCCTCTCTTTCGCACTAAAACGAGTCCTGCGCACAAATACACACACTAGTACGAAAAGGTTTTGGCGCAAAAACAAAAAATCTAAAGTAAGCAAGGCTATTCCCTGCGCTTCACCTACTTCTTCGGCAGCGCTGCACTTCTCTGCCTCTCTCCCTCTCTCTTTCTGCTGAGAAATCTCAGCGCCGCGCCTCCTGCCTCCTTCTTCCTTGCTCCTGCCCCCACCCCCTCCCTGCTCGTTCGTTCCTCGCTCTCCTCTCCCTCTTTCTTCCTCAGCTCGTGTTCTGGAATTTGCGCGCGCACGTTGTGAACGCTCCTTCTATCCTTCCCCACCCCCTCCTACATTCCCCTTCCCCCATCGCACACACACACACAGCAGGACTAATTCGGCCTCCCTGCTGTTCATATCCTTCGCTCCTGGGCCCGATCAGCTGATCGAACATATGAGAGAGGGAACCGCTATCCCTGTCTAACTGTTTCTTCGTCCTGCATTCTAATCAGTATCTGTGTGCGCACCTCTTCTCTACTTCTCTTCCATTCGCACCTTATGTACCACGGGACTTCCCCTGTCCATACCATTGCCCCTGCGTTTTGTTAGGGGAAAGGGGAAGAGTAGGGGAAAGAAAATTGCATACAAGAAAATCTTGATATAAGTCGAAAGAATTGAGAAGATAATATATGCAATATACTAAGATAATTATATTGCTAAATAGTGTGCACTTACCAGTATGTACTATGCAGATTTATCTGAAATAAATTAATAATTAAATTATAAATAAATTGCATTTCAATAGCTTTTAGAGGGATGTTGAAAATTTGCGCTTTTTGTATCTCTCACCTAGACATCTGATCGCTGGCCCCTCTTTGCGCTTCCTTCTAATTGCATTGCATTGTCTACCACACACAAACACACGCGCGCGAAAACTGGGACCGCCCAGCCTTTAACCCATGCCTGCCCACCGCACCACCCTTAACCCTTTTGGCAGTGATTTGCGAAAAGCGCGCGCGCACAAAAGTATCTCAAACGCTTTTTTCGCACACTTTGCAGGCATTTTAATGCACAGACGACCGAGAAAAAAATAAAATAAGAGCCGATGCTCAAAGCTCACTTCTTGGAATTTCGATTTACAATTTAGCTCTTCACTTTTTGCTGGTCCTGTGATTTTTTTTGTTCGTTATGCTGTTTTTGAGGTCCCCCGCTATTGTTGTGCCCCATTCCCATTTCCATTCACATTGTTGCTGCAATTTCTTTCTCCGCAGCCTATTCTCATTCTTTATCAAATTTACCCACTCACACACGCACACACACGTGTGTGAGTGTGCTTTTGCATACGCTTTTGATTCCGCTTCCTCCGCTTTGCCCTTTTTCTGGAGCCCGGCGATATCACGGTGGTATTATCTGAAATCCATAATTGCGAGGCTATAATTGGAATGAATAAAAGCATAAAAACTGGATAAGAATTTGGTAAGTAAAAATGAAAATAGCAGAACAACTCGAGCTAGAAACTACTTTTAAATAGTAGTAGTAAGTTCACAGATTTACCTCTAGTATATGTATTTTGCCACACTGTGCGCTCGGATCGCTATGAATGAGATTGGTTCTGAGCTTTTTCCTTCCCTATGCGCTTTTTTAACTTGTTCAAAACCACTTTATGATTTCTGCGTCCTTCTCGTCGTTTTGTGCTGGTTGTTTTCCATAAAGATGATCCTCTCGGCTCTTCCTGCAGCAACAACAAAAGCTGGCCAAAGGAATTCAGCGGAATGAAACCGTAGCTCATTTGGTTGGTGGCTTCGGCTGTGGTTGGTCCCGAAATCATTTACTTTCGCCTGCTCTTCAAGCGGTGTGAATGATATGGCCTGGTTGCACTGGCCTGTCCTTCATTTGTTTGCCGCGAACCTTACAAAAACACACTCGAACTGCACAGCACAGCCCATGGGTGTTCGCAAACCCCCAACCCTCCTTAGTGAACCCCTCGGATCCTCCAGAATGACTCCCGCAGGGCATCGGCGCATATGTAACTCGATTTTTGCTTTAACTTTGCCGCGATTGCACACAAACGAGGGGCTACAGTGGAGCTTCGGCGTGGGCAACTAGTCTGAGCTTCACATTATCGATTATTGGTCATATCGCATGGTTGACATCATGATTTTCCACGTGTTTGCTACTGTTAGTAGTAGTTTATCTAGCTTAAGATCTGTGTTTGTACGGATTCTCATTAAAGACACACGGTCCATCGTGTAGAGTGCTACCTGTGAATGGATCTCTGTGGCTGGAAGCTTTGCTCATTTAACGACATTGGCGTCTACGTCTGCAGAACACAAAGGAGCCACGCCCCCTCCACGACCGCCCATCCCGCCGGTGCGGCGATCATATGACTGCGGCCACTACCTGCTGATATGTAGTTTTCAGGGAGGGGTTACAAGGGGGGACAGGGGGCAGCAGGAATGCGTGGATCTCACATTATTACCTGCAAACGACACAATCGATGCCGCCTTGAAATTCTGCTTAAAGATTCGCGCAGTTCTTCAGCGTTTCCTCTTCGCTTCTTGGGGCTCCACACTATTTTCACATGTGTTCGGTTCGGAGCCTCCTCGGCTCCACTTCGGCTCCAATTGTGGCGACTTCGGATCCCCTTCGGCGGTACGCGTCGCGGTATAAAAGCTCGCGCGCCAAAATCAGTGGCCTCCATAGAGCTGGCGACCACCAAGGCGCCAGATTCTCCTCGTTTCTCGGGACATTGGTATTCGGTGCGGGATTTTGCGATAGGGGAAGTGCAGGGGAAAGGATTCTACCTGTTGCCGGCACTCTTGTGCTCCACATGAGCAGAGATTTCCAAAACTGAGTCCATATGATCCTGATTCTCCCATTTTCCCAGTTTTCCTTTTCGCATCGCACATGGCTCTGGCCCCGTCCCCGTTATGTGTGTTGGTGTCGCTCGTTGCCCGTCTCCCTTCCTCTTCTATTGGCACTTCTGGGAAGGATAGGAAGGAAAGGATAGGATGGGAAGGCAAAGGAAAGGAGCTGAGAACTAAGAGCTAAAGAGCGAAGCAGAGAGAACAAAAAACGCGCGCCATCTCGCTCGCGCCCATTAGCTCATCAGCTGATCGTGATCGGCCGGGGTGCGGTTATAAAAACCAGCTGCTCGGCATATTCAGCACATTCGTTCTCAGTTCGTCGTCGAGTCAACAGCTCTTCTTGTTCAGCCTTTCGGTTCCTCGTTCGGTGAATTGAGATTGTGCGGTTCAAATTATTGAAGAAAAAGAAAAACCTCGCACAACCACACTCCGAAATACAAAACAAAAAATCATGCTCAAACGGACACATTAACAAAAAAAAAAAACAAAAAAACCTAAATTAACTAAAATGCAATACTAGCCAAAAACCAAGGACTACCATCTCAAATTCTAAAAACAAACTGTAAATGAGTGCAGAGTGACCAAGAACAAATTGTGTTTTAGCAATTTCTTCGGCTTCAGACTCGCCAGCGAAATCAAACATCTTCGGCTCTTCGAAGCAACCAACGCAACACATAACACAACAAAACCAACAAAATGCTGTGGGAAACTATTGTGGAGGAAAACAACTGCAGCATGGATTGCAATATCAGGTAATTATGCCGCCCAAGGATTAGCAACAGCAAACCCCTTTTGCACCAGGAATACCAGTTGAAAATACGCGATAAAAAGTGCAAGTTCAAGAGCAACAGCAACAACAGCAAAGCAAAAAAAAAATACAAAAAACAGAAATGTAAACGATGGGGCCAACAAAAGTAAGAGTTCTTTTTATCACGCTCGGCACGTTTGCTTTTTGCCCGATTTTTATTTTGGCGCTCAGCTGTTGTTTTGTTGCTCGCTTGCCGTTTTTCATTCATTAAACCGGCTTCCGCGAGGCTCCAAAAAAAAGCAGCAGCAAAAAATGCTTTTTGTCCGTCGTCCGTCAGTCAGTCATTTTTTTTTTTTCGATTTTTGTTCCTTTTTTCCTCCGTGTTCTTTGCGGTTCTTTGTGGCGTGTTTTTGTTGTATTATCGCTGCGCTTGCGTGACGTGTGACCCAAAAGCAAAAGTCAAGCTGAAAAGCAGATGCATGCGAAAAGCAAAAGGGAATTCCATTTGGAGAACCGCTAATGCTTAAGTAGAATCAAGAAGAAGAAGATAAGGCGGTACGCAACGGTTCCCTCGCAATTTTAGGGAATTGTAAAAATTATCAAAAAAAAAAAAAATGGTATCAATGATATCGTGTGCGCAAGTCGAATCCCAAAAATTCCAGTTTTCGAAGCTGCATTAAAGTAAATTTCTAGTTCAGCTCCCTCTTCACCCAATTACAACAACCCCTCTCTGTATTTTCTCGGGTATTTTTGTTGTTTTTACACCACCAACGCCACCACCACCACCAGTTTGTCAGTATTTTTAGCTGGGTTTAATGACCCGCTCTTGCGAGAGTTTAGGGAAGCAAAAGCAGCTCTCTTCCTCGATGCCGAACAGTTGACTAATCCTCCCCCTCTCTTTGTTTGCTCTTGCAGTAATAACACCAGCAGTTCGAGTAGCATCAACAAAATGAGTGGATCTCGTCGTGCTCGCCGTTCCCTGGAACTGATGAGCATGGACCAGGAGGAGCTGTCGTTCTACGACGACGACGTTGTGCCCCAGGATCAGCAGCGATCGGCCAGTCCGGAGCTGATGGGTCTGCTCTCGCCGGAGGGCTCGCCCCAGCGCTTCCAGATCGTCCGCCAGCCGAAAATTCTGCCAGCTATGGGAGTATCAAGTGATCACACGCCGGCGCGCAGCTTCCGCATCTTCAACAGCCTGTCCTCCACATGCTCCATGGAGTCCTCCATGGACGATGAGTACATGGAGCTCTTCGAGATGGAGTCGCAGAGCCAACAGACCGCCCTGGGCTTCCCCAGTGGCCTAAACTCGCTGATCAGCGGCCAGATCAAGGAGCAGCCTGCTGCCAAATCGCCAGCGGGTCTGTCCATGCGCCGCCCTTCGGTCAGAAGGTGCCTCAGCATGACGGAGAGCAACACCAACAGCACCACCACCCCACCACCAAAGACCCCAGAGACTGCCCGGGATTGCTTCAAGCGCCCGGAACCGCCAGCATCGGCCAACTGCTCGCCCATCCAGAGCAAACGCCATCGCTGCGCCGCCGTTGAGAAGGAGAACTGCCCCGCACCCAGCCCACTCAGCCAGGTCACGATTAGCCACCCCCCTCCACTGAGGAAGTGCATGTCCCTGAACGACGCCGAGATCATGTCCGCCCTGGCCCGCTCCGAGAACCGCAACGAGCCCGAGCTAATCGGCGACTTCAGCAAAGCCTATGCCCTGCCCCTGATGGAGGGTCGTCATCGGGATCTGAAGAGCATCTCCAGCGAAACAGTGGCTCGCCTGCTTAAGGGCGAGTTCAGCGATAAGGTGGCCAGCTACCGCATCATCGACTGCCGCTACCCCTACGAATTCGAGGGCGGCCACATCGAGGGAGCCAAGAACCTGTACACCACCGAGCAGATCCTCGATGAGTTCCTCACCGTCCAACAGACTGAGCTGCAGCAGCAGCAGAACGCCGAATCGGGACACAAGCGCAACATCATTATCTTCCACTGCGAATTCTCCTCGGAGCGTGGACCGAAAATGTCCCGCTTCCTGCGTAATCTGGATCGCGAGAGGAATACCAACGCCTATCCGGCGTTGCACTATCCCGAGATCTATCTGCTGCACAACGGCTACAAGGAGTTCTTCGAGTCGCACGTTGAGCTGTGCGAACCACATGCCTACCGCACCATGCTGGATCCCGCCTACAACGAGGCCTATCGCCACTTTCGCGCCAAGTCCAAGTCCTGGAACGGCGATGGCCTGGGCGGTGCCACCGGGCGGCTAAAGAAGTCGCGCTCGCGACTGATGCTGTAGGTTGTGGGATGATCGTGCAGTTCGTTATCTAAGTTTGGGTGTTATCGTATTGTATATATAGACGTATAGGGGTATTTATTTCATGCTGCTTTTAAGTTGATTTTTGTTGATTTTCATTTGTTAATCCGTAGACTAAGTTTCTCGCACACGACGCAGACACACACCCGACACTCGCATTCATGCAAAACAGACAATTTCATTTGGAATTTAACGCTTTTGTTTAGTTATTATTGTTTTTATGGTTTCGGCTTTAGTTCAATTATTTAAGCACTCTAGTTCAAATTTTAAAGATAACCAACGAACAAGCAAACGAAAAATGTGCATTATAATCTAAAAACGTGAGGAACCATGTCATTTAAATTTAAGAGGCCGATCCCGAAATCAGACCCCTTAATCATTTGTAGATGATAAGCAGAACAAAAAATGGCTAAAAACAAAAAAAAAAAAAGAAAACAAATATCACACAAAAACAAACACGCTCATTAATTTCATCCATAAAACTTTATTTATAAGATCTATCGTTTAAGAGTTGAAAGTTGTAAACTTCTGCTAGGTACAATTTACGCTTATTATTTGTTTATTTTTATGTAATCCGTAACCGAACAACAAGGCACCGAAACGCAAATGCAAACAAGAAAACAAATATTTTACCATGTAATGATTATTATTTAAGCAAAGCTTATTTTTGCATCAAAAAAGGCAATATTATTGAACAAAGACCATCAATTTTAAATATACATTAATACACGACGAAAAAGAACTGAAATTCCTGGAATTTTTATCATTCAAATGGCGCCAAATGCGCATTATGTGCGGGATTTCGGTACTCTATGGGTTTTCACAGAATTAACAACTTGAAATTGGCGCGCAAAGCGAGTAGTTGCACTTTGTAAATGTCAGAGGGCGCTGTGTCCGTAAAAAATTGAGTATAACAGCGGCGACTTTTTGGCAGACTGTTATACGAAAATTTGTATGTCACTTTATATTTCTTTAAATTAGAGATGGACACGTGATGCTTTTTTTTTTAAACCCACGCATACGATATACAAATACTCTTTTAAATTTGTTAACTTGTTCTATAAATTGAAGGCAAAGCCTAACACTTTCCGAAAATCGGCTTATGATAATCGAATTTCAGTAAATAAAGCAGATTATTTTCGTTTATAGCTTATGTTCCAATTCCCTTTCACACCCATTTCAATTTCTCCTTAAAACTATCAAATCTTTAATCCTCAAAAAAAGTGTGGATGAAAGCCAAACGAGGTTTGTGGCAATTAGCCAAAGGCAGGGCCCTAGCCGCAGTAATATTTCGAGTTACATGCCATTTTCCATGCCAAATTAACCCTCTGAAGACTGGCATGTAGTAAATATAATAAATTATAATTAGCAATTCAAATAATCAAAGTTAATTCGAACCAACAAGTAAATGTATAAATAAAACATTCAAAATTTGATAAATACTTTAATCGGTGACCTAGATATGAGGCTTTCCCCAAAGGGTTAACCCGCTAAAGCCCCTCCTGTGAGCCCGCATGCTGCGTTTGTCTGTCCGTCTGCACTTGGTTTATTATGGTTTGTTTTTTGCCACTTTTTGTGGCCCCTTATCTTCGGCGCTTCCGCCACGGGGGGTGGTCCAAAAGTAGGGGGTGTTTCAGGTTGAGTGACTGGGTGAACTCTAGGGTCGAGTGGCTCAAGTGCCCAGTGGCATACGAAATAGAAAGAAATGGGTTAATCAGCGCAATTAGGGTCAAAAACACGTAGTGACATCGCTGCGTATGTGTGCAGCGTGAATCAAAATTGCGCATACGCCGGGTAAGCCCTGCCATTATTTCATTGCAATCGCCCGCTGTGCGTTTCGTGTGGGTCACACATGTGCTGTTTTTTTCTTCCTTTTTTATTGTTTTTTTTACCTCCTTTGCTTGGCTGTTCAACTACATTGCATGCTCTACGATAGAACTAGCATACTGAATCTGCGATTCTCTGCGCCGACGCAAAGCAGCGTTTCAATCTCTAAGCCGTCGACGTTTCACTGGCTCTCCATTTCTCGGCTTTCGGCTTTTCCATCTGTATGGGTGAGCGGTGTAACCACGGGCTATCGTATAAGATAAAAGCGCCGTGCTCAGTAAACTTTAGATTCGCGTCGACCGTCGAACAGGTCGCACTCCTGCGTGTGTTTTTTTCGCTTTTCTGTGGCTGTGACTGAGGCTCTGGCAACGGTTGGTCCCAACAATCTTTGTGTGTCAAGCACCTCGAGAGTGCAGCTTGAACGGAATTGAATCGCAAAAAAAAAAAAAAAAGAAAAGAACGCCAGATTTGACCCCGAAATCACGAGACAAGTACAACTACGCACTCGAAACAAGTGCCGAAAAAAGGAATAGAGTGACACAAGTGTGTTAAGAACACAAACCAAAAGAATATATGTACATACATATACCCAAAGCCAAGAAAAAACAAGTTTAAGTGCTGAACTGTGCACCATAAATAATGTGTTGTCAAAAATAATTCCATTACGTCTTCTTAGTGAATATTTTTTATATTAAAACTGTCCTCTGTTAAGACAAAAGTCCGCAAATCCAGGAAGAAATTATAAATTAGAAAGAAATTATCAATTAGAAAGAAATTATCAATTAGAAAGAAATTATCAATGTGCATATTAAGAAGTTTTTTGAACTCATTGTATTAAATTATAATTACCTTTAAAATACCTTTCACATGTATTAGCACTTCAAAGCACTTTTACTTGCTTTATTGACTTTGAAATTATTCAATGTTCTGGAAGCTAGTTTCTTGACCGCTGCTGTACTTACTCCCAGTTAACTCGAAGGGATCAATTGATGGGTCAATGTCACAGCAGCACGTGTTTGAAATTTTTTGAGAAATCACAACAAGTTAACAATTGTATTTAATTCAATTTCAAGCGGGCAGTTTTATTGTCTTTCGATTCGGGAATTTATTTTCACGTTTTCTTCCTGTATTTCCTGTATTTAATTAAAACACTAAAACAATGAATTCAATGAACTTTTATTGATCAGAACTATTTATTGATACTTACCTGATCAAAAACATATATTAGATTATACTTTCTCTATGCGGACCCAATCTACATTTGGTTATCATATGATAATCTGCAAAGTTCATTGACCCGCATTTACATTTATTTATATGCAACCAAAGAACCCAGAAAGCCAAACCAAGAGAACAACTTTTGCATAATTAAGAGTGAAGCTGAAAGAAGTCCAGAAAAATAAAAACCAGCAGCAGGGATTGCAATCTGGTTAATCCAGTACAGTACAAGAACCTTTGCAGGTTTCCTTCTTAGCTCCCTTGGGATATTCCGTATGGAATAGATACCCAGTTACTACGTCAAGGTATTCAAGTGTTAAAGTGTGCGTGCTTACTTAACAAAATAGTTAAACGTTGTACAAAAAGTTCAAAAGCCGAAGTGAAGGCGTGGGAATATAGTTGATGAGTATAATAAACTAACTTTGAAGGCAACCAAGATTTATAGATGTTTTTTAGGCATAGTATTAAAAAGTAAACTTATATTTATGATATACAACTATAGATATTAAAACAAACAGACCAGTTTCTCTTAGTTCCCATGTGCAGTTAACGGCAGAATATTTATTCTTTACTCGATCAGCTGATCAACTACAAATATTCCGATTTCATTTGGTACCCCTGGCAAGGGCCATAGTTAATCAACTACATATATATAGTATGTACATTTATCAGGTAGCCAGCGCATAATGCCAATTGTGAGGAGAGTTTCAATCGGGTTTCATTGGCCCAGACCTTAATACGTGCCCGGCATAACGATCCTAACATAATAAATAAAACAATTTGCATTAATTTGAAGTAAATCAGCGAAACCGCATAGGCAGCAAAAAGCGCGGTGCGAATTATACAGTGGACATCAGTCAACCATTGTGTTTTGTTCAAAAAAAAATAATTGTTTATCATTAACTGGGCGAGAGAAAGCGAAGCCCAAGTTTTGAATAAATTGTATTCAAATTGATTACACTTTAAGTAGAATTATCCGAGTTTTCTGTTAGTGGATACCCACTGTTTATGATTTGGCAAAGTGATTTGGTTAATTGCTTTAGTTTGCTCTGATTGAGCGCCCCGCTAATAAGTGATTCGCCTTCCGCTCTTCCCCACAGTTTTGGTAATGAAGTGGTTTCTGCTGTTCGTGGCGGCCCTTGGCCTGGGATTAGCCACCGCCGACTCATCCGCCGACTCCATCGAGACCACCTACAACTACTACCGCCTGCCCACATCGCTGCGCCCGCAGAAGTACCATCTCCGCATTCTGACACTGCTGGAGAATCCGGAGGACCTGCGTTTTTCCGGTTCCGTAAAGATCCTGATCGAAGCCCTGGAAAACACCAAGAACGTAACGCTGCACTCCAAGAATCTGACCATCGATGAGTCCCAGATCACCCTGCGCCAGATCGGCGGAGAGGGCAAGAAGGAGAACTGCGTGTCCTCCACGGCGGTGAATCCATCCCATGACTTCTACATCCTCAACACCTGCCAGGAACTTTTGGCCGGCAACACCTACGAGTTGTACATGCCCTTCGCCGCCGACCTGAACCGACAACTTGAGGGCTATTACCGCAGCTCCTACAAGGATCCCGTGGCCAATCTTACCAAGTGCGTTTGCAGACTTTTATGAAGACATAGAGCCAGGTATTGATGGGTTATTTCCTATTGCAGATGGATCTCGGTTACCCAGTTTGAACCGGCATCGGCTCGATTGGCCTTCCCCTGCTTTGATGAGCCCGATTTCAAGGCTCCTTTCGTGGTTACCCTTGGATATCATAAGAAGTATACGGCTATAAGCAACATGCCCGAGAAGGAAACCAAGCCACAGTTAGTCATCACATAACATTCAGAACTTTCCACAGAGACTTCATTAACTTTATTCTTCCAGTGAAACCCTCGCCGACTACATATGGTGCGAGTTCCAGGAGTCGGTGCCCATGTCCACCTACCTGGTTGCCTACTCCGTGAACGATTTCTCGCACAAGCCCTCCACCCTGCCAAATAGCGCTCTATTCCGAACTTGGGCCAGACCCAATGCCATCGATCAGTGCGACTATGCCGCTCAGTTCGGACCCAAAGTGTTGCAATACTATGAGCAGTTCTTCGGCATCAAGTTCCCGCTACCCAAGATCGATCAGATTGCAGTGCCCGATTTCAGTGCCGGCGCCATGGAGAACTGGGGTCTGGTGACCTACAGGGAGATTGCCCTGCTCTACTCGGCGGCACACTCCTCGCTGGCGGATAAGCAACGAGTGGCCAGCGTGGTGGCTCATGAGTTGGCGCACCAGTGGTTTGGTAACCTGGTCACCATGAAGTGGTGGACCGACCTGTGGCTGAACGAGGGATTCGCCACCTATGTGGCCAGTTTGGGTGTGGAGAATATCAATCCGGAATGGCGTTCCATGGAGCAGGAGTCGCTGTCCAATCTGCTGACCATTTTCCGCAGAGACGCCCTGGAGAGCAGCCATCCCATCTCGAGACCCATCCAAATGGTGTCGGAGATCTCGGAGAGCTTCGATCAGATCTCATACCAGAAGGGCTCCACGGTGCTGCGCATGATGCACTTGTTCCTGGGCGAGGAGTCCTTCCGCTCCGGTCTGCAGGCCTATCTGCAGAAGTTCTCCTACAAGAATGCTGAGCAGGACAATCTCTGGGAGTCGCTCACCCAGGCAGCTCACAAGTATCGATCTCTGCCCAAGAGCTATGACATCAAGAGCATCATGGACTCATGGACCCTGCAAACTGGGTAGGTCCTTGCAGGATAAGCTTGTTAAGAATGACCACTAAATATCCTTTCTCTGACAGCTACCCTGTGATCAACGTGACGCGAGACTACGCTGCCAGGACGGCCAAGCTCAACCAGGAGCGCTATCTCCTGAACACCCAGGTAGCCCGAGCTTATCGCGGCGGTTGCTGGTGGGTGCCACTGAGTTACACCACACAGGCGGTGCAGGACTTCAACAACACGGCACCCAAGGCCTGGATGGAGTGCGGCAAGAATGGCGAGAGCCTGCCCAAGACCATTCAGGACCTGCCAGGACCCGATCAGTGGGTGATCTTTAACACGCAGCTCTCGACGCTGTACAAGGTCAACTACGATGCCCAGAACTGGAAGCTTCTTATTGAGACCTTGACCAATGGAGATTTCGAACGCATTCACGTGATCAACCGAGCTCAGCTGATCGACGATGCCCTATATCTGGCCTGGACCGGCGAACAGGACTACGAGATCGCCATGAGACTGATCGAGTATCTGCAGCGGGAGCGGGAGTATTTGCCCTGGAAGTCGGCCTTCGAGAATCTGAAGCGTGTGGGCCGCATTGTCCGCCAGACACCCGATTTCGAGTTCTTCAAGGTGGGTTCTGGTCTCTTAAAGTATCCTAATGCTCTTCTACCACGTGCTCCCCGTATAATCTCATTCTCATTTGTATTTCGAAACAATCCTTTCAAAATTGCTCACACCTAACTTCATCTATACACCTAACTTGTCATGGGCAACCCACCGACAGTTGTTCTTTGTCGTAAGTCTGACTAGATAGCACTAGATATTTTATAATTTGACAAATGCCGGGTATATGAACTTTTATTAAAGTCCTTTTAAATGAATTTATTCATCCTCAATGCAGCGCTACATGAAGAAGCTGATTCTGCCGATCTACGAGCACCTGAATGGCATCAACGACACATTCAGCGCGATTCCGCAGCAGGATCAGGTGCTGCTGAAGACAATGGTGGTCAACTGGGCGTGTCAGTACCAGGTGGGCGATTGTGTGCCCCAGGCCCTGGCCTACTACCGCAACTGGCGAGCGGAGGCTAATCCCGACGAGAAGAATCCGGTTCCGATCAACGTTCGTAGCACTGTGTACTGCACCTCCATAAAGCACGGATCCGATTCGGATTGGGAATTCCTGTGGACGCGTTACAAGAAGTCGAATGTGGCGGCTGAGAAGCGCACCATTCTGACTGCTTTGGGTTGTTCGAGGGAAGTGTGGCTGCTGCAGCGTTATCTGGAGCTGACCTTTGACCCCAAGGAGGCCATTCGCAAGCAGGACTCGATGTGGGCCTTCCAAGCGGTGGCCTTCAATGAGGTGGGCTTCCTGCTGGCCAAAAAGTATTTCATGGACAACGTCGACTTCATCTACAAGTTGTAAGTTTTCGCATCTGTGATGGATAGAACCTCGGCTAAGGGTTTCTGTTTTTTTTTTTTTTAGCTACCATCCGCTCACCAAGGACATGTCCCGCCTACTCTCACCGCTTTCCGAGCAGGTCATCACGCTGAGCGACTTCAACGAGTTCAAGGACTTCGTGAACAACTCCCGTCAGTCGCTGAAGGGATTGGAACAGGCCATCCAACAGACACTGGAGATCATGCTCACCAATGTTCAGTGGAAGGAGCGAAACTACCATCAGATGTCCCGCTCCATCCAGCAACTGCTCTAGATTACCCAGCTCCCAGTCCAGCCTCTCATCAGCTCACTAAGAGAAGCAACTCTTGATTTCAGCAGGAATGTTATGAATGTTTAAAGTCGCTTAAATAAACTATTTAATACTCTAGTATTCGTGTATCTCAAGATGAAAGTCTTTTCATTTCTGAATTGGAAGTGGATATATAAAGAATGGGAGGTGAAAGACCTTTTAAATTATTTCCTAATAGCAAGTAGTAATGGTTAAATTCACTTTCTGCGGCTAATATAGCGTAAAATCAAGCTATTAAGATTGAAGACTAACATAGTATGCATTGTAATGAATTTCATACAAAATATATATATTTTTTAATTTTAAATACCAGACCGGATTCTTTCTTATACATCTCGAAAAAGACATTTTAAAATAATTGCAATATTAACTATATACTGCGAGTAATGGGATGTAAAATAACGTATACGCCGGGTAAGCCGCACTCTGTTTTGCAGCTGATAATAATATGATACTCTGAGCTGCTAATTTTCCAAATTAGTCTCGCTTTTCGACCTCTCTGAAAATATTGCTCTCTGAAAATCAGAAACTCAGTTCGATCGTAGAACTAGACGCATTCGGTCACCATCCTCTGGTGAGATCAGTAGTGCCACTAGTTGCTATCGGTTAGTTTTTTCTAAGCAAACCAATTTGTTGTTAAATCGTGAAACACGTTCTAAATGTAATGCCAAATAACTAAAGTGATTCGATTGTGTGTCTATGAATGGTTGAACTTTGATTTAAGACTGTGTCTGTGGTTAAGCTGTTTCTAATAATTTAGCACAGTTTGGTGTGAACTATTAGAAATTCAGATAAAGAGGCAAAACAAATATTCACAAACAACAACTATAACTATAATCAGCTTCTTTGTTTAGAAATTTTTCAAAAATAATAAATTTTAAACAATAAACAAGTGCGATTTGATTATAATGCAAATAATCAATTACCTCTACACTATCTGATTAATATTCCGGTTCATGACATCGACAGATCGCCAGATTCGTATGTGATAATCTTTTTGATAAGCCATGAATGAAATATATATTTTACGCAAGCTATATCATAATAATAATAAAATTTGCGTAACTAAAAATGAACAAATTATTTCCTTCGAGCTGAAGATAATTTTTCTGTTTTTATGTGTTTTATTATAAATTATATATATTGTATATATATGAATATATTGTAAGAATGTGGTACACATATATATATTTTTCCCCTCAGTTTCGGCTATGAAGTGGTTTCTCTTGTTCGTTCTGGCTATTGGCCTGGATTTATCTGTGGCCAACTCGATTTCTAGGTATAACCACTACCGACTGCCAACTGCCTTAAGACCCCAAAGGTATTACTTACGTATCCTGACACTTTTGGAAAGTCCTGATGATCTCCGTTTCGCTGGAAATGTGCAAATCGTGATTAAAGCACTGCAAAATACCAGGAACATAACGCTGCACTCGAAGAACCTGACCATCGATGAGTCCCGGATCACGCTGCGCCAAATTAGTGGAGCGGGAAATATGGATAATTGTGTATCCTCCACATCCGTTAATCCCACCCACGACTATTACATCTTTCACACCTGCAAGGAACTTTTGGCCGGCAATGTATACAAACTGTTCCTTCCATTCTCGGCTGATCTAACACCTCAACTTTTTGGTTACTACCGCAGTTCGTACAAGGATCCTGTGACCAACAAGACACGGTGGGTCAAATCCATTAAGTTTAAGCTTCATCTATCTAATGCCCAAAATCTCATTTCAGCTGGCTGTCTGCGACGCAATTCGAACCATCCTCCGCTCGAAAGGCATTTCCCTGCTTCGATGAACCCGGTTTTAAGGCATCCTTCGTGGTCACTTTGGGCTATCACAAGCAGTTCAATGCACTGAGCAATATGCCCGTAAGGGAAATCAGGCCACAGTATGTCCTTTTTGCCCGTCAGCTTATTTATTTTACTTATTTAATATTATTTCCCATGAGCAGCGAGTCCCTTGCAAACTACATATGGTGCGAGTTCCAGGAGTCGGTGCCAATGTCCACCTATCTGGTGGCATATTCGGTTAATGATTTCTCCTTTAAACCCTCCACTCTGCCAAATGGAGCTCTATTCCGGACTTGGGCCAGACCCAATGCCATAGATCAGTGCGATTATGCCGCGGAGTTTGGACCCAAAGTGCTGCAATACTATGAGGAGTTCTTCGGCATTAGGTATCCGCTTCCCAAGATCGATCAGATGGCTGTTCCGGATTTCAGCGCTGGTGCCATGGAGAACTGGGGTCTGGTCAAATACAGAGAATCCACACTTCTCTACTCGCCAACCCACTCATCACTGGCGGATAAACAGGATCTGGCCAATGTAATAGCTCATGAGTTGGCCCACCAATGGTTCGGTAATCTGGTGACGATGAAGTGGTGGACCGACCTCTGGCTAAACGAGGGATTCGCCACATATGTGGCCGGCTTGGGAGTACAGGAAATCTATCCGGAGTGGCACTCAAGGGATAAGGGCTCGCTGACAGCTCTGATGACCGCCTTTCGCCTGGACTCACTGGTTAGCAGCCATCCCATATCGAGGCCCATTCAAATGGTGACGGAGATCGAGGAAAGCTTTGATGCCATCTCTTACCAAAAGGGATCCGCAGTGTTACGAATGATGCACTTGTTCATGGGCGAGGAGTCCTTCCGTACGGGGCTAAGGGAGTATCTTAAGCTTTACGCCTACAAGAATGCCGAACAGAATAATCTATGGGAGTCACTGACCACAGCAGCTCATCAAAATGGAGCTCTACCCGGGCACTATGACATAAATACCATTATGGACTCGTGGACTCTGCAAACCGGGTAAGTCCAGACTCTTGTTCTAGTACTCTACTATATTTAACTGCCTCACTCAGATTTCCTGTGCTTAATATTACCCGTGACTATTCGACTGGAACCGCTGAGATTACCCAGGAACGTTACTTGCGCAATTCCCAGATACCACAAGCCGACCGCGTTGGCTGCTGGTGGGTGCCACTGAGCTATACCACCCAGGATGAGAATGACTTCAATAACACGTCACCCAAGGCGTGGATGGAGTGCAGCAGTACGGACGAAGGTGTGCCTACGACCATTGATCATTCAGCTGGACCCGAAGAATGGCTGATCCTCAACATACAGTTGTCGACTCCTTACAAGGCCAACTATGATGCCAGAAACTGGAAGCTGTTGATTGATACTTTGAACAGCAAAGATTTCCAGAGCATTCACGTGATCAACAGAGCCCAGCTTATAGACGATGTTCTGTACTTCGCCTGGACGGGGGAACAGGACTACGAAACCGCACTGCAAGTGACCAACTATTTGCGGAGGGAACGAGACCTTATTCCTTGGAAATCAGCCCTGGACAATTTGAAGTTGTTGAACCGCATTCTGCGACAAACTCCCAACTTTGGGTCATTTAAAGTATGTCTTAGATCAATGAATGATGATGAACCTCATGAATGCTATCCTGAATTTTCAGCGCTACATGCAGAAGCTTCTTACTCCGATCTACGAGCACCTGCACGGCATGAACGACACCTTTAGTTTGATGACGCAGCAGGATGAGGTCCTTTTGAAGACCACGGTGGTCAATGTGGCGTGCCAGTACGATGTTTCCGATTGTGTGACCCAGGCGCAGGCCTATTTTCGCCGATGGCGGGCAGAGACCAATCCTGACGAGAACCATCCGGTTCCATTAAACCTTCGCAGCACAGTGTACTGCACCGCAATAAGTCAAGGCACAGAGGAGGATTGGAACTTCCTGTGGTCGCGGTACCGGAAATCAAATGTGGCATCCGAGAGGCAGACCATCTTGAGTACCCTGGGCTGCTCGAAGGAGGTTTGGATACTGCAGCGTTACATGGAAAAGTCCTTCCACCCCAAGAGCGCCATTCGCAAGCAGGACTCATCGCTGTGCTTTCAGGCGGTGGCCTCCAGAGAGGTGGGCTTCCTCCTGGCCAAGCAGTACTTCATAGAGAATGTTGAGCTTATCCACAAATAGTAAGTATAACTATTGGAATGGGAATCCGATTATATGGCTCATTTTTCGCTCCAGCTATTATCCGCAGACGAGAGTCATGTCCCGACTGTTGACGCCGTTATCCGAGCAAGTTAGCACAATAAATGATCTGAACAAGTTCAGGTCCTTTGCCAACGATTCCCGACATTTCCTGAAGGGCATTCGTCAGGCGATGCAGCAGAGCCTGGAGACGATGCTCACGAATGTGCAGTGGATGGATTGGAACTATCATAAATTCTCACGGACTATACGCCACCATTTGTAATGCTCACGAATGAGTTTAGATCCTCCCAGGAAGCCTACTTTATTTTATAGTATTCTAAGTGAAGATTGAAAATACAAAACAAGATTACCCGTTTCTCAGATAGTGACGATAGAACGACGAAGAAATTTCGAAATTCTTTTTGCTAATTTTTTCCAAAAAAATAATAAATATATTTATTAATCTGCATGCTTAATCTGAACCTTCTGATTTTTACTCCCTCCAGCCAAACGTGCAGAGATGAGACATCAGGTCTCAATTTGTTGTAATATAACACATAAAAAAGAAACCACTTCACAGTATTATTTATAACAAGGAGAAGAGAGCACTCCATTAGGTTTTATAAACTAAGAACTAGATTTTTATAATCTCTATTTGAGTAGTACTCAGTAGCTCAGTAGTAGCTCAGAAATTGTTACCAAATTTTTTAAGATTAGCATCATTCGATCTGTGGATTCCGCTGTGTTCAGATGTACTATCAAGTATTCTCGGAGTACTCCTAGATTAAATCGTAGTTTTGGGAAACAAAAGTCAGCGATTAAATCACAAAGACATTGGTTAGATCATTTTTAAAACAGTTTTGATGTTAAAACTAGGAAAACGATTCGTTTATTAAGTTATGCAATTATGAATGGAAGTAGTTTTGATGGACAATTTCTTCCGGTTTTGTAACAAATAATAATAAACGCAGCACGGAAAAAAAACTTAAAAAGATGCAAATGCGAAAGTGGAGATTTACTTATACCAGAGCCTCTTTCAGGAGTTAACTAATTCAAGTGCGGGATTCACTTTTTGCAGAACCCAGTATGAAGTGGCTTGTGTTATTTGTAATAACCCTTGGCTTAGGATTAGCCACACCCAATTCGACCTACAATCATTATCGCCTGCCGACGGCACTTCGACCTATCAAGTATGACCTGCACGTGCTAACCCAGCTGGAATATGCTGATGATTTTAGTTTTAACGGAAGTGTGAAAATCCAAATCCAAGTCTTGGAAAACACCAACAACATAACTTTGCATTCGAAGGAACTGACGATCGATGAGACGGCAACCACTCTTCGCCAAATTACCGGAGAGGATCTAAAGAATAACTGCGTGTCCTCCACAGAGGTAAATCCCGAACACGACTTCTATATCCTTCGCACCTGCAGACAACTTTTGGCTGGCCAAGTCTATGAGCTCAGTTTGCTATTTTCGTCCACATTGTCAGACCGATTGCGGGGATACTACCGCAGCTCCTACGTGGATCCTGTGGCCAATGAGACCAGGTGTGGACTGGCGATTACTCGAAGAAGAAAACAGATATTTAATCCTTGTATGTTCACCGGACTTAGCAATATGCCCGTGAAGCATACCGGCAAAGAGTAAATTTTACTCTATACTTTACGTATTCTTTAATATAATATTCGCCATCTTTCAGTGATTTCCTTCCCGATTACGTATGGACCGAGTTCCAGGAGTCGTTGCCAATCTCCACCTACCTGGTCGCCTATTCCGTGAATGATGCCAAGGAAGGTATTCGCAAGGGGGATTCGAAGTGGGCCTTCCAGGCGGTGGCCAAAACGGAGGTCGGGTTCCACAACAACAACATTGGGTCTATAAGTGATTAGTAAGTAAAAGGAGGTTTGAGTTTGATATCTATACATTCAATATTTTTCTTTGAGCTATAATCAGCTAATGAAAAGCATCCCTCTACTTCTGGAACCCTTTCAAAGGCAGATTTATACCCGGAAGGACTACTATGAGTTCAAGCTATTTTTGGCCGATTCCCAGGAGTTCCTTTGGAGATAATACTGACCAATGTGCAGTGGCAGGAGCGAAACTATGATAAGTTGACCCGGACAATCAAACATTTCCTGTAGACTTTCTACAGTTAGTAAACAACTAAACCGCAAATTAAATACCTCTTATAATGCTTAATAAATAGGAAATTGTAAAAAATAATGAATATTCTCTGATCTCTCGGGTAATCTCTACTTGTTGTTCACCTCTCGCGAACCAACGTGCTCGGAATTCTTTTTATTTGATCGAATCGACGATTTTGCGGCATTCGCTGTTGGCTCTCCGTTGTGATTAGATGTGTATGTGGAAACCCGTATTGCAGCTGAAACTAGTTTAGTTATTGCCACAGAAAAGGAAAAACCATCACAGAACTAATTGATTACTAAAAATAGAGGTGGGAAACTACAAGCTACTTCTATAAAACCTGGTTATTTTGTACATTAAGTAACTGAAGTGTATTGCTTACTTACTTGTTATAAACATTTCATATGAAGTGCAGTTTTTGTTATCAAATGATTCATTCAACAATTGATGTAATTATTGAAAAAAAAAAATAACACAAGCAGTAACATGGCAACGATTAAATCACAACTGAAGCTAATTAACATTTGGTTGAAAGTTTTTATATTGGCATGATAATTTCGGACAAAATGATAAGAAATGCTTGAGGTTATCGACCTCGTTCTAAATATGTATAGCTGCTATGTTTTGGAAACCCAAAAACACCAATAGGAAAAACTAGTTTGAGTGAATTATTCTTTACTTTAGACTTATGCTAAGTGTGTTATGGGCTTAAGTGGCGTATACATAATATTTATTACTTTCTTAGTTTTGTTCACAACATCATTTTAAAACTTGACGATGAAGTGCGTTTTCCTGATACTGGCTGCACTTGGATTAAGTTTTGCGGGGGAAGGTAGCACCTATGACCATTTTCGCTTGCCAACGGCTCTTCGACCACAAAGTTACGATGTTCGCATCCTGACACAATTGGAAAATCCGGACGATTTTCACTTCAACGGAACTGTGAAAATTCAAATAGAAGTTTTGCAAAACACACACAATATAACTTTGCACTCAAAGGATCTGACCATCGATGATACGGAAATCACTCTCAGCCAAATTGGCGGAGAAGAGACAACGGAGAACTGCATAACGTCTACGGCAGTGAATCCCACACACGACTTCTACATTCTCAACACGTGTAAGGAGCTATTGGCTGGACAATTTTATGAGCTGAGTTTGCCCTTTTCGGCCAAGTTACAAGATCAACTGGCGGGCTACTACCGAAGTTCCTATGTCAATACAGTGGCCAATGAAACGAGGTGTGGAATGGTTTTAAATGATGTTAGACACAATCTTTTAAATTCATTCAATCCTTTTTTAGATGGATCTCCGTTACTCAGTTTGAGCCAGCTGCGGCTCGACTGGCATTTCCCTGCTTCGATGAACCTGGCTACAAGGCATCCTTTGCCATCACCTTGGGTTATCACAAGAAGTACACCGGTCTCAGCAACATGCCCGTGAATGAAACAAGGCCACAGTAAATTGGATTTCAAAATTGGTTCAATAAGAGTTAAACAACAAATTTTTATCTTTTTTGCAGTGAATCCATTCCGGATTATGTATGGACCTCGTTCGAGGAATCATTGCCGATGTCCACCTATCTGGTTGCCTATTCCCTAAATGATTTCTCCCACAAACCATCTACTTTACCCAATGGAACTCTTTTTCGCACCTGGGCCAGGCCAAATGCGATCGATCAGTGTGATTATGCCGCGGAGCTTGGACCCAAAGTACTCAAATACTACGAGGAGTTATTCGGCATCAAGTTTCCGCTTCCCAAGGTGGATCAGATCGCTGTGCCGGATTTTAGTGCGGGTGCCATGGAGAACTGGGGTCTGGTTACCTTTGCGGAGAGCACCCTTCTGTATTCCCCGGAGTACTCCTCGCAGGAGGCCAAGCAAGAGACTGCGAATATAGTGGCTCATGAGTTGGCCCACCAGTGGTTTGGCAACCTGGTCACGATGAAGTGGTGGACGGACCTTTGGCTGAACGAGGGATTTGCCACTTATGTGGCCAGTTTGTGTGTGGAGGACATCCATCCACAGTGGCGTACCCTTCAATTGGAATCAATGTCCAACCTTCTTACCATTTTCCGAAAGGACTCTCTGGAGAGTAGTCATCCGATTTCGAGACCCATTGAAATGACTTCGCAGATTTCTGAGAGCTTTGACGAAATCTCTTACCAGAAGGGATCGTCGGTGATTCGCATGATGCACTTGTTCCTGGGCGAGGAAGCGTTCCGAACAGGACTTAAGTCATATCTGGAGAAATACACTTATAAGAACGCCGAGCAGGACAATCTTTGGGAATCTCTTACCCAAGCTGCCCATAAGACTGGTTCTGGAAAGTGTTCCCAAGACCATTCACGATCTGCCAGGACCCGATCAGTGGGTAATCTTTAACAACCAACTTTCGGCGCCGTATAAGGTCAACTACGATGCCCAGAACTGGAAACTTCTGATTGAGACTTTGAACAGCGAGGATTATCATTCCATCCATGTGGTCAACAGGGCCCAGCTCATAGACGATGTCCTGTACTTCGCTTGGACAGGGGAGCAGGACTACGAGATCGCTCTGCAGGTGATCAGCTATCTGGAGAGGGAACGGGAGCTTCTTCCCTGGAAATCGGCCTTCGACAATCTGCAGTTCGTTAGTGGCATTCTTCGACAGACGCCGAACTTTAGGTTTTTCAAGGTAACTTTGGCCAGAGGTTATTTCCTTCAACTACAGTTTCTTATCCACAGAACTTTACAAGGAGGCTTATCACTCCGATATATGAGCACCTGAATGGCATCAACGATACAGTCGCCTCCGAAGAACAGCAGGACAAGACCATTTTGAAGGCGATAGTGGCGGACTGGGCATGCTCGTTCGAGGTTTCCGATTGCGTTACCCAGGCCTTGAGCTTCTACCGTAGCTGGCGATCAGAGGCTAATCCTGACGAGGTTAACCCAGTGCCGCTGGGCATTCGGGGCGTTGTGTACTGCACGGCGATCAAACATGGCTGTGACGAGGATTGGGATTTCCTGTGGACTCGGTACCAGAAGGCTAATGTGGCCACCGAAAAGCAAATCATTCTGGATTCCCTGGGTTGTTCGCAGGAGGTCTGGGTGCTGCAGAGATATTTGGAAAGGAACTTTGACGGAATGGGGGACATTCGGAAGCAGGATTCAACTTCTGTCTTTCAGGCGATTGCCGATTCGGAAGTAGGGTTCCTTTTGGCCAAGAAGTACTTGATGGATAACGTGGACTCCATTTCCAAGTTGTGAGTATATAAATTAGATTGATTCTTGCAGTATAACACAATAATTGTGCTAACACAACCTTCTAGCTACCATCCTCAGTCAGAATCTATGTCTGAACTTCTGCCGCCACTTTCCGAACAAATCTTTACACAAAGGGACTATGATGAGTTTATGAACTTCATGGCCAGTTCCAAGGATCAGCTCAAGGATATAGAACAGACCATCAGTCAAAGTTTGGAGACAATGCTCATCAATGTGCAGTGGAAGGAGCGAAACTATGAGAGGTTCACTCGAGCCATCAGTAAACATTTTTGAATCAACTAACTACTAGGTTGCTGAATAAATATCATTTACTCGAAAAAGTAAATCCCAACTTCCATGATTATATGTATGTTGTATATTTCGTATATTTAGTTAAGCATGTTCTATAATGCTAATCAATAATAAACATAAATGTAATTGGAATCGAGCGGTCCTCAATTTATGTGTCACTTTAAACTGTCGAATCGCATGCTTATGTTGATCAGTGTTAAATTTATTTTCAATTGTTATATGTAAACTTTACAAATTACAATGTACACAAATCTTTGCTCTGTAAATGTTAATATCACTATAGCAGCGCTCTTGGAAAAAAATAGAACTGAACTAAACTAGAGTCATGTAATGCATGGAGAGAGAAACTAAGGCTAAACGACTAAACTAAAATTATTGCGTAAGTAGTGTGCTGTTACAATTATTACAGATATATTATAATTTTATTACATTTATTTATCAATATTACATTACAAACGTGTGTGATTTGTGAGTGAATGAAGTTCTGTTGCAGCTTGTTACATGAAAACGTTTCTATAAACTATGCAATCCATTTCATAACAATTCTCAGTTGTTCGCTTGATCTGTTTCTGTTTGTCCGCCACTTTCGATTCAATCAATTACAATATTACATTGCACTCACTTCACTTTTGAGGTGTGTCATGAGTTTAACAACTATTCAACACTTCGTATATAGATTTGTGTGTTTGCGTTGGTATAGCTCATTGTTTACAATAAACCATTCCAGTCACTATAAGTATAACTGATGCTGTAATTATTACAGATTCCATCGCCTGCCGGACACAAAGCCAACTGGGTAGGTGTGTCCTATGAGAATATTGGAGATTATTCATTACTATTATTAATAATTACTATCATTACAACACTCGCTCCACCTGCCATGCAATATTTCGAATCAAAGACTTGTTAATTTCATTGCTTTCACTTCAAAATTTATGTAGGAGTATATCGAAAACGTTCTGCGAATGTCACTTACATTCAACGGGGCAAACAATCTCAACGTTTTAAATTCGTGTTTTCAATGTGACGCTTTCGGTTTTTTAATTAATAACGATTAGAATACAATAATAGAATGCCAAAATCAAATGCATCGATTGAACAAACAGAACTGATTGCTACTAATAAAAACAAAAACTATATGATTTTTGGATATGGGAAAAGGGAGGACTCAGTCAAACCACTGGTCGGTTCATGAATAGTTATGCATGTAGATAAACGATAGAGCTTAGTACGATTACATTGTTTAACAAACAGACTTCATTTTTTGCTTATTATTCTAGTCTAGAGACATCTCCAATCCGATCAGTATGTCCGATGTACACTTTTTCAATAAATTTTTACTTTCCCCGCTTGCCACTGGGCTTTTGCGATTTGGGGCAACCTCAAATTTTGTGCGAGCCGCTGGACACGTTTTCATTCGACCACGAACTCTGTGCCGACGACGGTGGCGGAGGCGTTGTGGATGATCCAGGCATCGGCGGCGTCGCCTTCTGCGGCTGCAGATCGAATCGCGCGTAAAAGAGCAAATACGGCGTTATTGTGATCTTCCGTGTGGGCGATAGCAGCTCTTCGAACTCCCTTTGGGTCATCGCCTTGATCTTGTCGTCGTCGCACATATACCAAATGGGATCAGGACCTCCGTGGGCGTAGTTGGCTCTGACACCACCGCGACCCGTGCTTCCGTAGCCCGTGGGATAGGTGCTGCCCGATCCTCCGAAGCTGAGATTGCTGTTGCTTCCGTTTTGCAGGGACTCCTCGCTGAAATCACTGCAACTGGTCGAGTTGCTGCTGCTCGTCTGCTGGGTGCAACACAGCCTCATGGCACAGCAGTTGACTCCTTGGCAGGTGGTGCTTATGCTCAGCTTGCCAATTCCATTGGTGATGTTCTTGCTGATTATCCCATTAACCTGCTTAACGTTCTTGCTCATATCACCACTGCTGGAGGCCTTGCTGCGACCGAACTTCATCTTCTTCATCAAAATGTTGCCCGATGAGGCCAATGCCGAAGCTGCTGCAATAACTGGAGTGCTGGCCACGGAGCTGCTACCATTGTTTGGCGCAGCATTCTCATTGGAGGGCACTGCTTGCGAAGCCATCGTTTGCGAGTTCGTCATCGTATTCCTGCGATCCTTAGGGCAGTTGACATAGTCACTGGCGAGATCCAAGAAGCACGTATAGGCGATGTAGTGGCCCACCGTCAGGGTGGCTCCCACATGCGTGATCACGCTGTACAGCTTGTAAACGTGCAGCTTGTTGCCCTCGCCCAGCTCACAGCAGGTGGCGCAGAAACAGGGCAGAGTGAAGGTGGTCGGCACGTACGTACTCACTTTCTCCATGCCGCCAGAGAAGCGATTCAGCTGAATGACCAGTAACCGCGGCAGCACCTCGTACGAGATGGAGCGGATGGCTTCGGTGTAGCCGGTGCACTGGTTGCAACTATACTTATTCTCCCCGCGGAAATACTCTTTCGTAATGCAGGAATTCTAAGAACAAAAGGTAATTAGTTAAATCGTAGTTAATTATTGTCTATCCACTAACCTGTATGTAGGTGCTCGGTTTGTCTTGGAGATCAGCATTGTCGTACCCCGAGATCGGCACCGGCACAGAAATATCAAGCATGCCCTGCTTTTGCCGCGTTATCGTCTCGCAACTGAGGCACTTGGTGGTCAGCACCACAATGCCTTCGAAGTCCGAGCTGAAGAAGTTTAGATTGAGCTCCCGTATTCGCTCCTCCAGTCGCATTTTGTCCTTCAGCACGGTGGCGGAATTCATCTCGTCGTCACTGGAGTATTTTGTAGCCTGCGGGGGTGTGGGCAACGCTGCACTTGTGGAAACAACGCCACTGGCACTCGTACTGGCACTACCGCTGGTGCTGCTGGCGCCGCTGAGATCAACTGTGTTCAGGTAGAACAGGCTGTTGGCGGTGGCATGGGCTGTGCCCGCACCGGTTATCCCGCCCGCCGTGGGACTATTCTCCTTGAGTGGCGACTGAACGCGCGTCGACTTGGATGGCTTGACCTCGTCTTTTCTTTTTGATTTGCGAGAGAAGAACGACGTTTTGGTCGTGGTTGTTTGACTAGTTGCCAGCGATCCATTGCCAGCGTTCAGGTTCTGCGACGCAGTCGAATCAGTGCGATCCTGTCCCTCTCCGGTGTCGACCTCATCCGGGTTGGCTATGTATCTGCATGCGTAAAAGCAATTAGTACATTTCTTCTTCTTTTTATTCTAACTTATCAGTACAACTTACCCATTTGCGATGACCTCAGGACACTCGCCAATGGCCTTGATCAAAGACTGATTCGTTTCCCTGATGCAATTAAGCACGCACATTAGGAATTCGTGTGCGTCCTGCTGCTGGTTACCTTCAAAGGTGGCGTTTACGTCCTGAATGGCGTGCAGCAGCGTGTCCGCGTGGTAGGGCTCCGTGGAGTCTGCCATCTCGTTGCCGTGCAGGTTGTTATACAGTTCATGGAGTTTTTCGGTTACCGACTGATGAGTCGACTTGCTCGAGCCGCTACCACCGTTTCCGCTATTAACTCCGCCATTCTGGCCACTGTACTGATCCGTACTGGTGGCCAGATCCTTGCTGCTCCAGCTGCGGGCGTGCTCCAACTGAGCGGCACTCACATTTTTGCCGAGGGACGCAGACCTGGCCGTTTGTTGGCGAACTATCGTCTGCTGCACAACATTCAAGTCCTGTATCAGGTGGTGTAGGTTGTGCAAAAAGTGCGGGGCAAAGCGCAGGGTGTAAACCACAGAATTCAAGTAGCAACTGTTGCCAATGTTGCACAGTGTGCCCATGGAAGGGGCATGGTTCAGGGCCGCCGCACTTCCGTTCAAGCCTGCGCCTGCTCCCGCGGCATTGCTGCCGCCATTGGGACCGTAATACTGATGACTCTGCGGCTCCTGGGACTCGATCTCGTTTGACGAGGAGCCAGTGACCGATCGCGCAGCATTGCCACCGTATCCGTTAGCCACGCGGCGCTCCTCGGTGGTCGTCTGGAATCGCCGATCGTATAGAGACATCGTGTTGGTCCTCTTGCGGCTGGACCGTGCTCCTGCTGCTCCCGACTTTCCTGCGGCGTTGAGTTCCGCCTGTGCTGCCGCAATAGCGGCCGCCGTTTCCGGCGATTGGATCTCGAGCTCTTTTAGAAGCTTGTTGCCCCGCGTTCTTTTGAGTCCTCCAGGGGTTCGTCGCTTCTTTCCAACAGGCTTTGGCTCTTGAGCCTCTTCAATTCTGTTCCAAAACTCCGATTTAAATTGTTCTGTAACAAGGAACAGGATTATTAGTATTTTCGAAGTAATATTTCATTAATTAGGTTCTAAGAAAAATGAATGAAAATGAATTGGAAGTGGTCTTGTGTAAAGAATAAGATTATTTTAATCACTTTTGTGATAACCAAGACGAGCTATCTGCACACACGTAACCACGGCGGTATTATACAATCTTATAGTCACGCTAATCACAATGTTTGTTTGTAACATGTGCAGGTGTCTAGAACGGCTACAGTGGAGCCTGGCACACCTAATCCTACCTGGAGGTGTGTATTCTGTGGACTCTGTGGGCGTGGGAGAGGGCGCCTGGACAGGCGGGGGTGGTGGAACGACGTCCGGCTGCTTTAGGCCACCTTCGAGTGGGTCCTTGGTCGCGGGCTCTTGCCGGGAACGTAGACTGTAGCAGCGCAAGGTGTCCGCAACATAAACGCGCCGCTGACGCTTTTTAACTGGAGATAGCTTCGGCGTGTCCGCAGTCAGAACCAGTTGACTGTCCGCCAGCTGCGCGCAGACTACCAGAGGATAAAGAACGGAAACTTGCAATGTGTCCTTCTCCTGCTGATTAATTGGATTTTCCTGAGGCGGGTGGCTGTTATCCTGCTGCCGTAGGGGATTCTCCTGTTCCTGATTTTGCTGATCCTGTCGTAGCTGGCTGTTGATTTCAGTGGTCTCGTTTTGTGTGGGTGGAAGACTGGCTGGTTCCTCTTTGCGCTCATTTACGTCATATTCGTGCATCTTTCATTATCCTGAAAGAAGTGGACGAACAAGACGTTATTACAGGACATGTCGCTGCGGTCTAGAAACAATCGATGTGAGCAATGCCAGGCAACTGGCCACAATCACAACAGGTTCCCAGCGATAAGGGGCCCGCGATTGATAATCAATTACTAATCTACACATGTGGTCACCCGAGCAGTGTGATTCATCGTAGCCAGGTAAATACCGAAGTTCAAGGGGATATATATAGCAGTGCTATCAGTATCAGTACATCTGTGCCATCTTCTCCAGCTAATAACTTTTAAAGCTTGCCCCCAAAGCTTTTGAACTCATCCTCGGTCAGCTGTTTCGGTGATTTTCCTCCCCGGTGGGTGCACCTCTTCCGGATCACATGCGTTGGTTCTATCCAGTCAGGCAGGCACTATAACCAGGTATATAGTGCCATAATCCCACGCTCGTTGCGGCGTCCAATCAAGAACCAATTGAATTGATATAGACCTGAACCCGTGAACTTGGCCATAATTATGTAAAAACGGAAAAGGGGGTGGTGCTGGGTGGGTGACTGGCGGATGCAACGTAAACTATATTACTATTGATTTTGTTGCTGCTCGGCTGAAGGTCACCACAATTCGAAAAGGTCTGGAAATCGGGGGCCCAAATCGCACTAGGTAAACAGTTATGATTATGACCGATAATTTATGCACGGCTATGGGTTAAAGATGCCTAATTGGGTTTTGCTGGTTTCTAGAACTCGCGAGCTGGGAAAAAACACTCACATATTGGGGGAGCAACATTTGTGGGCAATGCTGCGCTATGCGGATCGGAGAAAAAGTTATAGAACGCCGCTTCAGCCGCCGATCGAGTGCAAAAAACCGATTGAAAAGTAAAGAAATTTTGTTTGCAACGTAAGACACGCACGCACACACATACGCACAACCGCACGCACTCACACATGCACACGCTACTCGCTGTGTTAACAGCACTTTTCACTTTTTTTTGCACTACCAGCTGCCCGGTTTGCGGCCATTTATCGGATTCTATCGCACGCACGACGGCCAAACTCGCTGGTAGCCAATAAGCATTCGCTCTGGAGCTATTTAGTCCCGGTTTTACGTCGCTTATTACATTAAGGTTGCCTAGTGAAATTATTATATTGGAGCGGACGACTAGGGATGCAAGAGAAATAATCGATGCCTGTCGTGCCAGCGCTGGTATCGCTATCCCGACTATCGATGGTGGCCGAAAGTCGAATAGTCTCAATCGATTGGTTTTCCGATCGTATTTTATAGCGATAACAAAAGCGCAAAAATAGCGAAATTCAAACACTACAATTTTTTATTTAGGAGTTAATCAAACTAGTAACAATTTCGAATGAACCGGAAAAAATTTGTGAATGAAAGAACTTTCTTAATAAATTATTTTTAAAATGTATTAACTTTAACATAAATTTTGAGGAAGAAACTTGTTAATGATTTACATTAAGTGTCAATGAAAGTGAAAGAGGTGTGGCCCCACATTGGGCGCCAGAAACATTATCTAAATAATATACGCGTCTATCAAGAGCAGCAAAGTGATAATTAGCTCATAAATATGAATGAGCAGTTGTGTGGGCCAGCGATTAGAGTACCTAACTTCACCCACAATGCCGTATTAATATCAACTAAGTGTGCCTGCAAGTGCAATTGAGTTGTTTGCTTTGGCTTTTCCTTTCACGCGAACTGAGGCACTGAACCACTGAGGCACTGGACCACTGAACCACCAAAAACCACCGAATGGGGCGACGTAACAAAAGGGGGCGCACTCTATAAATTACCGCTGTGCAATGGCCAGTCGGCAGTGGTTAAACAAAGTTGGCTTAGCTACTTGAATGACCATATAATCTCCATGCACACGAGTGGATATATTTTATCTCCGTTGTCTGTGTGGTTTGCACACACAAATTTGCAGCTGGGAAAGCAGACCAGTCACGCAGTCGCAAATTGTTACAATTAAGGCCCACTAAAAATTGACCGTGAACTGGTTACGACTGCAGCGGATTCAATGGCTTCTAGGGCCCGACCTTCGCCTTAACTCTCAAACTTAAAGTTTTGCCCAAGTGAATAGTCACCATAAAGTGGCTTCAAATTTGTGCCACCGTTTTGGCCACCCACCAGCCCCTGGCCAACTTCACGGGCTTATTTTTATAGCCTACACAGAGAGAATCATTTAAGTCCAAGTATTTTTGAAGATTTTTCAATTAAGTTTCCTAACAACTTAATAAAGTTCCTTAAATAGTGTAAAAATGTTGTCCATCACTTGGCTTTCGAGTTTTCGTTTTTAATCATTTATTTAATACTATTCTATTATACATATTTTCTAATATGAATGTTAGAAATTCTGTGTGTAGTTGCACCAAATCTGCCAAAAAAGTATTGCCCGGTCATTGTTATTATTGTTTCTTTCTGCTCTCACTGTTCGTTTTCAGCTGCTACTTTGCTATTTGCTATTAACACGCTTTTGAGCCATTTATGCCGGTGTACTTGGCTCGCTGCTGTTGACCAACTAGCAACGAGCTACCAACTGCAAACGAGCCACTACCGCATTTCCCCCAGCCGAGCCAGCTTCAATTTTCGATAGCCGCTCGAGGCGAGCAGTTCGGCGCAGAGTGGTGGTCAGCTTGAGTTCCTGGATGCGAACATGTTGTGGATAATGGGGCTAGTAGTGGCCGCTGTGCGGCTCAATGGACAGGCGAGCGGTGCGGCAAATGTCACGGTAATCGAAGACATTAGGAGCGCCTTCAGAGGCGTCACCAACGACACGGAGCTGCTGAATCACATAATACCGGAAATGTACGGGGCGAGCATGCGCAGTGCGAATCCCTCCTTTGTCTTCAAAATGCCTAGCAAATCGAACGGCGGTGGCGACGACTTCGAGCTGCTAACAATGCAGCGATCCGATTTCGCGGAACCAATCTTCCCCAATATCAGCCAGTCGGCCACGGCCATCGATTCACCCAGTACCATTCCGCCGGAAACGAGCGTGAAGACCAGTCTCATGGTATCGCCGCAACAGGATTGGCAGCAGATGGGTCTGGATGGCTGGACGGGGGAGCTGAAGCCACCAGTAGCCTCGCTGGAGCAGGATCATAGGTGAGTGGGAGTTCCTTGGAACATTACCTATATAAAAAGATTTGGCATTTGGAAAAAGTTACTGACCAAAAGTTACTTACAAAATAAATGTCTTTCTGTTCTGGTTCATTAACTTAAATGGAATTTCTGGCTGCTGTTCTTAATTAAAGAGAAACAGCTGCTGTTCTCTAATTAATACTTTATTTTAAATTATTATTTTGCTTCTAAGATATGCTAGTTAGCTAAATGTTTCGAAACATCTAATCCATCGCAAGACAAATTAATGTTTACGCCCCAAGTCGATTTACAGGGACACTCGACCGCCGATCAGCTGGCAGAACTCGTATCCCCACGACGAGATTCGTCTGGAGTTCCAGAACCACCACTTCGATGGCCGGGTGACGGACATACGCGTGATAACACAAACAACTAGTAAACCAGCTGAGATGGAGGACCTGATGAATGTTCAGAATGTGTACATAGCGCGGGTAAACGATCCCTTCGGTTACTCCATGAAGTGGAGCTTCACCAACGACAGCAGCCGGGAAAAAGAGCTTTTGCCGGAGGGAGATCGCGGAAAGAGGGACGTTGCTCGGCTGTACTCCATGATCAAGTGCTCCACGGGCTGTGATCCGCTGATCTACAAGGGCTACGGCTGCTACTGCGGATTCGGTGGCCACGGAGTGCCCGCCGATGGCATCGATCGCTGTTGTCGCGTGCACGACAAGTGCTACGGTCAGAGCAACTGCATCTCCTATCTGGAATACTTTGTGCCCTACGTGTGGAAGTGCTACCGCGGCAAGCCGCTGTGCGCCGTCGATCATGGCGAGTTCGGTGGCCCCGACTCCTGTGCCGCTCGTCTCTGCCAATGCGACCTGCGGCTTTCCAGGTGCCTCAAGAGGTACTACTGCCCACACCGACGCTCCATTTGCCACTCGTCCAGATCTCGACGCTTACAGAACCTAATATTCTTCGATTGATGTTTATTGTTAATGCATGTAGCATGTAAGTTCCAAAATGAAATGCATAAATGAATACGTGTGAAAAGTTAAGTGAGCCTAGTGATGCCTTTGGCTCTTTCGGGAGCCGCTCCTGGCCTTGCTTCCGCTCGATTTATCCGCTCGCAAGCTTCCCGTGTTGCTCACCGGCGTGGCCGTGATCCCTGCCTGCACGTCCGGCAATTGGGAGAACTCTTTGATCGCCTGACAGTCCTGCACGAACAAACGCGCCGTTTTGTGCTGAGCCGTGTGTGGTTTGTAGGCCACCAAAACGTTGTGGGCCATGAGCAGGACATCCCTGTGCAGCTCGCTCAAGCTGCGAATGAATCCCGAGTCGATGTTCCGCTTGATGGTGGGGAAATCCATGGGGCGTAGGCATAGATCCGCATGTCGCTGGGCGTGCTCGTCGTGGAAGGGACGCTTAAAGGGAGCCGCATGCTTGCTGTCCAGCAACATGGCATAAATGGACAGGAAGAGCTTCTTGGAGGCGGCTCGCGTTTCTCTCCGATCGTCGGTGTGCTCGCTGGAGGCGGGAGAATTGGGTATGCTGTCGATAACGGGCGTGGAGGAGCAGCGGCGACGTGTGGACCTAGCAGTGGAATGATCGCTGGCTGTTGTGGCGTCATCGTCCACCATTGGACTTTCGGACCGATCCCGATGCGGCAGTTTTCGTAGCAAAGGCGTTCGAGCTGGCGCCGACGGTGGCTGAGGTGTGCCACTCAGCTCCAGTTCCGACTTGGAGTCATCCAGAGCCAGCTTCAATGCCGGGGGCTTAGCTTTTGCACTCCTTGGATGGTCATCGTGCTTGCTGCTGTCCGTCAACGAAGACGACTCCTCGTCTGTGTCGTGCAGATCCACAGGAACCGGAGCGGACTGAGTGGTCGTCTTTTCTTGCATTGTTACTGGCTTTCCCGCTGTGTCCTTGCCTGACTTGCTTTGTGCTTCCCTAGTGGCTTGGTGATCTATTAGTTCCGGCTCGTCCGTGCTTCCTCCTGCCTTATTTTGTCCTTGGGAGCTACTTTCCTGTTCGGATTTGTCTTCCGCGGCATCCTCCTTCTTCGGAAGGGAATCAGTGGCCCCATCTTCCTCCATTTTCGTGGGTGGCGATCCTGCAGTATCCTCACTTGAAGTGCTGATAATGGTAATGGTCTCACCAATCTCCTCCACCGCCACCTCGCTGGTCAACGGCTCGGACTCTGCGTCCTCGGTGCCCCTAGTAGATTCACCACCGGACTGACCACGATCCTTACTCTCCTGGGAGGCCACGGCAGCCAGGGGTATATTGTCGTTGGAGTCATCGCTGGATCCAATTACTAGCTCCACAGATTTTGGTTTATCACTGGCTGGGGAACTTTTACTTTGCTCCCGCTTCAAAGCGTCCAGCTTGTCCTCAAAGTCAATAACTTCGGCTTTATCGTTTGATGGCGAGGCTACGACGTCATCCACATTTTTCAGAATCTCATCGTCAATGACACTGGCCATATCAATGTCGATGTCATCTATTATTTGATCAATGTTTTTGAAGACTTCCAGCAGCTGCGCTTCGTTGGGATCCGCCTCGTCGGAGTCTGCTGTGCCAGCTGCAGAAGAAGTGGCTTCGTCTACACCCTGCTCCTGGTTTCCTGACCCCTCTGGCTTTACCAAGCTTCCGCTTTCGTTGGCCTTCGCCGCAGCCATGTTCTTCTCTAGCAGCATGGAGAGTGTGGGTGCCGCCTGCGAGGGACTCCGTTCGAGTGTGGGCGTAGTAGAAGCCTCACTGGCCGGAGGTCCGGTAATAGGTCGGGACATAAACGCCGCATCTGTGGGGCTCTTCATGGTGATGACTGGCTGATTGGCAACAGCTGAGCTTGGACCGCTGGTCAGCAGCGAGGTGATGGTTGGCGCCGTAGCCCTGGCCACGCTGCCAGTTCCTCCGGCTGCTGGTGCAGCTCCTCCTGGGGTGGGCGTTGCAGGTGCATTGCCTGTGGGCGATTTCAGGAGAGATGTGAGTAGAGGCGAAGGACCCGTCTGCTGTTTGCCATTGCCACTGGTGTTTATGTCCTCCACGTCCATATCGACGGAAGTCGTGTCGGCAGCTTGGTTGGAACGCTTGACGGCTAGACTGCTGTTTCGCCAGTTGCTGGCCAGGTCCTTCTTGCGCTGCTCGCGCTCCCGCATGCGATTCTCCAGCTTCATCTCCTCGATGCGGCGCGCCTCCTGCTCCTTCTCGATCTCCAGCCACATGTCCTGCAGCTCCTGCTCGGTCACCGCGTCCGATTGCAGCGACTCAATCTCCCGCTGGATGCGTCGGTAAGTCTCCTGATCCTGACGCATCTGCGCCTTGATCTCCGCCTGACGCTCCTCCGTGAGCCGACGGAGCAGCAATTCTGTGGGCGTCTCCACGGTGGCCGGCGAGGAGACGCCGGCACTGCTTTCGCTGCTGCGCTTCTTGCGCTTGGTGGCCTCCACGCTCTCCAGCAGATTGCCGTACTGCATGGCACAGTTCTTCTGCGAGAACCAGTCCGCCGGTCGGTTACTGCTGCCATTGCCGCAGATCGTCTTCAGCGTGCGGCTCACCGTGATCCAGTTCTGGTCGCCGCTGCAGGAGACCGCCGACGCCAGGATGAGCTGCTCCCGCTTCGACCACGTGTCCAGCGGCATGCGGCTCAGTTGCAGGCGCTCTTGTACCCCGGCAGACATTCTAAACTGCAATTTATTGATTTCAATCAATAATTCGTAAACAAAACAGAATGCTATCGATGACTACACACGAATCTGTAATACTGCCTATCGTCGAAAATGCAGTGTGACCCTAGCACTGCGATACCGATAGGACTGGCTTATCGATTTGCTAGCACCGCTAACCGATAGCAACACAAAAACAAGTTTTCCGAATTTAATAGCCAGTTAAATAAAAAAGGCGTTTCGAAATGGAGCCCATATCACATCTGGTGAAGTCCTCGCTGCCCAATTACTTGTCAAGTCTGCCGGTTCCCGACAGCATCGGCGGCTGGTTTAAGCTCTCCTGTAAGTTTGGGCAATGAGCGTGGTTTTGCCCATTGGAATTTGATTTGCCTTCAAAGGGCGCCCCACATAAACCCAAATCCACGATAATGACGCAGCATCTAGGGGGGCCAACTAAATGGACTACTAAGGTGCAAATGTGGCGTGATATTGCGGAGCTGCTAACGGGAATTGGAAGTGCAGTGTGTGCACTTCCAGGCAAAAAAGTTGCAGCGATTATGCAACAACTGCTGAGCTCGCCAAGAAATTTATAATTGGAGCAAGTTTGTCTCGCAGATAGGCAACTAGATAGACGCATAATACAGGCATACCAACATGGGTATACCTATAAACATATATGCGCATATCTTGGTGCGTTTATAACCCAATATGTGTGTAGGGAACGACCTTGTGCCGGTTACGGCTGATCGACCAAAATATCTAGTTATAAAGCTTAAAATGCACTGCATTCCGTATTAACCTGGTTTCGTTTGCAGTCAAGGATTGGTTGGCCCTGATCCCACCCACCGTGGTGGTGGCCGGACTCGGCTACACCGCCTACCTGGCCTACTGTCCGGCGGCACGGGCCAGCTGCGCGGCCAAAAACAGCGGACGCTGCAACAACCACATCCGCAAGAACGAGCCCAAGGTGGTGGACATGATCGACGTGGAGGATATTGCGGAGAAGGCGGCCTTCTGTCGCTGCTGGAAGACCAAGAACGTGAGTGCATTCTAACCTCTGAAATATTGTGAACAAAATTTTCAATTGAATCCTCTATTCGCAGTGGCCCTACTGCGATGGCAGTCATGGCGAGCACAACAAGCAGACTGGAGACAACGTCGGACCAATTGTCATCAAGAAGTAGATTGCGGCGGTGCATCGATACACAAACGTTCTAGCATTTCCTCTCGCTGAGCTCCAGTTTGCTTTTAAAACCAATAGTAGTGGCCGAAGCTGTTTGAACCCTTGTAATTGTAAGCAATAATTGATGATATTGATGGATTAAGTTAAAAGGAGCCAATAAAATTGCCCAAACATAAATTCAAATCGATATGCTTAATTCTAATTACTAATAAATGCCAGACCTAACCTTTACCAACAACCAAATAAACCACACACACACATACACACACGTGTGAGAGAAAACCGTGCTGTTATTAATAGAAAACCTTTTATTTTTTATAAATATTTTCTGACTGCAGGCGGCTGTTCCGTTGACAATATCATGCTGTGTTATGCTTAGGCGGTTACAAACAAATTCTCCAGTACAAAATGCAGGAGGCGAGACACACGATTCCGCCAAACGTGGGAGGCAGCACGACAGATATTGGATATCTTTAGTGTACTTATCAGTTGGAACTTAAGAAATGGGCATTGTGCTCTTCCTGCATTTTAAATCTCAAACTTTATTGTTACTGCTGCTGTTGTTGTTGTTGGTCTAAATGAGGGCGGCTGCTGCTTTGAGCGGAGCTGGGCTAGGCAGAGATGATTACTTGAAGATCTTGCCCTGGTTGAACTTGCGACCGTCCTTGTCGGTGCCGGACCAGGAGAAGTACTGGGTGACCAGCTTCTTGGTCTCCTCGCTCTTGGCGTCGAGCTTCTTCCAGTCGTAGACCTCGTAGTCGATCTGCCAGTCGGGGGAGAGCGTGAAGGCCAGATCCTGTCCGCGCCACACCCAGATACCGGAGATGGTGCTGTTGCCGTCCTCGCCGAACAGGCAAACGGAGGCGAAGGCCGCCTTGCGCATCTTGTCCAGACGCTGGAACATGCCGGTGATGAGATTGCACGACATGAACACCTTGGACAGCTCCTCGTTGTATTTGTACTCGCCAAACCAGATCGAGTAGTTCTCGGCATCGAACTTATCGAAGAAGTAGGGAATGGACTTGGCCTCGTCCTCGTTGGAGTACACGCGCTTGAAGTCATCGAAGTTGAAGGTGCCCTTGGGCAGCGCATCGAAGGGGTCCTTGGACTTGGGCTCGGCGGCCAGGGCCTCATCGGCGGCGTCCAACTCCTCGGCGGGCTCGGCAGCCTTCTTGGGCGCCTCCTTCTTTTCCTTGGGCTTCTTCTCCTGCTTCTGCTGCTGAGCCTGCTGCTGGGGCTTGGCGGCTCCGGTCTTGGCCTGGAACTCGGCGTACTTCTTGGGGTCGAAGACCAGGGCCTTCTCGCACAGCTTGTAGTCCTTGACGACGGCCTGGACCTGCTTCTGGTTGAGGATGGTGACGAACCAGCGGTTCACGTTGCCGAAGGCACTGCGCACACTGGGCTCCAGGACGTACTCGTACAGGTGGAGCAGACTGCTGAAGACCACAATGTCGGCCAATGTGATCCTCTCGCCGGCCAGGAAGGTGGCGTCCTGCAGCTTCTGGTTGAGCTGCTGCAGCACAGCCTCGGCCTCTTGCTTGGCAGTGCTGTTCTTCTGCTGCGGCAGAATGCCCAGCAGGGGGAAGACCCAGGCACAGGAGGCAGGCACAATCTCGTTGTCGGCGAAGGAGATCCACTGCTGGACCTGGGCCTGCACGAAGGGGCACTTTCCGCCGCGCAGCTGCTCGTTGGCCAGCAGGTAGGCGATGGCATTGGACTCGCTCAAGTACTGTCCTTCGGCGGTCTCAAAGGCGGGCACCTACGGGCACATATCGTGTTGATGACCTGGCACTAGCCACACCCACAAAAAAAGCGGACTCACCTTGCCACCGGGGAACTTCTTGAGGAACTCAGCCGACTTGTTGGTCTCGCCGAACTTGAAGTTGTCGGCCACTTTCACCTGGGCTCCGGAGTACTGGGCTGCGATGAGCGCCTTGTAGGCCCGGAAGTTCTCGGGGTAAGTGTACAGAGTCTGCAAATATGGGTGGATTAGTTGTGATATCGTGGCAGCTAACCGGCATCTGGAAATTCGCAAATTCACATGGCTCGAAGCCACGGATTGGAAAATCCTCACTGCCCTTGTGCGTACGTACTCCTTTCACCATGGTGGATTCGCCGTTTAAATCGTCTGCCTGCAAATACAGTATTAAATACGATATAGTGGCAAATTCAGCGAAAAAACGCGGAGCACACGCACTCACCGGAAACGAAGAAGAGAAGGGACGGAAACAGGGCTGCAGGAGTCATCATGGTTACGGCGATATATCGATATTTCCTAGGCCATTTTGGTCATCGATGATTTCTATTCGACCTCGATGTTAAATTATACCTAAAAACATAAATCATTATCGTTTTTGGTATATTTATTTATCACATTTCAATTTGTAAATAAAGTCCAATAAGTGGGGTTTCAATAACAGCGTGCTGTTAAGCGCAAGGCGTTCCACCACTAACTGATCGTTAGTAAGAAAGATCCAATTTCAAATAAGGTGCGTTTATTCTAAAACGACCCGTATTTTTTTGAATTTAAAGTGTTCCCCTATGAAGATATCTGTGATCTCGTTTTATATTTATATTTAGCATACTGTTTAGTATTGCCTGATATTTCATAATTTAAATTTAAATACAGTGTTGTAAAGGGAAAACATAATCTCTGCGAATAGCAGCCTAATCGATGTTAACAGCAGCGAACTATGTTAAGATGGAAGATGAATTTAAGGAAGATTTTTAATTTAATATAAAAACGTTTTATTTATATTACAACGTCAAAGAAAGCAGTATTTGTGAAGTTTATATATTGTTGACATCCTTAAGTTCTTCTGTTGTTTAGGTCAATGATCTGAATATTGAACATTTTTTATCTCACATTAAATATTTGCCGTGTTCATAAACCAAGAAGCCAAAGACGACGCATTACTTAATGAAAACCATTACAGGTACTTTATTTAGATGCTACAAACATGATCACTACGTTCCCCCCACCCCTGCAGAATGCATCAGCATCGAATCGATCGAGGGCCTTCCTTCTCGACAGCATCCTCTTTTTTTTCCGAACGGAAATGCCGCGCATTGGGACGGACTGAGTGACTGAGTCGGTGTCCCGGGGATCGGGGCAAACATTTTTCCAGCTGCCGCCGTCGTAGAGTTCAAGTTCTGCATTGCTCTAATCGCTGCATTGTCATCTTCTCCAGCTCCAGCTCCAGCTTCTACTCTGGCTGCAACTCCAACTCCAGCTGCAGCCCCTTTTCCCAATCACCGCTTGGCGAAGTGCAGGCTTTCGCTGCTTGTGCTTGTTCTGAGCCGATGTTGCTGTTGATGCAGTTGTTGCTGCATCTGGTGGTGTTGGAGCCGTGGGTTGGTATGAGTTGGTATTGCCGCGCTTGTGGGAACGAGCACACATAGCAGGAAAACTATTTTCAAATTGGAAAGGTTTTGCACTTCTCCAACGCGCCGCGTTCGACGACGACAACCTCTTTCTCGTTAGTTTGTTCTTTTAACTATTATATCAATTAGTTGCGGCGTTTGACGGCTTCTTGTTGCTGCTGCTGCTGCTGTTCCTGATTGTTATTGCTGCTGCTGCTGCGGCTGCTTCGACCAGGAGGAAGTGGAAATCCAGTGCAGGGAAAGCCAGCTGCCGCGGCCGTTGCAACTGAATGCGCTTCTCGGCTTTGCCACCGCCGGTCGGGGTTGCAAACTCGCGGGGCCCATATTCATTTAGAAAATATGTAAATAAGCCAGCCGAGCCGCCGAAGTGAAGTGCCCTGCTCTCTCCTCCCTGCGGTGCGTTGGCATTTAAATGAGCGTGAAGCAAATCGTGTGGGAGGAGTAGCTTCATGGCCGTGCAGCAAGTGGCCATACAGTAGCCATCTATCCCTAGCCACGGAGCACTAACAATGGCCCACGGGGTTGAAAGGTGTTCCGGCTTCATTCCTTTGGCCTGAAATTAAAATTGGAGAGCAGCGAAATGCTGTGTTAATAGCGGCAGCAGGTGTTACAGTTACACTCAAACGCCCACGCAACAGAACGCACATACATACGTACATATGTAGGTACATGTGTATGTGTCGTCTTGTTGTCGTTGGCAACAACAACTGCACCGGAAAAAACATTGTAGATTATCCGTTTTAAGTATGATCTTTTACTTCGATTATTATTTTACTACTTCCTCTATTTTAATAGCACTTTCTAGCATTTTGAAACGAACTCCATTCAGCAAGCTTTAAACATTTGATAATACAATTCAATTGACATGACAATCTTAACGAAAAGGTCGTTTAACTTTTAATAGAAGTGTAACAAAAACCTGTGGATTGTAAATAGATTATTGTACAAGTACAAGGTATTATGGATCACTAAGACATTTGCTACTGAATGGTTTTCTGTTGAATTTGCGTAACTAAATAGTTCGTGGTTCAGTTGGGTGCCCTGAATGTTGATCCATTTTTATAATAGATATACATACATACATTTAAAAGGCATGTTCCAAGTGATATTTTGTTTATTTTTTTCTCACCATGTGACAAAAGGCGGGCAAAAAGCCGTTACTTACCCGCAGGCGCCACGGTAACAACGACAACAACAACCCTCGCCGAGTTTTCACACGAAAATCTATTGGCGTTGCAGTTCCAAGTTCCCAGTACCCAGTGGCCTGGGTTTCTGTTTCTGTGCCTGTGCCACTGTTTCTGTAGGGGCCACTCGGATTCGATTTTTAATCGCGTGTCACCAGCCCATAAATTGGTGGACCGTTGACTGCCGTGGGCTTTGGTTTTTCACATTCGGCGGCGGCTGTCAGTCCGTTTGGCAGATAAAGGACCGCAAATCGGCAAGGCTACTGCTGTTTTCCCGGACTGAGCGCATGTGCAGCATGCGGGACAGCAGGCCATTGACTCCATGTAGTGGTGCTTGGCGCTTGCTACGAGTATCTTGCAACACGCCCTCATTTTTCGGTAGTTGCTGCTGCTGCGGGGCGTGTGCCACTCGATGTGGGTCACGGGTCAATCAAATATACTTTTCCCATAATTAATGCGTTTGGCTAATTGGCCAAATCAGCCGGAGGGGTTGGGTTGGAAAACGACTCCCTCCGATCCCCGCGAGATGGAAAGCTCCGCTCTCTTCGTTGTGCTGACCCAACTTAATAGACGAGCATGAAATCTAGTCACGAACTTAATCATGAACCACCGTGCACTAGATCCATGTTCGCCGACAAAATAGAGTCAGAAAAGAGCATCCTTCCCCACATCCCCACTATTGGGCTCCTTTCTCGCCCGGATGATGATTATTGCCCCTGCACGACTTTCTGTGGCATTTTTGTGATTGGTGATTGGGTTTGGCTTTGGCTTTGGTTTTTCTCTTTCGTTTTGGGTTTTGAATATTGGGCATTGGACAATGGGTTTTCCGTTTGGGGCTTAGTAGTTTGCATGTCATGTCATTGCTCTCGTGCCTGCCAACAATTGCGATCGGTTTGATCGGTTTTCATAGCTCAATTGGGTGGCCACAGTCAGCAGTTCCCCTTACCCTTTTCGGCCACCACCACCACTTTTGCCCGGATCCCCGGGTAATATGAATGAATCAAGCTCCGAGCTTCGAATTAAGGTTTATTATTTTTTGTTCGCCCGTCCGCAGTTTGCCGTTTTTTCTGCTGATTTATACAATAATATGTGGCACCTCCTCCTCCCACCACTCCCTTGCACCCACAAACATGATTCTCCTCTGACGAAAAGCCGACAGAATCGGAATCGGAATCAGAATCGCCGTCGTCTTTGAGAATTGTTTAAGAATTGTGGCGTCGCTGCAGTTTGAATTTCTGCTGATCGGGGCACAAAAACAGAGAGCAGAGTTGGATAAAATCCGATACATATAGTGAGTGATACAGGCCAGCCACCCGATTCGATGGAAATTATTGTTTGTCAAGTTTGGGGGTGTATACAAATGCATGTACAACTATTAATCTAAACTATGCGACAGCGGTGTCTTCTCAGAATTTGGTATTTCAGCAATTTGTTCCGGTAGAAACCGGAGCAAAAAGTCAAGTTAGGGAGGCGGAACTACAGAGGAATATAACAAAAAAGACAGTTGCGGGGTAAATAATAGTTTTGAAATATTTTAAAACCATGGATATGATGAGCATAATTCAAATATAATTTAAAGGAAACAAAAGGGGACTGACTCAGTTTTATCAAGCATACAAATTATGTTTTATGTATTTTCTCTTTGCTCTTAATTGACTTTCTTGTATGATCTGAGCAATGAGAGCACTATTATTTCCACCGCAACTGTACGTAGATCAGTGACTCAGCTGGCAACAGTTGTTGAACTTTTAACCTTTGTTGTTAGGCTAACAATTTTCCCAGTTCTTTGCAGTTGGCTACAATTAATTTTGAATTTGGGGGATCATTGTTCTGGGCCTGTTTTGCTTGGCCCGAAAGTGGTCTAAATTAGCATTAATTTTCATTTTATTTCGGGCCTGCAATCAAGTCGCTCTTCCGCTATCGCTCTTCCTTTTGGGCTCTCTTTCCCTCTCTTTTGTGCACTCGAACAGGTGCTCTTTTCCTTCTTTTTTTTTCGGTCGTTCCGTCTGAATGACGTTGTGTGCGTGCGAGACATTGACTAATTACCTTGCGTCTCTTTTTTTTTTTCAAAGATCACCACCTGTTTGTCCCTTTGCTTTTCGAATGAAGTACACGCGAAGTTTGTCAAGAAAACACGTGCTTGATGATTGAACTACCGTTATTAATGAGTGTGGATCTAGTCACAAATACTAAGAAAATCAATGTGAAACACTGGACCCCCACCCACTAAAAACAGTAGTATGAATTCCAATTCCAGCTCCAGTCCCAATTCCATTATAATGGGATTTTTGCGTTCTCCATTTCCCTCGCCTCCTCTTTAATTTCAATTATTAAGCGATAGTGCAAAACACAATACACGACAATGTGCTCGACCCATTTAGTTCGTTTCTGTTCCTCCTTCTTTTTTTGATTTTTTTTTTCTTTTTAGCGTTGATAAGCGGCGTCTCTTTTCAGCTTTCTCTGCTTCTTATCAGCTCTACACACATACACATAGGCGTACGCAATGAATCTTTCCCAATTCCAATTAAAAATTCCACGATCTGCACGGCGGTGTGGCAACTCCGCAAAAGAACCGCTTATTGGCAGGCGCAAAAATATAGGGAAAATTCAGCGTGTCTTTTTTTTGTGTTGCTCGCCCGCTTATATACATACCCGTACACTAACAAAGCGAAGCTTACACACGCGCACAGCAAAACGGTAAAGAGCGGGAGAGCGAGCGAAAGAGAATCATGTTGATAGCAATAGTTGTTGCTGTTGGTTTTGCTTTATTTCTCAAGTATGTCTTGCCCTCTTGTTGTTGTGTTCTTCTTCTGTCTGTTCTTTGAATTGAAGAAGTATGGCGAATTACACACAGACACAAACATATATACATACATACGAAATACACACGCGGCGGCGTCGCTTCGTTTCGCAAATTCGTTTTTATTAAATCGCTATTGAAATTAAATCATTTCTAATTAGACGGCACATTTGAACTGTAAATGCTGCTTGCATCCGTTCGTATTCATCGGCGATGCAGTCTCAAATTTGTGAGCGATGGCGATGGAGAGCGTACATGTGTGTGGGTGAGCTTGGCTTGTAATCAACGGAAATTTGAGTTTAGAATGGCACACACACACACTCCCGCCATACGCAGAAAACACGCGTTGAATACTTTACTTTTAGTAACTACTATTTGTTTATGGGATTTCTTCTTGAAATCCCTTTAATTCTTTCTCGGAAGCAGAAGAAACGCGGCGCGCAACGCCGACGGCGCAGGACAAACTGAAACTGAATTGATCGCGAGTGACGCTCTTCCATTTATATACTCGGCTGGAGATAGCAGGGTTGCCGAGCCGCTCGTTGCTTGGTTACTTTAGTTGTTGCCATGTTTTGGATTTAAATTCGGGGTTTCTTGAAAACGGTAAACCACGATCACTCCCTTTAACTGGTTAACGTGTCGTTAATTTAATTTAATTTATTCTTTTGTTTTCATCTACCTTGACAACCCTGGTAAGCCTGGTAATTGAACTCTACTCACATACACACATTTATTGCTGAGCGTGAATTTCTCTCCCATTCGTATGTGTGCAATCGTGTGTGCAAATGATACAAAGCAGAATTATATATCAAGGCAGAGAAAAATAATGATGACGCAGTAAAAAAAAAATATTAAAATAATTACAACGGCCGTCGACTCCTCTTCGGCTTCTTCTTCTCGGGGTGGTTTCTTGAAGTGTAGTAAAAAGGTTTACCCGACAAACCTTGGGATGCATCAAAACAAAAAAATGCCTTATTCTAAATGCCTAACTTCATTGTACCAGGAATGCTTAAAAGTTAGTGAGATTAGTTAGTCAATAAGCATATTTTTCCAAAGTGATGCACATTTCTGTGCGTGTAGTTAGCAATGTACAGACATGCGGAATTTCAGTTGTTTCCTTTTATATCGGTGTGTCACAATGGCTTGGCCAAAAACCCAGAAGGGTTGTTGTCTGTCTTAGCTTTCCTCCCCTTTCCTTGCGCTACCCTCATTCTTCATAAAGCGCTTGCGCAGCTGTTGCTCGCCCTTCTTCTGCTTATTCTTCTTCTTGTCCATTATATACAAACATACGTACATATGTACGTATGTACAGTATATAGAATACCTTCTTCTTTTTGACACAGTTATCTGCTTGCTCAATGAAGTTTGCAATACTGGCATTTCCATACGCGTATTTTCATTCATTTTCCGCTTCCTGTAATTGAAATTCGGCGACGCTGTCTAATTGCCGATTGAGTGGGCGTGGACGTGGGCGTATATCTACGTACGTTCGGGTATCTGCAGGGCATTTCTTCTTAGTGTGTGTGTGTTGCAGGGGGGGGGGTGTACACACAATGTAGCCCAGTTCCCATAAAACGCAAAAGGAACCCAACACTCCACTTTAGATAGTGCTAATTGGTCGGACTAGGAAGCGGGCCAAAACGGGCCACGGTAATGGTAATAGTAATGGTAATGGTCTTGGATCAGGTCATCCGCTACCGTTTGTTCGCCACCGTTCTTCCCCCAAAAACATAAACTAATCTCGGTTCATCTGACAAGCTGGAACGTCTTTATGGTGGCTGCTCTTGAATACTTTGAATGCACTGGGCGAAACCGGTTGAAAGAAGTTAGGAGCAGGCACTATGAAGGCGGAGATAGCAAGTTTCAAACACATCTAGCTATCAATGGTTAAGCACTTATAAAAAAAAACATTTGTTTGAAGGGGTTCTTAGGTTATACCAAATATTGCAGTGCTCATTTCAATAGTAATAACACTATTATGATACATACAGTAAAATGATGATACGATCGTACTAAGAGAATGTTCCCTGTGTGGAGATCGACTAACTCCCCCAATCTCTCGCTTGGCCCAATTAAACGCTCTGTTCTTCCCACAGTTGGTGGGTCTAACCCAGTTCAAAGCCCAGCCTTAGTGGAAGACCAGCCTGGAGCAACACCAGCTCTTTTTGTAGATTACAAAAATCACACATGCCTGGGCTACTTGTCATTGCGAAAATTTCGAGGTGTGTAGGCAGCAGTTGCATTGACAGAGGTGTTTGAGGTGATCTCAGAGGGGTTTCCCAGGGGAGGGGGGAGGGGGGGCGGTGGTTGTGTTTCTTCGGCTATCGACGAAGAGGTGCGGAGGAGGATTGGCTATGGCCTGACCCGGCCAATCTCCAGCTGGTGCTCGGACCCGTATCTCTCGCATTGTAAATGTCAGTGGTGTTTTTCAGCCATTGCCCAACTGCCACGGTCCATGGTCCCCATCATCCAGCCCCCATGCCCATGCCAAGGCAAACCAAACCAAAACCATTCCAATCCCATTTCTAGGCCCCATCCGCATCCACATCCACATCTACGTCCACGTCCGCGTCCACGTCCGACGTCCACTCACATTAAATTACATACACTCCTTTTGTTTGCAATATATTTAAATTGCTTGGCCGGCCTGTCTAAACAGTCCAAAAACAGCGAGAGGATCGCTGAAAGAAATACGAAAAATGGAGAAAATAAAAACCATTGCCAAGAAGAAAGATCGGCCTATCCAATGGCTCAAACAAATGGCAAAGTTCAAACGAGGTTAACAGCATTTCATGCCACTTCCACTTCCACTGAAGTTGAGTCTGGATGGACCATTGAGGATGGGGCAGGGAACTGGGAGCTAGCAGCTAGCAGCTAGGAGTCGGGAGCACCGAGTTCGGAGGATGGAGGACAGGCCACCAAAATGGATAAAAAACTGTGCAGGCCAAAACAAAACAAACAGCACGGCCAAGAGCCATTCTAAACGACAGGCGGTGGTAACATGACCGTGCACCAAAAAAAAAAAAAATTGATTTATTTTGGGCAAGAGTACTATTAAATGGTAATCATAATGATAGATAAAGATGAGGTATTTCATCGTTACGATTAAAGTGATGAGCTATTTTCTGTTCTTTGATAGTTAAGCGCCTAAAAGTTACTCAAAATCTTTATTTGTATCAAGAACGTATAGAATTTAAAGTGCACGCCATTTTCGGAAACACATGCAATTCTATGAGTTTCTTTTTCCGTGCAGAAACGACAGCTCCAGCATATAGAGATCCAGCCCAGCTTCGGATTCAGCTATGGTCGCAGCTTTTCAGTTTGGCCCCAGCAACTGCAAGTCCAATAAATAGACGTGAGCGCAAATCTGAAGCCATGGCTTCATATAAAACCTTTCTAACGATCGTTTACCTCTGGCTCGCTCGCAAAATGTAACAAAGGAGTTGTGCGGAAAAAAGTTGCCCAACGGGAGGAACAGGAGGCACAGGAGGAACAGGAGGAGGAGGTGGCCAGTCCCGATCTCGGTCTTAGACCAAGTCCAGGCCAAGCCTTCGCCAAGCGCCCACTTCCTACTTGCTGCTGCACGCTGCCCATGCCCACCAAAACGAACCGAACTCCACTTAGAAGCTGCCTGCAACACCGAGATTTGGTTGTCGTTCGGTTCGGCTAGGTGCCCCGCTTCAATCGCCGACTACAGTGGGCATTGGCTAAGCAAAACAGCTACTGGGAAAGAGATGTGCCTACGAACTAAATGGATATCAGATATTCAAAAGAATATCTTCTTTTACTACAGGAATATCTTTATAGCGAATTGGAGATCTTAAGTTTTTTAAAATGAAATATTGGTTTTAGGATTGAAGCTCCAATCTGATTGCACAGGTTGGGTTCTATGAGTGTATCTGGTAGTTCTTCTAGTTCGTCTTTAAGCAATACATCCTGTTTGTGGTAGCTGTTGACTGGGAGACTAGAAGATCAGGAGACTAGGAGGCTGGAAGCTGCGTGGCCTGAGCAGCGACGTGGTCGCCGGGATCTCCATGGGCCATTTACGTGGCCAAGGGGCCCCTTTGCTTATGTGTACGCCACTGGGGCCCCGAAAAACAGAGAGCTATGCTCGAGGAGCAAAGCGGAGACCACCGCTCAGTTAACCGAAAAAAAGCCAAACAAGAAACACACAAAAAAAAAAAAAAAAAACAAAAAACAAAAATGGGTAGTGAGTAAGCGAGCTAAGGAAAAGGCGAGAGCAATAACCAGTTTTGTCTCCCAAAAAAGCCAAACAAATGAAGTCAAGTCGCGGCGGGGGAAAAACAAAACCCGGCTGAAAAGAAAGGGGAATGGGGCAAGAACGTAGCTCATGTTTACGAGTCACTGGCAGAAGAATCGGGAGTTGAGAATCGCTCTGGCAGCGGGGATCGGGCGGGGAAGACAGGGCAGCAGGTCGGGTCGGGCGCTCTTCGGGCCTTAACTTTTAACGTTAACGGCCATCATCAGATAGAGCACGGCCAGAAAAACTGAAAAACTGAAAACACTGAACACTGGAGACTGGGTCCGAAGACTGCAGACTGAGAGCCCCGAAGAGTACTGAGTACAGTTCAGTTGAATTGAAGTTGTGGCAAACGGGTATTGAGGGAGTTGCAGAGCTATAGACTGGGTCTAGGCTTTTTGTTTTTGTTGCCATCGCTGTTGTAGGAGTTTTGGCTACACAGAAGTTTAGTTACATGCTCATTACATAGATACACACACACACACACACACCCATGCACATGTGCACACAGCCAAACAGAGGAGATACATTGTAGACCGTATGGATACATACAATTTATGTATTGCAGATACATAGATACATAGATACTCGCCTCGGATGCTGCTCTTTCGCTATTGCCTTTCTAAACTTGGGCCTTTTCCGATCTTTATCATATCGCAGCGAAGAAATACAGCCAAGCCAAACCAAGCCAGGCCAAAAAGCAGAACTCCCACAAAAAGCGGACCATTTCTTCTGCCAAAGATCTTTTTTCTCATGCATAAATTGCGAACGAAAGCAGCTCGTTTTTTCCCTATTTCTATTTTTTTTTTGTGCTGTTGTTTAATCCAGACTCCTCTGCTCCTCTCGGCATCATTAGTTTTGAAATTTTTATGTATTGTGGCCAGGCTCGGGTACGGGTACGAGTATTGCATGTTGTTAGAGACGCGATCGTCGAGGATTGGATTTGATTGTGACCGGGCCGTGGAAATGGAAGTGGAAAAGCGGAGAGATGGCGGAAAAACTCCGCGCTTGAACTCGGCGCTTTTCCCCGGCTGTCACCCTGATCGGCTCAGGTTGCCGTGTGTGGGTAATTGTGAAAACAATTTAGACGAATTTTCCAGTTCAATTGCGCTTTTAATTTAAATTGCAGACAGGCTTTGTTTTGCTTTTCTGCGCTTTGCTTTTTTTTCTTCTTTTTTTTTGCTCTCCAGCTCTTTGCTGGCACAAATCAATTGTCAGTCCATTTTGGAGTTGAAAGTTCCATGCGCGAAAATTGCCCAAGATGATCGTGATACCCACGATCTGGGGCCCAAATGCGATGGACAAAAGCCGTCGAAATGGTAAATGGCAAACTGAAAACTGCAAGCTGGCAAACTTTTGGACTGGGAATGTCAATTTGGTGGCAGTTCGATGGGAGTTAATTAACGAACGACGACCGATCGGGATGACCGTTTGGGAATGAGTTCGCATCGATCGACAGCTGGCTTAATTGAAGGAATTTCGAGTACAATACTCAGAAGTATACCATTTTGCATTTCCTGGGGGTATCGAACTTAAGATGAATACCTAGCTTATTTAAGTTAAGTGTCTTGCGGTTGCCATCGAACTAATTTCGCGATCATAAGAACTTTTACAAGTTATTAAAGATCTTTACAATTAACCCACATCTGCATTTCAGGGGCCCTGGCCAGTTTTTTATATCTACTTTCCCAATGGAAGCCCCACCTTAATCATAAACTTAATCCTAGACTCGTAAAACAGATCGCCAGATCATAACATTTAAGATCAATCAATATCTGGCTGATGAGCAAGTAATTCACGAAGCGATCGTTAAGAGCCCCACACACCAGAATTATCTCTCAATAGCAGTTTGCGCTAGTTTCTGAAAATATCTTATTGATCGATCGATCGCTCAGGTCGATCCACGGATCATGACTCATAAATCTGCCAAACGATCGCCGGATTGATCTCCTTCGCTGCTTCTGTTGCTCCAAACATTCTCCCGATGGCTTCGCCGTTTTCTATTTGTAGAATGTAACAATCATTGATGATGACTGTTTAATAGGCACACATTTCGGGGCACTCGAGTTCCGTGGCCTGAGGATCGTCGAGCTCCCTGGTACTTATTGATCACTTCAGGCCTTTCACCGCTGCCAGCTGGAGCTTCAGCTGGAGCTTCAGCTGGGGCTTCAGCTGCTTCTGCAGATGATGGCGTCCAAGTTGAAGGAGCTGGAGCGATAAAGCCAGCTGTAAGCTGAAACTGCACCCGAAACCGAGATTTAACTCGACATTGGCTCGGTTTCATGTTGTTTCCAGAACATTAGGCCTAAGAACGGCTCAAATCGCCTGCTGCTAAATTTCACTGTTTATTTCTTTTGCTCCGGCTGAAATTAAAAGACTATAAACAATCGTGAGAATGGCACTTGAACATGTTCAAAACTATAATGGCCTAAAACGAAATGTGCAAGAGAAGCCGCAACCGAAGCTTCGAACGGCGAGGGGGCAACAAAAGTTCACTCGAAAAAAATGTATACATTATTTCGATCCTTCTGAAATTATAGCAAAGTTCTTAGGATGAAGTACCGAATGCCGTAATGTTGCTCAAATCGATTATGTTTGATGGCTCATAAAGATGTTAATCTATACTATTTCATTTATATTTTAAATACAGATTTGTTCTCAGTGTAACCCAAAGAGCACACAAAGCCAACAAACGGAGCGAGCCATGGACAAGCGGCTAAATGAACAGACAGTCAATCAACTTTTAGTAAAAAGCAACGGCCAAGACAACTATAGCAATAGCAATAGCAACAGGCATGATGACTGGTACTATGGAGTGTGTGGTGTGTGTTGTGCGGTGTGTTGTGTGTGGTATGACTGCGACTGTCGATGACGTTGGCTTCAAAGAGAAAAGCGCGGGCTCGGCTCAAGCGAAACGATCACGAGCACTGGCATTGGACTGGGAGATTGGGATTGGTGCGATCAGTGGGATGGCCAAGATCGGCTGCGTCTTGGCCACGATGATGATTTAAGCAGAGCAGCGCATTGAGAAAACTATTACGAAATGATCAGAGCAGCTAAAACAGAATCAAATCAGCCGAAGACGATGATCTTGCCAACCCCAAGCGGCGATCGCGATGGCAATGGCTGTGCGCTATTGCGATCGTATCGTATCGGATCGATCGGTTCGAGACTCGATTACAATAATTACAATCGGCTACGCGCGATTCACCAAATCACAGCAACAACCACAGTGGGACATGCACTTCACAGATGCGCATTCAGATGCAAATGCTTAGATACATTTGAACGGGGCTATTAGATCTTAAAGGCTTAAATCCTGTTTTCTTAAATTATTAAAATATAATATAAATAAGTTCCTTTTAGGGAGGCTGCACTGTATTACGTGCATATAAACAATCTTTATAAGAAATTGAAGTCAAGACGCAGAATTAAAACAAAACTCATCAACATCAACGGGCACTGCTGATTGTATGGGTTTGCGTGTGTGTGTGTGTGTGTGTGTGCTTAGGGAGGGGGGCCAGCAGAATGAGGAAGAAGGGGCAGAAGAATCAAGAGGAGAATCGAGAGGAGGCGCAGATCCATCTTCTAGGCTCCATTTGGCAAAGCGAATCGGGCAGAACGAGAAATTGAAAAGACAGTTACAACCTCATAATGAAGTTCGTTCTCCTCTGCATCTTCTCTTGCCCCCCATCCCCCACCCCCTTCTTGTGTCCTCCAGCTACGTATCTGTATCTTTCTCCCGAAGCTTGGTCTTTTCTCTTGGCGACCGAAGACTGCGAAGAAGTTTACAAAAATCCAAAGCAAAACCGCATGCTACACATAAACACACACACACACTCACACTCGCAATTGACGCACACACAGATACATTGCACCCATACATGCGCGTAAATCGTGATGTCGTTGTATATAGGGGAGCATAGCGATTTTGCTGTTGTTGTCTTTGCGAAATTGAGCGATAAATGAGCAGCGAGAACGAGAATCCGAAAGATACGAAATCGAAAGAGAGCGCCAAAGAGAGCGAACTGAAAGTTCATTTCTCGCATGCGATTTTCCAGCGCCTTCAACGGTAGCTGCGCACGCGTTAAAACGATCTTTCAGATACGTCATAAAAGAAAGATGTTTATTATGAGCAAAAAGTTTGGGTATGCCTTCTGTGTTGAATATTAAATGAAAGCTGGTTTTTATTAAAGAGAGAGAGATGCTTTGTAGTTCAGTTTAAGCAATGCAGTTTATAAATACAAATCAATTGGAAATCATATATTTATAAGCATGCCTAAAGGTGTAATTGCTAATAGCGATTCTTTCTTTTGTGTGGACGTAACCAAATGAAGTAAACTGGCCAAATTAATGGTTTCCGCTTTGTATCTCAAAAGAGCTGCTTTGATTTTCTTCTAGCGTTGTCCAGCACTGCGAGTGCAGCAGATGCAACTTGGTGCTGGGATGCATTCACTTGTGGCCAAAGGCGCTGCTCACACAGATACCCACCGATGCAGTGCCCCCGCACTCGCACTGGCACTAACACACACACACCTACGTACTGGGGATCGGTGGCAAAGATGCAAGATGCGCTCGCATTGCAACTGGCTTTTGGTCTATAATTCTTGTTTCTGGTTTTCGTGCTGCCAAGATAAGGAGTGGGACATGGCCAGCACACAGCCTCATCGTTATTACGTTCCTCTGGCGTATGATGACGGTGGTGCTGCTGATGATGATGTTGCAAATGATAATGATGACGGAATCATCATCTTGCTCTGGAGAGGAGGACAGGAAACTGCAGCAGCATGGCGCTTTGGCTCCCAAAGGAAGCTGACCAGTAATATTTACATTTATTGCTAAATTATGCACACTTTTTTGTGCCGTACTCGGGTATTTTTATTTGCAGGCCCATCTTTTTCACGAATAATTATTCAGTTGATAAGTCATATCTCTTGCATTTTATATCTGATTTGGACATAGTCCGGTCTTTGTGTTTACCCCGAAGTCAATTGCATATTTTAGACCACTTCAGTGCAGTTACTCCTTTGATAAATACGAGCAATTTGGGAAAAAAGGATTGCAACACATCCTTCGCTGTTAAGTGGAGAAATATGCAGATTCCAATTAATCACAATACCACTGCATTTCTTTATATCATATATTCCGTGATAGATTTTCCTAACCATAGTATATAATCATCTAGAAATTGGACAATCATGCCCGCTTTGTTTTCTACTTAAATGTAAACAACGCCATTTATTAATGAGTTTGTAATTTGAATAAAATTCATGACGTGAGCCCATTTCTATGGGGTCGCAGCACAATCTCTGCGGTTTTCCACGGTGAAAAGCGTTGCGATTGCTACTAATGGCCGGAGATTTTCATGGAAAGTTGGTGCGGTTGCTGCTGCTTTTTCTTGCTTATGAAAATTTCACGCCAGTCGAAAAGAATTATTAATTGCGCAGCGGCAACGGGAACAACAACAACAACAACATTTAGCCACCACCGCAGAGGAAAACAACAACAACAACAACAACCGCACACAAATTTCAAAAGTGGGAATTATGCATCGCTGCGCAGAAGCAGAACTCTAAAAACGCACATAGGGAAAATCCGGGGGTAAATGTATCTGCATCTGTATCCGTGGAAGTATCTGTATCTGTGTGCCTGTAAGCGCGTGTAAAATATGGTAAACATGGAAATACGTAATAACTGAAAAAAAAAAAAACAAGAAAACCAGACCAACAGCTACAAAAAGAGTGTAACAAAAAAGGGAAATATAAAATCAGGTACAAATTTTCACCAAAAACAAAAAAAAAAAAATAGAGTTTACATCGCTCTGTCGACGTCGACAGTGCATTGTCATTATTGGTTGCCATAGGCGTCGAAAAGGGGGTTCCCCTTTATGGAACTATCACCTCTAAGCTTACAATCCAAGCATTGTAATGGAGTTTAGTGGGTTCTGATTAATTTGAAGGGTAGTAAAGCAGCTTTATGACAATTATTGGTTGCTTCATTACTACCTTGCCCACATTCTGAGCCCCCCTAAAATTGCGGTAAGCCGACGCCCCTACTCCTTGGCTGTTGTAAAAGCTGGCTTGGGCCTGACTTTGACGATTTCGTGGTCACACAGTGTGAAGAATGGCTAGGAAATATTGTATGCACCGTTGTTTGGTGGGCTGTTACCGATTTACAGATTACTGAGCCAGATAACAAATGAAAGTGCCCTGGCATTTGCTTTTTTTTTTGTATTTTTAAGTTGCTCCGCTGGTTGGACAGGAAAGAAACCCAGAAGGAGGCGATCGTTACAACAATAGAGAAAAACGTTGATTCAACCTTTTAGCTGTGAAGAATAACAGCACTTTGGGTGGGTTTTGGTTTACATATGCTTTATGGAGAAAGATCACCGATAAGAATCTGGCTAAGCTGGGCTTGATGTGGAAGAAAGTCTGTGCTGGGATTTCTAAGCATCCTGCCTTCTCTGTAGTTCCAGAAACTAACTTTTTTAATACTGCTTACACAAGGGAGAGGGGCTTAGATGTTTTCCAAATAGTTTAGCAGAGCTTTTAAGTGCATTTCGATCGATATGTATCTTAATTAGTAGGTAAAGGTTGCTCTTGCCGGCTTTGTGTGAAATGTCATTAAAAAATTGTTGTGAAAAAGCTTATACTTTTACACATTTCAATATTTCCAAACAATTACATATTTTCTTCGCAATGACGATTTTTTGCCATCAAAGGAGGAAGTCTAATATTTTGCCATAGGTGAGTACAGTAAAGATAGATTCCTAAGTGTTAATCTTTCAATTGATAATGTATATTGTTATTACTGCATTTAAGCCATTCACTTGATCCGTAATTTTGCATGTGATGGTGTTATATTTAAATTAATATATAATAATTAAAATATTAACTTACCGCAACACACGTGATTTCATTTCGACAGAACATATTTCCCCAAGTGGTGACAACCCCAGTCGACAGAGCTTTCCAACACTGGTTGCGTTGACATTGTAAATAAATCGTTTTGAGAGATAAAGCTGAATCCGACCGAAAATGGCCAACAAATTCAGGAGTCTGAACAGCAAACTTTTCCAGCTGGCCATGAGCGGCATCCAGCGGACATCGGTGCGTCCGCGGATAAGTTTTCCGGGTCGTGGAAGCGGCTTTACTGGAAATCGCAAGCTGCTGGGAGCCCTGGGAGCCCTAACCGGAACAGCAGGGCTGCTGATCTACGCCCTGGAAACCAGCGTGGATGCCTCCTCGGACTGCGTGCATCCGGCCCACCAGCACTGGAATCACAAAGGGCTTTTGTCCGCCTTGGACAAGGAGAGCGTGCGTCGAGGTTACACCGTTTACAAGGAGGTCTGCTCCTCCTGCCACTCATTGCAGTACATGGCCTATCGCAACCTGGTGGGAGTGTGCATGACGGAGGCGGAGGCCAAGGCCGAGGCGGAGGCCATCACGGTGCGGGATGGGCCCAACGAGGAGGGCGAGTACTACGAGCGTCCCGGCAAGCTGTCCGATCACTTCCCCTCTCCGTACGCCAACGAGGAGGCGGCCCGTTCCGCCAACAATGGCTCCTATCCGCCGGATCTCAGCTATATTGTGTCGGCTCGCAAGGGCGGCGAGGATTACGTGTTCTCCCTGCTCACCGGATACTGTGATCCTCCGGCTGGTTTTGCCCTTCGTGATGGACTGTACTTCAATCCGTACTTCTCGGGCGGAGCGATTGCCATGGGCAAGGTAGTTGACAATGAGGTGGTCTCCTTTGAAGATCCAAATGTGCCTGCTTCGGCCGCCCAAATTGCCAAGGATGTGTGCGTCTTCCTCAAGTGGACTTCAGAACCGGAGACCGACGAACGTCGCCTGCTGCTCATCAAAGTTACTCTGATTTCGACCTTTTTGATTGGCATTTCCTACTACATCAAGCGTTTTAAGTGGTCAACGCTCAAGTCTCGCAAGATCTTCTTCATTCCCGAACTGGAGGCCCAGGCCAAAAGAGAGGCGGAGGAGGCCGCCAAAGCAGCGCGCAAGGCCAAGGAGCAGGAGTGCAACAAGTGCGAGAACCAGAACGAGAAGAAGGACTAAGTTTGGTGAACTGTTTAAATAAAGGTTTTTGAATTTAAATGAATGCCGCGCTTTTTATTTATCGATAGGTTTTCCAGGGCCTAACCATCCGCGCTGTAAAGCACCAACAATTGCTCTGTTATAGATTCTTGCCGGTCTGTTAAGTCAGCTGTTATGTTAAAAATGTAAATAAATGCAAAAAATAAGGTTTAGACTTTAAATTTGAACTAAAGGCCCGTTCATTTAATTATTTCTTACAACAATGGCCACATATCCATCTGCCAAATTCATGGAGTGCCTCCAATATGCAGCTTTTAAGCACCGGCAGCAACGTCGCAAGGTAAGCTTATTAAAACGCAACAAATGATATATTTAAAACATGAATACTATCTTTTTTACATTTCAAGGATCCTCAGGAAACCCCCTATGTGAACCATGTGATCAATGTGAGCACTATTCTCTCCGTGGAGGCCTGCATCACAGATGAGGGAGTCCTAATGGCTGCACTTCTGCACGATGTCGTGGAGGATACGGACGCATCTTTCGAGGATGTTGAGAAACTCTTTGGACCGGATGTTTGTGGACTAGTGAGGGAGGTGACGGACGACAAGTCCCTGGAGAAACAGGAGAGAAAACGCCTGCAAATAGAAAATGCAGCCAAAAGCAGCTGCAGAGCAAAGCTCATAAAGCTGGCTGACAAATTGGATAACCTAAGGGATCTGCAAGTCAACACACCGACAGGGTGGACACAGGTATTTGGGCCCATCTTGGTTTGAAAAACGGAACCTTATGGATCACATATTTTCATTCCAGGAGCGTCGTGATCAGTACTTCGTTTGGGCCAAAAAGGTGGTGGACAATCTGCGAGGAACCAACGCCAACCTGGAGCTCAAGCTGGACGAGATCTTCCGCCAACGCGGCCTTTTGTAAACGATCAAAAACCAACAAATTACAGATGAACCTGTTCAATTTTTATTGTTCTTGTAAAAGGCCAGCATCAGATTGGCCAACTGTTGGGTCTCCGCCAGCGTTACAGCATTGTAGAGGGAGGCTCGAATGCCGCCCACCGACCGATGACCCTTCAACTGAATCATGCCCTCGGCCTCGGCTTTGCTCAGGAACTCCTTCTCCAGGGCATCATCTCCACTGGCACTGCCAATACGGAAGGGCACATTCATGCGCGAACGCACATTGACATCCACTGGGCAGTAGTAGAAACCATTCGACTGGTTGATCGTGTCGTAAATCAACTTGGACTTGGCTGCCGCCAGCTTGGCCATACCAGCGACTCCTCCGTTCCGCTTGATCCACTTGAAAACCAGGCCCATCACATAGATGCTGCAAGGGGAAAGTTTAACAAAGAATTCACCAGCCATGTATCATTCTGGGCTCACCCAAAGGTCGGCGGAGTATTTAACAGGGAGTTGTTCTTGTCCATCTGCTCAAAGTTGAGGATGGAGGGCGTAATCTTCAAGTGCTTGCCTATCAAATCGTCCCTGACAATGATCACCGTGGTGCCCGCTGGTCCGATATTCTTCTGGGCTCCCGCATAGATAACGCCAAACTTGGAGACATCGAAGGGACGCGACAGAAAATTGGAGGACATATCGGCCACCAGTGGCACACCGGCTGGAACCTCGGGCACAAAGTCGAACTCCACGCCCTCTACGGTCTCATTGTCGCAGTAGTAGACATATGAGGCATTTGGGTCCAGCTTCCAGGTCTCCTGTCGTGGAACAGTTGTATACTTTGCCAACTTGGGCAGCACCGCGTTCACAGTGCCGTACTGAGCCGCCTCCTTGGCCGCCTTGGCCGACCAGGAGCCGGTGATTACATAATCAGCAGTGCCAGTCTTGCCAATCAAGTTCAGAGCCACTGCAGCGAACTGTCCGGTGCCACCGCCCTGCATCAGCAGAATCTTGTAGTTACTGGGCACATTGAGGAGTTCGCGAAGATCGCTGATGGTCGCATCATGGATCTTGGCATAGTTGCTGGAGCGATGGGACATCTCCATGACCGAGATGCCGCTGCCATTGCAGTTGACAAGATTTTCCTGCACCTCTTTCAGTACCTATATATGCAGATAGAGATAACCATGTAATCAAGGTTACTATTACACGTCACGTGTGTGGAGTGGTGCCACCCATTTCACCGACCTCTTCGGGCAACTTGGCTGGACCGGCGGCGAAGTTGATAACCATGCTGATACTATGTAGTGCGTCTGCGATCTATGAACCTCTCCGGGAAGCGGCTAAATATTGACTAAAGTGTTGAGCAGTCCGTGCGAGTATTCGCAATCGCTGATAAACGAGACGAAGGCGGGCACAGAGAACAGCAACAAGTCACCGGACAGTAAACAAAACGCGTGCGGAAAACCAGACTCAAATTCGCCCGACTGGACAACGAACTCGGTTGCTCCAGGGACGGATTCTCCACCGGGAGGGTGTTCGACTCCAAGCCCCCCATTTTGGGCTGCGCTCCTGTGGAGTCCATAAAGCCAGACAAAGGCAGGCGGCGGTACGGCGAATTCGATCAAAACAAGTCGGCTAACGTATATAATTACATATGTACGTACATACATACATATGTACATATGTGCAACGCACGAAAACAAAGTGCTTCCCAGTAACCCCCCCACTTCATCGTGTGTGTGCCCCGCCCCCAAGCCAGCGTGGGTTGCCATGCACTTTTCGCTGGAATGACAATAACAAGCGAGCGACTGAGTTCGCAGGCGAGTAAACAAGCTGCAAGCGAAATGTGTAAGTGCAATGTACAGTGGAGCTTCGATGCATGCGACAGTGAGTTTATGATTTCATAGCTTTTTATTGAATTATCTGTAGAGTATAACCAATATTAGGCATTATATATTTAACTAAGGCTTAAGTAAGTTGGCTACCATAATTGGTAGTAAATTTCAAGCAAAACAAACCGTCTGCCGATTAGCAATTCCGCGAACTCTTTTGCACGCCTGGTCATATCTGCAAACCGATTCCTTATCCTTATCCGCTTCCTATTGTTGTAAGGGCAATCAATCAGAAGTGCTTTAGACCTATGCTACGAATACTTATCTTGGCCTATGTCTTGGTCAAATTCGTTGGCCGTCTAATTACTTTATAGCACAGCCAGCCTGAAAGGTGCTTAGAGTTTCCAATTTGCCGGGGCGCCCAAAACGAATTTCCTATGAGAAGCTGGCCAACGTGTCTGGAAACCCAAACGTGCTCGGCTCGTGCGTTCCATTTCGGACTTGGAGTGGAGTGGGTGGGAGGATGTGGGCGGATGTGGGTGGCAAGGTGCTGTCTGTGGTGGGCGACGGGAACTGGTTCGCCTCGTTGGGCGCTGGGATGTGGGCTGGTCATTCATAAGCGCTGAGCCAAAAAGCCAATAATTTTGCCCTGTAATGTTGATTGCACAGCTCAATGGGGCGCCTTTGGCGTCCGACGTCCAAGACGTCGGAATGGTGAATGGCAGTCGAAAAAAAATCCTCAAACAACAATTTCGTTTTGACTAATTAGGGTTTTTAAGATTTATTGCCCGGCTGCCTTAAAAGTAAGTACATAATTTCAGTTATGGCCGCTCCGCCTGCACTTTGTTCACAATGTCGCTCCAAAACGTTCCGTACTCCTGTAGCACAGTGCCCCTGCAGCGAAAAGTGAAAATGTTAATTCTTATGGTTGCTCGCAAGTCATGATTTTTTCTAATTTATTCGCAAGGAAGTCTATAAATAGTTAGTAGACAATGATTAGGCAATATTAGCAGATGATTTTTAAGGTGAGACGACACTGGACTACAGTACTTTCAAATCAAATGGTTATGGAGAAAATAATACATTTTATAGCTTATAATTCTGTGCATTAATTCCCTTAGTGTACTATGATGATTGATTTCAGATCTTGTGCAAGATGTGTCCATAAACTTTGCTTGTCTGTTTGTGATTAATACCCATATTTGCATATTTTGGTTTTGGTAGAATGACAAATGAGACAAGTGTCCGGAAAATAAGTTTTGTGTGGTTAATTCACAGTTGGCACTTGTCTATGTTGGCCAGTGTTATCTGCCGACAAAGTTGACAAAGTTGCATAAAAAGCATTGACAGCTTTTCTTTGGCTTTTTTGAGCTTGTCACTGTGCGGCGTCTTTGCCGTTTGATGCCTTTTTTTGTGGACCATTGATGAGGGGTGTGCTCTTTCCAAATAAATCAATTACATAATGCCTTTTGTGCGATTATCCGGCAAGTTTTTGTCCGCCTGACAATTATGCGCGCATTACATTATGTGGGTCAACGTGGCGTATGATTAATGAATCCCTTCACGAGGCACAATGATGTTGCCACGGCTTATGCTACTTCCACCGTCGCCTCCGATGATAATGATGATTATTATGAGGGTGATGGGCCATAGAAGACACGAACTGCGTTGTACGAAGCCAGTTTTGACAAAGTGCTTCATTGAAACTGTCCGAAAAAATGGGTGCTAAGCGGTCATTTATTTTATTAAGTTGGTAGTGAAACTTCTGCATGCATTTAAGTTGTTTGCTGTGACTGTAAGAGCACTACTTAACACTGAAAGTTAGTTCGATTATAGATTCTAGATCTTTCTAATAATTCCATTGGCTTGAGCTATATAATTAACCCACTCCTCCTATAACTTCCAACTTACGTGAAGTAGACTTGTCCCCGCTTATTTTGCGGTGCCTTCCAGATGAGCTTGGCGCCCAGCTTGTCCCGGTTGTCCGAGTGCGTAATGGCCGAGCACTCTGGAATGGTCTTGGTGTTCTCGCTCTGCACCCACTCGCCGATCCACTCGTTCGAGTTGGCATCACGCGCCTGCAGGAAGAATCCCCGGAAGACGGTGCTCTGGTCCGAGTGCGGGTAGATGACCACCGATATCTGCTGGCCGGGATGGTAGGTCTGCGCATCGGCCACCACCTCGTACGGATTCGAGTGAGCCGGCTGACTCCGGGCCTTGCCATGATTCGGCTGATTCGCCCGCTGCTTCACGCACGTGTCCGCCGGAGCGCCGTCCGGAAAGGCGACTGCGGCGCCTATCAGCAGGAGCAGCTCCAGCGACAACCACTTGAATCGATCCTTCATGGCTCTGGAATTCGATTTTCCTGATCGTGGGAAAAAACGCGCGCGCTCTCGGCTAATCTGACGCTGAAACTCGGCTCGCCGCCGCCATCGCCGGCCGCTTATAAACCCAAGCGGCAATGCCACAAGCGACGCTGCCGCCGAAGACATGGGCGGGCGGTTCAAGTGGACAGATAGCCACAGTCGGGGGTGTTTGAATAGGAGCGTTTAGCTATCCAAGAAAGCCAGCTATTGGAGAAGTCAGTGCGCTAAATCATCTTTTTCTTGACTACGATAAAACTTTTTCTAAAAAGTTATTTGTACTGTTTAAAAAAATATTCAAAAATATGCAAAAATATAAACGAATATTCCACGCTTTTCTTCCAGAACTCTTTGCTGTTGATCAACTGTTATGATAAATAGTAATTAATAGCCTTTGATAACTTTATTTACTAAACAATTGCACTAAGACCCAACCGTAAATCATTACTATTATTTTATTTGGTTTTTAATTCTTAAAAGAACTAACACGGAATGATGTGTCAAGAATAAATCATTGACAGATGCCAGCTGCCATCCCAATAGATTTTCTTTGACTAATTTATGGCCGCAGCGGTGCTATTAAGCTGACCGCAAATGTAGTGGGGCGCTCAGCTGGCGGCGGCCAACCAGTTTTTAATGATCAAAAAGCAAATGGCCAAAACACACAGAGTTCCTTTCCTGCACAGTGATCCAAACTGGGTCACACATTAGTCCCTCCCCTGGTCGACGAATCGGATTTCTTTGCTCGGTTTGGTGGTCTGGGCCCGAAACTCTGGTGCTGCTCTAAGTGCTCCATTGCGAAATTCTATGCTTCTAATCGCTGAAAATGTTGGAAAATGTTGGAAAATGCTGTCCGCACTGCAACATGTTCCGCAGTTTGTTTACTTTGCGCCTGTTCGCTGCATTTTTCAGCGCGTTTTAATGTTTTAATTGACAGGCAGCCGCCGTTGGCGTTGATTTCGCTGAATTGAGTTGGCTCCGGTTGGGTTTTTCCTTTTTCTGATTTCTCAGTTGTGATTTTTTTCTGGCAGTTCGCTTTTCCCCCTTTGATACCGCTGCGTTTCGCATTTCACAGCTTCAGTCGGCGGTTTCCTTTCTGGGATCCGCCAACGCCATTCCTTCGTGGAATATGGTTTTCCACCACCTCATTTTCACTTTAGTTTTTGGCAAGGGGGATAATTGCAACAGCTGCTGTCAGTTGGAATACAAATGGAATAATTAAGTCAGTTCTTTAACTTTAAGCATTTGCTTAAATTTTCATTTATAAATTGTTCGGAATGTTTTAAAATAGTGTTTATACTCATTAAGAGAAATAATTATGCGAAATAATTATCAATTAAACTATAACAAATGGCACACAACACAGCTATGTGTTTTATAATTCCTATTTTCGCAGCATATTTTATAGCTAGAATGGTAACTAAATAAAAAATATAAATAAAGTGCCCAATTATTTCTGCTCACTTTAATTATCTTTTTTTTTTTTTTTTGTTATTCACAAGCACTGCAAACAGCATACCGAATGGCACACAAATTCTAATTTAATAAATGCGCAAATGACCAACAACACTTCGGGCCAAAACACACTTTTAAGTGCTAGTGTGTGTATCTACACGCACTCACACTTTGGGCCAAGTCAATACCAAACTTGTTTCATTAATTAAAATGTTCGGTTAATTATTCAAATTGCACGTGCCAGCGTCAGCAACTTTTGCGCACAAAACTAAATTGTTTGCTTTTGGCAATGTGTTTGTGCTGAAACGTGATAAATAATACTCTAGATTGCTGAACTTTACAATTGGACATTGGCGCTTATTTGCATTTCAAGTTGGCCGCACTGCAAAGGTCAGTTAACCCGGTGGCTTTGCTTTAACCGAAGGATCAGCGGGCCGAAAGGACATATCATCCATTATGGATGCGGCGAATGCGAATTTTCAACTCCCTGCACTGGGCAGCAGCATACCGAAATTTTCGGCCATTGAAAATGACATTTGCGCCACATCACACCAGGTCTTGTTACGCTACACAGAGAAAAATATACTAAAAATATTATAGAATTTCATTTTATTATGAATTAATCTATTCATATTTGTTTGATATTTTTGATTTTTTTTATATATAAAATACACTATTTACAAAACTTTAACGCATCAAGTCATGCCATTATCATAGAGTTTAAAAATATAAGTAAGCTAAATATTTTATCAATTAATATCTATATATAATATATATATAATATGCAAGCTGGTAATGTGTTTCTTTCAGTGCATCCATCCTCCGGCCAATGCATGCGAAATTTACTTCAACCTAAAGTACGAAAAAAGTGGGCAAACGAAGGAAAACTGCCAGCCGCCTTAAACCGATGTGCCATGTAAATAGTGGAGCTTGTGGGCTCAGAGGGGGGGATGGAGCGGTGGCCCGAGGAGGGGTCGAAAAATCCACTTCATCGGCGACGGTTGGCGCGGAAAAGTGTGTCACCTGCAGGCGGGAAATGCGCAGGTCCTGTGAGAGGAAAAGCGGCTGCCGCCTGATGGTGACTTTTCCTCGCAGACTTTTCACCAACGCCACATTCGCATTTTCCACCAAGGCTGTGGGAAATTCGGCTCAGAACGTGGTCAGACGTCGAAGCGCGTGGTCGTCGAGTTTTCCGAGAAAATCCAGTGGGAAAGCAAACAGTGCGAGGCAGCAGCAGCAGCAGCAACAACAACTATCTAGAGCAAAGGAAATTGTGAGCAATTTGTATTTTAGTAGTATATTTCTTACGCGCGTGAGTGTGTGTGTGTGTGTGAGTCAGTGAATGAGTGTGTAAGTGTGTGAATGTGGTGATGAACCGAACAGCGTGCAACAAGAATAAAAAACGAATGCCCAAAAGTGCCAAACACAAACAACAACAAAAAAAACGAGATGAAAACAGAATATACATAAATGGCAAGCAAATATTTTTCTTCTTGAGCAGGGCAAAGAAAATCACAAACTGCAGCGTATCCATGCCCTCAAACCAAAAAAAAAAGAAAAACAAAAAAATAAAACGAAGAAAACAGTGAAAAGCAATCAAAGTAATAAACGAAAAGGGGGGAATGGCGAACCGAACTGAAAGCAAATCAAAAAAATCAATGCCCTTTCTGCGGAATTATACGTTGCGTATACGTGATATGTACCGAGGTAGCCAAGTCAAATAATAATAAAGGAAATTCTCACGTGACGCATAAAAAAGCCAAGCTCGCACACACACACAGCGATGGCAACAGTAACACGGCATGCCCCTCAAACATACGCACACAGCGGTAAACTTACTACCTGGGACACAAATTGAAGTTGGCGAAACATATTTGCGCAGCAAAGTTGCTACACGCAGCGAAAACTCGCTGCAGTAGTTTCAAATTGTGGGGGGAAACTGTGATAAACACAATTCATAACCAGAAAAGAGTTGAACTAATCAGAAATCTATAAAAGATCTTAAAGTTATGGCTATTTAAAAGCAATGTGGTGCCTAAAGTTGTGGTAGTGCCTAAAAGTAGGCAATGGAATTTGTCATTCGTGAAATGTGACTTGCTGCGTATGTATATAAGTATGATTTGTGTGAAATATCATCATAGCACTGATGAAATTCAAACATTTTCTCATCTTTTCTTGCAAAAGTGTCCCACTTTTCTCCGCCTGCATTTGGAAGGCACATGATTATGATGAGCTTGCCTCGCAAACTTGTTTCTTTTTTGAGGCTCGTGGCTCGAAAATGACAACAGCTGGATGGCCGAGTGGGTGGGTGGCGGAAGATTGCCTTTTGCCGCATTTGTTGCCGCTATTTTGCATACATTGAATTTAATGAACTGCCTGTGTGCGGTGTGTTGGATTTGCTTTTAATAATTTAGGCTGCGCGCGAACTAAATGGCGCTTTTAAAGTACGAACCGTCAGGCGACCCCAATATGGGCGACAAACGGGCGAGATGAGGCACAAATGAAAATATGAAAAAGGGCAGGGAAAACACGAACCATTTAATGCCCCTTCGCACCCTCGTTGCGCCTGTATGGATACGCTGTGAGCTGGTGTGTGTGTGCAACCCCAAGTCGGAAGGGCAGACATACTAACACACTTCAGCCGGAGGACTACGTCATCCTGGCCCAGAAGCTTTGGGGCCAGCAGCCCCCCCCGACAAAGCCAAGCCAAACCACTGCGAACCGAACCCAACCAAACCAAAGCGAACTTCGCTGGGAGCACAACTTTCCCTCGACGTCGCCACATTTTCGCATTCACAATCACATCGCGTGGCATATCCATAGGCGTAAGGATACGGCATAGGCACATGGTCTGGCCTCCACTCACACCATCACACTCGCCTTGCCACACATATACACACAGAGTTTGGCGAATGTGCACATGCACAGTATAGGTGAAGTTATAAGGACTCGAGTTGCGCTGCTCCTCCTTCGGATCGATTCCGGCTAACACAGACTTTGCGGCAGTTGCCGTTGCAAACACTTGAAGAAAAAGGGTGTAACTGTGATCACGAACAAGTCAGCTGCATTTAAAGAATCTTTCAGACTTGGAAGAAGTTAAAACCCTTGATTAGATTGAGATACATTTGCAAAGCTCAGAAGAAAGTAGTGGATAGTTATCTTCTATCTATTTAAAAACCTTTACTTGGTTACATTTTCCGATATTCTGTTTCTATATCATTCGCTTTAGGATCACCTTTCTTTCAGTGAACTAACTCCAATTGCAGTGGCAGTTACTTCGCTACTAGCTGCACGACAATCTGCATGCGGCATGACATCGCGCAGCCGAAGGATCTCGAGGATATATGTGGCTGGCAGGGGGGCGTTGCCGATGGAGACGTCATCAATTTCCATCCAGCCTATAAATACAACTAAAGTATATATGCCACAATGTGATGCCTTTGCGCCGGCGGCAAGTGTTGCAGTAAATTTCGAGGAGATCCGACTGCCGGCATGACCCTTGACCTTCGACTTGCACCATGTGGCATGCCCGTTTATGCTTCGATTTGCCGCCCTATACGCCATATCCACCCCACAGCCCCACGCCACCGCTCAGGCAAATGCAAAATCATTTGCCATCGAAATCGCATGTCGACCGGCAGAAATAAAACTGAAAAAAAAAGAAGTAGAAAGAGCAGACATGCCGTATAGCAAACCGAAAACCCAACCAGAAATCCTTGTCGCACAGTTTGCGTTTATAATTTATATACGACGTTCCCCGTACGAGGAGGCTTCTCTTGTTTTAGTTGCGCATTCGTCCTTGTCCCGGCCAAGTATCCGTATCCAAGGCGGACTCTCAATCGAAATCCGCATGGAGGAGGCCTTTAAGTGCGCCCGCTGGCATTTGGTGCTCCTCCCGTTTAGGCCGACAAGCTGCCCGCTTTATGGCTATTAAAAAATGCATTTAAATACACACCACGGCCTGCCATTTACCATATAAGCCATATACCATATAATCTTCGATGCGGCCTGCGTCTGTCTCCGGTTTTCGCTTCTCGGGCCTCTTCAGCTCCTCCTCAGCTCGAGTATGAGCTCCTTTGGGGCGTTGTTGAAAATTGAAATTGCGCGCTTATTTATGGAGCTCTGGCGGGGACGCTGGCGTTGATTGCCGTAACGCCCCATTGCCTGGTACATGACTATAATAATGATTGCCATTTTTATAGGCCAGCCAGCGCCGGCGCTGCGAAGATAAATTGTTTGGCTGCTTGGAAAATCGTTTCGCTTCGACATTTGAATCCTTTTGCTCGAAACTATCTGCTTGATTTTCCCCTGGCAAATGGCTGCTGCGGTGGGTCAGCGCATGAATGCCAATGAAGTACAGCGCTAGCCACGGCGTATACTTAATTTTCGGGCAAATACTTCTAGATCTTTCGAGGGCTGACAGCGCTTCCCATAGGCGCGGTTAGCTTAAGTGCACTAATTAATTTTGCTGAGGTGAGGCTGTCCTTTAAGTAGCTTAAGGATAACTAAATGCCGCATCTCTGGGGCTTTCGCTGTGTGTGTGGGTGTGTGTGTGTGTTCACCTCCAGGATAAATAATAAAATTGCCAGCGGTCGACTGGCCCCGTTTCGCTGATGACACAGAACCGAGGAGTCGAGTGGCCCGGAGTCGAAAAGTCGACCTCTGACACCCTCATTATCCTACATGTGTACAGCCACATAGTCCTTTATATGTGCGGCAGCACGTGTGGAATATTAAGCAAACTGTGCAAACAGTCGTTGTCACATTAACCATGTCATGGCAAGTGCATATGCCACTCTATCACCCCCGACACTTGGCTCAGCGATTGTGGAGCCGTGCACTGGGAGAAATTATAATGGCATACTTCATATAAATAGCGATATTGCTATAATATCTGCATTCAAACAAATAACTAACTAACTGTCTCCTTCAAAGTTAGATGTAACATTACTCGCCAGAGCTATGATATTAGGTTGTTCATAGCAATTATTTCTCTGAGTGTATGCCACCTTTTAGACCATGTTCTATTTATAGTACACAAGCGGCACATATTTTATTTTTCGTGCGTGATCAATGGAGTGCGCGTTGCAGGCATTATAATGACCAATGACCATCCAACGGCACTCGATTAGCGCCACTTCACGCCGCTCTAAATGGATTCCAGAGCTTGTGGATTCCAGTGACTAAGCCTGGAAAAATCGCATTTTCCTTCCGCATTGGTGGCTATATGTGCCACTCGCCCAAAGCCCCACTTTTCGCACGTGGCCTGCACACGACGCAAATGTTAAATATTGCAGCACTTTCAGGCGATTCATTTTGGAGGCGCCATCCCAACCCAATGCATCTCCCGTTCCGTCGCATCTCATCCCAGCACTGCCACATCCACATCCGCAGTTGCATCCGGCGAGCGACTGCAAAAAGCGAAAGATTTGCATGCCGAGAGCAGAAATCGATGGGTATTATTGGGTATATCCAGATAATCGCCTTTGATAACTTCGCAGAGGTATATCATCAATTCACATGATGAAAGTATTAAGAGATGCACCAAAAATTTGCATAGAAAGAAGTATCTTTTTGGTACAGCACATTCCTTGAACTATTTATGGCTTTCCATGGGTATCTTGAAACGTAAAGTTTGGCCCTAAATATATATCCATCTGCCTGCCTGTCTGGCTGGAAATAATTTGCAACATTCATCGTTAGTTCGACACGTAAAAGTGCACTGGATACGGGATTGGGAATTTCACTGCGAATTGCGAATGCGACGCCGTATGCATTCTTGATGTCTTTCTGCATGGCAAGCGAATTTAATGGCTAAAATTTCTATTGTTCGGGGAAATTGTGTTTAAATTGCCTCCGCAAATCAACGGCTGAATAAAAGCGGAGCGCAGTAGATCGAACACAGGTTGATATCCGCTTTGAATTTCCCACAGACCAAAGGGAATCAGATGAATCAGAAAATATATCAACGTGCTGGTGTGCGACATGCTGACATATCTGATTTACTACAATCACCCACTGAACGCCTCGTTGCGTGCATTAGAAACTCATTAACTCATTCGGTTCGCTTTTGGCTGGCTGCACACGGGGCGTATGGTTGATATTGCATGGGGCAGCAGCACAGATGGGGCATATGATAGTGATAGTGCACACAATTGTTATGTGGCATTTGCACATCGAAATATATATGACAGCTGCAAGCTGTGCAAAGTCAAAACATTTATTTATAATGTGTCAGGCGGCAAAGGTTAAAAGTTGCCCATCGACTGCCAACAACTCCGTTCAACTGCTGGAATCAATTGCAATTGCCAACTCGATGGAAATCCGTTTACATTGAACTCGCCCCCACTTCCCTTTCCTGCCCCCACCCCCTACACTTCATCCTTCTGCCAGCGGAAACGGAAATGCACAATGGCAAGAGGCAAGCGCCGCCCGCCGACGACAAAGGCCCGAGTTTATTTATTATCAAAGGGCATGGGACATGCATACATCCGCCCGCCAAGACAAGCTGCAAATCTTCGCCGGTTCTTTATTCGCCACTCGGTATTTCAGCATTCAGCATTTAGCATTTCAGTATTTAAGGCACGACCCTCGCGGGCTAATTGGGCGGTGTGGTGGCACAGAAGTTTCCAGGCCAGCTACCCTTTCTCAATGGACTCAAAGGCAGTCTGCAGGAACCGCCGCTTGCCACGCCATGTTTCGTGATTTCCTTTGATTCAATGCGTTTGCTTTTGGGCGGCCGAACGGAGCTGAAGGATCAAGTGGGAGGGGGCAGACACGTAGGTGGGTGGAGTGGGAGGAGTGGGGGAAGTGCCCGGCACACGCCCCCTACAACGTTTACAACTCACGCCATTTCCGCTCGCCAGTCGCCTGGCTGTTGTCGTCGTCGTCACAGTACACTGACGCAAATTACTAGTAATTACATACATTTTGACATTTTAGCTAAACGCATCTTCAGCAAGTAGAATACCTTTTTTTATTGGGAACTTCAAAGGTATCATCACTCATTTGCTTTGGACAATGATATGAACTTGGCTTATAAAATGTTTTTCTTCTCCCAAATCTGATATCATTTTACGCCCAGTGTGACTTTGTAAACTTTGTTTGTTTGGTCGCTGGCAATACTTTATTGTATTTCGCATTTTTCGCCATTTATTTATTGCCCTTTACATGGCAACCCGAAAAGGAACCAGGGCGCCACCGATGTCCCCGAATCCTGCGAATCCTGCGAAGCCTCCATCCACCTGGCTTGAAGCTCGAAGCTCAACAGTTTCGCCTCGTTCCAGCGATCATAATTCATTCATATTTGGAATGGCATTCGTATATCCACTTAGTAATACGGTTCCTTCGCGCCGCCCGAAATGAAATGCGAGCCGAAATTAATTCATAATGAGGAGCGCAGCGAAGCAACAGCAGCCAGGAATTTTCCGAGCTCGCTTTTCCATGCTGTATATACTATGCATACACTGCGATGGGCAATTTGACAACATGCGATATTTAATTGAGTTTTAATATACGCTACTCACACACACACGCACACACACCGTTGGCGGGGGGCATTTGAAATATAAAACTAAATGTAACGTTATTTAGCCATGAATGCGATAAGCATTACTCACACTCGGTGGAAAAGTAAGCGCAGGTAAATGGATCGGATTTTACGCGGCCGGGGAAATGGAGTGAGTCACGAATTAACTAGAGCAATTTTATATTGGCATACAAACATGGTAACATGTTAGTAATTCTATTTCGGAGCGTGTAATTTAGTTTCAAATTTAATTCAGCAGCGAAGCAAACAAGTTTTTAATAGAAATAGGTGGAAACTTTTCATTATTTTACATTCCATTGCCCCACCTTCAAGGTGATGTTCCCGCCCCAATGTCTCGAGGGTCCGATTCACGGAGCGTGTCGCCCAGAAATGCATCCTTGTCGGAACTTGGATACTGTAAAGGTGGGAGATTGAGAGAATGGAAACGAAAGGGAAGGACAATGGCAATGGCATCCATCCAACGACCTGTAATCGACTCGAATCGATGTTCTTGCCCACTGATTGCTCAATCGGCCATTTCATTTGGGTTTAATTTTCGCAGGAAAATTCTTGAGCGATTCCCCGCGGGTCGCCACGCATTGCCATTCAATTTGCTGCCACACTGAAAGAGTTGCACGAGTTGAGGGCAATCCAATTAGTAAATTTCATTGCTCTCAGCATTTTTCCCCTCAGCATCAGATTTTCATATCTGACGTTGCTTTAATTAATTCTGAAACCGAACTGCAAATTCCAATTCAATCACTGGCCCCAAATTGAGGTCTCGTTGGAAGGTAGAACATTGATTTAATTATGGAGACTTGAGACTGGTTTGGTTTCAATTTGTGGCTTGGCATTTTGGCCTGGTTAAGTTCAAAAGTGCGTGAAAAAGTTTATATCCTAATCGTCTGATTAAACCCTAGCTTATTTATGCTATGCTTTGGATTTTGAACTGCTGGATTTTCATCGAAGATAAATGCATTGTCCCTAGTTCATTTCGGACATTGAGTTATGGCTTTAATCATTGAATTGTAGCCGCTGGCTAGATTATTTATTTTCGCCGATTTTGCCAGTGTGTGTTGACCAAACAAAATGACAGCAGATTCTATTAGTTTTGCCGAATCTTGGGGCCATTAGGCGGCGCATTGAGGCGCCTTCATTGTGTGGGTGTCTTGCTGGCTGGCCAAGAGCAATGGTTCGGTTATTCGTCTTCGTCCTTTTGCTCCTTCAGTCCTTTCGTCCTTTGTGCGAGTCACTGACTGCCGCTCGTCACTGGTCGCTTGGTGTCTGTGGTCGTGTGCCAAATGCCAAGCCATTTGTTCCGAGCACATAAATCTTGGCGAATAATTGCTGTAATGGCACGCATTCGCAAAGATTCTGGCCTCAATCGATGGGGGGGGGGGTTTCGCTTAAAATATGCGAAACGAACTGCAGTTTGGCTCTGCTCTTTAGATTCTCCACTTAGATTGCTCCCATCAGCAATCAATAAAATTTAGCATGCACCAAGTACAGTCAGGCTTCCGAAACTCAGACATTTAGCGTTTCGAATGCAGTCGAAAGCAATCAATCTTAGCCAATATTTACTCAGAGCTTTTTCAACTAATCACAAATATTCAGTGCATGTTTACATGGGCTCAGTGAGACACATTTCCATGTGCCAATTAATGAGCACATGTCGTTTTCTCATTATGAAAATTAAAGGTGGGTCAATGTCAGAAATAACATATGTGGGTATACATTTCATTTTGAAGCAAAAGTGTAATGAATTAAGTATTCATTGCTCTTGTAACACAATTTGTTTTATTCATTTATTTGAGTTCATACTAGTTCATACTAGGGATAATTTCTCGCTATACAAATTCGTAATTTGGTCATAAAAACGAAAATATTGATCAGAAAATGGAATGGCATACCTTGTTAAGCTCGTAAATGTATTTTAAAAACAATTACATTTAAAGTTTTGTGAAAAAATTTTTTACGATTTTTGTGAAATTTTGTGATGTAACCCCTTACCAAAAATGCGAAAATTGACAAAAATCGAAAAATTTCAAATCACCCTAATGGCATTATTTTTAGTTAGAAGAGGGTCTTAGACGTAAAAAAAAGTGTGTCTTATGGTTTTAAGTCACATTTTGGCCAAGTTAGAGCTCTAAAACCCCTTAAAAAGGAGGTATTTTGGCTAAAAAAATGAAAATATTAATCGGAAAATGTAATGGAATACTTTAATAAGCTACTAAAAGCAATTATAAAAGATGAACATTCACAATTTTGAAAAAAAAAATTTTTACGATTTTTGTGAAATTTTGTGATGTAACCCCTTACCAAAAATGCGAAAATTGACAAAAATCGAAAAATTTCAAATCACCCTAATGGCATTATTTTTAGTTAGAATAGAGTCTTAGACGTAAAAAAAAGTGTGTCTTATGGTTTTAAGTCACATTTTGGCCAAGTTAGAGCTCTAAAACCCCTTAAAAAGGAGGTATTTTGGCTAAAAAAATGAAAATATTAATCGGAAAATGTAATGGAATACTTTAATAAGCTACTAAAAGCAATTATAAAAGATGAACATTCACAATTTTGAAAAAAAAAATTTTTACGATTTTTGTGAAATTTTGTGATGTAACCCCTTACCAAAAATGCGAAAATTGACAAAAATCGAAAAATTTCAAATCACCCTAATGGCATTATTTTTAGTTAGAATAGAGTCTTAGACGTAAAAAAAAGTGTGTCTTATGGTTTTAAGTCACATTTTGGCCAAGTTAGAGCTCTAAAACCCCTTAAAAAGGAGGTATTTTGGCTAAAAAAATGAAAATATTAATCGGAAAATGTAATGGAATACTTTAATAAGCTACTAAAAGCAATTATAAAAGATGAACATTCACAATTTTGAAAAAAAAAATTTTTACGATTTTTGTGAAATTTTGTGATGTAACCCCTTACCAAAAATGCGAAAATTGACAAAAATCGAAAAATTTCAAATCACCCTAATGGCATTATTTTTACTTAGAATAGAGTCTTAGACGTAAAAAAAAGTGTGTCTTATGGTTTTAGGTCACATTTTGGCAAAGTTAGAGCTCTAAAACCCCTTGAAAAGGAGGTATTTTGGCTAAAAAAATGAAAATATTAATCGGAAAAGGTAATGGAATACTTTAATAAGCTACTAAAAGCAATTATAAAAGATGAACATTCACAATTTTGAAAAAAAAAATTTTACGATTTTGTGAATTAAAGGTGTTACCCTTACCAAAAATGCGAAAATTGACAAAAATCGAAAATTTTCAAATCACCTTAATGGCATTATTTTTAGTTAGATTAGACTCTTAGCCGTAAAAAAAATTGTGTCTAGTGGTTATAAGTCACATTTTGGCCAAGTTAGAGCTCTAAAACCCCTTCAAAAGGAGGTATTTTGGCTAAAAAAATGAAAATATTATTCGGAAAATGTAATGGAATACTTTAATAAGCTACTAAAAGCAATTATAAAAGATGAACATTCACAATTTTGAAAAATTTTTTTTTTCGAATTTTGGTAATTTTATGATGTAACCCCTTACCAAAAACGCGAAAATTGACCAAAATTTGAAAACTTCAAAATTATCCAAAAAGTCACAAATATCGTTAGTTAAGACTATCAGTTGTAAAAAATAGTATGCGTTATGATTGTACGATCGAATTTGGCCAAGCAACAACCATATGCCCCTCAGATGGAGCAAGTTTTGGTCAGAATTCGATCATCCTTTTAATTGGGGATTCAACTTAAGGAAGTTCAACTGTTTCTGTATCGCCATTTCATCTGTATCTGTATCTGAATGTAGTATCTATTCGGCTGGCGCTAAGCCAGGGTGCGTTCCGTTTTGGCGGCGTCTGTGTAGCTCAAGCCCACTTGGACTGGCGCTGTTTGCCCTCGTTCCGACGGCTTTTCCATGTGGAAGGACCTATTGTTTGGCTTAGCCATGTTTGGCTATGCATTGTTGTTACTGCAAATACTCGAACAACACACACAGACACACTGACACACGCACAGACAAACACACGCACACGTGTGTCCTTAGCCATTGTTTGCTGAATTTATTGCACGAATTTCTGAATTGGCTCTCTGCGACTGTTTGTAGTTTTATTTTCTTACTTTTACGCCCCAAGCGCGTGTCCTTGAGGCTTATGCTAAAACAATGGGTGATTCCGGCGCAAAAAGTATTTATTGGACCACTGGCCGTATGTCCTGGAGCCCCAGTTGATGGGTCAGCCGGCCACCTGGCTTATGATTTATGCTTGTGTCATGTTAATTAGCACGATCTTAGCCTGATTAGGGTTATCTCGTTTGCGTGGGCCTCTGCGTTGCGCATACGCCACGTTGCCGCATGCGAAAAAATGCGGTACAGCCGTCGGCAAAACAAATACGGCCCACGTTCTACAGTGAATTCAAAGTGTGAATGAAACTCAAAATGAATGTGATTCATTTCGAATATTTTATTTCGACGATTAGTTCCCGCAATAGCAGTTGCCTACTTTAATAACCAATTAAATATTGTGAAGTATAAATTACTGAGCTTACTTTCTTGGTTGGTATCTGAGTAATCCCTCTTTACGAATACAGTGAACTGTGTGTAATTGCCAGCGACAAAAGAACACCAAACAAAAGAACACCAAACCAAAGAGCGTGGACAAAGAAGTGCCATGAAATGAACTCCAATTTGATTTCATTACACCAGTAATTAGCAATTAGTGAGCAAATTGTGTTCTCTGCGGCATATGAACTTGGCCGGATAGCCGTGCTCGATTAGTGAACTTTCACTGTACCCGTAAAGTTGGGACTACATCCGTTGTGGCTGATGTGGTCGTTGCTGTTGTTGTAGATGCTGTGATACCATGGTTGTAATTTCCTTGTTCGTGGCTGCCTTTCATGTGTCAGGCATTTGTCCCATCAACATCAACATTACCACACCACGCCATACCGCACCAAACCATAGCAGACCCATCTTCTTAGGCCCCCAATTCCCTCGTTGTCACAATTTTCGTGGGGCCTGAAGGCAGTCACATGGAATATATTGCGTATACGCCGTGTAATGAATACTCATCGTCCAATTGACAACGTATGAATTTATGAAAAACGAAAAACAATTCCTCGCTTTGCGTGTGGGGAACGGGCAGATATGTTGGCATAAATATGCAACATGTTTCCCGTGCATCATTTGCGCCCCAGTGCCTCACGCGTTTACGGGGTTTTCCGCGCAGGACATGCTAGTATCCTTAATCGCAATCGTAACAGAGGAGCCACCGAGGCTAAAAACAGGCTTAAACCGACGAATTTGTGCCACATATTCGCTGCAAGTGAGCATAAATTACACGAAAATGGGGATTTGCACTGTCTGCCAGGCTGGAAAATCCTGGCAACATTTTCCCACTCTGTCCCTGGGAACCCGAAAGCGTTTATTTTGAAATCAGCACCAAAGCCGGCTCATTTGGCTTGTAACCAAGGCCCGAAACAAAGGCATTTTCCTGTCAGGAACTGCTCATAGGAGTGTATGTTTCCATAAGCAATTGCGATGAGCTCTTTATTTTTGGCATATCTTTATAAATAGAGCTGCGGACACTTTCATGCCTTTCGCAGGTTCAGGTTTTTCCATTTAAGCTGGGCTTACAGGGTGTTTTTTTATTAAAGGCTGACATGTGGAAAACAATGCACTACTTCAACCACAACCCTGATCTCATATATAAGCACGTTTACAACGTATATAAATGGCCTCAGACAATAGACTCTCCTTGTCAAGGACCATTTGTAAGCAGACAAATTTCTAAAAATACTTGCGGTTGACATTCTTTTGACAAATCTTTATAAATAGATGTGTGGACACTTTAAGACATTCAAAGCAGACGAACTTCCTTTAAACCGAATGGTTATTAATGTCGTTATGTGTGTGTATATTTAGGCCATGTGGTTCTGTATTCCAAGTTATTTGGACAGACTGCAGTCTATTATTTAACCATCAGTGTGGTTTTAGGTCCGCTTAGAAGTGTGTCGGCCACAAAATGCTGATAGCAATGACTGCATACACTAAGCAGAATAATTTAGTTCAAGCTTATAAGTAAGCTCCTATTATTCATCCCACTCGATTGCTGTTTAGTGCTGAATATCTCTGTTTATTTTGGCCTATTTGACATGCGCCGAGTGCATGTTTCAACCTGATATGCAGACGAATGCCACCACTTGGCCACAAAACCCTGACATGGCCCATAATCGCTGACTAAACAAGCAGCACTTGTCGACCAACATGCGTTGCATGTTATAAAATTCACGATTTATTTATCGCTCGGCCGTGTTCTGGGCAGCCGCAGCAAACACAAATCATTGTCATGCAATTAAATAATATAATGGAAAATGGGTTTTAATTAAATTCTGTAATATTTTCGGTTCCACAATGGACTTACACCGTCCACATCCGCTCGCTGATGGCGTCTGTGGGTGCGCCTAATCCAATTAACTGTCATAGACACACAAATTGGCCGTCACTCAATCCGGTTTGCAGTGCCAAAAGGCCAAAACGCCGCTCACAGTTGTGACAGTTTTCGTCCTGGCCCTGGGTGGAGCCGACTATGTGTCAATTTCGGTTTCAGTTACAGACTTTTGGTGGCACTTTCGGAAATTGTTTCAACAACGGTTTGTAATTTCACACGCCGCAAAGTGATTAGCCTGGCTTTGTCCCCTGATTGAATCCCCCAGCCGAAACTACAACTAACCCCATACCATTTCCTCCGCTTCTTCTTGCAGTGACAGACTTTGATGTGAACCGGACACGAGGGCGAGCACAGGAACAGACGGCAACCAAGCGAACAGCAAAAAAGAACCAAAGCAGAAGAGCCACGCCAATAGTGTGCAAATTAATATAGTTGGAGCAGCATGGATGAGGAGCACGACGACGATCGAATAATATGAGATTAGATGGGGCTCTAGAGCCCCGGCCCCGTCAAGGAGCTGCCACAATCAAGGGCCGCCAGCCCCTGAGGCGCGAAACACGCGAACCATGTGAGACGCAACAGCAGCAGCCAGCTGACGAAGACGACGAGGCCACAGACGCTGAGTGTTTGACCACCAACAGCAGCAGCAGCAGCAGCAGCACCAGCAGCACCAGCAGCAACAATTGCCAAGCCAACTTGGTCTGCAATCCAAAGAGAACAACATCAGCAACGCCCACGCCTAGAAAAACAACCGGCGGCAGAGGCAATACCAGGCATACCATATTAATGGCGCCCAACGTGGGGCATCAGCGGAAGAGCCTTGGCCTGCGACTTCCGATGAAGCAGGGCCGCAGCCGGCGGAGAATGATGGGTGCGGAATGGGGCTGGGAGCGCCTTAACGGCCTGCTCCTGTGCCTGATTTCCGTTATTGCCCTGCTGCCGCCGCTGACGCTCGGCGATGACGGCGATAATTTCTTTGCCGTGAATGCCTTTAGTGCGGGTCCGGAGACGACAACGCCAGAGTTCGGTAAGTAGTCCAAGGTTTAGATAAGAATGATGCGCCATGGAGCGGGATTACCACTGGCTTAGCCCTATTTCAGCATGGAAATAGACCGCAATGGCGTCATCGAGGTGTCATATAATCATACATATGTACATATGTACATGCGGCTGCCTTGACAGTCCTTTGTTCATCTAACTGCCGGCAATTCCATTGCAATTGCATAAGTTCCATAGTGGCATTAAACTGGGAAAGGCTGTATAAGTACCACATTTTATTTCGTTCGTTACGATCTCTTAGGAATATACAGTCTTTCAGTAGCACAAGGCCAGACTAGTTAATTAAAACTTAATTAAGTCAGGTTAATTCACGTTTATAAATTTTCTCCACAACTTCTCTCTGTAGTGCATCTCGAATGCTTTATTCATATCTTAAAGTTGGCCTCAGTTTTTACCTTGAACGAACTTCTTGCCTTTTTTAATAAACTCTCGAAGAAGCTGAACGCCTTAGAGGGACTTACTGACTGTCAGACAGGAATGCTTTATACAATTTCCTAGCCCATTTGCTCAAAAGCTTTTAAGCCAGTGTGCTGGGTTTCGTGCCTCATACTCATCCCTTCTAGTTTTCTCATCCGAAACTTAAATGGCCTGTCTGCGATGTGTTCTAGTTGGAATGTGAAAAGTTTTCCATGTACTCGCATGGATTTTTTTTTCCTAGGCGGCCTAATGATGGTGCCGAAATAAGCAAAGTTGGCTTTAATGGCTCGGCCCCCAGTTCGGTTAATTATAAATGCTGGCTCTGTTGCAGCTTTGGCTGTTTAATGTGGGCCTTCTACTCGCCTGACATGTGCAATTTGTAGTCAGATTTTAGGCCCTTCCTCCGGTTGAAATATGACTCTGGCTCTGGCCATTGGGTAATCGCTTTTTGGTGGTGCTCTCTCTGGCCATCAAAGGTTGGCCTCGGGTCACGGACATGGTCCACGGTAGCGCACCCCAGCCACTTTGTCAACACTTTCACAGAATTTGCCCGCTGCTGCTGCGGCACGAAAGCGAAAACCAAATAAAACTCAGCTAGGGAAAAGACGTAAGCGAAGCTTTGTGGACTGCTGATGCTGCGGCATCTGGGTTTCCTCTTGGCAGACTGCAAGTAGAGGGTACGTCGGGGTCGATTGATGAGGGTACGGTCTTAATGCATAAGTAATACGCTGCAGATGGGACCCAGCTGTGCGACCCATTCAATGCATATTACTGGGCAATACGATTGGGAGCACAGCCGAGTAAATCGAATAGCTTATAATCCATCTAAAGCCTTCTCTTCACTAGTCGGATTGAAATATTGATTGATTGATGAAGGAAGCCTGCTAGTCATTTGGCAACTATTTATGAACATACTCTTAAGATAAGTTATATATTTCTAGTTGGGTATCCAGCTGTCTAGCAATCTGCAGAAGCCAGCCATTATTCACATTAGCATTCACTTTTCGCCGGCCCTCGCAAACTAGAGCCCTATTCATAGCCGTTGCATTTAAAAATAAACCGCAGGCAAATAGAGCTGGCCCCCAACCATAAAAAAAAGGCCACGCTAATACCACTAATACCACTAATAGTGGCACATGGGCATGAACTGGAAAATGGCGCGCCCGCTTGTGCATGAGCAGCCATTTTGTTTTGTCTTTTCACTTCCGTTGGCTTAAATGTCGGCGCATCCGCTGCCTTATGGTCTTGGTCTTGGTCTGGGTCCTGGTCTGGGCTTCCTCTTGGCTTTTGGGGCCCGGTAATTGTGGGCCGTAGAAGGAGTATCAACAGAATTAGAGGTGTGTGTGGAGCATGTGGCTCAAGTCCTGGTCTGAGATTTTGCACAGAGTGGCGGCGGGCGAGGAACACCCGGAAACCGTAGAGTTGCTCCCAAGAGCTTAATTAAGATGTGAAGGGCCGCAAACGCAACTCACTGCCGACTCGAGTGTTTTCATTCCATTCAAAGTTAATGAAGGATTCCTAGCCGGTCGGCTCAAGAGCACCGTGAAATGCTCGGGGGAAAAAACAAGCAAACACATACTCGTTCGTCGCTCGCACGGGCAAAAAAACAAAAAAATGGAAAAATAAAAAAAAGTGAAAATGAAAAACCAACACACCAACACCTCGAAGGCTGCTAAAGAATTTACATTTTAATCTGCCCACAAGTCGTCGGGGGATTTGGAAAGCATTTCGCAGAAAGTTTGTTGCCAGCTTTTATTTTTTATTGATATGCACAGTGGCGAATCGAAAGTTTTCGCAGCGGTTTCATTACAAATTTTACGCCTGGGATTAGTCACGTTGTTGTCATGAAATATATATATCCTATCCACATCCTTTTTTTTTCGCCCGCAGATTATGCCAGTCGTGGGCAGAAGAAGTTCGGCGACAAGTGCGATAATACCCTGGAATGCGGCTTCCCCGGCTCCATCTGCGATCCCAAGAAGAAGTCCTGCCAGTGCACCGAGGATCTGCCCGTCACCAATCACTATGACAAATGTGGCAAAGGTAGGTGGTAGTCATTACTGCAAGCCCATTACTTCCATCCGTTTTTCCGAGCTGTCACCCTGCCAAGTTCTCATTGAAAAAGAGTCAAGAAAGCTGGAATTTTCTGATTGCGGTCTTAGAAAATCTGTAAATTAAAATAGAAACTTGGCAGCCGCATTAGAGACTTGTGAGAGTTGCAACTAATGCACATTTGACATAATCACAATTGATATTCCCCCATGCCACACGTGCGATACTATAAATTCAAATCGCAACGGCGGACACTTCGAATGCGTATTTATGGCTGGGGATCGAACTCCAAGCCGCTGACAGGCGCTGATCTATTTTTATGGGCGTGACTCAATCGTAATTCCCGGCCAAATATCTCCCGGCCATTGATCATCAACGTGGCTGACAGCCATCATCAAGTCTGTCAGAAGCCAGAAGGCAGAAGTCTCCGGAGTGGACTTCTCCTCAGGCGAGTATCTGCCCGTCGCATCGGGGGCGTAATCGCCGGGCCTCCTCCGTTCTTGTTCCACGATAATATTTGTCAGCCGAGTGGACTGAGTGGACGGAGTGGAAAGTCAATCCGCCCCGGTCATATCGCACTTCAATCAGCCATTAAATCAATCCGCAAACAGCTGCGACAGCCGGGAAATATTTTTCCTGATATGGGCCATCGCCTGTTGTTGTTTGTTGCCTGTTGCTTGAGGGACACTGAAAGAAATCAGGGTGTTAGCTGGGTCATGCTCTTGAATACTTAATAAATTCTTCAATACTTACCAACAGCTATTACCATATCGTCAGGAGCAAGAAATTGCTTTATAAATACTTTATAGACTTAAGCTATTGTTTATATTTTGCGCGACTGCATGTTGACCCTTTGTCAGCTTAACTGATTTCGTTTTGGTGTCCTTTCTGTTTCACCCGCAATCCTGATGCCGCAGAGGCCGCCGTGAACGAGTCCTGCTTCTTTAACGAGCAGTGCGAGATGAGATACTTCCAGACGGAGTGCCGCGATGGACGCTGCATCTGCCGGTTCGAGATGTCACCCATTTGGGGCAAGGACGGATCCGTGGAGTGCAAAGGTCGGTGGTTAAGAAGCGCGTAGATTTAAGCCGGCACTGCTTATGGTTAATGGGGCTGTGTTGTTTGTTGTCCTTTTGCCATTCGGCTGTTTGCAGGGCGCCAGGACAAGAGGGGACCCGAGACCTACATCGACCCGGCCATGATTGGCGTGCTGGTAGGAATGGCATTGATGTTTGTTATTATTTGTGTCGTCCTGCGATTGTTTAGCCAGTGAGTAAATTGCAATGCAAACATCTCCATCTCCATATTCATCTCCATCCCCCGCACCCGCACACCCACGCAAATAGTTTAAGCCTTCAATCTGGGTCAACAGTCACACACCATTTGAGGCATCGATCGAATCGCTTGAGTGCACCCATAATCTAGGAAGCCATTTCAAAATGAAAGTACATTTGCTTAGACCCTTGAAACGAACCCAAGAAGTTCTAAAGAAAAATATATTATTAAAAGTTCCAATTAATGAACTATTACTCTCCCTTGCTCCACAACAAATCTCTTGCCTTCACTAGATGTAATGACATCATCATATGGTGCAAATCAAAGATCCTTAAGACTCCTTTCACTCAGCTCAACCATCTCATCCGTTGGCTTGTCAATAAACTGGGTCAATTGGCCTGTCGATGCTTTGATGGGGCTTCCTTAATTTGTGGCTGGCTAGATACATAACTCGAGCACCAATTAATTTCCAGTCTAATAAACAGCGTTTCTGCATTAATTGGCATTAAGCTGGAGTAACCATGGCCCCCATATTCCCGCACCATTACTCGTGCACCACCGCTTGCCCAGCCCGCATCAACCGGATAATATGATCCGTGGGTTCCGTGAAATGTGACTAATTCATGGCCGTAATTTGCAGAGCTCGCTGGCGTGAGAACCGAACCATCTTCAACACGCCCAATCCTCGCCTGATGAACGTCTCCCTGCTGCGGGACAGCAAGCTGCTCCACGGCCAGGAGCGCCGAGGGTCCAGGATGTCGGTGCGAGCGCCATCTCGTCAGCCCAGCATGGCCTCCCTGCGGCCCCACTCCCCCAATCCGTCGCTAGGTAAGACAGGTTTGTATTCCATGCCCCCCAGTCGATGGTCAGCACCTCCTCCAATCTCTCTTTGGTCTGGTCTTCCGCGGTTGCATTTTTGGTTCTTCTTTTACCATTTCAACTTGCCATTTTTGTGTTGATTCCTCTTGTTTTCGTCTCGACAACTTGCAGAACTTTCTTTTACAGCCAAAATACATACGAACAGAACAGAATGGAAACCCCTTAAACTTACTTATTCAATCAATCAATCAGTCAGTCAGTCAGCCAATTGACCAGTCAGTCACCAAACAATATACGTACAAAATCACCTAACTGAACTCAATTCACTGTGGCTGTGGATCAGCGCGAAAAACGTGATGAGAGTTCAAAAGAAACTCAAATTGTACAATATAGAAAAGAGTGACTAACTATCTATGGTTTAGAGGTTTGAAGAAACCTGTTTTTTAAAGGAGTGTTTAGGGAATAGGTTACTCAGCCAATTTGACCGATAAAAAATGATGTAACTAAGAATAAATTTTCAACTCGGTAGAATATATTGAACAACTTGGAATGCTAAACAGAATGTCACAAATTACAAACTAAGAACTCTATCAATCATCCAGCAACCATCTTTTTTTGGCCTTTTCTGATATGAACATGATTGGAACTTGTACGATTTGAAGTTTTTGTTCTTTTCAATTTCAATTAAGTTAAGTTTCTTTATTTTAATATGCAACTAGTGCGCTGGGTAGCATAGTGACCAACAAACTGACCACCTTATCCGAAAGTACGGGAACACAGGAACAACAACTCTTCGGGGGGCTCAATCAATTTGACTGACAGTTTAAGAAGCGTATTACTCAACCCCACTACGGTGATAATTGTTGGTTTGCTAAGCCCGGCGGACAGTTGGTTGAAATTACATTTTTTGTGTTATTTATATTCCTGTTTGAGTTTGAGTTTGTGCCCCCACCAAACCGAAAGGCGAAACCACCCGAAACCACCCATTTAACCCACTGACTAAATGTCGCGTGCCCAGCTGAAAGGCGATATACTAAACGTATCCAACCGCTCATTCCCCCCAAAAAACAAACAAACAAACACGAACAACAACAAACCGAAACTGAAAACACAAATAAAACTAAAAACCAAAAAGGACGTATGATCCGGTCGAAGAGCAATACGCGGTCGAGTGACTCGCGGGTGAGCGATGTGTCCACCTGTTCGAGACTCCTGGAGCATCCGAGTGCCGCCAGCCAGCACAACCTGGTCCACAGCCATTTTCTGCCCTACGTGCCAACGACCACGGCCAGCACGGCAACGGCCACGAATGCCATCGCAACGTATGCTGCCTCGGCCACGCCCTCGCCCACGCCCACGCCACCGCCCTCGGCGGGTCACCAATTGCCAATGGGCCATGCCAATGCCACCAGCACCACGAGCACCGCCAACACCACCACCACCACCACCACGTATGTGTCCCCGGCGGGAATAGCACCAGCCTGTGGTCGGACCAACAAGTTCTAGGGTTCCGGATCTCTAGATCACCACGCTGTACACATAGATACTCGTGCATATCCGTGTGTGTCCGTAAACGTATCACAACCAAACCGCTAAAAAAACAAACGCATCCATATCAGGGTCCAAAGAGGTAGGCAGCCCAGAAAGCGAACCACACCCACTCCCAAGCAATACAGTGTAGTGTACTCGTAAAGTTGATGTCTTGTCTAGCGAAAGTTGTGTCCAAACAGTTGTACTCGTATCCGTAAAAGTATCTGTGCACTGCGGGAAATTACGTTGGCTGCAATCAGAAATATTAGTCTAAATAGAGAATTAACGTAATTAAATCATTTGTAAATTCTTTAAGCTTTAGTTTTGAAATATACATAGATATACCTGATTGTCTAGCGTCTTTTCCCCCAGTGTACGCGTAGTCATTGTTCTCGTTGTTGTTCTTTTTGGCTCGAAGTGTTGTTACCCTAGTCTTAATCTGTAGTCAAGAGTTGCGGTTAACCTGTATGTAAAACTACTACTGCTCCAACTTCCACCACTCCTTAGAAGACACACACAGATACAAAAGCAGACTCAGATGCAGACACAAAGCGCTACAGATACAATGATAAACGATCGTAGATACTCGTACCAAAGAATACCTCATCGAATCTTTCTCTTTTTCCAACCAACTTATCCATGCAGCATCCCATTTTGAGTTCCGTTTCCGCTTTGGTTTCTTTCCTTTCTAGCACGGCTATCTATAGTTTCCTTAACTGGCTTCCTTAAGATATATCATTTTTACAGTACGGCATGCGATCGCATAAGTGTTTTCTCCTATAAGATCTTCATACAAAAAAAAAAAAACAAGCTATAGGAAAAACTCCTTCGATCGCCTGCTGTTCATAGAATATGCCACGTAGAACGAAGGACTCCTTCGAACTCGAAGTCGAGTGTCGGGATCCCGTTGACCACATTGCTGTTGTCCTGTGAAGCCAACGATAACTTCCCTTCAGCCGGTTATCCGAGTAGCGAGTAGCTGAGCCCGTAATCCACCAGATACTCATCCCTTTCCTTTGCACGGACATCTAACCCGCAGGCTCCCATTCCGAGTCGCATGGCAGCAATGCATCCGCAGCCTCGGTGCGCTCCAACCGCAGCAACTCGGTGGCTCCCGGCAAGGTCGTCCACCATGAGCGCCACGGATCCGCCCATCGCCAGCACCACCCACATGGCCACCAGCCGAAGGAGCAGCCGCAGTCGCCGCAGTCGCAGGACCAGTCGCTGATCACCAACATCACCACGAATCCGGTGGCCGAGAGCGTTACCGTCGAGATCATCGAGCCGGGTCAGAAGTAAGGGAACAGGATGGCTACTTCGAGCACAAAGCTTGATTTTGCATTGGAAAGATTAACTGGCTAACTCTCTGACACACGACAACAGGATACGAAATGCAGCACAAACTATAGGAAGATTTAGTCACGGTATATGCACGCGATAATAAGGCGGGCACGCTCCCAAAAGGGGCGTGGCACCGGTGAACAAAACACAAAAAAAAAATCGAATTACACATGGAGGCCATTGTTCGACTCTTTTTGACAAAGAACATTTTTGCGATTAATGGAAATTTTTTAACCAAAACAATTATATACTTACTATATGAATATGGAGCGTGTAAAACAAAACACACACACGCACACATACACCCAGAACAATGCTAAATGCTAAATAATTACGTACGACTACACCGTAAAAAAAATAATTGAAAAAAACCTTGCATAACAAATTCATACTACTCTTTTTTTCAACCAAAAAAAAAAAACACAAAAACCAAATACAAAGAAGAAAAAAAACGATGCAACCGATAAGGGAAACTTTACTTATTTAAATAACATATTGTAATGCAGTTATATAACTAAGCTTTGGGTTAAAGGCTTTAAGGATTTAAGGATTTAAAACACAGGAATAGGAAAACAGAGAATTCACAGCGTAGGGAAACTAGGGCATGATCTCAATCGTAGTGTTCTTTAGCCAGCCATCGGAGGCACTGCATCGTGGCCGCAGATGCGTTTAATTGGCCGAAACCAAATGCAAACCGCTGATACAACGCCTTATCTATATACTAATATTATAGATCCAATTGCCGCTCTAGCTCCCACATATGGATATTATTACCCAGAGTCGATGAGAAACCAAGTTGAAGAAATATTTAACAACCTCGGGACCATATTTTATAATCAAAATATGCGTTTCATTGCGAAGCACGCACGTTCACCTTATACTTATCCTCGTTTCTTTTGGCATTAGCTTTTCGTTCCCGAACAGAATTGGGTTCGGATGTAAAGAAAGGAGTACCTATACTTTATATCAATTAGCTGAGCAAATTTTAGGGAACTCACTCACAACATGATATTAAGCATAACGACTACACACAAACTCGCCGAGAGTTCAAAATCTAAATTGACTTCCAGTTGACGGTATTGATTTCACACCTAAGTTTCAACTTTTAAGCAACGTAGACTTTCTGCTGATTTACACACACCGCACATTGCTGGTCGGGCCGAGGATTTTCGGGCAGTGCATTGGGCTAGCCGAAAATAGGGGAAGATTTGCGGGTCTGTCCAATGCAAAGGTCGAATGGTACATAGGCTGCAGATCACCAGTTTATAGCCATAGTAGGAATAGAAATCGATATTGATAAGGTTTAGTTGTTGCCCCCAAACAAAACTGACAGACGATTCTCATTTGCTTTTGTGCTCAATCAAAGAAGCTTAACTGTGAGAATACCAAAATGAATACAAGATACAAATAAACGTAGAGCGAAAAAATCTTAAAGTTGCTTGAGAACCTCTAGCTAAACAATTACAATTAGAATGACGAGGAGAAAACTTATGGAAAATACCAAAAAACAAAAAAAAAAAAAACGAAAACAATTTTATTAAAGCATCGAATTTTTCTTAAAACAAAACGAGCAAACAAACAATCTTATTTCTAGGACAACCAAATCTAGTTACTTATTTACATTCTAACGGGCATTCAGAAAACAATTTAGGCTTTGGAATTTGGGGAAGAATTTCAAGGTCTAACTTTGTTTTACCAAAACCGCAAGACACTTACATCTAAGCACCAAAGATCTAGAGTATATTACAACTAATTATAAAGAGAATATAAAATAAATGAATCACTGATTTTTCTATTTACATCAAATATTGTTGAAGGCAGACTTTAAGCGAATTTTAAATAAGCTACGAGGAGAATATTTTAAAACCAATTATATACATACATAAATATGCTTTATTTACTTTAATATTTACATTATACACAACCACATCCAACTATATATGAACTTGTATTAAAGTTTCGTGGAAAACTGCTACCAAACCGAATGCGATAATTCATTTACACTCTACCAAGAAAAACAACAACAATTTTATATAAGAAGCGAAATCGAAATCGAAATCTTGTAATGCTAATATTATACATATAGAATCAAACGCCATTATCGCACATCTAAGCCATACAAATCGAAACTAAAGTCAAGTGAAGAGACAACCTAAATCTTTAAGCCTAGACGAGAAGCAACTTATAGAGTTTAACATTTCGATTTTCATGTGACTTGTAACTACAAACAAAACAAAACAAAAAACCAAACCAAAAGGATACTAGAAAGGATCGTAGTTATAGAGAGCGAATCAAAGCCAGACAGTACGAGTAGCAAAATATAGACGATGGTAATGTAATCTTAACCTACAAGACAAATTGCTTTTTCAAATTCCAGAAGGCAAACGATCGATCGAGTATATTATGAACTACATATAAAGTATATACATATATATAACTATATTTAAAGATCAGTTCACTATAATAAAGTCTATATTACCATACCTACGAACGAAAACCACTCCACCCCGGTGTACCAATTGATTCCCCCACCCAGCAGTCTTTCACAGCGTCGTCCCCTTGTAGCCCAGATCCAGCACGGATCCCTGATCCTCCGACTTCCGGCCCAGCACCCTCTTCCGGTAGCTCTGCTCCGCCAGGTGGCGCAGGTGCTGCGCAGTTCCCACGCCCGTCTTCTCCACGAAGCGGTGCAGGTAGCCGTGCCGGTTGTGTAGCAGCTCGTGCGGATGCCCCAGCTCCACCACACGGCCCATGTCCACCACCATCACCCGGTCGTTGTCCATAACGGTGTGCAGCCGATGGGCGATGGTCAGCACGGTGCAGTGGGCGAACTTGGTGTGGATCGCCTCCTGGATGAGATTGTCGGTCCTGCAGGGCAAAGATGAGAACGAAACGTTGTAATACATCAAAAACCAACTACTAAGTGAAATATATATCAATAAACATTTGGGGTAAATAAACTCTGCACTCATTAAAAGTTCTAGATCCAGATAGTTTCGATTGTTGAATCAAAATACTACGGCACTATTAATATTTTAAGCATCCTGGTCTTATCAGAAACACGTTTTCAACTGTCACGCAGAAAGAACAAGGTCGGTTTCACATTCACCATTCTACGTCGTTTTCAATGCGAATTTCCAACTTCATTGACAAATTATAAAGATCATTGATCAACATCAGCTGATTTTGAAGCGAAAGTGATTGATTTTGATTTTTCGTTTGTCACTCCCGACGTCGCTCGTTTTGATCTTTCAAACCGCAACAAACCGTCGGAATTAAACCATCAATCAAACTTTCTGCGTTCTGCCTCAAATTTGCTTTCAGTCAGCTGATCTTCGTCATGAATTCGATTTAATAGACTTACTCGGGATCCACGTTTGCTGTGGCTTCGTCCATGATGAGTATTTTGTTCTGGCGCAGAAGGGCTCTGGCCAGACAGACCAGCTGCCTCTGGCCCATGCTGAAGTTGGCCCCGCAGTCGTGGAGCCTGCAGTTGATGCCATCCTTCAGATTCGACACGAACTCCTTGAGCTTGACGGCCTCCAGGGCCAGCCACAGTTCCTCGTCCGTCTTCTCCTCGAAGGGATCGAGGTTGAAGCGGAGGGATCCCGAGAAGAGCACCGGGTCCTGCGGTATGATCGATATCCTACGTCTCAGATCGTGCAGGCCCAGCTGGGATGTCTCGAAGCCATCGATGCTGATGTGTCCATTGATGTGAGCCAACCGAAAGAGGGCATGGACAATGGAAGACTTACCCGCCGCCGTATGTCCCACAATGCCGATCTTCTCCTCGCCACGGATGGTGAAGGTGAGACCTTTGAGGATGTAGGGGCCGTGATTACTATAGCGCAGACGCAGATCCCTGAAGTCCAGCTGCCCTCCACTGGGCCAGTGCTTCGGCAGATTGACGGATTCCTCCGTTTCGTAGGCAGGTTCCGATGGTATGTTCACATACTCCATCACCCGCTCCACGCTGGTCATCATGTTCTCCAGCTCGACGGTTTGTCGCATTCCCGCCTGGCACATGAGCACCAATTTCATGGACTGTGTGATAGCCAGACCCACATCTCCGCTGTAGTATCCTCTGTGCTTGTCGAAGAGCAGGAAACTGAATGTCACCGCCAGGATGTACAGCACGCAGATAAGGTCCGTCCAGAAGGCGAAGGCCCGGTTAATGCTCACATGAAGGTACAGAGCAGAGGTATTCTCGTTCTGGTAGTAGTGGAAGTCCCGCTCCATGTACTTGGTGCCATTCAGAGCACGGATGGTGGCCAATCCCTTGAAGGTGGCATTTGTGTGGGAGTAGATGGGACTGCGAGCTGGAAGAGATTGGATTAGTCACTAGACTTGAGCAGTACGCCAAGGCTACTCACATATAGTTTCTATGCGCTTTAAACTCCGGCTAGCTCCTATATAGAGACACCTACAGCCGTACAACAGTGCCACCACCACGGTGGCCGGTATGAGGAGCCAAATATTCGCCGTGCTGACCACGGCGAGCACCGCCAGAGCATTCACAGCAAATTCAATGGAGTCCATCATAGCCTGCGGCAGATTGACATCGATGGCCAGAACGTCGCTGGAGAAACGATTCAAAATCCGGCCGGAGGTGGCCAGCGTGAAGAAGTGCATGAAGGCTCGGATGACTCCTTGGAAGAGCTGGTCGTGGATGCGCAACGATATCCGCAGGGTCATCATAAAGAAGCCAAAGGTGCGGAGCACGTAGAAGATGAGGGTGCAGAGGATGAGGAACGTGTAGAGGATCATCATGCGCAGTCGAGTTCTATGATACTCCGGAATGGGCTCGTGCTGATTGGGCTCCGTCTCCTCCCAAGTTGCCCTGCAGAAATATAGAAATTCGTCCTTTAAATTATGAAATCAATATTGTCAATAAAAAATAATATATACATATAACCAAAACAGAGCCTTATCTTGTGCTTTGATTACGTGCACATTTTAATCAACAAACAATCCAAGGTATTCCCCGAAAGATTCAATTGAACATGAAATCAGTCTGGGTGTTGTGGAGCCCAGACTTCCTATTTTCACCTTCTGATACTGAAATATAACCATATAACATCTGGCGTCGAGATAGTGAGCTGTGTCCCATCTGTGCGGAAATTCGGGCAAAATTTATTGCAATCAACAAGTGGAACACGCTTTTATCATGTAGTGCCATTAAACACGTCGCAAAATCAGACTGACTCATCTCACAACAAGGTTAGTCATTTAAGCCGAAAATAACTGCTGGGCATTCCACTTACCACTTGGACAGGAAAATATCCATGGTTGCCTCGGATGAACGGGCCACGACGAACATCAGCAGGATGAGCACCACGACCAATGGATGTCCCAGCACCTTGAAGTACTCTTTGTATGTTTGCAGCTTCACAGATCCTATTTGCTGCTGCTCTTTGAACTGCTGCTCTATCTCGTGCCGATCCATATGCTCCTCCTGGGACAGAGATTTCCTTGGCTCGGGCTCCTCGTAGACACTATCCGTTCGCATGGCCCGCAACTTGGCCACCTCCACATCATTGGCCACCGACATCCTGAATCGAATCAGCTTCTTGAGGGCATCATAGTGCCCCTGAACAGAGATCCGACCACCCTCGAGCAGGACCAAATGATCCACGTGTCTGAGCAGCTGAACACGATGGGTGACCAGAATGCGAATCTTCTTGGACAGGAACTCGTTGAGACACCGATCCAGGAGCATCTTGCTCACATGAGAGTCCACGGCGGATAGTGGATCGTCCAGGAGGTAGATATCCGCCTTCCGGTAGACAGCCCGCGCCAGACTAACACGAGCCTTTTGACCGCCACTCAGGCTGGCACCACCTTCACCCACCCTGGTGCTATCGCCCAGGGGCAGTTGTTCCACGTCCCTGTCAAGATGGCAAACTCGCAGGACCTCCAGATAACGCTGCTCATCGTACGGTTCCGTAAAGAGGATATTATCTCGCAGACTGCCCCGGAGTAACCAGGGTTCTTGGGGAGCATAGCTAAGGACTCCATTGACTTCCACACTGCCACTGATAATATCCAGTTCACCGAGGATCACTTGTAGAAGGGTGCTCTTTCCCGCACCCACGGTTCCCACGATTCCCACAAATTGCTGATCCTGGGCCTGAAAACTCACATCCTCGATGTGGCGATGGCGTTTCTCCTGCTTCTTCTGATCCCAACTCGCAGAAAGTTTATGGACCGTAATGCTCTTTACTTCGGCCTTGGGTTTGTGGGTGCGTCCGAAGAAGTTGCCGTGCTCCGGATTATCCTCCGCCTCCTTAAAGTTGTGCACTCCACCATCAGCGGGATTCTCGTGCTGGAAGAGAAAGTCCTTCACGCGATTCGCCACCACAAAGGTCTCCACCCACATGTTGATGGCCAGCGGCCAGGAGTGGAGCAAGGAATCGTTTAGGTGATCATAATAACTGGCGACTATAAACACCTTCTGCGAGGTGACTATGTCGCCCGTGAAGACATAGGTAACCAGGGAGAGGAAGAGGGACAGCTTGGAGATCATCCCTGTACACTGTAGTCCTGCGTATATGTAGGTGGACCCCCTTATGGAGTCCATTTCCTCCTTTCTCACTTTGCCTATCAGCTTGGCGAAGGACTTCTCCCAGGCGTACATCTTGATAAGCTGCATGGCGGCGATGATCTCGTTCATCAGCTTCACCCTTTCATCTCCCACATCCGCCGAACTCCTCTTGTACCGCGCTATTGCCCGTGCAGCCCAGGCTTGGAGCGGGATGAAGGCCACGATGGTGCCCAGTCCAACAACCGCTGGCCATCCAATCAGTTGGTATATGATGTAGACGAAGACCACGCCCTCCAAAGGACCGCGCCACAGTTCGTGGAAACAGTAGAAGGACTCGTTGAAGGTGGGCAGATCGGTGGCCATCAGGGATATGGCATAGCCACTCACTCCGCTGTTGTCAGCCGCCACCGAGACCCGGAGGAACTTCCGGTAGACGAGTCCCGCGCAGGCCAAACGGACGCGAGAGCCTACTCTGAACAGGTATTTCATAAAGGGGTGGAAGAAGAGTCCAGAGATGAGGGAGCAAAGCACCACGCCCATGGCGTACAAGTAGGCCGAGTGCTTTGTGATCTTCCCCGTGCTCTCCGAGAAGAAGGACACCAAGCCGCCCAACATCAAGGGCTGCGTTGTGCTGGGGATTTATAAATAAAATAGTCCATTTCAAGATTCATTTTCCTGCCCACCACATAGTACTTACTGCACTGCTATGGCCATGATGGAGTACACGATGCTCGCCGGCACAAAGCTCCAGCCGTAGGCCTTGAATATCATGCGCAGGACGTTGGGCTTGGACCGCTTGAGCTCCTGCTCCCAGTGGCCAAGCAGGAACGAGGACACCTGGGTGCTCTCGAGACTGGGCTCGGTCTCGTAGAGATCCGATGGATCCAGATTCCGTTGCAGTCCCTTGACGAGAATCTCGCGCGTCCAGCTGGAAGGATAGAGGGAGCACAGGGCGAGGGAACTGGTTATTGACGGACATGACAGGTGTCGCCGGGCTGTCGCGGATTCTTTTATCGCTCTTCAAAGGAATCAAACGAATTCGCTCGCGCCGTAAATTTCGAGTGACGGCCAAGGTGCGGTGCCCATAAATACTGATCATGATGGGCAGTCCGTCAGCTGGAAAGGTCTATATCTTATCAGCAGGACTTCAAGAGGGGTCAGCTCACGAAATAAGTTAACTTGATCGACCGGAGTGCTTCTCACCACCTCGTTATTTTAGAAACATTACGTATGACGATTTAAATATTACGTATACGCAGGATTGGCACTCGCTTTCACTCACATAAAGAACCATTTGGAAAAGAAGTTGGCCTTTGTCACTGGATTCGGCTGGCGCTGCTCATGGACCGCACTCATTATTATTCGAATTTGGCCGCCGTGTACATATATAGTATACTAGCTATACTAGCGAATCCGCGATCATTAATAATATCACATATATTTGGAACGTATTTTAGATCCTTGACACGATTCAAGGCACTCGCGTGCGATTCTTGCGCCGCTTCACTCGCCACTGACTGCTGCTCGTTCGGGCATTTCAATTTTAACTAACCACTAGCCACTACGCCGTGCTCGGGAATCATCGCTGTAAATCAATGATCCGCCCTATCGGCCAGGGGCAGACCAGTTTTATCTTAATGCCCACTGACAGCCACCCATCAGTCGACATCGGAGCAGAAGCAGACGATGCAGCAACTCTGGCCACGATTTTTGCCTAAGTGGCTTTCGCTGTTGTTTGCGAGAGTTTTTGGCCGCGGTCGGGATATCCCGGTCCCGGTGGGCAGTGCTCCGGTGCGGTGCTACGGGCAACGGTGGACCCTAGCCGGTATCTTATCGTAATCACAGCTACCGTGTAGACTTACTTTGATTACACTTTTCAGCAATTGACAATTTTAATTGGAGCTACGGACGGGTTCATCCTTATCGATCCACGCATGATTCACTCTGATCTTGACAGGCATGGCCAAGAGTTTAGTTCAATTCCAACCAGTCGATGAATTCACATACTGAAAATGGATTATTCTTTATGTATATTAGAAGAAGGATATTGAACTGTTAAAAAATATATTATCTGTATTTCCCAAACAAAAGTGCTCATCAATGGGTTAATGCGCCGATAATCGCATGTTGAAGATGAAAGGCGAGTGCCGCCGAGAAGGTGATTAAAACACTTCACTCTTTTGTTTCATTTGTAAGTAATAATTCTCAGGCACTTTATTGAGATTGTACGTATCTATAAGTACGATGTGGTAATCCTACATTAGCTACATATTTTAAAAAAGTACCTAAATCACTATTTGTCTTCGTTTAATTGAACTTGCTCTGATTTGTGCACGGCGTTTGCGAATTGCTTTCGATAGGTTTGCCAATTGAACACATGACGTACAAAACATAGGTGATACATATACATTACTCAGTACGCTATGGAACATATACATACATAAATTCGTGGCGATAATCAAGCTTACAAATATTCCGTAAGTACAAGGCAATAGGTATTTCGTTAGCTTTAAGTACAACTTTGCTATGTACATAATACTTTCAGTTCTTATGATCTAAACCTTAAGCAAATCTACAAGTAGATGAGTGTGCGTCTCGGTCACTGGGTCTTCTCCTCCATCGCAAGGGTGATGTTCAAGTCCTCGGCGGCCGTATCATCTCCCAGGATCTGCTTGCTGTAACTTTGCTCCGCAGCCTGTTGCAGGGCAAAGGAGGTGGCTGCGCCCGTGTTGTCCACCAGCTGGCGAAGGTATCCTCCAGTGCGCTGCAGCAGCTCGTACGGATGCCCCAGCTCGCGTACCTCGCCGGCATCCATGACTAGCACACGGTCACTGTCCATCACGGTGTGTAATCGATGGGCTATAGTCAATACAGTGCAGTGCGCAAACTTGGAGCGAATGGTCTGTTGGATAAGCTTGTCGGTTCTGCAAGGGTTATAAAAATTTATATACTATATACAAATAAACTTCTTTATCTCCGTTACTTACTCTGGATCAACGTTGGCTGTAGCCTCGTCCATAATCAGTATTTTATTGTGCCTTAGGATGGCTCTCGCCAGGCACACTAACTGCCTCTGGCCCACGCTAAAGTTGGAACCCCCGTCGTACATACGGCAGTTCAGTCCACCAATTAAAGTTGACACGTAGGAACGCAACTCCACATCGCCCAGAGCCTTCCACATCTCCTCGTCCGAACGCTCGTCCATGGGATCCAAGTTGTAGCGCAAAGTGCCGGAAAACAAAACCGGATCTTGGGGTATGATTGAAACCTGACTGCGCAGATCGTGCAAGCCTATATGCTCAATGTCCACGTCATCAATGCGGATCATACCCTCGTTGCAGGCCAAACGGAAGATGGACTGGATGATGGACGATTTACCGGCGCCAGTGCGCCCCACAATTCCTATTTTTTCGCGCGGTTCTATAGTGAAGTTAAGATCCTTTAACACGGGTGCTTCTTTGGGTGAGTAACGCAACTTGAAGTTTATGAACTCGATGCGTCCCTTGCTGGGCCACTCGCTCTTTGGCTTGAATTTCTCCGGCGTCTCCAGAAGTGCCTCCGACGGCTGTTCCGTATACTCGAGCACTCGCTCTACACTGGTCATCTGGTTTTCCAGCTCCGCTGTCTGCCGCATGCCCCACTGGCACATTCCAGTCATCGTGGTGGAGTGCAAAATGGCCAATCCCACGTCGCCGCTGTCGAACTCGTCCTTAAGCAGCAGAAAGCTGAATGTTACCGCCGTCATATAGACGATACACAGCACGTCTGACCACAAGGCAAAGGCACGAGTGCAGGAAAGGAAGAGAAACCAGGCGGAGGTGTTGGTGTTCTGGTACTCATGGAACTCCTGCTCCAAGGCGCTTTGGGCCTGCAAAGCGCGTATGGTGGTGAGACCCTGGAAGGTTTGGTTAGTCAGCGAGAAAACAGGACTGCGAGCTGGAAAAAAAAGAAATGCAAAAAAGGGCTTTAGGTTTTTGAACTCATCAAAAATTGGAAATATAACAAAAATATGACTATTTGCCAATTCTAATAAAACCTTACTGTTGTACTGAGCCGCAATTACACAATTCATACTTACATATAGACTCCAAGCGCTTAACACTGCGACTGGTGTTTACGTAGAGGTAGCGTATCATGCCCAGAATAACACCAATGATGGCAGCTGGAATCAGGAGCCAATAGTTTGCAATCGCCACAATAATGACAACGCCAGAAACATCGATAATGAAGGCGAGGCAGTCCAGCAGTGTGTGCGGCAGATCCGTATCCACTGTCCTTATATCCTTGGAGAAGCGATTCAGAATTCGTCCTGAGGAGTTCGTATTGAAGAAGTACATGCTGGCCCGAGTGATTCCCCGGAAGAGCCTGTCGTGCAGGTGCAGAGAGATGCGCAGGCACATTTTGAAGAAGCCAAAGGTGCGAATCAGGTAGACTATCAGTGTGGCGCCCAGTATGGTGGCATAGAAGAGTACAAGCTCCTGACGAATGCCTGCCTGGATATCGCTAGCTAATAAAGGCGCTATATATGGATCCGTGGCATTAATCGGCAGCGTATCATTGGCAATCGTCGTGTCGGTTTCGTTTAGTAGCGTTGTAGTGCGATTAACAGCTATTTGCTCTTCCCAAATGACCCTGGAATATGCGTTTATTAATTAGTAATAGAAATCCAAAATGAATTTTTAAATAGTTTACCATCTAGACAAGAAGTAATCCACTCCGGTTAACATAATCCTGGCGCAGACGAACAAAGAAATAACAATGCCCAACAAAAAGGTACTATCCAAGGCTTTGATGTATGAGGCGTAGACGTGCATTTTGATGGAACCCACAGTTTGCTGCTCCTGGTTGACGTCCTCTACATGCTCGTCCGGTCGAAGCAGCTGGTTGTGCTGATGCTCCATGCTCTTCTCGGAATCGCTACGAGACAAATAGCTGCTGACACTGTGAGTATCGATGCCGCTCTCGTCGTGCTGCGTCTGCTCTAGGAATTGAAACTGGCGGGAGCGCTGGAGTTCCTGGTAGCTGCCCTGGGCCATAATCTTTCCGGACCCCATCAACAGCAGGTGCTCCACATCGAACAGATATTGCACCTGATGGGTGACTAGAATTCTAATCTTGTTGGACAGAAAGTCGCGTATACAGCGATCGAAGATGTGCTTGCCAACGTGGGTATCCACAGCAGACAGAGGGTCATCCAGAAGATATATGTCCGCCTTGCGGTAGACTGCTCGAGCTAAACTCACTCGCGCCTTTTGCCCACCACTGAGACTCACTCCTCGCTCTCCAACCACTGTCAAATCTCCGCGAGGCAACAACTCCATATCCCGCTCCAAGCCACACACCTTCACCACCTTCTTGTACCGTCTCTCGTTGTAATCCTCAACAAAAACAATGTTGTCTCGAATAGTTCCCTCGAAGACCCAGCTTTCCTGTGAGGCATACGAGATCTTGCCGTGGACCATGGCTTCACCCTTATCGATGCCGACTTCGCCAAGCAGGACGTTCAAAAAGCTGGACTTGCCGGCACCCACAGGTCCAACGACAGCAGCCAGAGTTTGGTCCTTTATGTCCGTGCTAAAGTCCTCGATGGCACAGTTGGCATGACCATCACTGGTGTCCCAGGAAGCAGATACATTTTTAAGCACCACACATTTTTTCGTTGCCTCCGGATCATAATCCCTTAGACGATTGTGGTGGACTTGGCCATTGGACAGCAAGGAACCGTTTAACTCTACGTTCTTTTGTTTGTCCTTTTTGCTGATTTTGCGCTTGTTTTTGCCTGTTTGTTGATTTGCTTCCAAGTTTATGGGCACCTCCGCTTTGTCTCCGTCTAGTAGAAAATCTTTGCAACGTTTCGCCGAGACCAAGGCCTCGGCAATAAACGTGATAGACATAGGCCAAAAGGTTACCATAGAATCGTTAAGCATGTTGAAATAGGATGAAACTGTGTAAACCTTTTGGGCGGTCAAGGGATCACCAAGGTAAACGTAGGAGCAGAGGGCCAGGAACACAGATAGCGGCGATATCATGGAGGTGCAACCAAGAGCGGCATGGATGTAGGCAGTGCCTCGAATGGCCTTCACCTCCTTGAGGCGAACTTCGGCGATGACCCGGGCAAAGCTTTTCTCCCACGCATACATCTTGATCACCTGAATGCCCTGGATGATCTCGTTCATCAGCTTGACACGCATATCCGTTCGCTCTGCCGTCATTTGGCGATAGTAGGCGGCTTTCTTGGCTGCCCACGCTTGCAGTGGGATAAAGCTGAGCATAAAGGACACACCGATCACAGCCGATATACCGATTTCACGGTACATGAGAAAGCCAATCAGTATCGACTCCATCGGCCCTTTCCATGTATCATGAAGGAAACACAGCGCCACGTCGAAGCGCCCAAGGTCGTTGGACAAAATATTGATTGCTCTTCCTCGCAGACCATCGTTACTGCTGCTCTTCGAGACCTGCAGGACCTTGCGGTAGATGAGACCCGAAAGGGCCAACCGCAGCTTGGTGCCCACTTGAAATATGTAGAAGATGAAAGGGTGGAACGTTATCACAGGCACCAGCATGCAAATCACAATTCCCATGGCATACAAATATGCTGTGTTTTCACTGATATCCGTCTGATTTGTGGCAAAGTAACCGACCAGACCGCCCAGGAATAGCGGCATGAGAGATCTGAACGAACAAAAAGTAAATGGGATTAGCACGGGAGTTAAATTAGCATCCGTTTCTACCTACTTGCAAATCGTTTCGCTTATGGAGAACGCCAGCCCCATGGGCACGAAAATCTTGCCATATGCTCGAAGGATCATCCTCACCACACTGGGATTACTTCGTTTTAGCTCATCCTCCCACAGTTCCGCAAATTTGTTCGTCACTCTTTCACTATCCAGGGTCTTTCTATGTTGATACAGCTCCTCGTCCGTCAGCGGTCCCTGGAGGCCTCGCTTGAACAGGTCTCGCATCCACCTGAAAGATTAAAAGGTCAGAGTAGTAACACAGAAACCTACAGTATAACTACTTTAAAGCACTTAAATCCTGATATCCTTATCTTAGTTTAATTGCAATTAAACTAAAGGCGCACATGTTAAGGCTTACGATGGCAATACAGTAGTACTACAGAAGACCTTTAAATGTTCTGATAATGAGTGAGACAAGGTCATATTCGGTTGTTAGGCCCTAAGATTTTATACGATTTCCTACTCTTTATTGGTGTTTGATTAAGTAAAGTCTATGTAACGAAGACCCCAATTTAGATACAGTAGGCGCTATTTTGCTTAAGGGAACTCCTCTGATAAAACATAGACAAGGCCTGCAAGCGACATCATTTTCTTGGGAATTTCGTCAGTCCAAGATTTGCGAAAACCCCCGGAGGCATTGTTTGATTACATTTTAATAAAACGCTTGTACGTGTGTAGACACTTGCACATATCTATATATGCATGTATAGTGTGGAAACTGGGTAGTAAGACAGTATAAATGTTAATTTGAATGTTCAGTAATGTTGCTTATTCCATGTCAGCAGATTATCGTCCAAATTAACTAACAATAAAATTATGAATGTAGACATGTAGTATTTGTGAACATCAACACCAAATGGGCGTTAATTGATTCGCGTTAATCATTTGAATATTGGATCTATGGGCGACTCGATTCTATCGAGGCAAAATACAGGTTATAAAAATCCAAATTGGTTTACAGACTTTGTTGTCTTAAAATCACCATAAACTCGGATCGGAATCGTACGCTCAGGGTACGCAAAACTAAGACCAATTGATTCAGTCTTCTGACGAATTACTTTTCTTTATGTACCTACTGAAAAATCATGAGAAAACGGGCAATCGAACTCCACGATCTTAAATTAAAACCGCGCTCATGTGACGGCCCTGCCTGGAATCGCTAAGACTTTTTCATAAATTACAATTCAGTCTTATTGTGTACATACATTGTAAATTGTCTAGCCGTAGAGCGAACATTTGAATATTCGTAGTAAATGTGACATTGAATAGTGAATTAAAATTTCAGCCTTATCAGCTCTAGTCAGACTATGAACGCTTTGTTTATTGGAGGAAATCGTAATAAACCCCTGGTGCCAGATCCATCTGGTTGCAATTGGCAAGCGTTCATTGTCGACGCCAGATAAAGATGTAACCTTGTGGCCCGCGGTGACATTTAATAAAACTGTGCCATCGAATTGCCATTCTCATTATAACGGGAACCTTATCAAGCACACCAAACTTATCGGTCCAAAAAGGCTAATACAACTAAACTAATTATACGATAGGTGCTGCCCTGATACGAACCTGATACTACAATATGGTGAGAACACGTGCTACAGAATAGTACATTTGATTTACCGTAAGTGATATTCTCATGACTAATACAGGAGTGACTCCAAGTCTGTTTTCATGTTTTGATTAATTCTACATATCCACACGTTTGTAGTTAAACTCACCAGAAGCTCCATTGTGAGAAGAAGTTGGCTTTGGTGAAGGGATTCTTTGGGCGCACCACCTTCCTCCTGGTGCGGTTCATAACTTTGGGATGGGTACTGGTTCTAAGGTGGCCGGGATCGGGGGTTTACCGTTACGTTGCGGCACTGATTCACTGGCTTTCTCCGCTCCACTCCCCCCTGTCCAACGCTCTCCTGTCGAATTGGATGTTGAAAATCAATAATGCATAGCCGGCAACAACAAATCGGTTTGTCGCTTTCGGTTTATACAATGTACATAGCTATGTACAAATTTGTTGTCTAGGTCGAGGTCAGCAGTGATTTATCCACCGTTATCCACATTTACCGTTATTTGCGCGAGCAGCAGTAACAAAGAACTGGCTACTGCGTCGGAGATGAGTTGTAATTTTGCCGGGTTTTTGGTATATATATTCGTTGTGCTATATGCTAATTAACAGACGTCTGGCACAACGTTCACAATCTGGTCAACACTAGGAGCTATGGGAATTTACACTAATATTACGCGAAATGAGCACCCGCACGGAACAACAAAAAAAACCTACTGAGCTGGGCTAAAGAAATAGCTCTTCATTTATACCCGAGCGCGAGAGAGTGCTCGCAGCGTTGCCACCTAGTCGCATTTTATACCCTTTAAAAGAAGAGTTAAGAGAGGTGTTCTGAGTCCGTCAAATTTTTTGTCACATGGTAATGGCATTTGTTTTCTACCTACTAAATAATCTTAAAAACAGATGACATATTCTTTTGAAATATGTAATCTTCAGAAGGTAAAAATAATATGTTAATTTGCGCTATGATCTGCATCTTCATAAGCAGTAGGAGGGCAAATAGTGAAGCACTGATTTCAACACGGTATCTCTAGGCCGACGCACCGTTGAAGTGCACTTGCTTTTCAGTGCTTGTCCACGGATAATAACAGTGATTTATATAGTGTTTGTATTTGTCCCTTCTTTGCAACGAAAGTGGTTGGAACCAGCCATAAAAGTTATAAACATATTGATCATTTACTTGTTGAATAATTGTTTGCAAATATCAAGTTCCCTTGGCAACGCACATGGGCATTTAGCTTAAAAACATATGATTTCCAAAGATCATTTTTTAACTGCATATACGATCATATGCTTATATTTATAATAATTGAATACCAACCCGATTCGATTGCAATTAACCATCTTAAAATCCAAACATAAGTTTACCTTGAGGCCACGGTGCACCAATCCCCTTTAAAAAACGGCCATGGTAGAGAGCGCTTCTACAAATTCAGAGAGACTGTGGGCAATTGCCGAGCGTTGTGAAATCACTTATTTATGTTTGAGAGGCGGATCTTTCGGCGGGTGGCGAAACAATCTTCTTGATCGAGTTCTAAGGAGATAAAAAATAGGTTGGCGACTACCACCATAAACCAAAGTAGACATTATTTACATCTAATATGATGACCATTTATTGTGTTATAATTAGGGATTAGCATTTCGTGTTCTTGCCGATTAGTTGTTCTCATGAAACGTAAGCAAGGTTGAAAATCGAACAGGATTCACTTAGATAATGACAAACAGCATGCCCATTTAGTCCTCGATGTACTCAAAGGGCTCTGGGGGCTCCGGCTCCTTTTCCTCGTCGTTCATCGGTCCAAATGCGGCAACTGGCTCAACGAGCTCCTGGTCCTCTGCTTTGCCAGTGTGCTGGAATACAATAATTCCACCGATAGTGACATCCTTCAGCGGCTCATACGACTGGCCATCAATAACGCTAAGGACCTTCAGTTGCTGGCGAAGAACGCGGGCGGGATTCTGCAGGATTTCGGAGGTCGGCTCTGGCTCCTTCTTCTCCTTCTTGTCCTTCTCCTTATCCTTATCCTTTTCGCTGCTGGTGCCAGCTGCCTCCTTTTCCTTATCCTCTTCCTTTTTCTTTTCCTTCTCATCCTTCTTCTTGGGTTTCTCATCCGTTACCATCTTCTCATCGGCCTTGGCTTCTTCGTCCTTCTTGACAGCAGCACCCTCCTTGCTGTCCTCGTCCACATCCATCTTCTCATCCTCTTTTTTGTCGGCATTCTCGCGTCTCTTCTGGCGGGCGGCAATGGACAGAACTGCGGTGGCCACCTTCTCGCGCTCCTCGCTCTTCTTCTCCTCCAGTGGGGCGGGATATGCGTATAACGAGGGCTTGGCCGCCGACTTGTACTCCATCTTGGGCATTTTCAGATCGGAGTTCAGGCCGATCACACAGGTGGGTGTGAAGGCAAGGGAAAGGGTGTGGGCCAGGGGGAACCAGTACCAGTACTGGGTGAAAGCCAGCATGCCCACCACTGCCTGCAGGTTGGTGTGTCCTGTACGGGACTGCAGGGACAGAGTAGCGTTTCGGCCACCAGCATCAATAATACCTGGAAATAGTCAATGCCTAATTAGAAAGATCTGGAAAGGACGATTACTAATTATAAATCAATTCCTACAAAAATACCTATAGTCGTTCGCTTAGTTAAAAATGGAATATTTATAATTTTGAGTATCTACTAATCTTATCTCGAAGCTTGGCGGGAAAACTACGGAAACCAATGTTTAATAGATGCAAATTAACAAACTAATTAGCTTTTCAATATAATTGCATAAATAACGAAAAGGGATCGTGTTATATTGCTTACCCTGAGCCAAAATGGCACCGTACTTCGCCATCACATCTTCGTGCTTGTTGCTAATGACCTCGGCGTACAGCTGACGGAAGAAGGTGGACTTGGGACAGCTCTGGTCCGTGTGCTGAATCAGGATCATGGCAGAGGCGATCAAAGCTCCCTGGCGCACAAAGTTGACCGGATCGAACTTCACCATTGGCTCCAGCAGGGCAATGGCCTCACGCAAACCTGTGCCGGCACAGGCGATACCAAGAGCCATTGCGGCTCCGTAACGAACGTGCGGGTTGTAGGACTCTGCCAGAAGGCTGACCACAGAGGGACACTGCTCCGGAGAGCGGAACAGGATGAAGCCGATGGCTGTCACAGCAGCACGTCGCACATCATCATTTACGTCGGAGACGGCCACGTGTAGCAGCTTGCGGATGGCCTTGTTGCTACCAGTACCATTGTAGGCCATAGCTATGGTGTACATTCCCGAGCGGCGCAACACAGGATCCTTGTCGGAAGACAGGCTGGTCACCAGGGGGTCGGCCTCCTCCAAACGAGAGAACATTGTGAGGGAGATGCCCACGGCTAGGCCGCGTAGGATCTTCTCGTGCTGCGTCTCCTGCGCATACGACACCATGTCCTCGATGGCCTGGGCGTTCTTGGAGCCCAGCATGACCATACCCATGGCAATGCCCGCCGCCTCTCCGGTAACCGCGTCATCCTGATACAAATTAAACTTCAGCTGCTCATACAGATCCTGGCGATGGGTGCCCATGCCAGCGAGACCTAGTCCCAGGCAGCCGCCATGACGCACATTCTCGTTTTGGGCATCCTTCAGCTGTTGCAGCAGGTAGTCTATAATGTTAGCTCCGTGATTCGCATGGATCAAGCCCAAAGCATAAAGGGCACCACCCTCAGAGTAACCAGAACTTGGACCGGCCTCCTTTGGCAGATAGCTCTGCATGAGAGCCAGGGAATCCTTCTCGTGACCCCGATGAATTACTCCAAGCGAAGCGGTTGCCGTCAGCTTGGCCCAATTCGTGGCCCTGGCCAGCCAGTCGAGGTTGTCGCGCAGGAATTGGTCGGAGGTGGTGCCGCTGTGCATGAAGGCGTTGGCAATAACAGTGGCTGTGTGGCAGATAGACACGCGGACCGCTTCCTTTGTGCCTCGAAGGACCTGCAAATCGGCGTGGTTGCTGCGGATGAGGAATTGGAGCTGTAGGTCGATGGAAACCTCGCCGGAGAGGATCGATATGAGCTTTTCAATGTTCTTCTGATGCAACTTTTCAACCTCGTTAAGGGAATCGATTGTGCGCTCTACTTTATCATCAGCTAGGTGAATAAAATGCGATTTATAAGTATTTTAAGGGACTGGATTAGAAAACCGGGTTTACCTGGCGTCTCCTCTGTGATATCCTCGTCAGACTTGGACTTGTCTCCCTCCGACTTGGCACCATCCTCGGAGGTGGTACCCTGGGGCTTAAATGTGCTGGGGAGGGCGGTTGGGATAGGAGCGGTGTTTTTGAGGTGCTGCAGCACATTGCCCAGAAACTCTTGCGTGGCCGACTCGTACAAATCAAAGGCAATCTGATAGGCCATCAGATTGTTTGTCTCCACCGAGGACCGTGTGAGGTTGTCCAGCATCTCGGCTACGGCGAAGGGGTCCTCCAGGAAGATGAGGCACTGACACATATTCACGTAGTCCGGCACACCCAGATCACGGTACAGACTGACCAGACAGCGCAGCACCTCATTGCGGAAGCCACGGTTCTGGATGAGGGACATGGTCACGTTGTAGGCGTAGGCCAGCATGCCACGCACATCGTCCGACTTCATGATAGCGTCCTTGAAGGTGTCCATGCGACGGGTCTCCAGAGCGATGCCCAGAGCCTGGCGGAACTGGTTGTCGTCCAGACAGCGCTGAATCATCCTGTTCACAATGCCCTCCAGCCGCTCGTCCACGACACTCGCCTCCTTAGGGTTCTCGATGAACTCCACCCGCTGGGCAATGTAGAAGTCGATGCACTTGGCAATGATGGTCTCCGTGTACTCATTGCGGGCATTCACGTCGAACAGATCACCAGCGCCCAGGGCGTACGTCAGAGCGTCCTCGAAGGAGCCCAGGTGATAGAACACCTTGGAGGCCACCATGCCAGCTAGCTTGTTTTCGGGGAAGCTGCGATCCTCGTGCAGCATCTCGATCTTCTCGATGGACTCCGAGATCTCCGGCCAGAACTCATCCACGATGTTGTCCAGCTTTTTGAGGGCGAACACCTTAAGATCCGGCATTGGCTCATCGAGTAGGGAAATTATCCCCGCGGCGGACGTAAGACTCATTTTCCAGCTGCGTTGTTTCCAGTCAAAAATATGTTCTACGGATTTTAAAGTGACGTATGTTCAACTTGGGCTCGAAAACTTTACGTTTGCTATGAAAACAAATCGTTCTTTTGCGTACTAACCAACAATTGCACCGTTTTAATTTTCAGTTTTCTTTTGTGCCGAAAAAATGCTAAATCACTCGGTAAGCAGACAGTGTTGGTAATGGTTGGTTGCTCGATGTCTTGCTATCGATGTGTACCGATGCATCGATATTGTTTGAGCCTCCCTCAGACAATTTAAAAATCGCTGTTAATTTTCTGTATGTTTAAATATGTATTGGACATCAAATTTTAACAAAATTGAAATGAAATGTAATACATTTGGAGCATAGTTTGAAATTAGTTGTGAGTGACCAGGTTGTTCTGTGTTGTGGTACCTTTTTGCCGCCTTCTTACCACCTCCACTTCTGGGCACACTGAGCATCGCATCTACAACAAAAAACGCGCGAAGGTTTGCGCAGAAAACGCAAAACACCGCCGCGACAACATCCTGGAGCAGCGGACCGCATCATACACAGCACAGTAAACAAACGAAAGATAATTGCACAACATGCTCTGCGAGGATCAGCACATGTCCGTGGAGAACACACCGCAGAAAGGCTCCGGCAGCCTGAATTCCTCAGCATCCTCCATTTCGATCGATGTGAAGCCCACCATGCAGAGCTGGGCCCAGGAGGTCCGCGCGGAGTTTGGCCACAGTGACGAGGTAAGTGAAGGTTGGCTGCTACGATCGGGAACACAATTAATTCTCTTGTTTGCACGTGCAGGCCTCCAGTTCCTTGAATAGCAGCGCTGCCAGCTGCGGTTCCTTGGCCAAAAAGGAGACAGCCGACGGTAATCTGGAGTCCAAAGATGGCGAGGGCCGGGAGATGGCATTTGAGTTCCTGGATGGCGTCAACGAGGTAAAGTTCGAGCGCCTGGTCAAGGAGGAGAAGCTAAAAACGCCCTACAAGCGCCGACACTCGTTCACGCCGCCCAGCAACGAGAACAGTCGCTCCAACAGTCCAAACAGCAGCAACTCCTCGGCCAACGGAGATGCAGCTGCGCCCAAAGGCGGCAACAATCCCCATTCGAGGAACTCAAAAAAGTCTGGCAACTTCCGCGCCCACAAGGAGGAGAAACGGGTGCGCCACAACAGCTACACGTCCTCCACCTCATCGTCATCCTCCTACACCGAAGCCGATCCCGCCATCCTAAGTCGCAGGCAGAAGCAAATAGATTACGGAAAGAATACTGCCGCCTACGAGCGCTATGTGGAAATGGTGCCAAAGGACGAGCGGACTCGCGATCATCCGCGCACCCCGAACAAGTATGGAAAGTACAGCCGCCGCGCCTTCGATGGGCTCGTGAAGATCTGGCGCAAAAGCCTCCACATCTATGATCCACCTACACAAGCGCGCGACACGGCCAAGGACAGTAATTCCGACTCGGATTCTGACTAGGATCGAATCTTGTTACCGGGCCGGGCTATGTTTTTCAAATATCGGGGGTTTAACTACTAATTTTTATTTCAAGTACAAAGTTAAAACTATGAATCAAACACGCATCTTCGAGTCACAAGGCCGTGTACGGGGAATTGTTACGCAGATGTTTTGTTGAATAAAATGGCGTCTTACAAGATCCTGGGTTTTCTGTCGTTTGCTACCTGAGGAAGTCCTTGGTGATTCGAAATTTTCCGGACCGCCGGCATTTTTACTGCGCGTGCTGTCCTTGTAATAACGTCTGCTCTTAACTAATTTTGATTTAGGGTAGAGTTATTGTGAAAAGAAAAGACAGGACTCACTTCTTTATTTTATGTTAATTTCTTTTTCTGCATCTTATTCTTATGTTTCTTATACTTGGTTTTAGAATATCGAATCCCATTGATATTTTTTTAAATATACAAACTGGCGAGAAAATAGCTAAAGCAGCACCCCCGTTTGCCAGTTGTTTGTTTTCACTGTGCATGTGCCACTCCAAACCATTTCACGAACTCCTCAAGTGCACACCACCAAACACAGATGTTTCTCAAGCCGTACAGACCCAAGAGCAGTGCTGCCCTCAAGGGATCCGATAGCAAGAAGTTCCGGCAGCGCGTGGAGGCGGCGTTCCCCCATGTGTCCGTGGATCAGCTGGTGCCGGCGAAGGCGGCGGTGACCCAGGTGAAGATCCTAACGCACGGCGGTGTTCAGAGCATGGTCTACTGCGTGGACAAGTTGCCTTTGTTCTTCGAGCTGGACGGCGGTCAACTTGTGCCCACCCTGTACACCCTGTGGATCGTTCCGGACATCCTGCCCTATTTCACCACCCACGAGGGTGTGTTACCCAAGCTGACGAACGGAGCGGATCTCATGCTGCCCGGAGTGGTGCCCCTGGGCGTGGGACTGAGCATGTACGGGCACTTCAAAAAGGGACAGTTGAGTGGGTATCTGCTTGGGATTCCCCAGGTAACGAGTATTGATCTCATTGTCTTTTTCAGTGGCCGTAAACCTCACAAACAACAAATCTGCGGTGGGCGTGGGCCAGTTGGCTCGCTCCAGCGATGAACTGTACATGTGCGGAGGTCACGGTGTGGCCATCAAGATGCTCCACCTCTTTGGGGACAAGCTCTGGTCGCATGAGCCCAGTCTGGTGCAGCAAATCCCGCTGGTCAAGACAAAGGCCTTGTCTGGCGAGGATTTCCCTGCTCTTGGGTCTGAGACGGAAAGGAGAAAGACCGCCAGCCCAGCTACTCCCGCTCCTGTGACCTTCGCTACGGTGGCCCAAACCGAGGAACTGGAAACGGAAACTGCTGCTCTGACCTTGGAAAGCCAGGAAGCTCCCGAGTCCGACGAAGAAGCCGTGGAGGAAGCCTCACCAGAACTTATACTCAAGAATGCCTTCCTCTCCGCCTTGAAAAACCATGGAAAGAAGCTGCCCCTGCCTCTGCTGACGAGCAATTTCTACAGACTCTATGTGGTCACGGAGGCCACGGAGCAAATCGACCTGAAGAAGACGCGCTACAAAAAGCTCTCCAACTTTCTGGCCGAGATGGTGGACCAAGGATTCATTGTGGTGCGGGAGGAGAGCAAGGGAGTGGATAAAATCACATCTGTGGACCTGGAGCACCCCGAAGTGGTGAACTTTATAACCGATGTCAAGGCAAGCGAAGCTAATGGAGCGGCGTCCGAGACGCCCCTGTTCCACTCCGAGCTGAAGGAGATGTACATAGTGACCGATGTTACGGCGGCCTTCTTCACCAAGCTGAATTACAAGCGCGGCGAGGGAATCCCGGCGGGTCAGATCAAGAAGATTGTGCGGGAGTACGTGAGCAAACATGGTCTCCTCCATCCGCTGACCAAGCTGGTGCGCCCCGACGACACTCTGATCGAGCTGTATGGTAACAGAGAGGTTTCGCTAAGCGAGATGTGCTCCCTCATCACCAGCAAGATGGAGCACTCCTACCAGATGTGCAGCGGCAAAGATACGAGCGGGAAGCCCCTCATCCAGATGTCCCTGGCCACGCGATCGGGCAACAAGAAGGTGACGCTGGTCAGCAACATCGAGGCGTACGGCATCATCCTGGCCGAGTTCATCAAGCTGTGCAAGCAGGGAGCCGCCGCCAGCACCAGTGTGGTGAAACTGCCGCACCAAAAGCACGAGCAGCTGCAAATCCAGGGCAACCAGGTGCGATTTGTGCACACGCTGCTCACGGAAACGTACAAGGTGCCGCCCAAGTGCATCCTGGGCCTGGAATTGGCCAAGGACGGCAAGAAGAATAAGAAGAAGTGAGCCGGACAATAAATGAAGCCTCCTCCGCCTGTCCTCTTGAGTGTAATAATAAATTATTTATTAACTGTAGTGGGGATGAACCAATTACTGCTACGCGAACAACAACAACGAATGGGATTGGCTACATCTTGAACAGAAGCGTAATCAGAATGCTCTGACTTGTGCCGTATTTGAGTGGATTCTCATGAGGTGTGGCCTGCGTGCTTACTTGGCCTTGCCCTGGGCGGCCACAGCCTCGATGGCCTTCTTCACGGTCTCCTCGTCGCCGAGGAACTGCATGGACACCACCGGCTTGAAGTTCTCGTCCAGCTCGTAGACGAACGGAATGCCCGTGGGCAGATTTAGGGCCATGATGGCGTCCTCAGAAAGGTCTGGATTGGACAAGGATATGGTAAAAAGATGATATGATATATGTTATGTCTCCCATGCTCACTGTCTAAATGCTTGACGATGCCACGGAGGCTGTTGCCGTGGGCAGCGATCAGGATGCGCTTGCCCTCCTTCATCTGGGGAATGATGACGTCGTTCCAGTAGGGCAGTGTGCGTTCGATGGTCAGCTTGAGGGACTCGAACTGGGGGAACTCCTCGGGCTTGGGACCCTCGGCGTAGCGGGGATCCTTGACGATGTTCTCGTAGTACGGATGGCCCGGCTCCATCGGTGGTGGCGGGGTGTCGAAGCTGCGACGCCAGATCTGCACCTGGGCCTCGCCGTACTTGGCGGCGGTCTCGGCCTTGTTCAGGCCAGTGAGTCCACCGTAGTGGCGCTCGTTCAGGCGCCAAGTCTTCTGGATGGGGATCTCCTTGTGGCCACTGGCCTTCAGGATGCTGGCCAGCGTCACCTGGGCGCGGGTCAGCACCGAGGTGTGGGCCACATCGAACTCCAGGCCGGCATCCTTGACGGCCTTGCCGGCGGCTAGGGCCTCCTCCTGACCTGTTTGGGCAAATGTTTAGCGAACATTAAGTATACGCCGTGTTGGGTAACGAACGTAAGCCAATTTAATCTAATTGAAAGGCATGCGTTTAATTTAATTTGATTACTAGGGTTAAAAAAAGGCGATAACCTATCAAATTATGCTCATAAGCATAATCTGAACTTTAGAAACATATGAGATGGCAAATTTTTGACTTTAAAGTGTAACAAACTAGAATTTTGATGCTTCTGAAAATTGCACTGGAAAGCTTTTGTTTGTAGAGACCTATTTTTATCACAGAAAAGTTTGAATGAGATAATGTTGCACTAGGTCAATGAAGATTAATTTGGGTAAATGAAAAGGAATACTATTGTGAAACTGATCAAAGCAAAGGATCATCGATTGGAAACTAGATGTACATCAGATTTTTAATCCCACATATGAGGTTTAAATTTCAAATTGATGTAATCACTCACCCTTTTCGCTGAGGTTGGCGTCGTACCAGCCGCAGAACTGATTCTTCTGGTTCCACTCGGACTCGCCGTGGCGCACCATCACGATCTTGTACTTGCCGCCCATTTTAGCTGCGTTGATCACTCTGCGGATAATTGTGTACTCGTTCTTAAGCTGCCGCCTTGCTGCGACTGCAATATGTGGGAATTCTGCTGAAGTTTGACCTACAAGGGAGCCGTCCAAGGTCGCAGCTGTCAGGCCGCGATATTGCCGTTCTGTTGGAAAAACGTAGTGCGCAGATGCGGTGCCTTCTCTGATTGGACTCCGGAGTATGGTCTTATTGGAATAGCGCGTCAAGCTACCTTCAAATGTCCAATTAGTTTGCGCTGTGCAACAGGTTGGCATCCCCCGCGCAGATGTTATCGCTCGCGTTTGTCATCACTATATTCGTGTTTTGGTTTTTAAATTTGGCTGTTTTTAAATTTTGCTCCCATAAATTCCAACTTTTTGTCACTTAAAGCATGTGCGAAAAGGTCACCGCGCGCTGCACTTGGCCCCAGCTGTCGGGCAACGGGCTGGACCAACTGGTGGCCACCCGCTTGTCCGACGAAGACGTCTTTGTGAAGTGAGACAAAGGATTCCACGCCCCGAAACTGGTTTTTATCAAGTAATTTTGAAACCTCCTTTGTCCGCAGGCCCGACTTGGACGACGTGATCGACGAGAATCGCGCCGTGCTGTTTTCCATGCAGTCGGCGGATCCGCCGCCGCCTTGTGAGCTGCGCTTCCAGATCCCGAACCGCTTCAAAATCGCCGCGCTCACCCTGATTTGCAGCGCTCCCAAGGTGGAGCTGTTCATTGGACCCTTGCAGGAGTACTGCGAGACCATCTACGGCACTTGCGTCGACGATGAGGACCCAGAGGTTGCGGTGCGACCCTATCGCTATGACATGGAAATCGACCGATCCGGGATAAATGACATAAACCTGAAGATGCTCACCTCGGCCAGCGAGATCTGCGTTTACGGAGCCCTGCTCCAGGTGGCGCCGAATCCCAACGGCATAACCACCCAGTTGCCCAGGCCAATGGATGCGCAGCGAATCCAAGAGCTGCTGCAAAGGGGTGGCACGAGTCCCTTGAAGAAGGAGGAGCAGGCCGAAAAGTTCGAGCAGTTCATGAGCCTGATGAAGGGCTATTCCCCGCAGGCGAAGGACCAAACCCAAGAGACTGCACCGCCTTCCACCGATGTTGCAATCCTCAAGGAGCACATCGACATGAGATTTGAGAAGCTGACGCTGTTAGTGTCTAAGAGACTGGACAACTTCGAGGCCCAGCAGACGGAAAAGTTAAACAAAATTATTGCCTTGCTGGAAAAGGAAAAATAAGTAATATACCATTAATTTGCTAATCTGTAATTTCTTTCTTAGCATTGTCATCATTGTATTTTGTAATTGTTGTAAAAGACTGTTGGTGCGAATATTTCGAATGTGATTAGGCAACATATTTAAGTTTGGTTTTGAATGTAATGTACATTAAATAAAATATTCTTCTCTTAAAATCATAAATTTTTTCTTTTTCGCTTGGAATATTTGAATTTCAACCACTTTCGATAGACCAACATCAGCTGTGCCCGAACCGAACTTTATCGATAACCACCTGTTGCATTTGTTTACGTTTTGTATGGCCGAAGAGAAAGTAAGTTGGCTTAAAAGCTCGTCATGGCCCAGATCGTAGGTTAAAGTTGGTGGGAATCGTCTACTTTCGTTGCGCGAGTTCATGAATTTATCCATCCGCGCTATTTCGGCCATCTGCGGCGTTTTCTTGGGCTGCTGCAGTGGCGTCGTCTTCTTGGAGCTCCTGGTTAAACTGGATCCCGGCGCTGGAAACCTTATAACTGGCGCCCAGTTTGCATTTATTGCCCTCGAGGGCTTCATCTTCACCTCGAAGTTTGGCCTGGCCCAGAGAGTGATCAGCCTGCGCGACTATGCGCTCCTCGTGGCCATGTTTTTCCTGACCAGCGTATGCAACAACTACGTGTTCAAGTTCAAAGTTCCAATGACACTGCACATGATCATACGCGGCGGTTCGCTGATCTCCAACATGTGCCTGTGCACGTTGATCCTGAAGAGGAGTTACCGGTTGAGTCAGTACATATCGGTGCTCATGATCAGCGTGGGCATTTTCGTCTGCACATATTTCTCCAGTCCGGATTTGGTGGGTAAGATGGAGAATTTGGATAGTGGCGCCGAGGCGGATACGTTCTGGTGGCTGTTGGGCGTGGCACTCTTGGTGCTGGCTCTATTTGTTTCCTCCTACATGGGAATTACACAGGAGTTGCTGTATCGACGTCATGGCAAGTGCGCCAGGGAAGCGTTGTATTACACCCACCTGTTGCCGCTGCCCGCCTTCCTGCTCATGCATGACGACATACGGACGCACTGGCTTTTGGCGTTCACGGGCGAGTCCTACCAGTTGCCCCTCCTGGGCGTGGCAGTGCCCCTAATCCTGCTATACTTATTGGGCAACGTGCTTGCGCAGCATTTGTGCATCAGCTCCGTTTACACCCTGACCACGGAGTGCAGCTCGCTGACGGTGACTCTGATCCTCACACTCCGCAAGTTCATCTCGCTGGTCTTTTCGATCGTATACTTCCGAAATCCCTTCACCTGGTGGCACTGGCTGGGCACCGCGCTAGTCTTTGTGGGCACCTTGATGTTTGCAAATGTGATCAGAGTTCCGAAATGAAAAAACCAGGCTGTGAAACAGGAATAGGCTTTCCAAAACTTTTTTGTGACGAACAATGTTATAATTCCATTTACATTTACAATTACATTTAAGTACAAATTAAAATTACAAGACTCATAATTGTTATGAAAAGAAGGCATACATTAAAAGTAATGAAAAACGTGATGCTCTGGACGATCTGCCAAGGGCTTTCTCTCTTTGGCGACTCTGAATTGGTAAAACACGCGACATAAATATTACACATAAATGCATTGGTGGCCCAACCCATGCAGTTGCAGCTGCGAAATCTAATACTGCTGCAGCCTTGATCCAGCCAAGCCGCAGAATCCGTTCCTTACGCTTGCGCCTCGTTCTCCAGCCACCGCACGATCGACTTGTAGTTCTTGTTCATCCAGTCGACGCTGGTCTCGATGTGCTCCACGATCTGTTGCACGGGTCTGTCGTAGTCCCAGTGGGCGTCCTTCACGAAGTTCTCAAATTCGCCCAGCTGGAACTTGGAGTTGAAGCCCTTCGTGGCGAACTTGAACAGCGTGTGGATGCTGGACATCTGTGAGCCCATGCTGGAAAAAATGCAAACCCTTTAGTAATGCACGGAATAAAGCGACAATTTCGCCACTTACTAGGTCTTGATCTCCTGCCAGTTGTTGCGCAGAAAATCAAAGGCTATGTTCTGGCCCACTACCGTGGTGGAAACTGCTGCGAATACCCGGAACAAGTCCTGTTTCCGGATATGCTGTCCGGAAATGCCGCGACGCAAGAAACGATAAAGCAACCAGGGCTCCTTGGAGCAGCCAAGTGCATTCAACAGCAAATCCTTCTCCCCAGGCACGTTCGTCTTCAAAAAGCGCTCGAAAGCAAAGTCCCATTCGTACTCGGTGCCGTATTGTATCGCAGAGCAGTAAACGACTCCCCTGAGATTTGGCACAATGCTGAAAAGGAAGTAATAATTTATTGGAATTGTGTTGAGTGTATTAATTACTTCGTTTATTGCTTACGGATTATTTGAATCTGGATTCGGCGTCTGCATCCAGTTCTGGAAGTGCCTGCTCGCCTCCGCGATGCACTCTTGGTGACCTAAATGACAGGCCATGCTCAGAATATCGGCACGCTTCAGCTTCACCAGGATGTCCTCTGATTCGTCCTGCGAGTCCTTAAAGCCCACCTGGTCGTAGACTTTCTTCAACTGCTTAAGCAGATAGTTCTGTGAGAATCAGAAATGTCAAATAATATTTATAGCACGCCCAATGGTTAAAAGCAAACCTTTAGAAGGTCGTAGTCGCCGGAGTTGACGAACATGGAGTCGATAAAAATGAAGTTGCTGATGGCCGCCTTCCACGGCACATGGCCCAATTCATGGCCAAGGTAGCGAGTCAAATTCATGGCGGTTTCATAGGACAGATAAGAACCTCTGGCCAGATTCATCACATCATCGATCAACTGGGCACGGTTCGCAGGAGCAATGTCCTCAAAGTTGTCCACATCCATCAGGTGTTCTGTGATCGCCATCCAGTTTTCTAGATCGTAGTTGACGCGGTAGTAACCTGTCTGTTGAACATTGAAAATGAACCACTTGGCCAAGGAGAGTTCCCTGTTCTCCAGCTCGTACAGCTTGGTGCGCGGCATCCATGTAGTCGGACGGGTGTTGGCAAAATTCAACTCGGAGTCAGTGGTAAACGTAATGGGTATGTACCACAGGAGACTCTCATCCTCCCTGGTGGTGTTGGTGTACACAAAGCGGACCTGCTCCAGACGAATCACATCGGAGTTGGGATGCCTTGACACCTTAACCACCGGATAGCCAGTTTGCAGCGTCCACGTATCCATGATCTCTTTAACACTTCTGCTGTCGTCCAGCAACCCAGAGGATTTGGCTTCAACGGTAAGGAAATGCCACAGATCGTCCTGTGTTGCAGAGTTGTAAGCCCTGAAAGCGGCCCAATTTTAGAATATACGAGTATAAATCGGTTATCATTCTCTAAGGACTTACATTTCCTGCAGGTATTTGCTCAGACCCCGACGGAAAATTGGATTTGTGAGGAAGTGGGCCATCATGCGAATAATAGTTGAACCCTTGGCGTAGGAAATTCTATCGAAGATTTCCGAAATCTCCTGCGGATTAAACACCTCGTGCGAGATCTTATGGGATGTGGAAAGGGCATCCAGTTGGAACACTGCTTGCAGCTCATTAACCACAAACTGGTCCAACTGTTTCCATTCGGGCGCAACTGCATCGGCCGTCAAGTACTCCATGTAACTGGCAAACCCCTCGTTAAGCCAGATATCCGACCACCAGCTCGGTGTTACCAGGTTTCCGAACCACTGGTGGGCTAACTCGTGACCCACAACCGAGGCCACTCGTTGCTTGTTATTGGCCGTGGCTACACCTGGGTCATAAAGCATTGCAGTCTCCCTGAAGGTAATTAGACCCCAGTTCTCCATAGCGCCCGCTTGGAACTCTGGCAGAGCAATCATGTCGATCTTCGGCAGGGGGAACGTTACATTGAAAAAGTCCTGCAGGAATGTGAGAATCCTGGGACCAACGGACAGGGCATACTCGGCCGATTTGATGGCATCCGCTCGAGCCCAGACGGCAAAGTTACCGGATGAGATGTGCGTAAAGTCGGATATGGCATAGGCCACCAGATAGGTGGACATGGGCAGCGATTCGGCAAAGTGATCCCACACATAGCTTGGCATGGTGGCGCTAAGAAGATCAAAGATTACACTTAAATAGAATGATTACTTTGATAGCAAAGGCAATACTCACTGATCGTTGCTGGACACAATGGGCATGTTGGATATGGTGGTCATGTTGCGAGGACGAGCGATGTGCAGCGTAAAGTTGGCCTTCAGCGCGGGCTCATCGAAACAGGGAAAAGCTCGTCGGGCATCTGTGGCCTGAAACTGGGTAGAAGCTACCCACCTTGTCTCGTTGTGCACCTCGTAGGAGCTGCGGTAAAATCCCTGCAGATAGTCCTCGATAATGCCATCAAAGCGTAGATGCACCACGTACTCCACATCTTTGAGCAGCTTGTCATACAGCTCGATCACGAAGAACTGTTTGGCCCCCACCAGGTACTGTTTGTGAATCCGCAGACCGTCGCCTTCCGGTTCACCATTGTTCTGCACTCGGTGGACGGAGGCGTCGCTACGCGAAATGTTCAGCTCCTCAGCGTGCATAGTGATGTTATAGCAATCCTCCAGCACCCTTATCCTTATCTGAACACTACCGGCAAAGGTGAAGTTGCCGCTGAGCTGCGGTTCGATTGTGATGTTGTATTTAAGCGGGCGGATGGAGTGCGGCAGGCGGACATCTCTATCGTATTTAGGTGTGTCATCATGTCCAGCCTTTAGCCTCCTCAAATGGTAGCTGGTGCAAACAACATCCTCATCGGAATCGGGCTCCAGTTCAGCGCAAGTGGCAAAGTTGTAGACAATAAAGCCCACTGCTAGCAGGGTGCAGATGAAGAAGGAGGCTAGCAGAATGGCGGTGGTCAGGGACACACTGTAGCGACGCCCGCCTTTCGAGAACGTGGTGGTAGTGGTGGGCGTAGCGGCATTCATGGGTCGGCTTTCCATGTTCAGATTCTCATGGAGCGGTATCTCCTTAACGACCATGATGGCTGCAATAGAAGATGAATCAAACTTTATAATGATGAACATAAACCAATAACTAAAACGGAAGATTAAGTCGTAGCCTAATAAGGTAAATGCAGTTCCCAATTCATAAACAGGAAGAAGGATCTGGGCAACCACTTCCACAACCACTTCCGCTGTAGCTTTCAATATGAGCCCAAGTAATATGATATCCAACTGCAGGTTGCACATTCTGCAATCTCGGGGTTCCACTTAAGTGGTTTCTCTGGTCCGGTGCCAACCCCTTTGGCTATCTGGTGTTTCGATTAAATTGCGTAAATTGGGCATGAGCCATGTCCTTGTGGCTGACAAGCGAAGCCACAGGAAGGGGCTTGCGAACAGGGCTTGCGGTTTTCGAGTAGGAGACCGTTTAGTTTGCTGCTCAGAAGGGGTCGTAGAGAACGTAACTGATTCATTAGCTCATCGTCGATGGGGAAAACAAGTGTATGATTTTACAACGAGTAGCAAAAAATCATTGCTCACGTAATAAGCAAAATGATGTATTATCCAGCAGAATATCTTAGTCGATAAAGACGTTGTTATACGCTACTTAAACCAAGAGCGCTTGGTTCTGGTTGGGTAAAGTATTTGAAAAATCTGAAGCAATTGTTCTTGATGTAAGGATTAATGTCATTAATAGGTTTATATGAAAAAGGGTTGGAATACTACCTAGTTTTTGTGCTCGTGCTCAATTGTAAAAATGAAACACACCCACTAAGACTGGAAAATATTAATGGCTGGCTTACGCGGCGACTTAAATATAAGCTTAAGTCACCTAGCGGGTTTTTTAGTGGAGCTCCGTTGGGTAGCCACTTGCAACTGGCTGGATGGGAAGGGTGTTTCCCACTGCCAGTGTCATCGACTGAAATATATATTTAAATTCGCAATATTTCCCATTCAGAAGTTGTTGCTGGAGTTGGAATATGCGTAGGGCATTTCCAATTCCCCGTATCAAATCCAAAAGCAACCCACACAATTATGATGATTTTAGACGTAAATTAAAGCAAGGCGATAATTGATTTTTACACTTAATAACTTAGGAATTATTTTTAAATAGGAAGAGCGTTATAAATACATGTTAATAGATCGCGATCGTGATCTTAACAATTAGTACGATATTGGGAAAGTCGAATTTTAGTCAATGAAAGTGGGAAAAGTTTCATTTAAATTAAGAAGAAAGGAATATTTGTATATGCTCTAAAAATAATCTGCTAGAATAGCTATACATTTCGGTTTACTATTACTATGTCTGATTGAAGACGTTCCTATCGCGATGTCAATGGCCCAGGGGACCCATTCTTGGGACTACTTTATATACTAAAAGCGAGTTTCCTCAGCAGCCTCTCAGATTGTAGCTGAACACAGATGTCTCCTCGTAGAGCAGCGCTATTATCAATTGGCAAAAGTTTAAGCACAAATTGAGCGGGCAACAACAACATTGTCGTAAATCAACTTATATATTCATGCAAATACGCCCGCCGGCTAATTGAGTTATGGCATTAATTTGATCAGCTTCTGTAGCATTTGCAGCATCTGCAGCTCCCTGCTCTTTCTCCTTCGGCTGATGATGCTACTGCTGCTGCTGTTTTTGCAAATTGCTGCAATTAAACGCCGACAACCATGTACAGAAGTCAACCCCGTCGCTGGCTCGATGACCTTCATTAAAATAAGGCTGCAAATGATACGCCGCCTCCATCCGCCTCAGCCCACTCCGCCCATCCCATCCCGCCTCCATGGGGTCCGTATCCCTGGGTCGCTCGCGCTCGTTGGGGATCCAATTTATAGCAATATTTCATTGATAAACTGCGTGTAAGCCGCTGGCGATGTGTCAGCATATGGCGATGGATAAGGCTAGTACACTTCGATTCACGCATTATTTGCTGGAAATCTTCAAAATTCCTAACTAATTAGATCGGACATATGTAACTTTGCTTAAAGTGAACCTTTTCATTTTGATCAGTGGAACCAATTTTATAGGACTAGAATGTACGGTTTTCTCACAGTGCAGACAGTTAATAAACACAAGGACATGAACGCCTGCGAGTGGGAAAGCGAATATTGACAAATCATTGGGAAAGTTGTGGGGGGGGGGGTGATATGGGAAGCAAAAGGGAATCAAGAGACAGCGGAGACAAGTAAATATTGGTTCTTCACACGCCCACAATTAAGACATTAAATTTAAATCGCGCGGCCTTTTACTCGCTATCAAAACAAAAACAAAAACAAAAACAAAACCAAAAACAAGAAAAAAAGAGAGCGCCAATTTATTGACCGTTGAGTGATGGTCCACGCGTGTGTAAGTGTGTGGGTGTGTATTCTGGAGGGTGGAACCGAGGGCCTGGGGTGTTGGAAAAATAGAATAACCGATCGCTGGGCAACTCGATAATTTGCACGGGTGCTCTAATTGAATTTTGGGGCAGTACCAGATGATTTCTGCAAATTTGACTAGTAAATAAGCGGGAGATCACCATAAATTGGCGATCATAAGGAAAGGAAAGTTTCTGGCTGGCTAATTTATGGGTCCTGCGTGAGCGTCTTGTTCTCGTAATATCGAGCATTTGAGGCTAGAAAAGTGTTTGTTTTTTTTTTATTTTAATCGCTGCCAGATGGCAGGCAAACTTGAAAAGCGTTTGCCAAATAAACAAATGGGGAGGGTGCAGATATAAAAACGAAATTAAACGAAGTGTTGATTAGTCAATTACCTTCCGACGTGCAAACCGCAGCCGGCAAGCAGAGAAAGAAATATCAAAGCGAAACGCACATGGCAAATGGATATTAAAATTGTTGTATTACTTGTGCACCTAGGATAATTAAGTACTTGAAGCGTTTTCACTGCACAAAAAGAAATGTGCTCAAATCGTTTAATGTACTTATATTTTTAGTTTAATGGTGGTGCAAAATGATCGCCATGCCAGTGCATTTTTCTCAGTGCACACACACGCACAAATCGCCCACACACACACATACGCAGCATTCGAAACGTGGGAATAATTTAATTTACCGTTTCACCTCCGTCCTGGAAAACCGTTTGTCGGACTCTTTCGCACCTTTACCGTTACGCTGGCGCGACACTGATTTGTGGTCGGTCACCAACACAAGCGCGCACACACTGTTGGCAGCCTGGCAGACGCCTAATTAATTGAATTAAATGTAAACAAATCACTTGTACTAAGGCCGAGCTGCCAAACTAATCAAAATGCAATTTGCCAAGGGACTATCACTAAACGGAGCACAGTTCTTTCGCGTATTTTCCCGACGAGCGCGGGCACAACCGTAACGGCTAACGGTTGAGAACTGAATAAGCGGAATAAACAAGCTGCGATGGAAATGGAATGGAAGCACAATGAGCGAGATGGCGATCGCGTGCGCCAAATTCGCACTTTGGCTGCGTGAGAGCAAAATAAACTGAGCGCTGTGAAAGCGGAATACTTACGTTTAAAATTGAATTTAAGCATTTTGCTTAAACAAGTATTGCTTAAAACTATTTCACTACTCTTTTTACTTATTTACTGCACTCCTAGTAGATAAAGTAACGGTTATGGCCGGTGTTTCGAGCTTCCAGGCTGCCATTTATTTGAACGTCGTATGAGTTACGCCGGCTGAATGGCAAAGGCGAAGAGGAAGCACAACTCGTAACAGCTGTGTCTTGTTGTTTAACTATTTACAGAAAATGCATTTGAACACTGTTTACATTACCGTTGGTACCACCAAATTCGATGCTCTAATATCAACTGCATCCACGGAACCCGCACTCAAAGCTCTACAGAACCGGAAATGCACCAAACTCGTCATACAGCACGGAAATTCGCAACCATTAACAGACGATGAAATACAATTGATAAGAAAAAACTACGGAATCCAGATAGAGCAGTACAATTTCCGGCCAAATACGGAGGACATCAAGTCCGCAGACCTAATTATTGGACATGCGGGAGCCGGAACTTGCATGGATATACTAAATAACCAGAAACCTGGACTCATTGTGATAAATGACACGCTCATGGACAATCATCAACTGGAGTTGGCCAAGCAACTGGCCGCTGAAAACTATCTGTATTACTGCAAAGTTACCGACGTGGATGCCCAGCTAGCTACTCTGGACTTTGAAGCCTTAAAGCCCTATGAAACGAAACCGGAAAATCTTAGCAAATTCGTTTCCGCCATCAATCAGCTGATGTCCCATTGACTCCCAATAAGCATTCCCAAATGCAAGCTTCTTTTGGTGCCAACCCCAAGGGGTTAGCCTTTTCTATTTATTTGAGTTTACAAGTATAGTTAATAAACAGGAGAACGTCTACGAAGAACATTAAATATTGTTAGCAATCTAACGTTTGCTGGGGCTATACGATATACATACATAGATAAATTCACGACAATTAAACATTAAAACGTACATATATGTTTGTTACTGTAACTGGTAGATTCCACTTATTTGGATAGTTAATTTCATATAACGCAATGAGACTCTCAACGTGCTTTGGTTGTTGCTCTGACCGATATTCCGCTTTATTTACTCCTCGGCGGCGGCAGCTCCGTTTTCTATGATGGCATCAAACGAGAAGGGTTGGAAGGCGTAACCCTGGCCCTTGTAGAACTTGCTCTGGAACTCGACCCTATGAGAAAGCCGTTCAATTAGATACCATTTCATACTTCTCGAGGATTAGGTGACTTACCAATGGAGACGCAGGGTGTGCAGGAAGGCAGACAAGCCCTCCATGAGTACCAGAATGCCAACGGTGAGAATGGCCCAGAAGGCAAACACGCAGGTCAATACAATGCCACCCACCGGCCCTTCCTGCTTCAAGCCAATCGATAGGACCATGGTCCACAGCACCTCAGCCAACTCTGCCAAGTAAGAATGCTTGGTTTAAGTAATTATGTAGGTTTTTACTACTGCATTGATTACTTACGGGCATGGGCCAAGGAAAGCGCCCACAATCGCAGATAGGAAGCGGTGTGGGATACCGAACCTAGGACGTACTCGATGGTGTGGATGCTCTGGTGAATGAAGATCTCAGAGAGCTCCTCTTCCTCCTCATGGCCACCGCCACCACCGTGTGAGCCGCTATTGGACACGCCGCCGGCTTCTGCATCTGAAGTTGCTCCTGCAATGGGCTGTACCTGCAAGTGAAGTATATTATTAACTGCGTTAAAGACGAACATTTGGGGGCACTAAAGTCGAACTTCTCTAAACGAAAAAGTATTGACAGCATATTATACTATTTAAATTTAATTATGCGATTAGAGAAGTTCGATTTAACATCGACAATAAACGACACGACTAACCTCTTCCTACGGTTTGTGGATTGAAGTGTTTTAGTTTATTCGGTGTGGATTTGGTTGGGGTTATAATTTTGTTAATCGGGAGCACAAATAAACGAGAAGCAGTTAGTATAAGGTGGAAAGTTTGGAGTGCGAGGTGCTTGGATATGTTGTGATGTAGATGGAACGCCGTTCTATGAAATTAATGGGGTGCATCGAACTAGCGTCTACTTACGTTCGCCTGCTTGCGGGCCTGCATGATGAGCAGCGGCTTGGCCAGCAACATTACGGGAATGCAGCCGACGGCAACCAGGACGAATAACACCTGGATAAAGTGCTGGCCCATGAACATATAGGTTTCACAGTTCTCCGGAGGTGGCTTGGGCGTGTTAAAAAGCACCATGTCGATAAAGGTGATCAGGATTGAAGGCGCACAGGCTTCGGAGTAGGGCTCTAAATGGGATAACGTTGTCATTTAGCTTCAGCCAAATAGAAGGTCAATAGGCAAAAAGCTTACTATCATTGGTGGCGGCAAACTTGATCCACTTGATGAACATCAACAAAACCATGTAGAAGAAAAGCAGCAGCAGGAAGACCAGCTGGGGAATGAACTCGTAGAGCAGGGAGATCCTGTTCCTGAAATACGTATGATTGTGCCAGCTCATCACCACACCGAAGATCATGTGAATAACACCGAAAATGATCGAGATCTTCATCTTGTAAGCGTTGTGGAAGATGATCTTATTGGCTCCCGCCACCTGCCAAATGGGATCCATGCCGAACGGATACGGAGCGCCCTCGTAGTCGCCTTTCGGGCTCAACTGCAGGAACTTGTTCTCCATCACGGTGGACTTGTTGTAGGATAAGTGCCAATGCGATCCAAAGATATTCAGCGACTTGGAGAATATATCGTTGTATATAAGACCCGTGTACATGGAGAAGACGCCCATGAGGAAGATGATGTACCGTCCGCCAAAGAATATGTTCCAGATCTCGTTGTCCGTCTTCTGAGCCGCCAGTCCCTTCTCCTTTCGAATCATCCAGAGACCAAAGAGCGCCATGATAGCTCCGTGGCCCAAATCTCCAAACATCACGGCGAACAGGAAGGGGAAGGTGATGATCGTGTAGGGTGCCGGATTCATCTCCCGATAGCTGGCCACGCCATAGGCATCGATCAATGCCTGAAAGGCCTTGGTAAACTTATTCGTTCGATTGTAGGTCGGTGGATTCTCGAACGTCTGCATCCGGTTGAGAATTGGCGGCACCGACGATCCCGATCTTTCGGTTCCGCGGCGCAAGGCCAGCTGGATGGTTTCAATGTCCAGCAGCGGTACCCAGCACTCGGCGATCAGACACTTCTGGGTCACGTCCAGATTGAAGAGATTCAGCGTATGGTAGATGGCCTTTATCTTGCGCACCTTGACGAACCAGTTCTTAAGATTCTTGGCCGCAGCGACCAGCACACGATGGCGATGGTCCTGCGTCTGGCCGAGCACGGTGTTCAGATCTTCGATGCGAGTCATCACACCCATGGCCATCTCTCGCCGATCGGCTGGAGCTTCAGGGCAAGGATAGAGCGTGGCCCGGAAGCCCTCGCAGATCTTCTTGACGCGCGTCTTCAGCTGGTCACCCTGGAAGAAGATTATAAACACGGACTTGTGCACCTGGTCGCCCTGAAAATGCGAAGCAAATAAGTTATTAGCTTACTGATTCATTTAGATGAATGAATTAGATGACCACCAACCCATTTCATACTTACATTGGTGGGATCCTCCAGCGGCGTCTCAATCATCGCCTGTCGCAGGAAGACGTTACCCCTGCAGGCGCGCCACAACATCCGCTCGAAGGCCGGCAGTCGCTCCCTCAGGATGACGCCAGCCACGAAGCTAGAGGGGATTACGAAGCAGCTATTAGTGAGAGATCTCCGCTACGGGCTATCCAACAATGTCATTCCGGTTATTTACGACAAACAAGGAAAACTAAACTCTCAAGCACAAGTTACCAATGGACGCGCGAGGCGTTACGAGAGCGAGGATCGGGATGAATGAGGCACTGGGTGGGATCGGTTGAATGGGTGACACATTAGCACTCTAGGTGGCACTCTGAGTTCTGGACGGGATGCGGGGCGGTGCTGGGAGGCAAGGCGAGGCGAGGCGAGGCGAGCGAAGCTAATGACATGTTTCTATATACAGCTGATTGACCGATCGAATACGAATACGGATACAAATACGATTGATGAGCGCTGTACGTTGGCTAATGGATACGAGTTTGACTGATTGTTTGACCTAGTCATGTTTTTTTCTTCTTTTTTTTTTTTGAAGGGACAGGGTACCAACCATGGAAGATAATCCTCACGTTCGTTTGATTTCTCCATGTAACTATATTTTCAACATTATTTTTCGGTTGGACATTTTTGTGTGGGGAAGAGAGGAGCATAAGAAGAGAACGACGTTTAATTTAGTGGCATTCGATGTGTCATTTTGGGATCTTGCACAGAAAATTATTGCTCGAAATTCCAGGGGACTCCAAGCTGGACGGTATAAATGGACATGGTTCGGTTAATCTTTCTCTGTGACGGCGCAGCTGCATTGGCGTTCTGAGTTTGATTAGTTTGGCGTTGGCGGCAGTAAGCAATAATTTTGTGTGGCATTTCGTTGGTTAAGAGCTAAAAAAAATTGGGCAAGGCAAAAGCTCCCTGGGCGGCACTAATCTGATTACTTTATGTGATACTTCTAAAGATAGGATCTTTGGGTATGTACATATGTATAAACAAATCGAACAAAGAGTAGATTACATATACAAAAGTAAGACCCAATGGGTTAAGATAACCAAAAGTACACCATTTAAAATTACAATTTATCCCTTTATGTACACTCTTATTCGCCCAAAGAGTATCTGCCTGCCGACGGAACTGCGGCCCACGCCTGAGCGTGCGTCTTTCCCATTTTCGAAGCTGTCCTGGTGCATACGTACCCGAGCTGTACGGGACCCATGGAGGCACCAGCGGTGCGCGCCTCGTCCGTGATCAAGGCGCGGGTCATCGACTCGGTCGTTTGGTTTACGCCGCCTTCTTGCTAGAAATTGTGAATGGTGGGCAAAGGTCATTTCGACTCGACTTACAAACAGGTTAGCTTGGAGTTAACTCTTAGAAAGTGGTTAGTAGAACCGCCGCCGAAAGTTGGTTGTTGGGATTTGTGGGCATGTGGGATATGGGATTGGATTAGGTTGGATTGGATTAGGCATAGTTTTGGAAACCGACACCAGAGCAAACAAGTAGACAATGTGCTTATGTTTGAAATCAATTCGATAGCCTAGCGCGTGGAAAACATGGAACACTCATCAAAGGTACATGGATAGGACATGAACGCGTAGAACACAAACAGCAAGGAGTGAGAGGAGCAGGAGAGCGAAGGCGAGTGGGTCTTGGCCTGAGTTTAGTTTTCCCCTGTTCCCGTCGTGGTCCGTCGTCCGTGCTCCCAGCTCCCAGGTCCACATCAATATTTACCCAAGCTTCAAATTCTGGCCCGGTTGGCTGGCCCGGACACCCTCCTCGCCCAGCAGCTGCGCCTGCTCGTCCTCGTTTTGGTTGTCGGCCATCTGCGGATAGCGCCGATATTTGCTGGATGAGTATGCGCCACTCGACTTGTACACCGTGGGCACCGACTTGGGTCATTGGGTGGTGTTTTTGGTGGGTGTACGTGTTGTGTGCGGTTTGGTTTTTCGGTTTATTGATTTTTGGTCGGGGAGGTGTTGGTTGGTTGGTTGGTTGGTTGGTTGATTGATTGATTGATTGTGTATTGATTGATATGGAAAAACAAAATGTAAAACGCATAATAAAGTAACCGAAAAAAGTCAAATAATTAATAATAAACAATAAGGCTGTACAAACATCTAGGTACATATGTATATATAAACAGAGGGTTGGGGAAAACGAAGCATTTGAAAGGGTAATACACGGATGAGTTCCTCACAAGCAGCCAGAAGGAAGAGGGCGTTCCAAGACCTTTTTTTATAAATATATTTTAGAACCTATTGCCCCATGGCTTTCCTCTGATTGCCCAGGAACGCGACCGAAAGAAACAATAACCATCAACTGATATCAAACGCACATTACGATATATATGTACAAACTCAAACTGAAGGGTAAGAAAGCACACTTCGTTTGCCTTTGGAAGCAGAGAAGGAGGATATACGTGCCGAGTGGGGAGATACGGGGAAATAATTTTAGAGTGTAATTTGGGATAGATTGCTTATGTGACTAGAAGTCGTGGCTGCCACACTTGTGTTGTCGGTTGGGAAATTGGTTATTGCTTAGAAAATTTGGTTAGTTACCGGCCGCTTCAATGGCCGGCATTTGTTAATGGTAAATCGGTAACCGATCGCAGTTTGTTAGCTGATACCCATATGGAGTTACTCATGCCGCAGCTTACCTCATCGAAGAACACTTGGGTTTTGCGCAAAATATGCTTCAGCTCGGTCAGCTCCAGAAAGTTGCGCTTCAGGGCCTCGGCGTTCTGATTCACCTCCCTCAGCTCGTTCTCCAGCTTCTCAAAGGTGGCCTGAGCAGCAGACAAGAAAGCCATATAAGTTCAACAGTGTTTAGCAGAAAACAGGGAGTATGGCGGCGTATACCTCCAGGTCGATCATCTCGCGGGGCTGCGGGGCCTCGGGACTCTCCCCGGTGTCCAACATGGGGATGCCGTCCTTCTTGATCTCCTTCTCCAGGTAACGCAGCTTGCGCTCCATCTCATCGCAGCGGCGCACCTCGTTGACGAACTTCCTCTGGAAAGCGTTGACATCGGGATTGAGCTGCGGATTTCAAAAGATTGGTTTGTTATTGGGGGATCTCAAAGATACTTCATTTGTGCGATCAAGATATAGCACTTATGCCACTATATTTTTCAATTTTATTTAAATGAGGTAACACACGTAGTTATACTATACACTTAGTAGCTGGTGTCACCAGCTTTGCATTTACTTTGCATTCGCGTTAAAGGGGACGTTTCATGGAATACCGAATTCGCTAATGAGGTAAGGGGTATGATTGTGGTTTATGGTTAGTCAGTGCGGCTGCCTCGACCGCAGCTTTATGTAACCCATCCTACTCACATCTCGGAACTGGACCAATCCCAGTTCTCCCAACTCGGAGACGCAGGCGTAGGCCGCCTCGCTCTGCAGGAACAGCTGGCACAGCGCCATTTCCTCGCTGCGGAATAGGGAACCCATTGTGGCAGCCGGATTCCCGATATCTGCGAATGGAGAACAGACACTAAATCAGAATGCATATGTACATATATAGTACACAATGGGCCCATTCAATTGCATGATTCATGGCCAAACTGGGTTTCTTCCTAAGTTTTGCGGCCGTGTCGCATACATATTTTCATGCTGATTTGGTTATCGTTTCGGTGGGCGGACGTTCGCTTGTCCCCCAGATTATTTGTCTGTAATCTATACTATATATGCGCCGAGATTCGATTTCTATACCCCATGCGTATATTGATTTTTCTCCGCCGCGGACAAAAAGAAAGTGCTACGTTGGACCCGGATGCCAAGGTTTTCGGCTCGTTGGGGGTCAGCCAGTGACTGGGCTCGAGCTTTATCCGAAAACTATTTAGTTTGTCAGGGGGTCACTTCGAAATGAACGTCGATTAGTTAATTACCAAGTGCTTAAAAATTAAATATAAATTCGTCCACAAACTCCAGCAACCGACAAATTTCCGAACTATGAATCTAGTGTGACCGTGGCAGGTCATTGGATTTATACCAATCGAGTAACTAGGGAAATAAATTTGTACTTAAAAACAAATATCTGGGAAATATTATAAAAAACATTTAAAAAACACAAATGCTATTCGCAGTTACTATTCCTAGGGAAAATAAATAGATTTATCCCTTTTATATAACATTTTTCGTCAATATAAACAGGCAGTGGGAACGTCTTCATTCAGTTGAATTCAACCACTTGGTAACACTGGGCAGCAACAAAAACAAAGAACTTCAAACTAAACCGCCATATTTTACTTAATTTCTGTGCTAAAATATGGATCGGACCATAATTGCACCGTGGAAGGCCGAAGAGAAGGAGCAGAGCGAGAAGCTCCACAGGAAGCTGCAGGGACTGGCCCTGGTGCACCCCCTGCCGGACGAGCTGCGTAAGCTGATTGCCTGGGACATGTTCCTCAAGCCCAACCAGGTGGCCTTCGTGCATGTGATGCACTACCTCTTCCGTCTGCTGGATCCCGCGGAGTTCAAACGCCGCTTCTTCTGGCCCATCACCGACAAGAAGTCGGAGGCGAACTTTCGCTCCAGCACGGTGGAGTATCTGAAGCATCTGAACGAGAAGCACCAGCTGCATTGGGCCAACATCAAGTCGTATCTGGTGGTGATGCCCGGAGGCATGAGGTTCATCAACTTCCTGCTCGAGTTCGTGGGCTTCGTGATCCAGGAGCTCATCAAGCAGCGCGAGAAGTCACTTGGCTTAGAGGCGGGAACACCAAACGTGAGCGCCAAGGTCATGGCCCGCCAAAATGCCGTGATGAAGGAGTACGCTTCTTCGTATGTGGTCAATCTGGAGGAGAATACGGCCCTGTTGCGGGACAAGACCCAGAAGATCAGACGCCTGATGGCCGATCTGTCTGCAGACATGGGAGTGCCCGAGGAGCAACTGGCGGACGATGGCTTTCTGGATGAGTTCGAGGCCACCGCTGCACTCGGCGTGGAGCGGGTCATTACCCAACCCACCGAAAGGAAATTCGACCTGGAGGCATCTCTGTGCGGTCTCAAGGAGGCCATCGATCTTTTCCAGGTGAAGCAAGCCGAGAACAACCAGAGCAAGGAGGCGGTGGAGAAGGCACTTCGGGGCATGCGAGTGCTGTTCGACTGTGATGCAGTCACAGAAGGAGGTGAGACATCTTTGGTTGCATCCTTGCAGGTCTTTAAATTTAAATGGTTTTTCAATTCCTTCGCAGATTTCTACGATCCTTTGGGCGCATCAAAAATGGATGCGCTCTTAAACGGCTTTAATCGGATCAGCGGCACAATTGCCGAGCAACTGGATGCTAATGACCACTACAACGAATCGAATGCGTTTGTCACCACCGATTTGCAGGCTCTTCGAGTGGAACTTTCACAGTCCGAAGTCCAATTGAACAATTTACTCAAGAAACTAAACGAACCGTCCAAAAAGGACAAGGGAAGTGCCAATGCAAGTGGCTCCGCCAGGGTACAGACGCTTCAGCCGGCCACGCCTCGCTTCGAATCGGTTATCAGCTCCAAATTTGTTTCCACGCCTCCCATCAGAATCGACATGGGCGGCGGTGGCGGTCGCAATGCCCCAGTGCGTCTTGCACTGCAAGATGACTTCAATGGCAAACAGTTTGATGCCTTAAGCAACAGCTTACTCGGTAAGGAGTGAACTAAACCGTTCGCTTAGTGACCCTCATCCTTATGAGTTTTCCTTTTCAGCACCTGCGCCGCCTCGATCAGCACGCAAGCTGAAAGCCCTTGATCAATCGACCGGCATTGACCTTAATGGCACTTTAAACCGATCCAAGATCAACGATCCCATGCAAATGCTGCGCACCATTCACAAAAACACCTCCAAGGTCAAGGCAGCTCCGCAGGCGAATCTCTCCTCCCTGGGCAGCAAGTGGAAGCAAATGCAAGCGTCATTCGGTTTCGATGAGGCGCCGGTGCCAGGAGCAGCAGTGATCTCACCTCAGACCTCACCAACGGATCCCAGCGATCCCTTTACACCCTTGAGTGGTAGCGAGTGCACCCGAATTGAGCGCATTCCGCGCACTTCGGAAAACAACACTTCACTGATCGCCAAGAGCGCTGCGGTTATAAAGGTCCTGGAGGTATCACGGAATGTGCTTAATCTTAGCACCTCGCCATCTGGACGCCTAGATGCACTGGTTCCACATACCGAGAGCCACCAGCAAGATGTCGCGCCACGTCTTCAGCTCAACGACAGAACAATCAATGTAAGTGGGATCAACAATAATACGTGCCTACGAAATATACGAATCTCAAGTTCCTTTTTTTTACAGGACTCACTGCAGCTTGATCCCGATTTCAACATTGAAAACGATAAGAATGCATTCAATGTCTCGCATAAATTCGATTTTGATCAGATTGGTGGTGAGGATGACCTGCAGAACATCAGCGATAGCGTGCTCAAGGATATTATCTTTTAGTCCACGGGAATCGCGAATGGCCAATATTGTTTAGGTAATAGATTTTGTATTCTTTTTCTAATTGGTTATGAGGTTTTTAAACGAAATATACTTTTTACTTTAGTTTTTAATATTACCCATATGAAATTAAAACTAAAATCTTTCAGCTTGAAAGCAATTTTCTTCTTTTAAATACATCTATAAGTATACCAGGCTTTTCGAAATTCGAGTTTCAGGACTTAAGATTATTATTGAAATAAACAACCTTTGAGGCAGTATTAAGGTTTATTATATATATACTTTTAAAAGTCATATCTTATAGCTATTGTTCTTCATTGCGGCTTCAGCGATCTGTTACATCCTTGCAAAATCAGACTTTCTGAAATGAGTGGGTTGAGCGTTCTAGATGAATGAACGGCAAAAGTATGAAACAAATTGTATAAAAATAAAAAAAAATGAGTGAATATAATGATGGAGAAATAAAATAAGAACAAAACTGAAAAGTGTGTCTTCAATGAATTCATTTTTATTAAATTCGAAAATTATAATAATTATCGTTAACTTAAACTTCATGAATGTGAGATATGTACTTTTGTGTCTCTGTATACATGTTATTGTATGGTATTACTTTTGGTCTTTATGGTCCGCGCCTATCACATGTCTAGCCGCACAAAAAACTTTACATATGGATACGGATACTGGCGTATTATATACACTAGATTAAAGATTAAGAGTATTGGCAAAGGAGCGTGCATTTAATGCAAACCCAATTGCAGCCGGTTGAGCAATCGCTCACAACCCCGATCGTTTCGTTTTGGGCTATAATAAATATATATATATATGTTTTACTTCAATAAAGTTATAATTTGCACTGCTGTCTCCTACTTTCCGCGGCGCTGACGCGGCGGCAGATTGTTCTTCTTGCCAAGAATCTTCATTAGCTGCTTGGACATGAAGAACGGCTTCTCCGGTGAGCCGTCGTTGCGCTCGCAGTCCTCCAGGAAGCACAGAAACAGTGTGTCCACTGCCGTCGAGTACACACCGAAAAACACGCTCGTTATGAGAAAGGCGGCAATTACCACCACCGTGGTGGGCACTGCTATGTAATTTAGCCGAATAATGCTCGGATTATTGTCCAGGAAGTAGTAGGTGGACGCCCCCGCCCCTGCGGTTAGCAGCAGTTTCGACAAAAAGAACAAAAAGTCCGTGACCTGATCCAGCGTCACCACACGCAGGAAGTTCCTCATAATCAGATTAAACGAGTCCGCGGCACTGGAGCAGAAGTTCTTGCCATGAATGGCGCACATGATGTAGGCATTCCGATTGAGGAACTTCAGGAAGGTCTCCAGCAACCAGAAGAAGCAGCGCATGCAGCAGAGGATGGCTCGTGTCACCGCATTGTCGTACTTCTTCAGCTTCTCGTGGATGTACTCCAGCACCAGACGGATCAGCCGGACGATGGCCAGGATGAGCGAACCAAAGGCCACGGTGCCCAGATGGTAGACAGCAGTTTGAAAGAATGCCCTTGTAAGGGTGAAGTAGGGCACATCCCTCTTTTTGAAGGTCCAGTACCATCGGGCGAAGGTCGAGGCCAGCACCATGTAGCTGAAGGCGGAGATGAAGAAGCTCAGCCAGAGGAAGCCAAAGACGTTGTAGAAGATGGCCCACTTAATCTCGATTGGATTGTTAATCGAGTCAAAGCTGCAGGTGGTGTTCAAGCAAGGGTTTCGGTTCTGGAAAAATGAGGTCAGCCGAACGCTACAATATTGCTGGAACACTTCTGGCTTGCAGGATCCGCCCACTGTGTAGTTGATGGCTGGACCTTCGCAGACGCAGTCCTCGGTGGTCACTTCGCCACTTTTCGTCAGCTGTCGCACCATTCTAAACGAAGGATCGCCAATTGAGCCCAGATACAGGCCCACGCCAATGGCAAACGCTATGGCGGCAATGAAGAGTATCCAGGAGAAGATGGGAAAGAACACGGTGCTGATCACGCTGCTCACCGCCTTGCTGCCCTCCTTGGTTAGGGCGATCGCTATCCGGATGCGCTTTCTTAGCACAATTACCAGCAACAGGATAACCACGAAGCACACGCCTACGAAGATGGACAGGTAGAGCCAGGTGTTCTGGTTTTGCAGGACATTCTTGACCGTGGAGTGTAGATTCAAGCCGTGTACGGGAACCGTAGGCGTATTCTCCCAGTGGATGTACTGCTTTACGGAGAAGTAAATACCCACCAGCAAGCCGATAAGCACGCCGAAGATGGAGAACCAGAGAATCGGAGCCGAGAGCCAGCGCATTAGAGCGATGTAGATCAGTGAGGCTACCAGGGTGCAGAAGCAAGCCACCAAAACGATCGACCAGGAGTTGACAAGATCCTCGACAATCTTTTCTCCCAAAAGCTGGGCGTCGTTTGTGCCATTGTAGAAGTGGGCCACCATGTTACCAACGAGCTTGGCCAGCCTCGTATCGGTCTGCATCATCTTCTCCTTGATGACAGCCTCGTTGAGTCTGCGCTTGCACTGGATGATCGGTTCCTCGTCCACTGGAGTCTGTTTGCCATTCGCCTGTGGAACAACGAGAGCCTGGGCATCCGTCATTTTCTGGTACATGACATCGGCCTGCATTTGAACTTCTGTGGTGGCGTTTCCGGGCAACATATGCAGCTCCCGCCTCGACCTTCCCCCATTTAGCAGAAACGAGGGAATATAATCACACACGCCCTGCGAGAACTCGAAGAGGCATCGTTTGAGGAATGGAGCACTCTTGATGTACCAGCGTGCGCACTGGTTCTGGTTAATGGCATCCTGAATGTCCGATTTGGTGCGAATCTGCGCCTTGTGCTCCTCCGACAAGCAGATGAGGCGACTATGCAGCTCCGCAAAACTTTGTTTGTCCTTCATAGTGTCCCAGACGAACGTCTCTCGGGGACAAGTCTCCACACAAACCTGTTGAAATACGTATTTCATTAAAAGTAAGATCAACTCCTTGCAAATTTGATGTTAATGGTATCTCACCTGTGGAGTGTCACATCCAGTGATGGGTACAAGTGGATCGATGCACTGATTCAAGTCGAAAAAGAATAGGTTTTTCTTGTTCAGCACTCCGGAGTCCATGCCACACTTTCGGTTAAAGGAGTCCGTGGGCACCAGCAGTTTGTTGAGATCGCCGTTCCTGATGGCGTATTGGGCTATGAAGGCCCATCCGCCCAGGAAGAGGACGAATAACAGCAGGCAGGGCACATCCGTGCAGCTGCGATCCCTCTGCCTCGGTCCCGTGAAGTTCCGGTCGTAGCGCAGTGGCTCGCCGTACTTGTTCATCAGCTCCACGCTTTCCGTCATCGCTCTCTACTGAAAGAGTCCAAGAAGAACCGAGTGTTTTATGTATGTATATACATAGAGCCACTATCGATGGGTCGTCGTCTCTAGGTAATGAGATTGTCAGGCGTATATCATGTAATTTATTTCCGTGCATGCGTCATTGTTTTAAAAATGGAAAACCGAATCTGTAGTGGGTGGTCGTGTTGGCGGTGAAGCCAACCACCAGCGGCTCTTTTTGTTCTAGTTTATTTGTTAGTTTGGTTGGGGAAAGTACGATGAGTAAATGAAATTGTCGGCGACAAAGTGCGGTTTGATTATATCAACGACAGGCGGCCAACGATCCCTTTTGGATTGAACCACAATTAAATAATATTTCTTCCTATGTTTATGAATAAGACTGTTTAACCTTTTAATGATCAATGAACCTAGCTCTGTAACAAAGTTTTCTACTGGATAAATGAACTTTAAGAATGGCTTTGGATGGGCTGGTGAATTATCCATAATTATTGCTAATACATTCTCCTACAGCAGACTCATTTAATTAATCATGAAAGCAAATAGAGAGCAGAAATAAATAAAGTATCGCTCATTCGGTTTAAGAGCTCCCCTGATAACGATAGCGATCGCAACTGTACGAACCTCTTGGGGATGCGAAAATCTGCGAAGAGGTAGCAGTAAAGCAGCTCGAGCATGTCGCAAATCGGCAATAATGACGCATTAAAAAGCAAATTAAATTTGTGCGCTCACTTGTTGCTGTTGTTTGATTGTTTATGTGTATCGCTTTATTTTTGTGTGCGGCTTCTGTCCATTTGAGATGAAAAACTGGCTGCCGCCTTTAATAGATGAATTACCAAAAAAACACACAAGTTTTCATAGAAAATGGGAAACCAATTTGGGTTGGCAAGGCATTTGGGGCCACATGTTTCAAGGTCGATTGCCGTAACTCCATTTTGGTGTAGGAATTTCAATGTCTGGGAGTAGAGTTTATCATTCAAGCAGTGCTACGGGCAACACTCTCAGTAGCTAACCTTTTTTTCTTGCAAAGAAACTTGTAGACATGATAAGAAAACGGGTGTTCGTTTTGATATCTAACCCATTTGCATAATTTGTAGTGTAGAAAACTGGTTTAAACCTAAGTTGTCCTTGCATCGAGTGTTTACTGTGTTCACCTTGGACTACGTCACTTGAGATAAAAGAAAGCAGTCGCAGTTCTGATCTTATCTTATAATGGTAGTCTCTTGTTTCCCATATGAACGATTTCCCCTTGTTGTTTTTTGGAACTACAAATGTACAAGGCCCCGTAATTTCGTAATGAAGCAGTATTACTCACCTTTGCTTCGGAGCCGAACGATTCTTCCAGAGATGTAACAAAGGAGCTCCACTCTTCTCGTCGCTTTTCCTTTCTTTCTTAAAGTTCCTTTATTGTCTCATGACACTTTTTTACGAGCGGCTGGGGGCTTTTTGTTTAGCTGGTTTCCTGGGACGGAGTCACTACTCCGGCGAAAGTCACCGGACCACTGAAAGCGGGAAGCCTTTGTCGGAGCTCCGTATCCCGTACGTTGCTCTTTGGACGTCGGTCACTTGCATTCGTTGGATAAATATGTACATACATACATAAAAGAGCTCGAGTGGGGCTGCAAGCATAAAGGCAGCATAAGTGTTTATGTGCTAGTGTTTGTGTGGTGCCACTTGGGGATTGGGGGTGGGGGAGTTGGGGATTGGGTTGGATTGGATTGTGAAAAGAGCAGCACGGCACACTTTTGTTAATTGCACAATCCTAATCGTTTTCACCCGATAACGAGCACTGGCCATTCCCGTTATAATAACACCTTGCAGTTTCGACCGAATTCGAATTTCTGTGCATGCAACTCTTTTCGTTTCGCTTGTTTTTGTTGTGGAGCGGGCGCATGAAATTAAGCCCCCAAGCTCACGTACTGCGACTCACTTGCACTTGCGCTAATTAAACGGCGAGCACTTGACTTTCTACGAAGTAAACTCCTTCACAATCGAAATAATACTGAATCGCCCCAAGAAAATCTGCCCACCACCCGCGGCCCCATACTCTGAACAGCTGTGCCGAACAGTGCTGCACAACGGCCCGTTCTGGTCAAAACAAAGCAGAAATGTGTGTGGAATGTGGCACTGCACAGGGATGCACAAAAGCTAGTGCGAGTGTTGGCCGCTTTCAAGCCAGATCTCGTTACTTGTTGGAAAGTTTTAGAGCCGCGTAAGTTATAAAAAAGTTTACATTATATTTTGATTTTGGGTCCTTTTTAAACAATTAAGCTTACAACAGCATAAGCCACCTATATATTTTACGTAACCTATCAACTTGGTAGCTCGAAACTTTACTTTAAAAATGAGCTAGATGCCAAGCTAATGAATTTCTAACTAACGGAATTTTGGAAATACATAGCACCCATAACAACTAAATATTGCCAAATGCAGCCAGCCGCAGCAAGTCTCGGCTTGTGCTGCGCGCAGTGTGAACGGCTCGGAGTAATTTGCGAAAACCGCGACCAGTGCTGCGCAACGCGAGTGCGAAAGCCAAAAGCAGGGTCGGATCTTTGGTGCGGGGTGGAGCGGAGAGAATGTAGCGTTGAGGATTTTAACAAGAAACAATTTAAGAATCGCGCTCCTGGCCGTGCGAAAAGCGCCTGGTCGAATCGTTTAAATGTCCCCTTTGGTAGCGTCGATTGCGTGTGTTTAATCCCCGGTGCGCTGCTTTTACAGACTGTGTTGTTTTCGTGCCGGCAAGCCAACCAATTTGAAACCCCCCAAAAAGTTTCCACTTTTTCATTCCCCCAGAAAAGTGACAATTATTCGTGGCCGTGGTCGGCGGATGCAGCTGCAAAGCGGGCGGCGATTAAAGTAGTGCAATCCGGCGCAGGTCCTCGCCATTTGTTTATGTTGATAAAGCAGTGTTTGTGGGGCGACAACAAGAAAGTGCAGCTCAGAGTGAAATTGCCACGGTTATTAAGTGGTTGTGGTTGCTTGGTGTACGTGCAGAAAACCTAAAACAGACATCCCCAGAAGAAGAGGAAGCAGCGGAAAAGGAGGAGGAGGAGCATCAGCAGCAGCGACGTCTCTGTTGTTTTTGTTTGGCTGCGAGAGAGAGAGAGGGAAAGAGCAACGAAGAACACGCGGCTCTTTCGAAAAAAAAGGGCGGGAAGGCCCTTTCGGCTCAAAGGAAACCCTATCCCACTGAATATCCGTAACTCTGCCCGCCGGAAATGTCAAAGGGGGGCGAGCACAAGCGCGTCACCCTCACCTCGATCATCCAGGGCGATGCGGGCTTCTCGCGCTTCGGCAGCAACATCCTGGAGCCTGATGCTGCGTCCGCTGCACCCGACAACAGCTCCAAACCCACGACAAAGACTGCCAAGTGCATCCGCATCAAACTCGATCTGTTCGAGACCGATTCGAACAAGTATCCCGAGTTTAACTACTCCCGGCTTTTGTATTTGGAAAAGGTAAGAGTGTATAACTCAGTTGGAGGATCGCTTTCTAAACCCTTGCAATCCGTAGAAAAAGACCAAAAAGCTGAAGCAGGTGAGCACTACCAATGGCTCCGCAAGCACTGATCCCTTTGCCGACAACGATGACGATGTGGCACGGATCGTCAAGGAGCTGGAGGCCAAGTATGGCAACTCCTATGCCACAGGCAGGGGGAAGAGCAAAAAGGACGACTACCGGGACATTGGAATGGGCTACGATGAGTCGGACTCATTCATCGACAACACGGAAGCCGTAAGAACAAGAAATATTTCCGACGAATGCACTGAAATTATTTACCTTAAACTCTATGTTCTGTCCAGTACGACGAAATCATACCGGAGGAGGCGGAAACTCTGGAGGGCGGCTTCTACATCAACTGTGGCGCACTGGAGTTCAAGAACCTCACCAAGAAGTCCTACACCACTCGAACAGATGCCATCATCAAAATGCCAGAGCGATCACGCAAGCGCATGGTCTCGTCCAGCTCGGAAAGCTCATCGTCATCCTCGGGCGATGATGACGAAAACGATGATGGCAACAATGAGGAGGACGACGAGAGCGATTCCGAGGACGACTCCGAGGAGAACGATGAAAGCGACTCCGAAGACGACTCCGAGAGTGAAAGTCTTGAGGACGAGGACTCTGCTGCTACAGCCAAATCCAGCAGCAAGTACAAAGACAATCATCAAGCTAAGCGGGCCAAGGTCATCGTTACGGGCAAGTCCAAACCAAGCTCAAGTTCTTTGACGAGTGGCAAGAAGCCGCCGACTAAGCCGATCACCACTTCCTCATCCTCAAACTCGCCACGACCCAGCACGGTGGAGATTTCGGACACGGAAGACGGCCAAGACCCTATCCAGACTCAGCCATCAAGTCAGCTTCAGTCCCTGCCGCAGAGTCAGGCCCAGGCGCAAGCTTTAAAGAAGGTGGTTAAGACCACAACGGTCAAGGACATGCTAAAGGCCAAGCGAGACAGCTTCCTGAAGTCGCAGAGCGGCACGGCAGCTGTCAAGGGCGTCGGCAACGGCGAGCTGAAGTGTGTTTCCACCGACGTGTCCAGCAGCGATAGCAGCGATATGGAGTCTGAGCACGGCCGGGCAGATAGGCAGGCCGGTCAGCATGGCAAGGATGGGCAGGAAAGTGAGTTACATATACAGTATTAGTTGGTTGAAATCACCCTTTCACGTGTTCATTTTTAAGATCTTCGCACCGCCGACACTCTGCTCCCCACCACATTGGATGCGGACATTGTGACCGCAGTCAACAGCTTCAAAGAAGCGGTGAAGAGTCGAGACATGTGCGGCAAGAAGTTTAATCTGGATGTGAAGCTTTCGCCACTACTGCTTCGGTGAGTTTGCAGCCGATGTAAACATCAAGTACAGATTTAAGGCTTATATCCATTAACCTACACCAGGGTGTACGAGGCGGTGCTGTGCACGGACCGCAACGAGCGCAACATGGTCTTCTCCCACATCGAGTATCAGCTGCAACTGCCCAAGTACTACATGCTGCGCAAAGGGAAACAAGTGCGGGCGAAGGAGGAGAAGAGGAAGTCCACCATTATGCTGGAGAAGCTGCGGCGGGCTGTAGCTGTGGTCATGCCTAAGGCGGTGGCCAACTATGAGACGGAACTGCGCACATTTGCTGAACAGGCGTAAGATTGTTGTTAAGCGAAATAACGATTAGGTTCCTTTAGATTATGATTATTATTTTCAGAGCTGCGGACGTGAACTCCGAACTGCCGCCCAAAATGCCGCGTAAGAAGTTCCAGTGGACCAGCGAGCTACGCCATCTGCTGTACGATGTGTACCAAGCGCGTTGGACGTCCTACGCTTTCCTAGCCAAGCGCAAGGAATCGTTGGAGGAGTTCATCAATTGGTATCTCAAGGAAAAGGTGGTGGAACTGTGGCCGCCAGGCTGGATGCGTTTGGATGAGTTGCAAAGGGAAATAACACGCTACAAGAACGCCAAGCTGAAAGCAAAGGAGAAGCCAAAGGCACCGCCGGCGTCCGCATCGCCCAAGCCCGTTGGAGTTGTATCTGCTCCTGAGCAAATGCCGCCGGCAAGCAGCTACCTAAAGGCAGTGGAGGACCCTCGATCTCGAGGTAACTCCGATACGGACTCAGCTACAAGTGCCTCCTCCAACAGTCTGAAGCGAAAGCTGAAGGAGATGCCCAAGCAGACCAGCAAGCCGCCAAAGAAAAAGGTGGCTAAGCAGGTACCGCTGCAACCGCAACTTACTCCGCATCCGCAATTCCAGCTGGCGCCGGCTGCCACGGCGGCCGTCAGTATACCAGCCATTAGCAATAACAACAACCACCTGCCCCACCTGGACACGCTGCTCTCCATGCCGAGCACCTCGGCTCAGGCAGCAGCACTCAATGCCGCCGCCGTAGCAGCCGCCAGTACGGTTCTGGATCTGGCATCCCCTAGCCGGAAAATTGACCTTAACACCAGCAACAATTTCTACAATCTGATCACGGCCGCCTCCCTGGCAGCCAGCGGGAATCCCAGTCCGCATTCTGGAGACGGCCAAGCCAAGGTGATTGTGGGAGCTCGGCCCTCTCCCCATGTGATCAACCTGGATGACTATCAATGCACCAGCGATATACTTCAGACGTCCAAGCAGCTAGCTGCCACCACCACTGTCATCACCGCCATCTCAAAGGCCGCGCAAACGACGTCGGTAGCCAGGGAAAGCAGCAGCGAGTCGGATGGCGTTGAGATTGTGGGAGTTTTTCCTGCCTCTAAGCCCCAAAAGAAAGTCCAGTCTAAGCCCAAGAACAAGACTCAGAACAGAGGTCGGTCGTCTTTGGGTGCGGTGGGGCAGGTAAATGGATCCCTGGGCTACAGCGCGAATAACATGTATATCTACAATAGCCCAAGAACGCTGGGTCCAGTGTACGATCTCACCGATCCGCATATAATGAAAACTATGTCAAATCTGAAGGAAATGGAAAAGCAATTCATTCAAGCGGCTTTCTCGCCGAACAGCGTCAAGGGCGCAAGCGGAGGAATGGGATCCTCAGCGCCCAGTACGCCCACGCGCCAATGACATTCGGGATCGGCCGCACAGCAGCCCCTTCCGGCTGCTGTGACGGCCTTTTACAACCAGGAGGCGATGGCCGCCGCCATCGTGCTCTCCACGATGAGCCACGCCTCGCCGCGCTACGACCTGCTGGCCAACGGCTCCGTCTCCATGTCCGCCGCCCAGGTGGGAGCCTCTGCCAACACACTGCCACAAGTATTCGTTAAACCCAGCCTGCCGCAGCCCAGCGCTGGCGGCGATGTGGTGACCACGACTGGAGCTGCTCGCCCATCCACGCAACAACTGCCCACAAAGTTCATTTAGCTAGGGTCACTCAGCTCGTTCCCTTGCGATTCTAATCTAAGATTCTAGTGCTGATTCTAGGTAGGTTTCATTCGCAGCTGTGTCTGCCGATTTTCCAATTATTGCACCAGTTTAATTATTGTTTCTCATTGAGTCGTTTACCTACTAAGTCAGTGTACTATGCAAGCATTAATAAAGCAAATTTATATATATTTATTTATAGAGAACCATTTTTATTAAATAAAGGCGAATAAGTTATGTAATAGAAATAAATCCAAAAGGCGCATTTTCTTTACACACAGCGAATATATATGTATATATATAATTGATACAAAATTAGTTCTGTAAACCAAAGGATAACGCTAAAACCAGCAACTGCCGATAAACACCGACGTGCTGTCACAGAAACGATTACTTAGTCTAATTTGTAAAAGATAACACGCGTGTCTCATGATGATATAGCCGAAAGATCGGACGTCTGTTGGTCTGCGATCATTTGATCCAGCGCAGCACCGATGTGGCCGCCATTCGCACGAAGGCGATGGTAGACTGCTGGTTGGCCGCCGGCATCAGATTGGGATCCGCCAGCTCCGGCTGCGGTGTCAGGCTGGGCACCGCCTCCCAGTCCATGCGCAGAGAGTTTTCGTCTGGAAAGGCATCAGCATCAGTTTGAAAAGATTATTCCCCTCAAATTGCTAAACCAACTCACCCTCTGACTCCGATTCCGTGGCGGTCTCGATGCCGATTAGTAGGGAGTCCACTGACTTCATGAGTGGTGCATTGTTCACGTCCAGATGGCCATATCGACCCAAGTCGCTGCGCTCCAGATCGAGGATGGCTAGTAGGTTTTCCAGCGTATGCTGTTCGATGAGGGCACGCAACTTCACCTGCTGTGTGTAGGCCAGATACATGATATTGGAGTTGAGGCGCGAGATTTTGCGCCGGAACTGTTCCTCGTTGAGCAGCTTACGACAGAAGTCGCCATAGGCGATCTTATGTGGCAGCCGCACGTTCAGGTAGAAGCTGAGCAACTGCGTCAGCTGCGCCGTGTAGGTAAGAGCGCCCACAATGCGATAGGCTTCGAACCTGCTCGGCGTAATCTCGTTGGCCGTGGCCTTGGGAACGTCGTCCTTGTTGTCCGCCAGCCAGTCCAGGTAGGCGGTATAGTCGCCATTGGCTGGCAACGAAGGGCCCACAATCCTGTATTGAACTTCACTGATCCCACTGCCATGAAAAACCCATTTGCCGCGTATGTAAGATGTATTCTTGGCATCGGCCAGCGCCGCTATGGTTTCCGCCTCCTCGGTGCGCTCCACACTAGCCCGCCTCTGTTGCTCCTCCTTGAGGACCACCTCAGCTATGGGAAACACATAGGTGACCAGTTGCTGAATGCTGCGACGCGCCGCCTGTTTTATGCTGTCCAGAAGACCCAGATGGGTCTCCCTGAGTTTCTCTATTTTCTCCACTCGATCCAACACGTAGTTTTCGAGCATCTTGACCTTGTCCGGGTATTTAGGTAGGTTCTTCCGCTTCTCGGCATTGGCGCGACGCAATTCATCGCGTCGCTCGCCGAGGACGCGCAGTCTCTGTCCCGTGCCGGAGATTAGTTGCTGTAGGAGCTCCAGTTGCTTTCGCTTGGCCTTGATGGCCATCAGGCGATCTTCATTGGAGCGGTGCTGCCCGATAAGGCGTTCGTAGCGCGTGCTGAAGGTTTTGAGGCCCGCCTGCAGGTTGATGTAGCGCTGCTGCTTCTCCGTCAGGCTGAAATATTGTAAGATCGATTCAGTTTACATGTGTGGTTCAGATAAGGTGAGTAGTGTAAGGTGGGCAAACCTTTCGGGCCTTTCCGCCTGGCTGTGAGTAATGTTTCCGTTTCTGACGCAATTGCGACAGTGGAATCGGCTGGCGCTGCAGCTGTGGCACAGTGGGCACCGCATGTGGGCACCCATTCCCGTGGTGGCGTTCCTATCCTTGGCGTTCGCATCCTTCAACAGTTCCTTCGTCGCTGCCGTTGGCCTGCGCTTTGTTGTGTATCCTGCGACATCTGATTCCTCGTCCTCGCCGTTTGTGGAGGCGCTCGAGATGCGAAAGTTGTCGGGGGCCTTGCAGCTTTCGTCGGAGCTGGAGCTGTTTGCCATTACAGCCAAAGCATTGCAATTATTTGTTATGTTATATCTTTTGTTATTGTTAACTTTGCTATTATCGCTATCGATATGAGGACACCTATTGCTAAACGATAGGCTGATATCGAAAAAATAGATGTCGTCAGTGTTGGACAGCGTTCAATAGGAAAACGTTTTCATCGGTGCGCGCACTTTTTAAACTTCAATCATTAACGATAAGAATTATATATTTTTTATCTTCTGATATTATATCATTAACTATACCAAAATATAAGCACTCAAAATGTATTTATGTTTTCGTTTATTTTTCACAAGAGATTTCTATAACCAAATAATTAAACTAGAACGTCCGAAAACTAATCAAAACCCGAAAGCGGTAGTGCTTTATTTTCAGAACATTCAATTTCCAGTTCGGTGCACTATTATGGGGGCAGCTCGGTTAGACCAGAGGCAGCGTTTCGACTTGGACTATAAATTTAGTTAGCTGGGGGTTCCGATCGGGAGGCTGGCTAGTCCTGAGTTCCTACTTGTTGGCCGCAGCGGCCTTGCCCACTTTGCCACCCAAGACCTTAAGAGTCGCCTCCACGAGATCCTGAACGCGGGGCAGGGCGTGGGCCTCCAGCGTCTTGGCATAGGGCATGGGCACATCCACGCCGGCGCAGCGCCATACGGGGGCGTCCAGCTCGAAGAAGGTCTGGTCCTCCATTATGCGGGCGCAGATCTCAGCTCCAACGCCTAAGAGGGTAAAAATTTATAAATATCGCTAGGCTTTCAATTAGCTGAATTTCCCACTCACCGTGTTGGGGCCAGCCGTTCTCCACGGTCACCAGATGGTGGGTCTTTCGTACAGAGGCGAAGATGGTCGCCGTGTCCAGAGGACGAATGGAGCGCAGGTTAATGACCTCAGCCTCAATACCTAAACATATAAGAGAAGGTTAGCTACTTTTCGCGTCATTCAAAGTAAAACAGTGCCGTACCCTTCTTGGCCAGCTCGGCAGCTGCCAGAAGCGATGTCTCCACCGCCTTGGAATGCGCCACCAGGGTAATGTCCTTGCCCGGCCGCATTACCTTGGCCTTGCCGATGGGCACCAAGAAGTCCTTGTCGGCCACGTTATCGGCCACAGGGAATGCCGTGCCATAGACCAGCTCATTCTCCAGGAAGACCACTGGATCGGGATCACGGATTGCGGACTTCAACAGTCCGCGGGCATCCTCGGCATCGTATGGCGAAAGGACCTTCAGGCCGGGGCAGTGGGCGTACCAGGCGGCGAAGCACTGAGAGTGCTGGGCGGCAACACCGGAAGCGGCTCCATTGGGACCACGGAACACAATGGGCACATTGACGGCACCGGCAGACATGTAGAAGGTCTTGGCCGCCGAGTTGATGATCTAAGATTTGAAATTTTAAAGGGATATATTTTAGCAATCCATATTATTATGAATGTGTAATATGACTTAGAAATAATAAAGTGAAAAATGAATGAAAATAATGCTCAGTGTGGATGCCTGTTCCATCAAACTGCAAATTCGCCAATTCAAGTTAATACGCTTTATTTGATGCACTCCTTTCTGTTCCGTCTTGATCTTTACTTAATGCCTAGTTTCTGCTTAATGATAAATGCCGGCAGGCGGCGTCCCTTCCAGAAACGCGGCAGCGGCGTCTCGTTGGCCTGCCGCAGGATCTCCGCCACGTGCTGCTCCGCACTGAATGCCTCCGCCTGCTTGATCTGGGATATCAGCTTTGCTTGGAAGGCCTTCTCTTTGCGCATCTCGCGGCGCTGGCGCACCTTGGCCCACTCGAACTTCATCTTGCGACGCAGCTTCTTTAGCTTGTGCTTCTTCATCTTGCGCCGCCGAATGACGATGAGGCGGGCCGCCTCCATCTTGTCCGACTTGCTCTTGTCCAGCGGCGGCGCAATCACCTCGCCGACTCGATCTCTGTGCAGGATGTCGTTGATCTCATTCAGCCAAGTTGAGCGTGGACTTTCAATTATGAGGCTTATTGGCAGAGGGCGATCACCGACTGGCGGCTTGGCGCAATCGAGTATCTTTGCCTGCACATAATCGGATAATATGGGTGGGGATTAGTGAGGTCCGATCTATGACTTGGGGCAGGAGCTAATCCACCCATATTATCCCATTAAGCGCCGCTGCATATTGCACTTGAATTGGTCTATTTGCTAGCTGTTGGAGTTGTGAGGCATTTGTATTGGATTGTCGTGTTCTTTCTTTTGGTTTACGTTTTGTTGGCAATGAGATAATATGAGTAGTTAGCCTACTGCTGGAGTGCGGGGAGTGGTTCTTAGGACAAGGATGAGGCAACTCACGTGATCGATGGCCTGCATGGAGAAGTTCCAGGTCATGAACTCGCACACGGGACGCAGACCGGCCATGGCAGCGCCAACAGCGATGCCGGCAAAGCCCATCTCTGTGATTGGCGTGTCGATGACGCGCTTGTCGCCGTACTTCTTCCACAGTCCACGGGAAACCTAAAAAGGGCATTAAATGATTAATAGAATGTTAGGATACCAGAAAAATATGTAGGGCTTATTCAGGATGGGAACCTTTTATCTGTTTGTAAAACTTTCCAAGCTGATAACTCATTAACTAAGATTTCTTCAGGAAATACCATTATTCTAACAGGTAATTGTATTGTACTTTGCGTGTCCTATCTAGTTGTTACACCAGTAGCCACAATCATAGTTTAAATGAATCTAATAGGATAGAATTGCTAACGCCGGTTATCAATCCACCTCAAATGGGTAAACAAATCGTTGTTTTATGGGCCAATCTATATAATCAGCAGACAGTCGGTCACACATATTCTGCGTGACCTTGCCCACTCCGATCACGCATTCGGATTCGCGTCGACCTGTTCGGAATCACTATCAGTAGTTACATATAGCACGCATATATCACCCCGCTGACCACCAACTTCCCCCATCCCGGCCACCTGCATCAGCTGTCGTCGTCGCAACCGCCTGCTTGCTGTTTACGTAATCGCGCAGGGGCAGGAAAAGTCGCAGATCTCACCTTGTAAGCACCGTCGTACTGGGCCACCTCCTCGCCCAGGATGAAGACGCGGTCGTCGCGGGCCAGCTCATCGTCCAATGCGCTGTTGAGGGCATCTCGCACGGTCATCTGCTTGGCCGCCAGGGCCTTCTGGCTGGTGGAGAACGCTCGCTGGGCGGAGCTGGCCGCCTGGATGAGTCGGGTTCGGAGCATCGTCGGTTTGCGGTTCGCTTTCCTATGGGTCTATCGCTATCGTTGCCGGCTGTAGGTGTTATTTTTTGGGTTTTAAGTGCTATTATCTAACTAAAAATGGGCTATGGGTTTACGCACCGACTTCCGTCGAAATTTTGATGTGAAAATGGGATGTGACCAGATGTGACCACTTTAATGCCGTATTGTGGGCACACTTGGAGCTTACCAGGGCTGCCAAATAAATCACTGTTAAGTGGGACTAGTGTTGGCCACTCTAGATTTGGCTAAATTCATACTGTGTTAGCTGGATTTTCGAAAAAATTAGCCACTTCGTATTAATATATATTCTTTAGAAAAATTCTTTTATAAAGTAGTGATAATATCTAAAATATAATTTAATTTGCTTTTTTTTTATTTAAGAGGTATTTCAAAAGTAAATGATTGCTAGCCCCATCTTTAGTTTTGGCCGGACTGTTGAAGAACAAGTTGGCAGCATTGCAGCTCAAAAATGCAGCTCTCGTGAAATAATTTTAGAATTTCTTATTTGTAATTTTGCATAGTGTGGGCCAGAACTAGCATATATAAATTAATGCACTGGCACGTATAGAGATGATTAAGGCATAAAAGAGGTAGTAGTTGGACCAACCTTGGTTAGTTAGCTCCGATTCCTCCGCGGCCAGCGGCGCACAGCAATCGATTTTTATTCGAGGCGAATGCTGTGGAATTTCCCATCCAACTTTCCCACACTCTGAATTCCGGCGGCGGCATTTAGTGAAACACTATGAAGGACGGCGGTCACATAACGCTCACACTCCCGCCGGGATCAGCGGCGACGACGGACGAGCGGGGCAGGAAGAGCCTGCGTCGGGTAGGTAGCAACCTGGCAGAAGTCCAGTTGCTGGGGTCCTGGGACATCCTCAAGAAACCCAGAACTTATAAGTACGATCTTTTGTCTCACGGTTCAGGCTTGGAATCAGCTACCGCGTTGTCAGCGCAATCTCATTATTCTGGGCATCACCGGATTCTGCGTGACAGTGTTGCTCTGCCTAAGTGGCGATCAGCTGCTGGCTGCCAGCTTAAAGGATGTGGACACCAAGGCCGAGGTGGCAGCATATCAAATGCCCCTGCCCAATCCGCACCATCATCCGGGGGTGGATAAGGATGTGCCCAAAGACACTGCTGCGGTACCTGTTCCGGCCGATAAGAGAGCACCCCGGGTGGAGGCGGTTAGTGATAAGGTAAGTAGGCCCCCCACTTAATTGATAAGTGCCTAAGTGGCTGGAGTTGTTTGCCTATTAAGATAGCATGCGTATCAATACGATTGACTATTGGTGTTTGATTTATTGCCCACGCAGCACACTTCCAGTAAAATCTATTAATGATATCTCAATATCAATCAATTTCAGTTTAATGAGCTAGTTGCCTATGGAGAAGCGAACTCAGCGGAGAACGTGGCCCGTCTGCCGGAGACGGTGGCTGCTGAAGGACTTCCCCAGGCCTCGGCCATGGCCGTGGCCTTGCCTCCCCCCGATAGTAACAAGGAGCAGGACATCGGTGGAATCGACATCCTAAACAATGTAGAGGAGCCCGTCGCCCAGGATCCAGCAGAGCCGCTTAGCGAGGGCGAGCAGCTTGAGCAAGCCATCAAGAACCCACTCACTCTGGGCGGCGTTAGCTTCAAAGAGCATCTCAAAAAGATCAAGCCCATTCTGGCCAAGGGCCAGCACTTCCATGGCGCCACCAACGAAAGACAGTCGGCTGTTGTAGCCGCCTTCAAGCACTCCTGGGCTGGCTACAAGAAGTATGCCTGGGGCCACGACAACCTGAAGCCCATCTCCCAGTACTCCCACGAGTGGTTCGGTCTGGGACTAACCATTGTTGACTCATTGGATACCATGTACATAATGGGACTGGATGATGGTAAGTTGCCTATATCCTAATGTGCACAAAATCATTAGTTTATGGAAATACTTTCCTTATTTTTCTCAATAACATCTACACAGAATTCAAGGAAGGACGCGACTGGGTAGAGCAATCACTGCGCTTTGATACCAAGCGCGATGTAAACCTATTCGAGGTCACCATACGTGTCCTAGGCGGACTGCTGTCTGCATATCACCTGAGCGGCGATACAATGTTTCTGGCCAAGGCTGCGGAACTTGGCAACCGTTTACTTCCCGCCTTTCAATCGCCGTCAAATATCCCCTATTCTGATGTGAATCTCGGAGATCTTTCGGCGCACTCGCCGAAGTGGTCTCCTGATAGCTCCACCAGTGAGGTCACCACCATTCAGCTAGAGTTTCGTGATTTGAGTCGCTCTACAAACATCTCCATTTATGAACAGGTAAACGAAACAGATCAGATAAGGGCAATAACGAACTATAAAATAAATGACTTATCAGGTTGCTCACAAAGTAAACGAGAAGGTGCATGATCTGGAGAAGAACCATGGTTTGGTGCCCATATTCATTAACGCCAACACAGGAACATTCCGAAACTACGCCACTATCTCGCTTGGTGCTCGTGGGGACTCCTACTATGAGTACTTGCTCAAACAGTGGATTCAGACCGGCCGCAAGGATAATGATAAGTACGTATCTGAGTGTGACATTGAAGTTAAGAATTTCTATTAAGAACAAAGAATTCTTGATCAAGACGTAGAAATTTCAGCTTGTTGATTTATCACAGCTGTGCTGTGGCAATTGTTTATTATTTACTTTATTTAACCTCTTTTTTATTTTAGCCTTATTTTGGACTACATGCAAGCAGTCGATGGTGTTCTAACACAACTGATGCGGCGCACGCCACGCGAGCACTGGGTTTACATTGGCGAGCTGATCAATGGCAAAGACTTTAAGCCGAAAATGGATCACCTTACGTGTTATCTGCCGGGCACTTTGATTCTGGGTCACCAGAACGGAATGCCAGACTCGCACCTTATACTTGCGAGGGATTTATTGGACACATGCTATCAGACCTATATGATGAATCCCACACATTTGGCTGCTGAGATCTCGTATTTTGCGCTAACCGAAAAGGACGATCAGGACATTTATGTGAAGCCAAACGATGCCCACAACCTGTTGCGCCCGGAGTTTGTGGAGAGTCTCTATTACTTCTACTCAATAACTGGCAATCGGACATACCAGGACATGGGATGGAAAATCTTCCAGGCGTTTGAGACTCACGCTAAAGTAAATGCAGGCTACACATCGATGGGAAATGTAAAGAACACACAGAGCACGCGTCTGCGCGATCTGATGGAAAGCTTTTGGATGAGCGAGACCCTGAAGTACTTCTACCTGCTGTTTAGCGACGACCGCAAGGAAATCGACCTGGAGCAATGGGTCTTCAATTCGGAGGGCCATCCACTGCCGGTCTATCCGCTCAAGACTTAACTACCGCCTAAGTGAAGCAATTAGAGGGCAGAGCAACTTAGTTGCGTCCGCGACACTAACTGAAAGCCGAATGGAGTTGGTGCATTCATGCCGCAACTATCGTTTAACTCGTATTCGCAATTTAGCGTAAATGCCAAATACTATGCTAAGCTTAGAGATACGCAGAGCAGAGTTGGCTTATCGGATGAAGCAATGCCCAACATCGGGATGGATCGATTGAGACAGAAATTGTAGCCCCTGGGGCAACAAATTAGGGTGCAATATCACTTGTTTAACGCCAGACCTCTACTAACAAAATTCAGTTAAAATATTTACTAAGTCTATCTATAGAAGGCCAGCAATCTTAATCCATTATCTGTGGAAGGTGTTAGATTTGAGGTTGCACCAAGAAAAAGCTGCATTTGTCGCCCCAGGAATTTTTGCGAAATCATCCCATCTTCCTATTAAACATGTCATTTGAAAATCGTTAGCAATCGATTGTATAATATTCTGTGTACTGATAATTGTTATTTTGTAATTATTTATTTCCTATTATAAGCACGAACTGTAACACGATATTGGGGCATTGCAAACCCATTTTTTAGACAGTAGCATCAATCGAATCCGCCAGCAGGTTTTAACCTTGTAATCTATGGTAGTTAAACGTGTATGTTTATGTTAGCATGATATTAGGAATCAGTTGCACTACTCAGCACAAAGTCGATTTGTGTGTAATCTTAAAGGTAGCGAATAAATGAATCTCAATGAAAATGAGCAGAACATTTTCGATCCCACGGCAACCTGTGAATGTATGTAAAACGGAGCCAATAATAAAATGCAAGTGTTTTTAAAATTGTATGGAATTTTCTTTATTTTCCTAAGAACATTTCACCCAGTACAAACGCAAATGCATGAACTTTAATTGCATTTCCTTTTATTTAGTTTTCGTTTTCAGTTGGGTTTTCGGTTGTTTGTTGCGTTTCAGTGAGATTTATATTGAATCTTTTGTTGGGTTTTTCTTTTATGTACTTAATGTTTATGACGACTATGAATGGATGGGCTTAATAAACTATCAAATATTAAAGATGTTGGTTTCCTTTGCTTTGCTGCTGTCCTCTCCTCTCCCTATGCTGATGATGTTTAATAAAACTCACAATGTTTGTTTAAAAATCTTTAGTTTTCTCTTTATGTTTAATTACATTTAGACACATTTAGCTGAACAATTCAAGTGACGACACTGCGCTTTGTTGTTGTGGAAAGTTGGTTGCGGGAGGGGCGACCGATTTGAGTTCTGAGGATTTCGATTTCGTTCTAAATACAACTTAAAACAATTCGCATTAGTTATCTATCAGTAGAATTAGGTTTATTCAGTTTTGGGTTGCCAACTTAAATTATGCTATTACATATACATTTTTACACGAAAGTGGTTGTCTTTGAATAATAACTAGAAAGTTTCCAAATAGAAATACAAGATCATGCAACTCACACGGGACGCTAGGCAGGTGGGAGACTTTGCTTTTGTGGGAGTGGATGGTTATGGTTATGATTCGGGTTTTGGTACAGGAGTTCAGGGTCAGGGTTCATGGGTCATGGGTCATGGATGGGTGGACTTGAACAAACGAAGCACATCTTAAAATATGGTACCTCTCGAATTTCCCTTACAGACTACACGTAATACAAGCAATCCGTCCACGGTAGTACGTATCGTAGTAGGTGTGTTAGTGGTGGTATTAAAGTAGTAGTTAGTATTGTAATTGGTATGTAATTGATGCGTGGCGCCCGCCCTCCCCACGTCAAACATTTACAATTGCTACCGCGAGTCGCGATTCATTTTGGATAAACTTCGTAGTGGCTTACTGAGTGTGGGCTTTTGTATAGACTTTTTAATCGTATTTATTATGTATGTTTACAAGCTAATCAGACATCTATATTTAAAACGTGGCACAAATCACAAGTCAGATTTGTCGCAAGATCGAGATACAATTGATACGATTCGTTAATTTGTTGTTATTTGTTTTCCTGGGGTTCCTCATCTCAGAACTGCTAGCTTCTCGTTTCAATCGATCGGTTTAAGTGTATAAGATATTACATTAGATTCAATAATTTATAATTTATAAATGTTTAAACTAAATTGGCTAAAATTGTGATTTTTGAACTGCTTTTGGTTTGCTTCGTAGTTTGCCATAGTTGGTACTCGTTAATCCCTAAGATCTTTGCATTTGCTTTCCAATGACACCCGTAGCTATGCCGAAATATTCTTTACTCTCATATTGAGCACGTCAATAGGTTGATTGGTTGGTTGGTTGGTTTGTTGGTTTGTCTGTAATATCAGAAGCAGTCGTACTTGAAGCGCTTTAAATGATATCCTTTTAAAAATGCTTAGCTATATATTTATATATACTGAAACTGCTGCATGTTCTAACTATTTACAAAACTCCTTCGCAACGTAGTGCGTAAATAAATATATTTTATCTGGGCTTTTAAAAATCGATTGGATGCGGATAAATTGCTCTGCCTGATATTCAAACGACAACAAAATTGGCAACGTGATTTTAATTGTTTCTCAGAATTGCTTCAAGTAACTTAATTATAAGTTATACAACCAATTCGTTTTCCTTTCATTTCTCTCACTTTGCGCGTGTTTATTCCCATCGTTACCTTCTTCCCTTTATCTTACGTACTTTCTTGGTTTCATTTGTATAAATTGTCTAGGGGCTTTCTCTTAGTTACTGTAGCTATATAATTTTTTATATTATGTTCCATTTTAGTGTACCTCTGTGAGAAGCATTTGATGCTATTCGTCGTTTAGTTTTCAATTCACCACGTCAATTGCTTTCGTAGCTTTATTGGGGCTCAGCCGTATTGTATGTAGATGCCATTACTTTCACCTCGCTCTCTTCGTTCTGTCCCCTTGCATTAAGTAATTGGTTATCTGAGGGCTGTTCAAATATGGTACAAATCATTGAACTAAACAATACAAACAATAAGTAAAAACAATTTATGCTACACGGATTCAACTTAGATCTAATTAAAGGTTGTACTCGGGGGTAAAACAATAACCAAGGACAACTAAGACGGGTATCTATACAATCAGGAAGTCATTATTATCATCCGTTTTTCACAAGGTGGTGGCATTAAACTCTAGTATCAGACTGTTCGAAGCATTTTCCGCCGCTGATGTGCTGCTTGGGGCTCCAAGTCAGGACGTCATTATCGACTTGACAGGATCGTCCAAGCCACCGGCTACACAGCTAAAGTCGTTCAGCTGTCCCATGTGCTGCGCCTGGGCCTGCGACATGTTCTGATGGTGGTGATGCTGCAGATGCGGCTGCTGTTGGTGGCTCTGCATCAACTGATGCTGCTGGTGGTGGTGCTCTAGCAGTATGTTACTACTGTTGTCCGCCACTCCGCTAACCGCGGAACCACCGCCGCTAATCAGGCAGTCGTTCATCTCCTCGCCCAGGTGGCGGCGTCGTTGGATCGCCTGCTCCTGCTGGCAGCTGGGCAAATTGGCTCCTGCTTGCCGTTGATCGTCCAGCATGCTGTCACCGAGGATCGAACCCAGGGAGAACTGCAGCGAGTCGCCGCTGTTCTGCAAGTTCAGGATGCTGTCGATGGCGCTGGCCACATGCCGACTGATGTCATCGTCGTACTCTCCGCCGGCCACTACTGCTGCTCCGCCCATGTGGCTAACATGCATCTGCTGCTGCTGTTGTATCTGTTGCTGCAGGTTATGCTGGAAATGTTGCTGCTGGTGCTGTTGCTGCTGCTGTTGATCCATTATGTTGGCGTAGGCAAAGTTGTGTTGCTGCTGTACCTGCTGTTGTTGCTGATGCGGCTGCTGATCCATCAACATCTGGGGGAACATGTCCGAGTCCAAGAGACCATGCTGTGCCACCTGAACGTGCTGCTGCTGCGACGACATGGGCGACGAAGAGGAGGACGATGAAGCCGTGCACAGACGCTTGCTGCTGTTGTCATCTTCCATATCACTGCCAGAGCCCATGAGCTGGCTATCCCAGCTTCTTTTTCGCGATTCTCCGTTCACCAGCTCTCCATTGCTAGTCCCGGTGGAAAGAAAGTCGCTGTAGTGCGCCTCCATGCTTTGCATCCAGCGCGGATTGTTGTTGCAGTTCAGTTCGATGTGATGTTGCTGCTGTGATGGTTGTTGTGGCCCTGCGTATTGTTGCTGCTGTTGCGACGTCTGTTGCTGCGGCGCCTGCTGCATAAATGATGCGTCTGGCACCCACATGCTCATTTTACTTTTGTGGTTGGCAGCTGGCGATTTCGAGTCGCCAAAAATCTCGTCCAGGTTGGACTCAATGTCGTTGGCATCGTTGCTGCTCTTAACGTCCAAATGGACGGGCGACTCCCCGAACATTGCCTCGAGTCGTGTCTCCACGGATTTCTGGACGTCCGAATCGCTGCTAAAGAACTCACTGATGGCGGGATGCTCGTTTTGCTGATCAGCATCCATGACCACCGGCTGTTCGCGCTGGCCGCTGCATGAGGAGACAGTCTTCACGGGATTAGAACCAGGAAGGCTTTCGCTAACGCAACTGCTATTGCTGCTGCTGGTGGTGCTTTGATTGCTCTTGTCAATGCAACCATTGGGGAACAGATCCGACATGTGGTTGCTATTGCCCATCATGTTGTTCGAATTTGAATTGTCCAGGAAGTGTGATTGCTGTGGCGCCGGTTGACGATTGATGGGCAGATGCTGTTGGTTTCCATTTAGTTGTTGCTGCGATTGCTGCATATGATCGTTATTCATCAGGTTAAGCTCCTTTTGCAGGCAGTACCAGCCATCATCCTGGTCTACGGGATCTCCTCCATTGGCTTTGATATGTTGCTGCTGCTGTTGTTGGTCCATCATATTTCTTTCCTGGTAGCGATTCTCAGCGCTCTTTGCCAAAGCCGCTTTGTTCTCCACCTTCTTCATGATGAAGCTAGTGGTGAGCTCAGACTCAATGTCGAAGTTGTCGTAGTCCTTCTTAATGTATTTCGACGACTCCTTATCGTGGCCTTCGCTCTTTACAGATCCATTTACAGAAGGTTCCCCAGATTCGTTGCTCTCCTCTTGCTTTACTGTAGTAGTCTGCTGTGGCTGTGACTTGCTGAATGCTTTATTGACATCAGCGCTGTTTTTCAGCAAATCAAATTTGTCAACAACGCCGTCTGGCTGAGCAGACTTATCTATTGGTTCCTGTTTAATCTCCTCCTTAACTTTCGCCTCCGAAAGTACATCGCTTTCCGCCGTCGATTTTTCGCTAGTCTGCTCCTCCTTTAGCTGCTGCTCTAACTCCTTTTCAGCGGTTCGAATCTCATTGATCTCGCCTTTGAGATCATCGATCATCAGCTGCTGCATTTGTAGCAACTCAGAAGTTCGGTGTGGCAGCTGTAAATAATACACGATTAGATCGAATACCAAAAAAAAGCCATTTTATTTCTACCGTTGACTCCTGCATCAGAATTTCCTGGAACTTGCCGTTCAGTTGGCGGAATTTGTCCTGGAATTCCAGAGCAGTGGACTCAAATTCCTCGTCTTCGTCAGAAGGCAACTCAACGTCGTTCTCATGCATGCAATGATACCTGGAAAATGAAACATGTTAGCAATGCGCTCTCCTATCCTTCAAGTTAAGCAGCTTCTCACCTGATTAGCCTTTTAACCGCCTCATCCTTTGTGCGGAAAGGCTTCACGTAATCCGGCTTCAGACAGCTCTCCTGATCGACCTCCAGTTGGCGAACGAACCTGCGAAAAAAAAGAATTAGTACGTTGCTCGATGGTGCATTGCTATATCTGCAATCCAGTTGGCCGCTTTTCGAGAAATCGGCATTGATCAACCAACTACTCACAAGGAGAGGCGTGCAATTTTTGGTTTCTGTGTTGGCATTTCGTCCATTTTGCTCGGCATATACAGGGGCAGGCTCGGTATGGTCGGGAGGGATGGCACTAGATTTCCCATCGGTCCTGGCGCCACTCCCATGGCCATTGTTGGTGCTACTGGCGGCAGGATTGGAGTTGGTGGCTGCTGTAACTGTGGCTGAGGCTGCTGTTGGGGTTGCAATGGTGGCAGGGGCAACATGTTGTTTACTTGCATTGCAGAATTGCTGTTGTGGAGGTTGTTGCTATTGCTGTTGCTCAGCATATTTGTAGAGCTGGCGAAGATCAGTGGAGGTGGCCCGCTTTTGTTGAGCATTGGTTGCTGCTGATGTTGTTGCGGCTGCTGCTGCTGTTGCTGCTGGACAACCGGCATCATGCTAACTTTTTGTGGCAACATATTGATGGTTCCATTGGGTGGCTGAGGATTTTGCTGCAGCTGCTGGCTAGTCACTTTGCTCCTGTTGGCCGGTTCCTTGGGTTTTATTTGGAGTTGCGATTGTTGCTCCTGCTGTGGCGGCGGCTTTGGTTGTGCCTGCTTTGGTTTGGCTCCGGTCTGTTGTAGCTGATGCTGGGGCTGTTGTTGCTGATGCTGCGGCTGTTGTTGCTGCTGCTGTTGTTGCTGCTGTTGTTGTTGTTGGTGCTGCATAGGGTAGATGTGTATCCTCTGTGTTATATTCTGCTGGATATTGGCAGCAGTTGTGGCACCACTAGTGGCCGCTCCTGCAGGAGTGGATGAGTGGTTGTTTGGCTGAACCACATTGGCCGGAACGATTGTTTTCAGTGGCTCAGGAACAGTTGATTGCAACTGTTGCTGCTGCTGCTGTTGTTGTTGTTGAACTGGTTGTGGCATGAGACTGAAGCCGCCCGTTCCATTTGCTGTTGGCAACATACCCTCTGGAGTGGGTACCTCTTTGCCGGAGGCCAGAATCCGGTGCTGCTCTGCGAAGAGACGCTGCAGAGCCAGATTTATCTCCGCATCTGTCATCGGTTTGTTGTAGGCGGCAATAGTTGCCGAATCAATTTCCGGCGAGACGGGCAAGAAGGTTGATTTATTTTGTAACTTAATAGTGAGGAACTGAATTTGCATTTGGACCTGCTTGAAGATCTGTTGCATCTGAGGCGTAAGTTGGATGGTTTGCACCCGGGACACAGTATTTGGTTGCGGTTGTTGTTGCTTAGGAGCGTGCAACTGTTGCTGCTGCTGCGGCTGCAACTGTTGCTGCGCCTGCTGGGATGGAAGTTGCTGCATTTGGAGTTGGCTGACCCCAGACGCTACCGTTGGAGATGGCATCGGAGCAGGTGTCGCCACTGTGGTTGCCGTCAAGCTGAAGCTCGTCCTCTGTTGCTGCTGCTGTTGCAATATAGCTGCCGTGCCAGTGGGTTGTTGCTGCTGCATGGGCACCGTAACGCCCACCAATTTGGTGCCACTCGTTGTCTGGAAGGGCTGGATGCTGGCGCTCATCGTTGTCGTGGTAGTTGTTGTGCAACTGGAGCTGCCCACCACAATCATCTGCTTTCCACTGGCAACATTAGGCTGCACGATCTGCACCGGGTTATTGTTGGGCTTTTGCGATAGGGGATCGAGCTTTGGCATTGGCTTGACTACGCTGGCGTTCTTTAGATTGGCCAGTTCGGAGGCATTGGTCGGCGTTGCCTTGGGCTTCCTCACCGGCTTCTTTTTGACCACCGCTCCGCCACCGGCTCCACTGGTGGCTGCCTTAGCGGGCTCCAGCTTCGCTTTGCTTTGATCTATAATCGGCGCCACATTGGCCACCTGCTTGGTCACCGTTGTTAACGAAGTGGTGCTAGTGGTGGTGGTCAGCGTGCTACTTGCCGTTGTGGTGATGGCCAGTCCATTTGTGATTGGCTGGATGGGATGCACTATTTGTTGCTGCGGTGGCTGAGGACGCAGTGGCATTGAAAGTGTCATCGAAGACGAGGTGGTAGCCACCTGCTGCTGTTGCTGCTGAGCCGGCAGCGGATTCACATCATTGAAATGAAGTTGCCCCAACTGCAGACATTGAGCCAGCTGCTGAGCATTGATACCAGCCGGAGCAATAAGCAACCGCTCGGTGGGACCAATCGAAGCAGCCGTCTGGCCCGCACTCATCGCAGTTATCTGATTCGTGACACTGTTCAGGCAGAACAACTGCTGGGTGGTGGGATCAATGGGCGGCAGTGCAATGTACCGCTGCTGGCCATTGTTGGCCAGTTGTGGAGCAGGCGCCGGAGATGGAATCGGTACCGGCTGAGTGGGCAAGCTAACGGGCACAGTGACGGGTTGCAACTGAGGCTGTAGCTGCGCAGAAATCATAGGCTGCTGCTGAATGAGAACCTGCGAGTTCAGTGGTAGCTGCGGGAAAGATACGACTTCGTTCTGCTTGGCGGGTAGATTGGCCGGTGGTTTCATCGTTGACATGGTAGTTGTAGTGCTGGTCATTCCTAACATACTGCTGGCAGGATGTGTTACCTGACCTGACAACTTTCTGTTGTTAGCCACTGCAAGGAATAATTGCAAGTATTAAAATGACAAATTTGTCAAAGGTTGCTTTGCCTTTGCAAAAATACTGAGTTTTGAGTTTACTCACCTTTAACTTCTATTTTGGGAGCTGTTGAAACCTTTGGTTGCTGCTGCAGAATTTGCTGGGGTTGAGTTAGTGGCTGGGGTATTTGGATAACTTGCTGTTGCGGCTGCAACATCGGAGTTGTCTGTTTATTTGGATCCACGCGCGTCGGCTCATTGATTATGGTAACATTGGGCAGAGCGCCCTTGAGCAGAGCCTGCAGGATGAGCTGCGATTGATGGTCCTGGGGATTGTTCGGATCATGTCGCAGAATCAATCGCTCGCACTGCTCCGACACGGTGAGTGTGAGACTTCCAGTGAGTTGTGGCACCAGAGCCGCAGCCGAGGCAGGGGATCCCACAGAAACCGATACATTGGCGGGCATTCCTGTCAACTGAGGTGGCAGAATTGTAGCTCCTCCGGCAGTTAACGCAGGAGTGGGCGTGGGAACCGGTGGCTGGGCAGAACTGGCTGCTGGCGATGGAGGAGTCGCCTGTGGTATGGCCACTAGCTGCATTTGCCGACCATCGCTGGAGAGCTTAAACCCAGTGGAGTCTGAAGTAATCGTAGGCGCCACCGATGGTGCCGCTGGCTGAAAGACCAACTGGGTTGATTGGGTGGTGGGGGCATGACCTCCGGTTCCTGGTGTTCCGCCCATCACTGTGGCTCCCGGTGGCAGGATCGGCATTATCTGGATCTTGTTCTCCACCGCACTGCTCACCGGCAATGCGGATGGGTGATGATTATGCACCTGTGAGATCTGAATGTTGCCAATCTGACTGGGCACTGCTGTCGGAGTTCCGTGGGTCAGCATCAGGGTGGAATTGCTGCTGCTTGTCACTGGCGTGGGCGTGGTTAAAGTGATGGTGTTTACAGTGGTGGGTTGACTGTTGTTTAGGATGGTACTAGTGCTGCTGCTGATTGTAGTGGTAGTGCCACTGCTCGAGGAGATCATATTGCTTGCGCTGCTGGTCACGTCAGGTTTCTTGGCATTCCTTCGCACCGCGGGCTTCCTTCTTGGTTTGACAACAACTGTCGTGGACACCTGGTTCGAGGATGGGGCAGGAGTTGGCGTCACAACTGGTGCCGGCGCTACCTGCGGCTGCAATGTCATGCTAGGCAGGCTAATGTTTATGGTGGGCGTGGCTGTGGTTGCCTTTGCCGCCGCTGCTGCAGCGGCCGCCTGTTGTGCCAAATGTTGCTGCGCCTGCTTCTGAATTTCCTCTGCTGTGGGCAACCGTGGCGTGGATAGACCAAATGGCGGCACCGCTGCCTCGGCACTTGGATCGATTTTGATGAGGATATTTGGTATTTCGGTGGCTGATTCGTTTCCCGCCGCCTGAGATCCCGTCGATGACTGGGGCTGCGGAGCGGGTATGGTCAAGGTAAAAGGCAGGCCATCGCTGCCATTTTGGTTCGGTATGGAGATCATGATGTCGCCGCTGCTGCCCGTCGTCGCTGCAGCACTCCCTGTGGCAGGCGCGTGGGCTTGAGCTGGCTCTGATTCTGATGCTAGCCCTGTTTCTAGGCCCATTCCATAGTCCTCGTCGTCGTCATCGTCTCCGGTGATACCGCAAAACTTCATCACATCGCCGAGATCCAGCTTTCCATTGCTACTTCGCTGGATCGTCGTTGGGGGTGGCGATGGAGACTTGGCGCGTACAGTTGGCTGTGGCGCGGGCGTGGCGGCGATGGCTATCTTTTGTGGCGTCGGGGGTCTCACTTCAGCGGGTGCTACTGTCGGAGAGGCTGCTGGTGGAGTTGGAGCTGGAGGTTGCTTCTTTTTGCGGGGTCGCGGTTTCTTCTTGGGCTCCGGTATAGTTGTCGCCTGGACAGATTGCTGGGCTTGCTGCACCTGGGACTGTGTTTGCTGCAGTTGATGCTGCAGCTGCTGTATCTGCGCCTGCTGCTGTTGTTGCTGCTGCTGCTGCAACTGAATGGTGGCCATCGCAGCCTGTTGTTGTTGCTGCATCATGGGCACGGGCGTGGGCTGACGCAATGGCTCCGGGGTGACGGCCAGCGGCACATGTGCCGGCGAGGATTGTGTAAAGAGCTCCGTCGTGCTGTTAGCTCCTCCGCTATTCGTTCCTGGAGCCTGTGGCGCCTGAAAAGCGTTAGCTATTTGCTGGATATGCGCCCCATTCAGCTGATTCAGATTGATGGTGGCTCCACCTAGGCTCTGCTGCAAATGAGCTGGCAGTTGGGATATGGCGGTGAGGCCGTTGGGCATCTGAATTTGGGCCGCAGCCAGCTGTAAGTTCTGCAGCTGGGCGGCTACACTCTGGCCAAGGAGCTGGGTGTTCAACGTGGCCGTCGTGGCAAACGGCTGAGATCGTGGCGCCTGCGCCTGGGCCTGTGCCTGTGCTAGAGCCGCATGCAGACCCGTGAGCTGGGTGCCAGACTTGATGGCGCTCTGGAACTGACCTGCCGCCGTCTGATGGATGAGGTTCGCCTGCGAGGACACAATGAAGGTGGGCGCGGCAGCCAGCTGCATTGTCGCTCCATTGGTGCCCACTATCCGCAGCAGTTGTTGCTGTGCCGGCTGCGTCTGCAGTTGGGGTTGCCCGCGGGCATTCTGCTGGATGACGAGGGACGGTGTGGTCGTCAGCTGAGGCGTAGGTGGTCGCAGAATTAGCTGCACGCCCTGCGGATTCTGTTGCACCAGCACGGGCATTTGGTTAAGGAGCAACTGTTGCGGCTGGTTGGTGGTGGCAGGTAGCAGGATCTGTTGCTGTTGTTGTTGTTGCTGCTGTTGGGTGGGATTGTTGGCTTGGCCAGTTTGCTGCGCCGATTGCGAGATCTGTGCTCCGCCGTTCGTGCCCTTCTTCTGCTGCTGGAGCTCCTGTTGCGGCTTGGGCAGTATCTGCTGCGGTGCCTTGCCGGTCTTGCCGGTGGACATTCCCGTGACTCCGGCATTGCTAACGAATCGATGCTGCTGCTGCTGCTGGACTGGCTGAGGCTGCTGCTGTTGCTGCTGCTGGATAGGCTGCTGTTGCTGGGGAGTGGTGGCTATGAGCTGGCCCTGCGGTCCCTGGATAAACTGGAAGACCTGCTGCGCCTGCTGCTGCTGCTGCGGCTGCTGGGAGATGGTGAACTGCTGGGGCAGCATCTGCATTTGTTGGGGCTGCGGGGTTGGAGGCTTAATCGCCGCCGCTGCAATGGCGCCGCTGGGACTCGGGATGGGACTGTCCGCTATCAGGGGACTGCTGCTCTGGTAGTGCTGGAACTGCTGATGCTGCTGCTGCTGCTGCTGCCCCTTCTGACCCTTCGTCGGACCTTTGGCGCTGCTGCTGACCACACTGCCGGCCGTGGCGAACGAGGTGGGCGTGCTGATGGCGGTGGCATTGAACTGTCCATAGCCCCCGCCGCCGCCTGCCACCGCAGTCGCACTGCTGATCGAGGTGGGTGCAACTGTGCTGCTGAAGATCTGGTGTCCCAGCTGTTGCTGTTGTTGCTGCTGCTGCTGGGTTGCCCGCTTTGTGCCCTTCTGTAATTGAAAAATAATAAACATCGAGTTATTAAGTGCAATATGATGATAACATATATCGTATCTAATATACGTAATACTATCTATATGTACAAGATCTACATACCTTATTGAGCTGGATATTATTCGATCCCACCAGAGTGGCATTCAGCTCGTTGCCGATGGCATTTCCGTGCAGCGCGACGCCAATTCCTACTCCGGAACTGCTCCCGGCTCCTACTCCGGTACTCAGACCGGCTCCAGTTCCTCCGGCGGCGGTGGCTATGAGGCCACCACTGGTCACGCCGATGACCGTCGTGGCAGCGGCCGGCGATTGTGAGGGGCTCGGCTGGAAGACGACAGTTCCAGCATTGGGACTGCCATTGGTGAACTGGTGGATGGACTGTCTCCTGCCAGGCGTCGCCGCCTTGCGCTCCTAAAAGTGATGAATTAATTGATCAAATTTAATATTAGATTCTACTAAATATGTGCAGTATTTCCCAAATCTGAAGTCAGTTTCAATACTGAAACCTGCCATACATTCTTATTAAATTTCCAGAAATTGTGCACTTTCTTGCCAAGATCAACTTACGTGTTCCTGGGGATTGCTGTTGGCGTTTACTTGGCTGCCACCGGCTACGAGCACCACATCCTGTGGGAACGGCGAGAGCGATGGCGATGGTTGCAGACGAGGGCTAGCTGAGATCGATGGCGATGGACTGGGCGTCAGAAACGGACCCGGAGGAGACAATATTCCTGGAAACGAAACAAAGCGAAAGCGCCAGGGCGAAATTAATATTTGCTTACAAAATCAGGCGCAAAGTTGACCCAAATATATACGTATATACATATACTGAGTGTGTGTAAATGTGGGCATATCTGGAGCTGCAATCGTTTTTTGGTACGTGACCAAAGTGGCAACTGTCCCCGGCTGCCCCAAGTATATCTCGCAGATAGCACTGCCAACCGGCGGCGGCGAATCTCCCATAATTGTCCGCCATTTCGCAAAGTTGTTTACTCTACCCCTTGGCCGGCCGCACTCCTGGCCCCCCTTTGTGCATACAAAAGCGAGAACTTAGCACATTTTCAAACACCAGCTGAGAGCTGGGAGCCACTCCACTCCACTTCGCTTTGCTTACACACAGCGACACACGAGCCGAAGACAGATACAATTTGGCTAGGGTTTTGGCCCAGAACCAGTTTCATTTCGAGAGTTCTTTGCACTTCTTCGGCTCGAGTATCTTTCCCACTCTTCTTTTGTTCGATTTTCGGGCCTTCAGAGGTGCTGGGAGTAGTTGTCCGCTTTTGGCTTTCAAAATATTGGCCAAAGGCATGGGCAATCTCGACAGGCATTTAATTCAATTGGGAGCTCTTCAAAAAGAAACCCGAGGCGTCGATGGGAGGGCGTGGAGCGAATCGAGCTTAGAGGGAGTTAATCCACCGGATATGGACTCCTTATGGCTTTGCCAAACCATTTGAATTTATTAAATTATTTCTTTTGTCCAGGGCGTACCGTATGGTTCAATAGTTCGTTACTTTATTCACGTAAATTGTATTAAACCCTTCCTTTTCGAAGCTTCGTTTGCAGCTTCCCAGGAATAATTTGCATATATTGCCGCAGCTGGATGTCGACCAGTGAGGGAGGAACGAGGATGTAAATGTGAATGTGGATGTGGGAGCAGGCGGCAGCAGATGCAAGTGAAGGGCTCCAGAAACGAGAATCAAAAGGGAATATAATACTCGAACATTACCAACCTGCCAGCAAGTTGCGTTCGATAACACCCTTTTTTTTGGAAAATTGAAATCAAAATTTTAACTTGGTCTTCAATATATCCTTTCAAACTCTGTAACAATTCTATGATAAATGAATCAATTCATGTGAATATTTTCCAATACTCCAAACGATGAGCCAACACATAATGCATGATCCATCTGTTATAGCCTCTACAAGAGTATGGACAGACAACGAGGAGGATAAGCGAGCATAAGCATGCATCAAAATCGACATCTTCGTCTGGTTGTCGGCAACTGAAAGGCTTTGGAGGTGGAAAAGGAAGGTGCCTTCGATGGTCGGGGATGGGGAGCAGCTGGGCTCCAGTGTTTCCAAGTCTGCTGCCGACGCAGCATCATTATCGACAGCAAAACTAAATGCAAAAGAATTTAACAAGCGCCTCCTGCATCTGCCTATAGAGCGGAGGGCACCTCCTCCTCGTTCTCCTCCTGTTTCTGTTCCTTGCCTTTTGAATGCTCCCCGCTGGCAGCAGTCGTTGCCATTCAATCCTCATCACAAGATGGCCAGAAGGCCAGGGGAGGGTTTGTGTTGGCCGTGATATATTCCTGGCAACGAGTAATGCGAGTCTGCCGCCTTTTGTTGTGTGTGCTCTGCTCGTTGGATGCTTGTTGCCTGAACGATGTTTGTTTGCAGCCACCAAAGGATTGGCATCGGGATTGGATATGGCACACAAGTCCAAATCAAGAGCAACAGCGCCATGCACCTCACACACACACACACGAGTGTGTGCCCATGTGCTCAGCTTCACAACTGAATGGCGGAATCGCGGATAATCCCCTGTTCAGCTTGACTTGCCTTTGACGCTTTTGTCGCAGCATTCTCATTTCAATTATGTAATTACTTTAAACATACGCATTTAAATGAGGGGAAACAACCTTTTATAGCGCCAATTAAATTGGAAATTGTATCTACGGGATTATAATTAGGAACTACTCAATTTGGAGATACAAAAGTCTGATTAATTCCACATTATGAGAAAGTTTGGGGGTCAGCACTTTGTAGATAACCCTATTAATTCCCTATGTGGCCTTGATGGATAGCATGAAGTATTAACCAAAATAATTGAGTTACGCGATATCATAGTAAGTAATAGAAGCATAATCATTGTATCTACCGCATCCAACGGCTGTGTAATAACGGTGGCTTCGATGGCCAGCCAGCGATATCTGTGGCACGACAACTCCCTTTTCCGCAGTCTTTAATTAAACAGTTAGCAGGCGGCGGAAGCGAGAAGGCAGAGACTTCGTAATTTCACACAAAGGCAGACCACAAACGCAACTAACGGGCGGCAGAGATGGGTGGCAAGTGGGCGGAAAAAAAAAGAAATGAAAGAGAAACTAAAGGATAAATTGACAAGCAGACACAGATACACACCAGCCCACCCCAACTTACACACACACACACACAGCAAAAAACGACGCAGCAGACTCATAGATACGCCAAACTTTTTGCCTGGCGAACCACAGATGAGCGCACTTTTGGCTGCCGCCTGACATGGCGAAAATGGTCGAAATGTTAGTATGGATGCATGGATGGATGCTGGATGGATAGATAGATAGATGGAAACTGTGCGAGCTGGGCGGACTAACGTGGTGGGGGGTGGACACCCGACTCCCAACTCCCAACACCCGACTGCCTGACGGCCATTTACTTGAGTGTCTGGGCGCAAAACAGAGGCAACAGCAATGGCAACATCAACGTTCTAAGGACGGCTTTTGAGGGAGATTTACACTGGGCGAAATAGCTAGGGCAGTTCATAAGATCATCTTAGGATGGATGTTTCCGCTTCCTGTTGTGAAAAGTCAATGACTTAATCTATCTCCTCCTTTGTCATGGTATCACAGCGTACTTTGAGGTTTTTCAAGTAACTTACGAAGATTAAACTACATACTCTAGTCAGTAAATAGTTTCATATTCAATCTAGCCTTATTTCTTACCCCCATTTCCTTCAGTGCATCTAGATTCTCAGCCAGAGCCGCGTAATATTTTGCATTTTGTGCCGGGGCAAAACCAAGCGGCTGTTGGTCGCGACTCGTCGCGAGATGAATCCTATTTACAAGGCACAATTCTGACTGAGTGCACACACACTCGGGGAATGGTAGTGGGGTTCCCTATGGGGCGGGGGTGGGGCACGAAGAGGAGTGGTTCGGGCCAGGAGGCAGCTTGTCAAAGTCAGTAAAATTTTAGTCGCTTTGAACGACAGACGTAACTGCAGCACAAGTACAAGAAAAGCGGAGTGGAGGAAGGCAGCTGGAAAAAACTGTGAACTGAAAGGTAGTGGCAAAGTGTTTCTGCTGTTTTTCCTCTGTGCAACTGTAGTGGCACGACCCCCATTTGCCCCACCACTTCCCACAAGGAAAATATATTTTCTAGTGCGCCTTGGAGGTAATTCGGGTTGTTAAGCTGCCTTTGCTAGTAGCAAAGCAAAGAGCCAGATCTAATTGATTAAAATGTGTACAACAAAAAGGGTAACAGGCACTGGCAAACTAATATATGCACTAAATATATTATTTAAATGGAAAAATCACATTTATAACACCCGAAAAGCAAATGAAATATTTAAATTTTAATGGCCACCACTAAATCACAAACACCAAGCATAATATATAGAATATAATAGGTTTTTCTTTACTCGCTGTATGCTAATTTTTAACAAAAATTTAACCCAATCAATAAATATAATTTCCGAGTATTTAGCACATATAATCTGTATCAGCCAAGCATAAATCACTAGAGAAACAAGAAATTCCCAATGAAAATGAGTCGCATTGGCGAACTTTTTGCCAAATCATGCGTTAATGGGATTTATTCGCATTATAACCCAACGGAGTCACCAGATCCGAGCACTCAGCTTCCAGTCCCACCCCACCAAAGCATCATACAATTTTTTTCGCTCCAGTAAATTTCATTTTACCGAGCTATGGGCGAATGAAAAAAAAGTATATTTATATTCGGAGCTCAGACTGCGACTATGAGTCTGGTGTGTCGCCGACTCCAACTCCGAATCCTCGCATCCCAGGACACTTTGGAGGGACCTCCTCCTTGGTCGGTCGCCGAGTGGAGCAGAAGTAGGAAAGCCACCTTATGCTTTCGCATATTTTATGTGGCGGTAAGTGTGTGCCTGTGCTCGTGTCTGTATCTCAGCCTTTGTTGTTTCATTTATTCGGTTGACTGGCATGACCTCAGTACGGCGACTCCTTTCCACCGTGTGCCACCCCAATCCCGGCGAGCCCGCTCCATTGCTGCCCCCCTTCCACAACAACGATTGCTAAGTAGAGGCTGCAGCAAGAGGCGCCGCCATCGTCGTTTTGAAATTTTCATCCTGCGACTCTTTAGCAATTGTTGGTCTTCTTACTTTTACCCTTCTGGAGGACATTACGCCTTCAGTCAGAGGTCTTGGGCACAGCGGGGCATTCCTTTTAATCGCATTGAAATTATGCACTCTCGACTAAGCCCAAGATGGTTATTAATAAAAATAATTGCAGGGCAACCAAAAAGAGGTTCCATGAACTTTGGGTAGAAATCTGAATCTTATACTAGTAAAGATTTTTAAGGATAAAGTGACAAACTTAACTTTTTTTTTTACCTGCCCAGATGTTATTCGAAATATCTTGTGAATGAAATTATTGTACAAAAGCATTAATCCTGTCTAAGTGCCTCCGATGAAAGAATACCCAAAATCACACGCAATTATTTCTAGACGATAATGACCTTGTATTTTCCTTTCGTCAATACAAGGGTATTTCACATATCGGTCTTGAAATCTATTGTTTTCGGATTGTTGTTGCTGATTCAGCTTGCGGATGGCTGATTTCGCTGCCACAACTTCTCCTACTGAGTTTATTTTTATTTTTTCTGCTCCTGGTTCCCTGCATCTGCCTCTCGGCTCGTTCTATTGTCACATTTTGTAACAATGGCAGCCGTGCGCGCGATTCGGACTCAGAAAAAGGAGCCGAGTAAGCGACTGCAGGAGCAACATCATCATCGCCACCATGCTGATCATCATCATCATCGGGGGGGAAAAAAAACAGCAGCAACAACCAGAAGGATGAGAAGGAGAGGAGGAGTTAGGTGGTCCATCCGAATGGAGAACGGCTGAGGACTACTCGCTTTAGCCCCGCCGTATGAACTGTTGATGGTGTTATGGCGATATGTCGCCGACAACGGACTCGCCATCCTCGGGACGACTACCAGGCTCCTCGCCTCCTTCTCCATTAGTCGCACGCGTTTATAAGTAGAAGCATAAAAAAATGTTTGTGCAGAGTAGGAAGGAAAAACAATGCTCTGGCAGGACAGGATGAGAATAAGACAAGCCATGCTCTGCTGCAAATACACAATGAAAAAGATCCTAACAATGGGCATTTGTATATTGAAGGCGCTTTTTATTTCATCTCAAGGTCCAGAGGGTTAAATCGGTATTATTCTCTACGAGCAAGCAATGCGAAATTGGTGAAAAAATAATTTAATGGGCGGCATCAATTGTTAGAAATAGTAATGAATTCAATTCAAGCACCTACAATTTTATTTTCCGTGTATAGGGAGGACGCTGTGACAAATGCAGGAGTGGGTGAATTTGGGGGGATTGGCTGGCCGTCTCCTAGTGGAGCGGATGAAAATGAAATAAAAATCGATAAGTAGAGGCACGTTTGAGTGCCCACCACCCGGCTCACGTACACACGATGTGGATGTGGCTGTGGATGAGGATGAGGATGGTGGACAGACGATGTGATTCCGCTAGATGCCTCGTGTGTATACTTTGTGTATTGTTTGGCAAATTCTTGGAAACGTGCTACTCCCCAGCAACTCCTTCTATTTTGTATCTCTCCTACTTGAGAGTTACATACATATATACATTCGCATTTTGTGTTATTTTCCATGTCTGCCCTCTTTCAAACTCACCCTATTTTGCGCAATTAGATGTCATTTAATGCTTGATAATTCGCCTAATGACAGGAACAACAACATTTTACCGACTGCAATTTAAATTGCGTCTGGCCGAAAGTAAAGGTCAAGTTTCGAGTTATTTTTCCCAGTCTTTCCCAGTCTCAGTGTCTTTGTCAGAGAGCAGCCAAATTGAAAATTAATTATAGATGCGCCATTTAAACTGCGGTGAATAGGTATTTTACCAAAACCTTTCATCTTCGCCCATAAATAATTAAGTTGCACAATATCAAACCATTAACTTAATGCTTTCACTACATTATCACTGTCAATGAATAAAGTTCTCCAATGTATCCAAGTTAAAAACAAACTGTCAAATTAGTTGTCGAACTGTCTGCCAATGACTTAATTCAATAAAAGTGTACATAAGTCAACGACAGACAATACAAACGCTGTGAAAATACTCTCAATTGACGACGCTCCAAGTGACTGCCAAGGCTTCAATTAGTTAAATGGAGTTGTTATCGCCTAAATTGATCCACAATTCAACCTATGGCCACCATAGTGCCACAATTGCGGATAATGCAGCCGGGCATTAAATATTCATTTAATGGCAGCCAAGTGATAAAAGCGAGTGACAGAATCAATCGATACCAGTGCTCACATATCGATTAGGCGACGTCGAGTCCAATTGGGCCACCAACTTATCATGGATCATGGGTTACGGAGCCAAGGTAACCGCCGTTAGTCAAACCAGATACCCGGTATGCGGGTAAAAATTTGTAAATTAATTGTTCCCACCATTGAACAGGTTTTCCTCCGAGTAAGTTATCCGCCAAAATCATTAACACATCTTGCGGAATCGTTGGCTGGCTTTGCCACCACTTTGTGTGGTTGTCGTGGTTTGGCGGGCGTTTGCTGTGGTTAAAGCCACAGCTCTGATGTCAGGACCTGCCCGACTCGTCAAAGCAAAGTCAAACCGCAGCTTATAAGCGGTTTGCCGGCTGCTTGTGCGGCTATGGCCAATTGAAAATGCATTATTCAGGTCTCAAATGAACAATTCCGGCAACTGTTCCTGCCACCGTAAAACCAAATCGCACTGCTTACAGCACACATTCCTTATGTTCGAGCACCGCCGACTCACATGTCATCCGATTTCGTTGTGTCCCAAATAAAGGCAATCCGGGCAATCTCAAACCGTCTTAGCCAGGGGCATATTATAGCCGCAGTCATAGCCACGGCAACAAAGCCAACACACGCACCCCCAGGCGAGGGCAAATGTATCTAATGGATACCAGGACAGGCCAGACAGCTGCAGGCAGGCACTTATCCAGGTACAGTGGGGCCTCGTTGAAGAGTTTTCTTAAGCAGCCTTAAGTACATTACTTTACGTTGCCTTTCAATCCGAATTCGGTTTACCATTTAGTGGAATAACCCAAATTTGGATTTTATTCATAACTTATAAGTTTGGTAATGAATCCTCTTCTGTATTTTGACTCCCCTACAGCAAGGATTAATTGGAATTATAACCATAATGCCTGTGATACACCCACACCCATCGCCCCAATTAGCGCGCGCCCACTGTGGCCCAGAGTATCTAATGGTTACCTATTGGCCGGGCCAAGGCGAAGGGCCACCGAAACAGCCAAGAAAAGGTGCCACCACAATCTGTGTATCCGCATCTGTATCGGTATTTTTCCCTGACAGTCGTCTACTTGTGTGGGTGACGAGTACATCAAAATGTGTTTAGGTGTGTTGTGTTTGTTTGTGTGTGTGTGTGTGTGAGTGAGTGCCCACCAGCGAAGAAGAAACAAAAAAATTGTATCTATATCCCATTTGTTGGGGGTTAAAAGGGGGGTATATGACGATGGTTTTTATAGGGTCACACGAGCGCGCATTTCTTCACAAATTGACGTTGTTCTTGTTGCCGCTGATGTTCTCTGTTGCTTGATGGCTGTGTAAGTGTAAGTGTGTGTATCTGTGTGTTTTGTTATATTGACGTATCTGAGCCTCAAGACGTGCGCTTTACACTTCTGCGCCCCAAAATGCCCCAACAATCACAACATACAGAAGAAGAAAAAAAACTACACATTGAAATTACAAACTGAAACGCGCAGGTCTAATAGTCATTTATATTTATGATATCAATGTGGGAAGTAAATAAGATGAATCAATTGCTGTCCATTGAATATTTCAAATTAATAAATATTGCTTTGATACGTCACTATCCAATGCAAATGCCTAAGCACATGAGAAAAGCTGTTTTTAATGATCTAACTTAATGATAATGTCAAGCAAGTAGTTTAATTGTGTCACATTCAATTTTCTTTAAGTGCATCAGGAGGCCAAACATCATTTGCACGCGTGCTCTTTCCGCTCTTTCCGCTCGAGAAAAGTGAGAGAGCGAGGGGGCGGTGGAGGTGAAGGGGGCGGGGTTATGGCCCAGAGGCATCTTCGAGATACTCACTAAATATTTGCGGATAAATGGTGAAAATTTTGACTGCTTTTGCACTAGACTTGGTTGCGATTTACGCCTCTGTTGTTTTTGGCCCATTAAATGCCAGGAGTAAAATTGGATTCTCTTCCCACTCTCCTTTCCTCACTTCCGTTTTACGGTTTGTTTTGCTTTTAGCCTTTCACTGCACTGACGATGCGAGATGATGCACTTCACTTCACGTTTTGGCCTGGGTTCAATAAATTGCATTTGCATTTACATTTGGCATGATGTGCATGTGACACAGAGAAGTAACGGTTACGGCGGCAGGACAACAAGGACTACGACCACGGATACGGCCACATTCATCGCGAGCCCGGCACGTACGTGAGACTAGAAGCCCGACTCATTGCACTCGACATTTTTATATCCCGATGCGAATACGATATCCTGCCACTGCCACTAGCATTTGCTCTCCTCCAATTCAATACGCTGCCACGCTGCGCTCTTCGCGTCCTCCGCCACCTTGTTGCTGTTGTTGTTTCGCGCGCGAAGGCAAGAATGAGAATGAGAAAGAGAACGAGAGTCTCCGACTCGAGACCGAAAACGAAAAAAAAACAGAAAAACACAACAGAGCGCGCTGTGGTCACACTGGAAAAATACCATAATAATGGAAGAGCGGGAGAGAGCGAGAGTGCAGAAAAATCGAAACCGTGGGCGGAGGGACCAAGGAGCAGCCGTTGGGGGTGGGGGCAGCGCCTTTTGCAAGACGTGTGCGGTGCACCAAACACGTAAAAACACTTAGGCATCCCAGCGACATTAGGCCCCCGGAGAGTGTGAGAGGGAAAAGAGAGTGCCAGAGCGGAACGAAATGCAAAGGACCAAAGACGGCGTTGCCAGATGCAAGAGGCTGAGCTGCTACTCATGATAACAGGTGGTAGCACTGTTTGAGTGATAAGGGTCATGCAAACATGCATTAGTCAACAATCAAGCAGTATGTTAGCCATATTACAAAAGGTCTTCATGGAGTTCTTGCATCCTGGACAGAGCTATGAATAAAGGATTTTTAAAAAAACTTTGCTTTATAACCTTTCCTAAAATATCTTAAAAAAAAGTGCGCATAAGTGTGTTCTTTAGAAACCGATCATTTTGAAAACCTCGCGTCGTTGCAATCTCCTTAAATCCTCTTTTTCTTTCCTACATCTTCAAAAGTTCAACAACATTAACAGCGCCACCTGGCGGTTAGTTTTCGCGCTATGCGTTATGAGCCGTAATCATCAAATAAAACGGTAAGCCGACAAAAAGTGGAAATAAAACTACTTAATCTCACTCTCTCAGCACGTGAGACCCAAAAGAGAGCGCTAGATTTTGGGGCTCTCTCACGTCACGCGCAGCCACCACCAAAACAATAACAACAAATAACGGTAACGACACGGAGCACATCAAAAAGCAACCCTCGAATTTGTGTACAGCAATAACAAAAACAAGCGGCGCTCCGCAGCTCGTGAATCAAAATATGGATATGGATTATAATGCGAGAGTAAAAATGGGGCACCACACACACACACATAGGCATATGGACATCGAGCGATATATTCGACAAAAAGGATGAAATATTACACGTTTCTCTTGTGGACATTTTTGCTTTTCCGCCGTCTTGGGTTCAAAAAGGTTTATGGCCAATTTTACAGTTGCCGACAGCAATTTGCATTCACAAACACACGGACACAAAGGCAAATCAATTGGCAGAAACCTGTTACAAAGGCCAGAAAGAAGAAGAAAATGAAGCAGGCTGTCTAGCCATCTCACTCCCACACCCACGCACTGCATTCGACGCGGTGTACACACAACACGCAACACAATTGAGTAGCATTCAATCACAACACAATTAGCATACATGTGTTGGTTGCTTGTGGTCAAAACTCTCACGCACTGGATAAACCAGATAAAGTATCTCAATAAAGTCAATAAATAGCCGGCGTGAAGAAAAAACTCAAAAGCAATACCAAAGAAAAACAAACAAATTTTTCTATAGACGAAAATTCAGGGATTTTTTCTAGTCATGGATGATGGGGCAAAAAGCATTGATGACAATGCAACTTACTAAGGCGCACAAGTCTAGAACTAATTTGTTGATTAACAAAAAATATTATCTAAACTTTATTTTTCTTTCCCACTTTATGTGTGTTATAATATCATAGTTTACAAAAACTGAAAAAAATAAGTTCCCACACTGGTGGTTTCACTCATAAACATTCCAAAGAATTATGGTTGTGTGTTTGGTTTGCAATCGATAAGCAATTTTCAGAATCTGAATGAACCATGTTTGTATTTCCTACGAATGCCATGGGCAAACAATGGACTAAAATGGAGGAGCACTGTGTAGTTGGTCCTGGTCCATAATCCTCGCAGCCCAGCAGCATTCAAGTAGGTATGAAACGAGCCAAACTGGAGCAGGAATATCTGCCAGGTGCCGAATCATTTTGGGCTTGTTATTTTTGCATATCTATCCGGCAACAGGAATGTAATTGAGTTAATAACAGACGAGCGAAATGGCCGGGAATCAGTAGAACCCAATCTCTGTTTTTTTTTTTTTTAGCTGCCTTTTGTTGATTTTGGCTTTTGGCAGCAGTTTTGCATTCATTTGCCGAAAATACTTTTAGCCGGCTGCGTGTGCAGTGTTTTGGCAACACAAATTTGTCTGGAGGGGGAAAGATGCAATGTTTATTGAATTGAAATGGTTAAAACATATCTACAATCGATTTTTCCATAACGAGGTAATTTGACAGCAAAATAGCTGCGCGATGCATATTTAATACACATATCATTGTGCAGCTTAGCTTGTCTATGTCACGTAACAAAAATCTCTGTTAGATTTCAATTAATATTTCTGCTAATCAGAAAAGTCAGAATCAGACTAAAAAAGTTTAAGGTTACATATTTTTGCTCAATTATTTTTACCATCCCCTGATTGCGTTTCCAGATATTTCCACATATCATTCGATTGCCATTAGGCGACTTATTTACCTAAAACGACAAAAAGATAGGAAAATATTGATTAGCACGGTGAATAGGCTATAATAAACTTGTACTTTAATTAACGGATTTCCAAACCTACGTTGGTTTAATTATGCTTTTCGTGTTAATCAAATCATTAGAGTGATATAACGAGGAGTAAGGAATGGATCGGATTTCACATTCTACAAGTTTTAAGTTTTATGAACGCTAATGATAATAATAATTATTACGATCATAATAATAGCCCACATACGCATCATTTGTAGAGTCCACTTAAAAGAAACACCACATTATCAGAGCCCATGTTAATCGCACAATTAAGACCGCTAAAACTGCATCGAAATCCAGATTTAGATTCGTGCTGATTTGCCTGCCTCGATTGTGAACCCAAATGGCTGTGAAATTGAGATTTCCTACTTAAGCGCAATTAAAATTAACTTCAAATGAAATCGTTAAAATTGATGGGCATTAGGGGAATGGCCGCACAAACGGGAGCAGTTCGGTTGACCGGCAAAACTCCATCCCGGCATCGTCATAAAGGCAGGGGTCTCTGTTCTTCTGGTTTGTGGCACCGACGAGATCCCGGCTCCGAACTCCGAGATTCCCGCTCAGACAGCCTCGTTATTGCCCTCCAGAACCACCCTACTTCTTCATCTGCTGGGCGGCGTTGAATGCGCCGCAATCAATTTGTCGACTAATTGACATACATCAGAGCAGTGAAGTGTGCTTTAAGCGCAATGAGAAATTATATTTATAGCAGCCGGGCATCGTTCTTTTCCTGTTCTACGGACCCCCCCGCCGATTTGCCCGACTATATCCGACTTTGGTTGGGTTAAGACTGGACGAGAGCTGCAGGGCAGATGGGAGGTGGTGGCAGGGATGTGTCGAGGTCATAGGGCAGAACAAATCAAAAGTTAACTACAAACTACCCATAAATCATGCTCATAACTTTCCATTACGTTCGATGGGAAACAGTTCAATTGGATGGACTTACAACGTATGCGATTATTTCCCGAGAAATTGTTCTCACACACACATCTAGTCACTGCTTATATGATAAGTCATAAACAGACAAACCGGCAATCGATTAGAAATCTGCAAATCAAAATCTATTATAATCTACACACACCCATCTCAATTTATCGCAATTCATGATGTCTCCACTTGGTAAGTTCGCATTGATCGCTTACATCACGAATGATTCGTAATGAAGTTCCTCCGCGTTTTGATGTCTCAAAATCAAATTAACGACTTGGGCTGAGTGGCGGCTATTAATAGCGGTTGTCAGTTGATGTACTAATTTTTCAGTGAGCCGCACATCCCATTGCCATTTCGATTCAGATTCGGATTCCCACTTCCACCATCGCCTTGCCACCTCCCCAGGCAATCCCCTTTGAATTCCCCGAGCTGTCTGTTTGTCACTCAACATATGGCGGGGATAATTAGTTTGCTTTCGGTGGCAGCTCCCAGAGCATCCGACTTGTAAGCATCTCTCGTTCCGTTCCGTTCCATCTCGCATCTCTATCTGTACTATCCGCTGCAGTCACATCCGTATCTGCATTTGTATCTGTATATCTCTGGCTGTACTTGTATACGTACATATCTCGCTCTCCATCGCTCCAGCTATCTTCGAGATGTGGGCACAATTGCATTTTGTTTCACATTTCCACAATCGCAGCGCTCGTCTGCAGCTGTCTACATTAATTAATTCCTTTGAATGCATACACAAAAGCATACAAACGCACCCACAATCCGACTATCTATCTATCCACATGCTGCTCTCTCTTTCGCTGGCGCTATACCCGTCTCTTTCGCCACGGCACTCGACACATCGAGTCTGGTTTGTGTGTACATATGTAAGTACTTCGGTCCGTTCGTTGTTTATTCGTTTTATGTTGTGTAATATATCAAATTGGAGTAGAGATGATGGCGAGCAATGCGAGATGCATTTAATAAATATGCAGATGCACAGATGCACCCACGAAAAACAACAGGGTAGCGACAAGGTAGGCTGGGGAGATTATTCCATTGACATTCAGGCGAGCATTGCGATCTCATTTCCCACTCCCCAATCCGATTTGGCACCACGGCCCCATTATCTGGCAGGTCTCCAGATTGACATGACGTGTGTGCGTATTCATATTTCGTGAATAGCGCCCAGATCAGTTGTGACAACTCAAGCGATAGTTAAATGCCAATAAATTAAGTTCTCAAAACAATCAATAGCTACAATACAATAGCTACATTTGCATCAGTTTTAATTAATTGAAGATAGCAGCACTCACAATTTCTCACTGTGCAGTCATATCGTTTAACGTTTCCACCGCAATTAAGATTCCAGCGGCAACTTTGGTTTGTTTTTAATGCTGATTTATTTATGCTCAGTTACGTGTATTTCAGCCATACAGAGCCCTTCAAAGCATCATTATACACGTAGACTGATGAAGTGCCCGCTGCCGGGAGGATGACTAGAACCTGGCCGGATCAGACAGGTGGAGGAGGAGCAGGGCTGGGGAATCAACTGGAGACGGGAACAGGAATCGGATCCCCACTCCCGCTGCCGCTCCCTTCGCTGGTTTCGCGTTTCATCTTCGAGCACCTGCCATGCAATAACCTGACACTTGAGACCGAAACCGAAACAGAACCGAAACATATTTTCCGTTTCACACTCTCTGGCTCACCTGAGCTCACCTTTGCCTTTGCATTTATATACCTTCCTGCGGTGTGATTATCTTCCTCCCGCTCCACTTTGCCAACAAAGTCCCCTGTTTTGATTATGCTGATTGCAACAAATGTTATGGCCATTTTCGTTTCGTTTTGGTGGCTGGCTGGCTGACTGGCTGGCTTGGCTCTGGCTGCTCTGGCTTCATTTTCAGCTTCGCCTGCGTCGTCGTTTGGCTTAAACATTTGTTTGCACTTGACATTAGCAAAGTCATAACACAAATTTCCTGCCTTGCACAGCGAGAGCAACAACAACAACAACAACAACAACAACAACGGGGGCAACAACCATAATAATAAAGCCAAAAGAACACATTGAAGCGGCTTAACAAATTGCTGTCCCAGCACTTCCCATCAGTGCTGTCACTTTGGCCATAATTTACATACCAAATTTAATTTTGAGCTTGAGAAAGATAACAAATAATATTTGCTTTAAAAGTTCATGCCATATTAATTAGGTAAAGATCAAAGCAAGCAAATAAATATATTATGCTGATTTATCATATAACATTCGTAAAGGTCTACTTTTCATAATTACTGACCGTCCGTTTGAAATGCCATAATTTTAATGGGATATTATAAATCGCACTTGCTAAATGGAAAATCTAGCTACTTTACGGCCTAGTTATATCGTCAACACGCCACGTCCCATGGTTGAAAGCACTTTAGACTGGTTTGCCCAGGGGGTGACGGGCAGTGGAGGTGGAAGGACAAGTGAGGCGTTCAGTGAACAGACATCCACAACAAAACGGTAAAATTGTCATTTACAAAAGCCAACGCGTGCACAGGTAAAACTGTCGTAAAAAATACAAGAGCAGAAGCAAAAAGTCGATGGCAGGGGCCACAATAAATATAAAAAACAACCTACCGGCTTTCAAACGCCCGTCGCACGTGAAAGTCAACGAACTGGAACACCCCTGCTGGAGCACGGAGCACGGAGCACGGAGCACCGGGTAACCCCCTTTGGCAGCCATCCCCCCACCCCCTCACATCGCATCACCTGACCTGACCGCCGACTGTTGACGCTGTCTGTCTGCCAACTCTTGGCAGTCACCGCAATGCGAGGCAAGGCAAACGTACAAAATAGAAGGTCTAAGTTGGATGAACAACAGGTCCGGTCCAGCGGGAAACGCTATTACCCATGACCATTGATCCCTCCCCTCCCTTCATCAGAGACCGCTCCACACACTGCCGTTAATACGTTATTGTCGCAAATGTATCCCCGAAATGGGCAGTCAATACAGTGCGGGCGTATAATCAACTTGAGATACTTTTGTAGCCAGGAGATCAAGTATCCGCCTAGGGGAGCGTGTAATTCGGCCAATTGAATTCGTGTTTCCCAGCTTTTTATGGCCCTACAACGAACAAAAACGTAAAAAATAGCCTGTGGGGTGCATAATAAAAAAGGTTTAAGGGTTTACAATCTGCAATCTGGGAATTCAATTGCCAATGTCAGGATAACATTTAAGGAAATTTCATTTTATTTTGAGATGACCGATCTGGATTTGATATTTGACGTAGGTAAATGCAAAGGGATTCATGAAAAATGCTAATATATTTGATTTTAATGTTTCAATGTTTTTATTGTTTCACTTAAGTAATAATATAACAATAATATCGTTGTTCGCGCTTTTTTTTCTAAATATTTTATATTTAAGAAGAACTTCCAACTCGGTGGTACGACTAGAAAGGCACTTTAAAAAAACCATTTAAAAACCAGGCCATCCCATAAGCAACCCCCCATTATGTTCGCTCCGCTAGAAAAGAAGAAAAAGAATTTAACCGACAATTTTATTTTGATTTCGTTACCCGATTCTTTTGGCCAGATTGGCCCGGCCCAGCGACATGTACGCTTTATGGCCAATACGTGTTTAGCCCGACAATGAACAATGAATTTGTTCCGTCTGTGCTTCAGTTACGATTCTGCCCATTTTGCTACTCCTTCGGCACGGCCTGGCCTGGTCTGTCCCCCCCATCCATTTAGTATTACCAAATGGACAGCAATAGAAAACCTTAGAGGGGGCAACGGTAGCAATGCAATGATTCAGACAGCCCTTTTCAGCAATCATTCACTCAATTGATGGATTCAAATATGCACGGCGCGACATCAAAGACCACCACCGAAATGGGGGATCAAAAGGTCAAAGGGGCGGTGATAGCTGGATCCAGGGTGCTGGCTCTAATGGTTGTTGGTTAGAATTTATGCTTCGAGCACATCGAGCCGTGTAATTAGATTGTCACACTGAAGTGGCCGCCGTCCTCAGCCGTTGTCATTTCATTTTGGCCGGATCTATTATGTCCGCTTGACTGAATCACTCCTTTTTCGTGCCCTTCGGAAAAGGGTAAATGCTCTTTAGTTACAGTTCTAAAAAACCAACTTCCAGAACTTAATCAGCTCAAAGAAGCTGGGGTCGGAAAAATCGAATTTTTGAAATTTGAAAGCTGGAATCGTTTGCCCATTTTTTGCCCATGTTTGCCCACCAATTAGTTTTTTTTGCCCACGTCCAGTTTTTGAGATATGAATTTTCGAAAAAGTTCGAAAATTTTCGAAAATCAAAAATTTCGCTTTTTTCAAATTTTTTTTTTTTTAAATCGCAATAACATCGTTTGCCCACGTTTGCCCACCCTTTAGAATTTTGAAAAAATTTATACTTTAGGAAATATAAGGCTTTTAAGTTTACCTCGGTCTAATCAGAGAGTAAATCGTTTGCCCATCTCTTAAAACCAAATATTATCAACAAAAAACGTTTGCCCAACCATTATTATTAGTTTTTATCGTTTGCCCACCCTTTAAAAAACCTTTAACAAAAATTTTTTTTCGATTGCCCACATTTAAAATACAACCAATTTCCTTAGCCCACCTCTTTAAAATAAAAATTTCCAATAAAAAACGTTTGAAAAAAACAAATTTTAAAGGGTGGGCAAACGTAATAATTTATTTTTAAAGGGTGGGCAAACGTTAAAAATGAATTTTAAAGGATGGGCAAACGAAATTATTTAGTTTTAAAAGGTGGGCAATCGAAATTATTTAGTTTTAAGAGTGGGCAAACGAAAAAAACAAATTTTAAAGGGTGGGCAAACGAAATAATTTAATTTTAAAGGGTGGGCAAACGTTAAAAATGAATTTTAAAGGATGGGCAAACGAAATTATTTAGTTTTAAAAGGTGGGCAATCGAAATTATTTAGTTTTAAATGGTGGGCAAACGTTTTTTATTGGAAATTTTTATTTTAAAGAGGTGGGCTAAGGAAATTGGTTGTATTTTAAATGTGGGCAATCGAAAAAAAATTTTTGTTAAAGGTTTTTTAAAGGGTGGGCAAACGATAAAAACTAATAATAATGGTTGGGCAAACGTTTTTTGTTGATAATATTTGGTTTTAAGAGATGGGCAAACGATTTACTCTCTGATTAGACCGAGGTAAACTTAAAAGCCTTATATTTCCTAAAGTATAAATTTTTTCAAAATTCTAAAGGGTGGGCAAACGTGGGCAAACGATGTTATTGCGATTTAAAAAAAAAAAATTTGAAAAAAGCGAAATTTTTGATTTTCGAAAATTTTCGAACTTTTTCGAAAATTCATATCTCAAAAACTGGACGTGGGCAAAAAAAACTAATTGGTGGGCAAACATGGGCAAAAAATGGGCAAACGATTCCAGCTTTCAAATTTCAAAAATTCGATTTTTCCGACCCCAGCTTCTTTGAGCTAACTTAATCAACTCAAAACTATAGTATTGCTTACAATGCTCATTTGAAGTTTAGAGCTGGATATCACTACTAAAATCGAACGACAAATATCTTAAGGGTATGTAAACGCCGGTTTCAAGCGGTGTTCTTATTTCCTGTTTTTGTTTATTCCCTATGTTTAATTTTCCACACAGCTCGGCAAAACAGAAACATTGATTCTTTATGCCGCGTGCCCCGAGTTATATTCAGGTTTCAGTAATTCGAGCCACCGCGCAAGTGTCATATGCCAGAGCGTTCGGTGTAGGGGATAATCACCGCCTGGTTATTAATTAAATGTGCTCTCGAAAATAAACGCAAATAATTTGAATTCTCCTCTCGCTGGTAAACACAACAGCCGCAGACAGCACAGCACGCGAACACAAAGGACGAGCTGGGGAAATGGAGGCAGCACTGTCAAAGGACCCCCGGTCCATTCATTTGGTGTATCTGTGTGTGTATCTGCGGTCTGACAAGGAGTAATTGCAAATTGCAATATGACAAACGCACAAGGATACACGACGGTGGGCAGTTGCATATCTCGAACACACCTGCATAAATAAAACGAGGCCCTAGGCAACGAATGATTCGCACAGAGAGTTAGTTGCACAGAGTTTGGCATCCTAAGGAGTGTTGAGCTTTTCCTTTAAGAGATCCTGCTGTCAGGACTTCAAGAGATGGAATAATTGAACCCATGCTTATAATTCGAAAAATCCCTAAACGATTATAATGCACCTAAACAAAGTAGAAGGTGCAGTTTTTGGAAAATTTATCACTCAATTTTAAGATTTGGCCGAACAAGAAAAAGGCATCATACTATCCTGCCCGAGGACAGTCTTAGAAAATCTCGCCTTATCTTTGCTTCGGACCAAAGAAAACATTAAATATGAAACGTCGAGACGACAAATGAAAGACAAAAAGGATGTGAAAATAAATTCTAGACGATAAAATCAAAGTGTTGCAGACAACAAACGAACCAAAGAGGAAAACAGACCGCAGCAACGACGAAGGAAAACTCAAAAGTTGTCAATTATTTTCACTCTTGCCACAGGCACTTGCAATTTAAATTGATATGAGCCATGGAAATCAGGATGTAGGGGATGTTGTTGGATTTTAAATTAGGCAAACACAAAAGTTGATGTCATATTGCAAGAAGCAACTATTTTTCAAATTTAATGAACGGAGCCCAAAATTGGTTTCCTTTCGAATGTATGTGCAATAAAATATCTTACGGAGCTCTAATGGCAAATATTTAATTATGCCCATTCAAAGCAGATAGATACAAAAAGGAGGGAAATTAAATTCAATTCAAGCGATCAAATGCCCAAGAATTCCGTGCATGATTTTCGCCATTAATTTATCTTTCCTGCCGTCAGAAACATCAATGTAAACTCGGCCGCTACAGATTCATAATTTGGCTAAGCATTCTGTTTATTTTTCCCCCTGTCTCTGGGTCAACTAGCAGCGTTTCGAGCTGAAACGTTGCGGCCCAGGCGATTTGGGGGCACAAAAAAGCCAAAAGGCCGCAACGATTCCGAGGCAATTAGGGCGTGGTCGTTGCGACGCGGTTGAAACTGTGCCAATACTAACAAAAACATATTGCCAAGTGGCAAGAAGCAGCGGTAGGAGGCCAAGTGCGAGGGGCGGACGAATAGTTGCACTCGCAGCTGTTTACAAATTGTGTTTGCTTTAGCATAATATTTAGATATTTTGCGGGCAAGTGTAAGAATTGATGGCAAACAATGCGCGAATGGGCGGAGCAAAAAACAAAAGTCAACAAAATGCAAAAAATGTTAATTATTTGTTTGCACACTAGCACACACACACACACACACACACACAGAGGCATAATCGCCGAGGTGCTTGGCCATTGTCCAGAATTTGTGGCCAAACATCAAAAAGACAGGGGGCTGCAATTGTGGCGGTTTGAGAGCAACCGTTTTGCCATCCTGTCGAGTGCCAATTAGGACCAGAAAATCTAATCCGATTATCGACGGTGGTGCGAGTGGCGGCCGACAGACTAGAAAGGAGTGCAGGATCTGCTGAAAAGATTTTGTGAATGGCTCTCTAAAAACACTTTACCTGCCAGGAATAAAGCAACGTTAATTTTTGCATAGTAGAACATATTGCAAAAGCTCTAGAGACAAGAGTCGCCCCCTTCAAAGTGCCTAAGCTGCTACTTTTCAACATGCATAAGGTTTGCTATGCTTTAATAAATTCTACTTAAATTCTATACTTACAAAAACAAAACATTTTAATATGGTAGATTTTGTTTTTAAATCTTTGCTTGATATTATAATTTTATTTGGCTCTGTATTTATAAAGACATTAATTTCAGCACAAAAGTTAAACAATTTTCGCCAAATTTGCATAGTTCTCAGCCCGCATGGAACCATTGGAAATGAGTCGAAAACAAATCAAACAGTCGGAAAATGCTTTGTAAGCCTCTAAAAATGATTCGCACAATCAAACTTGCACACCTAAATACACTCGAAAATGTAGGCAGATGATGGCAATTAATTGCGAACCCCCCTTTTCAATGGGTCAGGTCAAGTGGGTGGGTGGAAATCGGAAAAACAGAAGTGAGAAATGCTGACAGCCGCGAAAAATGTTGTAGTTGGCCTATTAACAGTCAGCAGAAAATAAGAAAAACAGCAAATGGGAAACGAATAAAACAATTTACAATTTATTTTTTATAATTCGGCGAATTTCGAGCGCTTGCCAAAAATAAAATTCGATATCGGTCCATTCATGCATGGCGCAATAAAGAGGTGTAAGCAAATAAAAGATACAGCACATTCGCTGCGGAAAAATAGTTTATAATCTAAATATTTTGGCTAGTTGCCTGCTCAAACGCATTTTTATTTAATTTGCATTTATTTTTACCACCGCTATCATTTGGTGGTTGCTAACGCCTAGCGTTTCCTTTTGGCCATCGGACTTTTGTGCTAATTGACCGAGTCAACTTGTATGGCAATTCGGATCTATATTGTCAGGGGTTCATTGCCTCGACATGCCAAGTAATCATTTATTTCGCACCGCCTCGTCTTGCAGCAATCAAAGTGCCAAATTATATTAGCCATAAAAACGGAGGCGTAGAAACAGGGGACCGTTTGGATTTTATTACCGACACTCAAAAAAAGAATGCTTCAATTAATATTTGATTGCAAATTATCTGCAACAAAATTGCGATTTCTTAACGATGGAATTACGCAAATGATATGCAGATAGAACTTGGCGAACTTCTCTATTTAGTAAGTTTTATTTATAAAGAACCCAAACTTTTCTTTCACTGCCTAACTGCTTTGTTTCTCGGAGCCTATATATATTACGGTAATTATTTTTTAACCCACAAATGTCAAAGCCGAAAGCCAGCACAGCAGAAACATCAAAAACAGCTAATATTATAACGTTGTAGCCAGCGTAATTTCTCAAAACCCCGCTCTACCGTAATCTTCGTTCTTACCCGCTGGAATCCCTTCAAATTTCGCCTTCTTGTTGAAGCACAACTACGGTCGTAATATTAGCATACCTTTAGATTTACACAATCGGAAGCCATGTGAACGGGTAAATAAATTAAACAATGCCACTGAAGAATCCCATTTTATATTAGATTTTCAACTGATATATTGCATTTTAATACGTTATAGAGCGCCCGAATGAAATCGATTAAATTCCGTACCATAAATTCGTGAGTGGCACCTTTAGAGCCATTATTTTGACCACAACTGTATACACACTCATTTTATGGCCATTTGTGGCTGGCTGTTCTTTTGACTGTCTGTTGGTGGGTCCAACCGGGTGGTTCTGCACCGTTGACCGACAGCATAGTGGTTGGCTAAAAAGGGCGGGAGAGCGAGGGGCGGGAAATGGAAGTTGGTCGGTTCGCCCAGTTGGTTGCGCTTTGATTGCTTTGTGTCGTTCTCTGGGGCCAAATGCCTGAACCGAACTGTGCTGAGTTCAGGCAAGTTGAGTGACTGCCACTCCGCCGGAGTCCCCAAGTTATACACCCCCCCGCTTCATGGTGTGTGTGCATTACGTAGGAAATTAGTTTTAATCCACTTCCTCGATTGCTCCACAGACGTCTTGGCCATGTTTTTATGATGCCACTTTATGCGGCCGCCTCGTCCTTTAAAAATTGCTTTATAAATAAATAAGCAGGCATCAAGGACTTTCGGCCAAGGATACTCTCTTCTACGTCAATTAGTCTGTCACGTTCAGGTTGTACATCATTTGGAAATCTCTTTCTTCACTTGACGCCATCTCCTTGCCATAATTACTTGGGTTTATGGCCCCTCGTTTTACCCCAATTAAATGTTAAGTAACCCCAAAAGGTCGTTAAACTTGTGGTACAGATTATTTGTTATTCGTTATTCGTTAGAAAACTTGTTACCAACTTTCATATCCAGAAATATCCATCTACGACTTTTTGTGGCGCGTAATTATGAGCTATTTACATACCTGAAAAGACAAAACAAAAAGAAATTGGATTAGCACCAGGAAATAAACACAATTAGCATATCTGGTAATTAACATATGACTGTTTTGTTAGCTACGATTGTATAAGACAACGAGTAAGATCAAGATCATGGCACCCACGTTTTCGTAGCGCGCAGAGTTTAAAAGGTCACTTCAAAGTTGGAGAAAATAAAGTCACTATAAAAATTATACAAAATGTATAGGGTATGGATTTTGAAATCCGATAAGCAATAATCGCTGGATTATTTATCGCAAGATTACCCACTTGCCTAACGATCATCTTCGATTACACTGTATAATTTCTTCTCCTTTTCTCCCCTGGGAATTGTTCCCACATTAATGTGAAATAATTTAGCCCATCAATCCCGAACACTGGTCAATAAAGAGCAGGTAGCTAAACACCAACAAGGGAAGAACAAAAAAAGGTTCTTTTCACAGCGAATGATGTGAAGTATCCTCAAAAGTGAGGCAAATTACCTTTTTAGATGCGCTTTCAGCAGCATCGGTCAATTGCCTTCCACAGACTGGAAAAGAGAGGGAGAGAGGGTATCTGTATCTGCATATGAATCTGTATCTGTGTGCGTATTTGTTTGAGCGAACCTGCGAAGGTGGTCCAGTAAACATAACCTCACCTCATCGCAGGTTTATCTGTCAATCTCTCGCTGGCTCAGCCCCATCTGACCATCTCACTCTCTCCCGCGTTACCTAAGCAAACACAATGACAGATACACAAACACATACGTGCTGATAGAATTAAGAAGAGCAAGGAGAGGCAAAGAAGAAACAGAAGCAAGAACAATGAGAATATATCTCAGGTTGTGTGTGACGACAACTAATGGATGAGCTTTGCTCCCGCTGCTCTGCCTCCCTCTCATGCGCCTCTTCGCTCTTTCGCTCTCTTTTTTGTTGTTGGCGATTGGCGAAATTCAGTTTGGAATTTCGTTTCGAAGCAAAGTGCAATATGCAGAGCGAGTGGAGTGGAATGCATCACACGTACGCACTCACAGATACATTCCCATGTATTGCAGGCACCCGGAAGTTAACAGATACATATTAATTGCACTTGCTCCATTAAGAAATCACAACTTTTCGATTTGATGGTCGAAACATAAAATTGTTTTTACTTGTTATGTTCCACTTTTGACTTCTTAAACGGCGCCAATTTTGTAAATTAAGAGTTATTCTGAACGGAAGCAAAGCTGGATTTCCAAAAATCAGAAACCAATTGATCGATCTTCATTTAGAAGCAATTACAGCGTTACTTTTCCAAATTGAAATTGTTTAGGCTGTGATGAGTGGCCAAATAAAGTTTGTATGTACCACCCATGGTGTTGCAAACTCCAATCTGTGCTCCCTTCATCTCCTGCCTGGCCATATAGACATTCCCCAACTATAACTTTTTCGCACTGCATCAGCAGCTCTCTTACCCACTCGAATCATGCTATACAACTCGATGGTTCTACTGGCCATCCATCCATCTTCAATTTTGGCAAGTGAAGACCGAGCTACGAAAAGAAGGCTAAAACAGAATCAATCGACTGATGGAGTGGGCAAATGTGTGTGCATGCGTTTGTTAGATACATTCTTACAACAGGTAATACGTTGGCTGCCCGGTTGCCTGGCACAAATGCTTCAAAATAACCCGGCTCAAAGGAACTCGAACTGAAGAGAAGAGCGTTGGTAAGTGGCTGGCCAATTTCTACTGCTGCTGCAGTTTTTGCAGCTGTCCAGCAGACATACCAAAAAGTAGATGGGATATTGATGCTACCTGTACTGCCAAAGTAACAAAACAGCGTGTGTTATCCTTCTAGGCATACAGCTGTCTTCAAGAGAATAGATCTCAGGCGACAGATAAGCAATGTGTTATTATCCGCAAGATGAATTGAAAAGAATATCAAACCAAGATATGAAACAACAAATATTTGTTCTTAAAAAGCATAAAGGTTATATGTGGGCTGTTTGAAACTATAAATACTGGAATATACTGCCTAATTTCTTGACCACAACTGTTCTTCGTTGTGTGTGGTGGACAGACCATGTTTGCCCCTCTATCAATAAGCTCCGTGTTTCGTTTTCGTTCCATCTCCATCTCCAGCTCCAACTCAAGCTCCTACTCCACGTCCAGTTCCGCGCTCCTTGTTGTTGGCTCTTTGTTTGGTTCATTGTTCCTGATTGAACTGCCTTTGGATTAGGAGAAGTTAGTTGTGCGGACTGCGAGATGCCGATATGCCCGCCAGGTATTCTTTAGATTACATGCAACTACTGCGAACGACGGCAGATGCTTTTGTTCGTCTTCCAGTTATGGACTCACTATCCTCGCTCATGTTGCCATCATTACCGACCATTACACGCTCCGGCTGCAGCTGCCAGATTCTTTTTATTTAGCTATTTTTGGCTCGGATTGTCCGGCGGTAATTAGCAGAACCTTTAGGGGTAATTGATTGATTACTGAATGATCTGACAGAGCGGAAAAGGGGAAATTCGGTCTGCCAGGCGGATTAAGTAAGCCATAGATCAAGCAAACAATAATCACACCCAAGAATAACAAGGGCAGCGACACTTCCCGCACCCAGTGACCTTAAATGGAAATCGTTTTCAGGCTTGAGTGCTCGCCCAATCAACACCCCATCAAAATGTATCCATGGAAGTTAGCTCTTTGCAGGAGGAAGTAAAGTGGAACATCTCCAATTTCATCAATGAAAAGTGACACCAAGTTGACAATAATTGGATTATGAAACAAACTGTTGCTGCTCGAAAAGAACATTCGAGTAGGGGCAGTATGGTAAAAAAAAAAGTAAAAGAACTGGGACTGAATGTCGGAAAACCAACCATTCATGCATATCAACATCATTTATAACAGCATGAGGACTCTACCTCTTGGGCAAATGCAAATGCCTCTGGGAAAGAACGGGTGGCTGCGGCAGTTCTGGTGCATTGGAAAGTGGTTTGGGCCATGGTAGCTATTCACTTTCAAAGTCAGGCCACTCCAACCAGAAGCCACCCAGCAGCAGTACCCGTTCCACATCCACTTCCTATCCCAACCCGTAATATGCAAAGTTTTCTTCAACATTGCACACAAAGTTAAGCTCCACTTTTGCTGGGCAACAACATTAAGGTCATTGTATCTCATACCCCCACTTGGAACTGGGTCAACTTCCATGGCAGTCGTCCCCCCTGTTCGTGCCGCTTTCGATTTTGTTGCAATTCGGACACTAACCCTTGCTCTCCTTGAGCACGCGATCGCAATTAACCGGCATTTAGTAACTGAGAACATTTTCTGCCCCCACAAAACTACATTTCTATGGATACACCAGGAATAAAACGCAATTGCTGCCAGTGCTAACTTTTCGAAATAACTATCTTTTACTCATTAAATTAAGCTACATTAGGATAGAACTTAAATTATAAAATCATATATCCTTCGGATTTCATCTACTGACTACAATTTCTATTAGTAACATTCGTTCCCATCAACCTTCTTGCGCTGCGCTGCCAAATGTATTTCGCGGCTGAAAAAGTCCATAACTGGCTTCAACGATCCGGACACTTGTGCAAATGTTTACCCGCTGAATTCACAATGAGGCATTCGAGGGAGTGAACCAAACCCGGTGCAGAACCCAAACGTTTCGCATCCAAAAACCCAGCCGAGGGGCATGGAAATAACGAAGCGTAGCGGAAGGCGAAAAGCAAACTTGAATTCGGTTTTATCATAATAACTGGCGGCCGACATAATGCTCAAACATGCATTAAAATATGAATGTGTACTTGGGTGTGCAAACAGTGCGTTTCATTATTTTCTGGCTGTTGTTGCTAATCGAGGTGGTAAGCGGTAATTAATTGCACTTTTTAGCATTGTTTATGGTGATATAAAAATCCACAATATATAAAATTCACACATCAAATGTGTGTTTCTAATTTATAAGAGTTGCTATCCAACCAGTCAACTCAGAATGTGTCATTAATTTGTGTATAAATGTACGCAATTATCTAAATACCAAACTATAAATTAGAATATAGAATTCGAGTAGTTTTAGCTCGAAAATAACCAAATAACTAAATTAGATACACCGCATTTCCCCCGTCGCTCTTTGCGGAGAAATGCATGAGCTGGCAGAACCCCAAGTTGAACATTCAAAGACCATTAACCCATTAACAACCGGGGGATTCCCCGCTCCGCCCGTGGATCGACCAATGTGAATGCGAATGTCAAGTGGCATTGTACCATGCTCAAATGCACAAATGCAAAATGCAGAGTGCACACATGAGCGATCCCCCGTTGAAACTGGATGACATGCAAAATGCATCCGCTGGAGTGCAGTAAGATGCCCGGGGCTTTCCCCTTCTACGCCCCGATTTCGATTTGGAGAGCTCGTCAAGCGGTAAAATTTTGTTAATAATGCAACTTGGCTGAGCATCGGAAATGCATGCTGATGTTTTGAGTGCGCGTGGATGGGGTGTTTGCACTTTTGGCCAAACTTTGTCAGCCGGGAAACATGTCGAGCCAATAACAACGCCTCATAAACTGGAGTCGCAACAGGGAAAAGGCTGTAATGACAACTGTTATTTTGTGTTCGATACAATGCAAACGTAATATTTCGTAAAAGGGATGATAAGGTAAAAAATCTGCTAATCCTACTTGACAACCAGATTTTGTTTGGCGGCATATGTTTAGCAACCTTGGTGGTTGTTCTTTTGAAAGCCGAATGTGCATATATCTGATATAACTGCATCGACTGCTGTCATTTAAATTAATCCTGCTTCACACATCGTAATTGAAAATTTCATTACTTTTTGCGTGCTTTAAATTTTGTGCTAAATAATCTATATAGATTTTGTGATTATATACATAGTTTATGGATTTTTTACGATAACAAGATTGTAGGAGCATAATTAAGAATTCTCTGAGATAGACTTTTGCATGTGCAATTATTTTCTCGAATTTTTCCATTAATAACAAATAAATACACAATTCCCTGAGCTCTCTCTCTCTTTTCCTCTCGCTCGCTCTCTTTCTATCACTATCCTTTCTCACTCTTTTTCTCTAATGTAGAGAACTTGTGCGGTTGATTGCAACGTTGCCAGACTTCACAGGCAAACGTCGAAAATTAATTATGGCTCCCCAAACACACACACACAAAACAACAAAAACAACAGCGAAGGAGGAGGGGGATGGAAGTGGGCGGGGGTGAGAATGGAAATAAACAACATCCAACATATGCAGAGTGCAGACAGGACGACGACGACGACGAGGATGAGAACGAGAATGAGCACGAGGATGAAACGGAAGTGGGGACGGACGTGTGGAGCAACCAGAAGGTTCAAAAGTTGGGAGTTTGCGCGGCAGCCGCAAAAAACCTGTACACAAATTATCTATAATAAAAATGCAAAACTTTCCACACGCACACAATACATACGAGCAAAAACAAATACATTGAAAAAAGGGTTGAAGAAGCAGCGACATGTCGAAAATCAAAAACTCTCGACTCTCCAGAGAGCCAAAAAAACACGCACAGCAAGCAGCAATAACAACAACAAGCGGAGAAACAAACGGGATAAATGACAGATGAAACGGACGCGGAGAGGAAAGGACCTCTTGCATGTGTGCGCGAGTGTTTGTGTGTGTGTGTGTGTGTGTGTGTGCTCGTCCTGCGAACGAAGGTGAGCAACGAGTTCTGGTCTGGAATTGGGATTTAGTTTGGATTTGTGTTCCCACTGCCGGCTCCATTCCACCTTCATTGTTTGTCCTCTGCTGCAGATCAAACCGGAATAACCCCTAATGAAAACAGCACAGCACGGATAGCAACAACATTTGTTACCGAATCGATTAGAGGGGGATGAGTGGCCAACTCTCGCTCGGAAAACAACATTGGCGGTTGGGAAATTAGAGACCCAAAGTTGATTCAATTTTACACTTTATTATGATGCTTGGGGGTGCACTTAAATGAAACTTTTCTGATAAACGATACATTAGAAGTTGAAATTTGAAATGTATTTCTAGACCAGTTTGAAATTTGAAAGTAACTAAACAGCCATCCCTAATTGTACTGTGCACGTTCAACTGGCGGATAGCATTCGCATATCCGTCGCCGGCATATTAGACATTCGGGGGTCTGAAATAATTTATGCCCAGCCTGTCTGACCCCCTTTTGGCCACCATTCTGCTGAGTTCAGCCACTGGCAACCGGCAGTGGAGATTCCGGGCTGGGATGATACATGGACAGCATCGGAAATTGGTCGATTAGGCGGGGGAAATATTTCAAATGTTCTACAACAATGAACGACATAGAGCCGGCGACTTGCTGGGCAGTGTTGGTAAACGCAATTAAGGAGTGGAGGGATTGTTGCCTACAATTGTGCGTTAGTTATATGTTTAATATCTTCGATTTCTTTCCTTGCATTAATTAGATATTAAGTAAAAATATAATGACATCGATTGGTTTTTTTTCGTGTTTGCTATATTACAAACTCGAGCAAATTAGAAGTATCATTTAAACACTTCATAACTATTCATTTTATCGATTTGAGCTAATAATATTTTGCCCCAAGAAATTCTCGACTCTTTCATGGCCTATTGTGTGCCGTCTGTTGAAAATTTTCCGTTTTCCCAAGGGAAATTGACTTTGCCACGAGACTTCATCTGCTGACTGGCCCCGCTCACATTCGCATTCGCAGACGCATTCGCATGCCCATTGTTATTGGCGCTAATTCCGACGTGCTCCCAAAAACAATTTCCTGAGAGCGCACTCGCGATTGTCGACGTCGTCGTTTCCACATCGTCTTTTGGCCACTTCGACTCGCCCCGATTTTTTAATAGATAGATACACATCGCACAGCCACAGCCAGCGTCGCGATTAACCCCCAAAAAGAAGTGTCAACTTTTTAACTCAACCGCCAAATGGCCAACCCCAAGGACTCGCCGCATTTTCGGGAATTATTTGATTATCTTGCTGTCGCATTATCCCAGTCCAAAAAGCTTATTTAACTATCAAAGCGAATATATAATAAGGAATAGTTGTTTTCCATAATTGTAAAGATGCATAACATATTCATAAGGTGGTGAAATGTGTTTTTGTAGTATAAATATATTATTATTCATGCGAAACGCTAGGAATATATAACTTTGTTATTAATGGCAACCATCGTTATTAAACCCGCAAAAAAAAAGTGTCAACCTATAGAAAAACCCAGAAAAGGAAAAGCCACAAGGATTCGTGTAATTTGCTGCTGCAAAAGTCTCGACGCTAGATGAGAAAACTTTACGCGCTTTTCGAGAAATCAAAGCAATTTCATTAGGGAAAAACGTAGAAACCGAGAGTGCGAGTGGGCCAAAAGTACTGGGCGAGCGAGAGGGGAGTTAATAGCACGATGGGTTGCTTTGGCAACTTTTGACAACTTTTTGCTGCTTCGTAGCGCGCCGAGAAGGCGGTCGAGACCCTTTTGTGCTCCAAGATTAATGATGTGACTCGGGCCCGACGATGTTTGGCACTGGAGTCCTTCCATCGGGAGTCCGCCTGCTTTATGCTAATCAAATTTCCATTCGCCAGCATTGTTCTTGGCCCCGTTTGGCACTCGTAAGTCATTGCAAAAAAGCGAAAAAGCCAAGAGCAATTAGGCGCAACAAAGCAACAATTGCACTGATAACAGCTCCAGTTCGCTGAGAAAGTGCTGGGATATCGTCTGGGGTGGAGGAAGGGGAGTGAGTAGCTTCCATGATAAGTAAAATGCCATTTATAACGAGTGTAATACCCCGAGCACGAGGAACCAGTTCAAGTTAAGCTCTTTAAGGCACGAGTACTAGCCCTTTTAGGTAAATACACGTACATATTACTTTGCATACAAGTAACTCTAATGACTCATCGTTAGAAACTCGAGCTGAGTCAGGATTTTTCATCATTATTTTCGTTAGGCAGATATCTTGAAAATAATGAATTTTTATATATAATTATCCAACATCTGTTATATTTGTACTTGAAAAAGGCCATAAGTAACTGCTTATCAGTTAGTAAATCCCACATAAACATATCGACATTATGAAATTTCGAATACAATCTGAGCAATAACCTTGATAAGGTTTTATTTTGTTTATTGATTAATAAATAATGGCTACCAAAGTTGTCGTCGCAATAATAATTAAACAATGTGAAAATTCAAATAAGAGTCGATTCTAATGGCGCCTAATGGCCCGGAAAATCGATTTCACCTTAAACAGAACTTAATGACTCTTTGTCACGCGTCAACGCGAAGAAGACAGCGCGAAAATCGAAGCAATACCAAAACAAATCGAATCAGATTGTCCGAAACGCCTCCGCCAAATGAATGCCAAGGGTGTATTCCCCCGATCCACTTTCTAAACCGGGTTTAAATGCAAATTCCAGAGCGTTATGCCCCCGGCCGTAATAATAACAATCTATCAGCCGGTAGATGGAAAACGTTTCCAATGTAAACACTGCCAAAACGTCTTTGTATAACCACAATCGTATCGCATGTAAACAGTGTAAATATCGATAACGTTCCGGGTAATGGGTGGAAATAGGGTCAGTGGAGATTAGGAAATGGCGGCAAAACAAGCACTATAGTTAAAAATAATCGTTGTCACTTCTTTATAGCTATTCTTCGTCTTTAATCAATTATGACAGCGACATTTCTCACAAAAAGAAATGCAGCCACTGACCAATTCTTAATGCGAACTATCGTATTTTAATCATATAAAAAAATGTCATATTTCCAGCTTATCATGCTTTGTACTTTTGCCATAGTTTACTAGTTAAAATAAAGCAACAGACTGATTACATTTAATTTAAGTGGAAACGGAAGTCATTCGGGAATAACAAAGATTATTATCGAGTTGGTTTAGCTCGAAGCGAACCGGTTATCAACTGCAATTGGAAATCACGCGAAATTCTATACACCAATTAAGCATGGCTGTACAGTTGATTTTATTCTATGCCTTATTTATTTGACTGTGGCTAATTTCTGGCAATACCCTGCAATTGTTGTAAATGCACTTGCAGTGGAATAGCCACGCTTATTCATTCAATTTGCTGGCACGTTTTGCATTACACACGACAACCCTGACCTACAAAGTGGGAAATAATAAAAAAATCAAGCAAACGCAACTGCTGGCCCCTGTTTTTGTTGCCTTGCATCGAAAATTGTTTGTGCCGTTTGACTCTGGCGCTTGAGCAGAGTTTACATTGAATGTTATAAATAAATTAAAGGAACACAGCGTGGGAGTATGTGTTAGCATTTGTATGTGAGTTGTAGTGTGTGTATGTTAGTGTGTGGAGGGGCCGGACAGTCTGAGTTCCCAAAGCGATGCACGGCTTGCATTCAACATTCATTGCTAATTGCAGCTGATAAGTGGACAGCATTCCTCAACGCCAAGCAGCTACGTCTAAGCCCATTACTATTGTTGTTGTGTGCCAGCATTGCAGTGCAAATTGCGGCCCTAGGATTGGGGGAAATAGATTTCTTTCCAACACTAAATCTAAATGATAGCATAAATATTCGTAAAGCTGGCTTAATAGATTGACGGCTAATTAGCTTAATAGCTGGATTACAATAGTCTCATCCATGTACCACCTATCCTTTCTCATTTGCTGCTTAATGCATTTTCCAAAGCTTACTTTTTACTTATTAAAAAGTAATAATAAATTTGGCTCAATCTTTATGAACTTCCGATAAGTTCCTCAAACAAAACAGACCAAACTTCAAGCGTCTGGCTTTTACCATGGTATTATTCGCCCATAATACTAATTGCCCTGGCGAAAACAAAACACAAACAAACCAAAGTTGGTGATTTTTGATCTGCTGCTTTCTTCCCGGACAACACTCACACATGGACAAACAGTGCATAAAGGCTATAGTTATATGAGGCACATTTACATCTGCTTAAGACAGTGACAGATACTTTCTCTTTTCCCCGCTCGAGAGTGATGAAAGTCGGGTTAAAAATAGAATGGCGAGCGAGTGGAGAGCGGATGGCCGCCCCTTGCATTCATTTATAGTTTTCAGTGATTTGGCTTTTTGATGAAGACTCATAATTACGCTGGTTTTTGTCACTGTACAATGGCCGAATTGTTGGAGTGTCGGAGGTGTTTACAAAGTTCAAGTGTTTGGGAGCAGCTGCGCAGCCAGCGTTTATTTTTAGCACGAAAGAGCAGCGAGAGCGAAGCAGCGAGAAGAGCGGCGAAGAGAACGTGCGCAAGTGCATTTTTAAAATCAGAATCGGATGCTGCACGCTCTTGCTCTTGCTCTCAGTAAGCGTGATTACGAATTTGGATTTTCTATTCGTAGTTTTTTTGTGTGTGTTTTTGATTGGCATTTTCTCACCTGGTCGATCCAATGACTGTCTGCGACTCATTGGCAAAAGATTTGTGCTGCTCTTCTGTTGTGTGGTGTTTTTTTCAGGGGGGTTTTATAGACAATAACGTCGGCGAATGCAAATTATGCCAATTTTGATTGATTCATTGGGTAATTTGTTGCTGCTGGTTGTTGGTTCCTTTTGGCTATTGCTTTTGCTTATTTCCTTTTGCCGCGCTGCTTCTTACTCAATTCTATACACTCAACACACACACACGCGGACATCTTTCGAATTTCATTTCACACGCGACTGTTGACTTTCTTTTTGCCCCTCTCTCACTCTAACGCGCTCTTTCTTTTTCTCACTCTCTGAGAACTCGACAGATGTTGTTGTTGTGGGGCCTTTTTTTGATTTGAGGTGTTGCTGCTTCTGCTTCTATTGCAATTTGTGACGTGCTGTTGTGATTTGTTTGTTGCTGGCTTGTGGTTTGAAAAACGCTTTTTCGACAACACACATATGGGGAGCACGCACACACTCACTCGCCAGCAGCCAGCACACACACACAAACACACACGCACGCACACATTCACTCTCGCGCGTCACGTCAATGAACGCAGCAGCACGTAGTTGTTGTTTTCGTCACTGATTCTCGCCTTGTACGCACATTTTGCTGGCTAATCGAAGCACTTGATCGGCAACTGCTCATCAGAGCCTTGTTTATTTACATTGCAGCACGGGGCTAGTGCACTTTCCCCGATTTTATGCGTTTTTCTCTCGATTCGCACGGCCGTACAACGAGCGCCGCCGCCGCAAACAAAGGGAAATGGTGAATGCTAGAGCTGGAAGAGAAGCCGATGGTTAGTCGATACTATCGATGTATACAGATAACTGGCAGCATCGATGTTTGCCCCGCAACCATCGATTGTATTCACTCTAAAAAATATGGTTTTCTACAAGAATTCAATGTTTATAAATAAAACAGTCACTTTAATAAAAGCTTAGAAAACTCTTTGTGATTTATAAAGATTTAAGCGCGTTGTTTACGATAAGTTATAAAAACTAGGGTTGACACCTGTCTGTGAAAGACTTTTTGAATGTAAATAAACATCAAGACGGCAATAACGTAACGAAATTAAATTGATAAATAACTTTATTTTACTAGTTTAACAAATAAGAATATAAAGAAAACCATACAAGTTTCCGCACTAAAAACAAAATATATTATTTTTAGAACACGAAATAGTAAGCGATATTTTGAAATGCGGAACTGAGTATTTCAGGCACATCTGACAGCCCTGAAACAATGCAGACCAGACATTAGGTCGGGGACGTGTGCTAGACCGAGATGTCTGCTAGTACTGCTTTTGTCTCACTCGCGCACGAAGAGGTAGAGAAGAAAAAAACCAAAACGAAGTGGGCAAACTAGCGAACTTCACAAAACCCTCGACAAGACAACTTTGTATTATTGCCCTATTTCTCCTTGGTTATTATTACCGCGGCTGGGCGAGGTATCCCTTAATGTTCGATTAATAACATTTCCGCAGATTTCCCGCACTTTTGCTGCACTCCGAACTGTTGTTTTATCGACTGCCCGAAATCGATTGGTCGATGGGCGATAAGCCCTACGGGCGAAATTTTACCAACACTGGTCGATAGCCAACTATCGTATCGTATCGCCTAATTACAAAAAATAAATATAAATGAAGTGAAGCGGACGCAGCAACAAAAACAAAGAGATTGCTACGATCAAAATGCTACGGGTAAGTGACCTGATCGGCGATGAAAACGCATATAGAGTTCAGTGTGCACATATACCTTTATCTCCCTGTACGACAGGCAATCGGGAAACGGGACAGGGACATCTTCGAGGAAGTTTGGCCGGACAAAAGGCGAATAGTTTTAAAGCTACTGCGCCAGGACACGGTGTCGCAGCGCGAATGGCAGGACCTATTCTTCGGCGTACACTTCGTGTGCCTGTGGGACGAGAAGGGCGCGGCCAAGATCTACGACTGCCTGCAGCAGGACATCGTTGAGTTTATCGTCCAGGCCCAAAGCCAGGTGCAAGCGCAACGGGGCGAGCAGGCCCTTCTGGCCACCTATATTGTGGAGTGGCGGAAGTTCTTTACACAGTCCAACTACCTGCCGCTGCCTTTCCGCCAGCTGGAGCAGTCGCCCCAGGTGAAGCCCTCCTCCAGTGGCAGCAGCTCCTCCGCATCCGTCTCCGCCTCGGGAGCGAGTACGAGTGCCGCCGCGGCGGCAGCAGCTACTTCCTGCAGCGGCCAGGCTGGAAAGTCAGGAGCCTCCACCTCAGCCGCAGCTGGAGCCTCCACTTCAGCCGCCGCTGCTGCAGCCTCCACATCCGCCTCCACAAGCTCAGCAGCGGCAGCTGCAGCTGCTTCCGGAAGTGGGAGCTCCAGCAGCAGCACCTCTACCTCCAAGAAAAACCCCACGGAGGACAGTCCTGTACGAAAACTAATGCTGGACTCCTGGAACAAGCACATATTCCACGACATCAAGCATCGTCTGCAGGAGTCGGCCATGAAGATTGTGCACGCCGAGCGGAACGGCGATGCCTATGATGCCCAGCTAGTGGTAGGCGTGCGCGAGAGCTATGTGAATCTCTCCTCGAATGCAGAGGACAAACTAGAGATCTACAGGGAGAACTTTGAGATGGCGTACCTTAAGGCCACTGTCGAGTTCTATCGCCTGAAATCCGCCGAACAACAGCAAGAGAACGGAGTGCTGGCCTATATGAAATACGCCGACTCAAAGTTGCGTGAGGAGGAGGTTAGGGCCAAGCGGTATCTGGAGCCCAGCAGCTTCAGTATACTTACTTACACGCTGGTTAATGTGCTCATAGTGGACCACCTCAACTCAATCATCGCCGAGTGTCCGGCTTTGATCAGGGACTATGAAACGGAGCGATTGAATCTCATGTTCCGCCTGATGGATAGAGTGATGCACGGCGTTGGCGTGGAGCCCATGATGGGTGACCTGCAGCGTCACATCATGTCCGCCGGACTGGCCGACATGCTGTCCGCTTCGGAGGTGATTACCCAGGATTCGGAAAAGTACGTTGAGCGGCTACTTGAGCTGTTCAACAAGTTCAGCGACCTGGTACGCAACGCCTTCAACGACGATCCCCGCTTCCTCACTGCCCGCGACATTGCTTTTAAGACGGTAGTCAACGACACCAGCGTGTTCAAGATGGAGCTACCCACGAGTATCGCCAATCGGGGTGTAAAGTACACAGCGCCGGAGAGCAAATGCCCGGAACTACTGGCCAACTATTGCGACATGCTGCTGCGGCGAACGCCGCTCAGCAAACGCCTCACCAGCGAACAGATCGACGCCCGTCTGCGCGATGTCCTCTTGGTCCTGAAGTACGTCAACAACAAGGACGTCTTTATGCGCTATCACAAAGTTCATTTGACGAGGCGGTAAGTTGACTGCATAATGTTTCAAATGAAGCGATTACATACTCTTGTTCCTCCAATTACAGCTTGATTCTGGGGACCAGTGCGGACAGCGAAAAGGAGGAGGACATAGTCGAGTGGCTGAGGGAGGTGGGCATGCCGGCGGACTACGTGAATCGGCTGGCGCGCATGTTCCAAGACATAAAGGTAGGTTTTACCAGACTGATGTTAGGAGCAGGTTTATTCATTATCCCCTTTCGTATATAGGTCAGCGAAGACTTAAATACTCAATTCCGCACCTCGATAAGTCGGCACGATGCTATCAACATAAAAATACTCAACGCGGGTGCCTGGGCCCGCTGTTCGGAGCGAGTCTCGGTCTCACTGCCCATCGAGCTCGAGGACTATATTCCTGATGTGGAGGAGTTTTACAAGAAGAAGCATTCCGGCCGTAAGCTGCAGTGGTACCATCACATGAGCAATGGCACTATCACCTTTGTGAATAACTTCGGGCGCTACGATCTGGATGTGACCACTTTCCAGATGGCCGTCTTGTTTGCCTGGAATCAGCGTCAGCATGACAAAATTTCCTACGAGAATCTCCGCCTGGCCACAGAACTACCAGGTTAGGATTGCTTGCAAATTTACTTTTCGCTTTGATGATAATTATTTGTGTATTTTTAAGATCCCGAACTGAGGCGAACGTTGTGGTCGCTGGTAGCGTTCCCTAAGATAAAGAAACAGATCCTGCTCATGGAACCGGCGGCGATCAGTTCGCCCAAGGACTTTGCCGAGAACACAATGTTCTATATTAATCAGGAATTTGCTATTGTCAAGAATGGCAAATCCCAGCGTCGTGGAAAGGTGATTACGCATATTAGCTATCTAATAGATAATCCATAACCAGAGTTCTCACCCGCAGCTGAATCTCATCGGGCGACTGCAATTGAGCACGGAGCGCTCGCAGCAGGAGGACAATCAATCCATTGTGCAACTGCGTATTCTGCGCACACAAGAGGCCATTATCAAAATCATGAAAGTGCGCAAGCGGATGAACAACGCAGCGCTGCAGGTTCGTTGTTCGATAGCTAGTTGTGCGTTTCAAGGGATCTAAAAAAAAAACATTCTTCTACAGGGTGAACTCATCGACATATTGAAGAACATGTTCCTGCCGTCCAAGAAGATGATCAAGGAGCAGCTGGAGTGGCTGATTGAGAACAAGTATATGAGACGGGACGACGATGATATCAACATGTTCATTTACGTGGCCTAAGCAGCTGCTCCTGATCCCGGCTCTAGTCTCAGTCCCGTCTATGCAGTCATTCCCATTTCCATTCCCTCACACGCTACTCAAAAACTATTGCGATTTTAATCTCAACGCCGACGTGCTCAAAGCACGCGCCCTTTTTCTGTCTACGGAATTGGATAATTGTATTATATGGAAACGTGATTCGCTACTGACATTGCGCCCTCAGAGCATTTAAAAGACCCACACTCCAATCGGCAGCCATTTTCTCGTGTCCACGTCCTGTATTTGTGAAACTTTGTATTTTTATATTGGCCCACTGGCTGCTCTGCGTAGCTCTAGATATTATGTTTTGTGCGCTACATGCACCCTGGAAATTCCGAACCCACGCCCACGCCCTGCCCCCGAGTATATCGATCGATAGCGTTAATCTAATCAACCTGCTGTTTTCTATGTGTGTAGTTATCCCTTGTTTGTTTCCGTTGCCTGGTCTTCTGTTGATTCTTGGGTATTTTGCAATGTTCCACGTGAGACTCACACACCTCCTGAAGATTGATGGGGAAGCCAATTCTTCGTCTCCGCTCGCTCCCAGCATGGAATGCCTAATCACACACAAACACTCACACGGGATCGCAAAACTATAACTAAAATAGCAATACTTTATGTTTAAGTTAATGAATAAATTTGGTTCTACACATAATGAAAGCGAATCTATTGCAGTTTTATTTTTAACTGGTTACTGCAACTGAAGGGCGAATAAAAATCGAATGCATTTCATTATACCATAATGCTTATTTTCTTTATTTAACTTACGTGTGTAGAGGGGCGGATGTTAGGTTAGCGTTCTAAAAGTAAAAACCTATATTAATAATTAAAAACAAGGTCAAATGATTTCTGCAGCAAGTGCACCAAAATACCAGGACAAGAGTTACACAATTGTGACATACAATCAAACCCATTAAAATTAAACTAAATATCGAAAATAGACAAAAACGGGCTGACCTATTAATATAATCAAAGACTGACAAATAGAGCATTTTAAAAAACACGTCTAAATAAAAGGAACCCTATTCTATTCTAGCTGCCACTATCATCTATGACTTATAAACCTATAGCTAAAATACTATTGAAGCGAGCATATGTCTCGGTGAGGGCAGGTCGATCTTTTCCGTAGAAAAGAAACAGCTAGCTCCTTCATATCAAGTATAAGATCAAACGTTTCCAAAAAGCCATTGACTCAAGGGTAATCATTTCACCTTCTTATCTTAGGGAGGAATCACGGCCGTACATAAATGGGAATCTACCGTCTCTTCCGACCTTTCTTATAGCCCTTGCCATACCATCCTGCCTGGGTTCGCGCCAACTTCCGTGGAAAACTCGTGCTCAGCTGCTGTCTTCGCTTTGCCGTTTCCGCCGCTGCTATGTGTGCCAAGGATATATTCTCATCGTAGTCATCGTCGTCGTCGGAAGTTGGACAGCACTCGCAGACCACGAACCGACCGCTTCTGGCCCGTTTCTTGTGTTTGCGCTGACTGAGGTTCCAACGCCGGTAAAACTGGCACTCCAGCTCCGCATACCGATCAAAGCAGAAGAAACAACTGGCAGCGGATCTGTTCATCGCAAAGTTCGGCACCACCTGCGAGTTCCAAATATTGAGATCCGCTGGTGGTGGGATCAGGATGCTATGCAGACCAGAATACGCGTACTTGGCATCGTACCACGTGGGTAATTGGCGAAGCAGCTCCTCATCGTTGTTTTGCCTCAACAAATCCATCTGGGCCAGCTCGCTTTCCTCCTCCTCTTCGTTATCGTTCTCTGTGCTGGAATCACCATCGCCCTCGCTCTTTATCTGTATGCTGGACGACTGAGAGGCAGGTGGCAGGACCAATTTGGGCTCAACAAAGGGTGTGGACAGTGGTGCTCCAATGGGCACCAGCGGTGGCAGCTGAAGCGGCTTTAGTCTTGATTCAGTTGGGACCGCGGACAAACATTCCGCATGAGTTTTTTGTATGGCGACTAGTTTTGGCAGCTCTGGAAAACCATTGCTCGGCGTTTCCTCCGTCTCTTCTTTGAGCGAAAGTGGTTCTAGCTTTGGTAGCAGCTCCAAAAGTTTCAACTCCTGCTGAAAATTGGTGTCCGAGCACTCTAATTTCTCCAGCTTAACTTCAGTCTCTATTTTAATGGACGACTCCAGCGTGATTAAGTCCTTCTCTGTTTTAACCTCCCCATTTGTTTTCACATGCTCCACCTTAATTTCCTCGTCCTGGCCATTGAGCGTCTTGAATTTCTGTCGGAGCTCCAGGTTAGTCTTAACTCTTCGACCATTTTTGATGGGTGTGCGAATGCGGGGTCCTTTGCCGATGGGAAGATCACTGTAGTTAAAGCTACAGCTCTCGCTGGAGATAGTCGAGTCTTGCGTTTCCTCAGTGGTAGTGGTGAAGGCCTCCTCCTCGTCGGCATTCTTCAGCAATGGTTGTGTAAGCGTGTGCAGTTCCTCGGGCATCAGAAGCGAAGCATGTGCGAAAATCGGATCCTTCTCTTTCGTGTAAACGGGAACTGGAATGTGGAGTAGATGCATCAATTGGGCCATCACCTGATCGCATTTCCCATTGATCTTTATGCTAGCAATCGCATCCTTGGGCGTCCACTGCAAGTTGACCACACAGATCTTTGCTCGCTGGCGGGCAGGCCGGTCCATCTGCCAAAGCCAAGTGTACTTCTTGAGTACCTTGAGACTGGAGCCCAAGCAGAGAATCACATCCGCTCGCTGCGCATTGGCAGTGGCTCCCGCCCAGTTCAATGGCCACTTGACGTTCCCCCGCTCTCCGAAGTGCACAATGGTGTCGTACAAAGGCTCCGAGCAGCGATGGCATAGGCGGTGGGTCTTGTGGCAATAGCGGGCAGTCATCTCCGTGGTGTCGAACTGGCGCCAGTAAACGCTGTTCGGTCGACAGTTCTTGCACACCTCCACGTACATGTTTCCATGGATTTCGGACAACGAATTTCTCGGTAATCCGGATCGCAAGTGCAGGCCATCACAATTCTGGGAGACCACATGATGCAGCAATCTGCGGCGATGCAGCTCATAAAGTGCCATGTGCGTGTAGGTGGGATTCGCGCTGGATAGATCATGCTCGCCGATGTCCTGACCCTTTTGGAGCAGTGTCCATATTCCCTGGCTACCGCGATAGTCCGGAATCAGGGCTGCCGTGCTTATACCGGCTCCCGTGTAGCAAACTAGATGCTTAGCCTGCGAAATGATGTTGGCCAACTGCTCCACCTTCGCCTCGATCACGTGCGGCGCATCCTCGCGTTCCACAACCCGCTCCTTGTATATCTCTACCCGCTCCTTGCGCTTCTTGGTCGTCTTCACCATGTCCGGGTGTTTCTCCAAAAACTGTCGATCTTCCGTCGTGCGCATGGAGTCGCATTTTCGCAGTATCATCGAGACCTGGAACATTTTCATAGATTAGCATTGGCTTGATAGGCGTACATACATGGCTTAATATATAGACCGTGGTTTATTTTATAATAACTTAGGGGGTTTGATCTTTTGGACACTAAAATATAATCAAAGATTGGTATTTGACATGAACTTTGTAATTTATAAACAATCTAAATTGGAACAAGCTCTGCCAGCGTAAAAACACACACACAGTCGCACTAATTACCCTTCGCATGGCATCCTTGCGTCGTCGCTTCTCGTTATCCTTCTTGGCAGGATTCATCTTGGCCCGCGTTATGTAAGACTGCGCCACGTCCATCTCCTGCTTGGGCTCCATCTCAGTGTTCTGCTCCTGATCCTGGTCCTTTTCCTCACCCAGATCCTTCTCCATGATCCGGCACAATTGGCAATTATGCGGGGACAAAATAAAATGCGCCGCAGCCAGGAAGGGGAAATTGTGATGTGGAATCCTGCGCAGGATGTCCGCTTACATCGTATTCGCCATGCGGCTTCAGACCTCTGGTCATTGGTAATTTACAATCCAAATCCAGCGACGACTTTTGTTTTGTAAATGTTTCTTTTTTTTGGGAAAAAAAGGTAAACAACTATCGATGACTGCATCGATATGTTCGGTCTATCGATTTCGTAGGAATGACTCGCTTCCACTTAGCAGCGATTCTAAATTAATCGGACTGTTAAATGCTTTTAAATTTAATTTTTTAAGTATTTAGTAAAAAATTTATATAAATTTACAGATCCAGATGTAATTTAAAACGTGGCCAAAGTTCGGGCTATCCAGCCTAAATAAGGATAGACGCGAGTGTAGATTCCGGGTATTCCTGGTGACCCACAGGACAAACCGGCCGACGTGATTCCCACAACTACGTACATACAGGGATATTCCCGATGGTACATTAGCAAAGGTCCTCCTGAGTCGCCGTTACAGGTGTCCTGGGCCATCTCCGAACCAACACAGAGCTGGTTGTTTCCATCGAATCCTCGAGGGAACTCCTCCACCTGCCGGGTAAGCAGTTTCTTGCACACCTATAAGGAAATAATATATTTATTAATGTGGATTATCCATGGGGATTTATAATATCCCATGCCAATTTACTTACCCAATTTCCGTAGCGCTGCAACTTCACCTTCAGCAGCTGGGCGGATGGCTTCAGCGCCAGGCCAGTGCTTCCCCACCCAACGGCTATGAAGGAGTCGGAAGAGCGTTCATCCTGGAACGGCAGACAGGCTGGATGCTTATATAGGTCAAAGACCACGGCCTCCGTCAGTTTGACAAGACCTATATCATGGTAGAACTGCGGATCTTCGTAGCCCGGATGGGCTATATACCCTGCAACCATATAGTCTCTGGGCGCCGCATCCTCATCCAAGGAATCGAAGTCGAGTTCGCCCAATCGCACAACATTCACCTCTCCCCTATAAAAATGAGATATTTATTCCTAACTTGAGCAGGGAAAAACCTCTGCTTACCTTTCCGATTCCAGGCAGTGAGCTGCGGTTAAGACGAACCGCTCGCTGATCAGAACGCCACCACAAAACCAGTCGGCACGGCTGCTCGGATCTGGGCGACGCCCCAAGCGGGCCATATGCGGAAATTCCCTGGGCTGGGCCGGATGACCACCGACGATGAGCGGCGTGTAGCTCCTGCAGTTGTCTATGATCCGACTCTCAATCGAAGCTCCGGGCAACAGGAAACCGAACTCGATTCTTTCCTCGAAAACGCTCTTCTTGTATCTAGAGCAAGCTGAACATTGCGATTTTCAATTTGATAATCCAATATTGATCAAAAAGAACAGCTCAGATCAGTGGTCAACACGTTAATATATTATAATATATAACTAGATCTTTAAAGCCACTTGCAAGGCTACTTCTTTGTCCACTTACATCCCACAACATCCATATCCGGCTGCTGGCCAAAAACACATGCCAGCGAAACGATCAGCTGGGAGAACAGCCTCCATATCTTCATCTTCAGGTGGCGATCGGTGATCGACTGTGCGATCCGAACGGGTTTAGCTCCCAATTAGTTACCGATCAATTAGCTGCGGAAAGCCCAATGGAGGTGCGTCTAAAGCGGGTAAAAGCTAATGAAATCCCCGCTCTTTTAACAATTATTCCACAATAAAACGATTTTGTTTTTACTTCTTTATAAGTGGGTAAGCAAGGCTGATCTTACGTATCTTGTATCTTCTTACTGGGTAAAGGTTATTTAAATGCTTATATATATAAAATATATATTTGAAAAAAACTACTACTTCTGATAGAACGGTGATCTCGATAGACTTTTCTAATTCAAATCTCTAATTTAAATCTATTTTATGGCCAGTTGCTGCCTAATCCAGTCCAGGTAAAAGTACACCCTTATGTACATGCCCAGCCACCCAGTTTCCAGAAGAACAATCGTGCCGGATTGCCGAGGCAATCATCGTGTGGTTGCCTCGGCGTTTAGTGAATGACTAGAATCATAATTCATAATCGTTAGTACAATCTGCTCAGGATAATACATAAATTCCCGGAGAACTAGCGTTCATGTTCAAAAGTATTTTTATATTCATGGACTTTGCACTTAAATCAAATCATTTTCTAGAACACTGTATGTGAATAATACTCAATCAATTCAGCTTTATTTTCCATTTACTATTGTTTCCCATAATGCACTCAAAACTGAAGTTAGTTAAACTCCTTTTGATAAGTTATCCACAGAACTGTGGAGTCAAATTTTCGTATGTAAATATCAATTCTAATTTTTGGCCAGCTGCTGCTTAATCCAGTCCAGGTAGAAGTGAACCCGTGTGTACATCGCGGGAAGATCGGGTGTGTCGCAGGCCACTCCGATGGATGTGATACCCATCACATGGTACATGCAGGGGTAGTCCATGTGATAGATGAGCACCGGTCCGCCGGAATCGCCGTTGCAGGTGTCCTTGTGCTCGTTGGACCCGATGCACAGTTGGGTGGTAGCATTATATCCCTCGGGTAGCTCATCATTTCTATCCGCCGTAATCCTGCAGCGCGTTCCATAGTTGTAGAGCTTCACTTTCTGTAGCTTTTTGTTCTCCGTCCTGGGCACGATCTCCAGCTGACCCCAACCGATGGCTATGAAGGAGGTCCCCAATCGCCCATCGTCGAAGGGTAGACAGGCCGGATGCTTGTAATCGTTGAAGGTTACGGGTCGACTCAATCGTACCACGGAAATGTCGTTGTAAATCGCCGGGTAGCTAAATTCGGGGTGCGCGGTGAAGTCCTTCACATCGAAGTCCTCCGGATCCGCATCGTCGTTGTTGGTGTCGAATTCCAGGTCCCCGAGGCGCGCGATGTTCACTGATCCTCTGAAGAGGTGGCATAAAATATTTGCGATTTAGTCTAGGAATTTAGCGATAAGAATAGTACGTACTGTGGTGAGTAGTGGCAATGCGCTGCGGTGAGCACATGTCTGTCGCTGATAAGTGTTCCGCCACAGAACCATTCCACCTCGCCATTCTCATCTTTGTGTCCCAGGCGCGCAGCATGCGGGAACTCCTTGGGCACGGCGGGTCCTCCGCCGATGATGAGCGGCGCATAGCTAGTGCATTTGTCCAGGGTCTTGTAGATAATCGGAGCGTTCTCGATCAGAAAGCTGAACTCGGACGTCTCCTCCCAAACGCTTCTCTTGTAGGCAGTGCACGCTGTAGAGCGCGAACATCTATAAAAGATCTTTCAAACAATGATGCACTTACTCCTGGCTATATCCGAATCCTGAGCTGACGCCCATGCGACGAATGAAACCAGCAATACTGCTCCCAGCTGGACAATCTTGGCGAAGATCGCGCTGCTCATCGTGTGGCTACCTCTACGTTTGGTAGGCAACTAACATATTTATTTATAAACAAAAAGCTGCTCTTTTAAGCCTGCCAAAGTGCAATCTCCGCAGGAGAGCTAACAAAAAGCGGGAAAAGCCTCGATTTTGTTGATAAGACATTATACACTAATATTTGCTCTCGGCTTACGCAAGCAGAAAATCAATAGAAATAAAAGCCGGTTTGAGGGCGAACAACATGAAAACAATATGTTCCGGCATTTAAATATTTACAAATATTGACTAGGTAATATAAACCATAATCATAAGAAAATTGATGCATTGTCACGACTTTAAAGCAAGTGAAAAGTTCTGTGGAAATGAAAACCTGAAAATTTAATTCAAATCCAACAAAATCCAAACCGGTTTGCTTAGCAAACCCAGATGCAAATTTTTATAGTCGGTGGTGGATTTACAATCATTAATTAATAACTTGTATATTTCTGGCTTTCTCAGAACCCAGCCCAGGGTCTCAAGTGTAAGAGATTAAACGAATTTAAAAACAATCATGTCATTCACTGCGTCTGCTTGGCCAGTTCGCCCTTGATCCAGTTGAGGAAGTAGTGCACCCGCGTGTAGGCACTTGGAATGTCGGGCGTGGAGCAGGTGATGCCGGCTGAGGTGATGCCCATTACGTGGTACATGCAGGCGAGATCCTTGTGATAGGCCAGCACTGGACCGCCAGAGTCGCCGTTGCATGTGTCCTTGTTGTCCCTTGATCCGATGCACAGCTGGCTCTTGGGCTCGTAGCCATTGGGCAACTCATCATTCGCATCCACACTGCTGACACATCGGTCCTTATAGCCCTGGAGCTGCACCTTCAACAGCTTCTTTGACTCCTTCTGGGCAAACTTCTTCTGGCCCCAGCCGATGGCGATGAAGGACTCGTGCTGCTCGCCGTCGTCGAAGGGCAGGCAGGCAGGATGCTTGTACCTATTGAACTTGACCTCGCGATCCAGCTGAACTATGCCAATGTCATTGTAGAGTTGCGGGTTCTCGAAGCCAGGATGTGCCTTCAGAGCGAGCACGCCAAAGTCCTCGGGTTCCGCGTCATCCGTGTCGGTATCGAACTCCAGTTCACCCAAGCGCACAACGTTGACCTCACCGCTGGAGAAATATATAGAAATCCGTTCGATTACAATGGAATGGATAGTAACTAACTATGAGATATGAAAAGTTAAGAACTTACTGTTCGGAAAAAAAGCAGTGAGCCGCTGTGAGCACCAGGCGATTGCTTATCAAGGTGCCGCCACAGAACCATTTTATTTCATTGTTAGTTTTCCGATGGCCGAGGCGAGCGGCAAATGGAAATTCCTTGGGTTCCGCCGGCGTGCCGTCCACAATCAGGGGTCTGGATCCATGGCAGGAATCCACTGTCTCGTAGGTAATGGGTGCATCGGTGAAAAAGAAGCTAATGGCCACGCGCTCTTCGAAGACAATCTGCTTGAACTTCGTGCAAGCTAAGGGGAATGTTCCTTTTTCAGTAAGATTCTAGTCTCCCTCATATTACCTACCAAGCTGGGCAAATGGATCCGGATTTTGGCCCTGAACAAGGCTGCTGCTGAGTGAAAACACTAGCAGTAATATCAATTCTAGCGATTGCATGGCCATCCTATTGAACTGCAGTGGAACTCGATCGGCCGGCAACTGATCTGATCGAAGCTAATCAGCTACTTTTCAATTGCGCACTTCGGAGACGATGCTCTCCGGGCTCAGGCAATGATCAGCTGGTTCTATTCTATATACAGTAGGAAGCACGGATGGAGATTCATAGTTTACTTAGCCATCTATTTAGGTTTTCCCAAAGAAAGTCATTCATAGTTAAATTTATATTGTAGAATGCTTAAATATTCATTCAAAACCGGAAGTAACTGATATCAGATTGTAGACGACGGGATTGTTAGTTGATAACTACTGTACTAGATGGAAACCAGTTTGGCTAAAAAATGTTGAGATAATTAAAGTTCGTTGGCTTAACATTTATATTAATGTTGGTAAATTGTACAAAGTTTAACGATCTATAGAATAAATACAACTAATTGAAGTGAATGCCCGCTGAATTGAAAGCCAGCAGGAGCCGCATAAAGTCGTCGATGTCCATGCTTCTCGCACGTTTTGCGGCCATGTCCTGTTCCTCCAAGATACTTATGACCTTATCCTGCATTTTGAAGTCGTCTTCAATCGGCTAGGGAAATTCAAATTGCAATTATCTTCCTAATCAATCATATACATAATCTTCCCAGACTTACCTCATTCCTGAGTGAGCGGTATAGCTTGTAGTTTTTCTCCAACATCTCCAAAACGGACGTCACCTTAAAGGTAGCCGCCAGCGTTTTGTTCTTGCGCAGGAAGGCAATACGGGTGAGTCCGTCCCATTCGGTGAAGTTGACCGGTGGCGGTGGGTTTTTTGGCTCCAGCCGGACCACACTGCTTTCTACCTTTGGTGGCGGCCTAAAGTTGTTCTTGCCCACCTTCATGAGCATGTCCACCCGGGCCAGCAGTTGGGTGTTGATACTCAGACGACAGTAGAGCTTATCACCCGGTTTGGCCACCAATCGTTCTGCGAACTCGCGTTGGAACATAAGTACGGCGCAACGGAAGAGTGGTCGGTGGAGGAGCAACTTGAAGATCAGTGGCGAACTGATCTGATACGGAACGTTGGCGATGCACAGATCGAAGAAGGGCAGCTCCGCCTTTAGGAAGTCTCCAATCAGCACCTGGAGCTTCGGCTGCAGCGGAGTTGCCTGCACACGCTTCTGCAACTCGGCGGCCAATCGTGTGTCAATCTCACAGGCGATCACTTTCTTGGCGCGCTCCAGCATCCGAACGGTCATGTTTCCGGTTCCAGGACCGATTTCCAGCACCACATCGGTAGCTCTCAAAGCGGCTTTCTCCAGCATGGTGGTTATCACCAGAGGATTCTTCAGGATGTGCTGACCAAAGTCCTTGTTGAAAACGATCCCTATAAATTAAAAATATGTGGGTTTAAAGTACGTTTCTTGGTTTGATATGGTACCGACTCACCCTGTTTTTGCACATCATTATGAATCCGGCTCTTCTTTTCCTTCGTAACCTTGGGCATCTTGTCTAGCACTGGATTTTTGTCTTGTAAAATTAATAAATTGCACGAATTATTTATTTGTTTTGGATGTGCTTCTTCTTCCTAGTCGGCAACATGTGCACTGCTAGCTAACAGACGATAACACATCGGATGAAGCGATAACTTTCTTGTTAACAGAACATGTTAACCGCAAGCTGTAGGCCCCCCTGCTAACTGAAATTTTAAAGGACCCTGTAATATTAGTAACAAATATGAAACTAATTCCAAAATGTTTCAATAAAAGTAAACTTTTATCTTTAAGCGTTCAGCATAGCACGTTGTTTACAATCGACCCCTTAGTAACGTTCCATTTCCTGATAATTCTTGCCGGTTATCTTAACATTCCCGTTTCGCTGGCTGCAGTGGTGTAATTTTCAAATTTAAACAAAATCAGTTACATTTTTCATAGGTGTTACCTCTTTATTTATTAATTAGTTTTCACTTAATGTTATAAATCAATTTTCTTGTTTTCAATTTGCTTTCTTTGGTTATCTTTGCACACATCTGCTCGTACCATTTACTTAGTAGCTTCTTTAACATTCAATTACTCTCACTTGCCTGCCTTGGTAATCTTTTCTTTTTTTTTGTGTTTTTTGTTTTTATTTAATAGCTTTTTTACAACATATCAACTGTTGACTTTCGACTTTACCGTTACAGTTATTTATCTCTTGTTTAAACATAACTTAAACCTTATTTATGCCGTGTTTTTCTCAGTTGTAGTTTGTTTTTTCATCTGCTTTGTATATGTGCCTTGTGTGTTTATTTTGTGTGTTGTTTTCTGAATACTTTTGTGTCTATGATTATTACTTTGCAATGATTCCTAACCTTTCTCTCCCAATTTGTTGCGCTTTAGTTTTGTACGCCGTTCCATAAATAATTCAGTATATTTTCTTAGTAGTTTGTGTGTAGTTCTGCCTTAGATCAGTTAACAATTTTCGGGTCTTCCGTTTAATAATCCATTTAAGTATCTAAGATGCGAAAGGTACATGAAAAAGTTGCACATATGTAAGTGGGTGTGAGTTTGAGTGTTTGCTTGAGCTGCGCGGCTCCAGAAAAAGTTAGCTAAGCTGATCGATCGGGTGAGTACATTCAGAGTTCAGAGTTCAGAGTTCAGAGTTCATAGTTCGGAGTTTAGTTGAAGAGCCCCCTTTGGCAAGCCATGATATACATATATATTCACTATAAGTTTCGGGGTAAGTAGGTGGTGACAACGGGGTCGCGGGGAGCGTTCAGCTTTGCGTATTTGGTGAGAGCTTATAGCTAACATTTTTGGTTGCACATTTTCCTATAAGTTTTGTGTTTTTTGTCAGGTTACGGTCACGCGATTTGTTCTAATCCCTCAACTGTTTCTCTCCCATTAAGTGTACCTTATTTTTTTTTCTCTGCGCCCTGCTTGACCAGCAGCGATTGACCTATTCGCGATCCTGATCCCTATCTCGATCGAGAATCTATAACCTATGTTCATATGAGTTCATCTTGTTGGCTGGAGTTTTGCTTGTTTTTATACTCTTTGTTTAGTTTTAATTGAATACGCGCCTCTATCTTTGCAACGGCCTCTGAGGGCATTGCTTAAAAAATTATTCATAGCTTTCAACATTTTTGCCTATACTTCACTTCGTCCTTAATTTCTTTGGGTTTTGCTTGTGTTTTTATTTTATTTTGCTTTTTGGTAAAATGCGTTCTTGAAAATACTTTGGGTTAACATTTAAATTGTAAATGGGTAACTAGCGCTTACGCTGGGTTTGCTATTTCACAAATATTATTAGACACTGGGCGTTATTATTACATACAAATGTGTGTTTATGCCTGCCTTTGCCTTACGATCTTTATGTTTAGTTAACAACGCTGCTTAAAGTTAATAAATCATCTGTTATCCTTCCTTTGCTTGCTATTCCGCCTTTGTTGTTATAATTTATTAATGATTTACTTTAGCACGATTCCCCTCTTTCGCTTTGGTAGACGGAAATCGAAAAACAGAAACAATTTCGCCACTCAAAACTTTCTATGGAGTAAATAATAATCGTAACAACATTTAAGGGATACCAATCAAATTTATGCTAGATTTGAATGCAGTAATTGCGAATAGAACTTAGCTTGAGTCTTTGGCTTTAAAATCAACACATAAAAGTTATATTGTTTGTCTCCTATCATCCTCCTATGCCACATCATTCATATAATTTTGTTCGGATTCTCCTCAATTACGCTAAGTGTTTCTCATTTGTGTGTATTATATATGCATATGCTTTAGTTTCACAATTTATATGGTTCACATATATATACTTTATATATATGTTTATATATATATATATATGTAATTTGTTTGTTCTTCTCCTCGTTTGCTTACGGACTAAACACGTTTTGTATTCATAGTTTGTTTAGCATAAATTAATATGAATTTTATAGACATTCTCTTTGTGGGTTTAGCTTTACCTCTATGATTAGTTAGCTTTACTTTCTTTTTCCATTTTGTTGGTAAATTGTATGCGTTTGTATTAGGGTTTTTTGGCTTCATTTTGTTTTTGTTGGTTTTTTTTTTTTTTTGTTTTTGTTTTTGTTCGTTTTATAAATATTCATGTTTAACAATAAGGTAACTTTAAAATAATATCGCTTTAATACTTGAGAAGGAAGTTGTGCAAGATTTCGAATATGTAAAACAAATGAAACTAGATCCGTGTGGTCGCATGTATTGTGTGGTGTTTGTGGTACAGACGGCACATTTCGGCTATTGTGTTAGGAATTCCCTTGAGATTCGCTTGGAGCAAGTGCCTCGCCTCCCGTAAATAGATCTCTGGTTGGATGCTGTCGGTCTGCGAGTGCGAAACTTGAGATTCGGCACGTCAAACAATCAATAAATAACTAATAACAAAATGCACTCAGCCACTGGGCATTGACTAGATGGGTGGGGGTATCTCTTCCTTCTTTCTTTTCTTTTCTTTCCTTTTTTTTTTGGTTTTTTTTTTTGGGAGCTTGGCAAACAACATAAATGAATTCCAACAGGCGTGGAGCTTGAAGCGGGGAAAAGGGTTTCGGGCTTGTGCGCCACAAAATTCAATTTGAAGCCAGCAGTTTCGACAATTGGCACTGGTAGTTGGATGCGTATGAGTGATCAACACACAGGACCGGTAACGAAACGAGGACAAGCATCACGACTACGACTGGAAACAGACAACAATGGGGACGGCGAGTGCGCCGGGGAGTTACGGGAAATGAAAATATTATACTGCTTTCGCTGGATGACAGCTCGTCGCGATGGCGATCTGGCTGGACTTGGGCCACCCCCAATTCGACCGGGGCTCCAGACGACCGCATCGCAATCCATCGAACTGGTAGGTTAACATGAACTGCGATCGTTGGGCCTTAGTAGACTTTGCGCTCCGGTCCGAACTTGGGATTCACGAACGAGAAGCCGGCGAACTCGTCCTGGTTGATGCAGCGCACCACCTCGTTTCCAATCGGTGTGAGCACTGGATCCTCCTTGGTGAACTCCGCATCGAAGTTGTTGGCATCGCGTGGATTTTTCTGTGTGCCAAATCGATATAGGTCAAGTTTTTACTAGATATAATTTAGCTTACCATTTTCGGTCGGAATGGTGGCTTTATGTTGCGCTTCTCCAGCTCCTTCCAGTCCAATTTGGCGAAAAATGGATGTTTGCGTATCTCGTTCTCGTCGCCAGTGCAACCAAGTCGCTGCTCCGGATTTTTGGTGAGAAAACCTGGGTATGTAGGAAAACAACAGCAAGACTTAGTTTTCATAGCAAATATTACTCATACGACACGTCAGCCGCTTGCGAGTAAGTAATGTACTTTCATAGTACATATGCATATGCTGAGTAAGAAAGTAGCTTAGCATAGTCAGAGTCTCACCCTTTAGTATGGAGACTGCCTCGCGGGACAGCCAAACGGGATAGAGGACATCGTCGTGCATAATGGAGTCGAAGAGCTCGTCCTCGTTGTCGGCCTCGAACGGCGGCTGGCCAGCCATCATCTCGTACATGAGAACGCCCAGCGCCCACCAGTCGACGGAGGCGCCGTACTCCTGCTCCTTGAGGATCTCCGGGGCGATGTAGTCGGGAGTGCCGCAAAATGTGGTGGTCAGCATGCCGTTCATGATGCCCTCCTTGCACATGCCGAAATCGGCCAGCTTGCAGTGGCCCTCCTGGTCGAGCAGGATGTTGTCCAGCTTCAGGTCGCGGTAGATGACGCCGTGGGTGTGGAGAAACTGCAGGGCCAGAGTCACCTCCGCCGCATAGAAAGCGGCACGCGAGGCCTCGAACCGACGCGCCTTCTGTATCTGGAACATCAGATCGCCGCCGTTGACGTACTCCATCACGAAGAACAGGCGGTCCGGGGTCTGGAAACAGGAATGTAACGCAGTCAGGAAGGGATGGTTGGCGGCCAGCGCCAGGATGCGCTTCTCTGTCATGGTGCAGTCGACGTCGTCGTCCTGGATGATCGCGTCCTTCTTGAGCACCTTGATGGCGTAGATCTCGTCGGTGCCCTTTTTCTCGGCGAGCATCACCTTGCCGAACGAGCCCTTGCCCAGCACCTTGATGAAGTTGAAGTCCAGCAAGGAGCACTTGCCCGGGCGCGTCTCGCCGGTGGCCCCAACGCCTCCAGATCCGGTCACCGCCAGGCTCATGCAGCTGCTGCTATTATACCCGCTGGTCATCGTCGTCGTCGATGTGGCCAGGCTGTCCACCGACAAGGCGCAACTGCGAAACGACTGCCCCGGAGCACCGTCGCCATCGGCGCCCAGGGATGCCCCATAGTTGTCCTCGCCGCCCTGCTGGTTCAAGTACTTGGAGCGGCGCGGCTGCTGCTTATCCGGCGAGATGCCCAGCGAACTGAGTATCTCGGCCATCTGCTTCGTGTTGATGCCGCACGTGTTGGCCACATTCTTCTGGCATCGCTTGTGCACATTCATCCCGCATGTCTCGCACTGCAATCCCTGCTTGATCAGGCCGTATAGCAGGGATCCGCAGTGGTCGCAGAACGTGAACCGCTTGTAGCTGTGCACCACGAAGCGGTGCGGAAGATTCACATTGAACCTCTGGCCCGCCGGCACCATCTCCACTTTGGCTGGCTGCTGGAAAGGCTTGCGATTAGATCATTACGATCTGGTGGGGGTATCCCATTGGCACTTACCTCATCTCGCATGCCCGGACACTTGGACACCACCGACAGGTGACATTTCTTATGTACAACTAACGTGCAGACTAGAGTTTTTGGGAAAGAGAAGCCAAAGTTGAAATCATTAGTATCCAATCTGGGCATTTGGTGCTTCTTCGATTCTTCAATGGCAGAGTGCAGGCCAATGAATCCAAGACTCTATGAAAATCGATGAGCTCAGAAAGAAGATCGCCATGATACACAAAATGAACCATCTACATTTTCTATCAAAAGATACAAAGCTCAATAAATGCAATGATTTCATAATTTCAAACTAGTAAATGTTGTTTCAGGGCGATTTCCTTCTTAGCCTAAACTCTAGACAAACGTGAATGTGTATATTTACAGGATTTCGTTTAAACTAAGCTCGTTGAAACATTCAGGGTTAGACACAAAGTCCGCCATTGTGACATTCGACTCGGATTGAGAGCAAATGGGCTCGTGATCCTCCTCGAATGCCACGATCTGGTGGACAGTAATTAGTTGATAAACCGTCGACTGTTTCTTGCTGTGCAGTGTGATTATTCACATGTTGGTCAGTGGAGTTAGGTTGTGCTTGGTCTGTGTCTGTGCTCTAATTTTAGTGTTTCGTTTTAATCACAACATTTAGATGCTTCGTGCCAGAGATATTGATATTGGAACCAAAACTACTTGAAAGAGTGAGAAATGACGAAGGCAGCCATAAAAGCAGTTCAGTTTATTCATGACAATGATTTAAAGTAAATAATACGAAATCCTATATAAAATTTCTATTCTTATTCGACTCCATGGAGTATACTCATTTTGAACCCATTCATTAAAAACCAAAGAGAAATTTATCGTGCATCATGAAATAGATTTAAAAAGATGATTTATTAGACCAATGAGTCCAATCCTAAAGAATTCGCGTTTTTATGTTTATTGACATTGGTTTTTTAATAACTGTCTAGTCTTCATCTCTTAAAATTAAATGCTGACTTAGGATTATAGAACCGAAAGACTGGGCTTATCTATATATAGCATGCATGATTATCAAATGGAATTGAGTAAATCTGACGGACGGACAAATTAAAAGTGTGTATGCGATGAAGACTATCTGTAATTCTAGACCTATAAAGAATATTCTGTAACTCCGATCGGAATAGAATCTAATTAGTACTGCATTCCCTTTAAACGTGAGTTTAAAATGCAATGTGATGGGAACGAGGACGGGAGCACACAGATCGATTTCACTTATGGTGCAGTGGGACAGTGGACAGGACCTGTTCCGACTCAAGCAAGTGATGGATGCATTGGACAATGCCGAAGGCTGGACAATACTTTCGGAATATGATAAAATAGTACTGATAGCATTACTGATCTCAAAATGCAGCCAAAGAAACCCAATGGCAGCCACATCAACAGCGACAACAGCAAACAACGAACGAACAACGAATAACGAACAACGAACGTAACAAGCAAATGCAAAGTGATATGGATTGGATATAGCTTGTCGGGGGCTCATCCTGGAGCTCCGAAGCGCCAGAGCTGAGCAGCTCTGGTTTTCAATTCCGTTTAGTCTGAAGCAAAACACATACCTTGACATTGATAGCCTTGTTTACCAATTCCCCTGCAAAAAGGCAAGAAATTCCATGGCTATTGTATGTATATATATATTTTGGTAACTGAATGATTTGTGGTGTGTGTTTCTTTGGTGGTTTGGTTTGGTGTGTGCGAGTGTGCGAGTGTATTACTTTCAATGGATGAGTGTCGCCGTAAGAAATCAAGCGTGATGAGATCGTGATCCCCAGATGACCCCAGCAGCCACCCAAGCAGCATAATAGCCCACCGAAGAGACCAGGTTAATGCCAATGGATGTAGAGAACCAAGGAAACTAAAACCGCATAAGAATGAGCCACCCAAAGGAGCAAAGATGTGAGCCGAAGTAGAGCGTTGATGAGTGATGAGAATTGATGGTACATTAAGAACATAGAGGTAATAGATCAACCCAAGTAGAAACGAACCGAATCGAATCGAATCGAAACAAATCAAAAGAAGTTCGGATGGTGAGAGGTGTGTGTAAATCAGGTCCCAAAACTAAATGCATGTTCAGATTAATCACTGCGTATACAACTTAGGATGTACGGAGATGTTTCAGCCCTTTGGTGAGTTCGTTACGAGAGTTGTACGATCATGTGTGCTCGTCGCCACTTACCAGATAAACTCCCGGCAATGCGAACAGAAGGTGGGTTGACGCAAAAACGTGGCCATGAACTTGTGCCCATTCACCTGGTTTCAAGCAAAGGAAACATATTAGTTACGCTCATTCTCAACTGGTTAAATGGGCACCAACCTGATGGACCCGACGACGCATGGCACCGCGACGTCGGTTGAATCCGGCGCGCTCTTTGAACTCCTTGTTGACGGCCACGGTGTGCTCCACCACGGCCTCGGCTTTGGCTTTATCTGAAATCAGATGGAATTGATCAGCATTCGCTGAACATTGTTCAAATCTTTATTTCGCTACGTACCCGTGCGATTCTTTAGCTCAATGATGACGTGAATCTTGCCTTGCGGCTCCAAGTTAACCTGAGAGGTTTCAAGAAGTAAAAGTAAGTATAAGTATTCCTAGAGATTTAGCTACTATATGTTCGAAACCCACCCATAGATCCTGCACAGCCGTCTCGCTCTGCATGAGGTCCTCGAAGGAGATGATGCAGTTGGCCACAAAGTCATCCGGCGGCAGAGCAGCATCATGAAAGACGGTCAAGTTGATGTTGCTCACATTGGTCACGTCGTGGACGAACTGCTCGTTCCAAACAGGATCGAATGTCTTTGGCCGCGTGGTGGCTCGATCTGTGCGTAACAAAATAACCAGATAATGAAATAATAAATAAAGTTAGCTGCCAAATCCCATTTAAGTATGCAACACTTTAGCTAGGTAACTAACATTTGTAACTATCTAACTGACTTTTGTTTCCCAACCATATTTGAATATTTGAGCTGAAATCGAAGTGGGAGGACACTCACCGAAGTGACTCTCGTCGACATCTATGGAGACATAGGGGTCGATGAGCTGCTCGTCGGCCAGTTTGCCGAAGGTGAGATTGTGGCGCTTCTGGAAGTCTGTGGGCCGCAGGCCACTCGCCTCGCACACCTTGATCTGCAGCTTGCCCGTGAACATGGTCGTGCGATCGGTGAATGTCCCGTTCGGCTGCACTAGATCCTATTGCTGGTCGTGATCCTGTTCGTGATCCGGCTGCTCCTCGGTCCTCCGTGCGATGTCCTTGCGTGTCTGTTTGGGGAGCAGCGGTGGACCACTCGGCTTGTGGTGGTGTGCGGCTGGCTGATGATCCTGATCTGCAATCGGAGGAAGAGCAATTCGGGATGGGTTAATCAATCGCCTGACTGCCATTCGCATCTTTCGCTGTGGGCCAATGTTGGCGTAGGTCATTGACACTCGTGAATGGCGTATGCGGTATACTCGATTCACTCCCAAGGTCGATTAAGCCTCGCATCGATGGAATTTGTGCACACACATATCTACGCCCACAGTAGCGGTCAAAATAGTAATGACATGTTAAAGGAATTTGCACCATATATATTTATTTATTTCCTTAACGATGCGTATTAACTATTATATAGCATTTATTAAAAAAATTCAAATGTGATGTATATTCAGATAATAATATTAATAATTTCGCTACTATGATTCAGTATGTTACTGACTTATTCTGGGTTTAATTGAAAGGATTCATGATTCACAGAAAAAAATGTACATTCATTTTTGCAAAACGAAAATCTGTAGCTTACAAAAATATCAATTCTTTTCATCTTTTACTATTCAACACTACTATTTTGGCTGCCACTGTGTTTCAGCCCGTTTGTGTGTGTACATTAGGCAATCGCTCAAACGACAACAGTCCGTGGAACAAAAGTCGAAAATAGTGCGCGACCATCATCTGCTATGGTAATATTTCTAGCGTATAAATCATTCCAAGGAGTGCAACTTTGTTTATTTCGCAATTCCACAGATTGTTGTTTAGTGTACACTAGTCTCGCCACTAGTCTAATGCGCATCCAATTGGGATATAACGCGTTTTCTAATTGGCAATTTGGTGGGAACAAGTACATACTTAGTTGCCCTTTTTCTTCGCACACAATCTTGGGTACTTTCAGTGTCGTTTAGCTTTGATTACATATGTATATTGCCATTGCTTGCTCACTTTTTTATGCAAATTCTTTGTGTTCATGTATGGCAAATATACTCACACTTTCACACACACATACACACGCAGTCAGCTTTTTTCCACAGATTAAACAACAAAGAGAGAACAACAAGAATTTCTAATGATGCCTCTCACTTGCACTTCTGCCACCCACCAATACACGCGCGTCTCACGCCCACTCCAATTGGAAACACCTGACGAAACGCCAATAAGTGCGCTCAATTAACTAAACTAACCCGTCCAATTGGAAAATTTGTAATTTTCTAATTGGTGAAAACGAAGGTCTTCCAGCTGGCAGAGTTGCCGTACTGTCCACCTGTCAGCTTGACACTAACGAACGCAGTGTTGGTAAACATACGAAATGCGCACTATGTTCGTAGTTCAAATATTATATTTCATTGTTTTTTAAATTGTATGCTAACCACTCCGCTTGGCTATGAGATACACGTTTCGCTGACATTTTTCGCTTCACAATCAAGCACCACACACGGAGTAATATTTAGAAAGTCCCATCGATGGATTTTATATACATATACCACTCTCTTATTTTCTTGCTCTCTCTACTGTTGGTATATAGAAAATGTTTAACGTTTCAAATGAAAAGTTATTGAAACGCTTCCTTACAATGTTTATGTGAAATGGGTATGCACGACACCAAATAGGCAGAAAATATTGCAATCAACAATGAAACAAAAAGAATAAAATAATTCATATGCGCGCGCAGGAACTTGTATATCAGAGAAAAAGTGTTCAGCTATGTGTGCGAAAAAATTAAGGATGCCTTCACACTAGAGCACACACACACACACGCTCGACATATGTATGCGCTTATACACACACGCACGCACACAGTTAAACGCACCCGTTTGCACAGCGTTATAAATTTATTGGTTTTCCCAGGCAATTTCCTTGGTTTTCCAACGAATTCGAACAGTTTCACAAAATCACAGTGTCCACCATTTTCCGTTGCATTGCTGGGTAGTTTTCTTATTGGCTTTAAAACTGTTTCGCGTATTACTATTGATAAAAATGTTCACTTCACTCCAATTCTTATTGGAAAAACGTTAGCGATGTGCCAAGGTGGGCGATACATATCGTGGGGGTGCTACAGATTGTCCAACACTTTCGCTGTTAAGCCAAGTGCTTCTCTGCTTGCCAACACTTTTCGATAACCGATAACATAAAAGAGAAATAAATATTACAACTAATATTATCTAGTAAATAAAATCAGGCAATATGAGCTCGGGGCCCATGCGCACGCCGGTCTCGCAGATCATTCTGAGCAAGCACGACCAGGATGCCGAGGAGGAACCCAAGAAGAAGTCCCGTGAGGACTGGCGCAAGGCCAAGGAGCTGGAGGAGGCTCGAAAAGCGGGAACAGCTCCGGCCGCCGTCGACGAGGAGGGTCGCGACATAAATCCCCACATTCCGCAGTACATATCGAATGCACCATGGTATTACGGATCGGCTGGGCCCACTCTCAAGCATCAGCGACCGCAGCACGAGGACGAGCAAGGACAGCTGGACAAGAGGGCGCCCAAAGGACTTAACACCGCACGCATCATTACCAAGTTCCGCAAGGGAGCCTGCGAGAACTGTGGCGCCGTCACACACAAACGAAAGGACTGCCTGGAGCGGCCGCGGAAAGTCCAAGCCAAGTACGCTGAATCCATCGTCGTGCACGACGAGCATTTGGTCAATGAAGCGGCGGTGAACTATGACGAGAAACGAGATCGCTGGAGTAGTTACGATCCGGCCAATCACAGAGAGATCATTGAGGAGTACGAAAAGGTGGAAGAGGCCAAGCGACAACTTAAAGCAGAGAAGCTGAAAAATGGTAGGTAAAAGTGAATTCAGAGTGCTTATAGTTGAATTAATATCATTCGCATGTACCCCTTAGATCCCGATGCTGAAATATCCGATGAGGAAGGCAACGAGGACAAATATGTGGACGAAGTGGACATGCCCGGCACAAAAGTGGACTCCAAACAGCGAATTACAGTGCGCAACTTGCGTATCCGCGAGGATACGGCGAAGTACCTGAGGAACTTGGATCCCAACTCGGCCTACTATGATCCCAAGACGCGCTCCATGCGTGACAATCCCAATCCTGCTGTCCCCGAAGAGGAGTGAGTAACAAAAAGTTGCACATATAAAGAAATTTCTTAACTACTCATTCTTGCAGAGCTGAGTTTGCTGGCGAGAACTTTGTACGCTTTTCTGGAGACACTACAGCCCAAGCCACCGCCCAGTTGTTTGCCTGGGAAGCTCATGGCAAGGGGGTTGATGTGCATCTGCTAGCGGAGCCCACTAAGTTGGAGCTGCTTCAGAAGGAGTACGAGCAGAAGAAGGAACAGTTCAAGTCAAGTGTAAGTAATTGAAAATGGAAATTTCTTGGAAACATTACTATATCCATTTCCTTTATTTTTCCAGACCAAAACACACATTGTGGAGAAATATGGTGGCGAAGAGCATCTACAGGTTCCACCAAAGTCGCTATTGCTGGCGCAGACCGAGGAGTACATCGAGTACTCTCGCAGCGGCAAGGTTATCAAGGGCGTGGAGAAACCGAAAGCGCGCAGTATCTACGAGGAGGATGTGTATATCAACAATCACACAACAGTTTGGGGCAGTTTCTGGAACGCCGGACGCTGGGGTTACAAGTGCTGCAAGTCCTTCATCAAGAACTCCTACTGCGTGGGCATGCAGGAGCCAGAGGGCTACTCGGAACATCATTCTACGAGCTCCACTGCAGCGGCTACTACAGAACCTGCAGCTCAAAGCCAATTCAAGGTACCAGAAGTGCCACCTGAAAGGCCCACTTCCGAAGTGGACTCAGCATCGAGTTCGGAACCCTCCTCATCCGAAGAGGAGGAGGTAAAACCTGAGAAGAAGAAGACCAAGAAGAAGTCGAAGAAGCGCGAGAAGAAAAAGAAGGCTAAGGAGCAGCGAAAACAAAAAGGCAAGAACAAGGAGACCAAGGACAAAGATAAGACAAAGGAAAAAGATATTCCCGAGGAACTGGACGATCGCAAACGAGCCTATAACAGCATGTATGATGTGAAGGCGCCCACAGAGGACGAGATCGAGGAGTGGAAGAAGAAGCGGCCAAGGGCAGAAGATCCCATGCTGCAATTTATGTAGGCAATAAAGTACAACTGATTCTCTTATATAAAAACTTTCTAATCTTAACAAGTAAAACATTAGGGGCTTACACAAACGTCATTTTGAATATTAAACGATCGCATACTGCTCGTACAGCAACTCCCTGATCTTGTAGTACTCCTCGGATAAGCATCCCTCCATGGCTACCTTGCCGGCATCCACTCGCCTCAAGGCCAGAGTTCCGTTGCTGCACCAGAGCACGCCGCCGGAGAACTCCGAGTTGATGTTATTACGCATGAGAGTCTGCTTAAAGTCGGACAGTTTCAGCTCGTTAATGAGCACTGAGTTGTGGATAGGAATCTCATCGTCCGCCAGTGTTTCAAGAGTCAATGTCTTGCCTTCTTGCACGGAAGCGTCCTGCTCCACAGTTACGTCCATGGGTGCTTCGATGGCCTTCACCCGCATGCCCAGGCGACCATCCACCCACGCCACCTCCGCGTCCTTGCCCTTTTGGAACTGCAGCTGGGAGACAAGTCCTTCCGTCAGGCGTACCTGATAGATGTGAATCTCACTGGTGACATCAATGATTTCCCCCTTCTGCGGAGTAAAAACGCGCGCACCGACATTCTGTTCGCAGTGCCTGGCCACCACTTGTGTGCCTTCGGCAGTGCCGTGTATGACGATAACCCTTCGTGGCCTCAACTGGGAGAGGATCTTTAGCATGGACTCGCCATCAGAGCGACCTTCGAAATCGATCCTCTGGACTTGGGCATTCACCTCGATTGTTTTGCGTTGGCTTATCAGCTTGGTGGGCTTCTCCAGCAACTGAACATCATTGTCGACGATTCCTCCGTTAGCCTGTTGTTCTGCTCCTATGCCCGGTTCTTCCTTTTTAACATTCTCCTTGTTTTGCTCCTCCATAGGTACAAACTCATAGCCTGTCGCATCCGCAATCCGGTAGTCGTCTAGATTGATGATCTCCCCATACTCATCGCACTTCACCTTTTCCTCGTGATAGGGGAACATCACGTGGTGTCGTTTGTTGGACTTGAAAAAACCGGAGTGATGGCGACCCTCCGGTCTGACCACAATATCATGCTTGCCCGTGATGACGCTCATCTCGATGTCGTCCTCGGACTCGGAACTGCTCTCTTCCTCCACATCGGGCTTTACGATAAGGGGATTAAGTTTCTCGCCCTGTGTGCGTAGGTACTCCTCCAACTCAGCTCCTTCTAAGTCAACTCTTCGCCTGACGTCCAATTCGATTTGCTTGCCCGGTGCGCAGTTCTCCACCAGTTCCATGGCTAAAGTGCCGGGAGACGTACGAGTAGTAAGGATTATGCTATTGTTGGCATTGCTGGCCCATTGCACGAAGAGATCCCTCGTGAATCCGCTCTCCAGATCTGGGGTACTGGCCAACACCACTTTTGGACCAGCGGGCAATTTATAGACGTCCGCCAGTGAATGGCACAGCTGGATGTGCTTGAACTGAAAGGGATTGTTGCGGGCACCTTCGAAAGCCTTCGTGAGCTTGTCACTCATCCATTCTATCTGCGACTTGGCGAACTCAATCACGTTGTAGCTCACATTGTTAAGAAGGGCCAGGGAGTAGGCCATTAGCCCAGATTCCTTGTTCTTCCACAGCTGGTCCAGCATGTGGGCCAACTCCAGGACTCGTCCTGCCGTATCCACGGCTATCAGGACATTGCCGTTGTTACGCACCGTTTGCAGGATGTTGGTCATTAGCTTTTCATCGCGGGCCCTCCTTCTGGCCTGCTGGTACTGTGCGTTGTAGGCGTCGGTAATGAGCAGCGAAGGTCTTTGCAGCCTGTCCAGCTCGCAGCCACTTAAGTGGCGCTCCTTCTTATGGTTGAAGTCGGTGGCGTACACAATATCCTCCTCGCCCACCTTGACGATCTTCCAGATGGTGCCGCCGATCATGTGTCCAGCGTTCAAAGGCGTAATGGATATTCCATATCCTTTGTCCTTCAGTGAAACTGTTTGGTTGTATTTCAACTGGGTTATCTTTTCGAAAGCCGTGTCCACGTCGTCCAGCGAAAATAGATCGAAGTCTCCCATATTGAAGTGCGACATGTAAAGGTCATACATAAACATTTGACCCATTTTGAACACGGGAATGGTGGCGTAGATGGGGCAATTGAGCCCCAGCTTGCCCACCAAGTATGGCAGGGCTCCAAGATGATATGCATCCGGATGGGATAGCAGCACGGCGTCCAGGGTGTGCACCTGCCTGGGAATACACAAAATATTTAGGTTATTGTTTTCCTGAAATATGTATACAATTGTCACCTCTTCAGTTCCTTGATAAAGTTGGCATCGAACTTTTCGTCCCATCCGCAGTCAAGTAATATCCGCACATCGTCTATCTGTAGGATATAGCATGGCGGGGACTCGTCCATCGCCCCAGATATAGTGTGCAGCTTGATAATGGAGGTCATTTTTGCCAATTAAACCACCGGTGCATTTGTTTAAGAAATTGTAAAAGGAAACCAAGAGTTCTTCGCCGGTTCAGGGATGGGAAACTGTCACGGCGTTGCCAGAGTGCTGTTGCTTTGTTTATACAGTACGTACTTGTTGAGCGAACAGTACAACCCGATAATAAACAAAGATTGACATTTTAAATGTTATAAATTAAAAACTTTGATTATGTCTCTCATGTATTAACCATACATACATATGGCTACAACCTTCTTCAGTTCAATTACCTTCTCTTTAATGAGTCAACATTTATAACTATGCATCCTTATCAATAGAAGTCTCAACAATCTAGTATAAGTAAACACAACTTTTTATCAAATTATTGTTTAATTAATAAGGGTGGGGTAGAGTCATGCCGTTTTAAAGAACCATGGATGCCCAATCGGTTGCATACTTTTTATAAAAACAACTTCTTATGCTATTTTGTATTAAAGGCATCCTAAAAATTGATTTCATAAACATTTTCTTTTTGGTTAGTAGACTTTAGTTGTTCGTAAAAACCATTTAAAAAATTAATGAATATTATGTGAGAAAATAAACCAAAAAAAAAACAATTCGAGCTGGTGAAGTTTCACTGTCTGTTGGTTTATGCGTTGCGTCCCTGGTCGTCAGCTGTTATTCGCCAACCGGCCGCGAAGATTGCGTCCGAAATTAGGATGCGGAGTTTCCAAAGATCGCACTGAGTCAACTTTTCCTGCCAACAATGTTCGTGCGGCTCTGGGTCCGCAGCTTCCATAAATATGATCTTCTCATCGCCATCGGACTGATCACTCTCATCGTGTACCTGTGTCTGCCCTTCCGGTTCGCATCGCACTACGACTACATCGAGGAATCAAAGATCGAGGGGGCTCTGGTGCCGCAGGTGACCAGAAATGTCTCCCAGCAGGAAGTTTTCGAATGCACCTACTCGGAGATCATTGCCGAAAACCGGTTCGTCTACCACCTGGCCCATTACCATGACGCGGTGCAGAGGGGCGCGGAGATCCGTCCTGGCGGCGAGTTCCGTCCGGAAGGATGTCAGGCTCGCTACAGCACCGCCATCATTGTGCCGTACAGGCAGCGGGAGGAGCAGCTGCACGCCTTCCTCACGTACATGCACAATTACCTGCCGCAGCAGCTGATCCACTATCGGATTTTCCTGGTCGAACAGTTCGATCATAAGCCGTTTAACAGGGCGATGCTCTTCAACATTGGCGCCCAGGTGGCTGCGGAGTATGGATTTCCCTGCCTCATCCTTCATGACGTGGACCTCCTGCCACTGAATTCGGGTCAAATATATGCCTGCTCCGAACGTCCACGGCACATGAGCTCTGCCCTGGATCACTGGCGATTCCGACTGCCTTACCGCGGTCTTTTCGGCGGCGTGGTGGCCATCAACACCGCCCAGTACCAGCAGATCAACGGCATGTCCAATCTGTATTACGGCTGGGGCGGAGAGGACGATGACCTCTACGAGCGCCTGCAGGCCCTGAATATCGACATTTGCCGATTCGCAATGGAGTTCAGTAAGTACACCATGCTGAAGCACAAACAGGAGCAGCCGAATGCCAATCGCGTGGCACTGCTGAGATCGGCGACTCTGCGCCAGCACGCGGATGGACTCAACTCACTGGTGTACACGGAAATGGAGCGGCGAATGCACAGTTTGTTCACGCACATCCTGGTTGATACCTGAGTGCCAGTATTTGTTATTGTATTTAGCTTGTAGGCCAATCGTTTTCGTAGTCGGTATCTCGAAGTGTTTTATACTTGGCTGCACTTCGCTTCGCAACCGATTAGTTACCGCCTTAGACAATGCGTTCCGAATCGATCGTGATATCTCACTCACTAGGCTAAGAAGCTAGACGGGAATGGAGGAGTCAAAGCTGTAATTGAAGTACAATGCAGAAGCCTCAGATTAAGCGGATATCGACATGTTAAGCACGCTCTGCCTCTGCCAATAAAAATGTATTGAATTTAATCTAATGGTTTGTTGATTAACTTTAAAAGCTCCAATCAGCAGGGTACATATATATCGACCAATTCGAAATCAAACTAATCATTATGACAATACCTTGACAATTGAACTTTGTTACCGCAGTCAATAATAATGGGTTTTCTTGCTGCATTGCTTAAAACCAGCCTGTTTTTGGTCCTATTCCTGGGGTCCTTGTTTCTGCTACCTGTCTTATATCCTAGCACCACTTTCCCCTTCGAACAGTATTTGTAAGTTGTTTTTCTTCAGTTGCTATCAAGCCATATAATCTATATACGTGCGTTTCCCAGTATAAAGCCAGCTAGAGATCTGAATGGAACGCTGGAGCTGAACAATCACTTAAATGGCGCCCGGAAGTTGTGGAAAGATCAAATATTTGGACCCGAGTGCCTCATAGTACTCGAGGACAAGATTTACACAGGAATTCACAGCGGCGAGGTTATTCGACTAAACAATGAGGAGTCGGTTCAACCTATCACAAAAATAGGGCAACCTTGTGGTAACAAAGGAGTAGGGGCAACTTGTATCCATAATGCCCTTGATATTCACCGTAGATTATATATTTGACGATGAGTTGTGCGGCTATCCAGTGGGTTTAGCCCTGGACACCCAGGGAAACAATCTTATTGTATCCGATGCATACTACGGCATATGGCAAGTCGACTTGGAAACGAAGAAGAAGACTGTGCTGGTGCCGGCGGAGCAGATCCTTCCTGGCAAGGGTGCAAACCGTCGGGCTAAGCTGTTCAATTCGCTGGTAATTAGCCGCCAGGGTGACATATTCTGGACGGATTCCTTTTCAGAGGACTTTGTCTTTGCTGCGTTCGCCAACCCGTCGGGTCGGTGAGTTCGAACTAAGGAGAGATCTACCATATAAGAAGGGTTTATTGGCTTTCCTCAGACTTTTCAGGTACGATCGCGTAAAGAAGACAAACGAGGTACTGCTCGATGAGTTGTCCTTTGCCAACGGCTTGGCCTTAAGTCCCAGTGAGGATTTCATTATCCTTGCCGAAACAACGGCCATGCGGCTGAGGAGATATTATCTCAAAGGATCAAGAGCCGGTGAAAGCGAAGTGTTTGTGGAGGGTTTGCCCGGCTGCCCGGATAACCTCACTGCGGATGAAGAGGGAATCTGGGTGCCCCTGTCTGTGGCTTCAGATAGTCAGAATCCCAATTTGTTCGCCGTGTTGGCGCCCTATCCGAGGCTTAGATCTTTTTTGGCTCGTTTGGTGGCTCTAATGCGACTTCCCCTTCGAGTTCTGAACCATATATATCCAAATGACATTGCGGCTCGTCTTTTTCACTCCTTTAACGATTTGGTCATCAGGAACGCTCCCAAGCGTAGCACTGTGGTGCGTGTGGATTGGAATGGAAACATTGTGAGATCCCTGCATGGGTTTGACAGATCAGCTTCGGGCATATCCCACGTGCTGGAAGTTAAGGGTCACTTATATCTGGGATCGCCTTTCAATCACTATGTTGCCAAAGTAAAATTGCCCGAAGAGGGATTGAAGTCCGTAAAAGGAAATTAAAGGGATTAGTAAAGTCAGTACTATGGATTCAATGTGATATTTACCATTATAATTTATTATTATTTGAATGCCACCTTATTTAAAGAACCTGTCAAGCATTGTTTTTAATTAGTTTATTGCACCATGAAACTATCAAATCACATTAATATTTTGTATTTTATTAATAAAATTAAAACTCAAGGAACAAACCTTTATTTTGAATAAACAAAAATACATGACGTTAAAATAAAAGATAAATAAAACTATATATGTCTGTACAATTTCGTGTCTTAGTAATTGGATTTGCGTAGAATTACAATAAGAACTCATGCGTGAAAGTGAATTAAATATGCTTTGTAAAAAATACGTCAGAACATAGTTAGTTGGCTATTTTGTCTAGCTAATGTACTATTATATTTAACTACATGCGGTCGTTTCGTTTCACATTTGATATCGATTGCGGAATGTGGCAACGAGCAAGGGCTCAAAAGCCTTGCGTTTAAGTCTACATAATATAATTTAAAACATTACTAACAAACACGCACACATTAAGACTGACACACTCATACACTTGCACAGATTAGATTTTATGTATAAATATATGTGTCAGCGTCCAATGTATCAACACAAGTTCTAATCGAAAAAGGTAATCGAGTGATATTGCCAGCAAAAATGGTAATACCAATGATTACTGACGCTTAGAATTTTGTGCCACATAAATCGACGCCGACAGCTAAATATAGTTGCTTTGTATATCGGATGTATGGAACATGGATATCTATCAATTGTTATTAACTACGGCTGTGTCTAGTTCAAAAAGTTAAGTATGTCTTGCTGGGAAAGTGCGTTGAGGTTCTGGTTATCAGTTGGCAGGAGCGGCTGTGTCTGCGGCTGGAGCGTGGGTGCTTGACTGGGCTTACCCAGCAGTTGCTGCTGCTGATGCTGCTGGATGCTGTTCAGACTGTAGCCAGTAGGATAAATGTAGTTAACCGTAGGCTGTTGCACCGTATACATGTTGGCACCGTTTGTGTTGTTGGCTTTGGGGGCTCCAACAGAGGGTCTGCCACCAGCGAAGGGATCCAGGTCGTCCAGCGAAAAGGAATTGTTGTTGCTGGCTTGAGGAGAGGCCAACTGATGGTTCATCACAAGGGGATTCGCACTGTGCCAACCATTGTTTGACGGCATTTGTGTAGTTGTAGGTGGCGGAGCAGCTGCCACTGTAATTGTACCCAGACCAGTGAGGTTGCTCTGCATCATCGAGGAGAGGATGTCAGGTCTGGCTGCTGGCGGAGCTGATATGGTATTGTGCGATATTCTGAAATTACAGACGTTTTTTTTGAGTTTTTGGAGCATTTCTTTGTCTCCATCTTGAGTGAATCCTACTTGAGCTGCTCCCTAGCTTTAGCCGGTGCTATTGCAGCGCCGATGGCTGCTTTCGGCTGTCCAACAGTGAATCCGGAGAACATGTCATCGTTGATCTTATTACCATTGATGGAACCGTAGGGGGAGAGAGTAGAGTTCTCCAGCTCGTTGGCCAATATTTCGGAAGCGTCTTTGGGTCTGAACGAAGTTATAATTAAAATAAAATGCATCTGCTGCACACAGAAATTCGCACTTACTTATTGTCTCTCTGTATGGTGGACAGCTGCTGCAGCTTTTCCCGCTGCTCCTGTTCCACCCGCCCCATCATCTCCTTGATGAGGCTTATAATCGTGTTGAATTGAGCAATGGTAAGGCCGTTCTCCACACTTAATGGTACCAGATAAGGGATGCATTTGTGTGCCATCACGTCCTTTGTTATGCCCAGTTTGGTATTTGTCATTGCGATTTTATAAATGCCTAAAATAAGGAGAATAGTTATAAAACGACAATTGGTGTTAATTTCAAAGCTTACCAATAATTCCCATAATGATAGCAGGTTCGCGGCTTTGGATCTGCTGCAAGAATGGCAAAATCTCGTCTAGCACAAGCCACTTGTCCAAGTTTTCCAACAACTTGCCGATGGAGATCAGGCAGTTAACCTTTACCGACACATTGCTGCTCTGCAGACACAGTTTCTTGATTCGTGGCAGCACGGAGTTCTTCATGGCGTTGTAGTCAATCAGAGTGGAAAATGTTGGAAGCACCGCTAGACAGAGGTCCTGGATCTGTGGCATGTCGCATTCCAGAGAGCGATAAAGTAGCGGCAGAACACTCTGCTTCACCTCTTCCGCTGGCGTTAGCTTGAGCAGCAGATCCATTTTCTGCATAAAGATCAGCAGAATCTGGATGGGGTCCGTAAGTTTAAAGATCGGCTTCAAGTGCGGAAGGATGTGGTCGCAGTACTCTCGTTGGCTGCTCATCTCAGCAATAAGCAAAACGTTGGGCAGCACAAACGGTATCATTGGCGAGTTGACGAACTCTTTGACGAGATAGGGAAGAATCGAATGCAAATTGACCCGGTGCGGTAGCGTCGGAATGATCTGCGGTAGACCCTTATAAAACTTTGACTTCTGCAGGTTGTCCCACTGGTATAGCGAGTCCAAATAGCTAAGTGTCTTAACCCCGACATCTTGAAAGTAGGCGATCTGCTTTAGCTCATGCAGCTTCGGTCGCAGGTTGGCACTGGGATGCAGCAGCGCTTTAAGGCTTTCAGTCAGCTCGCTGGGAACTGCGTTCATGGGTGGATACTTTCGCTGGTTCAGATCATTTGCGTAGCGACGAAAGCTGCTGTAATCACTGCCAAACATTTTCAGGGGCTTGCCGGCATAAATGGTGAAAATTAGAACGCCTGCAGCAAAGGAAGACTCAATAAATACGATTCTATATCTGGTTACTTAATATGAAAGATACCTTGTATTAAAACGCTTAGCTATTTATAAAATACCTTATCTGTTGACTTATTTCAATAATCGCAGAAAAATTTACTTTTATACGTAAATTATCAACAAGATCAAATACTTGGCTGGCTATGACTCATGCGAAATTATATTCATTCCTATGATATAACTCGGTACCTACCCAATGAGAACAGATCACTGTCTGGTGTGTTGACACTGTTCAAGGCCAGCTCCGGTGCTGTGTACTCCAAGCTGGGCTGTGCCAGGACGTGCAGGGATGTGGTGTACTCCCGAAAGGGCCAGTGGGGTGTGCCATCGGTGGCCGGTTGGTTGGCAATGCAGAAATCAAATCCGAACAGCTTCCAGCTGCGGTTCTTGTTGATCACGATTGTCTCGGCGCTAATGTTGCGGTGCACAATCTTGGCGTCTTGGTGAAGGAACTGCAGGCCATCGAAGAGCTGCAGCAGACCGTGTCGAATCTCTACATCATAGAGCTTCTTTTCGGAGCGGACGTTGTCGCCGACCACGTTGGCTAGGGAGGCAAAAACCGGCTCCGTGGCGAAGGCAAGCGAGTCCCGACTCTCCTCCAGTGGATGCTGTACGGTTAGCACGTGAGGATGTCGAATTTTTGTTAGCTGTTGAACCCCGCGACGCAGTGTTTCCAGCATGGTCTCCCGGTCATCCTTCGACCAGCGCTCCAACGACTTTTTCTCGAACACGAAGACGGACACTTCCTGTTTGGTGCTCTTCTTGTGGCCATTGTACACCTTCCACATCAGACCTGGCAGTGGGATTACTCGGTATCAGCAAGCCACAATATGTTCAACTAGCAATGCAGGTAAACTCACCCACTCCGGCAGTGCACACCTGTTCCAGCACCTCGTACTCCCGCGTCACATTGTTCCCGGGCAGAACGCCGGACAGTGTGGACACCGTCTGTACGGCGGATGAGTAGAACTTGTTTATCATGTCCATCCTGGCGCGAATTTGCAGTAACTGCGGCCCACAAGTTAGTGCAAAATTCCTTTTTGTTTAACAATCAATACTAGCGCTGGGCCAACCTCTCACGATAGCATCACGCGATATATCGATATGTTTCGATTGCCTGTCAAATGTATTTTACATATAAATGCAGCCATTAGTAATCACGATTGTTTCCTAATTGACAGTGCATTGCTTTAACGTCAATAATTAAATGATCAAATGCTCTAAGCTTGACCACATTCGTCGGTAAATATTGTAAGTCCATTAAAAACAATTCTACGAATTCTACGAATGCATTTTAAAAGGGGGCTTCAGCATAGAGTATCTGCGAAATGGAAAACTTAAGGCAAACCAAAGAGTCATCGGAATTTAAAATGGGGACTTCTCTGGATAATAACAAACTGGCATCGTTGGGTGCCACAAACAAGCACCGGCTGCAGAACACATGGACCCTGTGGGGCGTAAAGTACGACCCTGAAATATCATGGGAGGACATGCTGAAGGAGATTGACAGCTTCAATACCGTCGAGGACTTCTGGAACCTGTATTTCCGCATCGATACGCCATCCAAGCTCAACCGCGGCTGTGATTACATGCTCTTCAAGAAGGGCATTCGCCCCATGTGGGAGGATCCGCCGAACAAGGGCGGAGGTCGTTGGACATATAAAGTGGATAAAAGGTCCACAGCCGAACTGGACAAAACTTGGCTGGACGTGCTTCTTTGCATGATTGGCGAGGCCTGCGATCACTGCGATCAGATTTGTGGGGCTTTTGTCAGGATTCGCAAAAATATCAACAAAATCTCCGTATGGACAAAGGCAGACGCGGGCGATGAGTGTAACGAACAGTGCTAAAATCCCAAAGAGACGAATAAACTAACTATTGCACATCCCTCAACGTTTTTAAAAGCTTATTAAATGGGCCGGTTTTCTGGATACCACTGGACACAAGGCTATTTTGTGCTTTGCAATACGGAATGTGAATTTAAAATGGGCTTAATTGGTAATTATTTTTGTATTGTTTGTTTTAAATTACGATTACGATATTGCGCTGGCTGCTGGAAGTGCTCTTGATGGTCTCAGGAACAAAGACTTAATAGTCGCATTTGTATTCCACAGATCACGGATAGAAACAATTTCTCGTTGATGGCAAAGCCAAAATTCCATATAATTTTCATCGGCTAAAACAATATAGACTTATATTGTTTATTTTGTAATTACAGTTCAGTTTAAACATTTTGGTCTGAACGATTGATTCGTTAACTATCTTTTAGGTCCTCCACAAATGTGAAGTAAACATTTGTGGCAGCCTGCGGTTTCTTGTTGAACACCCAGTCAATCATCAGCAGATATTCTCCAGTGGGAATGGGCGTGGGCAGCTTCTCGGACCTGAGATAGAAGTTCTTGACTTGCTGCAGGCCCTAGTTAATGATAAATATATACATGGTGGTTATAGTTTATTAATTGGGTAACTTCAAAAGTTAATCTCTTTCCAGGCATTTTATTAAATTTAATAATTTGATCAGCAAAATTTCACAGGCAAAGTCAACAAATTTCAATAAAAGCGTTGTAAAAAGCAATGCAAAGCCAAAAATAACGGAAAAATCTAGTTCGTTCTAAGAAAAAGAACAAAACAAAGTAGGAAAACAAAATGTGTAAAGAGTTTCTTGACAGTCTCAAAAGTGTGTAAACTTGGAATTTGTTGTTTATTTTCTTGTATATTTAATATTTTTAATTTGTTTTTTGATTTATAAGTAAAATAAATATTGTTTAATTATATTTTATAAAAAAATTGAGTTTAATTAAGCAAAAAACCCTTAATTTTAAGCTTTAAAGTCAAAAATTCAACTTATTTCACAGTGTGTAAACAGTTTCTTGACAAACTGTATGTATATATGAATTATACCTGGATTTTGTCCATCAGACTTACCACATAGGGACAGGTGTGATTGATCGTCGAGTACTCTTTGAAGAGCTCCCAAACGATCCGAATCAAGGCATTATTTCTCCGCCTTATAAACTGACAGCCGTCGAAACTGACGCTATATAGCCAAGGCTTATAGCCATTGGCCCTCTTCAGCAATCTGGCCTTGACTATGACATCGTGAACCGGATGCAGCAAATTGGCATCGACATTGAGGCAAACCTTATTCCTGCTAACAGCACGCAGGCGGCACAACCCGAATTCCACCCAGGATTTGTTATAGGTCTCACATACTGCATTGGTCATTTTGAAAATGACAGCATCCTGAAAAGTATAACACTTAATTTAGGCACTTCTCGTGCAAATCAACGACATTTACACATTGATAAGGCGGCTGAAGTGAGTGAGCTAGCATCCAAATAACCAGCACTATTTTCATGACTACTTGGCTGCTTGGGAAGAAGTGGTACGAATACGATGAAATTATATCATTTGTAGCTCTGTCAACAAATTAGTTACTCGTGTCCGTGCAGATAATTATGACATAGTTATTCCGACGTCTATAGATTAGCGGGTAATCAATCAATTGTTATAGCCTTTTTCCATTTTTGCTCGCCCTATTAAATTTATAAACATTTCTGGGTTCACTGCGCGGTGAATTTGTTTTTAACAGATATATTGTACAACATGTCTGATACCCTGTAAAACCGACCTTTTTGGCATTATTCGTATTTAATAGGCTTTTAAATTTGGTTACAGTAAGTTAGCTTGGCTCTAAATGTTGGCCATTGGAAGCCTCCTCTTCTAATTGCACTATGACATTGACATTCAAAAATCGATTCCGCACTTGCCACTTAAGATATATGGATATATGGCTCCCTGGCTAATTGCCCGCGTGTTTTTCCCACCTTATTTATTTATTAATTGATGAAAGTCAACATTATTAGATTCGGTAAACAAACAATTGCCAGGCACCTAGCTTTGGAGTCAAAGTCGGAAGTCAAGTGCACGCTAAGCTTCGAAAAATTCGAATATAGATGGATATCTATTATTCGCGTAACATTTTCACTGCTTTTCAGAAATCACGGGTATATACCCTATATGAGGTATAAATGTTAAATATTTTATTGTTGTGAAATGGAATAAACATTAAAGCCTCTAGATTTATAATTAGATGTGAAGAATACATTATTATTTAATTAAAATGCGAAGTACATAGACTAATATTTTAAAGTTAATAGCTGTCGGCTATGCAAACGAATTGACGTCAGTTAGCCTCTGATTTCCATTTCAATTAAAGTTAAAGTAAAGCGACAAGGAGCGCACTGTATCTAATTTCCATTTGAAACTATGCTATTTTCGACGAAATAAACGACTGACCACCACCGGGTATCTGGTAGTCGGAAAACTCGTACATTGTTTACGACTCGTACCTGTTTTCATTAATGGCCTGACTCGCAGCGCAGTCAACACCTGTCAACGGCCCAAAAGCCATGTCCGTGTCGACGTCAGCCACTTGGCCGCTGCTCCTCCGGATCCGCCAGATCCCCCATTTCCTCCATCACCGGTTTCCCCTGTCCGAGCCACTTGAGATGCATTTGCCTATCCCCGAGTGGAATTAATAGATTTTCATAGTTTTTGCACTCTGGCGTGGCACGCGAAACGCAATCAATAAGGCACTAGAATGCATTTCTCTGAATCGCTTTGGTGACTGCGTCTTTATGCCGCCCCCATCACCATCTCCATCTCCATTCCTATATCCTCCATCCAACCAACCGACGATCCCCTACCCCCCAATAAAATCGCCGGGAATGAAGATGTTGCTCCATGCAATTCGGCGAGTTGTTGTTTGCACGATTTGTTGCCGTGGCCGAGCGTCTTTGAACCCGCTCTGAATTTCAATGGCTTCCGTTCAGCCATGTCCATGTGTGTCTTCCAGCCAATGTGTTGGTAATTCTGCATTCTACCGTGACTGATACTTTTATACCCTCGATGGGGCATTTTATTTTTGCATTGAATGGCGAAGTTGCACATTGTCACAAACCATATTTTCACTCCGGGAATTCCGTCGAGAAGTGTTCCCAGAAGTGTTCCCAAATTAGATTGCTCACCACTAAATTCAGGCATTTGCTTGACTTTGCAATTAGAGAGTAAGCGACCAATTCCAAGATCTTTATAGTATATATCATTCCTTGGCTTCTTCAAGTTGTGAAGGGTATTGAAAGCATAGGTTTCTTTGTGTGTTAAGAACATATTGGAGGCGTACGCTGCGTTCCGTCTGGCCATAAAATAAATCAAGCAGCCCGACACCAGAGTCAATAGTAAATCACGGCTGAAACGGCAAATTACCAGACACTACTGGCCATCATCTCGTCATCGAGACTCCTCGAATAATTATGCGGTGACGCGACGAATTTTCCACACACTCCAAATGCCGAATTAGCCCTGGCAATTACCTTTTTAGATTTGCAGCTTCTGGACTTTGAGTTTGATTTGTTATGGCCGCTGTTTTCTTTTTCTGTTTGTCTTTGAACGGCGCTATTTGCTAGTCGATTTGTTAGAATATCGAGAGGTAAAAAACCCAAATGACTTGGCAATTTGCCTTGGCTATTATCGCGATGACGAAGCTGGCCAGTTTTTGGGGGTGCAACCGTTTGGATGGATCCGCGATTTCGGCCCGGATTCTTGTCGCTCAAGAGCACCAAGGTCAACTTTCGCTTTTTTAGTGCTCCATTTTATTGGGTTCTTAAATTTCGGTTGCGTTTATTGCACTTCGCTTTTCAGCTCGACTGTTTGGTTAGTCCATATGATTTTGGCCATACGATTGAGCCTGGTAATGCAAGCTAATTTGACGGTCCATAAACGGTCTGTGTGGAACATAAAAAAAAACCACCATATAACTAAATAGTTTATAAAAACAATAATCGTAGAATGATCAGCTTAAAAAGTATTTTAATTTGGCTCGAACGTATTTCAATGCCCTTGAAAATAAACAGGTAGATAGTTGAACCTTTAATAACTGACTATGTCAGAAACGAAGAATAACTTTTTAAGCTAATTACTAAGACCAGGTGCGAAAATCGGCGAGAAATCAGATTTTCAAGGTATTGACTCAAAAAGGTAACACTCAGTTGTCTGGGTAAATGTTGCCCTATTTGCTCATTGCAAACTGTCCGCCTACAAATCGTAACTTTTTATATAATGGAGCCCCGAAATCTGCATAAGTAAAGAGGCATTTCAAAGCAATTACACAGCATAAATAAAGGCATCAAACAATCTGCAGGCCGTTGTACCTCGAAAGTGAAGTAATTATACATCAAAAGCGAATCATGTCATTGTCAAGTGTTTGAACAGAGCTGAACAAGATCGGATCATACCTGAAAAGTGTGCACTTGAGTGTCTTTTGATGGGGCCACCATTAATATGCAGTGTCTTGATCGCGAATATTATTATTTTAATTTCGTTATTTCGCATTTGTCATTAATGGGCCTTTTGTTTCGTTTTCGTACAGCGTTTGTGCGAGAGATATTCGAGTTTATAGACTCTTTGAGCTTGGCTCTGGTGTGAGAAGATACTGCGTCAAGATACAGATACAGATGGGATCGGCGACAAAACATGCTGGGAACTACGTGATTGATGGCGGCACTGCGATTACCAGCCGAACAGCTGAACAGTACTGAACTCGACTTAGAATACTCGGCCCAGGCGAATATATTATAAATGCTGGGATATATGCGAAATCAGTGAAATCTTGTCGCGTCTAAAAAGGAAAATCACACAGCAAATGCAAAATTTATGAGCGAACTACGTCGAACGACGTCTCCGGGCGAACGGAGCAGGAATACCAATTGGGCTGGGTTTTCGATTGGGATTCGTATAGGGATGGAGCGGATGTGCACTGCACTCGAGGATGAGTCAGCTGAGCCGGAGGTCCGTGTGGGTTCAGCCCTGTCAGACAGATCAAACTATAAAGACAGGGTCCAGGTTCGCCGAATGTCTTTAATTAGCCAGCACGGTTTCAGAGATCTCATCTAGTAATCACTTTATTTACCAGACACAACTTGGGGTCAGCATGATAATCATATGCTATCATCACTTAATTAACAACGGAATTTTTTATACAAGATAAAAGAACATACATATAATGCAAAGTAATCCAATACATTTTCGGTTAATCATTTTGCACTTCTTAACAATCATAATGATAATCCGAAAATTCAATCGCTATGTATTCAATTATATGGAGCCTCATAATATATGATATATGTACACGCTGCGTATGAGTAATATTTACAGTTCATCTCGAAATCTTTGCTAATATTTTGAGTATTCGTCATCTTCGTTGGAATGATAACTACTAGTATACATTGGGTATGGGAATATTCAATTTTGAAACTCAACTGAATAAGGCAATTGTAAAAGATACTGGCGTAATCTTTGATTACCAGCACGTTTTGTTAATTGTTTATTAAAGATGCTTTGGAACCTTCAAAATGCTCCATTTAATAGGATGAATGGCAAGCTGTAAGCTAAGTAACCGGCGCTATTTTAACCCAAGTGACCAGCGCTTAAGTGAAGTCCGATGTACATATACCGCAAATATATCTCAAATGCTTCGGCTTTACGAGGCTCCATAAAATTGGATCATAACACTGGCAGTGTCCGAAAGCGATGCTCAGGTGCGGCAAGTTAGTACGACTATGTACATGTGTACACTTCAATCGCCAGTCCAAACTGCGCCACTCAATTTGACTTGATTTTTTTTTTAAGTTTGGCTTACCGCCCACAAAACGCCGCAGTCGCCGTCGCAGTCGACGCCACCGTCGCTGAGGCGCTGAGCCGCTGAGCCACCAAACCGCTGAGCCGCTGAGATGCCAAGCGCACCACCATCGAGCCGCTGAACGGCGCCGATCCACGGACTGAGAAGCCGCCGTCAGGTGTTGTGGTTTTTGCGAGCCTCAATCGAGCTGAGTCTGTTTTCGTCTGCCTGGCAGCGCGGTTCTGGAACGCGTAACGCTCGCATCGACTTCAAAAGTTAGTTTTCAAACTCGGGACTCAATTCGCTGGATATACAAAACCGATTCGGTTCGGATCGCGGTGCGCTCCCAGTTTTTCCACCTGTTGCAACCAATTTGGCATCGCTCTTTTCGCTACTCTTGTGCAACAGCGCGTGCTGCAGTTGTAAAGCGCGTTTGGTTAGAGAATTTTTATATATTTCGAAAGTGGCAACTGAAAAAGATAGAAAACCAAGAGATATATCCCTGTATGCCAGCGAGCAAGATTCGTTTTGGCAGATCCACGAGCCCTCCAATTAGCCAGCAATTTGCGGAAAGCCACTCCAATCCAATCCGTGGCCGTGGGATCTGTGCCTGTGCAGCCAGCAAATCGGTGAGTCTTGAATTACATGGGATTATAGACAATCTGCTCTGCTATCCGTATACCTGGTAATCGTATGACATATGCCATTACGTATATGCTAGGCACTGTAGGTAGTGGTGGTGGTAATGTAGCTGGCGTTGATGGCTTTCTAAAAAAAATACCCATATACCCAAATACCCAAAACGGGTTGGATTCGCTCCGCAGGTGCAGGAGGGGCCGACGAAGAGCTCATAGCCAATTGCCAGCACACAGGCATTCACGAAAAAATGTGTGAAATTTCATTGAATTTCCCAAATTTAATACACAAACAAACCCACTCGGCAATTGGGAAATAACTCATTGTTTTGCCATTGCAATGGCAAAAGAGTTACGGCTGCCAAAGAATCGATAATCGCCAGTTGGATTATTATATTACTCCCGTGGTCTTTGTGTATTTCAAACAAGTTTGCATTCATTCGTATTTTATATATGGCCAAACCCAAAAAATAATTGATTAGATTGGGAAAAACATTCATTACTGGATCAAGAGCAGTTCGATCAATATTTAAATTCCCACTTAGCAGCTCACTAATTTGGCAGAATAAATAATATTATCTGTGACATTTGGTTTTACAAATCCGTGACTAATTGTTCTGTGCTGGCTATAAAAGAAATTACTTGATGCTCAAAAATATACAAAAATATACATACCTTTTGTAAAAGAGACTAAAAGGCCAGAAGAGGATTTTAAATATTTAGAAGATACGCATTTCAGTGAAATGTCGCAATAAAAATGTGTTGCATTAAATATTATTATATTACGTAAATCATATTTCAGCTGCGCAGAAATGTGCAATTTGCCTCAGCTTTACAAGCCATTTAAAATCCGAACTCAATTAAGCGATGTAATTTGGAAATTAAAGTTCATAAAGAATTTAAAGAGTGGACGCCCCCAAGCCCTTTATACAACAAATACTTTCGTTGGCCAAATTTAAATGGCAATGAAATGCATTCAATGAAATATGCATGAGAATATCATCATATCGTGCTGAAATGAAACAGAGTTTAAAAAATCGATTTGTGTGCCACAATTAAATGGGCCTCAAGGATGCAATTAAAGTATCTAAGTATCTGTGCAGGAAAAACCCAGCCAACTCTTTAATTGAGGCGAGACGAGAAAATAGTGCTAAACTTCATGTCATAGCGATTCAATTAATTCGCAATTTATCAATTTTCAGTGCCAGGGCTTTTTGATGCGGCCAAACATATTTCATTTGTCCACCACAAACAACTGGTATTCCAGTTCGGATGCGGATGGGGATTCGTTGGGAGTTCGCTTCGGGATCCGTGGGCGGATGGCTCTGGTGGCTCTGGTGTTCCATGTTCCATGTTCAGTGGGCTGACGTGGTGGGGCGTCAAGTGGAAAATAATCGATGATGTGCCCGGGCACAATGCAAACATTGAATCAAAGTCAAATAGCATTAAACTTTTTGAACTTGCGAGGCGCGGCGAACATAAAAAAAATGAAATAATAATAAAAGTTTGCCCGCCTTCCAAGAGGCGTGAAAGCGCACACAAAAAAGTGGGCAAGCGGGGTAGGGGGTTTTTTTTTGGGTTCCTGGGTTTTTGGGACTCGGTGCTGCAGTTTTGGATCTCCCTTTCCAGAGATTTAGTGCTTTTCTTTTTTTTGGATGGATAAGCGCAGCGTTGCGCAAATATTTGACAAATCCCGCGAAAAGTCTGCTTATGTTGTCACCTCGCCTCGTTGCCATTTCTATCCAGCACCCAGGGAATGGAATGGGATAACTGGGATGGGATGCGATGGGATTTGCAGTGTGACTGGCACTGGGCCAGTCATGCTGATTAGGATTGCACCGAAAGACACTTGCCACTTGCCACTTACCACTTTCAACGTGCGACAATGTTTTCGAATTGAAATCCGAATCGGAATTTGCATGCGAATGCTCGCGGTGTAATTTATATTTCGCACTTGGCGCACTTTTCATTTCGCTGCGCGATTTTGTTTATGCAATTTGGCCAACTGCCTGCCGAATGCCAAAAGGAAGGCAAACGCCTCAGGCTTCAGGCTTCTGGCTAACGAGTGCAGGCGCGTGTCTGTATCTATATCTGTATCTGCACCTCTATCTGTATCTGTATCTGTATCTGTATCTGTATCTGTATCTTGTGGATAGGGAAGACCCCCCGAGATTCCCATATAGCAGGTGAAGGCGAACGTAAATGCGCCAATTTGTATGCAAGCAGCATTAATCGAGGGGTAATCCGGCAGCGATGCATTGCAGCCAGTTAAAGCCCAAGCCCAAGCCGATTCCGAATCCAAATCGAAGTCCAAAGCCAAATCCAGAGCCAGAGCCACTGCGTTTCGACCTGGCCAAGAGGGGCCGACATTACGTGAGATGTGCAATTGCACGAAATTGATTTGCAATCGATAAATGTGCGAATATTGCTTCTGCTGCGAATTAGCAGCCAAACAGCCAAACGGCCAAGTGTCCAAATGGCCAAGATATCCGAAGGCGCTCTTCGCCTTGCATTTTCCAGGCGTGTTTAAGTATGCATAAATAACTCATCGGCCGCCTGACCATGAATCCAATTGGGAACATCTTCATTTAAATTGTTTAGTAGCCGAGCAATGCGGCTGAGTAATGTTTGCATTGTATCTGCATCTGTGCCTCCGGTATCTGCACATTTTTCAAGCTGCCAAGTGGCAACGTTCCTAAATAAAGGTATGTTTTGAACATAAATTTTGTCAATTTCAACTATTATCGGGTGAGTTTGCATTTACCATACTCGTATAAAACGTACGGTTTTAAATTACAACAAAGATCGAATTTCCATGCAGATATTCTATATATTTGTAGATAAAAGTGTTACACTTGTAGCTGTTCATTTGAACACGGCCATATTAAATTCTGCATGCTCATTTAATTAGTGTAATTATATTTGGCACAGTACATATGTAGCTGCTCTGATATGTTTCATATTACACTTATTAATTATTTAACGAGCGCTGTAATATATAATTGTAAAATTCCTGCGGTCTGAATAGCCCACTCTGAGTGACAGCCAGTTGATTTAAACGGAATGTGTTCTTTAACTATAGATGAACCATTGATAAGAGGTTAACCCAAACATTGCAATTATTTATATATTTTAATGCAGCATCTGGGCGGAGAAGCATATAAATTATATTGTTGCTGAAACTTCCCATGCCAGCATTGATATTGATAAAATTCAAAATAAATCCAATCGCTTTCGGGCGTAAAAAAAATCGCCTCTCTTCTATCAAAATCGCTCCTTGGCCTGTGTGTGTGTGTGTGTGTGTTTGTGCTCACGCTTTGTGCTGCAAAAATTGAAAAATCAAACACAAGGAAAACCACTCGAGATTCAGCAGTGCAATCGATTTCCAAAGCAACATTGGTGGTCGTACCAAAGCAGTTGTATTGGTAATATTGGTAGCATAGTAGCCACTGACAAGGTCAGCACTTGGGCTTTTATTTGGGGCCCGGCGGTTGTCGCATTCTAAGCAAATCGCAATTGCCATATAGCTGCAGCTATCTACTACAGCTATACTCGTATATACAATACATTTGCTATTAGCTCGTTGTGGAATCGTTTGTTGAATCGTTGTTGAATCGTTGTGGAAATCGTGGCCCGGCCGTAATACACGTATTAATCTTGCCTCGCTTCTTGTTAGATGTGGCGTTGTTTTTGCGGTGGCAGCTTTGCTTTTGCCTTTTTGCTTAGTGCTTTTGCTTTGCTTTGGCAGCAACAAGTGTTTAATTGCGATAAATGCACCTGACCGCCTTGAGCCTGAGCTTGGGTTTGGGTTGAGACTGGGTTCGGACTGGGTTTGGGCAAGGCTTTCTGGTTCTCTCAGAATCTCTGCTGCTTTTCCACCTGCCCACTGGCCAGCACTACGCGAAAAGGTCAACACAATTCGGCTGCAGGCCAGCGGCATTGAACATGAACGTGGCCCGAAACTCTGCACGTAAAGTTGCCAATTTTTGTTGTTTGTTTGTTTGTTCGTTAGTCAACGTTTTCGGCCCAATTAAGAGCGGGCCCATAAATTTGGCATGACCATTTAAACATAAACCCCGACCGTGTACATCCTGTAACGGCTTTTTAATTATGCATGTCGCTATGAAAGCGTCGCTGCTTTGGCACTTGGCTAAAAGGTCTGCCAGCCCAGGCAACTGGGTCATTACCATGGCCTGGTCTTGATCTTCTGCTGATGGGGCCGTAAAAGACTTACTCCAACAGGTTGTAAAGCCAGTGAATTGTCTTGAATGTAATGTGCCATAAAGACATAAATTACAGTTCGGCCCAGAGACGCTATGGATATGGTGGCTTAGGTCAGGCATTTGATGCCGCTTATTGGAGCGTTTTCAGGAGCACCTCTTGACCTTAGGTAAGGGTCTTAGTAGCGATGGAGCATGTGCTTAGAGGAAGAAGAGTTCCTCTTTCGTACGTGGTATATTTTATATCTCCTGGGTACTTAATTACCTTTCAGGTATGCGGAAATATATCAGAAATATTCAAGGGTCTTAATTTCCTTTTAAATCGTATGGAAACCCCTTGTAATCTTGAGTTCAACCGCAACTGCACTCAATGACAACTTCATGACTCAATATTAATTGAATTATTCCAATTGAGACCTGATTTGCGGAGTGGAATATTTTTGCCAGACTTTTGGCAAGTCATCTTATCCGAGCTACAGATATTGAAAAATGATTTGCATCATTTGGCAGGCAATAAACTGTAAGATTCGCTATTCGATTTCAATCGAAAATCACGCATGCCGCTGCCAGTCGGTCGGATCTTAGCCCACTTCCACTTCCTCGAATTGCAGTGGAGCAGAACCCTTGAGTTTAACCCATCGCCGCCCAGTTAACCCATGACTTCGGCGGCGAGTCACGGATGGCAGAACTGTGCGGAATCGAAATGCGAGTTCGAACGCAGAGTGCGTGAAAATGAGTATTATGGGAAACATTGCCACAAATTGATGCACTACGCAGTGCTACCTTTAATTGAATTATTAATTATGTACCTTAATGAATGCATAATTGAATAATAAACTACGTGCACACGCCCCCACAATTGTTGTGCGCATCGGCAGCGGAATTGTTCGCCGTTTTTTTTTTTTGTTTTTTGCACTTCTCTCGACCAGCCACTGTTAACCTTTTAACTTTTGTGCACCGAAACCGAACCAAACCGACCGGGGCGAACCAATGTTTCGCGTAGTAAACATAAGTTGGGGCTCATTAAGTAATCACATGGAATATTCCCGCAGCCAATTAAACCAAAAAGCCGCAAGAGGGGGTTGCGGGGCAGCGGGACTGCGGGACTGCGAGTTCGCCGAGATGGATAGACAACATCGCTCACTGGCAGATACAGATACATATAGCGATACAGGCACAGAACCAGATACAGATACAGATGCAGTTGCAGCTGCAGATGCAGATACAGATGCGAGAGCAGCATGCAGACACCAGATACAATTAAATTCGATTCAGGAAGCATTTATGCAGTTTGCATACATTTAATATATACGTATATATATATGCGTTTCATGTGTGTGTGTGCCGAAACATATGCATATGTATTTCACATTCGATTGCATTTTCGGCCAACACACACACACACACACACACACACACACGGGCAGCCATAAAACTGCAACTGAAGCTTCTTTGACGAAACATTTTTAAAATGCATTGTAAATAAATAAATCCGGAATTTCTTTGAATGTTTAACTGTTGCAAGTGGAACGCCAACTGAAATTTCAGCGGGATAGATAGTTAAAGTTCAACTGGCAGCAAAGAACTCATCTTAAAGGAGGATTGTTTTTTAAGAATATTATAATTCATATGATAATAGAACATATAATTATTTTAATTGCCTAAAAATACATATATGCAAGTAGTTAAGACAACCTTCACTAACATATAAACAGCATATCGCAGCATAAATTATGATTTTCCATCGCCGATTGACACACAATATTGTGCTATTTATGATTTCCATTGCGTAATGCTTAAATGCAATCATCCAATTACAGAAATCAAATAAGTCGGTGCACACTTCCTATAAATCAACGCGCATTTCCCCATAGCTTTCTATGCCCCGAGCCACACATTTTGGTATTATGTCCAAAATAATTCGAAAATCGTAGAAAAGCCGACATCCTTTGTTGTTGCCGTTAATGTTGATGTTGTGCATTTGTAATGAGCCAGCATTACAGCAATCGGCTTGAATTGGTTACGTTGTCCGCCAATCGAATAGTTCGCCCCGCCACCACCCACTTTTCCAGCCACCCCCCGGACGGTTGTCAGTTGCACCACACTGGGCAATGCTGTAAAAAACAATTTGCAGACAATTTTCAGTGTTTCAATCAAACTGGTTTGACATAATTTCAGCAGCCCCACGAAACGTTGCCAACCTGACAATCGCAGTGGTGTTTATTCGGGGAACGGGACAAGTTTCCAGACGTTGATAAACTGGCCAAATGCTTCTATCCCGGCTTCAGCTCCTCCAGTTCCACTCGATACGCAGTTCCAGTTGTAGTCGTTTCAAGACTTTGCCATTTTGTATGTCGCAGATGCATAGATACGCTCGTACGTGGAGCATTTTACACTGTTGCCTTACTTTGTGGGGGATTTTCGGTTTCGGCTCCGTTTTGTTTTGTTTTGTTTTGTTTGCACAACTCGTGGGGCACATGAACCCCCTTTATTTTTAGCTTCCCACTTCATACGGTGCGTATGCGTACTATTGACCGTTGGTTCACTTTCCTATTGCTACTCGATTTCTAAGCCAAAGCTTTGCCACACTGACCACAACTAACTTTGTGGCTATAAGCGGAAAACTAAAAAATATGAATGGGCTGGGAGCGATACTAACTAAAAGCCAACAAGGGGCTACCAACTGCCAAGTGAAACGAATACGAGGAACAGTGGTCAGTAAATTATTCTATTTATTTTGGTTATTTTTCAATATTTTTTTAGTCAACAGCATATAAAAAATGTTGTAGTTTCCTAGAATATTTTTCAGCTAATTTATAGCCAAGTTAAGCTTGTAGCTTAAACCGTAATAAATTAGTTTTTGTGGGATTCATTTGAAGTGTTTAAAGCAGCTGTAAGATGTACATTTATTTTATTAAAGTAAATATTCTTACTTCGATGAACAACAAGTGAAATAGATATCTGTTCGAGATACTTCTTCGATATGAGGTCTGATCCTGGTTCAAATGTTCCCCTGATTTCAGACCACTGCCGTCCAGTTCCTTGGCAGCTCACACACTCGTTTGCATACGACTTTTGTGCTGTGGTAATTTGTTTTAAATATTTGTTTAAAATATCAAAACGCACGTACGCTGGCCAACAGTACGTGGTATCTAACAGATAGATGTGAAAATAAAAGTTGTTTGCCCGGCCACTTGGAACCGGGAACTTTTGGAGGTGTGGTGCTGGGCCACTGAGGCACTAGATTCTCATGGCAACTTGGCGACGAGGAAGGGGAGAACACGTGAAATTATGCCCGGCCAGCCGATCCGGACCTAACGGGTTCCGCCTACGTGCCACCGATCTTGCTGGGAATCCGTCTGGTCTCGACTTCGACACCGATTTCGATTCCAATTCCAATTCCGATTCCGATTCGATCCCAATTCGAATTCGTTATGATTCGATTCGCAAGCGGTGACATTGTTATGCATTACGCACCCGAAAACCACCGACGAAATGCGACGTGTGTGCGGGTTTGGTTCCTGTGCCACGGTTACCAATTGCGACCCAGTCCCAGTTTCGAAATCTCCCGGCTTTTTCCCCACTCTACGTGATAGTATTTGCAGTTCGACCTTCGCGTGGCATCAAAAAAGGGTGCTTTAATATGGAAATGGCCGAAGAAAGCCCATTATTTGATGTATGTGTGTGATTTCTCCATTAGTACACTAAATAGATAGAACTGATTTTAAGCTGCTTCCGTACTCTAAACTGGAATGCAAAGTTCAGCTCTCGACAAGGCCGCAACCACAAAACGGTAGCAAACAGTGGGCAAAATAAATATATACTCGAACATCCCCATCCCGGCGGACTTCCTACAATTAACACTTGAGTAATTCGTTGGCTTAGTGCCCACTTTCATTGTCATGTCGAGCATGACCGGTAAGATGAAACCGAACATCGATTTATTAGGTAATGTCTGACCATTGATTAGTCAGCCGGTTGAGCGATTCGCCTGGCATTAACTTTCCATTCACACATGCAACCACTGCATGCCCCCAGTTCGGCATAGTTGATGCATGCAAGCGATTAAGCCCATTACACGACTCCTGCCCATCGGCCCATTTGACCAGTCGATGCGAGAGTGGCCAGAACCCATGGTCAGAACTGCTGAACCAGTTACCAGTTACCAGTTTCCAGGCAAATGCACGGCTAAAGCCAGACCCAAAGCCATGGTCAGAGCGGATAACATGGCGATCATATCCGTATGCAAAGTGCCTCGGGTCCTCCGATTCAACCAGCAGCAGGGCGCAGATGAGAAGCTACAATAAAATAATATGAAATCGAATAAAACAAGAGCCAATCAAAACAAGGGAATCTCCTATCGCTGGTTAACGCAAAGCGGTAATACCCTGATGAATAATAGTGTTTCAAAAAAAATAAAAACATAACACTCAAAACAGTGAAATACAAATAGCTCTCCAGTTATAAAGCTGCATATACTTATTTGAAAAAATGTTCGATTAATGACGAGTAACCATAAAAATAACAATTGGAGTCAAGAACCGCGAATAGGAAACCAGTTTGCCTTTTTTTATTTATACACAATGACGACACTGTGTTTTTATCTTAAAGCTTAGCAGTAATTTTAATAAATGATGCATGTTCTGGTTATTATTGTAGATGTTGCTGAACTAGTAAAAATTTCGTTATTACCCTTTCGTAGAGTATAGCTAGCACTGCATGCCGACATACGATATTGGCTATATGATGGAAAATCATAAAATCGAAGTGGCAGGGGAAGCAAAAAAATGAAATCCAAGGAGCGGAATGATCCAAGGGATGAGTGTGGTGCCCTTGGTGGGGCTTTTGTGGGTTCGAAGCGAGTGAAAGGCATTCCGAGCTCACTGAGACAAGAATCTAGACCATGCTACACTTTAATTCTATAAATATATGTGTGCAAACGCGCTGACTGACTGATATTGCATTTAAATCCCTTGTTTTTGCTGTTGCCGCCACGCCGATGTTGTTCTGTTGATTTGCACAAACAAATTTTGTCAACAAGATTAATGCTAATTGAAGTTTTTCAACTCGCCTCGAGACGAGTCGATTCCGAAGTCTCTTGTTCAATGAAAGTTTTGGCCAGGGTTCGCCTTCAGCGGAAGTTTGGCCAAGTGCGAAAAGTTATCAACCGAAACGACAACGTGGTGATGATGATGATGGTGATGGTGCTGCTATAACGACGATAATATAATGTTTTCTGGGATGCTGGGGTCCGGTCGGATAATGATTAACTAGTTGGTGTGATGGCTGCGTCTGGCTGAGTTGATCATGACTTTTAATTGGTGAATTTCTCGTCCGAGATTCCATTAATGACCAACTAAGTGACCAACTAACTAACTAACTAACTGCTGCACGGGGAGTGTCTGCAATTAACAACTGTGAAGTGCCCCAGCATTGAACTTATGGAGCTGCTCTTGAATCGCCCGCCCCGCTCCAATTATCACCTGTCCAACTCCCCATCACGTCCTCCGTCTGTTTGTGATTGCGCGTTTTTATCGACTTTTGGGGCAGCTATATGTGGTTCGAAGAACACTGGGGCGGGATTGGAGGTCTAGGTCTAGAGGCCACTCTAGAGGTTGCATCCATTCATCCATTTAGATAGTGCCAGCGAAGATTTAAGATGTGAGACTCGGTTAATGGAGATGCCATTGAAACTGATTGTGAAGACTGAGAAAAGAATACTTGAACATGTGAAGTTGATTAGGTGAATTTATATTTTAAATTACTATCAATGCTGCTGTCATTCGAATCAAAACGTTCGCCCTCAAGCCAAATATACTCGTTTTATAATAAAAAATTAATTTCGGTTTTCAAATGATTTCATTCCACTTTTGGCATTCAATAAACTTTATTTAACACGGTGAATATGTTTGATATCGTAATGTCAGCTTTTATGACTGAAACATTTCAATTAGCACAAATTGGCTTTTCAAATTAAGATGGTTATCTAGTTAATTTCACGAAACGGAATCATAATGAAATACCCAACCAGGAATTAATCGATTCTCTACGAGCGATTTTGCTCTTTTCGCATCGTGCATTTAAGTGCTCCTCAAAAATTCTGTTGTGGATCTGAATACTCGATGGTTTAAAAATCGCATTTGTAGCTTTCGGCGCGTAAAGGTTGAGTGCGGATAAAGTTAATATATCAGCTTTAAAAACGGTCACCAAGGGCGCAGGACGTCAATGTGGATGTCCTGTATCCTGCATCCACAGCATCCAGCATCCAGAATCCCGGATCCGTGTCCATTTCCATTCCCATCTTCGATTGCATTTGGCTGGGGGATTCATTCAATTTCCATTCGTCATTCAATCGGGCATGCAATTCAGTTATGAAAACCGAGTGCTGCGTATTTATTTTGTATCTGTGTGCCTGCCCGGACCACATACATACACACACACAAACGCACACACTCAAATTTGTTTGCATTTATGAATATGTATCCTGTCATAGACTCATTTTTATGGGTTCCTTGTTTACTTCTTTATTTCGATTGCGTTTTTACTACGATTTTCCCTTTTTTTTTTGGGATTTTCTCTGGCCATCTAGGCCCTATAAAGCAGAATGTGGGCGTGACCCATCGGTGGGCGTAATGCAGGCGCAAGCACACACATACATACACACACACGCATAGACTGGAGCATAACGAATGTTTGGCCAACGTTAGCTCCCCATGTAATCGATTTAATCATAATCCAGCTTTTACTATTTATTGTTCTGAGTTATAGTATAAATATGTATGCGGGCTGCATTAATACAAACACAAAATATTATCCCTCCTGCTATTGTTGTTATTTTTCGCTCCGCTCCGGTCTGATTTTGTTGCTAGCTGACTTTGGCTCCATTGGAGCATATTTATGGTTATAGTATGCATAACTGGAGGCAACCATAAAGTAATAATATGAAAGCGACCCACCCATTCCCCTTCCGCCCATATTTATCCTTCGTCTACTGTTTCATCGCAGGATTTAAGTGGGCGGAGCACGGAATTCGGGGGCGTGGCGCACTGGGTAGCGGGTAGTGTGCAATCATTGATTTTGGTTCAACTTAGTTTTTCTTATGCAAATACGCCAGAGCATTTTCCATTCTTACCCTGTCCGCACACTAGCCTATATATATGTATATGTATATGTTTATGTATTTGTATATGTAAATATATATCCTCTTGAGCTGTGTGTGTGTGTGCTAACGCCAGTGGGCAGGATATTGAAATATCCGGTTTACGCTTAAGTATTTATTAAAAATAAAAAACACAAGCCTGGGCTTTGAATTTTATCTGATCTGAGACCCTTGAAATTGTTTCTGATTTCGGTGTTGCTATTGAAAAGTCTACTTTATTTCAATTTCAGCCAGGTTGGGTATCTTTCTATGATTAAGTTTCAATGGCTGTTTAAAGTGCTCATGGTGCTATAAACAAAAGCTGCGACTTGATAAGCCCTAAATGCACAGCATTTCGTTTCCCTTTCATTTGCCACATTTTTTATTCACCTCCCTTTCCAATCGAGCATAAAGTCATTTAAAATTTATTGAATCAAGTGGGATTTGATTGGTGGTAACCAATTGAATCTGCAGAAATTTTGTTAAGGAAGAAGGCTCATCAAAAATCGAAAAGTGTCCAAAACCTAACAATTTAATTAACCCAGGCCCGGTAATAACTTAATTATTGAAAATTAGCCGACATTGAAAGACCATTCGAAAGAGCTCTAAAAAGTTATAAAAGTTTCAAATTACCTGGCCGTAAGTACCGAAAACTCGCCACACTTACTGGAAAAGAGATCCCCACGAAAACGTACTCAATTTAAATGCAATAAACAAATGTATATTCCACCCATTCTGCCATCGTGGCAGTAGTAACTTTCCCAAACGGATTTGGTTGAGAACAATGTTTGCATTTGAAATAAATGAAATAATAATTTTTATGCGATGTTAAACATTTTTATGCAGTCCGCAAAAACAGTGCGGGGGAAGCATTTTGCTTTATGGAGATTTTTGATTTGCAACAAGCAAAATAAATTGAATGCAATTTGTGGGCAGCATAAAAATGAGCCAAAACCCATTTCGCCCCCGGTCATTTTTGGGGGCGTGGCGGGGTTCAAGCCTGGGCTCGCTGGGTTGAGTGCATGTATTATCCACAAAATTCGTACATAATTACATGTTTGAAGGAAACTGCTTGTGGCCACGACCAGACACAATTTTGCAATATTTTTATTTTGCTTTTTTTTTTTCGTTTTTCACCCATGTTGTGGGTGCAGCAGCCACAAAAACAATAACTACAGCATTGGCAATCACATGAATTAACAATGGGGGAAAATCTCAGAACGGGCAATAGAAATACAATCGACCATTGTAGCAGGAAAAATGGGGAAAATTGTCCGAGAAAAAAAAAGGGGCAACAATTTCGCTTCGAGGCCAAAGGTCACCCCATCTGCAAGAGATAAAAAGTAATGAACAAATTGCTACAACAACATTCAGCACTCGTCGTAAAACATCTTTGTGCCACTTTGTGTGTGGGTCAGTGGGTCGCTTATTGTTCTTCGTCCTCGTCTTGGACTGGGGCTCTTGTTCCTTCGAAATTGGTTTATTCGGGTGCTCTTGGGTTGATTTCGGTGGGGGTAACTACACCCGCAGGCAGTAGACTCAATGAATTGGGCGTCACACAAACGGCATCGAGGGCTGGGAAAGAAGTCATCGTTTAGCAGAGCATAGCAAATGATTTCCTACGAAATTTGTCACATACACACAAAACAAACCGCACGCAAAGAGATCCGACTATACATGTGCACGGCCACAGATACAGATACACATACAGATACAGATACATCTACGGTTACAGTTACAGTTACAGTTACAGATACAGATACTTTGACAGTCCGCAGATACAGATACTGCGCGCGGGGGCACAAAGGCGGTGGCGGCTGAAGGAGGCCGGTGGGGCGACAGTAAATAACATGCACAATGCCAAGATAAAGTGGCAAATGAGCAACACCAACAATGCCACAATGGCAGCAAGTACAGCGAGCATAGCTACAACAGCATCATCAGTGAATATCGAACAAAAGCCCTCGTACGTGTTAAGCACTCATTGCTGTCAAACATGCCGCGCACTTGACGAAGAAGAATGTTGGCCGCGACGTGTGGGAAAGCGGGCTGGAAGTGCAACACTTGCGACTGATGGCCATCATAGCCAGTGATGCCCGTAGTCAGATCAGCATCAGATCACATCCCCATCATACATACATTATATATGCGACATAAGAAGCTATATCGCTCAGCAACATAAATTATTAGACCTGTAATTGAAATGCCATATTGAAGTCTGATAAAAAATCTTTGAGGTAAGCATAGTTTACCAAACGTGGTTAAAACATGCCCTGTGCTTGAAGTGAGAAGAAAACAAACATCATAATTGGTGGAAAGTTGGTATACACTGAAATAAAACTACGCTGCTCATTCTGACAATGATCGGCGGAAAAAGTAAGCCAAGGTCTAGTCTACACTTCCGATGTTTGCTGCGTTTGTTTGGTCGTAACCAAATATTGTTACGTGATAAAGCCAAGAAGTTACTACAAATGTTCCTAATAAGAACTGAATACATTATGTATGGCTGTAATTCTTACACCACTTTGGGTATTAACCATTAGAACTTATTTGCAGTAAATGATGATAAGCCAATAAAATTACAACCTCTTTTGACCAGATCTTAACGTTTGGCAACGAAAAACCAGTTTCAGCCGAGTGCCCTTCAACGATTTGGGAGCCAGAAAATATTAAAAAATGATTGCCTCGTTGTGCAGGACGAAGTGCTCAGCTCTGAGAGGCCACACCCACACCCATTCCACATGCCCAGTGCCCCCTGCTACATCCCTGAATCCTTGAATCCACGCCCGGCCGACACGCATACGCCCCGTGTGACGCGACCGACACTTGAGCCGGCAATCAGGCTCAATCGTTTGGGCCAGGACGACGGGCGAAAAACGAGGAGCGGAGCATACAATCTGGGGCCGGCACTCACACATTCGCACGTACGAGGGCCGCTGCCTGGAAATGTGAGCTATGCCAGCGCACAAACAACAAATATAAATCGTTAACAATAAATAATCGTCTATAGGAGACGACATTTGTTGCTCCGTTTTGTAGCTGCTGGATTCCTTTATGCATTTGTAGTCGTATTTGTAACACAATTGTTTATGCCACTGCGGCTTGTTGTTCCCTTTGCTTTTGTTGCTTTGTTTTTATGGCCAGCCCAGCACCACCTCCACAAGCCAACCGCCAAACATCGCCCATCACCCACCGCCCACCGCCCATCGCCCATCAACTGTGCTATGGAGCATAGTTTATTGTTATTTTATTGGGGAGGGCCCTCTTTTAGGCTTTCGCGTGCTTTGTAAATAATTCGTGCTCGGCGCGTTTATGACGTGATTTCTTAACCGTTTACCCCTCCCTCCTCGTGTTCCGCTTCACACCGCCCTGCTTGGCCCCACCATCCAGTAAGTGGGTCGAGCCCTTGCCACGCCCCCCTCACTTTAGTTCCAGCCATGTCGCATGCCACTTCGAGCTCAAGAGGCTGCAATTTCAATTTGCGAAGAATTTCCATTATGACTACTCACTCCACTGATACCCTTCACTGAATCGGGTATTCTTGGAAAGGGGACTTCAATTGGAATATACAGTGACTGGTTTGAATAATTAATAAATAAATTATGTTTCAGATGGAATAAAGATAGGCAGTTCGAGAAATGAAATCAATTGAAATATTTAAACTAGTAATGAGTATCTGCTAGTCTATACAGCACAGTATTTACAGCAATTTTCATATGTAACTGCATTTCAAAAAAGCTTCAACTCTGTGAGGCTTTTGTTTTAGTTTAATTGGAAAATATCATACGTTATTTATATGTATGCAGAAACAAAAATCAAAATTACATTCAATTATAAATTACGCGAATTGGGGCTGCGAGAGAGGGAGAGAGGGAGACGGAATGCTGTGGAGAGGGGGATAGAGATAGCAATTGAAAACGATTTAAATGTTTGCTTATTTATTAGCGCATAAATTTGTTTTTGCACAATATTTGCTGCTGGGGCCTTTTGTGCATTACATGCCAAATGATTGTTGTTGCATTGATTTTTGCCGTGATTTTCGCGATTATGGCAGCAATAAAATCGCGAATGAAGAAAAAATAAACCGATTAATTAATATAAATTATAGCGGAGCGCATTTAATTTATTTATATTTTTTTTTTATGCGCTACGCTACTTTTTTGTTAACGCCGATTTTGTAATGTCGTGTTGCTGCAATTGTTTTTGTCATTGATAATGAGCGAATTATGTAATTACAATTGGTAATAGTGTGTGTGCTTATGTGTGCGTGCGTGTTAGTTGGTGTGCGTTTAGGGTTTCCACAACTTTGAAAAACTACCCATAAATAAGCAGGTGTAATAATGGCGCAACAAACAAATCGAAATTAATTTAGCAATTGTTCACTGCCCTTTTTGTTTATTGTTTATGGTATGAAAATTTTAAATTAACCTTATATGTATATTCATTATAGCTAGAACGAAACCAATCAAATTAAAATAAATCATTATAGAACGCAATTAATGTTTAATTAATGAGAATTCAATTAATCGAGCGGCCCGATTGAATTGTTTTGCCCCTAATTCGGACAGACTTTCAGTTCAAATGATTCCATCTCTTTAGCTTTTAAACTATGAAATATGAATTCATATTTTCTGAAAATGAATTGGTCCAGAAATCATATAGAATCAGCAAATGAAAAAGTGTAAGGGATAATATGGTTTAAATAAACAGGCAGCCGCCAGTAAAGTAGCTCGGTTTCCATTCGGTAGCTCAATAAAATAAACCATTTGGCTTTGAGTTACTGACAAACTGTCCCTTGGGGTCAAATCCATATTTAACTGCACTTAAACCCCATTTCGTTGGATACATTTCACCGATGATGGCTCTTTGGGCCAGTTGCTTTGGGTGGCAGTAGCTTTGGCTGCGTGCATATGAAGATTGGTAATTTGCCTATTCAATTTGGCTTTGATTGCCGCTATGGCCATGCGAAAATGCGAGTATGAGGCAATTGCTTGGCAATATTTGACTGGCCAATACATAAACGTTATTGCCAGCCGCACACACCATAACCGAAACTATTTGGTTAAACGCTCGAATTGGCCGGCAGCTCAGGTGTGGCTGGCCTTTGGTTACCCAGAAAACAGGGCATCGGGTTGGGAATGGATATTGGGATCGGAATGCCGAGGTGTATCTTGCGGGTTTTGTGACGCAGGCGCAGCTCCCCCAGCCGGAAAGATATGAACCGATAGCACTCGGAATATATACTCAAAGTGATATCTATGCAAGATCCAAGACACGTAGCCCCGCAAAGTTTCATTAATTTAATTGCCGCAAATGTTTGTCACTTGTGTAAGATTTGTAATTGGATATTCCGAGTTCGCACACGTTCTGCTCGAAAGATACGTGTAATTAGCATTTTCCAGAAGCTTTTCGCAGGGGCGGAGTGTCTGGAAACCTGCAGTTTGCTCAATGCAAACATCGGACGTTGGATAAAGTCGTTAAGACACCGCGTTTCACCAACAATAGCTAAACTTCGCAGTTCCCATCGACTGACTGCAATTATACCATCGCCGACCCACTAAGTGGCATAGCACACACATATTATCCAAAGGTCGTTCTGGCTCCGGGTTCCAAGGAAACAACAGAAAAAAAAAAAGTCAGAAGAGGGCGGAACATGCCCTAATCCCTGCTTAATGGGGTCTCATAGAAGGCTGCTCCCATCAGATCCCATTGGAAAGATTCATTTGAGCAGCTGTTAATTGGCATTGGCTGCGCCATTATGCTGCCCGGCTCGCCATCAACTAGACGCTGTCACAGACCACTCAATTTCAATACCATTGCGGCTCATAAAATGACGCATCAATATAATCAAAATTATCATTACCACCAGCACTGAGTGGCCTGGGAAATGGAGCCCGGCAGCTCCGAGATGGAAAAAAAAAAAGAAAAGCGGTAGTCGGGCGAGAAGCCACAACGGCCACGATGCATAAGCGACATAAAAACTATAATCAATATCCATATCCATTAGCGTTATCGTATCAACGAACTCGAATAATAATAGCGTACATATGTACATATATATGTACGTATGCATGGATAGCTACCGCAGACGCAGCGAGAACACGACTGCCGTCCGCAGTCCACTGTCCGTTGTCCGGACATCTATACGGACACGGTCGGCGATACGGACACTGGCACTGCCACTGGATAGGATGGCCATGCCCATGCCGAGCACATGGATGACACCCCGTGGAGCTCCTGTCTGCCCGCCCATTTGTCTTCACGTAATTATCTTTTAATAGATTTAACGAACACTTTTCGCACCGACTCTTTGCTTGTGTGTCAACTCAGTGACAACAGTAAAAGCAACAACGGTATTAACAAATGGCAAAGAATGAAATCGGCTGAGAGCAACTTGTCGGCCTCAACGAACTTTGAATGCCTTACGCAAATGTGGTTATTATGTCTAAATAATCTGAATTAATTGTTCACAATTTTGTGGGAATAACTATGAAATAATTTCAATAACTATTTGCTTACCAAGTGCAATGCAAAGTAATTGAACGTGTTATCTGATATAATCCGAGTAATTATAAACGGAAAATTGCTTGAATAATCATTGTAGACCCTAAGCTCGCATTGTCAGCAAACACTAGAAGATGCCACCAAATGCGGGTAACAGTCATGGCCACCTGGCTAGGAAGGGTATGCCCGGTGCATCGGTGGCAATATACATGCGAATATATATACTATATAGCACTATAGTCCCGACTCCGGACCCAGTCAGACTCTCAGACAGGCCAAAGCCAACGGAAGTCGGAAGTTGTATGGCACATGCGGTGGTCGTGGCGGTTGCGATGGCGATGGCGTCTGCACCACTGGTAATGGCGATGCCAATGAGGCGAGTGGTGGGTGGGTTGGTTGGGTTGGCGGTCTGATGCTTCTCCTGGGCGGCTCCACACGGTGTATGGCGATGGCGAGGGCGATGGCAATGCTTGGCCATTTCCATTTTATGGACTTTCAAACTGTTGCTGTTAATTATTTCTTCTTCTTTTAATGTGGCCACTGGTGTTGGCCGCAGTTCTTACTTATGCCGCCCCCTTTCTGCTTGCAGGACCTTTTCTCGTCCTGTTAACGATGTTGCCATCGCCTCCGTGAGCTGATGATGATGCCGCTGCTGATATTATGCACCACTTTCCCCGCTTTCCTCTTTGCATTTCGCGCTCTTGTGGCCGTTGTTTGCACTTTTCCACCATTTTACACTTTATTACAAAAGCATTAAATAAAATTTCAAAGCGAATGAGTCTCGTCAAAAGTGTTCGACGAGGGTTTGGGTTTTCCGAGGCCGGGAAAGGCGAAGGAAAAGCGCAGGAAAGGCGGGGGAAAGTGGGGAAAAATGGGTGAAAGCCGGCGGTTCTGATGTAATTTTCGATTCGCATTTGGGTGGTGCGAACAGAATTCCATGGAAATAAGCAAAGTGGTGCAGTCGCTGATTTTTTGTTTGCTGTTGGTTCTTGCTGTTGTTGATGTTGTTGTTGTTGTTGCTCTCATTGTTGCAGCCGATGTTATGTTGTTGCATTGCTAACCGGGCTGATTCTGCCCCACACCTCCCCTCTTACCCACCCACTGGGGTGCACTTGTTATTGTTGTGGTTCATACTTTTGTTTTTCGGCCCATTGTTACCCGAAAAGTTTTTCGCGTTGTTGGTGTTGCTGCAGCTGCTGTTGTTGTTGTTGTTACTGACGGTGCAGCAGCAGGCTGGCCAACAACAACAGCAACAATTACAACAACTACAAATACCGGCAGTCTGGTGCACCGCACGCAAACAAGCGCCAAAGTAAAAGAAGTACCAGAAGCGGCAACAACGAGCCCCACAGTGGTTAAATATCTGAGCCAAAGCATTTGCGAAAATAACTTTATGTTATAAAAAGTTCGCAAAGAAAGAGCCAACTTACTCTTCAATTTGAAAAATACGCGGGGGAAAATGCGCTGTTGCAAAATGTATCCATAAAATAAATAAGAACTAAGATTATGAATGAAACACATACATATTAAATTATATAGAAAAAATACATTTAAGACAAAATATCAATATTTTCAAATGAAGAAAAGTTCAGCATGAAACATTAATAGTGGTACATTGGTAAATTGACTACAATGTTAGAAAAAAATTCAAAAATCTTTAAAGATATGATAGAAAGGAACTATGCATATGGGATTCTAAATAATATATTACAGTTGGTAGCTGGTTTCTCCTTCCTTCAAGTTGATCCCACATCCAGGTTTTTACCCACTTCCTCAACCAATTTGCCCCACTGTGCCGAACTGTTTCAATTAGCTGCGCTTCGATGTGCATTGACGATGGAGTTTCGGTGTCGACAACTGAGTGGACGGCGGGGTAAGCACGGCGGGGCGTTGGGGCTATGGAGAAGTATCTGCGGCTGATACTTAAACAATGTATAAATTCGTCTACAAAGTCGCACCCCTGCGCCCGCAACCACCCCCTGGCCATGTTGCCTTTGCCCCTTTTCACTGCGAGAAGTTCATTCAGTGCGTACAGAGTACCTTTCGTAGCTTTTCTGTTGCATGGAGGAATGGCTGGTTGGATGGACGGACGGATGGACGGACGGATGGACGCTCTGTGGTCGTCAACGTGGTGCAATCAGCTGCAGTGGCTTTTTGGCCGCACTGCCAGTTAGCCAGCTAGTCGGGAGTTGGGTTGTTTCTTTTTTTTTTGTTTTTTTTTTTTTTTTTGGCAGGCAGCGAGGTGGAGGAACATGGAGTACCAGGTGATATCCACTCAGTTGAACGGATCTGGCAGGCTGCCCGGCTGTCTGTCTGCCGGGCTAACTAAGTGTCCCTGCTCGCCCCGGGGAATCCCCGCCTTCTGTCATTGGATTGCAGTGCGCTGCTTTCGTCACTCATCCGACTGAGTGAGCGCCGAGCCAAGCGCGAGTGGTGTAAAAGCTTCTCAATTGGTGTGAAATGCAACACCCAGCGGTCGCAGAGGAACTGCATCGGATCGGATGAACTGGCCAACTGGGGGAGTGGGTAGTCGATGGTGGGTAATGGGCATTGGTTAATGGGTAATGGGAGCTCGGTTTCCATTTGCAAATATGGTAAATATGGGTTAATTGTGCGAGACTTTGACTGGCGCGAAATTATTTAATTTCCATTTTCATATCGAAATCGAGCTGTCGCGGTCGCTTTGCCATTCCAGCCCTTTGCCTTCCTTTTGGGGTCTCTTTGTGTGATTCCGTCCATTGTTATTGGCGCGTTGGTTGTTTGCTTGCCGAGCATTTTACACGCAGACAGTGCGCGCCGAAGGTGTAAAGTCATTCATTAATGAGCTTTTTTGAATTTTAATGCTTGCAAACAAGTAGGATACATATCACTGAAAAATGAAAAATAATATAAAAAGAAGTAAAGTGAATAAAAGTAATTTGATACAACCTTTAAAGTATTTCAAGGCAAAAGTAAAAGCAATGGATAGTAATTATTTAAATGAGTATAATGATGTAGTCATTGTAAATACTGCTTTCATGGTTTTTAATGATCCAATCTGGTCATCCATTTACATAGCTAATTAACTAACACCCACAATTAAATCGATAGATTGGCGCTATAAAGGCGATTTCAGAGGCGGCTAAATACCTGTTGGGCTCGAATGAAATTGCTGGAAATACGGTCGTGAAACGCACTGTACGGGCACTGTTTGTTCTGCGCCCGCTGCTTTTGTTGCCTGAGATATTCGACTGTGGAACAATGCCCTCTGAGCTTTGATTACTTTATCATTTTCATTCCGGATTTTGCGACTCAAACGGGGTCTGCATTTTCGGAAAACTTAATTCAATTGACCGATGCCTTTGTTGTTAATGCTACCCTGCCTGTAATTATCACCATTAGTATGTACTAACCAACAAGACATTCAATTTTCAGCATGGCATGTGCGCATTTGAACGCAAATTTCAGGCGTCATCGAACTGCCAATGGCTGCTGACATTGGACATGCGAATCGATTTGAAACTGAAATCAAAATTGTTTATATGAGTTTAAGTAACAGGTTGCATTTGCCTGCAAACGGGTTGGCTAAAATATGCGGGTCCAGTTCGAAATTTCAACTTCAAATAGCAGCTTACTTCAAAGATTCGGGTTCTCATTCAGCAACTTAATTTCGCGCTGCTCTAGCTTTCGAAAATTTTATTTGAATTTTATTAAATATTATTCGAGTTCGGCTCGGTTCGGTTTACTTTTGCTTTTATATCTACCTGGTTTTCTCTGTGTTTTTGGTCTGTGTCAACAGGTGCGTCTGGCACTTCATTAGGAATTTCCCTGACGCGCTCCACTCCTTCACTCCGCCATCTCGCTCTCTCCGTCTATCCCTTTCTCTGTTCCGCCTGTTCTGGTCTGCCAGGAGACGAACAAAGTTTTAATTAAATTTCGAGCTTTACTGGAGCGAAATTTACTTATATATATATTTGATTTTTAGTAGCCAAGAAACAGTCGCATGGCCACCGCTTTGGGGCTCTTGTAATTGGCTTTATGGTTTTCGCTTCCCATTCATCTAGCTCGAATTAAAGGAATAATTTCCCCAAACTTCTGTTCAGTTTTCTGAAGGGATGAGAGAGAGGGGGGGGGGGCGGGGGCGGTGTAGGAGGGGGTCGGTGAGCAGAATGGGTGTCCAGATATTCAATTAAGGGATTATCTGTGTCGCTGAAAGCGAATGGAATCGCACTTCTTTTCACTATAAATTTCGTTTTAAAGTGGGTGGCACGTTCTCCTAAGCGGTTTTACAACTGATTAGTAGCTTGCTTTATATTGTTCGAAATTCTTTAAATTTACGCCAAATGGTTTAATGAACTTACGCATACGATCATGTTCATAAATTTTCTGCTTATACCCCAATGTAATCCCATTTACTTTCTCGTCCTACAGGTAATCAGAAATCATTTATCCGTCCGAGATGGATGATCCCAAAATAATGAACATTATGAACGGCATGAAGTCGCTGGAAGATCATTGTCAGCTCATAAGCGACGTCAAGGGTAAGTGGCCAGTCAAAAAAAAAAAAAAAAATTTTACCAAGTGCAAACAAAAATTCGACCCAAGATCAAGTACCCAAAACGCAAAACCCCACCGCAAGCCCGGAAAAATAAAACGCATTTATGTGAAATATTACATTAGCGGGGGATGACTGCCTGTGGGGGTGGGTGTCGAGTGGGGGGAGCGGGGTTTCAAAAACAAAAATTTGTTGAAATTGACAAATTATGTGACAGACTTTTGTCTGTCGCCCACAGAATCCGAAGAGCCAACAACAATTGTTGTTGACAATTCACTCAAAGTGAGCACCCCTCTTGCTGTTGTTGTTGTTTTTGTTTCTCGTTGTGCCCCAAAGGGGGGCTGATGTTGCTGCTGTTGTTGCTGTTGCCTCAGCTGTTGGAGTTAGCGTTGAACAAATGCCCCAAAGCGCTCGAAGAGCTTTAAACGCCGCACTCGAAACTCCCACTCGAGTCACTCCAAGTGAGGCTCAATTTCGCCGCGTCCACGGAACAATGATGCCCTGGGTATCTGAGTGCTGTCTTTCTGATTGTTTTTGGATGTGGGGCGAGGTTTTGCTGGGGGGGGGGTAGATGGGGGACCCTGCCACATTTCCACATTTTCACATTTTCAGTTTGAGGCTGGTGGACGGAGGCGCGAGGCGATGCAAAGTGCGCTCGAGTTGCATTTAAGCCAATTAGCATAGGTAAACAAAACATTTGAGTGAGCCAGCCAAGTGCTTGTGGTTGAGTGCGGCCTCGGGCCAGGAATCCGCTCCAAGGAGGGGGTGGTGCTGGGTCGGCATAGCGGCGGCTTGCCGTGAAACAGAAGCCGTTTAGGAGCCGTTCGGTGCTCGGTGTCAGCTCTAGGTGTCAAGTTGTATTTGTATGAATGTGCTTGTAATGCCTCAGCCGGAGGCAAATGGGCGAGGATGAAGGGCCGGCGGCGGCGGCACATCCTGCTCGGCAATGTTGCATTTATTATGCAATTATCAAGTGGCAATTGTGCATGGGTATTGGGATCTGCGGAGGGGATCAGTGTGTGTGTGCTTCTGTGTCTATGGGTCCCAGTTCTCCAACTGACAGTGATTTACGCCGACGATTGGCAATTAGGCGGCTTGAGATGAGGGCTAAGGCGAGTCGTGCCATCTCAAGATGAAATGCCATTCAATTGAGGAATGTGCAGAGCCCTTGCACGCAGAGAAGTACAAGTGAATTTAACTTCAAATATATATTAATTAAGCTAGATATTCAATCTTCCTAATTAAGCATTTTAATGAAAGAGGTGAGGTAGGAAGTGTTATCCTGATGAATTTGTGATTCACTGTACAATTATATCAAATCAGATTTCAGCTAGGTAATAAAATAGTTTTAATTAAGCTATTTGATTCCTTTAGATTCATTTGGATGACCAACCAACCCCCTTTTCTGCCAGTGCATCTGGCCACACACGTGCAGCATATGCAACTGTGCGTGTGCGAGTATTTTAGGCGTGTGTGCGTTTTAGACAATAGATGAATGGCTCGACGAGCTGCTAACTTGCAAATATTTATGAGTGGCCCAGCAAGTGGCAGGCAACGGCAACCGATGCCGCAAACAACAATGTGGGCAGAGATGGATGGACTCCGCAGGGTGTGGCAGGGGGTGGAGGGAGTTGGCGGTGGATTTGGGTGTGGAGGATTCCTAGACCCATTGGCAGGCGGCGTTGAAACGTCAAGTGTTGTTGCCGTTTTGGCACTTTGGCAAAAATGCAGCCAGGAGCGAACTTCGTGCCCTCCCAACTATTTCAGTGTTTGTGGGTCTATCCTATCGTCCTGCGATTGTGTGTGTGTATGTATGTGTCTTTGTGTGCGTGTGTGTGTTTGTGTGGGGCGTGAATTATGCGGAATTGAAGTGGCATTTGATGCGCATTTAAATTCGTGACGGAGCTTCAAGTTGGTGGCAAACAAACCGAACCGAAGCGAAGCCAACTGAGCAAACAGATGGTTTTCGGTTGGGCGGCAAAAAGGGGGCCAGGAAGGACGCCCCACTGAGCCCACCATCAATGATGCGCATCAAATTGGCTAATTGTTTAATGACTGTTTGCATTGATCTCTTACCCAGACGAGTCGCCCATGCAAATGTTCTACAAGGACAAGGGCGTCTTCCTCACTGGCGGCACCGGATTCTTTGGCAAAAGTAAGTTCCACTCGGCTCGCAGTACGTGACTGGAATGCGGACCACATACTTACCACATACCATTCCATCTCATTTCGTCTCGTGTCTCCAGTTATCATCGAGAAATTGCTGCGCGTCACGGAGGTGGGACAAATCTATTTGCTGATACGCACCAAGAAGGGCAAGGATGCCTTCGCCAGGATCGAGGATCTGTTTAACGATCCGGTAAGTGATGGAGACCTGCTAATTGTTTTCTCTCCCGCCTCCCTGGCTAACTAATTTAAATTTTTAACTGCGCACAGGTCTTTGCCAAGATGAAGCAGGTGAATCCCAAGTACCGCTGCCAGATCACCATCATCAGTGGCGACTGCTCGCTGCCTGGACTGGGAATCAGTGCCGACGAGCGGGAGACCATCATGGAGAACGTCAACATCGTCCTGCACAGTGCGGCCACAGTGCGATTCGATGAGAAGCTCAAAATGGCCATCGCCATCAATGTGCACGGCACTAAGGAAATCATCAAGCTGGCCAAAGAGATTGTTAACTTGAAGGTGAGTTGGATGCAACATATACCATATTTGTATAAGAATTATGCTAATCCTATTATTACATCTGCTCGTGTTGACAGGCTCTCGTCCACGTCTCTACAGCATTTGCACACTGCAACATGCGGCACATCCAGGAGAGATTCTACAGTGGCACCATGTCTGGCGAGAACGCCTTCAAGCTGAGCGAGTGCCTCGATGAGCACACCCTGAACACCCTTACGCCGACCATCATCAAGGGATATCCGAACACATACACCTTCACCAAAGTCCTGGCCGAGAATGTCGTGCAACAGAGCGCTCAGAATTTGCCAGTTACTATCTTCAGACCCGGCATTGGTAAGATCAATCCTTCAACTCTCGACAGCACCTCGAAGTCATTATTAAATTGATTACTATGATACATTAGCTCTGGTGCCGCCCCTGCAATTAAGTTGCTCGTTGTGCAACAAGTTTGTTTAGTAGAATTAAATAATACGTTCGCTTAGCATTCCAAAGTCATCGCTCTGTAATAAAGTCATTCATTAAGAAACTTAGGTTTCGCCGCACTTTTTTACTCAATATATTAATGATATGCTTGCTTGAAACCGGTTTGCGAGTGCGCTTCTTAGCCATTGACGTACAAAAGGTTTAAGATCATGTTTTATTAAATATTAAAATATGAATTGAAAAATACATTTCGGTTCACTTACAGTGATCACCACTTACCGCGAACCGGTCACTGGCTGGATCGACAACATGTACGGTCCGTGCGGAGTGATCGTGGGAATTGGATCCGGAGTGCTGCGGGTTTTCACGGGTGACATGGACAACAAGGCACACATTGTTCCCGTGGACATGTGTGTAAATGCTCTGTTAGCCAGTGCGTGGGATATAGCGCGAAACAAGTAAGTGCCGACTGGAAACACTAACTGAATGAGTATATTTAATTACCTAATTAATTTTTGCACAGATACGAGACTCCGCCGATTTACAACTACGTGCCGGATGCAGAGAACATGGTCACCTGGCGGCGCTACATGGAGGATGGCTTCGAGTACGGCTGTGACATCCCGATGCGGAAGTCCATCTGGTATCCGCGCTTCACCATCGTGCCGCACATGTGGCAGTACCACATCCTGTGCTTCCTCTACCACACATTGCCCGCCCTGGTCATGGACGCCATCATGGTGATAATTGGCAAGAAACCCAGGTAGGTTTACAATATATTTAATTTAAGCGTGCTACAACTACTTGAATTGTTCACCTACAGAATGATGAAGATCTATCGCAAGATCCACAAGCTAAGCAATGTCCTCAAGTACTTCAGTTCAAACGAATTTCGATTTGACAACGATAATGTTAGGAAACTTACGGAAAAGCTAGATGATCGGGATAAGCGGCTCTTCGCCTTCGATATGCGCGATCTGGACTGGACCAATCTGTTCCGCGTCAGTCTCTACGGACTGCGTCTGTATGTGGTCAAGGATGATCCCAGCAACATTCCCGAGTCCATCAAGCGCTACGAGAGGTAAGTGCATCATCCTCATATCTGAACCCATTATTTTACCCAACTATCTTTCTCTTCAGATTGAAGGTCCTGCACTATACGACACTGGCTGTTTTCTACGCGTTAGCTGCCTGGGCGCTCTATGCCCTGCTCAAGCTATTCTTATAGGATCCTTTAACTATATCTATCTTTCGTATCCATTGTAGGGCATATCTTGAACTCCCCAATCTTTCGGTCAAGCTCGTAACACTTTCGTTTCCAGTAGTTGTTAGTTATAGTTGTATGTATCGTATATATCGTTTGTATGTTTGTACCATAACCATATGCCCATAGTCATATGTTTGAAACGCTTTATCCGAATCTTGTATAGCTTAGTTCGTACGTCTCTAAATGTAAATTTGCAAAAGTTGATGGCGTAATGTGGATGTAGATGATCGATTACAAGTACAATAAAAACTGCTTCACATTTTGTTTGGGAAATTCATAATCTTTTTATTGGGTTAACAGGGCAGCAAAGTTGTGACCTGTATTTGATAATTAGGAGTGAGCTTTCAAAATGTTCTTATCATTACAAAAGTAGGTCAAGTTATGAAGCATGCTGAAACCCAAACAAACATAGAGAAGCGATATATTAAACCAATATAAAAGTGGGACTACACTGTTTAATTTAAGCTGAATTCCATTTCATTACTGCGAGCATTGAGTCGAAAGCTGCCCTTAAATGATTTCATAAATTGCTCACCAGTGCGTATGCTTAATAAATGTGGCTGACTTTTAAATACACGTACTTTTCGGTTGCCAGGGCAAATTTCACTCAACGGCAACCTTCAACTTCGTTACCCGCCTGGTTGATATATACTTATGACTCCGGCCGCTGCGATTTCAACAGGATCAAGTGTCGGAGAGTTTACCAATTGACTGAACAAATGGGCAGAGGCGCAGGACGAAGGAGGTTCGGGAATGAGCACAAATTGAAAACAATAAGATTTGTTTGATTTACACACCAGCTTAAAATCGGAATATTTTATTGCATATTTCCAGGCGTGTTTGTGTGAGCAGTGGAAAAGAGTCGTAAAAATAATGCCCAGAGGTAGCTTATCAAATTGCGAACAGCAGCAGTCCGATGCAAAAATCCTGTAAGGCGCTTTATCGCTTTACGCTCGCACACAAGCACATTTTTTCATTCTACTCTCATCCTTTTTTTTTTTTTTTTATTATTTTGCTCTGTGTGTAGGTGTGTGTGCATAAATAAATCCGCACATGTATCGTATCGCTTTGCGTTGCAGCACTCGCATTCGTATGATTTCAAAATTAAAATCACAGCATAACCCAATCAGCCTCCACAGTTTCCGTGAAGCCAAAGCCAAAGCCAAAGCCAGAGCCAAAGCCAGAGCCTGACGGCTGTTCCTCCCGCTCCAGGACCTTCAGCCTCTGCAGCTCGTCGTGGTCCTCATTTCAGGACCTGCTTCCCGTGCCCCATGCCACATCACTGATTTCCCTGCCCCCTCCCCAGGCTGCTCACAGCTCATTCCCAATACAGCCATAAAACTCTCGCATACTCATCAAACATACACGAATAAGTAAGGGACGGGCAAGGGCCAAAGGGGTGGGTATCCTGGCGGCATGCACTGAGAGAAATCCCTTCACTATGTCAAGAGGAGCATCCATAACTAACTTCATGTGCATCTGCACTTGAGTAATCTTCAAAAAGTATTTTAGATTTAAGCACTTACCTCCAGTACTGTTTTAAAAGAGTTTAAAAGAGTCCTGAAAATATACAACCTATAATCTAAGGTTTTGTTAAAGACTAAATTCAACTTCTGAACTTTTAAATTGAATTAAGCTGTAGTATGAAACCTAAAAACCCACTTATTCTGCCGGTGTGCCATTAAACAAGGAGCTGCTGGGCGCCGGGGCGCTTGGCGGTTGCCTTCGCACATTCTGTGAAAAATGTTTGTCAAACCGCAGCGAGCGTGGCGCGCAATGATTGAAGTCGCTGCCGTGCGGATTCCACTGCTGCTGTTGCAGATATAGCTGCTGTTGTTGCTGCTGTTGCAGATGTAGCTGCTGCTGCTGCTGGCAAATCTTCCATGTAGATTTTTCAACAGAAATTGCCACAGCGTTGCGGCGCACTGTACCAATTAAAGTGAGCGTGTGACTGTGACTTGGAGCCTTTCGCAGACGAGACCATAACTCCCCGATATCCAGCTGCTGCAGCATTAATATATGGCTAACCATACACATACATAGCTGCTTAAATATATGTATGTATGTATATGTGAGCTGTATAGGGACTTACTGGCTGGCCAGAAATTGCAAGCGTCGCAACATGAACGGGCGAGCTGAACATTGAAAGACCAAACAATCTCAATCTCTCAAATTAGATTTTCAGAAAAATGCACCTCTGGGAAATGCACAATGAAAAAGCAACTGGCCTCAAACTCACACACACACACAGGCGGCAGTACTTACACGCACTACCACGCACACATTCGAATTTCGGCTAACTAAACGAAGTTAAACGAAGTAAAACGAAGGGACGAAAGCTTTCAGAGAAAGTTTGGGGCGCTCTCTCGTCCTCGCCTTCGCTCTCTCGAAAGAGCGCACTCGAGCACGAGTCCTCTCGCGTAGCTGGACCATAATAACGGTACATGAAGTGCATGCTTATTCAAGGGTTGTTCATTCGTGAAATTAATATTGCGGCAACCGTCGCAGCACGCGCGCCACAATGTTTATGTTGCTCCTGGCGCTGTTGTTGCTGCTATAGATGTTGCCGCTGTGCATCCGATGTTGATGCTGCGATGTGGCAGGGCATATTGTTACGATTTTTACGACCGCTCGGCACTTTGTTTTGCTTTCGATGCCTCGCATTAGTTTACACAGGAAAAACGTAGTTAGATGATGATCGCTATTTTAAAGTTATATATTATTTCATTATTATTTTCAGGGAGCAAGTTCCTAATTGTTGCATTCTCTTAAGTGCCCTTATGGGTGATATTCATATCTCTGGAGGTCATGAATTACTATGCTGAAAGGAAACTTCTATTATTTACCAAAAGCATTACTGCGGATCACATTCGACAATCTCCTTAAAGGCTAATCACCTCGAATTGAATTTTCGCTTGGTGTAGTGTTTCACTGTCACTCGTTCCGCTCTCTCTTTCTTCGGCTCTCTGCGATGCTGCCGCTCTCTTTCTGATATCCTTTGCGTTGGTGTGCGTGTGCCGGCATGCGTTTATTTGTCTGCCTCATTGCCATTGCCCCCAGACCATTATCAGATTTTGTAATAGCTTCACGTTTATTACTTTCTTACTTTTTTCCGAACCTTTTTAATTTCGTTTCTGGTATTTTTTGCTGCCATTTTGGCAGACTCTCAGCAGCCCCGCCCCCCTTTTAGACCATTCTTTGGACTTGGGCTTGGGCTTGTGATTTGCTGTTCTTGCTTGTTGTCGCGTCAATTAAAAGCAAAGTTGGCCCACAGTCTGCGAATCGCGGCGTGGGCTTGAGGCATTTTTAGTTTTCAGCACAGCATACGGTTATTTAGCCACATCCCTCTCATTCACTTCACATGCTGTTTGCCGCCACTGTGTTTGTTTGCCTTCTGTTTGCAGTTCGCTTGGGCTATAATTATTTAACGTTGCCTTGTCACTGTCTGCTCCTCTTTCCGCTCCTGTTCCCTCCCCACTGAATCCTTTGGCCACCTCCTCGCGACTCCTGTTTCTGCTTCCTTCTTTAGTTTAGAGCTCGCGCGCGCTCTTGTAATAATATTTTAAATTAATTACAACAAACATGCATTTGCTTCTCTGCGCTGGTGTTTGTGCCCCTGTTTATCTGTGTGTGTGTGTGTGTCAGTGGGGGTGGGTGTGGGTGTGTGCAACCCCTCGACGCGACTGCTTGTGTGTGTGCGTGTGGGGCGTGCTTTTGTGCTGCTGCCTGTTTTGTATGAAAAGTGAATTAAGGCGAATTTAGCGCGCGTCGGCCACGTCCAAAGTGCATTTGTATTAGAGATGGGCGCGTGACCTCGTTCGTGCCCCAAAACGTGATTGGATCGAAGCGAATTGAATCGAATTGCAACGGAACGAGGCGAATCCGGAGCCAGTAGTCTGGATTCCGGAGTAATTTTGAACAACTGCCATGATGGCCCGCAATCAGGCTTAAGCTGTTCGAAAACGTTTTGCGAAATGACAAATGTGTCCAGAAGTTGTACAGATTGTACATATCATTTACTACTAAATGGATCGAGCAATTGGCGTATTCCTTTGTTTGTAAAAAGGCTAACAGACTAAATCGTACTATTTACAGGATAAATAAACTATCAGGCAACAGTATTGAAATATTACGTATACGCCCTGTTAAACACTGCACACATGGACTTGGAACATTTAACAAATCAAATAGTATATATATTTTTAAACAAAATTGTGTTCGGTAATATCTAATCATAGAATTAAATGAAATATGACTAGCAGTCTAGTTTGGTTAGTCTGACAGCGTCTACGTTTAAATTAATTGCCTAATTTCCAACGAAAATCGTGGACCATCTCTAGGGGCAGAGTGCATTTGTAAGTCCTGCTTCGTCATCGTCGCTAACTTTATCCTTCGCTGGCTGCACTAACACACTCAAGCGCACACACATAGACATGCCTACATACATAGCGACGACACTTTCGCTGGGACAGTGTGTTAGTGTGTTTATGGTGGGTCCTTCAATTCAATGAAACGACCACGCCTACTTTGGACCAGCGCCCCTTTCGAATGAGTCACAACTACACACACACACACACACACACACATGTACAGATCCTTAGATAGAAAGAGATCCCCGAGCATTTGGCATTGTCTATTAGTATCTCGTTTGCGCTTCTGTTTTCTGTTCTAGTGCTTCTTTTGAAGTTTTCGCTTGCATTCGCATTTTAATTTGAAGTGCATCATTTCTCTTCTACCGTCTGAGTCTGCGGCCACAAGCACACACACACACACCTCCAGAAAACACACACATCCACCAAGGAAGCCACCACAGACAAACAAACACAGAGACAAACAAAAAAGTGCTTATGCTCATTCATTCATTTCATTTCCCATTACAACCCAGGAGGAGCTCTCCGCATCCACATCAGGATTCACCTGGCTCTCCTGCTCGTTATATGCACAGCAGGGGGCATGTAAGTAGCGCCTGCAATTCCACAAGTTGCATCTTTCAAAATGTATCTTTGCATATATTTGCGTATATATAAGGTTATGGCTTTCTGCTTAATATCAAAACTGCAAACTCTTTATCAGCAGAATAAACAAATTGATGACCTTTGCAATACACTTTAATGGAAACATTCCCCTATTCGCTGAAATTTGTACCTTCATAACTTTAGCGATTAAATAAAGCTAGTTCCACTTGTTGGCAGAGCGTGCTCCACTTGTTAAGTGCTATTATTTCGTCAATGGCTGTATGTGTGTGTTAGCCAGTGAGCGTACATATTAGTGTGCGTGTGTGTGTCTGTGGGCCAGAAGGGAGAACGCTGAACGGTGAGCGCAGCAACCAAACAAAAATGGTTAAAAAGCAAGCCAAGCTGGGCCAACAACAACTTCCCAACCGCCACTTGCCACTACTTTATGCCACTTCAACGCAACTCAATTGCTTTCTTTGCCTTTATGAAACTCTATGCGTGTGCCCCCCCCCCCCCCCCCTCCCCAACGCCGGTAACCACCATTTCACCAATATAGCGCCCGTTTTCTCCCTGTGTACGGTTTTATTAAAACACCCCTCAAACTCTTCGCCTTTGCCATCACTTGTCTGACTCTATGCCTTCTTATTTTTTCTTCAGCATTTTTGTTCTTGCAAATAATGAAAAGTGCCGCACATAAAATTTGCACAAATTATTCCGCAGCTTCCACAGTTTCTCCTCTCGGTGGAAAACCCGTCGCCTTTCTTGTTTCTCGCATTTTGTATTTTTGCCAACGCTTTACTTCTTTATTTACGCCAAATGCATTGAAAAAATAAATAAAATTATAAATGAAAGCAGGACGCGTCTTGTTTGGTTTTTCCCCACTTTTTCTACTATTTTGTTATTTTATTACTGTGTATTCCCCTTTGGTTTCGCTTTCGTCCTGCTCAGCCAGCCAGCCAACAATAAGAACCGAAAAATACAAAAATACAAAAATACAAAAACTGATGCACAACCAACTAGTAAAAGATGGGGCTAGGATTGTGGGCCAGTGCGGTAGGGGATGGGGGCAAACATGGGGAATAAAAGTAAAAATTTCCAGAGACGAGTTTCGAAACTGCTAGATACCCGGTATTCGCGATATAACCACCAGTTTTTCAACTGCATCCTTTGGCAAATAAAGTATAAGTTGGAAAATAAACTTTAAACATACTTATATATATATTTATATATATACATCTATATACATCTATACATTTAATAACAAGCAGAATATGTTCCTGGTATAAAAATTAAATATTTGTCCGTTCAACGCACTTTCGTGGTTTCAGGACTTTGTTTTTCTTCAATCAGATAAACAAATATGCACTCGCACAAACCTGGTTAAAAAAAAACCATATGATCATGATGATTTTTTGGTTAACTGGTTTTTAATCGCAAGCGTACAAGTTTCGCGAACAAAATTAAAATATGCATTGATTGGTCAATAAAAATGGAAGTTATATTTTCCTCTAATTGATTAAACCAAATATACATATTTGCTTGCTTTAATTCCGGCTTTTACCAAAAATTGTCAATAAAATTGTGTTAACTCTGAATCGATGCTACAACATCCAATTGATTGAATGAGGTGCAAAAGCGGATCTACCCGAAGTCCGGCTGGATATCAAAGCGAATATGCCCCGCTCCCCTGCGATTTCCGGGTAGCATTTGTGCGTGTGTCGCGGGCCCCATCTCAGAGTGTTGCAAATAGTGGAATAGTCCAACGTACGTCGTAAATATTTCAACTGCAACAGCAGCAACAACAGCGAGGCAGCTCCAGCAACCATAACGAGCACAAATAGCAAACAAGGAGCAGGCGACAAGGCGAGAAGGAGCCAAGGAGAAGGGAGAAAGTAGAAAGTAGATGGGTGGAACGGTTGATGGAGAAGGGAGCGATGGAGCGAGGGAGCGAGGGAGCGAGGGAGCGAGGGAGGCGGCGAATCGATAGATTGCACCTGGTACATGCCACGCTACGCAAAAAGTGTCCCCAGTTGTCCCCAGATCCTTCGGAATGAGCAGAACCTTTAACAACCTACGACACCAACAAAACCAGCAAACAACAATAATAACACGCAGCAGCAACAAAGACAATAAACGAGCAAAAAGGCGCCCTCTATCGGTGGATACACTAAACAAAACGCAGATGAGATATCTATGAGATATAAGATTCAATATCTCTCAAATTTATATTATCCTATGCACTTCTTAAAGCTTATTTTGGGGATTCAAAAGATTCTTGTTTACTTTTTGGCATGCAATTCTAAGGTTTTCAACGATTTTCTTCCAGTGCAGCTGCAACTTTTGCCATCGCCTTCAGTTTCTTCTCCTCTGTCGCCTTTTGGTCTATGCTCAGCTTTGAGCTCAGCAGTTTTTGGGTTCCAATTCGCCACCCCTAGTCCCAGCCCCACCCCCTCTGTCACACCCCTAAGCCCTACCCCGTTTCCCCCCGTTCCCCTCTACCCTTAGTCCGCAATCCATGCGAAAATTTGAAGCGATTTATTTACTTTTTGCCATTGCCATTTGCCGTTTCCTCGTGTCGTTGTATTTGCCGCTTTGCTCGCACTCCCGTTCGTCCTTCTCCCCATTTATTCACCCCTTTCTCCAGCTTTCTTTCCTTGGATTCAGCTTCTTCGTCGCTTTCTGGATGCGGTGCAGCTACAAATTGAGGCATATTGGAATGGAAGGGCACTAAAGTATTTGCCTTATTGATTTGACAGCATCGGATTCAATGTAGCGATAAGTTCATAATGGAAACGGATCTTTGAACCAGGGATTTGGCCGGTGCTCGGGAATTCGAAGATCGGGCTATAAGTTTCACTATCACAGGACACTGAAACTGGGTGAGGATAATCTACGCCCAAGTTGATCAAAAATATTCAACAAATTTCTTAATTAGCTTATGCAATTTCTAAGCGAGCGCAACGTGCAACGTGCGGAACATGACTGCATGGACAGGTGAACCAATTAAATTTGTCAAATTTCTGAATAATTCATAAAGGTTTTCATTCGGCTTTATTTATGCAGGGACACCAATTAAACATTTTGACTGCACTTGGCCAAATGGACACGCATGTTTTTCCAAGGCTACCACGCCTTGTTCTGATCTGACATCCTAGTTCAAAATTATATTATAATATATATACTCAAAAATATGACAAAAATAAAAGTTAAGTATATAATAAAGGAACATTCTCATTAACTATTGTAGAATTAAACTTGAATGCCTGGCTCACGGAAAAGTAATAGAATTTTTGTATTGATCTTGCATATCCTTCTGCTTCCTTTACAGGATATCCGCTGGGTCGACTAGCAACGTAACGTAAATAGTAGCTGCGCTGGTTGTTTTCTACTTTATTGCACCGATGGTAATGGTCTTGTTTTTCATTTTTAACATTTTTTTCCTACCCGTTTTTTGTTTGTTTGGATTACATCGTTGCCGTCGCCGTTGCCGTCACACCGTCAATTCGTTCGCTTTTCCTTTTTGGTTTTTCATTTTCATTTTCCATTTTCCATTTTATTTGGGCGCATTTGCAGCGTTATGACAAACAAGTGTCCATTTATTTGCCAAATTTAATGTTTCACCATTTTGCCAGGACTTCGCCATCCCGTTCCCTTCAGCTCCGTGTAGTCTAGCCCCTCGTTGGTGACAAATTATCCTGCTTCGATTTCTCGGAGACTCCATCCATCCATCCGGCTGTAGTGCCCGCCCCCAAACTCCCGATTTCAATGCCACCCAGCCGAACCGGACAACTGTGACTCGAATTTAATAAAAACGGGCTAATGGGAAACATTTTCTGTAGCTGTCACGCCCCCGGCAACGACGCCCCCTTACACTCAAACAAAAGGGAGATTAAAATCAGTCCCCCCCCTGCAATGATGAATTTGGGTCGATATATCATTTTTATTAAGATCTGATATGTGTAACTTGCCATGGTAATGAAGATATACTATATATGCTGTGTTTCTTTAATTTCGTGAACCATTTGAAATCTTTGTTTTTTTTTTTTTAACTGTGCACCTCAAAAATGCCAACTGTCGCCTATTCGAAATCTCAGCTCAGTTTAACTTGCGGACCCAGCTGAGCTCAGCGCTAAATATTTTTCAAATATTTAACAGCTTTCCGCGCCGAGCTTGCCGTTGGCTAATGCATAATTTATATGTACGAAAAAATTTGTCATTAGGGAAAGCGGCGCTTTTCCGTTTTCCCCTACTAATTGGCCAGGTGGTTCGCTGGGCTGCCTGGGATAAGGATATTTTCGTTAATTAGCTGTGATGTCATGTTTGAGTTTTGAATCTCCGCCGACGCTCCGCCTTTGCCACGCGATTCCATCTGCACTTTGTTTGGGACAAAGGTATGACATAGCCATACAGCTTAAACACATTTCACTTGTTTGTAAAGCCATCCCATCTAACCATCCCGTGCCCCAGAATGCCGCACTTTCCACCGCACATGCCCCTGGCCAGCGGACATGTCAGGCTAGGAGGCTAAAATTAATGAATAGATTATGATTAATGAGCGGCGACATCATTAAAATATATTTATATATTCAAATTGCGGTTTTGCTGACCGACCCTCGACTCGACGTCTCGACAGGACCTGAATGGTCGAGGATGAGAGGTTGGGTGGGGAATGAATCGAATGAATGCGAATGTCCTCGAACAACATACAGACGCACAAAGCCGCATAAAATGTTAAATCATTAGTTTAAATTGCCGCAAAAAGTTTGCGACGGACGACGGAGCGAACATTTTTGCTTGGCTATTTACAAAATACAAAATATGAAAACGTGAATGAGCCACAAAAAAAAAAAAATGAAATGAAAATGAATGAAAAAAATAGAGCCGGAAAAATGAAAAACGAAAGCAAAGCAAGTGGAATCAGCGGCAAAAGACCAAGAAGATAAAAGCGCACGCATCCTTGAACTTTTATTTATTTATATCTGGATCTCTGGATCTGTGGGAACTCTGCGTCGCACTCCGGGCTCGTCCTGTTCTGTCCTATTCCTAGTCCTGTTTCCTGCCTTCGCTCCTTATTGCTTTGTTTGTTTGTTTGCTTGTTTGCCACAATTCCGACCGCAAAAGCTGTTAGCGCGGGGAAAACTGCGAGGGGAGCAACCGGGGAGCGGGGGAAAGTTGAGCTGGGTCCGCTGGCATTTTTGCATATTGCCCATACGCAGCGTTGCCGCTGGTCGAAAAGTTTGCACAGCGCCGTTTGCTTTATTAAAAACTACCAAAAAATGAAAATAAAAGCGAGAAGGAGCAAACTTTCGCCCCGGAATTATTTCAATTCTAATTTATTTTGTGTTTGCAGTAAAAGGGTAGAGATGCGAGTAGCTCCAGCTCGTATTTTTCGTACAATATTTTTGTTTGTCCGATCGTTGTCGCAGTTGGATTGCTGAATGATAATGACGATGGCCCGGTCCAAGGACCAAAATCAGGACAGCACGAGCAGCTCCGGTTTCCAAAAGCGTTCTCCAAATGGAAAATGAGTTTTATGCGAGTGTAGTTAGACAATGACATGCACATAATTCAAGTTGCAACAGCAAAGGCTACAAATGCACTCACTTCGGAATATCCTTCCCCACCATCCCCATCCCCATGCCCATGCCCATCTCCTTTTCCAGGGAATGACAGAAATTAACTATCAGTTGGAGCTGCAGCTGAAGTGGAGTGTTGGGAGTTGGGAGTTAAGAGCTGACTGTCACTCAACCGGAGAGCAACACACACACACACACACTCATATGTACAGAGCAGTCCAACAAGCTGCAAAGCTATCTTTGATTATGTGTCGCTTTTGGGGGACTTATCTATAAAGTGCCGGCAAGTGGCAAAAGTTATTTACACACGTTTGACCACCTCGACTCCCCCAATAACTGTCCAATCGGAGGCCAATTAAGCTGGCTTTGCACTTGAGACAGTGCCCGGATAAAGATAACCTGGAATTTTAAGTTGATAATCGCTCTATAAATAAGCAAAAGCATTTTTCATTTTCCTAGGAAGTAAACAAAGTATTTTATTCATGAAATGATTACCAACTGTTCTAAATAAGAGTAGCTAAATTTGGCGAATGTCTTACTCAAGTATCATCATTAAAAGTTAACTTTTTTTTCCAAATGAAAGCAATCAGTGGCTGTAATTTAAAGACGCTTTTCATAAATAATTGATTCGATGGTCCACGGAATGAGTTGAGCGCCAAGTGCCACAAACAATGCAGCAAATATAACCACATTTCAATCCCCTCAGCCCCCGCAATCCGTTGCCTGCCACAAATTTCCGCCGTCATAACATTTACAGTTGTTGCATTTTATAATCAAACTTGTTACTCGAGCTACTTTTGATTTAACGTCTGCCGGATGCCCAGCAACATGGCATCCCAACCCGCCGCTCGTCAAAGTTTAACCCGACAGACTGAAGCCGCAGCGAAATGAATAAGCTGTGCCCAGCCCCCCATTCCACATCCCCTTCCAACCGCCCCCCCCCAAAAGCAAAACCCCCCTTAGACGTTAAACCGACTTCAGAATTAATCAAATCCCAGTCAGATGTTTCGCGCTGCCAAAAAACTTAAGCACAACAACACCGACAGCAATTTGTTGTTATTCTTGGCATTCGCGCTCAAGTTTCACTGCTAACCCCAAGACCCCCTTTTGCCCAACCCCAACTCCAGCTACAACAACCCCCAACCCCCGACCCGGGCGTCCCTTTCTTTCCTGCTCATTCCATTGGCATAACGCACATTTACAAAATTATATTTGTAAACTTCACTTACCGGCTGCGAGTGGCCCTTCACAGATTCCCGACGCCCGACTCCCGACTCCCGACCCCCTTGGAAGCGGCGAGATCCCCGCCCCTGGACGTCTTTAATGTACAATGAAATTGGCGAAACTTGGCGAGCACATCACAAATATTAGCGCATAAAGATGATGATTGCGAGACGATAATGAGGATGTGTGCGGGGCTTACTTGGGGTTGCATTAGTGTAGGGTGAGTTTGGGGATTTCAACGGCAACAAGGGTGCCAAGGATTGCGAGGATTTCAGCTTTCGGCTTGACTGCTTCATTGGCGGCATGTTAATGACGTTGTACCGATGATTTGATAGCCGCAATCGAAGGAGCCAAGGCCAATAAGCTGCTCCTTCCGTCCAAAAATCGTTCCTGGCTGGCCCACTAATGAACACTCAATTACAATGATGTACTGCCCACAAGCCGACGAGCCGAGCCGACCGATAGATTCATTAACATTTGACCATGAAATGAAGTGGAGTGATGCTGGGCGGGCTGGTTGGTTACTGAGTGTATGTGTATGTGTACCTCATCCTGGCCTCGTTTAATGAATCTCTATCGCGTTTTCGATGTTGCGGCTGCTTTTGATGCGCTCAATACCCAATTCCCTCGAAAAACGCCGAAACGCCCTTCGAAACTTTCACCCACGTTGACAGCGTGTGCCAAAACATTTTTCATCATCGCTCCAGACTCGGCCGTAATTAGACTTAATTCGCTGACATTCGACAGAAAGAGCCAGCAGTCAACAGTTTCAGTGTTTCAGTGTTTCAGTGCTCAGTGTCTTTGATTTTGTTCTCGTTTTTGAGGGAGGATTTCAATTAAGGACGAGCTTAATAGGAATAGTATTCGTTATTAGCTTATGGCTCGTTATGAGAGCCAAATGATTTTATGGCCATGCGATTCAATCTGTGCGAATATTAGAGCGCACACTCTATTCGCCACATATGGATGGATTATCTCTTGTGGTGCTTGTGCGTGGAAAAATCATTTAAATAAGTTTTACGCCCAGCCCGAAAAGTTTGTGGGTCAAACTACGGCAAGAGTGGGATGGCAATTAATTAACCCCATGTTAACAGGGGCTTGAAAATTTACATGTGTGCTGATGGATTAGGCAAGGGTAATTGGGCATTAGGCCAGAAGTAGCAAGGCGTGAATGTGATTATTCTCATGGAGATGTAACCTATTTGGATTGGATAAGCATCGTAGAACTTAAACGGGGTTAATCGCCATCTAATTAATTTGCTCAACTCTTGATTTATGTGCGTAACATTTGCGTTGGGTTAACAAAACGAGAGTTTCTAAATGGTGGCAATACATTCCATTTTCCCCCAGCAGCTAGCGGAAAACCTTTAATCTGATCCGCCCATGTTAAAAGCCAAATCTTTTAATATAAAAACTTGGGCACTCCAACTGGCAGTCAGGAATTCATCTTGCCAATTTCCAGGTACGCCATCAAGTTTTCATTACCTCGTCAGGGGTTATAACCCTCATATGCGTAATGGCGCCGCCACCATTTCACTGCGGACCGATTTGCCCCTTTATGATTTTCCTTCGCTGAATGACTGCAAACAAATTGTTTTTGTAATTTGACATTTAATTCGCGTAATTAGTGTTCCGACATTTTTCTGCCCGTTTCCCTCGATTTTTTTTTTTTTTGGTTGTCTTTGTTTTTGCCGACCGTTCTCAACGCTTTTTTCCTGTGTTTTTGGCTGTTGTGTTGTGAGATGGCTGGCTGGCGTTGTTGTTGGCCTTAATTAAATTCATTGCCATATTTATGAAACTTTTTTCATTAAATTCTGCGTTTTCTTGAGAGCGAACCGGTGGATTTTCCAGCCCTCGCGAAATATTTGACCCCGCTGGTCACCCTTTTGCCATTCTGGCCATTCTGGCCATTAACTCTCGGACCCAAGGCGGCTGTCCATTGAGAACGGCTCTAAATATTTTTTGCGGGTTTTTACGCATTTCACTGGCCCCTTTGCCTCTTGGCCCCCCGCATCGCACCACACCCAGTGGACATTTCTTTTTTTGGACGGGAAAATGTTATAAAAATAAAAAATAAAATTTCTGACACCTAAATTGCTGTGACATATTTGATTTATGAGGCCACCTATTTGGCCCCAAAAGTGCGCGGCGCCCGAACAACATAAAAGCATGGACGATGGACGATGGATAACCAAGGAAAAGGGAGCTGTGAAAAATCCTGGTCGAGAAGGGACCGAAAACGAAAAGGCCAGGAAATTCGGTTGTGTGGGTTGATGGGAGGAGGGGAGGGGATCGGAAGCAGGAAGGGAGCACATAAAAAACACGAAAGGAAGTGGCACTAAAACAATTACAAAATAAAAACGATTACACGCCACTTCCGGCGACATAAAAATGGTGCAGGCCAAACGTAGACGAAGATGCTCGGTCAAAAAGGGTTTTCGGCTCACACATACCTATACGAAACACACACAGAGTCACTTACACACACACACACACATTCGTTTAATAAAAGGGGCCACTAAAAGACGTCGGCAATACAGGACCATAATCTTGGGTTAAAGACCATTAAGAATTTTTATTTTCAATTAAACCCGATTTGCCTTAATGCCCCACAAGGCTGAAAACGATGCTGCCGATGTCGCCAGCAACAGCAACAACAACAAGTGGAGAACACAACGTGGGCAGGACAATTCCCCCACTCGCCCCCGCCTAGACCCACCCCCCACCCCCCTCTTCAGATGAAATTTATATGCGCCGCATAGTCTAAAAGGGTCGCCTGACTTTACGCGTTGTCCGAAGTGAGAGCCCACAAATCCCCCAAGCTCCCACACCCACTCCCTTATCCAATCCCCATCGCCATCTCGCCCAGCAATTCCCCCCCAAGGAGCACGGCAGAGCAAAGCAATGGCCAGCAATGGCAACAAGGCAGGACACAACAAGGAGCCCAAGGAGTGGGCACAAAAGGGCGACTAAATTCAAATGCGATTTTGATGCCATTGCTGCTTTTCAATACGCCGCCTTCGGGATGGATGCCACTGATGGAAGGGATGGATTCGATAGAAGCCGCCGCCCGGATTCGAACTGGATATGGTCGAGTCAAATGACGGGGGCACCAAGCTCCATAAATGCGTCAAAGGAGTGCGCGGGGCGAAGGGTAGGAGATGACGGAGCAGCTGGATTTTAGCCAGATTTGATTAGTTTTTGCAAATTTCAAATCAAGTCTAAAAACTTGGAGTGGTTTTGAAAAGTATTTTTATGAAGCATGTAAGAGCAGCTATTTACATCTTATCTGCTTTTATAAACATAATAAATTTAGGAGGTATTGGTTTTTCCATGAAAAGCTGAGACATATTTGTAAATATGAATATGCAGCATAAGTAAGCATTTTGCTGCAATGATAAATGAAGTTGATTACTTACAAAGGACATGGCCAACTGCAGCAGTTGATATTGTCGTCTGCTGTGTGAACTGGAACTGCATCTGCAACTGCATCTGCATCTGCAAGTGCATCTGGTGCAGATGGTGGACGGTGATTATCTCGAATCTGGCTCTCCGGTAATCGATGGCCGCCATCACTGACGGCCTTCTGGTGGGCTCCAAAGAAATCTCTGGCTGAGCCGAAAACCAGAGGACGAAGGGAAGAAAGGAGCAGGGTGTGGGGGGCAGGGGCAGGGGGCAAGGAGCAGCCGAGAAACACAAACTGAAAAACTGCAAAAGAAAAACACAAACAACTCGCAGCGCAACAAAAGTTTGCCGATATAAAAAGTGTGGACTGCTCGAGTGGCCGCCACCCGCCAACGGCCGCCCATAGATGGTGGAATAAAATAGAATATACTTCTGGCTTAGCCGCTGGAGGATGACGAGGGGGCGTGGCAGGGGAGAAAGGAGCAAGGAGGTAGCAGGACTGGCACGGTTGTCCTGCCTTGGGCTCCGTTTCTCTGCTCAACTCAACTCAACTCGGTTCGGTTTGGTTTGGTTCAGTTCGGTTCTAGTTTGGTGGTGGGGCAGAGTATATTTAAGTGCTTAAAGTAAAATGATGTCGTACGAACTGGAAACTAAAAACAAGTTAGTATGGTAACTTTTGGCCTAAGGCTAGACACACAAATATATATATATATATATATATATATATATATATATCTGTGCAGCTGTCTTTGTGTGTGTCGGAGTGTGTCTGCAATCCGCACAAAAAATCGTTGTAGCGTATCTATGCGCTCGCATCTTTGAGATAGTTTAGCGTGAAAATAAAGTAAAGTACGGTAAAATTGTTGGCAGTTGATTATTGAATCGCTTTAGGTCAAAGCTCAACGGCAGGCCCAACCCAACCCAGACCACACCAAAACCAATCCCGACCAACTCGGGCAGACAACAGCCAGGCAACAAGGGCCACAGGATTGGGATTCGAGCTGGATTGGAGGGGTTTGCTTCGGAGCGGAGAGCAAACAAGTCAGCAACAGCAGAAACGGCAGCAACATGGCAGGCAGAGCAGAGATTAAAGCGTTTATTGATGCGCAGATTGCGCGCATTTTAGCCAGGAGGAACAGCCAGGACACCAGCTCCTACTGCTCCTGCTGCTCCTTTATCCTTGTGTGAGTGGGCGTTGCTGCTGTGTGGGTGGCACTGGCTGTCGCTTGTTGTTGCCGCTGCTTACGCTCAAATTGAAATAATTAAATTGATAAAATGTGGCAAAGATTAAGCGCCGCACTTTATTTGGCTTAAAGGCAGCCGAAAAAAGGAAGCTCCCACTAAGCCAACTGTGGAGTGTTGATTAAATAAATAAACCGATAGCGCCGCCGGCTGTGCGTGCCCCCCATGCCACACCATACCACTCCATGCCGCTCCGAATCCTGCCCGCCCACCAAATTGGGTAGCTATCTGGGCGTCTGCATGTGTAACAGGTAATATTATTTGTCTTTGGCATTATTTTCAAATCGCTTTTGTTTGCCACCACCTGGCCTCTTGGCCCAAAGCGACTGGCAAACATTTGCCGGCCAAAGTTTGAATTGTGCGAAGTAAATATTATTTGGAATTCAGCATGCAATATGGAAAGCAATTTCAATTATTTGCCCGGTCAATTCAGTTAATCCTTTGGCTGAAGGACCCTTCGGCGGCTTCCGATTTCCGAGAACCCTCGACAAGTCCGCTTTTGAGCACATTTTAATCCATTTAATAAGTCTGAGCAGAGTGCGTGTGAGCCTCCTTGATTTAAATGCTCCTGATGTTGCTGCTGGCTGCTTGATGCTTGATGCTGCTGCGGGGTGTATTGCTGCTGTTGCGGCAGCTCATTTTGTTGATTTGAATAAGTAAGTGGCGAACCGTTTCATTTGTGCCCGGGTTGGGGTGCTAAATTTGATTTACCATTTGCATGCATTATGTGGCTTGATTAAGTTTTGTGGCCACCGCATGAACATCGAGCAGCATACACTGCACTTAACTAAATACTACTCGTTAATGAGGGCGGATTTCAGCGTGGAACTACAAAAACGATAGAATCTGAAAATCTATTTTCCCGGTATCACTATTACATCCAGTTTGCCAGTCATTCTCTGGTCGCATAGCTACATTGCGCATACGCCCCGTAATCAGCGGATTCCAAAGCCAGTCCCAGTTTAAGGTTACTTGTTAGGGTCCAACTCCCGTAAACAATAAACTGTAAAATGTACGCTGTAATTCGTAATGACCAGAATCCATCACAATAATCAAGTTGCAAAACAAAGCGAACAGAATCGAAAAAAAACGTTGCCTACATTTGGGCGCCCGCCACTAAAGAAATAGTTAATCAATGCCAGCGTGACAAGGAGGAGAGTTGGAGCTGTGTAGCGATGGTATAAGCTTAAATTTGTTACGCCGGCTTATCGAAATGCCAAAATCGTCATGTGTAAGGGGCACATAAGCCATTTGATGACTGTTCGCCAGGAGAGGGAGCGAATTAGGGCGCGGGTGGCCGGTATTTTGCCGCCTGGGATCGACTCGAAATCGACTGGGGCCGTCCTAATGGCCTTAGCCATTTCCGGCACCCTAAAACGTTGCCCGCAAATTAGTTTTGGGCCGCGTTGCTGCCGTGCGAACAATTGAAAAGCCGAAATCGAAAATCTTTTCACAGAGCCAGGAGTTCGCAGTTCGGAGCTCCTAACTCGGAACTCGCACATCCTTCAACGGCGCAGACTGTCGGATGAGAACCTGTGCCTGGACCTGGCTACATCCTGCTCACACTTTAGAATTCATTAAACGGCCGCCTCATTAATGGAAATGGCCGATAACATTTGTGCCACGCTTCGATAAGCGGCGCAACCCAAAATCCGACGGCCGTGTCCATTGTTCGACGATCTCGACCCAATATCTCGAAACGGGACGCCAAAAAAGGCTCCAGCTTCGGCTTCAGCTCCATAATTCAAAACATACAAGAACAAAAAACACGGCAGCTCGGCCAGGCAGCCGACAATAACTTCAAAGACCGCAAGTAAATTAATGTTAATTTTATGCTAAAGCCGCCAGCGTCGACGGACCAACACACTGAGCGCATTTCCCATTTCCCAGGCTGGAAAAGCTGGCAAAAATGGGGCCAGCACCGCAGCGGCCGCGCCAATCAACATCATCGTCATCATCATCGGAAAAAGTGGATGGCGGGCGGTAAAATTGGGGAAGGATGAGATGCCGGCGGAAGCTCGGATTCTCGATTGGCATTTTGACACGGACGGCGGACGAGCTGAGCCCTCGACGGCGGATTAAGAGCATCAGCATCTTGAAGCGGTAGCCGAAAAATTTAAAATTTATGCCGACTGCGGCACATAATTTAAAAATATCAATCAACTCGATAACGCCGTTTCTCAAGGATGCCAAGGAGGGCTGAAAAAGTACCGAGCCAGGCAGACGGCAACAAACGAACAAACAAACAAACAAACAAGCTCGGCAAAGAGCACAAAAGTCGTGAAAACTTGGTAAACAACGAGAAAAATGGCAGCGGCATAAGGCCCAAAAAACGTTTGCAGCAGCTTTTTAGCCATCGACTCGATGCTGCAGGACCTGTGGCAAGGATATGGCAGCTGCAAAAGTTGAGACATCCAGTGCCGGTTCAATTGCCACTATCCTTTACCGTGGCAAAGTCTCAGCTTTTCTCTTTGGCCTCTGCTTTTTTTTTCTTTTTTTTTAAGAGGGATTGGGAATGGAGGGGGCTGCTTGGCCCCCTGTTAATCTGGCCTGAGACGCCTCCCATGAAATCCTTCCCGCCGCAGTTTAACCCTTCTCGACTGGGCCATTGGATAATTTGGATACTTCGACCAACTTTGATTGACCTTTTCACTTCATTCGCACTGGTCCAGATAAAGTTTGATGCAAGTTTCAAGATCGTCGTGGGACATATAAAAGGCATTTTTGAACTTTTTAAGGGGAATTTAATAATGTTAAAAGCCTGGTATAATAATATTGGTTATTTATTAAAAGGAACTATATTCGTTTCATTGAGCAGATACACGAGTAAGATAAATAACTTTAAATAAAAGATTGCCTTTTAATTGGACCCAATGAATATTTGAAATTCTTATCTAGGGGGATTGTAAAACCATTTCGCACAAACCCATGCTTATCCATTAAAAAAGAGCTTTTCCAAAACGGCCAGCCAAGGGAAATCGCAGAGCGGATTGCCGTGAGCTCAGCCAAGGGTTAAGTGTATTAGAGTTGTCTCTGTTTGCCGTTCTGCTTCCTCTATATTCCCCTTGTTTTCCTCCATTTTCTCCTGTTTTTCCCTGTGTGTCCGGGCACTCATATAGCCATAATGCCAGAAATACTTATTCCCCGATATGCAACAAACAAGCAACAAACAAGCGGCAACAATGGCAGAAAAGCTAAGCCAAGGCCAGAACAAAAAGTGGTAAACAAGTGGAAAGCGGTGGAAAGTGCTGCCAGGTGCAGTTGCAGTTGCACTTTCAGTTGCAATTGCTGTTGCAGTTGCAGTTGGAGCTACAACCGCAGTCAAAGGGCTCAAAGGACAAAAAGGGGAAATAGGCACGAAAATAGCAGGAAAAAAAAAAACAGAAAAAAGCTGAAAAAGAGCCTAAGAAGTAGACTTGAAACAGTTCTCCCTTTGCGGTGTCATTTGCAATTATGTGGCCAGGCCATGCATGGCAGTTTGATGAGCTCCCAGCTGGAGAAGACTTTAACTGCAGCCAATGTGCATTAACTGGGAGATAAAAGACTTTCTATGTATCCAAGAATCCCCGCAAGCCTTTGGACCGGCTAATGGAAAAGTGCATTGGAGGATTGGACTTGCTACTGATTCATTAGACGATTACTCGATTACTGGCAACGGACTCCAATATTTATTAAAGCCAGCCCCGGAGTGTGACTGCAAAATTAACTCAATTTCCACTTCCTTTGTTCTGGAGTTTTTGTGAAACTGAGATGATTTTCACTTCGGCATTTTTCCATTTGGCCAAGACAAACACGACACGAAATAGTAGGGAAAAGCAGCCAGAAATATGAGAAATATGAAAATTGAGAATGCAAACACAATTTGAATGCTCGAAGCAAGAGCGAATCGAGCTGAAAATTGATGAATTTTCATCTACAATGCTGAGACTAGAAGGCAAAGGCAAAAGCAGCTCCCACTCTGCAGGCTGGTGAATTTAATTAGTTAAGGATGGGCATAAACAAAAATTCAATTCCCCGGATATCCCCAAGAAATCGGTGCTCGACAGCAAATTAATTATACGCCACTTGTATTTAATTAGTTTATTGAATGGCCAGCCAGCACTTTGCAATCAATTCGAATATTTTCATGTGGCTGCAGATGCAGCTGCGATAAATGTGGCAGTCAACACTTCAGACTTGAATTTGTCGGACTTGGGTCGGCACCCGTTTCCTTGCTTCGCTCTTCGGTCCTTCTAACAAGCTCCCGAATCTGATTCTGGTTGTGATTCTGATTTTGTTCCTGGTCTGCTCTGGTCCTGGTCCTGGCCATTCAAACGTGCAATCTGAAATCGAAAAATCAAAACCCAAAACAAATTCAATGTCCCGAACGTGTGTCTGTCCGTGTCCGTGTCCTTTGCTCCGTCTGTGTGGGCTTGGGATGGGGCCACTCAGCAGGAGCAGTGGCAGGATAACGAATGGAGCCAGGCACAATGGGTAGAAAAGTGCAGTTTGCGGTTGAAAACCGGATATTTTCTTTTCGCCCTCGCTGGCAGGTGAACGCAGCAGCAGCAACAGAAGCAGCAGCCTGACAAAAACAGCTCGAAGGACGAACGGCTGCAGACGAAGACATGGCTCTCAGGATCAGACGGAAGCCGTTTGAGGCGAGGAAATGGAGAATAGTTCTTTTGGCCCGGCCTAAGCATTAGCACAGCACCAGATCAGCCAGATACCCCAGTAACCAGTGTGCAGTAACCAGATACCCAGATGCCCAGATACACAGATACTCAGATACGAGCATAAACGTTATTAATTAACATTCTGCCTGGCTGTCCCTAACAGATCCCGCCTAGATTTGTCCTGCAAAAGTTAATTGAATATCAAGCTAAAAGCGGCTGAAGAAGATCAGGAAAATCAGTGAAAACCCAGCTGAATGCGATGAGATTATTAAACGTCCCATCCGCTTTTCCCTCTTTGCAGTAACGAAGAGCTAACGACATAAACATCAACCGGCAGCCAATTAATGACAGCGAGCTACAGCGTTTATCGTTTCACTTACAAGCCAATACAGCGGAAAAACCCCTACATTTTCCACCCATACCATCGCCCTGTTAGCCACCTGTGAGTGTGGCCCAAAGGGCAGACAATGAAAATCAACTAAGCAATTGGCAACTAAACGAGACACCAGGATCCAGCTCTCCAAGCCGCTGCAGCAACAAAATGGGCCAAGAAAGCGCAGCTGGCTACTGTTTCCAATTAGTTGGCCATGACTGTGGCAAAAGTGTTGGGAAAACGGAGAGGGTGAGAGGAGTGCCGAGGCACACATGCACTGGCTGCAAAATGAAAATGAGAAACTGAAGAAAACAGAGAAATGGAAACTGAATTATTGCTCAGGACGAAACAGAAGTGGGGGGAAAATAAGGGGCCACGGCGCTTGACTCTAACATAAATGTAATGCTTTTATTAGTTATCGATACCAACACATACATACCCCTGGGTGTAAGCTAGTACACTGAGCAAAATGTCCAAGTTTTTACAAAATACAATTTTTTTTATAGGAATAATGATGAACGCTATTATTAAAAGAATATTTTCAAATAAAATGAATGTAATATTTAAACTGAAATACCTTGCATATGAGATAATAAATGAAATGCCTTTTTTAGTAAAAAATTTTAAATAAAGGTTTTCATATAAATTTGTATACTTTTACATTGTTTTTTCAAAGTTCCTTCATGTGTAAGAGCAAGAAAGATATGAAAAGAGTATAAGCGTGTCCCGCGAGGGGTGGTGATCTAAGGGGGCGGGATTGCGACTCCGGGGAAGACAGCGCTGGTATCCGGCGCCAAAGATTTACCAAACATCCGCTGGAAAATACCCCACTACGATTGCGACTGTGACTCCGGCAGCTGTTGTTGTTAGCCAAGTTCGTTGTTGGCAAACGCGATTGCAGCAAATCAGAAAATACTCGCACAAGTGCGAATGTGAATATTGATGCCACGGCGTAGGTATGTTTGACTTATAATATATGTATAGACATACATATGTGTGTGTGTATGGAGCTGAATGTGTGTTTAGTTGGCATTGCAAAACACAAACACAAAACTTCCATTCTGGTCGTGCTCCGCGAGTCGACTTTAGCCAGCCACTTGGCGCTACTTCGCCCACTTCAGCGCCACTCCACCCACTCAGCGCGCCCATCCACACACACACACAGAGGCACACCCACACACACACACACACACACACCCAGACATGGCCACAGAGCGCTCCTTGCTCGCTTACTTGCTACTTCCGCTTCCGAATCCGTTTTGTGTGCTGTCGCCGCAGAAATTTAACGAAGTCACACGTCGCCAATGCCAGTTCCTCTCGCTCTCTCGCCAAAAAAGCTCTGCGAGCCAGCATCCGAAGCATCCGCGTCATCGTGCCGCTCGTCGGCATCCTTCGTGCGTCCAGCCGTTTCGGCTCCAGATGGCAGCATCCTTTTTCATGCTGGCTCAGTTGCGAATTCAGTTTCGGAGCGTTCGGTGGTGGAGAGCAGCTGCATTTGTGCATTTCGCATCGAACATTCATCGTGATCCCAAGCGCACGAAGTTGTTGTTTTGTTTTGGTTTTTGTCGCCAAATTTCGCGGGATTTTTTCGTGAACGTGTGTGTGCGCGTGCATTTATTTCGCACACTGTCGACGGGGCAATACCAGGATCTGTCGCCTGTCTTCGCCTCAGACTTCTCCTCCGGATCCTGCGGAGCGGAGCGTACGTATTTGTGGCTTCAACTCCGTGTGTCGTATGTGCCCGTGTATGCCTCTGTGTGTCTGTGTGTGTGGCGTACCGGCATACCGTCTTTGTTGTTGGCCACCATTGTAATTGCAGTCAGTGTGGCACTGGCAACGCGGCGTATACTTGACATCTTCGCCGCCAAATTGTGCGATTTCTTCGACTCGTTCAGCTCTCGCGCTGGCTCCTTGAATGCGGCTCCTTGTGACATTGGCGTGAAGACGTGAAGAGCCCTCAAAATCCGCTATTCCACTGTGTTCGCAATCCATTTGCCTGCTGCCCTGGACGGGCAAACAAATTTTTGCAATTCAATTTCTATTGTGCATTGCCGATGCGAAATGTGCGCATCGTTTGCTGTCAATGCCAAGTATTCCGCATAAAAATTGAAAATTGCATGCAAATTAAATAAATAGAGTTCCGGTGAGGAGCTGAGCTGAGCTGCGAGTACCAGCTGAGATAGACACTCAAGAACCCATCCTATTCTACATACTCATCGCACATACGTACATATGCGAGTATCCTTGCGAAAATGACAGTTGTGAGTTGTGGCTCAGATTTGGATTCGCATGCGGGGCGCAATCAAAGCAAACGTCATTAGCACTCGCGACATCGCCTTCGATTGACAGCGGGAGTTGGAGCAGCGGCAGGAGCAGAAGGAGGTGCCAGATCCTGCGGCAGGATTCAGCAGCCAGGAGCAGGCACGAACAACTTTACATTTGCATAACTTCGGTGCAGCTCCAGCGTTCAGATTCCGATTCACAGGTACGAGAAAAACTCCTTACCAAAGTCGATTTCCGTTTCAGCAACCCCTTCAGACCGCCCGCCCGCACCGCATCGCTTTGCAACTTTGCTATCATTTCTATTTTCCTGTTTCTGTTTTTCATACCCGATATCTGTATCCCCACCAACATTTTGCGCCCAGCGCCCAGAAAGGGTAAAATCGGAGAATATTCAGCTCGTGCCATGGAGTTGGGCTGTGGCAAATCCATTGTGGTGCACTCCCGAGGTGGCTTGGATTCGCGAGCTCAGGGCCGTGGATTTACCTTTTGGGTGGTCCTGGGAGGTTCTGGCTGGTCCTGATGGCGATTAAGGAACAAACTCAGTTCGCTTAGCAGCATTTAAGCCCTCTCAGTTTTTTAGGTCAGCTCAGTCGCTCTTGATTTAATGATCCAATAAGGAGCTTCTAGGATGTTCAAATTGAAACCTGTTGGAGTGAATCAAGTTTATCCGGGGCAGCAATTAGAATGATATCCTAATGTCATTTCGAATGGTCGGGAAATGCTTTTAACATTTTTTTAAGCAATTGCAAAATGTAATATTCATAAGGTACTTGGAGTACTAATTAAGTACCAATTAATTGAAAATTGCAAAATAAAAATGGCACCAATGTTTAAATCCAACTATATCTTATAACAATTTTAGTTAGGCAAAAGAAGTTTGCTTTAAAAATTAAAATTTAACGATATTTTAAGACCTGAAGACAAGAACTTTCGCACAGCTGAAAAACTCAGTTTAATGACACTGCCAAATAAAACTACTAGTCATTTCCAGAAAGTCTTGTTAGCATTTGATGTAAATTGCAAGGAATAGTTTTAATTCTTGACCCGATTTCGGAAAAAATCGTTGGTTGCTTTACTAGTTTGGTAACTCTGTAGTAGTAGTATTTTTTCAATAATTTTCTATAATTTATTTTACACACTATCACTAAAATGAGGGCACCTGCGCGTCCAGAGCTCGTGACAATAGCATCTCCGATTTGTTTTAGCTTTGCCAGCTCTGCTCTTTGGTTTAGTATCAACTTTACGGCTGTTTCAGCTCCGGATTTCTTGCCCACTCCACTTCGGCTCCATCATGGCCACGTTATCCAACTTTTAGTTATGGCTTTCGCTTTTCGCATAATGTCAGTTTTATTTGGTTTTGGTTTTCACTGACGGGGCGTGCGCGCACTGGGTGGCAGTGGGTCTGCCCAGGAGGAGCAGGGACGTAGAGAATGGAGGCCAAAGTCCCGTCTCAGATCCATGCCAATGCCCAGGATTCAGGATCCAGGACTCAGGACCTGAGGCCTCCGGCCCCTTGCCCGGCCATTCGGCACCCTTGCAAGATTTATTGTGCCTCATACACTCGTACACACGTACACATAACACCTTCTGCCGGGGACCTTCGTCCTCCGTCCTCCCTGGATCCCTTTTGGGTCCTTCTCAGCCGCGCCTTGGGTTTCACATTCAGCTCCATCTCGTTCTTCATACATCTGCAGTCCCATAATCTCTACTATTTGCATCGCAGACTTTGCTTTGGATTTTCCTATGGCAATGGATTTAGTTATGGTTTTTCTTACTCTCCGGCTTTCCGCTTCCAGCCCTGCCATCGCCCAACGCCCCTCTCTCTTCCTCCTGCTGTCCATCCGTCTCCTCTCCGGTTGCGCTTTTTTACTTCACACACACACACACACACACACTTATACAGATTTTCCCGGCAGTCGGACGTTTGTTTTTCCTCTGCCGTTCCGCACACACACTGAGCAAAAAAGGTTTGCCTAGTTATGGCTCAGAAAGAGAGAGGTAATAGTTGAGTTGTCTGGGGCAGGGGTAGCAAGAAGAAGGACGAAAGTCCTGCGGCAAACCGCAGCAAGCGTCCCAGTTGTTGGCCAAGGGCGTCCAGGAATGCGTCTAATGAATAACCATCGTAATCCATGCTGAAGCCGAGGCGATATGGAAATATGTAAGACAGATTAGCTGATTGTTAGTCCGCGATGGGAATGCTATGTAGGGGGGGGGGGTTTCTTTACTCGCTTCAGTTTTGATAAGTTATTTTAATTGATTAGTATTTCACCTCGGAAGTATTTACTTAAATTTCATTACGTGCAGCTGCCGTTTGCTAAAATCACTTGAGCTTAAATTTCATTGCGCTTGCACAATACGATTTGTGAATGTGAGCTTTAAAATGCCTTTGGGCTGCCATTTATCAACGATTTATTGTCGACTTAATAAATTAATTTGGTTCAAGGCTGGGAGGAAAATCTTTCACTTAACCTTGCCAGCATCCGAATTCCAATAATTTCCCAATCCCCAATCCTTTGTTATCGGATCCCCGCACTTTAAATTCCCAGTGACTCCCACTTTTCAGGCTAATGAAATTTGTGGAATTTATTCCTTACTTCTGACTTCATTATCATGTGAGTGCACACAAATGTATGTATAGTATAGTATGCGCCAGGGCAATCCATAAAATTTGATCCCTGATCCATTCATTCCCGACTCGCACGCATGCCACCGTGGCCTTTACGTTCTGCGAATCCTATCGCAACCCATCACTGAAATGGCCACCGCAATAGCTCCTTCAGTCCTCCTCCAGGCTTCTTCATTTTTGCCCGGTGTAGTCGTAACTCGTTCGCTCAGATTTGGGGCTCCTTGAGGAAGCCTCGCACATGCGAAAGCTCACACACACACACTCTCTCGCACGCGGGTTGGGGGAGGACTAACAGGATATCCCATAAAACGGAAATGGCATTATCCTCGCACATATTGTTGTGCGGATTTTAGTTTTTATTACACCAAGCAGAGCGCGGCTTCTGGCCGTGAGAAGCCTCACGGGCTCCTCCGCCGAAGCCCAAGGAGCTGGAGAAGCTGAAGATGGAGCTGGTGAAGGAGCAACTGCGGCAGCATAAATATCATTTGTGTCTGTTTGTGTGATACATCAAGTAGTGACCCATTAGCCCCCTCGCAACACCTGAAACCGCACCCACTTACCGCTCACCTGGCGGTTGCAATTTATGGCCGGACCCCTGAAAACTCCACACACTCCTGTGGAGAATCTTCTGCCAAGGGGGGTGGCTCTACGCTAATAGGGTTCCAAGCCATTGTTTTTGGATGCGACGAGCTGTGGATGGTGGGGTCACGAAAAGGAGGCGGAGAAGGAGCAAGGATCTGATCGCTTTCTACATTGCGGGCAAGATTTATAATACCGCTGGCCAAAAACAACAAAAGCGTCAAATGGCCACAGGAAATTCTGCCCCTACACTACAATAAAATAATCTTCTTAATGCAAGACTCTCGTGTATTTGCAGTTCACATAAGTAGGTTGCAGGAAGAATGTTGTACTCTGTTTTTGAATACCACTTTGAAAGATGCAACAACAAACTACTACTTCTTTACACTCTTTGTACATTTACATGCACTTCAGTTCAGTACAATAGTACTAAAGCGTACTCCAAACTATTTTATAATTTTGTTAGTTCAACATGCCTAATAATAATTGAAGTGTCGAATGCATAGTTAAGATGGATTGTGGACTCTTGTGGGCTTTTGCAAATGCTCAGATAAGTTTTTGTGGATTGCAAAACTACTTTTGACCACTGCGCATCGGTTTTGCTCGCAAGTTGAACGAGTTGCACTAATCTTCTTTTTTTTTGGTAATTTTTCCTAAGTGTTTTCCCCGACCCCAGGACTCCTCGGCCAGGTCCATCGCTCAAACAAAAACCGAAACCCCAAGCAAAGCAAGGCAAAGCAAAGCAACCTAAACAAACACTTGAGGTGTGTAAAGTTAGCCAAGGCTGCGTTTTTGCTTGGCTTCGTTTTTGGCCCACATTATGTGTGTGCGGTGCGGTTGGAGATTTTGGCTTTCGGGACTTTGGCATCGGACAAGAAAACTCCGTCCGTCCGTCCGCAGTCCGCCGTCCAATTGGCCGTCTTTGTATCTGGCTTACTTTGCTTTTGTGCTTAATCACAACACGCACATTTACATATTGGTTTTTGGCCAACTTGAGCAATCCTTTAAGATGCCCGTCCAACCCTTTTTTACCCATCGCTGGTTTATCTGCTCGCCTTTGTTGTTTCAATGTGGTTCAAGTTCAGCTCACCGCCGGGGGTCGGTGGGTGGCATTGACCGGAATGGGTGGCATGGGTGGCATGGGTGGCATGGGTTGGCTGCGATGGATGGGTCGGTGGGTCAGGCTTACGGTTAAGTAAACACTCAGCAAGGAGCATCCGCACACACTCGGCAGGCGGTCGCCTCCCTGGACAGCCATTGCTCAGCCGTTTGCGGCCAGGCATTGTTTTCACTTTCCACCGAACACCAGTGCGACACCCAGCCAGCCCACCCAGCTCCACCCACAATCCAGAGCACAGAGCCCACCTTCAACCACTCCACTCTGCCGCACCCAATCCCAGACTGTCTCTGAGCCTGTCTGTTTGTCTGTCCAAGTGTCTGGTTGACGGGCGGCTGTCCTGTGCCTTGACTGCTTCATAAAACATACAACAAAATCTGAAATTGATGATGGGCAGTGATTGTGGAAAGTTGGCAGTCAGTTAAATTGGGTTCCTGCCTTTCCTTTTCGGCCTAAAAGGAGTAGGAGGAGCATGGGGGGGGGGGATCGGGCAAGGAGCAGGGGAGCTGTTGCGTTAATTGCTTTGTGAATGGTGTCCGCCTTGGCCGGAAAGTTAACATTTAACTTTAGTCTATTCGGGACTTTAATCTATTTATAATTGAGGAATGCATAAAGCATGTTAAATACGAACTTACACAAATTCTACTTTGTTATGCGTCCTAATCGGGCTGGTCTTCTGCTCGGAGGACTCACTTTTGGGAGCGTTTTGCCAGCCAAGGGTCGCCAGCCATTGTTTTAAATGCCGGATCACAGTGGGGGTGCTTTTTTGGTGGGGGATGCTCTGGATGGTTGGCTTCGAGCCGTGGAAGATGGAGTCCTGGTGAGGTAAAGGCGACTCACATAATTTGCATAACTAATTTGTGGAAACTTTGGGCATAGGAAGTTGTTGAAAGTTCCTGAAGGAGCGGCTCCCGGAAAGGAACAGGACCAGAAGGAACCGATGCCAGGAGCTGCATCTCCACTGCTCAACTGCTCCACTGCTGTGGTTGCGATGCAGAAAAGTGCTTAATTCTTTTAAATGAAAGAGGAGGGACTGGGTTGGCTTCCATTCCAAGGAGCAGGGCATTCGAAAAGCTGTCCTAATTGAATACATGAGAGCATAAGTTAGCAGTGTGGTACTTTGATATCAACTTTGATTGCTTTATGGCACTTGAGCGTACAATTTGGCTTAGCTGGCAGTGGCTTGTTGTCCTGCTCCTGGCTCCTTTTTGGCCATTTGGGGCCATCGTGCCGAGCTCGGCTTTTTTGGCTGCCAGCTTGAATTTCAATTCGAGTTTGAATTCGAGCAGCTTGCTCGGCAATAAATGATGCTGATTAATGTGGGACTTTTGGCCCGGCAAGCATGCATAATTAAGCGCTGATTAGAGTCACATGGAGGCGAGTGAAATGCGCTTGGCCAAGAAACTTGAAGGGGTTTTCCAACTGAGCATTTAGCCTTTGGGCCACACTTAGTTAAGTGGAGGTGCCAAAACTTTGCTCGGTTAATTTAAAGCATTTCCCAAAACACAATAAAGGTCAACCGCCCCTCAGACAATTTGTGCATTGGATTTGCCCTTCGGCTTATACTTCTTTTTTTTTTTTTTGTTTTTGCTTTTAAGAAATCCCACATACTGTCAGTCAACTCCATTTATCAAATTCGCTCTTAATAATTTATTTGACTGGCTTCTTTTTTGTGGCTGGCGAAATTCTTTTTGCGGTCATAACTCATTTGCAAAAATGTGGCAGATGAAACATTCATGTTGACTGGGGAATTTAATTTTTCTTCAAATTCTGTGGCTGCCAAGACGGCTGGAATTCTTCGATCTCGGGCGCCTTTATTGCGAATCCAATTAGCATGGAAATCTAGGTCTCTGGGTCTCAGTCTAATGATGCCCTGCAAAATGAAATTTACCGCAGGCGGCCAACAACCACTGCCCATCGACCATCGCCCATCGCCCATTGAGAAAGGCAACCAGCAGCACAACGACGTGACCAAAGTCCAGTTAAGTGGGTTGGGATCGGGATTGAGATTGGGCTCTGGCTTGGGTTCGAGCATGGAATTTGGATTGGGGATGGTGATGGTGGCAAGGGGAACGGGGTGCCAAATGTTGGCACACTTTATGGGCGGACGCGCCACATGGCGTATACGTAAGCGTAAACGAACGTAAGCGTAGCCAGCCGTATGGGTAGCATTTTAACAAAGTGTTAAACTGAGAATTTTATCTGCTGTTCGGTAATTCACAGCTCAGGCTCCAAGGAATACCCGCCCACACAAAAAAACCCCGCCAACGACCTGAACTAGCCAAAAAAATAAAGTAACGAAAAAAGTGTTAATTTCAACGCTGCTCGGTGAGCTTAGTTAACATTACGTATACGTACGGTTGGCCAAGTGCAGCAATCCATAACGCTGTTTGCCGCTGCCGCCTCGGCTGACCTCGGCAATTACTCCACGCCTTTATTTTAATTACACGGCAAACAAAAGCAATGAGAAGTAAAAATGGCAATGCCAAGACAGACAGCCCAGGGAAATGAGGTGGGTGGCCGGGAAAATAAGGCATCATCTCGAGAATGGGAATGAGATGGTTGCGAAGCAACCAAAGCAGAACTGCGCCAAAAATTAGGATATAATCCCGGGGGCATAGTTTTAATTCCCAATACAAATATCACTACACGAAAGTACAACGTGCATAAATTTCAATGACGTTGCTGCTTGCTTGTGGATTGCGGGTAGTTGAATCTTCTCCGTCCTCCGTTCTCCATCATCCTTCGTCCTTCGTCCTCATCCTGTGACTCTGCTTCTGCTGCTGGCTCAGCGCTCCTGGCTGCTCTTTGCTCCTTGGCTGATGCTCCCTGTTCCCTGTTCCAGTCCCCTGAACCTTCACCTCCACACAGCTGCCGCCACCAGCAGGTTGCCTTCACAATTATACGCACAGTCACACACCCAGTCAGACGGTTGTGCACTGGGAGAAAAAGTTAAGTATTTTCAGAGGATGCATTTATTAAGACGAATACAAAAATATCTCGCCTAATTTATGAGTAAAAAAGGTGTCGTATGAAAGACGGTCAGGGAATATAACATAGTATAATTGCATTTCTTCAACCAACTTACTCAAAGGACGGTCGTAAAGCAGATATATTATGTCCTGCAGTTTTAAGATCCTTGTTTTCGGTAAAATAATTGTTAATATAATCCTATAGGTTTATTCTTAAGAAACCAATAGCTATCTCTTATTAGAACTCTATAAATAGCTTTGAACAGACCTTGTCCAGCACGTGCCACTACCTACCTATGGCTAGACCATTGTCTGAGGACTTAAGCTGCTGCTCGATGGCAGGACTCGGTTGGCATTGTTCAATTATTACTGATTGGGGTTCATTAGCATGTCCACTTGATTTTGCGCCGTGTAGAGCGATTCAGAGGCAGACAGACAGTCGCCGAGGGAGCGGCAGAGACCGATAACAACGCTCATTTAGTTGTATGCGCACTCAGTCAGTGAGTCAGTCAGTTAGTCAGTCAGTCAGTTTGTCAGTTAGTCATTCAGGCAGTCAATTGAAGATGCTGGTTGGATGGATGGCCACCGCCAAACCACCTCGGTTGGAGGAGCACCAACACAGACAGAGCCATCGGGGCAGACACAAACACAGACAGACATTGCTACGGGCCTGACTTTGTGGCATTCGCGCTGGCTGCTCATTTAAATAAATAAAGAAATCTGGAGTAACTTCTTGAAATTCCAACACATTCCATATCATTACTGGAGAAGGCCACAAAAATTTTCTCAATCCTTAAATGTGGCATGCCCCCTCCTAACTCACACACACACCAACATACAAGGCAGTAACATCAACGTCAGCGCCGCAGTCGTAAAAAATTGTAACGGATGTTGCGGCCATGTACACACAGACACAGTCAAACTTACCAACACACACACACACACACACACATGTGCGGAACAAAATGGAAACGGGCAGCCAAGAGAGAGAAAGTTGGGAAAAGCTTTCTCTCGTAACTCTGGCAACTGCATTGTGCCTGCAACAACAGCAATAGTGAATTGAATCCTCGGCTCTCGGCGGCTGCAGTTGCCCCTGTTGCGGTTCTGGTTGCCTCTGGTTGCTCCTGCTCCTTGGACTCTCTCTTTGCGAGCGGTGGTGTGGCAGGATAACCACCGAATGGGAACAGTAACTTGGCAGGATCCCTGGACCTTGGGGCGCATAGAGGGCTATTTTATTAGAAAGTTTACCCGAAAGTTAGTTTGCGAGTGAAACAGACCAGAATTGCGGCTGGCAAAATGCTCGAGGGCGGGGGCCTAATGACCCCCTCTCCAAAAAAAGGGGCGGTGTTTTCGAGGGGGGTCCCCAAATTGCTGAAGTTTGCTGCTGCAACTAACTGAATGATTGATTGTCATTCCTGGTTTATTCACATTTTCACATCGTTTGCATTTTTTGTACTCTCAGTTCTATTTTTATTCTATTTGTTTTTGCACCCGCTTCTTCTGGGCCACTTGATGATTCTTCAGTTTTACACAGTGCGGTGTGGATAAGACTTGATAAGAAAACTTCACCTAATGATGGGAGTTTGCAAATGCCGTAAACTTCAACCTCTGCTGGGAATCAATTATTTACAAAGTTACCAGCTCATATCTTGGACTGCAAATGCACTTGGTTTATCAAAGAACTATTAGGTAGAAAAAAATATGCACAGAAGTCAAAAGAAGCCAATGATAATCAGCTGAGCATTCAGCTATACAGTCCACTAGAATGCTTCCTAATTATTCTACGATCTGTAAAGTAAACATTTATGAAGTATTTGACAGCTGACTTATCTTGCAAGTCTTTTTTTTTAAATAAGCCTCTTATTTTAACTTTAAAAGTATGAGCTTATTTGCCTGACAAGCCTAAGCCGACAGCTTTTTCCTTAAGTCGCACGTTGTTCCTATTAGGATTTCATAAACGAAACCATCTATCAAATGAAGTGACAATTGTAAGTAAACCTTAATTAAATAGTGAAAACTGTCAGCAAAAATTTATAATTTAATTTAAAGTGAGTGCAGGAGTACATAAACCGTCTCGCCTGTAAATATACACATATATGGCAATATTAAACTGGGGAGTGCCCCGAAATCTAGTTGTGCTAAGAAGAAAAGCACGTTCACTTCGTGCACATTTGAAATTCCCATAAGGGTTCTTTAGTGTTAAGATTTCCGTCATAGTTTCCCGGCATTTTCCGGAGTCCGGAGATTCGCAGGCCGCGAAGGCCCCCCATCAAGCTCGTCTAGCTCTCAGAAATGAATTACCCACTCGGATTAGGGCAACTTTTTATAATCGTAATAATAATAATAATAAGGCAGCCAGCGTCAATCTGCTTGGGTCTCGTAAAAAAGCCAAGCCAAGCGGGGCAAATCCTGCCGGATTCCTGTCCCGGCCCAAATACCAAATACCTCGATTAGCCGAACTAACCAATTTGGGGGTTAGTCCCGCGTCTCCCCATATGGAAATAAGTCCCTCAATCGCACATATGTATGAACTGGAGTCCCCGAACTCCAGCCACATTCAGCTCGTAAAGTGGAGTGGCGGCTGGGAAAGCGCAGAAACGCAAGAAAAATGAAATCAAAAACAATAACTTGTCTCCTGACAGCATTCCACAAGAGCCAGGACACGCCACGCACATTTCCTCCTCTTCATTCTCCTCCTTTTTGGGCTGCTCCTGTTTCGCTTTTCGCATTTTTCGCTGCTTTTCGGGGCCCCAACTTCGACTGCTCCTTCGCTTGACATCTTCGTTTGCCTCTCTGTGTGACGGTATTTTTGTTGTCCCCGCGATGCACTGAGAGAAATTATTAGATGCGCGATGTATTCAGTCGAGTGATAATTTATTATTGGATGTCCTTGCTAGATGAATTCCAAAATATCTTTTGTAAGAATGCTATTACATTGGGTAAATTCTTTGATTTGTTTGGTTTTATAAGATTATCTTAAATTTGGAAGATTTAATTTATATATTTAATTTGTTATCAGGACTATGTTATAACCAACATGATTCAGTTATAGAATTAGTTTCTGAATAGATCTAAATATATCGATTATTTCCCTCAGTGTATTCGCTGCTGCTCTTGCTGCTGCTGCCGCTTTCTTTAGAAAAATGTTATTACGTGCCGCTTTCGCCTGACGCTGCCAACTTATACAGTGCTGCTGCCTATGCCCAGGCACGCTCGCCCCTAGCCTCCTTCGCCACCCTGCAACCGCCCACAAAGACGCCAAGCTCCTCGCTTGATTGTGTTGTTATTCAGCTTTTGTGTCGCCTCAGACGGTGTGAGTGGGCATGTGTGTGTGCGGAACTACACATTTTTTCGATACTCCGTCTTAATGTTATCGTTGTGGCAGGACTGCTCCTTCAGCTGCTCCTTCGCCTTTGTCGCAACAATTTTATTTGAAGCTGCCACTTTTTGTTGCCTCTCGGCTGCTACTGCTGCTGCTTCATTTTTATACACAATTCCACTTTTTTATGGGCGTGGACGTGGGTGCAGTTCGTCCTTCCACACCCTCCACACCACCCCCTTCGGTATCGTCCTTCATGCGAGTCTCGATGGTATTAGGGGCTAATATTTGTAGACTTTTTCAGAGTTGATTGAGTGGCACGCACTGGCAAGCACATATGTCTGATGGGAAAGTGGTTTTGGGCAGCGTGGATGGGTGGGTGTTTGGGTGGTTGGGTGGTTTTGGTTGGCTCATGGCTCCTTGTGTGCATAGCTTGGCCCGCCTGCGGCTGGGACCGCACTTGTCCCGTGTCCACAGCGCTGTTTTCACAGCATTTGCTGTTTTTAGTTTTCCCAGATTTTTGAATTGATTACGATATCAATTATGTTTGCTTTTGGCCACCGACATTGTTTGCTTTGTTTGTGCGTGAAATTTGTGCGTCCAGTGGGCCAGTGGACCAGCCCAACTCCGCTCCGCCTCCCCCTCCAGCCTCCAGCCTCCAGCTGTGATTTGTGTTTATCCTAATAGAATGGAACCAACTCTCGCTCCGCTTCCTTTTTGGTCCTGGCGCGCTGCGTAGCGAAGGACGCTCAATTTTGGTTTCCGTTCGCAGCTCCGGTTATTTGCGCCCAAAAGTATGCTTTGTCTTATGCATGTACGGGTGTATTGCATTGTGCCCGTGCTTGCAACACCCCCTACCCCACCCCCTGCAGCTGTGTGTGCAGGAGTGGGCGTGCGGCTGTTGTGCGCGTAACTCCGTTGATTTGGCTGCCACTGCTGCCGCCGTGCCCCGTCGCATTCCATTGCCGTATTGTTTTGTAAAATCGAGCGCACAGTTGGCGGAAACCCACGGACTACGTAGTGGCGCCAAGCGGAAGGGATTCCGCTGTTGCAGCCGCTATGCAGATGCACTTGGCGAAATTCGAGGGCGAATTTCGTTTGCATAAGGATTTCTAGGAGACCTGTTGACCCGTTTCGGATTGCGATGAAATTAACGCTTTAATCGTTATTTTTAGTTTGATTGCTTAACTAATACTATTTTATTGTATTATCAATTAATTATTTATATCAAGGCTTTCATTACTTCTAATTCACTTTCTTATATATGACTTGATGTGTCTGCGAATAAGCTAAGCTTGAGAGACTTAACAAGAATAACTTTTTTGCAGACAGCATAAGCATACTTTCCTCATATAAGCTTTTATGGCATTTCATAATCTACTACACTTGAACAAAAGTGCATATTTTTTAGCAGTTCTAGAATATCATTTGAAAAATCATCTTATTCAGTTAAGAATAGGAATAAGAGATTCTAAGTAGATGCTTATTGTAACATTATTAATTACCATTTTAATAATGCATGATTAAAAATTGTTAGTTGAAAGAAATATATAATCATTCTTGTTCAATAAATTTTTCTAAATACATATTTTAATATATGTAATACATACGTTTCGCGCAGTGCACTTGTGGCTGATCGGGACTAAAGTTGTGGGTCTTTTGGGGGAAGGGGGGCAATTACGCAGCACGGCCAGGCAATATTAAAGTTGTTGCTGTTGCTGCCGCTTTGTTGTTGCCGCCACCGCAGCGAAAATTTCAACTTTATTTTGAGCTATCTGCTGTCTGCAGTTATGCAAATATGAGAAATTGCATTTCACGCAGCCAGCATGCAGTCAGCCGGTGGAGCGAGAGAGACGGCTGCACTGCGGCAGAAAGAGACGGCAGCACAATAGAGGCAAAGAAACAAAAGTATATTGGAGTTGCTGCTGCTTTTGTCGGATTCGGATTCTGATTCTGGTTCTAGATGGTAGTTCAGTTCAGTTCAGTTCTCTACAGTTCGGTTCGCTTCGGTTTGGCTTGGCTTGGTTTGGTTTGGAGCAGTTGACTTGGAAAGGGTGGATGGTTATTCCACGGCAGTCGCGACCCAACTCATCTGCTCACTCGTGTTCTTCTGCGGGAAAACATAGGCGGAAAACTTTTCGCATTATTTGAAAATACAGCGCGTGCGATGCGATTTTCACTGCAAATTGCAGAAGAGTTTTGCCCCATGTTTTTGCATTGGCTTGCCACCCGAAACCCCCCAAATCCATCCGACATCCCCACCACCCTATGTCCCATTTTGTCCTGCCCCCAATCCTGCCCAGATCCAACTGGCATCGTCTTTCCTGGGTGGCTGGCTGTGCGGGTATTTTGCCTTTTTCCTCCTTTGCATTGGCATCGGAAGCGGAGGAGTATGGGTATGGAGATTGCGATGGGAGAAGGAAGGGTTGCTCCTTCGTGTTCGGTCTTGTTAGGTATCATTGTGTAATGTCTGCTGGCTGCCGAGCATTTGCACATATTTTTCACAATTTAAAATAAACGAGAAGTAATTTAACTGCTTGCCAGCAGACACTACCGACCGACTGACTCGCTCGGCATGGACAGCATGCAATAGTTGCCACTCCTCACCAGCTCACCAACACCATCGGAGCATCCCACTAACAGCCTTCGAAAAAGGGGTGCCTGCCTCAAAAAGTTCCACCCACTTTGCTGGCAGTTGTGATGATTGCTGGAGGCAAGTTTTTGGGCAAGTTAACAAAAGAAAATGTGGTCCTGATGTGAGGACTTTGCAATTAGCCATTCTAATTTGATGCTTTATACATATGCACGAGTGTGGCCGTGTGTAGGTGTAGGTATGTAGCTGCATGTACATATCTATGTGTGTATCTCCGTGTTCGGGGTAATTGAGGGAGTAAACGGCTCGAAGGATGGAGACTTCAGACTCGGCAGCTAACCCCTGAAGTCAGTTCATGCGCTTCCAAATTGGTTTCTTGCTGCTGATGGCTTAGGCCAGGACCAATATGAGTGTGGTTTGGTTCGGGCCACGATGGCCAGGATGAGTGTTTAGGTTTTCGGGATTATTTAAGCTTCATTCTGGTGAGCTTATGATATTTAAAGTGCTAGGCGTCACTCAAATACCACTTGCAGTGCAAATTGGAGAGGGCTCAAAGCGATTTCAATTGGGAACTTAAGCTACTTAATTTCAGTTCAATACTTTTCTTAAAGTGCTTCTAAGATGCTCAATAATTGAGAAGCTTATATTTTTAATCAATATTCAAATCAACAAAGACGGGATTTGCATCCATAATTTTCAATTTGAAATTTATCCATGTAAATTGAGTTTAATTGGGTTGTATATTTAATTGGCAAGCAACGCAATGTTAATAAGTATAATTTCTATTTGGTAATTTTAAATTAGTGGCCATTTAAAGCTATTTAATGCAGCCTTGCTGAAAAATAGTTTTAATTTTATTTGATAATTGGGAAACTTGAAGATCAAGTTATTCTTGCTGGTAAATTTGCTCAGAAATAACTAAATTTAGTTTGGAACTCATTCCGTGATGTCTTTGTTGGTAAGTGCATAACTAGAAAATAATTGAAAGACCTTCATTAAAGCAAACCAGACGGAGGAGGAAGTGGAAGGAAGGGGCAAGGGCCACCAGAAGCTCCAGAAGATGCCGGCGAGCATTTGTAATAAATTAGCTCGGCACGGAAGCAGTTTCTGTCATTGCCAGCTCGCCGTTTCCAGATCTTCTGCGGCGGAGTCTCGAGCGGTTTCCAGTTGGCCCATTCAGATTGTCATTGCACTAATCACTCCTGGCCGAGGGAATTTCGCGGGGTTCTCCGGTTCTCCACTTCTCCAGTGAGAGAAACTTAATTTCTAATTACGCGTGCTATTTGTCAGCGTTTTTTCGGTGTTTTTGCGCCTTTGTTGGGCAGGCGAATCTCCTCGGTTCCTGGTTTCTCCACGGCTGAGTAGTGGAAATCTTGTTCCGTTCGCATCAAACAGTCGGGGCATGCCTCATTTCCAATTAACAATAAATCCGTCGCAGTCGAGACGGCTGGCGAGAGGGAGAGAGACAGCGATATATACTATATAGACGCATATATATATAGAGCCCTGGCCAACTGAGCGTATGAGTAATTTAATTTTGCCACAGCTTGGCCTTTGCTGGTACAACTGGTCAGGAATACCAGAGAAAGCTAGAGATTGCAACAGCCAGCAGGCGAAAGAGATGGATAGTGATAGATAGACAGAGAAGGGAATGTAGAGAGTGCGAAAAGGACGGGGCAAGAAACTGCACAGATTACGCAATTAAAATTGTTGCCAGCGAATTTTCCAGCATCGTTGCAGCTAGCAAAAAAAAAAATAGAAAGTCTGAAGGAGGAAAATAAAAATGGGAGGCTTCAGCCGTGCCAAGCCGGCTTCGTCCTCCACTTCGTCATCTTCCACCCTCGTCCTTCGTCCATCGTTCTGGCTGTTCGTGTCTTGGCCGCAGCCACTTCCTGAGACAGGATGCGGACGTCCTCGTCGTCGTCTTGGCAGCCCTTTTACTTTTCATTTGCAGGTAACTTGCGTTATAATTAAAAAATAGCAAAGCGCATTAGGCAACAAAAGGATGGCAGACAGGGTAAGGGTTAAGGGTCCACAAGGAGTGAAAGGAGTGCCGAAGGAGCAGGAGGATCCGAGGGATCCTGCAGAGCATGCAGGCCAAGCAGCCCAAGCAGCCCAAGCGGGCGTGTCCCAAGTAAAAGGAGCCACATAAAATGCTTTGGCTAATAGCCATTTTTACTTACTTCACTGCCGCTTCTCACCTGGCCCGAAAACACCGGCGTGAGGCCAAAAAGCCAAGTTTGTATGTCCGTTCGCTTGTCCGTTTGTTGGCAGGCGAAAAAAGTCTCCGGGGAGAATGTGGGCGTGGCATGCGGCCGAGTGCCGGAGTGGAATTCATTCCGTGCGTGCAATTAAATGCGCCGTTACATTAACTTTTACAGGGTGTCTGGCCCAATGTCTCTGGCCACGACGTCCCCCATTTCTCCCCTGTTTTGGCCAACTGTTTGCTCGCTGGCCTGTGATTCTGTGTGCTTGTGCGTTCCGTTGATTGTTGACTTGATTTGTTTTTGCTGCCTTTGACGCCGCCCCACCTGCCCCGCAGCTAGGAAAACCCATCCCCCTGACCATTGCTCCCCTGGCCCCTGGCTCCCATCGACCCCACTCAAAACAAATTGCCGCACTGGCCAAGAAAAACAAAAATCAAGTCCGTGTGCTCCAAATGAAAGTGATTCGACTAAGCGATGCCATTTAGCTAGCTGAAATGAACATTCGCCACGAATCGTTGTCGTATTTCATAAAAAAAATATTCCGAAATTCTGGCTTTAAGGATCCAGAGCAATCAAGGGGCCTATTTTTAACATAAATATTGTATATACATGATCAAATATTTATGAAAAATATTTCAAGCCTGCTAGCAGGTGTAAAAACGTGTGGAATTTACGTACAAAAGAGATGCCAGGAATATTTACCCTAATTCACTTGCAGTGCTAATAATAATAATTGAAATTATTATTACTTAATTCAAACTTGAATCTTTGCCAAAGGGAAAACCTGGTGTGAAATGAAAAAAAGGAATACCAAAATTGCATGGAAATTCAAGGATGTCTGCCAACTTTCTACCAATTTACCCCTTTTGGCCCGCATTAAATCCAAGGGCAGTCGTATATACCCCTTCGGTTAATGGATGGCAAGTGTAAAAACAACAAATTGTTTTACTTACTTTTTGTTTTGCGCCAAGTTGCTCATTTGCTGCTGCTGCTCATTTCGACCCATTCCTAGTCGCAATCCCACTCCGCTCCATTTCGGGGCGAACTTTTCCGTTTCTGGCCAATAAATGACTGGGAAACTTGCCGGGTTCCCAGGTAGACATACTGCCGGATAGGTACAGCTACAGCTCCAGCTGGAGACTCACCATCCAACTATCCAAGTCCAAGACGTCCGCAATCGACCAACCACGTAAACAAATGTTAACTTTCCCGTTTGCTTCGCTTCACTCTTGCTCACTTCACTCCGCGTCCATTGTGTTTTTGGGAATTTTTTGATTTAGTGACTTTAATTTACGCTCTGCCCAGGTGCGCCAACTGTTGCCTCCTGGCCCCCACTCCCGAATTCCAGATCCCAGAGCCAACCTCCCAGCTACCCAGCTGCGACTTTTACTAGCCAAACGCAGTTCTTGAAACCCCCGTCTCGATAGAAGCGTCAACTTCAGCGCCGCTCGTTCGTTTTTCGTTTTCATTTTTAGTGGTGCGGAAAATTGATTTATTACTTGGAAAATAAAATGTGCTACGTGTCGCAGGCACACACACACACACAAACGCACAGAGACAGCGGCAGGATATAGGCACACCTACGCACCTCCTCCGCCTTCTGTCTCGTGCTCCACTTCACTTCGCTCCAATTCAGTTCAGTTCACTCCATCTTTCCCGTTCCGGCGAACTGGCCTCCGGAATTACGCGCATACATAAACGCCGACAGGCAGTCGACGCTGCCAGGAGCGCCTGACCCCTTAGTCCCCCCCCACCCGGCCAAAAAACCCTCTCGAAGGCCCCCTGCCTTTTGGACCGACTGTCGCTGCGCACGTCTTGCTGTCAGTTTGTCTGTCAAATCACAAACGCGCCACAGTCGCAGACAAAGATATGGACAGGGCCATGCCGCAGCTGCCACCAGCCAGCCACACCCCCTTTTCGCTTTGGAGAAATCCACGCCCCCGCCCATGCACACCTTGGCATTGCCATGGCAGACATTTGATAAATCAATCAATCAATTCGCGTTGTTTTTTTTTTTTTGTTTCCCTGCTTTCGCTCTTTTTGCCCTGCGCTGGGCTATGTGTTATTTTTATTATTATATTTATTTTCTTTTTTTTTATAATCTTAATTTGTCTTTTCGCTCAACCGCGAACGCCATTCATTTTGTTTGTCCTGGCCGCCTGTTTGTTTTCGTTATCCTGGCTGTTTACGCACTTCGCTTTTTGCATTTCTGCGCTAACCCCGCGGCATTCGCATCTGTTGCCTACTTTCGAGGGCTCGTGGCTGGATGTGTTTATGATCGGACTGTATGAACAAAGTTTGCAACGGCCCAAAGCTGGCGCAAAGTTGGTCCTTCGCGGATATAGGCGCTCTCGATTCATAAGGCATCAATTTTGGGCGAAACTTTGGCGTTGGGCCCGTGATTTGTTTTGAAACCGATCGTCTTTGAGGCGGTCCAAGTTTTGATAATTGAAAGCTGAGGTTACTTGGTTAAGGATGTGAATATATTGTGCAGATATTTTAAAACAGATGATACCAGTCTATGGGAATTTACTTACTGATTTGCATATATATATATATGCTCACAGATAGATGAAGTCAACTAATCCTTTTCTATTATTACCCTTAGCGTAATTATAAATTAAAACATCACAGCTGAGCAAAAGTTCTGCAACCCAAAAGCCCTTCGGCTTGTGCCAATATTTATTCAATATCACCATTAGACTTCCAGATAAACCACCCAGCTCCGTTACAGAGGACACATTTTGGGGACAGCGAAAACTAATTTGTTGCCTTTGGAGATTTCATTAGAAAGCCCCTGGCAAAAATGTGAAATTCCGCCAAAGCCTCGGCAATCCTATTGTAAAGTGTAAACACAAAACCGCCGCAACCGAATTCTGTCAGTGCTCGTTACTGTTCCACCCCCCTTAGCGCCACCTCAGTAACCTTCGACCCCTGCTCCAGCATTCAAGCCCCAACCCCCGGCCCGCCACTCGCCACCCACCAGCCGCCGTGCCCGCCCCCGTCTCCGCCCAACTGTGTTATTGTTATTGAAGCTGGCATTTGAGTTTGGTTTGTTTTTGTGCGTTATAATATATTTGATTTGTTGTTGCCATTTGGCCACTTTTTTTCGGTCCTTGCCGTTTTGGGTTTGACTTTTTGCCAGTTGGGCTTCGATGACCGGTATCCTGCGTCCTTTTCATCCCCCTTGGGCCTGCTTGGCCCCCTGATTTGGCACCAACAAAAAAAATCCCCATTTCACTCCGTCCCCCCTGCGATTGTAATTGATGCTCTGTTGTTGCTACATATTGGGGCGGCTGCTTTAGGCTGAACAAATTTGGTGCGTTTTTCTCTGTTTTTCGATTTTGGTGGCACTCGGTTATGTTTGTTGTTCGGCTTTATGTTTTGGCATTTTCGCAATTATTTCTCGCACAAAATGTGGTTTTAGCAGTTTAATTGCTTTTGCCCAAGTATGTGTCGATTCGCGTGCGTGTTTGTGTCTGCAGTTATTTTAGCAAATTTTCACAGCATCAACATCAGCATCGATTTATATGCAGAGCACAAATGTCCAGCCCTCATCCGCAACTTTGACCGCCAAGCAGCAGCTGCCGATTTGGCTACTGTCGCTGTTTCTGCTCAACGCGGTAGCAGCTGGGTCAAAGGTCATACGGCACCAGCGGTCTTACGAATTTGTAATGCTAACAAAAACTTAAGCTCATATAGAAAGGCTTTAAAATTACATAAACAGTAATAATTAATAAACTTCTTTTTTGTTTAAGAAGAATATTTATCCTTGGCATATTTATCCTTTCAAGTCACAAAAAGTACCTTTATACTCTATCGCAAATAATTGAAAATGCTGTAATGAAAAAATACATATATTCATAAAATATTGTAAGGATAACAACATGAATGTGTTCCATAGGGTTTAGATACCCCATTTAAGAGGCAGTTTTTACTTACAGGCTTTTTATTTAGTATTTAACATATTAATATTGATGCAGACTATCATCCTATCTATCAACATAATTAATTATAAAACGAATTAAGCGTTATGCAGGGTATCCGGGGAGCCTGTTCCTTGTTCTTGGGGTCCCAACACGCACTAATTGTGAACGCTGTCGTTGTTGTCGCCGCTGTTGCTATTGCTGTTGCCCCATAGTCCTCATGTCCTGATGTCCTGTTTCTGTTGCTGTTGCTGCTACTGTTCCTCTGTTCCTGCCGCTGTCGCAATGGCTGTGTTGTTATTGTTTGCGGCCGAGCAATAAAACCTGAGCTATGTGGCCCGTTGTTCCTGTTCCGCTCCCGTTCGTCCTTCCCCTCCCCCCTGCCCGCGCTCCTACCATCGCTTTCCGCTGAATAGAAGGCAGGATGTGTGAATGTGTGTGTGTGTGTTTGCCATACGCGGCGTATGCGTGACATTAATTTAATTGCAATTTCACATGGGAATTGGCCAACAGTCGGCGCGCGTGTTTGTGTGGCGTGGTGTGGTGCAAGAAAAGTTATAAAAATCAGATTTATAAAATGTTAACTTTGATTTCATTTCTTATTTACGAGCCTGCGGTTAGACGGGCCAACGGGTGTAGGCGGGGCAGTGGGCAGTGGGCGTAACGAGAGCAGCATGTTTGCCTTGCTTTTGTTTGGCTGGTTTGGTTTGGTTTGGTTTGGCTTGGCTCTGTTGGGGTTAGCGGTTGATTCCTGGGACATACGAGTAAGCAAGTGCGTGTGTGTGTGTGTGTGCTGAGTGGTTCGGATTACACGGGAGAGAACATGTGTGCACTTTGATGGTTGAGCAGCGCATTTAGCGAGCACATCCTGCGGCTGCCGTTTCACTTTAATGAGTTAATTATAACCAAAAGGCGTCGATTATGCTCAGTTATGCGCACACAAACTGTCGCCATATCGTATGCTTCACTGGAGCAGAATGGGAATGTCTCATTCTATCCGACCCACTATTCATTTCACCACCCCACGAATGCCAGATCGTCGTGCTCCTCCTGCTGCTACTGCTGCGGCTGTGTGTGACACAATGTCCTGAGACGCAACAAAGAGGACTCCTTTTGGCATTATGATAATGACATGTTTGTTTGTGTGCCATCTTGCCCGACAGGTGTGTGTGTGTGCGTGTGTTCGGGGTGGATGAGTATGCATTTGAGCTTTCTTTAAGTCGCGCATTAACCAGTCCGAAACGATTCCGTTTATTGAGTGCTTTAAGCAAACGGCATCAGTGTCAATGTCTTCGGTTTCCAGCCACCAACCGCTGTAATTGGCAACTCTTCGGCGGGCTCAATTTTTAATTGGCAATTGCGATTTGGGCTTGGGGCTTTGGTCCTTGGGCTTTGGCGGGCGCTTTGGGGCGTACGTGTCGTATGCGTAATTTGGGGGCTTTCGTCGGCTTAGGCCAACTGGGGCGAGTGTCATTTGTGGCATGATTAATTGATGCTCATCAATGTGCTTAAACTCGATTTAGGTGGCACCAATCGCGGCTCCCTTGCCATCGGTGCACCAAAAAGCAATTTGGCAGTGCAAATTTTAATTAATTTTGAATAATCCTTTTGTAATATTCACAAATGAATACAAATTGTTATTAATTCTCAAGACCGGCAACGAGGGAAATCCATCGGAGTGAAGATTCCCTTCCGCTCGCCATTGTTCGATGTTTGTCGCTTGTGCCCGCACTCGTAATTATTGAATTATGCAAATCACAGGAATCCGGAAAACTTTTCTGAAAGCTTTATTAAACAAACAAACAAACAAGCAAACAAAAAATTGTATATAAACAAGAGGCGTATAAATCAATATATCATAAATCACGATAACTGCTTGAATAACTAATAAATCACGGACGTGTGCGTTTCCTCTTTGCATAAAACCGAAACCAAAACCAAAACCAAACCAAACCATACCAAACCCAGCCAATCCAATTCATTCCGAATCCGAAAGCAAAACCAAACGTAACCAGAACGAACGAAGTCACTTATTTAATCAGAGGTCTTTTCCAGATTTATAGTTCCACTCCTTTGCTGGTTAAAATGCACTTAATTCATATAAATCAGCTTAGGCACCTCAATTAGTTAGGCAACCTTTTTGGGCGACATAAATTCAATTTAAAATTCAACGACCGAGCGGGGAATCCTTGCAGGTTTTTAATTCATTTAAGCTAAAATGCATTTAATCTTCTTATTGCTGCTGGCCAAAATACAGCATAATACAGCAGAATACAGCAGAATATGGAGGAATACAGGAAACTGTGCGAAGGGTGTACTTATGCACTCAACCGGCTTGTCAAATGGTCGAGTAATGAAGGCAAAATATTCTGGCGAATTAACCGAATGAAATCAACTAATGAAAGTCATCTGAAAAGCCATATCTCCGTCCCAGTCGCCCTCTGTATTTTGTCTCTGGTGGAATGTAAATTTAATAACCATTTGCCGTTGATTGCACACTGCTATCTGTGCATTTTCGCCTGTATGTCCTGAATGTCCTAAATGTCCTGTATGTCGAACTAATGCAATTCACAATTTATGCTGGCCAACACACACAGTCTATGTGCAATTTAACAAAATTTATGATTGATAATGATGCTCGATTGTGTGTTAAAGTTACCCAAACCAGTCAGCAATCTATCATTCCCACTTTATCCTTGCCATCTATCTACGTTGGGAATCTCGACATTTGTGGGCGGCAAAAGAAGACCTATTTCGATATTACAAAATGCATTAAATACACCAAATTCCCAGCTTCGAATCGAGCTTAAATTATCCTTTAGTTCGGTCATTATATGCCCCAATACACTGGCCAAAAGTTGATTGACTTGTGATTACTGGGAATTGGGACTATTAAGTTGTTGTCAAGTGGATATGCTGTGTTCTAGGGGGAAAGTCAGGGGTAAACAGGGGATGGCTGGCAAATTGAAATATTAATTATGCCTACAGAATGAAAGCTCCTTGGAATGATTGAATATTCTCAGTCAATCTTCCTTTGAGGCTCAATATCTTTCTTGTACATCGACAAATCAGATTAAATGAGCATAAGAGCCTTCTTTGTGTTAATTTAAAGACAGGTTTACTTAGACTTCGTTCATTGTTCATTGTTCTTTAAATTTATAACATTTTCACAAATTTAAATTTAATTTATAAAACAAACAAAATTAATATTTTCATATTACTTTAAGGAATTCAAAAGTTTTTTTCTACCTTTAGAAAGTAAACTGAATGTTGCACAGTTTCCATTTTCATTACTTTCACTGCTATTTTTATGTATTGCATTTCATAAGTCAAACTTTTTCTCATCTAAATTCTTGGGCTTGCTTTACTTAGTTTAATTCTGTCATATGCTCTCGCATATCTCTTAAATTTTTTGCAAATTATTTCAGACAAATGCCCGACAGCATCAGATTGTCGCCTATGAATTTAAGTTTCGGCTGAATTTATGTTGCAGTTTCCTGCCATAAACTTTCTGGGGCAAACAGCTTCGTTGTTCCCAGGCCGTTTGTTCTTGGCTCAGTAGTGTGTTTTGTCTTTGGCTGGGCTTGGAATCCTTCTGCAATTCAACAAGGACATTCCCACACACACGCTTACGCAGCTGACACGCACTCACACACACACACACAAACAAACGGAACGGAGGCATGGCCACACATAAATGGCTGGCAACATTCTCGTAACATTATCAATGACAAATTTGATGAAATAATAATGATTTATTTGCCAAATTGCTCAAGTGTACAAATGTGTATAAATATGCACATATAGATTCGCATGAAATCTGTGTACGTACGGATGTGCCTGTGTGCGTATGCAAAGAATGGAGAGCCTGGATTTATCGCTATTGTTGCTATCCTTGCTGTTATCGTTGTTGTTGTTACATGGCATAATTGCTGTTTGACATGACATTAATATTTGAAGCCAAGTTTTTCGAGTCAGTCGGCTGACGATCCCAGGGGACGCGGGGTGATTGCTTTGGCATCTGTTGGGCTCATTACTAAAACATAATGCGATTCATTAATTGATTCAATTTATGCAAATATGTATACTTCGCCTGATGTGACTCACATTTGTGCAGTTTTTAACTCCTCTCAGCTCTGTTTGCAGCTTGAAACTTAAATAAAAGTCAGCGGTGGATGCGGCCAAAGTTGGCGAATTTTTAATTCATGTACCATGAGCTCATTAGAGCGTAAAGTTCATTTAACAATTGTCATGGATAATGGATAAGTACTCCTCCGCTCCTGCGCTGCTCCGCCAATCCGGCAATCCGCCTCTGTTTGCCAGCTCCTGTCTGCTGGGAAAACGAGGTGCTGGTGATGGTGCGGTGCGAGGGAATTAAAAACTTTAATTGGCTGCGGCGCACGCTGCGTATGCTTGATATGCGATAGCTCTCGGCATATGCAAAAGGATTTGTTGCACGGCGCGAGGAGAATGAGAGTTCAGGGGATGGCCCTGCCACTCGCAGTGTTCGCAAAGTGGCAGCTGTCTGCTTTCCAGCCCAAACAGCCCGAACAGCCTGAACAGCCCGAAAGCAGCCCAACAACCCAGCAACCCACTTCAGGCCAGCAACCAACCAGCGAACCGAACCCAAACTGAAAGTGCCGCTAATGCGCTTAACTATTTGAAATATTTAACGTTGTGGAGGCGTGGCAGTGTGGCTTTGTTTGTTGGCTTGACTGTTGCACACACACACACACACACATACGCACACACGCGTTCGCAGTGGAAATATTTTACTGTTGCCACAGCATCAGCTGGCGGCATACGTTGCGTATGAGTGACATTTTGATCACTTTATTTGACTGCTAATAAATGCGACGCTTATTAATTTCTCTGGGCCGCAAAGGGCACCCTCGCCCTCTGGGAATGTCAAACTTTTTGTCACATATGTATGTGGGCTGGGATTTGGGAACTCATACTATCAGCTCCACAATCCCACTGCATTCACTCCTTTTTATTTTTTTATATTTGCACCATTATGTCGTGTGGTCTGGGCCTGAAATAATAAACTCTTAGCCAGTCGACGGCTGTGTTTATTATCGCCAAAATGCACAATTAGTTGATGTTTTTGCGGTGCTAATGCCTTAATGCCACGCCCCCACCCGCCGCCCCACACACACACACACACACACACACACGTACAGATACCTGCAAAAGCAGTGATAAGTGACCAACTATAAGTGCACACACACATATATGGAACATCCGGCAGACATGGCGGCATAATGCAAACCCACTCTTCCACTCGGCTAGTTCATTTCTGTCGCTGCCTCTGTGCGGTCAGCCAATGAGCGATAATTATGTAGTGTATTTATTATTTTAACCGCTAATTACATAAAATGCATATTAGTATGGAAATTATTTATAAATATGTTAGCCGAATGACATAAGTACCGCCATCCCTCCAAAATCCTTTGCCGAATTCGACGTCAGGCTTTCATTATCGATTGCCAAAACCACCCACTTTTTCTCTCGCGATAATCATGCAAATTGCGTTCCTGATGAATGGCCGTAGGCCCCAATTTAGATGTTTAGTTTTATGTATAGACATTGTTCGCGGTGACTTTGGTCTGGTTAATCCTAGCTTTTGACAGCCAAAAGGGGCGAATGGTTGGCTGAAAACAAAGCTATTAATTGATGCACGACGCGAAATAATATGTTGTTTCAAATGCAGTTCGACTGGTAAAAGAAAAATAGTGCAATAAATATAGTCAACTAGCGATATTAAAATAGAAATGTCAAAAACTAAATGGGAATCGATTTGACTGCAATTGATATTGGCCAAAATGAAACTAATTTCTTTTCGTGTTGCATTCATTATGGCCCTGCAACAATTAAATAAATTGGAGCACTATTTTAATTAATGCAAAGTCCACACAACCGCTTTTGATTGTTTTTAGGTCAAACAGAAGTAAAACCCTTAGAGATTTGGAATTTTCAATTTAATCCGGACGACAAACCAAGGCCTTTGCCTTCATTGAAAAAGGCCACTGTTGTGACCACAGGTACGCGTATTAAACCATTTAAGGTATTCCGAATCCCTCAAAGTTCTGCGGCGAACCCTTCAACACACCCACACACACATAGACGCACACCTGGGCAAACAAACATACCTGCACACTCACACATACAGATAGAGGCAAAGAGAAAAGGACCGGACAGTCAGCAGATTTTTGTTTACTTTCTGAAAACTAACGAGCAAGGAAACTAAGACGCTCCATTTTCTTTACAGTTTATTATGAGCTTAACTTTCCATTAAAAAATATAAATCCCCATGAAGCGGAATGCAAGCCGTGGAAGCCAAAGACGCAGTTGAAGATAAAAAACGAGGGCCCGGAAAACAAAGACAAGGAAATAGAGGCAGAACAAATGCCGAATTTTGTGCCGAACCATTTGCTTGTAGTTTTTTAACGGCCAGGCGCAAAAAATGGGGCAAAAATGGGCTAAAAAAAAAAAAACATACAGAAAAAGCATCGAAATAAAACAACCAACACACGAAACAAAAGTGAGCTCTAAGCCGAAGGGGTGGTGGAAAATGGTGGGGTAAAGCCGTTCGGAGAAGAAAGCAAATGTGTATAAATTTCAACAAAATATCTTCCAACTTAATAAAAGTTTTGGGGGTTTTTCCCTTGTTTTTCTTTCGCTCATCTCATCGGTGTGCGGGATGCGCGCGTGTGTGTGTGTGAGTGAAATGTGTTTTTTGTTTTTAGTTTGTTCGAAATACCTTTCAACTTTTGGCTAAATAATCTGCAAATTCATACATACAGAAGCTGATGTGCATTCAGCAGTATTATAGATACAGCCACAGAGCAGATAAGCATCCACATGCGTATGCAAATAGCAACAATCCCCCCCAAAGGACCCACTCTCCCCTTCCCTGTCGCACGCATCCCCTTATGAGCATGTGTACATTATCAATTCATGACGAAAGAATGGGAAAAAACTTCATTTTACCAAAAAAAAAAAAAAAAAAAAAATTGGAAGGGAGGGAACCCCACCGAAGGTCCCTTCGCCAATCCCTTGATGTCCTGCTAGGGCAGCAACAATGGACCCAGCTCGATGATGACGCCTCAGTTGCCACAGTGAGCACCGAAAGTGGGCCACATGATGTGCAGGAGACAGGGTCGAATCGGCATTCGGGAATCGGGATCAGGATGGGGTGCGGATGCGGAGACCAGGACACTGACAACTCCCCAGCTGAGTGCTCCTGATGTCCTGACGGGCCTGGCATCCGAACCGAACTTAACCGAACTGAACTGAACTGAACCGAACTGAGATGAGCTGCGTTGAGCCGAGATGAGTTGAAGTTGAAGCTGAAGTTGCTGCCTTGACTTGGAAACTTTACTCCCAACTTTGGCTACGCTCTCCCTTTTCTTACTTTTGTTGTTTCGCTTTTGCCAGGATAATAAAAATTTGGCATTAAATATGCACGAGCCGAGCAAATGAGCCCGGCAGGAGGAGGACTGCTCGCAGGTTTTAGTTTAATCAAATATCGAATTGAATTACCAAAGCCCGCCAAACAAAATGTGTCAACAATGCGGCCGATTGCGGCAAATTTGTTCAGGGCAAATACTTGGCCATATTGTTTGTTTGTTTGTTTGCCAGCCTGTTTGGCGTTTTTCTGCCGGCTCTTCATTGTTGTTTGTTGGCTGGCAAAAAGGCGCTGCATTGAATGGCGATGATTAAAATTGAATGGCTTTATTAACGGCAAATGTCCCGCGGCAATCGTTTGATTCAATTCCAATTTGGCTAAAGCGAGTCTGAATGCAAATGACGACAACGAAATTACAAATGAACAAACACCAAATGTTTGCCGAAAGCACACACACACACACACACACACACACCATCGCCGAAACATTCCATATCTGCACGTGTGAATATCTGTGGGTGGTGGTTGGTGGCTAGTGGGTGGAGGTTTCTGGTGGTGGAGACTTGTTAATTTCAGTGGCAAAAGTAGCCGTTGAGCGGAGCGGAGAAAAAAATAAAAATCACACAAAATATGATGACCCTTGGAGCCCGAGACCCCACATCCGCCCATTTCGAACCACTCCACTTTGCAGTAAGCGTCATAAAAATATGAGATATATTAAAAGCCCGAACCGTGTGGATGACCAGAGTGCCAGGTGGAAGTGGAGGTGTCTATGTGCATGGAGCATGTGAGTGGTGGCGTTGGACTTGGAAGAGAAGGTGGCACAATGGGTCTGGTGCCTGTTCTACGGATCCCAGGGGATGCGGCACGTAAATCGTAAAAAAAAGGTTCGCTGCGAATTGGTAATGGCCAACGGCACACAACTTGGGCATACGTGTCTATGAGATTTCCCCAAAAATAAGTTTTCCTCGACGTGGGCGTCGTAGTGTTGGGATTATGAAAATGCTCCTTAAAGCGATTGAAACGATCAAGCATTGATGGCCGAAAATGATTCCGAGTGATGAATGATTCGAAAATGTCTTGGACGAGTTTGGATTTCTCAGTGGAATGGGAAAATTAAATGGTTCGGTTTGAATCGAGGGATAAGCAGATTAAAAATATATATTTAGTTCCAATTTTTTATGTTTGTCATGCTAACGGATTTACTTGGCTCTCAGTTGGTTAATGAAAAGATAGGTATAATATAAAATAATTAAATGCATATTTCAATTTTAGTTTTTCAGCTTTTAATACTATTTACTAGCTGTAAACAACTGTTCTAGTTTACTCCAAATAGCTCGAATCGAAGCCACTTTATGTAAGTGCTCAATGGTTATCAACGGAACTGCAGGTCCTTATGCAGGTAGGATATCTGGGGGATTATCGCATCTGAACCATTAGACCTGTCCGGAGTTTACCGACGTAGCATGAAGGCGAATCGACATCTGAATTGATAACAATCCGCTTTCACACGATTTGGAATCCGAGCTCCGCCGCCCACCTTCCATCCACCTTCCATCCACTGACTGATTTGGATCCTTTTTGGATAGGAGTATGTGTGTAGTTACTGTGTCTATGTGTGCGATGATGGACTGAGCGACTGGTTGATTGGTGAATTGACAGACTGACAGAATGACGGACTGCAGTCCGCTCGCTTGTTAGGATGATAGCTCAAGCTTTTTGCTACGGCTTATGCACGTAAGTCGCTTATGGTCGCCCTCAGCTCATGCATATGTATGCATTGTTAGCAGTGAAACAAACCAATTGTAACTGTGTGTATCTCTGCCAGCATGTATGTGTGTGTGTAGTCGTATCTCAGTGTGGGTGCTCCTGTTGTTGATATGACCATAAATTTGTAGCGCTGCTTCATTGCCAACTTCTGTGTGTGTTGTTTATTTTTGTGCAAAACTTTCCAAGGGAAAACTCACAATGGCCAGATGACAGATACGAAGTGATGGTAGGCAGGGGGGGGTGTGTGGGGGTGGTGGAGCTTCGGCAGTCTGGAGGGCCAAAGGATATGGCCAAAAGTCTGCAGCAGTAGCAGCTACGGCAACTCACAAAAGTATCAAGTGTTGTTTTTGACGGCTGCATATTGACTTAACTGTAAAAATAACAGCAAGACGGAGTCCAGGACACACAGCAGACAGATGAGCAAGATGAAAAAGATGAGTGGTGAGTGTGTGTGTGTGTGTGGGTGTGCAGGAGTGTGTAGGAGAGGCTGGGCGGTAATCAGTGGGTGGTAAAGTGGACCTGCTCTGGGCCATGTCCATGTCCTTGTCCATGGCGCGTGCTGCAAGTGTTTGGATTGAGTTGTTAGGCAACTGATTTGATTTACTGAATAATAAAAAACCAACCAAAACATGCACACACTGACTGACAGGAAGGCTAACACATAAACACACACACACTCACTCTTATAGGGCATATAGGAGGCGGGGGACGAAGGATTCGGGGGCAGGCCGGCTGACTGACTGGGCCATAAACAGTCATAGACACTTGGACATGGCCCGAGCACGAACGGCAAGTTTATCAACTACAATAAGAAAATGTGACAGCCAAAGGAGAGTGAAATAAAACTTTTTCTCCTTCTGCGTCCCACTCTCTCTCACTTGGGCACTCCCACACACACACAGACAAATTTGCTTGTTGTTGTATTGCAAGTTCCATAAAAAATGCAAAATACATTTGAGCAATGAGCAACAACAAAACCAGAAAAGTGGCAACACCAAAAAAAAGAGAGGAAAAACCAATTGCAGGCAAGAAAACGATGAAAAAATTCTGATACAATTTGCAGGAAAAATAAAGAAATAAATAAGAAAAATCGCTTTCTTCTCATGAAATACTGTTCTCTCTGTTCAATTGCGGCAAAAGTTAAAGCGGATATCCTTTGGCAGCCAGGACATCATCGAGCACTACTACAGACTGATTTGAGTGCGATTTGTGGAGAAGTTTCGGCTCTTTTCTGGGCACGGAAATTTTGCGAACAGGAACTGAAACTCCAATCTATCAAAGTCTTAAGTGGCGAAGAATTTGATGATTTCATTCTTCAACTTTCGCAGCTTAAGAGAAATAGTTTTGGAATCATTTTTTTTTTTTTTTTGTGATATTGTGACCAAGCTATTATGGCTCCAAAGTATAGCTATAAATGTTCCACCTCTATACTATTTGTTATTGCCTTGCATTTTTGAAATCAGTTCAGCAAAAATAAAAGCATTTCACCGAAATCCTTTTCTCTGTGACACAAACACGTTCCACACATTTATGAAATACTTCACTCTCAGTTCACTGAATGCTAAAATTCTCGTTAAACTTGAAACAGGAAAATAAAAAACAATCAATATCGAGAGTGAAACGAATATACCATTCGAGCTTCTCGCAGCAGCACAACAGAATGTTTATAATCCAATATTTACATAGATAAATTATCACGACTGAAAGTTTCCTTTCACAGCAGAGGCCATAAAAATTGTTTGCCCAAGTCCGATATCCCGATCGGTAAATCTGTAATTTATGATTATTATTTATATCCTTCAACGCATATTGATCACTTTCCTGGGCCGACTGACAAATCCTCGTAGGGCTACATCCTGAGTTTTGTTATTTCAAGTGGTAGAACAAAAGGGACATGCAAATACGAACAAGCATAATGAAAAATATTTCACATTGTGGTACACCAGTCTTCAAATCACTTTGATGTGCGTGTGTGTGCGGGGGGTGGGGATGAAATATGGCCAAAAATGACGTATGCGCAGCATAAACCAAAGACAAATGAACAATTGGATATAAATAAGCGACATAGTGCACTGCACGCACACATATACATATATGGGCTGCAAAGTGAGGCGGATGTAAGTGAAGCTGACAAAAATGCCACAGCAGCGCCGAAAAATTAACAGCAACAGCAGGACAATGGCCAAAATGAAACAGAAAGCGGAAAATGCCAAGGGTAGGAAAGTGGAGAGTGGGAGCAAAAGAGAGTGGAGTGTCATGTAAAAGCCTTTCAATGCACGTTGCATACTTTTAGGCGATGCGTGTTATGCGACGCCCGCGGCCTCAATGTGTTTGTGTCTGCGTCTCTACGTGTGTGTGTGCGAGCGTAGAAACGCGATAAAAGCAATGCATAAAACACAAATGAAAAAAAATCAGAAAAAACACACACATACACAGGGAAAACGAGCGAGCGAAGAAAATTGGGTGAAACAGTAACAAGGGGAGAGCGGAAACAACAAAAGCAAGAATAGGAAAGTGGAAATATTGGAATTTAAAATACCTGGTTTTTCATTCATGCACGCTTTGAACCTTGTGGTTTTAAATATCACAACTGAAACTCTCGTAGGCAAACTAACATTTCAGGTAGTAAGTAAGTGGCATTGTGTTAAATTCCCAAGAGTAATTAGGTTTCCATTTAAGTGGAGCTCAGCTGTGCTCCCAATTGATGGTCATTTTAAGTTGCCTGGGATGCAAATGTATAATTCATTCCAGAAGAAAAAAGTTAAATGCGAAATGGCTTGGATGCCTGCGAGATTCTTTTTGAATATATCACTCATACGCACTGTTGCCGCAGCTCAGATATGTATGCATTTGCCATTTGTTTATTTACACTCACTTCACCCGGGCAAAGAATGCTTGCCCTGCCTAAATATTTGATTATAAATTATAAGGTGGTATTTCTTTAATATCCTGTGGACTAACTTTTTAAAAACCTTTGGAAATCATTTAAAAAATGCAATTTCTTATGGCATTATCAATTAATTTAACCGACATTATTGTAATGTAACGACCTAATATATGCAATGCAACCAGCTTAATATACCCATTCACACGCCGAATAATGGGTGCAAAAAAGAAATGGCAACTATGAAATGAGTGGCAAAAGAGGCAGCACGTCCAAACGATGGGCGAGCAACAAAAACGTTGCATATAGATGGGCTGGCCCATGGGTGTGTGGGTAAATGGGTAACACATACGCATACATATATGCGAGTGTGTGTTTGTGTGAGTGTATAGAAGGCGCGCTGGCGACGTGCATATGCTTGAATGAGCGTGTTCGCACTTGCTGGCGAGGGAACAAAAAATAAAATGGCAACCAAATGCACAGAGAAAACCCATACAAACACACACACACACATACAAATACGAACGTATGCAATGGAAAGTGTGTATGTGCAATGTGAAAAACGAGTGCAAGTGGAAAAATAAAACATTTTTGCAATTAATTGCGCTCAATTTAAAATGTTGCAAAATTAATTCAAGAGTCATGCCAAATACACAGGCGCAGTCATTTATGCAAACAGAGACAGCCACAGGAGGTGCAGAAGTAGGTGCTGGCTGAGGGGGAGGGGGGGCGGCTGTGGTGGGAAAAAGGAAAATCCGAAGAGGGCGGTGAAAAGCGGGTGATCACAGCTGAAAGGCTGCTCAAGCGACCAGACAAATGCGCAGTTGAAACGGACACACACGGAAGGACATGGCTTGCATATGGAGAAGGCAGTGCAAGGAGTGTAAGAAGCTTCAGGATGCAGAGAAAGGAGTGCAGAAAGGAGCAGGACCAGGAGCAGGAGCTGAAGCAGGCTCGGCAGCAGGACCAGGAAAAGGAACCCAAACAGGCAGGAGCACACAAATGTGGCGTTGATGAGCAGACGCCAGGAGGGGCTAGGTGCCGGACAAACGATTCCAAGACACAGGACACACACACACACACACGCTCACACCAGCCCACTCACACACATGGAAAGGAGCTCGGGAGCCAAGCGAACAGCAAAAGGAAAACGACGAGGAGGCGAAGCGCACGCCACTGCAATAAGAATAACAAAGCGACCGGGAAAGCGTAGAGCAGAGGGTTAGGGAAGGGGAAGGGAGAGGGGGAAAAGTGAGCTGCAGACGGATAGAAAGCCAAACCCAAATGAGCAGCAGCTCATGCACTACGAAAAAGGACGCATGGGAATTCAAAGCCAAAGTGCAAGCAATCTGCAAAATAAATCGTTCTCTCAGCTGAGAAAATGGTGGAAAACTGCACTCGTTATTTTAATAATTATAGTAATAATTTAATAATTGGTAATAGTAAGTTAAACTTTAAACAAGAAACATTACTAAATATTTGCAAGGGAAACCACACTGCGTATACTTAATATAATAATATGCTTCGCAATTACATATTTATTATCTTAGAAAAGAGATCTATGAACATTTCTAACTATACTATACATATAATGGAGATGAAAAAGTTATACATTTTTCCGAGTGTAACAATGCACACACGCACACGTGTAGATGTGTGTGCTGCAACATAGCAAGATTGTGGACTCAAATGGATTTCCATGTTGTCATTGTCGCCGGCGAAGGAGTTGCAGCAGAAGTGGCAGGAGCGCAATAAGCATACGGAGAAGCAATTCAAGTTGCCGTCACGGAAGTTGCCTGTTGAAATTAAGCCAACAGCAATTATGGCAACAAATGCGGCTAGCAGCGCCGATTATGTGTCCCCTTCCGCTGCTTCAGAAATTCTAGGAATTTTTCTAAAGATGCTCAGCCTTGGCTCCAGGGCCTAGCCAATTATACATAAGATTTAGCAGAAGTTTTAGGTTAAATTTGAAAAGAAAATTTGTACTCCAGCTAAACTTTAAAACCACTTGTGGATTCGGAAGTTTGTGTTCGCGAAAGCTGGCAAACAAAGCATATAAACATAATTATGTTGTATTTATAACAAGCTGGCATATGAGCTAGGTCTTTTGGTGCACATAAAACTGAACTAAGTATCCTTCTTATATGGACCGCAAAATAAACCTCTTCTTAAACTCACTTTACACAAGTCAAAATTTAATCTCGCCATTTGCCTTTCGATGCGATCGTAACCCATCCGTCGTGTCAATCCCGTAGCTCTGCTTTTCAATTACAATCAAATTTGTCAAATGATTGAGCAATCACGACTATTAGATAACAGATAACACACAGCAGCACGGGCAGCTAAAAAAAAGTGCCCGGGTAAAGGGAAAACAAAACCAGAGAACGTAGAGAACCCTTCGAACCAGGACGAGCGGGTAAAAATCATATGCATGCATGTGTATGTGTTATCTTATCGCTTCCGTTTCCGCTTTTCAGCTTCGAGCTACCAACTCTGGACACATGCAAAAAAAAAGGTCCAAAATGGGGCAATGAGGGGGTGCACGGAACAACACTTGTGCCCAGTTCAATGGAGTTATCGCCGAGAAGAGTGCGTTTTACAAACTCCCCCCGAGCAATTCCCCAAATATACGTAGACGCGAGTTTTTCCTTCATTTTTTCCCATTTTTTTCTTTTTTTTTTTTGTTTCTTGGGGTAACGAAGTTTTCCCAGTTTGGCTGCGAGTGTCTCACTGTGGGCAAATAAATGCCAAGCGCTACGTAAACCAAATAAAGTCGAAGGCACGCACAGCCCCACATCCACTTATACACAACCACACACATGCTCGCACGCACACACATTCAACAGTAACAGACGTTGGCAATGAACGCAGCAGCGACAGGAAGTAGGCAACAGCCTTTTAGTCCTTTAGTTGCTCAATTTCAGTTTCACACTTCCGACGAGCAGGAAGACCCCAGGACACCCAACCACTCACAATCGCACAGCGCCTGCCACAAAAAATATCACAGCCAGGCAAATTCGCTTCCTTTGGCTAATGTTCAACAATGCAATGTGACTTTAAGACTAACCTTAAATTCAATCTCAAATTCGATGGTACACAGGGTATAACTTTTATACATGAAAGGATTGAAGCCCCTAAGATATCATATCATATCATATTATATCATAAATTTGTCATTGTTACGAAAGCTTTAGTATATGGTGTAGATATTTAATTTCATAGACAACAGATACTTTTTAAGATAGCGCTATAATAATGGCCATTGCTGTGCGCGCTGAGACAGACAGATATGCATATGGGTAAGACAGCGGAGTCCCCGACTCGTCAGCTTTGTTCCTCCCGGTCCTTCATTTGCTCCTGGCCCGAGCTCCATCCTTGTGCTCCTCCTCCTGCTCCAGCTTCTCCGTTCTTGAGCCGCTGCAGGCGTAAAAACGTGCGGCGTACAATTTACACAACGAAGCGAGCAGCAGGAGCAGCAGGACGACATGCAGGACGTGGCGGGTGCAGGGGGCAGCAGGATAAGGGCGGAGGAGGCGTCGCAAAAAGACATGCAACAACAATTAAACTTTCAAAGACGTCGCTGCCGCCGCCCGACACGGGAAAAGTAAACCGAGCAAAAGTTGTTAACGGGGCATAAAAAATGAACAAGGAGGCGGCGGGCGGCAAAAAAAAAGAAAAAACGTGCAAACAGATGGGAGGATGAGTGCGCGGGAGCGCGGGAAGATGGCCAAAAGGAGGGCCAAGTGGCAGCCTGCAGTCGTGCGGGAAAAAGGAAAAGGCACGCGCAGCCAAGATGGGGAAAACTGGGGGCGGTCGAGGAAGTGGGGCGTTCCACAGACAGCGGCAAATTCGCATGCAAATTGTGCGCGAAAAAAGACGTCCAAAAATGTGTATAAAAAGGGGCAAAAGTGCGGCGAACATGAGCTGGCAAAAGCCCGAGTTTAGAGTTGGAAATAACGAAAGACCAGGCCAAGAAAAACTTTTGCCCAAAGATGGGGTACACGCTACTCATGTGTGAGTTTCAACATAAATGTAAACAATAAAATTGTAGAAAATTGTTGAATAAATAGGGTTCACGACGGCGACTGGATGGGGGGTTTATGGATGGGGGTCGGGCAAACTGCCGGCGGAAAAGCTTTTTCTTGTCATCATTTCACGACTCTGCAGCCACACATTTTCATTGCTCCTGCCCCTGTGCCTGTGCCTGCCCCATCGCCTTTACCCTTTAGCCAGATTTTTCAGCTGTAGGTGTGAGACAACGGCAATTATCGCAATTGTCCCCAGCACTCATTCACTCACTCAAAACGGAGAAAGGCTGAGGAACAGAGAGACGAGGCCAAGTCGGAGCAGCCTAAGCCATCAGCATTTGTTCATTCATTCCGGCTGTGGGTGGATGGGTAGTGAGTGAATGTCCTGGCAGGAGGATGGGCAGGATACCAGGGGGCCATCGGGCGGGTCCCATTCATTCGACTTACGCATTGTTCCTGCTCTGACGCCTTGCTGGCTTTTGTTGCTGAGCTGTGTTTACATTTACACTGTTTTCAGCCTGGTGGAAAGCAGCAAGCAGCAAGCAGCAAGCAGCAAGCACCAGGCAGCCGGCGACGGCAGGCATCATTTCCATTTCCATTTCCCTGCCACTTCCCACTTGCCATTTGCCACTTGGCAGTCGGTAGTCGTACTGGCTTAGAGGGCCAACCATTTGATGCCTATCCATTCCCCTCGCAGGCCATAAAAACCCGCTGTTGCCTACTTTGCGGCGCATTTAGTTAAATTGTTTATTTGTCTGCTGCAAGCTTTTCAGTTTGTTCACAATCAATTAAAAGTCAAGCGGCAATGTTTAATTAAGCTAAAAGAAGCGCCGACAACTGCAGCCATTTCCCATTTGCAGTGGTTTTAATTAGTGTCGCGCCCTCCCCTCGCAAAAAAATGAGACCCCACCATTCTACTTATCCTTGACTTGGCCCAAATTGAGTTATTAGATGCTCATTATCGGCCATTCCCGCTTGTCTAGCACTTTTTCTCGATTCCAGCATTTTTTTTTTTTTTTTTTTTTTTTGCCCAGCTGCAGTCGAAAGCCGCTGACATGGAATATAAATTTGCAATGCCCCCCAGCCCCTCTGAATCCCCTTAGAAGTCGCCAATAATTGGCTACTAATGGTGGCACATAAAAACTTTTACCGACTGCAATAAAAAATCCCATTGACAAAACTTTTCTGCCAACTACAACAAATACACCAGCTGCAAAGAAACAAGAGCAACAGCCAGTGCATGGGGTAAAAAAAAAATGCGGGGGGGGGTGGCATAAAAACAGAATCAATTAACATTTTCATTTTGCGATTTTCCGCTTCAACTTTGCAACACAAATTATTGCATTTTGTCATCTTTGTTGCTGTTGTGACTGCTGCCGCAGTAAGCGCCAATACAAATGGCTTGAAAGTGCATAATAGATGTTTGTTTGCGGCCAAATGAGTGCGTAATTGTAATTTGATTGCATGCCGCTTGCCAAAACAGGATCATTTAATGCATTCATGCCACCTCAAGGAGGCTTAATTACGCAAGTGCTTGAAAAAAGGTGAAACCCAATTGATTGATAATGTGGCATATGAATGAGCTGCACTGAGATCACAGTCAAATTACTAGCAAAAGGTGGCTAAAAGTATGTAAGAGTAGGTACTTTCAGGTAACCCAAGCATAAATTGGAAACACTAATAGCTTTTATGCCCTCATAAGCCATATAGTCACTATAAACCGAATTGAATTCTTATATATTAAATTTGGTCACAATTGGCTGCGTATTACATTACAATATTGCTGCGCCACTTTTTCACCTGTTAATTATAATCTGTAAGAGCGTGCAATCTCGCAAAACTGGAAAAGTTGCGAAAAGCGGAAAAACTGGCTAGCGTGTATGGCTCCATTGTTCTTGTTCTTTTTTCTTTATCGTGTGAGCCCCGTTGTTATTGTTATTCGATGGCACTTACAAATGCGAGTGAAATTCATTGGGCGCCCCGCCACGCTGCTCACCTGGCAGTCGCACCTGCAAAATGGAGAGTGCCACGCGCATTATTGCAAACAATTTGCCCCGTTTGTGCCACCGGACAAATGACAAAAAGGACAAATGGCACAAAATATTTTCCAAGCGCCCTGGCGCAGGCAATCGGAAATGTTGCCAAAGTTCTGCTGCCAACACACACACACACACACTCATGTCCCCCAAAGGGCAAAACACACACACACGCACACGTGCACAGGAAGAGAGTCAAAAGGGCGCAGGATATGCACAATGTATGCATTGAGGCGAAGCTTTGGTGGCTTAGCCCCCAGAACTATCCCGCCCACTCCCGAATGTCCTGCGCTGCCTGTGCGCCTGCAGTGTTTGTTTTAATTTAAATAAATGAGCTTAAGCGCACTCACAGCTCGTGATCCTTTAAGGCTCTACGCCGGCTCCTTATTTTATTTGTCCTTCTCGGAATCGCAGTCGCCGTCACTGTCCCTGTCTCCGCTGCCTCCTTTTGTTGTCCTTATTTAGCTGAGCTGGCAACGGACGAAGGACGATGGACGATGGACGCGACTGGCGGGACGATTGCCAGGATATGCAAGTGCTAAGCATTTTTAAGTCAAATTGCTTTGCCGAACATTCTGCCATTTGCCTGCACGACTGACCCGTGGACCCACCCTTGTGTCCTTCCCCCTTCGTCCTTCCACCGCCCACCGATTTTCCCCCGGTTTTTCCGCTTTTCCACCGCTTTCGCGACGCGTTGCTGACGTCGTCAGCGCTCTTAAACTCAAGAGTTTGCTGTTGTTCTTGTTGCACTGGCTTCGGGTTTTCCGTTGGGTCGACTCAATTTGGCCAGCAGTTTGGCGCGATTATCCAGAGCTAAGGGAGTTAATAGAATTTATTTGTTTTATTTTACAAATACTTTTTGGGCTACAATTTTCCAACAAAACATTATCAACACATTTATTTGTGTTTTGCCTGAGGCACACCAAATACAAAAACGATCAATTTAAAATTCCAGTTAATTATACGATTAAATATCCGCATTGCTATTTTTAGATCTTTTTAGACAAATAATTAGTGGCATTAGCGAACAAAACAAATTCGTGGTAATAATATCTTTATTTATTTTTGTTGGTTGTGTGTATTAAATTGGTAAGCAATTATAAATATATTTTAATTATTAGGAGCTAATATATAAATTAATCACATTAATAACATTAGTTTATGAATTGACATGGAAGTCTATAATGTGGAATAGTTATTAAAAGAATGACACTGATTGGAAAATAAATCTTTTTTTGTTGCTTACTATATATAAGTTTCTGATCTGATTTTCTGTAATTATATAATATAAAACCCAAAATTAGAGTATTTGGTATTTTGAGTTTGAAAACCAATCCTTTGTAGTCCCCGCTGTTGTTGTTGCATTGCCTCTTGTTTTTGTTATTCACGCTGCTGTTGCTGCTTTAGCTGTTATGTTATTATTATTGTTGTTGTTGTTGTGTTAGTGGAGAAACTTCAAAAGGCTTTTCCGCTGTGTTAGTTCGCTTTGCTGTCGCCTTTTGCTCCTTTCACTTGCTCCGCCGACCTCGCACTGCCACTTGTCGAGTTTCTCTTTCCTTACAACCCCCCGCTCCAGCCGAGTTACACACTTTTCCGCCCGCTTTTCCCAGCCACCCGCGCGGCGGAAAACCCCACTCCTTTTTGGCCAGGCCTGAAGTTTACCTTTGGTGCAACTGCGCTGATTTGCAGTTTCTTCCTTTCATTTGATGGGCGCAGTTTTTTGTCATGTTTTTCCTAGCCCATTCATTCTTCCTTGCTCAGTTTTTCCAGCTTTTCCAGCTTGCTCTCTTTGGCGGCGCGCTTCTGTTTACACAGCAAATTTATTTATTTTCGCACTGTGGGACGCTCTTAAATATTCCGTCTTTTGAGTGCTAATGCAAATGTTGTCTGGCGGGCGGGCGGGCAATCAGCGGAATGGCTAAAAGGCGTGGGTGCCTTTGGCCAAAGGCAGCGGAAATCAGTCGAAATAACGCCCGATGATTAACTGGGAATTTGCCGTGAATCGAGGTGAATATGTGATGAGTATGAGGCATTCGCAAAAGGAGCCATTCAATCGGAAGAGGTGCCTTTGAACACCTCTAATTAGGTGTAAACTAAATGCAAAGTAAGAAGGTATGAAAGAAGTTAATGTTCAGTTTAATTACATGTGCAATGCAGAAGTCGATGAATGAAATGCTTAGAAACTAAACAATTCAATTTCAAGAAAATAAATCTCTAAATTCACTTATTTGTGTATCCAATTTATGAATGTATTTTAGCTGGCATGCGAATTATATATTTTGTTTGCATTTCTTTTCTGCCATTTGTTTGGCTTTAAATACAATAAATAAAAATAGTTAAAAAGGAAGTGTACAGATGCAAATGGAAATGCTGACATGTGCTGTTTTATTTATTCAAAATACAATAAAATTAAGTAGAAAAGGAAGTCAATAAAACCAGATTTCAGTTCCGATACGCAATATTTAGAAATTCAATTTAGATACCGAATGTAGATAAGCCTAATAAAAATTACACAATCGTCCAGCCAACAGAAGGAAATGATTCCCAACACAAGGCCATTAATACAATGGGCTGGGAAAACAATTAAATTTAATAACCGTAAGTTAATCCACTTAGCAGGAAAGCAGATTGATTCCCCTTCCCATCCACATTCACATCCCTTACTAAAGCCCGACTCCGTGGCAAGTTTCGCATGCTGCAAGCCGGAGTGCTTCCCACGCCGAGTAAAGTTCTCGTCCCTGCAACATTCTGAAACTCTAATTTAATAAGTAAATCACATTTCCGCCTTTTGAATGTCACCACCCAGGGAGTCCGAAGGGAGTTGGCGGGCGGAACCCGGAACTGCAAGCTCCCATCGCACGGTTTTCCCGGCTCCACACTCACCAGTTCCTGGGGCATCGCATTGACACCTCGTCAAAAGTTCGCAAGACATCGCTCCGGCGACTTGCTAACTGGTTTAGTGCAAATTCACTATTAGGAGAGCGCTCAATTTCACACTGGAATTAAATTACAGCGCATGCCGCAGCGGCAGGTGGTCGGTCGTTGCACGGAGGGCGTGGCGCGGCCACGGGGAAGATCAGAGTTTGTGGCGCGTTTCAGAGGCACGGCAAATGAGCGAACACCTCGTTAGTTTGTGCGCCTCGAAACTTTTTTAATATTTACATTCATATTTTGCACCTTTCGCCTTTTTAACCGCTTTTCACGCCCGCCCAAAATCGCGAGCGCTTCTTTTATTGCAACTTCTGCATCCTGACTGCAGCATCCTGGCTGCTGGACGGACCAAGGATACTGCTGCTGCCGAGCCATAAATTTTTGTTTGTGTTGAAAATTGCATTTGCCTTTTACTTTGTGTCGGGCTGGACTGAGCCGGGGATCCCAAATTGGTGGCAACAGGGGGTGGTGCACTGCGCAAAAATATATAGCTAAACACCTAAGATTATCTAATGTTTCAATGATAAACAGATTTCAGGCTTTCCATATAAAATTACCAATTAAATAAACCGTAGATGGAATAGTAATTACTTTTGGCAATATGTTTATTTAATCTTATAATTCGATTTCGCTCAGTGCATTACATTGCTGTGTTGGTGAGATTGAGCTTGCCCGGCAGCCATATTGGATGCCCCTAAAAGCAGGCAACGTCAAATTTGTTGCAACGCTTGATAATCAAGTTAGCGATGGGCGCTGCTGCCATCAAATGCAGCCCCCTTTTGCCCAACTCCAACCCCAACCCCCCCCCCCCTCAGCAAACCAGCCCCCCTTTTAGTGCACTCAAATTGAACAGCCTTTTGTGCTCGATTCTTCGTTTTTTTTTCGCTTTATCGCGATATAAATTTAAATCGATGATTCCGCTTCGGACGGGGATTGTGATTCCGTTTCTGAATCTGAATCCGCATTTGATTCTGATTCTGATTCTGGCTCTGATGTTTTGCTCGCATTTCTTGTTTACTTGCAGATGTCAATGGGCGTGGCAGTGGGGCGGCGAGTCGAACCAGCTGAAAATCAAAGCCCAATTGGCACAAACACGCGGTAAATAGAATTCGCAATCGGAATCGGAATTGAAATAGGAATTCGCATTCAAATTCGAATGCAAATAGAAATAGAAATTGCCGCGAGACCCCCACAGAAGAAAAGCACAAAAAAACAGCAACTAAAATACCCATAAAATAATAGGAAAACAAAGAGTGCCAGCAGAGAAGCAGCTGCTGCAGCAAATAAAAGAACCGCAACAGCAACTGCAACAGCAGCAACAACGGCCATAACAACTCCACCAACAACGACATCAACAACAATATGGAGAAGCTGCTGCAATCGACGCTGTTTGTCATCCTGATAATGGCCACAAAATGCGGCAGTGGCTCGACCCAGAACCAGCATCACGGTAAGTGGCCATGGAATGGGGCACGGCATGGGAGGCATTTAATTGCGAGCGGTTGCCTTACTACATCCATTTTCACCTCCATTCGCAGAGAGCAGTTCCCAGCTGGATCCCGATCCGGAGTTCATAGGGTTCATCAACAACGTCACATATCCGGCAGGACGCGAGGCCATCCTGGCCTGCTCGGTGCGCAATCTCGGCAAGAATAAGGTGAGCTAGAATGATTTACCTTGCATTGCAATATATATAATATGATATATAATCCCCTGATAATAGGTTGGTTGGCTGAGAGCCTCCGATCAGACCGTTTTAGCTCTCCAAGGTCGCGTTGTCACCCATAATGCGAGAATCAGCGTCATGCATCAGGATATGCACACGTAAGCCCACTGAACTTCCTTTTAGCGATAATATAGCTTATATACAACTTGCAACTTGCAACTTAAAGATGGAAACTAAAAATCAGCAAACTGCGGGAAAGTGACCGCGGCTGCTATATGTGCCAAATAAATACGAGTCCCATGAAGAAACAAGTGGGTTGTATCGATGTGCAGGGTATGTCCTTTGATCGCGTGTTCCTATATAGAACTTAAACTTATAGAAATCACATACTTTTAGTACCACCGGATATCATCAACGAAGAGTCATCCGCCGATCTGGCCGTCCAGGAGGGCGAGGATGCCACGCTCACCTGCAAAGCCACGGGAAATCCCCAGCCAAGGGTCACTTGGCGCAGGGAGGACGGCGAAATGATACTCATTCGCAAGCCAGGCAGTAGGGAGCTCATGAAAGGTACAAACATGCCCTGAAATCCTTTGATTCCTAATTCATTACCCTTTTCCAGTGGAGTCCTATAATGGATCCTCGCTCAGGCTGCTCCGCCTGGAGAGGCGTCAGATGGGCGCCTACTTGTGTATAGCATCCAACGATGTTCCACCTGCCGTCAGCAAACGAGTCTCGCTGAGTGTGCAATGTGAGTTATCAAATATTAACTCGATGAATAGAATATTAGGCTTCAAGTACAAGTGCACCCTATGCCTTTACCGAAAATTAGGACTTATCATTTTCAATTACATATAGCTTGTCAGCTGACTAAGAATCAGTCACTTTCAATCCTACTTAACATTTGCTAAAAGTATTGAAACGCCACAATTCTGTAATCAAAGTTTCAGCACTTAAAGTAGCCACTTTAAAAATCCGTCTGCTGAAAATTTAAACAATTTCATGAGAATAAGAACAATAAGCGAATTTATCTGCGCGATATTCTGCAATCAATGAAATCCGACCGCCCACTCACTCACTCACTCACCATTCCACTTCACAGTTGCTCCCATGGTGAGGGCCCCCAGCCAGCTCCTGGGCACGCCCTTGGGATCCGATGTGCAGCTGGAATGCCAGGTGGAGGCCTCGCCGTCGCCCGTCTCCTACTGGCTGAAGGGGGCGCGGACGTCCAACGGATTCGCCAGCGTCTCCACGGCCAGCCTGGAGTCCGGCTCGCCGGGTCCCGAAATGCTGCTCGACGGGTAAGTTGAGGGAATTCCGGACGGCAGACATCAGTGATACATATCCATCTCGAAAACCATTCCATTCCCTTGCTCTCCATCCATGCCGACCCATATCCAATGCAGGCCCAAGTACGGGATAACGGAGCGCCGCGATGGCTATCGGGGCGTCATGCTGCTGGTGGTGCGTTCCTTCTCGCCCTCCGATGTGGGCACCTATCACTGCGTCAGCACAAACTCGCTGGGCCGTGCCGAGGGCACATTGCGGTTATACGGTGCGTATACGCAATCTCTACTCCACCATCTCCCGCCATCACAGGGTTTAATTTGTTTTGTTTGTCCCTGTTGTTTTTTTTTTTCTCGATGCCTGTGGTTCTGTGTTGCAGAAATCAAGCTTCATCCGGGCGCCTCCGCCAGCAACGATGATCATCTGAATTACATCGGAGGTGAGTCCCACGTATATGGAAGGATAAATCTTTCGTGTGGAGTTATTTAAAATGAAAATATTAAAAAAAATACAAAAGCAAGCGATTTTTAACTCTTTTCTGTATAATCTGAACTATTTTTTTGCTTTTATCGCCACAGGTCTCGAGGAGGCTGCTCGGAATGCGGGCAGGAGCAACCGGACGACGTGGCAGCCCCTGCTCGCCATGCTGATGCTTCTGTGGATGAGGCTGAGTCTGAGAACCGGGGGAGCGTGATATCAAAACTGAGAGAAGAAGAGCCGGCAATCAAGTATTCCTACAGATTCCCTCGGACACCGACATCGACATCTCTTTCTCTCTTGCCTGCGTTCTTGTTGTTCGTTTCCGTTTCCGGTTCCGTGGTCCCATCTCCAATGTATTGGACCCCAGCCGCCCACGCACGCATACATATTGCCGGAGGCGCCTCCCGCTGCCTCAAATATCATTTGCATACGTATCAGGAAACGCGTTGTTCCCACCCGCTCGAAACCCTCAAAGCCCTTGCCAAACTCCCACTCCCTGCTCCCTAATGAAAGTAAGGATGATATCAAAAGTGGACAATTGAATGCCAAGCCCTACCATTTCTCCCCAGCCCCAAATAATGTTACATTGCATATAAATTAAATATGAATACTATAAAATAGTGCATAAAATTTATTATCATAATATAAATAACGACAAAATTATTGAATAAATTATCGCAAAAGTGGATAAAAACCGAATGGAAAACTGAATTTTCTTTACTTCCGACACGACTTCCTGCGCCACTGGCCTGACCCACTGATCCACTTTTTGGCCACTGTTTTCCGGATGGTGAACGGTAAGTAGAAGAGAGAAGAATCGATGGGCTGCTTTAACGACTTACCCCATTGATTTCCAAGGAGCACCGGGCAGGTGGCCTGCAAGCTTCGGGTATCACAATTGCCGGAGTTGTCAGTATTATGCCAAACCAAGGCCGATCCCCGACGGGGCTTAAAGCCAAAGCCCAGATCCGGAAAAGAGGCATAGCCACCCATTTGAACATCACTGAGCTGGGAAACAGAAATTTATACAGTTTAAATACACATATTATTTTGCTTTCCTGGGGCTTATAAACATCAGCAGCATTCGCTCTGATTTTTTGTCTAACACTTCTTTTGATAATCTGCTAAATTTAAAGATAAATACTTACATAAAACATCGCAGATGCCGAGCGGTATTCTTTTGGGTAGTATCCAATAAACTCCTAGAAAACCAAACCTGCTTTGTAAATCAAATGGAATACATTAGATACCAAACTCACTTTGGGCTGCTCGCAGTCCAAGTGGATGAAATCCTGACCTCCAATGCCATAGTTAGAAACGGTCAGTGGTTCGCTTTCCTCCAAATCGAATCCTGTAATATCCTCAATCCTTTGGTGTATTCGTCTCACATGATCAGAGGCATTTGTGTCCACTTTGGCCTCTACACTGGAACTATCTTTTTTCCTGTGCTCTAACCTAGAATCCGTGAGATGTAACAAGTCCTTCTGCTCTGCTGGTGAGATAGCATCATGAAAAAGCCCAACGAAGGGTTCAATGTTGAGCTGCTCCAGTTTAACAGGGGCCATTCGGAGAAACGGGGAACCATCTCTTAAGTAACGACAACGGAGGTAGGATTTGCTGGGAAGGAGGTTTTTGCCTCGGCAGTTGTCCACATGCACAAACATGTGGGCTAGTTTATCCTTCAAGTGTTTGGCCAGATCAGTGTTATCCTCCTTGGAGGCCCACCCTATAGAATCCCTAAATGCAGCCTGACTGGCTGGTAAATCATCTGGAAAAAGTGACAAGTATATTGGTCATATTCAGATTAGGTCTACTTTTACTTACGCATAGCGAGCAAAGTTAGACCTAATTTCTCGTAGATTTGAGAGCGTCCTGTTTGAAGTAGTCTATTTACAGGATCCAATTTCTCTTCATACTGATCGATGGCGACTTTAAACCATTTGCATGCCAGTTTGCCCTTATCAACATTCTCTAGATGAGTGGCCACAGCAAGGCAATCTGCAGCACTCATTCTGGAGCTATTGAGAGATTAAAATTAAGAAATAAAACTGTCCAAGGTATTATAGAAACCCACTTGTACTGTTTCCCATGTAGTTTTCCATTAGCCATTTCGCTTTCATCCATACCGTAAACGCCCTGAAACCGCAACATACCAGTTACAGCAGTTTCAAGTTCTACGTCAGAAATACTACTCAGATCATAATCAATAAATTTTTGAAACGGTCCTGCAATCCAATCTTCAAAACCAATCTTTTATGAAATGGATATATAACTACTACTTGCCCGGTTTGAACTCCTCACGAGCTAATTCCAGCAACTTGGGAACATCCGTATACGTGCGTCGCATGAGCGGAAAACTTATCAACGGATTAGCCACATAGGACGTAGGATCAGCGGGTCCCAGCGCCCTCCTGGTCATCCACTCCTCCTGGAAACTATTATATATCGATGCTTACAATTGTTGCTAATAAGTTAAACAAATCACCTACGTCCGCATTGTGTTCACTTTGTGTTGCAATTCCATCGCATACTGACGCATATATCCAATTAGTTCGTCCTCAATTTGCAGCAGAGATGCCATTTCGCGGGTTGATGTGGCATAGTATTGTGTTTCGATTGCAGTCGTGACTCCGAGAAGGAAAATCGACCAACATAGGTTCATGATGATAACTGAATGTGAACTAATCTGAGAGCATTTTTGTGCTTATTTAAAACCATGAAATTTTCATTTGTTCAGGTAATACACATATGATGAGATGACATGGACACGACTGTCCGCAAGCAAGGCCTAAAAGTATACAGCTCTTTCGGACATGCAAGGCAATATTTATCTACATTTGAATTGCGCTAAAGTCTGACAAGAAGTTTCCATTACTACCGTCATACCGTCATTACCGTATTAATTTAAAACAGGTTAAATTCTTTTTTATTTAAGATTTATTTCACTTTTTAATAACTTGACAATATTGGTTTTTATCTTATATGCTGGTTGATCGGGTTAAATTGCAAATAATGTAATTTATAATTAATATTTATGTAATATTAAACTAACTCACAATCATTTGAATTAAGTATGTATAAGTATATTCAATTATACTTTGTGTGTAGCAATGTGTAAATGGGTTGATCTTTCGATATTCGGTTGTAAACGAAAACGAACAAAACAGGCCGGCAACGGTTCTACACATTTGAAAACGTATTCTAAGAGAGATGACTCTGGGGCTGCTACTGAATTTACACAAAATGCGCTGCGATCGCTGAAGTGTACACATGGTGGCATAACAATTGCTCTTTACATTTACAATAATCCGTACATTCGTGGGCGGTGTACATAATGGCTTGCATTAGCTTTCAGTTCACGCTCTCGAAATGGTGCATTAATTACAAATTAGTCGGCTCCCGGTTCAGTGACAGGTGTAGACATGGGGATGCATTCCAACTAGCGCTTAAGCGACTTTCTTATTTTACAACTACATTTGTATATTCCAATTATCGGTTTGCAGTCGGTTCAATTAGTCTCCTCCACCTTGGGGTGTGCACAATGCAAGACATTTACAATTAGGTTCTGGTGTCGGGAAGACGCACCGCACTTTCAATAATATACACGATTTGGTTATCATTACAGAACAAACACTGTTGGCGGGTATGGTACAATGCACAAGCGCAGCATGGCGCTACACAGCTCTAAATATAATGCACAGCAACATGTGCTCGAAGTATTTGGAAACAAAGGATCAAAAGGGATCAATGGATTTTTGTATAATAAACATCTATACAAGTCAAGTTCAAAAATTTAAAATAAGACTTTTGCTCTTAAAATAGGGTTCGTCGTAAAGTTGCTGGTCTACTCTACGAGTCGGGTGCAAGACGTTGCTGGACGACTGCCTTGAGTGTATGTTTGCATGAGTGAGTACTTAATTAGCGCTGTCTGTCAACAATAACCAAATCGCTGTAATTCTCATCTGGAGAGGCTATGCGATCGTTCGCGGCTGCTGCTGCCCGACGAAAGGGGCTGCTTGTTGCTGACCTCACCTACTCGATGGTGTGGTGGCAGCCTATCAAAGAACGGATGATGCAGGGCCTCACCTGAAACAAAGCAAAAATAGATATATTTAGCATTGGAATCAACCAACAAGTGGGCGGCAGTTTACCTAACGTGATGCGTGACGACGGCTCGTACTCCAGCATCTTCTTGATCAGACTGAAGAGCTCACAGTGGTCCTCGCTGTCGCTCAGCTGGCACAGGAACAACGGCTTGCAGTGATCACGGACGTAGCGACCCGCACTGGACTTCTCATCCCAATCTAACTTACCATGATAGAAGTACTTTGTTTTGGTTTTGCTATAAAGAGTATGATTGCTACACGTTAAACGATTTCGGTGAAGGGAACTGCGCCTTTGGAAATAAAAGCATGAGCTGCATTGTATTACCGTGCCATGCGATATGGTATTTGTCCCAAGATTCGCTCCATCATGGCCAAGTGTTCGCGATTGTCGTGCGTTTGGAAGAGCGTGATTCCCAGATACAGTTCGAACAAGATGCACCTGTAGGCGAAATTTCGTCGATCATTTAATATATGCGCATATTTGCAATGCCAAGCCGTTTCTTACCCAATGGACCAAACGTCACACGGCTGTGACCACCCCAGCTCCAGTATGACCTCTGGCGCGCGGTAATGTCGCGTCGAGACAATTGTGCTGTGGTGCTCGTGGTCGAAGGTGGCCGACCCGAAGTCGATTAGGCGAACGTCCGTATTCTTGACGCGGCGCACCTCGCGGTTCTGTAAAATACAATAGTATAAGGATATTTGCATATTTTTAGCTGCTTGTCTCTACTTACAATCTTATGATTATAGTGAGAAGTATAATCCGAGTCGACGAAGAGTATGTTCTCCGGCTTGAGATCTGTGTGCGTTAAACGATTGTCATGTAGAAATTTCACAGAGTAGCATAATTGATAGGCCATATGGCGCACTTGGTCCAGCGGGTATGGCTCATAGTTGTTCTCTCGCTGTAAAAAAAAAAAACGATTAAAGTATTAATCGTCCATTTCTGTTTCAGTAATCCACTCACCAAAAAATCGAAAACACTGAGCCCCAACATTTCAAAAACTATACACATGTGTCCATGATAATCAAACCAGTCAATCATTTTGACGCACAAACTGAAGGAGCAAGAAAGATAATAAGAATTAGATTAGATGAAAGAGCAAGTTGCATATTTAGAAACTTACTGATCACAATGCGGATCCTTTTGGGCAATCTTTTCCAAAGCATTTATTTCCAGCTTGGCAGCTTCGCGGTACTTTTCCACGTTCTTAATAATCTTTAAAGCCATGCAGTAATCACTAAAACGATAAAAGGGCGGTTAAAGTACTTAATATTTTATTTCTTGTATGGAAATTCTTACCGCTCCATATCTTTGACCTTGACCACACGTCCAAAAGTTCCCTCGCCCAGTGTGGCCATGATCTTATCTGAAATTCGGGGAAAGGATAGCGAGTTGTAGTAGGATTTCGGACAAGTCCATAAATAGTGTTAAAAAGTTAGCTGTCTGGTTGATTTTCTTGTTCTAAAGCTAAACCTGTAGCTGTAGCTAAGTATTTGATGGGGGCTGGGCAAAATACTAATTTGAACTAAGCTGAGTGTGTACGGAAAGGGTTTGTAATTTCAATATTATTCGTTAATTATGCGACAAGTTCGTGTTCGGTTTGTGTGTGAAAACTTCCCAGTTGAATTTTGTTGCCGGTAAAAGTTAATCTTAGAGCCATCAAAGACATATTCGGAAGTTCAAAATATTTTCGCGAAAGTGACGAAAATTGTGTGAAAATTTTCAATTGTTGCTTTGTCCTTCTATCTTTCTTTTTTGTTTAATCTTCTTAATTTCCCGATTGCACGCGACGCGGTTTGGTCTTGCTGTGAGATAATTAAGAAATAATAATGAAAACTTGGAAATATTTTAAACGAAAATAGAGTTACAAGAAGAGGAGAGAAAGGTGTGACTGGTGGGGTGGCTTTTGCCTATCATTATTTTTTCTTTCTTTTTCAAGTATTTATGTGTTTTTCAAAAGAGTTTTCTGATTGTTTTCTAAACATAAGTATGGAAAAATAAAAAACCAAAAATTGTCACGAACATCTGTGATGGAGAATGTCTCCGGTGTGGTAAATTAAGTGACCATCAGCATCATCTTGAATGACGGGCTTTGCTGTCTGTTCGGTTCGATCGAATCGGATTGGAGCGGAGCGACGACGTTGCAGTGGTTGCCGTTGGCGTTGCCGATGTCGCAGGGGTTGGGGGTGGTGGTGGTGTTTTGCGGTGTGTGGCGACGATTGCGATTGCGTTTCGTTGCGGGTGGTGCATTCGATCCGTTGAAAGAAGGTGGTTTGCAGGCGAGCGAAACGGCGAGCGGAGAATTTGCGAGCGAGAAGTTGGGGGCGTTGGGTGGTTGTCGATGGCAGTTTACAGACGTACACATAAGGTGCGTGTGTGCGTGTGTGGTAAAGTATGTAATTTGAAAGAGAGAAAAAGAAACAAAAAAGAAAGAGAAAAAAGAAACAAAAATATATATATCCAGGGGTTTGATCGGATCCACGGGTTGTTGGTCATCAGGTCAAAGCAATCAAAAGCGCACCATCCAAACGACGAACGATCCGGATCCCACGTTGGCACCAAAGCAATCGCATTCCGTTTAAAATTCAGCCGCAGATAGCCCGTAAACCAACCAACATCATCATCATCATCATTTCATCATCCCCATCAAGTTGTGTATGTACATCATCATCATCAACCCATCATCATCATTGTGATTTTCATCATCATATTCAGAAAAAACACGAGAAAAATACGTTTCGTTTGTTCGATAAGAAAATTAGTTCGGACAAATTTTTGAAATTTGTGTTTACAAAAATGGTTAATATCAAAACATGTACAAACAATATCAAATATAATGGCAAATAGGTATATATCGAAAATGGTATATATATATTTATATAAATAGGAAATGCATCAATAGCTGTGCTCTTGTTTCTTGGGCAATGAAAAAACAACAAACCATCGAATGCTTGCTGCTTAGTAATAACATTAATAGCTGTTTGGCAATATATTGTAAATGTTAAATGGTAAAAGAACAAATAAGGTTGTTTTCTATTCGTTGTAAAAGTCGAGGTAAAGGGATTCTTACGTTTTTTATCCCAGTTTCAAAATCACATGCAAAAGAATCAGGCAGGATCAACATTGTATAAGTAAGATAACATGGATTACAATCCGCATTGCTGTTAGCTTTTTCTGTAGTAGGTCGATTGTCTAGGAGAAAGTTTAGGATATAAGGCCTTGTGATTTGGGGGGGGGGGGGGATGGTTCGGGATCGGGGATCAGGGTCAATGGACAATTGCAGTTGCAGTTAGAAGAGGCGGCGGCAACAAAGCTCAAGCTGCTAATGAATCACCCATCCGCCAGGATGGTCGTGATGGCTTATTGCTTACAAAGGTCGAGAGTGTCTTTGGAATGCGAGACCTGTTGAACAGGGCCGACGAGGTGGCGCTCTTGGCCAGCTGGTAGTGATCGTGCTGCAGGTAGGAGGACGACTGCTGGTACTGCTGCTGGTAGGCATCCAGTTGGGATCGCTGCGGATACAACGAGCTGCCTCCCAGGGCATTGGATCGCCTACTACTCCCGCTGTATGAGTCATGGAGGTAGCTCGATCCGGAGCCCGTTCCCGATCCCAATGGCTTGTAGCGATCGAACTCGCTCAGCACCGCGGCGGTACGTGAGCTGGCGCCCTGATACCGCTGCTGCTGACGCCGAGCATCTGCTGCCGCAAGGCGCGCCCCAATGCCACCGAAGGCTAGTGCCCCGGAGCTGGAGGAGTGCATTAGCTGGCTGCTAGGCTTGTACTTGGCGAGGTCATTGTTGTTGCGATCTGAGTGGGGCAGAAAGCGGCTCTTGTTGGTGGTGCCGGAGGAGAGTGCCGTCGCTGTTGCCGTTGTGTGGTTAGAAAGAGCAGAAGTGCTAGTGGATGAGGTGGTGGCTGTATTTGAGGGGGTGGTGGTGGAGATGGAGGAGCTGGTGGTGGTGGTGCCATTTACAGACGGGAACGATGTCTGTGGGGTTGTGTCTGCTGTGTGGGTTAGTTGCACACCGGGCGCAGCCGAATCCGTCTCGGTTTCTGTTTCCGCCTCATCGGATGAGCTACTGCCCGAGGTGCTCTCGGAGGAGCCACTGCAATCGCTACCGTCTCTAGTTACTTTTTTGCTGCGCGACTTCTTCTTGGGCGCCTCCTGTGGCGTTGCCAGTGTGGCTGCAGTTGCTGATGATGTTGCAGCAGCAGTTGATGCCGCAATTGCAGCTGCTGCGGCTGCCTCCTTGGCCTTTTTGGCCTCCTGCTCGAGAGCAGCTGCCTCGGCTTCTGCTGCCGCTACTGCCGCTTCAGTCTTCTTGGCCTCCTCAGCCGCTTCCTCTATGCGCTTGACGCGATCCCTAAGCTCACGGCGTTTGCGCATGCGCTCCTCGAACTTTTTCGCCTCCAGGAACTGATTGTCCTCTCGGAGCAGCATCAGAATGGCTGCATTGTCCTCCGAAGACCGATCGTCGGCAAGAATTTCACGCTCTTCAGCGGTCAGTTCTTCTGGGGGCTGCTCCTTACGTCGATGAGCAAAGCGATTCCGTGAGTTCAATGGTCGATCCTCGGCGGGTCCAGCTGCATTTCGACCGCTGTCTTGGATCTCAGCAGCCAGTAGACTTTCAACGGTTTTGGTTCTTCCATACGCTCTTGTGGAGCGAGGAGAGAGCGCTTCTTCTTCGCCACCTCTTCGGCCGTAGCGACTTGAAGGATATCCTGATGCTCCTCCTAGGCGTAGGGCGTCGTGATAGTCGTATCGCTGACCATAGTCCACTGGGTAGTTCTCGTCGAGCAGTCGATTGCCGCTGGTCAGATAGCCGCTGTCATTGGACTCGGCCATATACCTTTGCCTCTGCGCTCGAGTTCGGTATGGAGTGCGCTCCTTGCGATCCGAAGCATTAAAGGAGCTGGAGGACAACTTAGATTTCGCCAGCTGATGGGCAGTGGCCGAGCGGAGCAATCCGCCACTACCACTGGCACCATAGTCATCCGGCTCCAGGGTCTTGTCGCGATCCTCTTCATGGCGCCGCCTGCCAGCCGCTCGTTCCAAGATATCAGAGTATTTGTTCTCCAGCCGGGAAATGGCCGACTGCTTGCCTCCTGAGGAAAGCGCTGAGGTGGTGGGCGTTCTGTCTTTGTCCAAGAGCAGATCTCTTCGCTGAGGAATCATACGATTCAGGGGGATTGGGATTAAGATTCAGTTTCGGATTCACAGATTTAATGGAGAAGGAAAGTGCTCAAGAGCTGCGCTCGTGTGAAACCAACGGTGACGGGCGTAAAACTCTTTACTCTACGCTCCACGAAAGAAGAAGGCCCAGAAACCGAAACCCAAACCCAGACCTAGACTTAGACCCATTTAAATGGCCTTTTCGGCAATGACTAATTATGGGGTGTGCTTGGGCCTTTTCATTTCGCACAATTTCACTAACATTAGAGCCACTCTATCCGGATTTGGCTTTCTCCATGTATTTTCGGATTTTCAGAGAGGTGGGCTGAGGAGATACCCTTTATTTTTATTTAGAATGCCTAGCAGAATCTAAACAAAAAAGTCCACGGCGCGACGACCTTCAAAGTTTATATATAAAGCGGCAGAAAATCGTGAATAGCTTTATACACATCTGCAGCGTACAGAGAGATACTAATACAAATATAACGGAATAGAGAAAAGCGACGAGATGTTGGAATCGAAAATAAATTCGACAACGTAAACGCACACGGCAAGAATGAAGCTGAAGATATAGAATGAGCATATAGAAGCGCTATAAAACGCGCCCGTGTGGGCCCCTAATATAATATCTGCACATATATCTTCTGTGTAGGAAGAAACTTTCTATAGCCGTCTATGTGGCAATAGGGGTAGCAATAGTTGGTGCAATACTGTTTGGCCAAACACGCATATACTATACACTATAACGCTTTAATTGCGCATATTTCCTCATTTCCTGACCGCCAGTCAGACATGTCACACATTTAGGGCAAGTGACTTGCTGACTCACGGGCGACAGGTGAGATGATTTCTTTCGCTTTTTCCAAAATTAAATACCCCGACTGTGAGTCATGGGATCGCTTTTGGGATCTCGGTCTGGGTCTTGGGTCTTGAAAGTGGTCTACACCGTTGGTTTCCACACCGCTCGCTTTTGATTCACTTATGGGTTTCGAAGATACTAACATCGTCTAGGTCGCGGTCACGCCTGCCGCCTCCCACTCCTCTAATTAATGGCTTGTAGTAGCCGCCCACGGGACTCAGGTGGGTGCGCAGTCTGTCCAGGGCGTTGGCTGTGGTGGAGCTCTTCTGGTAGCGACCCATCAGGGCAGCGGTACTGGTGCTCCCGCTGCTGCTGGGATGGTAGCCCAGTCCTGTGGTGCTGCCGAGTCCTCCGCTCGCATAGTAGCGTCTGTGGCGATCTGCCATTTCGCGTTCCTTGTCCTGTTGCCGATCCCGTTCTCGTTCCTTGTCCCGTTCTCGTTCCCGTTCCCTATCGCCGTCCGGATGTCTCCGGCTGGCCGAGGATTTGTCCGAGCTGCGGCGACGTTTGCTCTGCTTCTGGGCCTGGCTACTGGATCCACCTTTTCCCTTATTATTGTTATTATTGCTGTCATTCGTTGGGGTCGAGTCTTTGTGATCCTCGGCTATTGCTGCCGCACTTAAAAGAGAAGCCCAACAAAACAATGAGTTCTGGTGAGGATATATTCGGTTCTTCTTTGTCGGTCTGGATGCGTTGATCCACGCGGTTCGCGACGAACGACGGACGGGACGCGCTGCCACGACACGGACCAAAATTTAACTGAGGAAAACTGGGGAAAATTTTTCGGAAAATTCGTGCGACGACGAAAGAAAGAGGCGGCAGATGCGAAGAACGAAGTAGATGAAGGAAATAATGATGCGGCGGCGGCGGTGGCGGTGTCGGCGGTAGCCAGAAAATATTGAGGAATCGTTTTTATTTTTGTGAAAAGTGTGAAAATATTGCGCACTTGCCAGAGCGAGAGGTCGCTACCGCGTGCGAGCGAGAGCGGGCGAACACCCAAATAACATATGTAGACGAGTGGGTGGATTGGATAGTAGATTGGATGCGATCCGCTTCGAATGGGGATGCTTCTTTTGTCCGCCAGCTGGGCACGCTTCATCGAAATGCATTTCGCTTTGTAAGCCGTAGCAGTGTAATTACATTTCCGTCAGTTTAGCAGCAAAACATGGGAAATGATCGAAAGTCTTCGCAGAAAAAGCCTTGAACTCTCGCCGACAAAACAACCAGTCAACAAGAAGAACAATAAAATTGCTGCTGGTCGAGCGCGGAAAGAAATAAAAAGAACAAAGCGAAACATTTACGTTTTATTTTAAACATGCCCGCACATATAAATAATAAAGGGGCAATTGCAGTTAAACAAAGAGCAGCGAAAAAGAGAGATTCGCTTCATACTTTATAATCATGCGTAATGAGGAAGAATTTGCCAGACATCCACAGTTTGGACTTGAGTATTTATTTGGTATTCCCCGAAGACAGCTGAAGAGAGATTTGAGGAATTTCAGAATCTGCTGAAGAGAACCACTCGGATTCTTCACTCGCAGAATTCGGACAGCTGTGAAAGCTCGAGGGAAACTCAAGCTTTTTTGTGCAACCAACAGTTTTTGGCAGAAATATTGAACTTTAACAAAAGTTAGACTGCGTAAATCATTATATCTAACATTTCGAGGTTTTTATGGACATGCTGGAAGATAGCAAAAAATCAGATTTCCACTCTCAGCCAAATCTTGGCCCACTCTCGTAAATTTCACTTTCAAATTATTGATCAACGAGCATTTATTGGCTCTTTAGACTGACAATTAGGGGTATCCAGTGCATATCACACTGATTTAAGAGCTCCGTTAAGCTCTGTTTGATTTATGACTGGCAATAACACGTGATAAATCAAATTTCAACTCGTATCTTTTCAATGGCAATTATTCACGATTTATGGCAGCAAGATTTTCACACTTTTCGAGATCGTCGCACTACTGGAAGTTCAGATGCGAGTTCAAAGCGATTTAAAACGCACTCGCACTTGGGACCGTTTACATAATTGGCCTTCTTTGCGATGGCCAAAAGGCGGTGGGAAATGCAATATACAAAACGAAACGATCCGATGCGATGCGAATAAAATGATCCGATCGCGAGATACTTTCGACCGCGGCGGAATGACGCGCTGCAACTAAACTCGCAATTACGCGCTGACCACTCTGCTTAAATCAGCGCCAGCGGCACAGAGAATACATTTTCATTTCACTCGCAGTGAAAATAGAGGGAAAGGAAAGCAATGAGCATTGCGCGTTTTGACCGAGTTTTTCGCTTGACGAAAGGCGACGAAAGTAAAAAAAAAAGGCACGCAAAATTAAAAATAAATTATAAATCTTTTGCTTCATTTCCTTTGCATCGATTACCAATTGCGTTGCTGCTGCTGCTGCTGCAGTTGTTGTTTGTTATCAGGTCGTTCGCTTGGATTGCGTCGGAATCGCTGCAGCAGACTGTTGCAGCTCTCGGAGAGCAGCTGCGTTACGCTGGCGGCGGTGGCGCTTCGCATGTACCGCCGCTGCGGACGCTGCTGCTGCTGCTGCTGTTGTACCGCTTCGGCGTCAGCTGTTTTCCCATTTTCGGCAACCGTCGTCGCTGGCAATATCTTTTCGCTTTTTTCGCGATGAAAACGATTCAGAAATGTGGCCATTCCTTAGTTTTTTCGGATGTCGGATATCCTCCTCGCCGCGGCAGATTTCGCGTGGGTCTCGCCCGCGATGACGATGACGACAATCGGCTAATACTTAACGCCTCTTAGGGGCTTGGTTGCGGTTGTTGGGTGGGTGGGCCGCCGTCTGAATTTTTGGCCGATACGGATCGTGCTCCTCCGACTTGGTCTATTTCATTAATTGTACTGATTTCTGGTATTTGTTGGGAGCATGATTTTGTTGTAGACGAATAAAATAGAAAAGTATTGTACACGTTCTCGGAGTGGCAATATATGTACGTAGAGATCTAGTATAGACAGAGCGTATTTATGTGTAAAAATAATTGAAATTGTAAGAGATTCGGCAGCTTCGACGGAAATAGACACACACAACAGAGACAAGAGACGCTGGTCGCCCCCGCCACTGCGACAATTTCGACGTGGACTCGAGGTTCCATCAAAACTGCACTTTAGATGCATCCATTTCCATTCACTTCACGCACTTAGAGCCATCCAATGTTACGAGCTCCGCTTCCAATTTCCCAGACAGTTTTCACAGCGCGTTTCCTTCACCGACCGCCGATTGCCTGAGCATTGGTCGAAACAAACAAACCGAAATCAGCGCAACATGAACGAAAGCGCACGCCACAAATACTAATTATAAAGATTGAAAATATCGGCGATGTCGAGAACACCGAGCACGGAGCACCATCCGTAAGATCCGCGGGAGAGCTGCTGAGCTGAGTGTGCGCCTCTTCTTCCCGTTGCTATTATTATTTGCTGCGACCGAAAGAAGCCAAAAACTAAAGGCTAAGGAGTCTGCAGATCAAGTACGAAAATATACTAGGGTATATTGAACCATATTCATGTTGCTCTGGAAGCAAAACACTATTTAAGCATAAGGGTTCAAAGATGCGAAAAATGTTATATCAATGTAAAAGGGAAGGTTGGGTGATGATCATGAGGTTTTGATTGGAAAGGGGTATCTTGTAGTCGAGTCAGTCGTCGCATCGATCAGTCATTTTTGTCGGAGAGCGCGAGAGCAGGTCGTGAGTATTACATATTTTTAGAAATTCGATTCTGCTGAACGCGCTCCGTGTTGTTTAGTGTTTTTTAATTATTAAAACAATTACATCGGAATCGCAATTCGGCCATAAAATTGTTAAAGATCAACGCATAAAATTCATGTAGGCAGTTAGCAAATATGCAAAAGATTTTTTAAGCGCTGAAATCGTGTAAACAAACATAAATTAAGCTGTCAGCCACTATTAATAGAGCTGAGGAAAATTGACATTGAATTTTCCCGCAGTCTTTGCTCGATTGTGCAATGTTGTCGATGTCGACAAGTGCAAGAGCCTGCCAAGAGGCCAAGAGATCGGTGTAGACGCCAAGGGGACCGATATTCTAAGGTTGGAGGTAAGCAATAAGTGCCTCTGCTCTTGGGAACGCTTCACACTTGAAACGCCACCAAGAGTACAGGAAGTACAAACTTGGGGGCCAACCAACAGAAATTAGCAAAGCGAGGGAAAGTACAGAAACCGGGGGGGAAAACACATCGTCGGCGGCCTTTTGGAGCCCAGCGATGAGTCAGCCAGCTATTTTGGGGCAAACTTTCTTTGGAAGCGGCAGCGTGTTGTTAGTGGGCATTTTTGGTTCAAACACATGTGCAGCACGAAAACAAGACAGAAATAAATTGGAGGAATAGAATCTACCTCGATGAAGTGCAGCCCCAATGCGGACTTGGACATTTCATTCTGCTGCTGTTGATGTGGTTGGTGTTGCTGGCCCGAGTGATTGAATATGACAGAATTGCTTTGTTGTAGCTGGGACTGCTGCTGCTGCTGTTGCTGTTGCGGTTGTTGCGGTTGCTTGTTCGATGACGATGACGCCGGCGACGCGTAAAACAATTGCGTATTTGTATTTGGATCGTATTGAAGCCCAGCAGCACCGCCACCGCCTCCTCCAGCGGAAGCATTCTGAAACTGCGTATGCGGATGCTGTTGCTGCTGCTGGTACTTGACCGGCTGCATCTGATTCGGCTTGGGATAGGCATACGGATCAAAGGTCTGCAGCGGCTTGCGCTCGGGCTGCTTGGGCATATTATAGTAATTCCTACTCATCATGCCCACCCCAAAGCTGGAATGCTGATGTTGTTGCTGCTGGGGGTGTTGCTGCTGTTGCTGCAGATGCTGCTGCTGCTGATGTTGCTGGTGGAACTGCAGGGCCGTCGGCCTTTGGGCGGAGCTGAAGGAGGCCGAGTGCGTCAGTGGGGCACCTGTGCGGGGATAGCCTATCTTGGATTGCTGCTGGGGCGCCTGGTATCCATACATCTGGGGCATCATGCCGGGTGGCTGCTGCTGCATCGGCTGGCCAAACTTGTTCTCCTTGTTGGTGTTCTTCTGCAGAAACATGGCCAGTCCCGATTTGGGCGCCTGCTTGGGCACATGAGACGAGGAGTATGATTGCTGCAGCTTGTGTGGCAGATGCTGCTGTTGCTGGTGGGCAGGCATGTGTTGCTGCTGCATGAAGGGATCACTCGCTCCGTTCATGGCGGAACATGCAAAGCTATTCCAGTTGAGGAAGGGTCGCTTGTGCTGCGGATACTGCTGCTGTTCCTGATGTTGCTGCTGTTGCTGTTGGTGATGTTGTTGCTGCTGATGTTGCAGCAATCGCTGATAGCCGCCCATGGGTAGCTGAGAGGTAGAGTTAGATTTGCCTATGGGATAGCAGATCCTTTGTTGCTGCTGCTGTTGCTGCAGCAACGGCTTCTGCGGATCGTACAGCTGAACTGGCACGGGGATCTGAGATTCACCTATGTACTTGCTGCTGCTGCTGCTGCTGCTGCTCGTGGGGCCTTCGAGTGCAGTCTTCGGGTCTTTGTGCTCGCCCGTCAGCGAATGCGACATGATTGCATTATTATTGCTGTTACTAGTGCTGTTGTTGTTGCTGCTGGTCTTCAACTTTAGCATGTCGTTCAAGCATTTTTCTAGCTTGTTGTCAACATCTTTCTGGCGCTTTGTGGCCGCTGATGACGATGACGATGTTGGCACCTCCAAATTGGCAGCCACCATCGCCGGTGTTCCGCCACTTTGTTGCTGCTGATCGCTTGTTGTTGCAGCTCCTGTTGGGGTCGGCGTTGCTGTAGCGGCTGTGGTTGTTGCTGTGGTGGGGGCAATATGGAACGATGAGGTGAACTTGGAGAGCTGCGGCAGGTGGGTGGTGCAACAGTTGGTCACCGTAAAGCTGCTTGTGCTTAACGTGCTATTGCTCTTCTCCGATTTTCGTTCCAGAGATGCGGAATCACCAGGTCCGGATTCCTCAATTGGCGCCACTTGCTGCGGTTTCTGAAGTGGCTGGTGATGTTGCTGCTGAGGATTGTTAGCTTCTTGAGGTCGGCGAAAGAAGGCAGCGGCACAACGCGGTGAGGGGACACAGGAACTGCTGGAGCTCTTTAGGACACCACTTGGTTTGCCCACCGTCGGTGCAGCTATGGCAGGAAGTGGAGCTGGAGCTTTCAGTGGTTCCTTTGGTGGAGGTTCCTTTCGCGGTTGGGTCATGAGTATTGCAGAGTTTGATGTGCTCCTGCTCAAAGATGGTAGATTCTTCATGTAGCTGGGTATATGAGTTCGACTAGAAGTTCGCAGCAATGGAGCTCCCATGGGTTGACCACCACCCGGCACATGCGTCATGGACATGCTCTTTGGAAGCACCTGTTGCTGCTGTGCTGGAAATTGCTGCTTCACAGGCACTCTACTCACAAAATTCGATCCTGCCAACGGCGATTGCTCGTTGCAGATCAACTTATAGAGATCGTCCTTGGTCACCGCCTGACGCACCTTGAGATCCAGGTGCGACAAAGATGCATTTTTCTGCAGTTTGTGGGGCTGATTTTGGGGCACCTGTGACTGCTGAGGTCGCTGCAGCTCCTTCTGAGCGGCCTCCGCAACTGTGGGATCAAATATAGCCAATTTTTTGGCAGTCTTTGCATCCACCTTAAAGGGTTGTCCTGCATCGCCCAACTGGGCACCGCAGATCTTCTCGTAGTTCCAAAAGGTTCGCTTAGGTGTTTGCCGCTTCTGAGAACTGGTTAGATTTTCGCTCCAGAATTCGTTCATCAACTGTTTGTTAAGGGACAGATTGGAGCCACTTTGCAGGCCATTCTTGGTGGGCAGCGGACGCATTGAATTAGGTGCACTTATAGGCATATTAGAACTTGAAATGCTGCGCTGCAGCTTGGGTTCGCCTGCAGCCTGGGAAAATATCGAAGGATAGGCCAAACGCGGAGCAGCTCCACGACTGCTGGGATTCTGGGCGAAGTTAATTGAAGAAGACTTTGATAAGCCGGAGGAGATCGCAGGCACTCCTGGTCCTACTGCCTTCGTGACCGATTGCTGCGAATTGGACTTGGCCAGCGGCTGCTGCTGACGCTTGATCTTGTCATAGAGATCCTCGCACTCCTGGAACTCCTGGTGCAGCTTCCTGTCCAGTTCGCTGTAGTCAGGCAGACTCTTAAGATACTTGTTCATCATCTCAATCTCGGCATCGTAGAAGTTTGCATCCATTTTTGCGCTGTTTGTGGCTGCCGCGGATTTCTCCTCTAGCTCCTGCTGCTGTTGCAGCAACTTGTCCAAACTGATTTCGTTCGAGGTGGATGGAGGTGGAGCAGCAGTCACAGCAACAGGTCTACTGGCATTCTTAGGAGCTCGACATGGTACTGGCGGTGGTGGAGATGATGAAGGTGAACTACAGGAGGACAGCGATATACTAGAAGCCGGGCTGGAGGCAATGGTGGCCATTAACCGGGAAGGCAACGCTGCTCCAGAGGCACTGCTGATTGTTCCAGTTGCCGCGTTGTAAGCCAAAGGGTGATGTTTCCGCGGTAGTGGAGGAGTGGACTTTGGACTCGACGGCAGCAGAGGTGGACGACTCTTCCGGATTGCTAGTGGCGACGATATGGGAGAACGCACCGCACACTTGCTCTCCGGGATGCTGGATGATAGCACAGAGGCGAACTGCGGGGAGACCACCTGAAAGAACTGCTGGCCACTGGCCGGCGGCGGCGTAGGTTTCTGCATAGCTGGCTGGGATTCCTCTTTTGTTCTTAGGCTTGGCGATGGGGCTGCGGAGGAGGATACCGCTGAGGGCACTGTATTTGCTGGCTTGCCGGCATCTTCACTCATCTATAGGAAACAATCGCGCACTGCGAACCGTTTTGGGTTCTATGAATAAAAGATCCGATTTCAACTGAATCCGTTGATTCAGCTTGTTTTGCAATCAGTTTTCAATCAAAACCCGTTCATTCAGCCTTTATCGCGGTTTTGTGTGTTATGTGTGTGTGCGTTTATTTATGGTATTGTTATATCTTACACAATCAAACCATTGCACTTCCTTATTTTACAACCCATAACTATTCCCAAGTGTATTAACGTGTTCCTACCATCGAGGTAAATTCTATAAAACAGATTTCGAACAAAGCACAAGAGGAAGGAGACACCAAACACCAGACGAACTACAGACACCACAAGGCGATCACCAACACGACGACGACCAACCTGCAGATACTGCTCCGGTATCTTACTGTTCTTAGGCACAATGATCTTCTTGATGATGATAATCTTGTCGCCCTCGATCTTGGTGATAGTGATGGGAACGCCGGGCATAGGACGCTGTGGCTTGACGGGCACAGGTTGCTTGGGAGCGTTTCGAATTACTTGGGGTCCAGTAAGGATGCCACCGGGACTTGGTTTAGCAGCTGGAGGAGCAGGCTTGGGTTTTGGTTTCTGAGCAGGCACGTGTTCCTTGTGGTCGCTGCGCACAATGGAGAAGTGGTACAGTGGTTTATCGTCGTCTAGAATGCTCTTTTGCGGTACAGTTTTTTTCTCCACTCTACGCAGGACGACTCCCAGCATGGGCGATTCCTTGGGCTTGATGGTTATCGATCCACTGGGCGCTGTCACCCGCTTGAGGCTCACTCCAAGGTTAGTGCCCACTGGTGGCGGTGTCTTCGTTCGATGCACCATTTTTCCACTGGGTATCTCACGGTAACCATCGTCCATTCGCCGCCGACGACGATCCTCTTCAATCTGTTCTTGAACCCTTGGATCGGGATTAGTGTGCAGAGATGGTTCGGGTGCCACCAATGGCGATGGCCCAGGAAAGAGTGATGTCAGACTGCTCCGCCGCCGGTCCATGTTAGGCGCTGACACCGTCTTAGTGAGTGGAAATTTGGTAGGCTGTGGAGGTGCTGCCATAAGTGGTGGTTCCACACCGGTGGCACTCGTGGTGCTACCACGTCGACTGCCTGCCTTGCTAGGTTGTCTGGATGCCGATGCACTGGCCGAGTCCAAGCTGCTCATGCTGGCAGAACTCTGGAGGCGATCTGGAGCAGCGCTCCTTTCGCGATTACGATCTGGCGAAATGGAACGCTCTCGACTACGATTGTGGGAACGGGCATCCCGAGCAGCTCGCTGCATTCTCAGCAGCTCAATCGAGTCAGCTATGTGAGAGGTACTCTTCTTAGGCGGTGAGTCATCTTTGGAAGAGGCCTTCGGCTGCGAAACGTTAAGAAGGTGCATCTCCATGGCATCATCTATGTTGCAGGGTAGCGAAGCAATGCGTTCTCTTGGACCTGAATTGGTTGGAAGGGAACCCTTGGTTAGTTCCTCTTCCTCATCGTTGTCGTCGTCTTCATCATCCTCCTGCTCCTCCTCTGCCTGTTGCCTGATGCGCCGTTCCTCCTCTTCCTGTTGCCTGCGTTTCTCGCTCTCCATCACCCGCTGCAGCTGAGCCTGCACCTCGAGGGCAGCACGTGCTCTGGCCTTGGACTCGGCCTCGCGGGCCTGACGAAACTGTTCCTGGGCAATTGCTAGAGCTTCCGCCTCCGCCTGTGCTCGAGATCTGGCCTCCGCTTCTGCGGCTGCTGCTGCCCTAAGTGTGGCCAAATCCGTGGCCGTCATCTGCTTTATGCTCAGGCGGCGCTCAGTATTGAGGATCAACTCCACCTGGGTGCTACCGCCCTGCGGCTTTTGCGCCGCGAGGTCTGGACAGCCAAGGGCGATCAGTTCGCTAAGTTCGTTGGACATTCCAAGGGGTGTGGTGAACTTTTCGGTTGATTGTCAGCTTTCTTTCTGGATCCCAAGGGGAAAAATTACTCGATTATCTAATATTGCACTGGCGGCTCCCTCGAATTGCGTTGGGTTCGACTAGCTGGGCAAGACTCGCGAGGCTGCCAATGTTGGCCCCAAAGGAAACCTGCGCAACATCGGATTATTTCGTATTGGTTCTATTCGGATCAGATCGGATCGGAACAATCGATCGCACGCTCAATGTCAATGTCTCATTGGCATTTTGGCAAATGCCCGACGACTTGACTTACTAATTGTATCAATGGTCGCCGTTCGACCAAAGACTGCTTCTTTTTGGCGCCCATATACATCCGACATATATATGGGTACAAGCATGTATAGCACCCCCAATTTGTTTTGGTATATAGAGCAGAGACATATACAAATTACAAATCGTAAACAGCAATGAGCTCATTGATCGCGGCGCCGCCTCATCAAAAAGCAAACCCCCTACCCCTTTGCGATTCTAGCCAAAAGATCTGCACCTTGCCCTAAATCTATTGCGATGTGTGGAATATGTGTGAATATCCCTGGAGAGATCGTTTTAGCCTATGTGTGATATCTCGGTGGGGTTCATTGGGCATCTTTCCCTGCCATTCTGTGTTCGGTTCGAAATCTGTTTTTATTTTTAACAAATGGACGACGTTATACCTAGTACACAGTACGTGTGACGCTAGTGCCAGTACAGTGAAACCTCGATCAGCCATGCAAATTGAACTGACAGCTCTCATTTGGAAGATGCATCTCTGATCTCTGATAATCACATTCGACTGATTGGATTTTTTAATTCACTTTGAGTTTCCATTAATTTTCTGATCTTTGCTGAGCTCTGGCTTAGCTTTCACTGTACCGAAAGCACACACATTCGAGTTGGAAAATCTGAAGGGGAAAAGTTTTCCACCCCAGTTGACTTTTATTTTGGTTGGCATCATCATATGGCCAAAATTTAATCATGTACAAGTTTGTGTCTTGGATTTTTGCTATAAGTTTGTTGTGGCAACTAAATATAAATGCAAGCCTTACGAAAATAGCTTTCGAAAATTATAGAAAACGCCAGCTAAGCGGAAAGTGGAGGATGGAGGGCAGCGGAAGGAGACGCCGGAGCGGCGGAGATCAACATGATGATGATGTGGCAGCCTGATGAATAATCCCGCCGATCTGTAGCGCACATATAGATAGTTTGTATCTATGTGGCACACACACTAACGGACACACACGTGTGTGCTCCATTTGTTAGTTTTGAGTTTTTGTTTTGATTTGCTTGGCCGCTGCGTTGTCTTCTTCGCCTTCATCTCCGAGTACACAGAAAACATATTCACCATATTATCTAAGCACAATAGTAACTAAACTGTTTTTACTTGTTGACCCTTAAACTTTTGGAACATAGTTAACAAAGAAATATGGTTTGAAGATATATATCATTCCATAGTCCAAAATGTTTTTAAACTATCTTCATTTCTATCTGTGTATTCGATTGAGTGAATGTTGCACTAGTCTCCTCCATCCCCATACGCTATTTCTATTAAAAGTATCTTTCGCCTCGCTAATTGCAAACTTGGTGGAGAAGTGCAAAGTTCACTATCAGCGTTTTGGACGTTTCACAGCTGCTCATCAGGCTGGATGGTATCCCACTTGATATTATTCCGAATTATACACTCGCCACCATTGGCGGGGGGTCAATAAAACAGTTTGGCTATGGTATCTTGCATCGCGTTTTGTTTAAACAAATACAGTCCGATGAATATCGCGCACTTTTTTTTAACACTCAGTGTTTTGTTTGATGTTTTTTTCGCTTTCGACAATTTTGTTCTTGCCGCACTGCTACTGTTTTATTTTTAAAACACTTAAATGTTCTAAGTTTTGGGTTGTTTTTTGTTCTTGCGCTTGATTATGTCACGGTGCCCAGCAATTGTTCTACCTATCCTATCGTTCCGAAATGCGTTTCTATATTGCACATACGCTCCGTATGTACCTCTAATTATTGTTCTATTCGATTATTTGGTGTTTCTCAGCCAAATACAAAAAGAAAAGGAATATTCAAAGCACAAGAAACGCACACACACCACACACGCACACACACACATCGATAAACAAATTGCGCGAAAGGAGACGATCAATATAGAGATCGGGGGGATCTGACCGGATAGAGAGAGACAGCGAGTGTGCGGGGGATCCCCGTGGTACCCGTACCGTTACACGACGAAGACGAAGCGACGACAATATGTAGTTTATATGGTTTATATGGCAGCAGTGGCGGCGACACACAGCCAACAAACGTAGATTTCAATCTGTTTCGGTTTCCTCGAATTTGAAAATTCTCAGCCGAAAACTGGCCGCAGATGAGAAGAGCGCAGACTTTCGGCGGCGCGTGTATTTATAATTTTCCAATGGCCACGGAGCAAATGGCAAGTAGATGCTTTTCCGCCGGATGAAGCTGCGCGCGCATCTCCGAGAAAGAAGTATCAGCTGTGCGCCATGGGCCATAGGTAGTTTAGACGAACATGCGCACAGTGCGGAGAGGAATCCCCAAGGCGTCGCTCTCGGGAGCCCATAAACATGTGTGTATTTGGGGGCATGATATAGACAGGGAGAGTGAGTGGGCACCGTGTAAAATCGGTGTATATAGCGGCGGTCAAAGCAGTAGCATTGCCAATAAATCATGCCAAAATTTCCAGAAGACTTAACATTTGTGTTTGCAGAAATTCGAATAATATATGGACGACCATTTGACTTGAATCGACATGTGTACATATATCACATATACAGATTATAACTAACAATTTTAGTTTAAAACAACGAAGGGAATTTGTTAGGATTACAATTACTACTGTACATATTTTTTTCCACAATATTTTTGAAAAAAGGTTGTGTTCCTATAAAATTGTAGGACCGACAATGCATCACGAGAAAACGAAAGATATTCGCCGACAATCTGTGACTCGGAATGGGGACGACTCACTAGATAGTCGTCATTGTGGTCCACAAAGTACTCCTCGATGATCCAATTGTCGCCGGCGTACTTGTCCACAGGCATATCGCTGAGGGCCACAAGATCAAAGTGATTACGTTGCCGTTTTAGCAGCAGGCAGCGGGTAATGGCCACGCTCTCTCCGTCACCGGGTGAAGCATCCTCCTCCAGATATGTTTCCAGGCCACAGCCATTCGCCCCATTCCGGATGATGAGCTGCTGCTCCAACTGCTTAAAATACTGAATCTTGGCGGCCTGGGGACTAAACGATGACGCGGAGGGAATTCTATGCGAGTTACTCAGCCCACTTAATTGGCGGCGACATGGGCAACTGGCAATGCTGGCGAGGAGCAGTTCGCATCATCCGCAGCAGCAATAGCAATATCTCATCACATCTCAGAGCAGCAAAGAAAACTCTGGCCGCCGTCAACGAGTTAATGTCAAATGATCAATTGAACGAAAATAACTAGAACAGCGGGGAGTGTTGGGCACAGGGGTAGCTATAAAGAACCACCAACAGTGAATGAGAACTATAAAGTTCTCGTTTAATTGAGAGCTGTTTTTCATACAGCTAGATGCCACGAAGAACGCATAGAAATTGCTTAATTTGCACATGAATATTGCCAAGGTTTCGCTTAACTGCTCTATTTAAGTACCATTTTATTACTGATGAATACAGCTCAAACCGAGTTTCCGCTCTAAGCTTTTAAAAAATGATTATCTCTTAAAATTTTGATTATATTTAAAGTGGCTACTGTTTTTTTTCAAACCTACACTTGAATAACAAAACCAATAGTTATTTGTAATTATGTAACATCTAAGTTTCTGAATTTCGACACAGTTTAAAGGCCTTGCCCAACCAAGTTACTTTGTTTCAAGTACTATCTTATCAACTCATGCTGCTCACTCAAGTGCTCCGCCTCTTGAAGCCCTGAAGCATTTATTTCCATATTCAGTTACACTGATTACAGTGACTTTCCCATGTAATCACTGTACCAGAAGACCAAGAACCAGAGCAATGTGACACATCTAATGACAAATTTAGCTCAACTCAACGCCGCATAGATAAGAAAGTAGAGAGGGATCGAGTGCAGCGGCGAACGATCATGATAGCGCGCTGATCACTTCACCGATCCACTCGAGAATAGGGTGTACTGCAAGACGCACACAAAAGTAAGGAACGATAGGTTAGTCAAAAGGAGGAGAAGGGGAAGGGGAGGTGGGTGGGTTCGATTGATAGCACAACATACATGCTTACTAGATAATCGCTGTCGTGATCGACAAAGTACTCAACGACTATCCAATCATCCGTGTACGGCATAAAACGCAGTGAACAGCTGGACAGGATCAGATCGCGACAGTGATCCACGACCGGTGGCGCCGGCAGATCACGCATCTTGATGTAGCACGGGATCTGGGAGCTCTCGAAGTGATCGGCCACCTGCTGGGACTTCTCAAGATACCGCTTGAAGAACAGCATGATGGGGGAGGAGTCGATGGAAGCGATCTTCTAGCACTGATCAGACGGACGGCACAGATTTTGGCAATGGCAGCACAAGGATTGGAAAACGCAGGTGGTGGTTAAATGAGATCGGTCCGGTGTGTTCGTATTATCTATCTGTCCGCCTAGTTTGTTCTTTTACCATTTTGTTTTGCTTTTAGCTTTCGTTTTCAGTTTGTGAATTTTCTTTGGGGTTTCCTTTTTTTTTCGTTGCCCTGCCTACAATTTTCACTTGTTTGCTACTTGTGGTGTGTATAAAATAAAAAGTTTTTACCTTAGCCTGCGACTGGCGGTTGTTGCGTCCGCTGTCGCGTTCGTCCTTGGCGCGATCACGGTGCCGCCGGCGGGAGCTCGAATGGGACGTCTCGTCCCTGTAGCGGTATTTGTGCTGCCGTCGACTGGCGGCGGGCGACTTGCGGTGCGAACGCTTCGAACGCTCCTTGCGTCGGCGGGTTGAGATGCTGTCATCGAAACTGCAAAAAGAAAGGTGTCCGGTTAGTTCGATCTCTTGAGGTATTACCTAACCAACCACCCGGCGACAGCAGATGAATGGCCGTCCTTGGAGCAACGCCCAGCGGCGTGGACAACATGGAAAGCTACTTAGCTACCCAGCCAGCCAGCCACTCAGATTCTCAGCTACTTAGCGAGTAAGCCGCTCCACGCTCGCCTTGCCGCCGGATTCTTAAGCCAGGCAGCCGGCACCTAGTGCGAGACGTGTGTTGGCGAATCGGTTTTGCGTTACCAATCAAGTTAATCAACTCGGCCGGATGGCTACCTCAGCTGGTACTGTTACTGTTGGCTATCTGGTTGGCAGCGGCCCACCTCTACCGTCGGCCAAATGCCTTTGAGAGTACTTCATGGTTCGAGGAATGACACAATGTGAGGCAATCGCCAGTTTCTGAGTGAACCCAGCGACATAGCACCCTAGACTCGGCGATCGAGCCCAGAAACTGTGTCAATAACATCGGTAGCTTGGCGGGCAGAGCTCATGTTCATGCTCATGTTACATCAACTCACCACACCCACCCCAAGAAAACAAGAAGCCAAGGGGCCCAGACAGATGACGAGCTGCACAAGTGCGGGTGGGCAGCGATCTTGGCATGAATCAGCTGATTGCCGAGAGATAACTGACCTATCAAGCAAGCTACTACCAAATCCAAGATCCAAGAAGTCAACCAGCCGCCACATATGCTAATAAGGCAAAACCAGCTCTCATTGAGCGATTACGAAAATTTTTGTCGGTTGCGCGCTCACTGCTTCTCGCCCACGTGGCCCCCAAAAAGCGTCTAAATTTGGGCACAAATTATGAAAAACACAGAACCGAAATGAAGCTGAAAGTAACATTGGCTGCTACAAGTACGATTCGTTCGTTCGTTAGTTCCGACCTGCATCCATACGTATATAGCATATAGTGTGGTAGTATCGCATATGACAAAAGCTCAACGCCTGCGCACCCGCCAAGAAAACTACTTGAGCGCACACGCTCTGTACATCTGGGATGGATAGCTCTGTAGGCTGGAAAGACTCTTGGCCAATACACGAACTGAATTGAACCTATCTGAGATCTGTGATCTCTGACTGGCGTCTGTCGCGGAAAAGCCGCTTACGGCCTCGCGGCAGTTAATAAAAGGAATACAGCTCCATGGTAGCCCAGCTCTTTCGGCATTTTGATTTATGATTAATGACGCGCTGCGTGCAAATTAGACCAGCTTTTATGGCCAACTGTAATTGGATATTAATGATTCGTTGATTCCGATTCCGATTCAGATTCAGATCCAGAATCCGATTTCGAGTTCGAGAAACAAAAGAGAGTGGGAGGGGTAGGAGGGTAGGAAGCGAATGGCAAAGCAAGTTCATAATAGATTCCCAATTTGGACTGGAGCATTTCAGATCGGCGTTGTGTAAGGTAATTGGCTTAATATTTCACTCAAGGCAGTCGAACAGGTCGAAAGCTTGACTAATAAAAGGCCTCGTAAAATATTATCGCTGACCTAAAAGAACACGAGTAATGGGTTCAACGGGACTACAATGAACATGCTTAAGGTAGATGTAAACAAAGGGTTTGATAGTTGTCAAACGAGAAAAGCTCCGATATGGGCGACCACAAGATAAGATATCTTGAGAAATAGTTATTTAAAATATGGCATTGTGGTAGCCAAGCTCTGAAACGAAGTATCTTAGGGGTTGATCTGCGGGTAATCGTCGGAATTCGACCGATATATTGCCCGGTGTGCCAATAAGTTACGACAGCCTGTGGGAATCGAGATAAGATATGATTAGGGGAACTGAAACAAAGTTGCTTTGCCGGTAGGGGTTAAAAGAGGCTATTCACACTTCAAAGAACTTCAACGGGAATTGCTGATTATTTCAAGGATGGAAATATCTTTATTCTAAACTGCTTTATGTGAGGTAATTGAACAATCGCGCCCATATTTATAGAGTTCCTCATTCAGCGATCTGCCCTTGAGGATTTTGCCAGCTCAGACGCATCGGGGGTTCTATATATTGTTATTTTTCTCTGTTGGCCTCGACTTTTCGCAGGCACACAGATGAGGCAACAGTTTTATGGCCAAGCCAATCCCATTTGTGGCCTTATCATTCCCAACATGTGGACACCAGTTCCTGGAGTGACTGTGACGACCTTGACCGATTCTTTCTGCCAACTTGGATTTGTATGCATGTTCGCAAGTAATAAAATCACCCATTCACGCAATGAATACCGCAATTGACTACGATTAAACACCATTGTCTTGACCAACTTCCTTAATGGCCAGCAATTTGTACGAATCATGTACACCTTACCACTTCCAAGATGATAAAGAATCTGCGACAACAATTAGCATTTAGATTCAGTAGGCAAGATTAGTCGAAACGAAATCCGCTAAGAACAATAACCTACTGCGAGTGCAAGTCTTCAACTCGCTTGCCATTCCGAGAACGAGAATAAAAACCTCATGAAAATAGTTTCTTATAAGCCAGCCGTGTTATTGAATTATGAAATTAATCATTCGAAAACCAGTTTTTTTGTCATGATTTACATAGAGCAGCTGAGACACTTTAAACCCACCAACCAGATCTGCCTGCACCGCCAACCGCCGACAAACATTTGTTGCGGCTCGAGAGATTTTTCTTCGTTTTGTTGTATTTAGCTTATTTTTTGAGCTGACCCTGAAAATGCCATAAATACATTAGGCAAAACGTAGCGCACATATGCGATCTGCCCTCCGCCCCCTCCTGCGCTCAAACAAATTATACAAATATAAATATAATAAAAAAGCGTTAACAATTGGATTCCAATGCCCGCTTCCAATGAACTGCAGAAGTTATGCGTCATTTTGGCTTTATGCGCTTACACACGCAAAATACCCGAAAGCAGTTGAATAGACCAAGAAATGCTAGGGATGGTTCAAGGTTTGCCATCATGGTTCGTGAACTATTTATGGCATGCCAGCTCAATAAATATTCAACTTTGTGATAGACAGTTCATCAGATGAGATAAAATCAAAACATTTCCAAAACAATTTCAACAACTCGGATCAATAAACCGAAGACTTGTAGCACATGTTTATGTCAATAGACCAAGGCGAACTTTCTTGGTTCATGAACTATTTAATGGTTGGTATTGATGACTTTAAGGTTACACAGCTCAAATCTTTCGTGTTTTATGCCAACGTATACCATTTTTCCCTCGACACTTCCGGAAACAGAAAATTTTTATCAATTTATCCGTCACTTAAAGTCGACTCCCTATATGGAATAATTGTGATTTAAAATTCATTAATTTGGCATGTTTAAATACCCATCTATCTTTTCTTCCTATTTATCGACTTGACACTTCAACTCCATCCCTGGTCGACAGAACTTGAATATGATTAAATATATATATGGCGTATCTCTGGTTTCGTTTGGCTGCTCATTGATTAAAGCAGAAACCATTACTATACTCATGTATCTCTGTCCTCAAATGAAACATAATGAGAAACCGGAATTTTCGACCTGTCCCCAGAGTCTAAAAGCTACCAAGAGGGCAAAAGTAGGGGGTTTCGACCACTGGGTGAAATGCAAATGACTGTCGCGAGCCTTAAATGACAAAAGAAGTGCCGTTACGAGTATTGCCGAGTATAACTGATGAAAAACAGAAATATTATGAACAAAGAATGAGTAAGAGGCCAAGTATGTTAGCAGCCCAAACACAGCTGCGGGATTATGCAAATCCATTTGGGTGGCAGATCTCGGATCTCGGAGGGCATGGAGGAGCCGGCAGGCCGAGGGCCAAGTGACGAGGTGACGTTGGCCAATTGCAAGGTCACTGGTTGCGTCTGCGCAAACAGCGAACAACATCAATTGGCACTTCGGGCAGTAAGTGAGATGGGGAATGCAAGCAATGGACAGGCCTTTGTGCGTCAGTTAAAGAGGAGGAGCAGAGCAGCTGCCTCCACCGGGGGAGGAAGTGCTACGCCGGGCGGGTTCAAGCAGGCAGCCCAGTGTCGGGGTCTGGGTCTGAGTCAGTTCAATCTGTTGGCAAAGAGGGAGAGATAGCCCGGTTCAATGAACGTAATGAAATTTTGCACTGAGATCGCCGCCGCCGCCGCGTTTTCCTCGCAGTAACCCCATCCATCAGTCTCGAACGGATTGAGCCGGCCATTACTGTTAACAAAAACAAACAACAGTTAAGCGAATTCAGCAACAAGCCAAATTAAATATGCCAAATGTCTCCCTGCTTTCGGCCCGCTCGCAAACGTACACACAGACACACACTCGCTGCGAAAAAGGAAGCGATGGAAATTTGTGTGCAATTTAAATCGAGTCTAGAAGATCTCCCCATACTGCATTGTTTGGGTGCGAGTTTTTGTTATTTGTATTTGTTTTTGCGGTGCGTAGTCAATCACCTTTCGACGGACTCTTTATAGGAAGTCAATAAAAAACATTAAAAATACAAAACAAAAACAAACATATAAATCGGCGCTGAGAGTTGCATCCATTATTCACTTTTGTTTTCAGATCGTTGGCGTTATTTTTTTTTTTCGATTAGGCCTGCCTTGCGCTGTCGGAAATCGATCGAGAACTGTACGCTCAAGATCTAAGCTTTGTTGTCAGCTTTAGTTGGCTACCCCAGCCGCCGGCGGTAGCAGCATCGATTGCGATCGTATATGGGTCTGCGGAGACAGGTCCGGTTTGTTCCGATTGTGATAAACGTCAGATAAATGAACCCGAGCAAGAAACAGAAGCCCAGAATACACAAAACTCCCTTTCGAATCAAAAGTCCCAGGGTGCGGAGACCTACATTGACAAAGTGAGGATTCCATTTGGCCAGCTGCTGACATAATTGCCTAAAAATATTTCAACAGGAAGAGCTATTTGCGGCAATTAAGTCATCAGGAATTCAAAAAAGGAAGAACTTCAACGGCCAGTCGTTAAAGCTTAGTTTACCGCCGTTTTGCTACTTTACTCAAAATAAATATGTGTCTTAGTAGCAGTATGAACTGATTTGATTTGCTAATTGCTAGCTAAATAAAAATCTATTAAATACATTTGAATACGATTAAACGAAATTCGATCTTCTAAAATGAACGACTGACTGAAACGTCATAGGTTCACATTAAATTAGTTCCCTAAAACGTGTTAATTGATGAGAGCTTAGATTTCATTGGAATCTGAGCATCAGCTGGTCTTTCGAATGGGCACAACACAATCATATAACACGGGAAAGTGGCCAACAACCAGGTCGGAACTCTTGGGCCCCAAAAGTCAACAAAGCGACGAAAAAGGGACTAGAGTGAGGCGCTCAACCAAATTAAGTGTGTCCCGTACTTGAGGGTAGAACGCTAAAAGCTTTGCAGTTGGCCCGGCCCGGCGCTTAGGTTGCCTAATGAGCTGGACGGAGCTCGCCATTTGAACGCCGCAACTGGCGGCTCAGCTCATAAGTAGGGGCGGTGTGCTTGACCAAATTTGGCGGGGAGATCTTGAACCGAATCGTAGCGGCACAACGCCAACAATAACAAATATACAGAAAAAAAAAAAATCAAAATAAAAACAAAAAACAAAAATCAGCGAGAACGAGATTGAGTTGGGTTGAGCTCAAGATGGAGATGAAACAAAGAGCAGTGCGAGGAGGAGGTGCTCGGTGCCTTTAAATGAAGTGCGGACAGAACGCTTAGTCAGCAAGCTGTGCTGCCACTCAAGGCTAACTCCAGTTTTCTGATTCGAGTTTCCGCATGCTGAAGAGACACTCACTTATACTCACACGTCGTGGACCCCAAGTGCTCGGACCGTCGACGCGGCTGTTGCTTCTGGTGATTGTTGTTGCCATCCGCTGGTGGCAACAGCACGCGGTCGGGGTAGAGCGGCTTGGGTGCCCACGAAGCAGCGGCCACATAGATGTCCGTTCGGGGCGTGGGCGGCGGTGAGGGCAGCGGATCCGGTGTTCCAGCCGCATAGCTGTAGTATCCATCCTCTGGCTCATCGACCACGGACAACCGATGCTTGATCCTGGCCTGTCCAGGGTCATCGCTGTACAGATACTCGTGCATTGAGCGTGCGTACTTGCTGTTCTTCCTCCTCTGCTGGGCAGGTGTTAGCTGACTAGTTTGCTTGCTTCGGAGCAATTCGCATTCATCTGGAGAGGCCCTTATCCAGGAGCTGGCAGGCACGTACTGCCGTTGCTGGTGGGTCTGCACTAGTTTCGAGAAGTCCACATAGAGAGACTCATCAGTGGACGGTTTGCGCTGGAACTCGTCATCGTCGTCACAGTGAACACGATGGACTTTTTCATCCATATCTCCAACATCGTCTTCATCATGAGGCGTTGTGGGCGCACCCACGGAACTGTAGAAACTATAGTTGCTGGACGATTGCGAGTAGGAGCGATTGCGTCCGTAAAACTCCTCCTCAAAGGGCAATCCCTGCGGAAACTTATTCGAGAAGGCCTTCTTGAGGCGCGGAGAGTCGTGCGAATCACTGGAGCCCGTCGAGGAGCCAGCTCCCTCTCCATTGTGTGTGCACCCGTTGCTGCGCTGCTTGATGCTCAGCTTGGGCGTGGCCGGCAGCTGGCGACGCTGGGCCAGAGGAGTGGCCTTTCCGGCTCCTCCTGCATTGGTGAGATCATTGGTGGCAGCCTGCCTCCGCGGGGGCAGCGGTGGCTGCGGTGCCGGATAGTTCTTGGTGGAGCGCTGACCCACGCGAGCTGGGCAGTTCTCCTTGGCTGCCATTCGTCCCGCCTGATACGTGCGCTTCTGGCTGGTGGGGGTTCCCATCGGTTGCTGTGATGATACTGATACGGAGCCTGCTGGCTGATACTGTTTCCTGGCAGTGCTGGGCGTGGTCACCGGGCGTGCAGCCTGAGTGGACGGTAGTGGCGCCCTCGCCTTGCAATGGCGTGTGGGCGCTGCGGTGGAGCAAGTGCTCTCGATGCGACGGATCAGTTTAGGCGTCAGTGGCTTCACACTGCCACCGCTTACCAGTCTCTGCTGCTGATGGTGGGGATGCTGTTCGGGCTGCAACTTGTGGCGGTTGCTGCTGCAGTAACTGCTCCGCCAGGGCTGCTGGCGTACAAAATTGCCACTCGTCACAACACCCTGCTGATGGATGGAGGAAGTCGACGAGGCTGCGGATGTGGAGGAGGATCCAGCTGCCGGGTTGTTGTTTCTGCCCGGCATCGATTTCACCATCGATCTGTTGGCTCCATTACTGCTCAGGGGTTGGGCAGCTGCTGCTCCTTTTTGGCCACTGTTGCTCATGTTGCTGCTGGGGTTGTTGTTGCTGCTGCTAACGCTGTTGTTGTTGCCGTAGCCACAACTGCCGCGCGGCACTCGAAAGGAGCTGTATGGCCGAAAGCCATTTCCATATTGTTGACTAACGACTGGCATTTTGTTAGCTTTTTATGATTTTTATTTCGTTGTTAAATAGACTCGCTCGTTGGTTAATTATTCGTAATTGCTGATGTTGCTGCGGGGCAATGCTGTTGTTTCCTTGTTGTTGCAAGTGATCTCGTTTAGAATTGGCGTTGAAATTTAAACCGCTGAACGTTTACTTTAAACGCGTGCACTTGGAAGATCGCTTATCTTTAGCTTTATCGTTATCATTTGTATATCGCTAGCTGTTTGAATTTTGAGAATTAATTTTCAATGCTGTGCACACACTTCGCTTGTCGCGAGCGGACTACTACGTAAGCTACGGCTACCAGTCAGCCAGATTCCATGGAACACCTTGGCCCAGCCTTTAGTTTCAATAATTTATCGAACACTTTTCCCTTGTCTGCTGGCGCTAGCTGCTGTTGTTGCTTCTGCTGCTGATTTGGCTGTTCGAAACGCGTGTAATTAACACGTTCTCGATGGTTTATGAGTGGGCTACCCCAACGGCAGTATCCATCACCCAGAAAACCCCCTGCATTTGTGCGACTTCTTGCTGGCCGCATTTCGTTTTTGTTTTAGCAAGCCACTTTTGGCCTGTCAGCACGGCGAGGGCCACAATTGAATTAGCCACTAAAATAACCCTGAACCTTGACTGCGATTTAGCCTGTGGCAAATCCAATTGGTCCCCAGCTACTAGGCTACCGGCCACTGGCAAGTTCATTGATAAGACCCCCAAATCCCAACCAGTTAAGGCTTTATGCAATTTGCTGAACGAGCCAAATACACGTTGTTCGTAGTTAGTAGAAAGTGTCTGCGCATGCGCCGAGCTCAAAGACCCGGCTGCGAACAGGTCCTCCGCCGACCAGTTTTCACAATTTTTACTTTTTTAACCTGATTCGCAAAAGGAAACGCAAGTCTTGGGTCCCCGATCGGCCAAACAGTCAAACAGCCAAACAGGCAAACAGCCAAGCGGGTCAACAGCAGGCAGCAGCCGACGAACGGCAACTGGTTGTGACGCTATGAGTAATGGAATCGGAAATAAATGCGAAATCCCTTGCCCAATAAAAGCACTATCGGCACGTCCGGTTCCTCCAAGTCATTCGTTCAGTTCGGTGCAGCCCGTCTTGATAAGTCGTAGGCGTCATCGTCGCAGTCGCAGTCGGAGTTATCTTATCTTGGCTTAGTTAACGCGTGTTGGCTAAGGTTTGTTCCCACTGGCCACTGATTTTCTTCTGTCCTCTAAAAGCTCTGTATGCACAGCATTGAAACTTCTTGGAATAATTGGGGGGCTGTTTTCGAGCTGATTTGAAATTCCGTAGGCGCGCGAGGTATTATTTTTGGCCAGGATGCATAAACAATTCGCGAAAATCACACAAAACACACGGGGAGCTCAGTGCTTCAGAAGCACACACTGCATTTCGTTAAAACTTATAAACAATATAGAGCTGCTTATACATTTCTCTCAAAAAACACTTGGTGGCGGTTGCACGGCGGCGACGGCGACGAGCGAAGAAGCCAGCACCTCCATTCGCTTTCGAGTTGTCGTTGCGACTGAGCAGCCGAGCGACAAGTTGGTAGCGAACAAGTGTCGGTTGTACCGCCGCTGCCTCCGGCGCTGCCGCCTCTACCGCTCGACTTCGCTGCTCGCATTTCCAGTTTACCAGCTTACGGACAGACGATCGGGACGCAGTCGAGGCAGCGGCGAATTCGCCGCACCATGCGTGCACCCAATTGATGGCTTGTAATTTAAATAAAAAATGATTGAAATCGAAAATGATCGACAATAAAACAAGAGCATGGCGGAAATGTGGGCAATACACATTTGAGAATAGTATTCCATATCGTTGAGTTTGATTTTCATATTTGGGCTGCGTTTTTCGGCCACTTCCGCGTTGCAAGATGTCACCAACTTCTGAGTAATGAGCCGGGACAGGTCGATTAATCTGCCGCTGCCGTGGTTCATGAACACTTAGCCAGCGTGTTTTATGGCAAATGCAAAAGGTTAATAAACAATGACAGCAACGGCAGCACCCTGGCGGGCATGAAAACGTCACTTTATCGACAAAGAAAGCGGTCGCTGCTAGTGGCGTATAAATTACGAAATGCGACTCTGATTAAGCCAACTCCCCAAGATGCTCTTGGTGCAACTACCTAAAAAGGCCACGCCAAGTGTATTAAACAATAATAAATGCGACAACGTCGCGCCTCAAGTTATCCGTTGTTTTGAGTAATATGCAAATACGCTTTAAATACGCAGGCGCATAAATTAAGGCGAGGAAATGCAGCGGACAATGCGCCAGGATCCGCCAGATCTGGTGGAGACCCAACGCCCACGTCTACCGTCCTCCCGAAGGGGGTCAGCACAAAGAAATCGCTGAGTCCGCATTAATTTACAGTAAGCCGACTGAAGAGGATGACTCTTAGCTGGCAGGAACCCGCGCAGATTTCACTTGCCATATATGGCCAAATGTTAATTTGTCTCTCTGGCTGCTCCTGCTGCCCGAGCGGCACTTTTTTATGGAGCCATACACCATTAAAAACACGGCCGTTTACAAGCCATTCAAAGAAAGCGAGTCCCAAGGAGCGCGGAGCGCTGCGTGGGCAGGACACTCTTGTTGCCACATCTCCGATAGCTGGGGGAAATACCCGTGGTGCAGTAGGCAGAGCCAGTTTACGAGCCGAGACTTTTCGAAAGGTTTCACACCGGGGAAGTTTGTTTATTCACTCCATGTTGTGGAGGCAGATGTTAAGTCATGCCCTCCATCTCTTAAGCACTCAGGCAAGTTACACTCCTAAATGCAAGGAAAGTGCGAAATAGATAAGTAAATTTAGAGCCAACAATCTTAAGGTTTCCCCTTGTTCAAGGCTGCTTTTATGTTATGTCTTTTGTATAAAATTAAAAATTAGCAACGGTACCATTAGTTCAACGTTTTATGCAGCCAAACGCATTACGATCAAAGACACTTCCATATACTGTAGTATGAAATCGATTGACTCGATCGATTTCGCAATAAAGAACAATTTGTATTCTTTTGAAAATGCTGTCACAAAATCAGAGAAATTTTTTGAGGGCTTAAAATATTTTCGATGCGTTGGGAATGTCGCAATCGATTTTTGTAACCAGGCAGAGGGTTTCGTCGTGTTGTCAGATGAATATTTGTCCACAAAAACGCTTTGGCATTCAAAGCAGTTATTGTACAAGATTGTACGAGGACTGAGCACTATTCGCCTTGTAGGGTTTACCCGAAGGGTATGTGATTCCAAAGCGATGTCAACTTCGCTTGAATCTATTTTAGACCCTCTGATAGAATAGTCTGCCAAGTGACAAATAATGCGAGTTACTTACGTGGGTTCCTTGGATATCTGGGCCTTCTTGGCATCGAGCTCGTGTCGCCTTCGCTTGGCCGCCGATCTTGTGTGATGTGTGTTGGTGATGCGCGGCCTGCAGTGAAATAATGGAGACCATGAGTACAATGGGTAGCTGAGTAGTTCCTCACATAGCTCGCAGAGAATTCCGAGAATATGGGAATATCGGAGAATGCAAAGATGATGGCGAACTTACGGCGATGGGGCCTCAGCTAGGGGTGGCGAATGATCGGCAGTATCGTGTCGTCGGCGCTTGTCTCGTGTGCCCGCCGAGGAGCGATCCCTTGAGTGGTGGAGTCTCCTTGTTCTGGGCATCTGAAAACGTACACACATTGTCAGTGGGTCTGTGGTACCATTAGGAGACCTATAAGTTTTAACTATAGGCTATATACTACTGCCTATATGCGCATATATGCATGCACATATGTACTTATGAACTGTAAGTCAACGGGTGGTGTGAGCACTGGGAACAGCCCTGTATCACCCACCACCCCTTTCAGCTGTTCCCATCTAGAGGTGAGTACAGTACGGAATACAGCTGGCACGCACACGCACACATTCACACCCACATACACATATACACACTCGCACACGCGGGCGCTCAAGCTAATTGCAATATTGTGGCTCTGTGTGAGTGCATTGGAAAAACGGACTACAAATAAAAGCAACGAAAGAGTCCACAAACTTTCGCATTTTAATTAGCTAACCATTAGCACATATACCTTGCAATTTGCTGCTGATATTTTTCACGAGCGCGAAAATTGATTTTTGTGCTATGCGCTCCGCTGGCTTTGCTTTGCTACTGTTGTTGTTGCTTGGCCGAAGCGTCGCTGTCGCTGCCGTTGTTGTTGCCTTTTGAGCAGCTGCTGCTGCCGCTATATCCACAATTGTTGTCCTGTAAATCCTGGCTTCTGCTTGTTGTTGAAAACGCTTGTTGGCCTTTTCACACACACCGAAAAATAGTGTGCGTTTACGTTGAAAATCGTCTTTTTTTCCTTCAATTCACGTCACTTGGTATTTTATTCACCACGTCTGGGAGACAGTGTTGTGCACGCCAACTAAACAGTGTTGAAAAAATCTGGCGGAAAAGAGCTGCCGAGTGCACAACAACAGTACCAAACAAAACACTTAGGAAAAACTAAAACAGCTCAATAATAATGGCCTACAACCAATAAAAGGGATAAAATTCCACAAAACCTTGCTTCTGGAAGCAAGAATTGGAAAGTAACTTTTCTACTTTTATATAAGATCTAAAATCGTTCTTATGAGGTATTGGTATGTATTGAGCGCTGGCTAAATAGTTTATTGGTGTAAAAACCAAGAATTGGTTTCTACTTCTTCGTCCGCTAGCAGGTCGACAGCCCTTGCGACGCGGCGTGCTGCGTAGTCAGCTGTGCACCCGCACGCTCGAGTCTGCGTCTGTATGGGTGCCACAAATCCCATAGACGGGTAGCAGTTTTGTTGGATATCTTGTTTTCCGTATTTTCGAGATATCTGTTTTGCCGAGCATTTTCATATCTTGTTTGGGGCTTTTCAGCCGTCTTACCTCTTTCTTCGCGCGGCGCTGCGTAGTATTAGCTGGGGGCGTGGCGAGGGGCGGCGCTGGCAGAGCCAAAAACGGCGAACGCGGCAAATAGAGGCGCTGCCACAGGCCGCTCAAGAGTTGCGTTAGCGATTGCCAGGAGAAATTCGCTTTCGCTTGCTGCACGCTGCCGCTGGGCATGAGCTTGTCCTTCAGCGAGGGTAGTTGCATGGGTTTTGTACTGTTGTTTCTGCTTAGGTGCGAGTGTTTGCATGGGAATGTTCACCTTTTGGCGCTCTTTTTCGCTTACCGCGCGCAGTTCGCCTCTAGCAGCTCGTCTGCGATAAAATTACCGCATGGCGGTGCCCGTTTGGCTGGGCTGCTCTTTTTAGCAGCTCTTTTCAGCAGCCTGCAGTCCAACAAATATGATTAATACGCGGGTATTTGCAACGGATTAAATTGAATTGCACTTGGTTAGTGATGTGAGAAGCATGTGATTGGGCGACTCTTATCGATGTTTTGTTGATATCGATGTTGAGTAATGCAACCGTTAAGGGTCGTCGTAGCACAGTGTTGGTAAGAGTAAGCAGTTGCCACATAATGAAAATTCAGGCGGGAAGTATTCAAATTCAAAACTAGCCTCGGACGACTGTTACAAAACTGGTCCAAAACAAATAAATCATCTTTTTAATTGTTGTATATTTGACTTTTTAAAATGAAAGAGTAACTGCGCGAGAAGCAGCTGGCTGCCTCGTGTTCGGCACTGCGCCTGCGCTGCTTTGGCGCCCAATAAAAATACGGGTTCCGATTCATTCAATTGCATAACAATACGCGAGGAAAAATAACGGTATCGTTATCGTGTGCCCACGCTCAGTCAAATACTGACGTGCCTATCCCAACGGTCGTGTACGCGGATTCATTTCCCCGAACTCTGCTTCCCGCGTTTTGTCGCTCTGGGAAAGAGTCCATCTAGCTGGGATATACTTTATTTTATCCGACAGAAGCCCACGGAAGCCGATGGAATGGCTTGAATACCGATAAACTATATAGTATGCCCCGCCCACGTAACATCTGCAAGCCGAGTGGAGAAACCTGCTCATCGTAGCATCGGTCCAGGATTGTAGTCCCCGAAAAAACGTAATCCCTCTACTTTTGCGAGGAGGATTCTGTACCAAAAACGTGTGCGTGTTCCATGGCAGAAGTGAGTATTTTTATTGATTTTTTCCCGGGCCCGGGAGCTGGTATTTGTGGCCTAATCCGAGACTCGCGTGATTCGCATGGAATATTCAATTACACACACACACCAAGGAGTACAAATGGCGCAGGCCTTTTTGGGTCACGAGGCTGCTGTGCGAGTGTGTGTGTGTTGACATTGTCCTGGTCTCGTTTTCATTTTCCTTTTCGCTTTCGCACGTGCTTTTTTTGGCCAACACATACGTAACAAATCGCATCTTAGCCCGCCGCATATAGACGATCCATAATTCATGACGTTTGCTTTCGCTTTCAGCTGGCCAGCTAGGGAACCGGAAACGGAAACGGCCACGCAACCGGAACCGGAACTGGAACAGTGATTAGAACTGAAAGTGAGCCCGAGACCGTAACCGTTACCGATTTCGAAAACGATCAAAGGGATTAGCACGGCATGGACACCGCTGCCGCCGCCGCCGCTGCAGTCGCCGTTGACCTGAAACCCGATCAGCAGCTGCTGGGCAGCTCCACAAAGACCAGGATTGGAGGAGGAAGCACTGGATGCGACTGCCTGGGCAGCACCGTGGAGACCATGTCGCTGACTCCGCCACCCACGCCGCCTACACGCGCCATTGATGGCCAAGTGGAAGCGTGTGGAGCTCCAGGCATCCCAAGTGCTCCCGCTGAGACCCATTCCCTGAACGGAATGAAAGGCAAGGAGGCGCCGGAAACAGCAACCGCAATAGCATCCACTGAACCCACTCAGCCGGATACTCCCGCCACATCATCCACGTCTTCCGCCAAAGCTTCCACCACGCCAACGTCTGCCTTGCTGGGATCGGGATCAGCAACAGGCTCGGTAGTCCCTGCAGCGGAGCATCCACCAGCTGCAGCTGCATCGGTGCCTAGTAGCAGTGCCAGCAACTCCAGCAGCAGCAGCAGCAGTTCCGGATCCGACGGGAATGTGGTCCAACTGCTGCCCTGGCAGGACATGCCCACGTATCTTCAGTTCAACCCCTACGTACTCCGGGGTTACAGACCGCTTCAGACCTTCAAAGGATGCCTCCTCAGCCTGTTCTACTGGCACAACGAGTCCATCAACATACTGACACATGGTGAGTTCCGTTTGCCCTCAACCTTCCACATCCGACCCTTTCCCACCCACCTGTCACCACTGGCTTAATTATCGATCCGCCGCGTCTAACTGCTCGTAACAATCACGGTCAAAGCCAAGTGGAGGCACGTAAATAGATTAGGTCGGAATTTATAATGAACCTTGACTGAGGTTGGCTTGGGCATGCATAAGAAAGTGGACAACTAAAGATAGCATTCACCCTCAGCTAAATATGGATTTTGTTGATCACTTCTATTAGTTTAAAGTACAATTTTTACATTTTATCTCTTTCACAGATTTTAAAATTTGAATTTCTTGACCAAAGTCAACAAAATTTCTTCGCGCTTACTCGAAACTATAATTTTAATACCCTCAATATTAGCAAATCCAAATAGGGTAAACATGGTCAAACTGAGGAATGACATTTCGGGTCAATCTAACTAGTAAAGTATGCATTTCTCACTAGGATTCATGGCGGATCCGGCTGGGCAGTTGAACTCCTTCGAGAACTCCTCGAAGTTAGATAAAGATCCAATAACGCGGAATCTTCCGGGCATGTGCTGGTCGGTTGACACCTGAAGTGCCTTCACACTGGGATGTGCATCATTGCACCAGCTCTGAGCAAAGCTAATGAAGAATAGTTGTTTGGCGGTGTATCGCAGGTTGGGCAGGGTCTCCTTGGTCATATCCTGAGCCCCATTGGGAAGTGTCAACTGGTTTTCGTACCATTTCCGGTAGGCGGTGTAGGCCAGTCGCATTCCGCCGTTGTCCGCAATGTTCTCCGACTGCGCGGTTGACTCCTTTAACTGAATGCCATCGTAGACATACCTGCCATACTGCTTGGTGAAGCAGTCCCTTCGTTTCAGGAAGTTGCTGCTGGACTTCTCATCCCACCAATCCTTCGAGTTTCCCTTCTCATCGAACTTCCGCCCGCTGTCGTCGAATCCGTGGATTAACTCGTGTCCAATTAGGGAGGCCAGGGTTCCGAACATAATCGCATTGGGGTAGACATCGGACCAAATGTAGAAGGGTTGTAGCAGGGCCACCGGAACCTTGATGGTGTTCTCTATCAGGATGTTGGCCGGGGTGTAACTGAGTTGGGAGCCCGCCTCAAAGGGTTTGGCCGGCTTGTGAAGCATCTCCCGCATCTGTTTGGCCCCAAGTAGGCTTGTATATCGCACATTCTCCACGTAGTCGTCACTTTGCAGATTGAGTTCGGCAAACTCCTCGGTGAAGTTGTCGTCTGCGTAGTTGTTGACCTCCAGCGTCATTGCCTGTAGCTTCGCCATAGCAAGATTCCGGGTGGGTCGCTCAATCCAATTCAAGGCGGGACTGGAACGGAGGGTCTCGTTAAAGGTAGACTTCAATTGACGCCACATGTTGTCGATTTCTCTAGAGGATTTCTCGTTGTTGTAGCGACGATAGAACATGTTGTCAAGATTCTTGGCAAAGTACTTTTTGGTAAGGTCCACGCATGCCTTCATCTGCTTCTCCGGCGAATCTGAAGGCGTCTCCACAAACTCCCAGATCAGCCGGAAAAATATATAGTTGGCTACAGTGCGCTTCGGCGTACGCTTGATGACTTCGACCAAGTTTTGCTGATAACGATTGTTATATTCGTAGATCTGGTCTGAAATGCGCTCTCCCATGCTCACAAATAGCAATCGGTCGATATCCAAGGTGGGGGAGTACCTTCTCTGGATTTCGTCCACTGTGAGTAACTGGGTCAATTCACCCACATCTAGTCCTTCACTCTCGTCCACCAGTCCTTGAGCCAAGTCCACCTCAAAGTCAATCAGTTCCTTGGCCGTTTTTTTGGCCAAATCCATCTTCACGCCCAGGTAACGCTGCAAGATGCGCTGGATATTATTACGATATTTCTGACGATATACTGCTGTTGCATCATCGACGTACATGGACCGCGCCTCCAGCGGGAAGTCCTGCTGACCCAAGTATATCCGATTCCGGGTATTGCTGGCCAAGTCTTTGTTCACCTCAATGCCGAAAATGGGAGTTATACCGTATCGGTAGGCCATGCGAGCAGTAGTATTCAGCCAGTCGAAGTCGTCCTCCTGCCAGGAGGATCCTTCGAGCAGCGGCATCGTTCCAAATTCTGCAATGAGCCGCTTCAGCTTTTCGCTGTACGTCGAGTTGAGCTCCTTGATCTGGAGACAGGACTCGTAGAAATGCTTCACCTTAATGTCTTCCGGAGTGTCGTGGGAATCGTGGGGTGTGTTGAGCATCTTCAGGATCTTTCGGTTAAGTCCTTTGGTCAGAGTCTCGAATACTCCAGTGGTGACCACCTGCATGCTCAAAGCCGAGTTGATGCGCTTATAATTGCCACAGGAGAATGCGTAGAAATCGTTGCACGGATCCGCCTTCTGGTCCATAAAGCTCTCTATCTCAGCAGTCTTCGCCTGACGCAATAGTTCCTTCATGTAGGGCGTGTCCTGTTTGAGATCTTCCTCGCTGGTAGGAGCAGCCGCGACCATCGCACTTAGGACGTGGCCAGCAATGCAAATGCAGAGCAACTGCTTCGCGTTGTGCTTCGCTTTAATTCCCATGATCGACTGTCGTGCCTCAGTTGATCTGATGAGTTCATCGCCATCCCCATTAAACCCAAGCCGCTCCTCGGTTCTCGGTAAACAAAAGGCGACCCTGGGGTTATCGGGTGCTCTCTGACACAGTGCTCAGCTCAAACACTGAGTTCCAATTGCTCACTGCTGATTGCAAACAGCTTGCTAATTTTTATCAAATCATTTTTTCGCGGAAGCATTATCAATCACTATAGCTGTTATATTACAGCTGAACTTAACTCGTCTACAATCTTTTTCTGTAGATATGCTTTGGTTATATAACACTAGCGAAAACCTTTCATTTTATAAAATTACATTCGGATATGTTATACTTTTCCGTCAGTGATTTTTGAAATAGAATAGAATTAAATTAAGCTGATAAAGTCAATTTCAGCAAAGACTCTCTATATTGTTCTACTCACGTGAATGATAGAATTGATGTCAAGGTAGTTGATTACTCTGCCATGACGTCTAGTTAATGTGTGTCTATTGTAAACCTCAAACAATATAAGCCCCAACCAGCACGTTTCCGAATTGTGACGCTAGCAGAATCTCCACATTTCGCTAAAAACATTGACACGTCCTACATTGTAAAAAGGCGAATTTATATTTTATTTGTTCAACATCACTTTATGAATTAAGGTTGAGGTATGGGATAAGAAAATATGGAATTAAGTCCGATATTAACCATTACTGAAGTGCTCATCCCTTCCAAAACTTAAAAATCACAAAGTGAATAGTTAACAACTGCTTAGTTTTTTTTTTATTATATACTCTAGTAAAGTATGCATTTTTCGATGGGATTCATGGCGGATCCGGCGTGACAGTTGAACTCCTTTGAAAACTCCTCAAAGTTAGATAAAGTTCCAATAACGCGGAACTTTCCTGGCATGTGGTCGTCGGTTGACACCTGAAGGGCCTTCACCTTGGGATGTACATCGTTGCACCAGCTCTGAGCAAAGCTAATGAAGAATAGTTGTTTGGCGGTGTATCGCAGGTTGGGCAGGGTCTCCTTGGTCATATCCTGAGCCCCATTAGGAAGTGTCAACTGGTTTTCGTACCATTTCCGGTAGGCGGTGTAGGCCAGTCGCATTCCGCCGTTGTCCGCAATGTTCTCCGACTGCGCGGTTGACTCCTTCAACTGAATGCCATCGTAGACATACCTGCCATACTGCTTGGTGAAGCAATCCCGTCGTTTTAGGAAGTTGCTGCTGGACTTCTCATCCCACCAATCCTTTGAGTTCCCCTTCTCGTCAAACTTCCGTCCGCTGTCGTCGAATCCGTGGATTAACTCGTGTCCAATTAGGTAGGCCAGGGTTCCGAACATAACCGCATTGGGGTAGACATCGGACCAAATGTAGAAGGGTTGTAGCAGGGCCACCGGAACCTTAATGCTGTTCTCCAGCAGGATGTTGCTTGGGGTATAGCTCAAAAGTTCGCCCGCTTCCAGTGGCTTAGCCGGTTGGTGATACAATTGCCGCATTTGCTTTGCTTGCAGCATCTGAACCTGTCGCAAATTCTCTACGCAGTCCGTGTTTTGCAAATTGAGGTCCGCAAATTCCTCGGTAAAGTTCTCCTTAACGTAGTTGTTGACCTCCAGGGTCATAGCCTCCAGCTTAGCGATGGCAAGACTTCGAGTGGATGGCTCGATCCAATCTAGAGCCGGACTGGATAGCAAGGTCTCCTTAAAGGTGGACTTCAATTGATGCCACATGCTGTCGATTTCTCTGGAGGATTTCTCGTTTTTGTAGCGGCGGTAGATCATGTTGTCCAGATTCTTCGCGAAGTACGTCTTGGTGAAGTCCACACAGGCCTCTGTCGGCTTTTCCGCCACTCCACTTGGTTTCTGTATAAACTCCCAGATCAGGCGAAGGAATAAATAGTTGGCCACAGTGCTCTTGGGCGTACGCTCGATCACCTCGACCAAATTTTGCTGATAACGTCTGTTGTATTCGTAGACCTTGTCGGAAATCTTCTCTCCCATGCTCACGAATATCAATTGGTCGGTGTCCAAGGTGGGGGCATATCTCTCGCGCAATTCAGCGACAGTCAGAAGTTCGATCAGGTCCCTTAGGTTCAGGTGTTTGTTGTTGTCCACCAGTCCATGGGCCAAGTCCACCTCGAATTCAAACATTTCCTTGGCCGCTTTTCTTGCCAATTCGTCCTTAACACCTAAGTATTTCTCCAAAATGAGCTGGATATTATTCTGATAATTTTGGCGGTAGATGGCCGTTTCGTTATCCATATACATGGAACGTGTCTTTAATGGGAACTCCTGCTGGTTTATGTAAATAATGTTTTTTTGGTTATTGGCGAAGTCCGTGGCGACTCCAACGCCTATAATGGACATTATTCCGTATCGGTGGGCCATGCGAGCAGTAGTATTCAGCCAGTCAAAGTCGTCCTCCTGCCAGGAGGATCCTTCCAGCAGCGGCATCGTTCCAAATTCTGCAATGAGCCGCTTCAGCTTTTCGCTGTACGTCGAGTTGAGCTCCTTGATCTGGAGACAGGACTCGTAGAAGTGCTTCACCTGAATGTCCTCCGGAGTGTCGTGGCTATCATGGGGTGTGTTGAGCATCTTCAGGATCTTTCGGTTGAGCCCTTTTGTCAAAGTCTCGAACACTCCAGTAGTCAATACCCGCATGTTCAAAGCCGAGTTGATGCGTTTATAGTTGCCACAGGAGAATGCGTAGAAATCCTTGCACGGATCCACCTTCTGGTTCATAAAGCTCTCGATCTCAGCAGCTTTGGCTTGACGCATTAGTTCCTTCATGTAAGGCGTGTCCTGGTTGAGTACATCCTCGCTTGTGGGGGCCGCTAAAACCAGAACACTGAGAACGTGACTAGCAATCCAAATGCAGAACAATTTCATCGTCATGTGTCTCTTTTAAAATGAAATATTTTAATGAACCAAGCTTATTAGCTAAGCTGCCGAAAATGGAATTGAGCGCTTAGGCTTATCGCTTTCTTTCTTCTTATAACTTAGAGGTGGTAACCAAATCTCCGTGGTTTTGCATAGATTTAAAAATGAGAATCGTCGAAGTTCATGCAAAGAAGGGAAACCCGTTTAAATTCAATGTACTCTCTTCTCTAGTATATAATCGTAATGCTATCGACTATAATAAAATGCAAAGCAAAGCAATTAACCGCCAATACTAGTTACTGACGGCATTAAGTGCCCATAGGTATTCCACCCAGTTATTACACTATAACGTGATCTGTATTCCAATCACGCACTCCCCTCTAACTTGGGATAGAAATATGGGACCCACGACCGAGCGGGTGATAAGGAAGATCTTGGGCAGCGCTTCCACCCCGTGCTGCACTGAAAGAAATTTCAAACCCATGCATACAATAATATATGGCATATAAACCAATTGGCAAGATTTCTCAACCGGAAAATATATACAATATATCATATTAACAAATTGAAATTGAAAGATGGATATAACAATTTTAAGTCGGATCATCTACTGCGTTCAGATTTTTCTCAGCGCAGCTTAATCTCAATCTCAGTCGCAGAGAGTGGGTGCGGAAGTGCGTCTTGTCGAGCTGCCCGTTCAGTCGCTCTCGGAGTGTTCGCCATGGAGAACTTTGGTATCGCACATGCCCTGCTCCAGCTACTGCTGCTCCATCTGGTGGGAAGTGGTCGAGGTCACCTGCTAACTGGTCAACCGGCCATTGACCTGCGCATCCAGGCACGGGAGCAGCTGATCTCGCAGTCCAATGACAGCGCCTATGTCCAGCGACTGATGCGTCTGTCCAAGTCCGCCGAAATGCGCAGCTATATGCAGCAGGACGCGGATGCCTGCGAAAACTTCTACGACTACAGCTGCGGAAATTGGCCCCAGATCAATCCGGCCAACGATGCCTATCCCCGGGAGACGAACTTCGTGCAGCTGCTGCTCAAGGCCTATAGCCACAAGCAGCAGCGTCTAATGGAGCAGCCGGCGAACGTGGAAACGGATGAGGTGGCCGTGCTCCGACTGAAGGAGTTCTATGCCAGTTGCCTGCTCTTTCGACAGGTACCGGAGGATCTCTACAGACGTCAGTTGCAGGAAATTGTGGCTGATTTCGGACGCATGCCCGTCCTAAGTCTCCCGGGTCAGGAGTGGCCAGCCGAGGAGTTCGATTGGCTGGACACAGTGGCGCGAATAAAGCGGCAGTACGGCTTTGACATCCTTTTGCTCTTTCAGCAGTCGGCGGATCGCATATACGTGGGACAGCCGAAGCAGATTCTTCCGGAGGCCAACAGAAAGGCCGTGGCAGAAGATATAGCCAATCATTTGGAACGTCACTTGGGTGTGGATCCCAAAGTGGCCGTAACAACGGCAAGGGAAATTACAGAGTTTGAGCAAAAGATTGCCGCCATTATGGTGGATCGTCGAGTTGGAGTGATGTCCAAATTGTACACTCCAAGTGACGCGGACTACGTTGATGTCTCAAAACTCACCCAGTTCGTGGAAACTGTCCTTGACCGGGAGTTGTTGGCCAACGAGTCCCTATATCAGCATGTTCCTGATTATCTTATGAAAATAGATGAGCTGGTGACGGAGACACCACCACACGTACTGGCTAACTATGTCTTCAATGAGCTTTTAAAGCACTTCTACTACGAGCGAGCGGAATCCGTTGTGGAGCAGTGCGTCAGTCGGGTCAGGGATCTCTTTGGCGAGCTCCTTGACCACATGTTGTTCGAGCAGTATGAAGATGAAGGTACCCTGAAGGATATATATGTAGTCTGGCAGCAGTTACAGCGCAGCTTTAGAGGTGTGTTACAAAACTCTTCAGCAAATTGGTTGGTTCCGGAGACGAGGGAACAACTACTAGAGCAGTTGAATACAACCAGTCTGGTGATCAATGGATATGCCGAAGTCAATTTCACGCAGCGATATGAGGAGCTGCACCTGAAACCTAGAGATTATCTTCACAATCTGAGGACCATACTTAACCATCAGAGTTTGAGGGTCAAGGTGAAGACTCAGACATCGGTCACCTATGATCCTGTGGGAAAGAGAGTCCTGCTACCAGTTGCTCTGCTCCAACCGAACTTCCTGTGGTCCCGCTACTATCCAAAAGCAGTGCGGTATGGCAGTCTGGGCACCTTGCTGGCCCAGCAGTTGGCACACAGCTTGGAAGATGCATCCAAGTGGGATGCCAAGTCCTTTGCTGAGTACTCCAAAAGGAAGTCCTGCTTCAAGGAGCAGTACGGTAGACTGCGGCTCAATGGACATTACTTGCCGGAGAGCGATCTGCAGGCGGAGAACATAGCCGACAATCTGGCCATTCAGGTGGCCTACCATGCCTACCGAAGGCTTCTGGCGGAACTGGACCCATCCTTCTTGGGCTCCGAGTCCTTGCCACAACTCAACCTTGGCTCCCGAAGACTGTTCTTCCTCAGCTTTGCCCAGTTATGGTGCAATGATGCCAATGAACAGTTCCGGGACAAGCAATCCCTGTTTTTGGGCACTCCCAATGCCCTCCGCGTGCTGGGAGCACTATCGAACTTTAGAGCCTTTGGACGGGACTTTAACTGCGGGACCGCTAGCAGGATGACCTCTCCCCAGAAGTGTCAGCTCTTCGCCGTTAACCTGGATTAGTTAGGACATCATTTAAAGTACTCTGAACTACAATAAATTCTACCCATAATAAAAACTAACACTGAAATGTTGGGTCATTGAATGGTTACTTCTCGACAATTTAATATACACATATATATTGTCAACAGCAATTATCAGAGCGCATATATAGCCATGACCGTGTCTATATGTTTCTACGCACTCTCATTGATAAAGCTACTTTGTTTACATTTCTATACACATTAAGCATTTATTATATATAAATGCCAGAACTACATTTATGCCAATTGAAAGATGCTATTATATTTGTTTGTTTATTTTTCATTCATTCATTTGAGCTTACCAAGTTAGGCAACATCAAAGCAAAATTAGTTAATTAAAAAACGAATGAACTATATAGGGCTTTATCAGTAGATGGCGCACTTGTACTCCGGATCCATGGGCGCCGATTGCGAGCAGTTGAAGACCCAAGGGAACTCCTGAAAATTGGACAGCGGTCCAATCACCCGGTACTTGCTGGGTGCATGCCTGTCCGATTGACTCACCCAGGGCTGGAAGAGAAACTGAACGTCGTCGCACAACAATTGTGCGTATCCCAAGAAGAAAAGCTGGCGACTGTTGAAGGGCAGACCCTCCATGGTTTCACGTTGAAGCACCTCCTCGGATTGCTGACCCAGCCACAATTCGTAGGCGGCGTAGGCCAATTTAAGGCCTCCACTATCCGCTATGTTCTCTGACTGATCCTTGCTCTCCGGCAGCTTTGATCCACCGTATTGGTACTCGTGATACTGGGCTTGGAAGCACTTGCGCCGTTCCTCAAACTCGTAGCGGGATTTCAAGTCCCACCAAGGCGCCAGGTTACCGGACGCATCGTACTGCCTTCCATCATCGTCGAAGCCGTGTAGCATCTCGTGGGCGAGGAGATAGCCTAGAGTGGCGTACTTCAACGCCTCCGGATACTGGTCACCCCAGAAATAGCGTGGCTGCAGCAGGGCCACCGGGATCGTGATGTTGTTCTCCTGAATGTTGTAGGCGGGAGTAAACCCGAGTAGCTCTGTGGCATCTACGGAGTCTGCCGGCTGATTAATCCTTGCCACAAATCTGATGCCCTTGGCAATGAGCAGCTGCTGAACATTTGAAACGTAATTGAGGCGATCGATGAACACCTCTCCATATACATTCTCAAAGTTCTCCTCGTCGTAGGAGTTGATGTTCAGATGCATGCGTTCTAGCTTTTCGATGGCCAACGTCCTGGTGGCATTGGATATCCAGTCCAGTTTGTCCCCCAACAGACGTTGCCTAAAGATTCCTTTGATCTGATCCCAGATCTTGTGAACTTCCGACTCCACGTCCGGGTTGCGATATCGCTTGTAAACTGCGTGCTCGGCGAGTTTTCCGAAGTACTTCTTAGTGGATTCGGTGCACCATTTAACCATATCCTTGGGCTGGGCGTCCACCAGAAAGTCCTCGAGCAGCTTCCACAAAACGTAGTTTGCCTGTGTGGCCAGTGGTGTGCTTCGCATGGTCAGAAGTGCTTTGTCCAGGTACTCCTCGTCATAGATGTACAACGACTTCGGTATGTTCTCCTCGCCGAGGATCAGGCCCAGGAATTCGGTGAAATTCAGATGGTCGCTGTATTTCTCTTGAAGATCGGCCACCGTATAGAGGGACAATGATTCCTGCAGAGTCGCTGCACCAGAGCCACCGGATGAGAAAGTTCTCTCCAACTCAGTGAGCTGCTCGGCTGTGTGTTTTGCAACGCTGGAACTCAGACCGAAATATTGCTGCAGATCCATGGATGTGCGGACCTCCTCCATGAGATTTGTTAGGCGAGTGTTAATTGTCTTAAAATCTGGCTGACTTATGTACACGCGGTTCACCGATGTGTTCCGGATATCGTGCATTATCTCCAGGCCTATAATGATCTGTTTTCCGTATTTGTGCTGTATCTGGGCCACTGTTCGCCACCAACTGAAGTCGGAGGAGTTCCACTGGGCCCCAACCAAGGCCGGGAGTGTTCCGTACTCCCGGATGACGTTCTCTAGGGCCAGCTTGTAGTGCACATCATCGCGATGGACCAGATTGCAGGACATGTAGAAACGCTGCATCTTCTTTTCCAGCTCGGATTGCAGGTCATTGGCGCGCAGCAACCGCTGGAGCCGTCGATCGAATCCCTTGGATATTAATTTGAAGTTGTCGGTCATAACGTCGCCCAATAGCTGGGCAGGATTGTGGCGATGCCAGTTTCCACAGGCATGAGTGTAGAAGTCGTCGCAGGGCGATACCTCCGGCTTCATCATTGTCTTCATTTCGGCCACTTTCGCTTGCACAATGATTTTCTTCGCATAATCCGAAGTCAAGTCGTCGGCAAAGGGATCACCAGCATCCGATGGCTTGGCCATAGCTGGAACTATGGCCACCAAAAGGCAGAGCCACAACACCCGGCTCGTCATCATCACGCGCCTAATTAAACTCAACTAATTTTCAATTGCTCCCGATCGGTGGCGGCCACCTTATCAGCGGGATTTGTTTATACAATGTCCAGGGTGCTGGGGTAGGTCAACATGTTATCTCCGAGCTCTTATACAATATGAACTGCACTCTTATATAATTCGTGCTCAAAAAAAAATTCGCTTCAAACTAGTCAAGCTTATGTTGGAGTACTGACCAATCTAAAATAATCTATCTAAATATTACGCTCTACTACCTCCGACTATGCGTATTTTATGTAAATATAAATAGGTGACATCATATCTATCTTAGAGTTGGATAGGCACCAAGCCCATACATTAAATGGTTCTAAAAGTTCCCCTCCGTTAATCTTACCATTTTAGCCATACCCATCTTCTACATCCTGGCCATCGTGCCCGGACTGATGCCCTGGGACAGTGGCTACAAGTTCCTGTCCTTCTGCCACGTCTTCGGATCGGTGGCTCCCTGGTGCGGCAGCTTCGTCTACCACCTGTTCATGAACATCGAGAAGGGCGAGAACGTCTACTACACGCTGCTCAAGTTGGACATGGTCGGGATCTGGGTGAGCCAGAGCTTTGGTGAGTACGAGCGCGATGATAATGCTTGGGAAGCGGAACTATTTTATTCAGTACATACACAAACGCGTAATCAGCTAGACAGGGGAAATCATCAATACATCAGACACTTGTTTGGGGGATTCATCTTGGACGAGTTGCTGCACTGGAATGCCTCGGCGAAGGCTGGGCTGTTGATCATCATGGCGAATACCCTGGCCTCATATGGCGGATGGAAATTGTTTCGGACGAAGTTCGCTCGTCTTTCTGGATAGATATCCGAGCACATGAACTGAGCCGCGCTGAGGAAGAAAAGCTGTTCCGGCGACTGCGTCATGTGCGGCAGGCTTTCCGTTTCCTCCATCTCTACTTGATCCAACCATTTCCAGTACGCCGACTGCGCAATGCGAATACCCACATTGTCCGCTATACTCTCAGCTTGCGACTTCAATCTTCGCAATCGCAAGTTGCCGTACAGCATCCCACTGAACTGGTCCGCCAGGCAATTTTTGACCAGCTCAAAACCCACCTTGGTCTGGGTGCTCCAGTTGTCGTTGAGGTTTCCCCTGCTGTCGTAGAGCCGGTTCAGATCATCGAATCCGTGGGCCATCTCGTGAGCCATGGTGAAACCCAGAGTGCCGTACTTAAGAGCTGCCGGATAAATATCGTCCCAAAGATAGCGATGCTGCATATAGCTGACCGGTAGCACCACCAGATTTGTTTCCGTCTCATAGATAGGAGTCGCGGTTACACCGTGGTAGTAGTATACGCTGCTGGACTCCCGCAAAAGATCCGTGCGGAGAATTCTGGCCTTTACCTCCAGCAGGCGTTGGATATTGCCATAATAATCGGCGGAGCTGACCACCAGATCGCCGAACTGCTCCTCGAAGTTGACCGCCTGACCGCCGGCTATCTCGAAGGACATACCATTGAGTTTTTCCAGTAACTCCTCACGTGTCTGCTTCTCCAGCCATTCGATGTCCGGGGAACTGAGCATTTCGCGGAAGGAGGACTTCAGCTCCACCCACAGACTCCTCATCTCGTTGGCTATGTAGGGATTTTGCTGCTCTAATGAGTGGTACACCATATGGTCCACCACATCGGGAAAAAGCTCGGTGATCCGCTCGTGACAGATCACTTTCTGTTGCTCTTCATTCGCCGTGATCTCAAAGTCGGTCAACAGACTGGACAGCATATAGTTGGCCACCACATGGTTGGGAGTGCTCAGCAGGATCTTCTTTACCTGGAAAAGGTAGCTAGGAACTGATTCAAAAACCGGAAGATTGTATTCGGAACCCAACCAGGAGGTCACAAAGCGAGTCACGTTAAGAATCGGTCCGTAAGCATCGCTCATGTTGGACAGCATGGTCAGATGGCGCATCAGTCGCGGATCACGGTTCATTCTATGGTCAAAAGCACTGCGCGATAGTTCCAACTCCAGCTCTATTATCTCCTCAGCAGTCTTTCTAGCTAGCTCCTCCGACAGACCCAGGAGGTTCCGCAGACGCATCTTCAGCGCATACTTCTTCCACAGACTGGCAAACTCATCGCTCTCAGCGAGATCGAGCCTTTGGCCCAACTGTAGGCGTTTAATCTGGGAGTTGAAGTGATCCGGAACCACATAGACACCCAGTAGAGTCAACTTTCCGTAGCGGCGGAGCAACTGAGCCATCATTTCAATGGCGTCGAAACCGACGTAGTCCCAGGACTTGCCCTCCACCGCCGGCATTCCACCAAACTCCCTTAGAACACTGAGCAGATGGGATCGCTGTTTAGTCCTTAAAGCCGCTGTGTCCAGGCAGGATTCGTAGAAATACTTCACGCGCACCTCCATCGGCCGATCTGTACTTATCCGGGGCTCGTTAAGCACCTGCCTCACCCGACGCAGATAGTTGGCAAACATAAGCTGCCGGATATTGGTGTCTTTCTGCGAGGTTGCCGCATTTATTGTCGCATAATTCCCGCAGGCATAGCCATAGAAATCGTCGCAGGGACTCACAGAGGTGTCCATAAAGGAGCACATCTCCGCCGACTTGGCTATACGCATGATCTGCTGACCCAGAGGCGTGGTTAGCTCCTTGAAGACTCCACCCTGGATGGCCAATGAACCGACGGCCAAGGTGACAAAGATTAGGCAGGCGGAAGCTGGGAGGCGTTCCATCGCGATCGAGCTTTGTTTTCCGACTGGACCGCCTTATCGGCGGACAGACTGTGTGTGCTAACAATCTCTTCCGCTCTCCGGTTTCTATTTGCAGGTGCCCTGCCCCTGGTCACAGCCACCACTCTGTGCTTCCCCCCCGTGCTCAAGTGGCTCATTATTGTTTCCTACTGCGTGCTCTCGCTGTGGGGCCTCTACAAGGTGAGTGTCACCGGCTGTTGATGCGGAATCCTCTCTAATCGATCCCTTATCCCCGACAGGCTCTAACTGCCAGCTCACCCTGGCAGCGTCGCTTGTGCTTCGCCCTGCCCTTCGCCATGCGCTCGATTCTGACCTTCCTGCGCATCCGTGGAATGGTGGGCGGCAGTCACATGGCCCTTTCCCATGTCTACCTGCAGGTGCGTATGTCCAGGCTTTCCAATTGACTAACTGCTATTTTCTATAACTGTACGTTTTTGGCTGGCCTCTCTCGGTGCGCATAGGTTGAAGTTGTAAGTCACATTTTCATACATATGTACATTCGAGTAAATGGACAGAGCCGCTTAGCACTTTTCCTAGCGGACACAAGACACCAATCCGCTCTCGAATACCGCTCGCTAATATGGTCATTAACCCTCTGTTCCAGGACGGCGTCTCCATACTGGGCGGTGCCATAGGAGCGATGCGAATCCCGGAGAAGTGGTTTCCCGGAGTGGTGGACTTCTATTTGAACTCCCACAATATAATGCATGTGCTGGTCGTCGTGGCCGTTTACTCCATGCACAAGGTGGGTTATATACTCCAGGGATAAAGGCTCCTGGTATTCATATTTATATATATCCTAAGGCCACCATCAAGGACTTCGAGTGGATGTCGACGCAGACTTGCCACACCGCCGCCAACGCCACCGAGCAGGCTCTAGGTCACGTGGAGCTATGACCCGCTTATTGGCTGCTGCCGCTGGTTCTGCTTCCCTTGCCTTGGATAATCCTGGCCAGGCGGCGGGCCCGGACTCACTTGATCCGTGCCCTGATCGCGCCCATCGCCTGGCGGAGGCGGCGAGCCCAAGTCCCCGGATGAGACCAGACGGAGATCCATCGATGCAGTGGGGCGAGGACGAACGCTACTTGAATATACCGTGTATAAGAAAGCGAAGATGATGTAGTAACAATATACATATGTATATCTAGGTGTAGGTATAGGCCATACATATATGAACTGTATGTGTGTATTTACATATAGTACTTACTTCGACTGTGGTATTAAGCATTAAGGTTATATTATTACTGGGACGAGACGAGACGAACGACATGATGGCCGGATGAGAGGATGACAGGATGGCAGGATAGTTCGGAACCAAGTCTTCGGATTTTCACGGTAATCTCTTGGGTATTCAGTTGCAAATACGGCTGCGCAATGGATAGCGAGTAATCCATAATGATACATGAATAATGATTAATGAGTAATTGTAACGATGATTTGAATGATGTTGATACACATGTACCTCATTGTGCTTACGACAACACATCTTATTTTCAAATACTCGTACGTACAACTTTGTACCTCGTCGAAAAATCTACAATAAGAACACCTATAAGCTAATCTCTTCCTAGTTGAACTTTTTAGATATGCAATTTGTTAATTTTGGCAAGCTAGCGAGCTAGTGGTAGTGTAAGCCTAGTTAAAGCTCCAATCTGTGCATAGTTGTGAACGAAACTCAACCGCTCATTTTCTTGCTGATGAGTGCCCAGTAGTTAGAAACCCGAATTCAAGTTGGACAAGTGTGAAAACCAATACAGTCAGTCTCCTGGCAAATCGCTACTGCAACGAATCGCGTACAGAGAAAGCGTAGTAGTAGGAATTCGAAATGGTTTGGGTTTATATCATTTATGTCAATTGAGTGCGCAATATTAACCTCAAGTATTTATTGAGCTCCCAGAGTATTGAATATTATTAGAAACCGCAATATTTATTATGAGTACGTATACCCTAGGAGCTAAGCATTAGGGCGGGTATACATCCAACTTAACTATATACGATAGCAACCTTTCGAGCGTCGGTCTATTTTAATCCTAGCAATGCGAACAATTATGAGTAATGCGTTTTAGTAGTGTCAATAATTTACACCACCCACTCGACCGAAGGCAAATCTAACAAGAGAAACGTAAGCTAACAAACGAATTCAAACAAACAAAGCAATAATTATAGGCAGACTCAATGCTTTAAGTTTAAAGTTGCTGCTAAACATAAGTGACAATTATACGAATAATGTAAAATGATTTTCTGAGAGGTTAATAAACATTAAAAGTGTATTAAATGAGCAAATGAAAAGCACTCGCAACGTTTTTTAATTTATTTTCGCTTGGAAATATCACCGCCAGGTGGCGTGCTTTTTTGCCTGTACGTCAGGTGGCCCAAGTTGGCAGCTCTGGCTAAATAAAACCCCACATTTTAAAATATTAGAATATGCTAAACTTTTCAATTTACTTGTTATACTTTATTAAATTCTTTAGTAAATTCTTATATTGGCGCCATGCATTTATAGACAATATGTATATATTTCCTTTCGTAATAATTAATGTTTATTCGAGTGGTTGACTAGTTGTAGTTTATGATTAGTTGTTTAAATACGAGTTCAACGCTTTTGATTAATGCGCGCTTTATAGTATATTCAGATACATACATGTATGAAGACTCTATATAAATATGTTTATTTAAAAATTTACAAAAATGGAAAACTTATATGATTCGTTATGAAGCTAGTAGCACTTTAAAATTCCTAATTGCCGTTCGCATATAAATATGTAGTAGTGGCGTATATGTCTATTTTTGTGTATATGGCTATATTCGTTAAAGTAAAAACTGCATTGCACATTTTGTCGGTGTCCTGCTTTGTTTTCAGTGTATATATTTTGCGTTGATCGTTTTTGATTAGCGTTCTGAATTTTGGTTTCAGTATTTGATATCCTCTTTCAATATAAAAATCATTTCATCTTTATTTTCTTATCTAAACATTCTTCTTAGTAACTTTAGCGACAATTCCCCGTGAAAAATTATATATAAAATAAAATAATATTAAAATTAATAAAATTGTATATGCAACCTATATCATTACAACATTTGTTTATATTGCGCTTTGGACTTGCAGCAAAAATTTGGCACCAAAAATAATTTGAGTAAAAATAGTTCAAAAGAACGTGAGTTCCATTAAGAGCATTTCTAAAAACAAAAGTAAACAATAATGGTTAAAAACTTAGCGAAATTTAATCTCACTCTCTGTGGGTCTCCAGGACCCCTCACTTTTTCTATAGATATTTCTTTCAGCGCTGCGCGTAGGAAAAATCCGTCTGAGCATGTGCATCCTGACTGCTTTGAGGAAGATGATACAACGGGCTATGCTGGTGATGATGATGATGCTGGCAGCCAGACACCTGCTCCACCTGAAAACCATCGGTCTGCCGCTCCAGCGTTGAAAATCTGGTGGAGAGTAGCCTGGGAAACTGCTCCTGCTGATCCTGAACCACGGAGAAACTCAATCCACAAGAGCAGTGCTCGATGTGGGGCTGTGCTGAGGTCGAGCCCGGAGTGGGATGCACTTGTGCCTGCTCTGTGATGATTGTGGGTGGTGGCGATGGCGAGGACAGACAATCCTGGCAATAGTGAGTTGTTGCTGCCATCTGATGGTGCAAGTGCGTGAAGGACGATGGCGGCGGTGGGGGAGGCGGTGGCGGCGTCATCGAATGGGTAGACGAACTGGATTCCGTGGATTCCGAAGCCGTATCCGTGGCCGTGCTGTCCGAGGTTGACGTGGATGAGGATGGCTTGTGTGGCTGATGTGGCTGATCGGGTGGATGATGGCAGCGACATATTGTAACTCAAAAAGTGCCGCCATCGTGCTGATGACTAGATGTGGATGAGGCTATTGCAGATGCCGGCATTGGCGATTCAACAGCAGAAGGTGGTGGTGGAAGGGTAGGCAGCCCCAGCCCGTTCATCGGGTGCTGCAGCGTGCTATAACCATCGCCATCTCCATTCTGCTGCTGCTGAAGATGATGGTGACTGTTTGTGGAATGATTCTGATTTGGGTTCTGAATGTGATTGAGTTGTGTGGTGTTCGCTTGTGTGCTGGGATGCGGTGAGTGGGCCTCGTCGAGTGAAAAGTTGACACCGTTGCTTGACACTGCCAAGGATTTGGGTGGAATGGGCGGCGGCGGCACTGGAAAGTCCTCCACATCAAACGAACTCGTCGAACTCTCTCGTTGTGTAATGTTCATTGATGCTGCGGCATTATAGTCCAAACTGCCATTGCTGCTGATGCGACAGTGTTCTCGATGCTGCACTGTAATGGTCGAGATCGACGATGAGTCTTCGCTCAGGTTGTTAAGATTCATGTGGTTCAGTTCCCTAGAACTAGTCGTCGATATGCCGGAGTCCCGGAAATCATTCGGGGCAAAACAGACGCTGAGGTGTCCACCGCTTCCGTCCTGGAAGTTTGGCGGCAGCGAATGCGGCTGCTGATCTGCCTCTGGATCATCGTAGCTAATATCAACAACGGAATACTTCTGGCCATGCTGCTGCTGCTGCTGAGAATGCCGACGTCCCACGGCATCTCCGGAGCCGAAGTCATTGAAAATCAACGGATTTGACGCCCTCTTGTCCGGTGTAATACCCCGCGGAGGCAGCGGAGGAGCATTGGGAGAATTCAATGTAGGCTGTCGTTTCGGCGGAACCTCCGGGCTGTCCATGGATCCGTTTCCAATAAAGTTCTGCGAGCGAGGACGATTTGGTACTGGAGGAGCAGCAGTATCCTCCAGAGGAATACTAAGACTCTCCTTGCTCAGTGTTTGATAGGAGCTGAGTGGGTCCACGGGTCGTACAGTGTCTCCCGGTCTCGTGTAGATCTCATCTAGATCATATACATAGTTGGAGTGGGCATTCGCATTCAAGCTTGAGGAAGCTGTCGCCGGGGCTACTCGCTGCTCTGTAGGCAACGGTGGCAAGGGAGTATTTACAATGCTCTCGGAGTGCTGACGTTTCAGTCTGCCCATGCCGGATAAACTTTGCTTAAGCTGGGAAAAGCGTTCCAAAAGACGATTGTGCAGAGGCTGGACACCACTGGGCGCTAGCTGACCGTGCAGTTCGAGGGCCTGCTCCAATATCTGAATCTGCTCCAGTATCAGAACCTTCAGCCGCTGCACATTTGCCTGCTGTCCAGCACCTTGCGGCGACTTGAGGAACTGCTCGGAGAAGAAAGCCTCCTGGTACTTGCTTATACCCCCCATGACATTAGCATCGATTGTGCCCTGCAGACGCATGGAGAAGGGATTAATATTCCTCTTGGGATCGCGCTTATATTGCACAATCAGCTCGGATAATTCCTTGCCAGCGTTGCTGATAATCTCGCAAGCGTACTCTACCGGCGTTAACTCCTGCATCGTCTTCTGTTTGACCTCATACCAGCGTAGAATACCTGGCAGTGGACTAGCTATCTCTAGAATAGTGCGTTCTATCCACAACGACTTGAACTCATTGTCCTTGTCAACTGTTCCCTTGTACATGGGGCGATCGTAGATGAATCGGGTTACATCGTTGACCTCGTAGAAACGAGCTATTTTCTCCGGCACAGGAACCATTGCGGTCTTCAAGGCCTGTGCATCCCCAACAGGTCTTACATTGCTGATCTGTATGTACTGATCCGGAGCATTCAGAATGGCGTTGTCCGGCGGACTGTTGTTGCCCAAGATCTGAGCACTAGGAAACTCCGTTTGCAGACGCTGTGTGAAGGCTCCTATTCTCTCGTACTCCAGTCCACGGTACACAAATTGCTTGTTCTATAGTATAAAAGTGTATAGCCATAAGTAAATTTAATTAATGAGATTTCGAAAAATCTTCACATACCCGCACAAAAAGTGGCAGACCCATTCCGTAGAATCCCACACGGAAGTATTCCGGCTCCGGTCGCAACTGAGTTAGGATATTCTGGAAGAACTTGGCCTCCTGAATGAGTATTTCACTCAACTTGTTATAGTCAAAACGCCGCGTTTCGTATAAATGAGCCAGCTCCTTGCACAGTGGAATGCCCTTTTCCCAACATTTTCCCTTGTCGAAGTATTTTAGGATCTGCAAGACATAATTAAGGTTAAGTGCACATTCCATGTACGGTAGGGATGATGGTTAACCTCGTGGTATAGACGCTCCTTGCGCTGCCACTCTGGCTGACCACTATTATCGAAGGGGGCAAAGCTCTGGGTCTCACGATCCCAACTCAGCATGGATGCATACAGTTTCAGAGTGAAGCCAGCCTCTGTGTAATTCTCTGCCTGCAGGTGCAGGTTGTGCAGCTTGTAAATGTATCTGCAGGATTAAAAATGAAATTAAAAGCTGGAACAAACTTATTAGCTACTCCTAGACTCACCTCAGATACATCTCCTTTCGATTGATTTCGTTTTTATAGAAATTAAGGAGATTGACTGTGCAGGTCATGCGCTTATCCCGATTTTCCTCGCCCTGCATTACGCTACGATAGTCCAGAAGGCGCTCCAAAAGTCTGGTGACTGAGGCTATGAAAGCGATGCCAGCCTCCTTCCAGTTGGGGTTCTCCACTTGGACTTTCTCCAGCAAACTAATAGCATACAATAACTGGTATTACTTTACGCCTTAAACACCGCCAAAGGGTAAGGTTTACAAACAAATAAAATATACAACAAATGAACTAGCGGAATGAACTACATTTAAGGCAAGGAAAAAATTGCACTAAGTTAAACTTACACCAAGCTGAGATGTTCCCTTTTTATGGATGGCGATTGCAATGAGTGTGAAGTGAGTCATATATGTATATTTACAGACATTTACAAACATTTATGTACAACATATTGCCGTAAAGCATGTTTTGCAACTTACATGGTGCTGAACAGCTCCCTGTACTCGTCGTCGCCCTTGTTCTCGCTGATGAGCAGGTCCAGCTTGTCAATCAGTTCGCTCTCCACCAGGCGGAACGAACCACGAGCAGCCTGCTTGTGCAGATTTACATTAATTACCCATGGTTGAAACGATAAAGTCCCAGCAACCCACCTGCTCGCACTGCATCATGTCGTAAAAGACCGATAGTGTGGCCTTCCGCAAAGCTGGCTCCGGTACCAAAGTGACCTCCAGGAATGGACCCACCATAGATGGAATAAAGTGCAGCTTCTGCTCACCCAGCTGCGACCACATGCTGAGTATCTGGAAGCCCATGAGCACCCGCATGTCTCCATGCGAGTGGAGTATCTTCAGTCTCTTGGGCTCCCTATATTGCTCCAACTGCAGGGAGGGCTGTGTCAAGAAGGCAACAGCCAGACTGAAGTAGCTCCACCAGAGCTGCGAATCGAATGCCTGGGGACCCAAGAATCGGTAGACCAGAGGCTTGGCGAACTCCTCCAGCGACATGCGCAGCACATCGTTGGCGGCAAGCTTCATTACCAGCCAATCGTTGGGGAACACATGCCAGTCCTGTGTCAACAGTTCTTCGTACACCAGCAGTGATTTGCTCAGGAACTCCTTCAGATCCCGCGGATCTTTGTTGGGACTCAGCTCGTCCCAGTAGCGCTTGTAGTGGGTCTCGTCGAGCAGCTGCAGCAAGCCCAAGAGACAGGAAACCAACTGCGGCAGCACTGCATTGGATCCCTCCATTATTATGCTTATAGTACGAATCAGAATGCCCAGTATATTTTTGCACAGAGAGTCCAGATCGTGCTGTAAGGTGTTGGTCACCTTCTCGCGCTGCTCCTTCTGTAAATCGTACAGTTGGCTAAGAATCTCCGAGAGAATTTCAGCACACAGACGCAGTTCATCGCGGCGACTTAGATGCATGCGCAGATGCTTGCAGGCCACCGAGAGAACCACAGTGCGGGAATCTGAAATTGTGTTGTAAATTAGGCAATAAGGATATTACTTTCAACTAATGTAACATACCATCCTCGTGGAACAGCTCCCCAGACACCAGATCCTTGACAGCATGCAATTTTGCCTGAATTAACCGAATGGGAGCTCCCCGGGGAATGGCGTCCAGCATATTGCGCGCCAGCATGCCCAACTCCGGAGCGGGGAGTGTGTCCTTCAATTGCTCCAGGACCACTCCCGTCGAATTAAGCAGGGCCTCCTGGGTGGGGATGATGACATCGTACGAGGGCACAGCTAGCATTCCATTCAGGGCCGTAAAAAGGGAGTGTAGGTCCCGCTTGAACGAGTCCTCATACTGCCCACCTGTTGCCCTGGCAAACAGTTTCCTCGACTGGATTAGCAACTTGAATATGTACTCCAGGGAACCGAAGCACTTCTGGAATGGGTCGGGGTGCTCTGCCTTGGTCATGAACACGGCCATGTGCTCCACTGAGGTGATGAGTCCTTTGTAAACCAAAGCAGCCGCAAAGTGATTCTCGATGTACTCGTTCATCACCGGCCGAAAATGTTGGAACTTGTTGCTCTGCAACAGGCTGAAGATGCTCACTAGGACATGGAAGACCAGGCCCGAGTGCTGGGTGCTGTTACCCTCCTCATTGGAGAACATGGCAAACAGGGCGTCCAGCACGTCCTGCAGGAACTTGACCAGCTCTTCATCGTTGAGCCGAAGGACTCCCGTCAGCGAGTCCTGGATCGTTTCGGGATATGTGCGCCACTGCAGCAGCGAGAGAAGGTCAGCGTTCTGGGTCAGCTTCGTGGAGCAGAGCAGGGAGCGCAGAACGAACACTTCTTTGGAACTGCGACTGAAGCAACCGCCACAATCCATTTTGGCCTGTGCATCGCGGGGTCTACACTGCAACCGCAGATAGTTAGCTACCTGAAGCTTTGCAGGATCCTCGCACTTGTACACATACAACTCGTGCAGGCCGTCGCCCAGAGTAGCACCTCCGGTGTCCATTAGTCTGGCAAAGCTGAAGGCGAATAGCTTCGGTTCCGTCTTATCCCTCGTCGAACAGTGTCGGAACTCAAACCGCACATGAGCCGTTGAAAACTTGTCGATCGGCACACTGAGGCGCAGCATCTCATTCCAACTGGGAGCATTCTGGTGGTATAGGATCATGGACCGGTACTGCGGCTGGGATTCCATGCCGGAGGCACCCCAAAGGCAGTCGGTAAGAACATTACCCGCCACATCGAGCACCACAACCGTAACGAGGATATTCTTTCCCGTATTCTTTCCGCCGCGCTCAAATTCACCGCGCTCCAGATTGAGGAAGAGATCGTTGCGGACATCTCCGGGCATGATGACATCCGGGAAGCCCATCTTCCTGGTTATCGTAGAGCCCTGGAAGAGCATCGGCTGCTCCTGCCGAGCCTGACCCAGCCCACCGTGCAGGAGTTTTAGAGACACAACAATGCCCTGAGTTCCCTGACTCGCTTGGATGGGCGAGTACTTCCCGCTCGATTTCTTGATAATCAGTTCGGGCAGCAGGTGAAAGTCCTTCTCCTCGCACTGGAACAGCTTAAAGTTATACTCCCGCTCATCGGAGGACTGCTCCAGACTGCTATCGAAGTGTGCAATGTCGCCCAGCGAGAGAACACCCACTCCAAATGGTCGACGAAAGGTTGGACCGTGACCCAACGTGCCACTCTTCTCGATCTTCTTAATTGAGTCCGACTGAATGATCTTGCCCACGCGCATGACCACGGCCACCAGGTGAAGTTCCTCATTTAGATCAGCGGCACCTGAAAATGTGAAATGGTTTAGATCATACAACATATTGATATGATAACTCCCATACCCAAGTCAGTGAACACCGTGCAGTTGCTGTGCAACCTTTCAATGTAATTGGAGAAACCATCCTTGGAGATTTTGACCAGAAACCGTTCGGACAGCGGTCGCATGTGACTCCCATCATAGAGGAAGAAGTAGACCTCCGCATCATCGCCACCGATCCGATGGCCAAAATCGCGCATGCAAAAGTACAGGTGGTGGGTGAGTATCTTGCGCTGCGTCTTCCGCCTCAAAGTTCCCCGACTCTGTGGGTTGTTAAATCAAGAGCTATTACAACAATCCCATTGGATTCCATTACTATTTATACCGAGGAGGCCTTGGCGTTATCAGCACTGCTCACGTGGACATTGTAGAGCTTCACGATGCCAATGCCATGTGGATCCACCGCCAGTGGTCCCTCTCTGGGCACCAAGTCCAGGCCGAGTTTGCTGCAAAGATCGGAAAGCATTTGCCGGTTGATTGATAGCGATATCAGGGAAGGAAACACCCAGCTAAAACAACTTTGCCACTTTGTCACGTTCCGGTGCAAAACACACATTTCAATTAATGGATCGTGGGAGCTTGCGCTTGAGGGGATCCCTTCGTATGCAATCAGGCTTGTTGTTTGGAAAACCATTAGAGCTTTAAGGAAATTGACGCATTCGTAATTAATTGTCGCTTGACGGAGTCGTGCGGAGCGCCAAGAATTAAATACAAATTTGGTCAGTCATCATGGGTGATCATCATTAATCAGCCGGGTATAAACCGAAAATAGAACACACCACGAAGGGAACGAAGATTTATTTTAGGCAAATTTAAAAGAGGGAGATCCCATAAAACATTGCTTCTGGAGGAGATACACTATGTATGAAAGTGAGTAAATTAAAAGTAAAGAATTCAATATGGTTTAAATATTTCTGTATTGTTGTGTAATAAATTTTATTTCTTAATCAAATGTATTTCAATAAACGTATCTCCAAAGTATGTAGCGGTTGTGTTTAATATGCAATGCTTAAAATACAACCAATATATAGACTATCAAGTTTCATGGAGTCTGAGTAATTCGTAGAACTCATGCAAATCGAATGAATCAGTGCCAAGGCAGCCTGAGAACCTGTCACGACTCCACTCAACTTTCGGAAAGTAGCTCAAATCGAGAATCAATCGAGTTCTATCGCCAAAGATCGTATCTAAATGGATTGGGTCGATCATTAACTTCACACTATCTATGGCCTGTACGTGCCTGCTGTTTTGTACGGTGGCTACCGATTGGAATTTACATGATGATGATGGCGGTGATCAGCCACGGATCTTGGACACACATCGCAAGGCCCGCATGACGCATAAATTTCGGCTGCTTACAGCCGATCGCCAATCCAGCCAGATGAGGTACACAAAAAACTACACCAGCTAATGGGTTCACGGCATTCCGGTGGCGCATGCGAGAGGAGCAAGAAGAGCGGTGGGGAGCGGAGAGAAGAGGAGGAGCGGAGTTTCGGCCAGGTTCACATTCACAGCCAGGTTGTGGCCAACGTCCAACGTCATCGGCAATATGTTGACGATGCTGCTACCTCGGCTACGCTGCGCCTTCTACCTGGCTTACGCAGCGAGAGAGCCAGGCATCTTTTACCATCCAACCTCCAGCTCCAGAACAAGCCGAAGAAGCCGTTTTGCTGTTAACGAGGCCTAAACGGCTTCGCTCTGGCTCAGGTGAAATTCAAAATGAGAAAGAGCGATAGGGAGAGAGAGAGAGAGAGAGAGAGAGAGAGGGATTCCCAGAGAGATTCTCCATTTTGGAACCGGAACCAGTAGAGAAGCAATGGTGCTATGGTAGAGACCTCGGAGAACAAGATCTATGGGTATCGGTCTCTGGGGAATGGTATGTTTGGTTCTCTGGCCATATAGAGATATATAGGTTTGTGTGGGGTTCGAGCCACCTCTGTTACGCCGGGAGCCGTGGCTCTGAGTTGACGTGACCAAATGAAGCACTGCGACTCGAAAATGTATCTCATGGATACGAATATGAGAGGAGCGCGTGCGCGGCTGCGTGGACCCGCAAAAATACAAACGGTAGCCCTGCTGGTAATGAACACTTTAAGTCGCTTTTAATTAAGTGCCTGACCCAAAGCTCAACAGGTGAAGGTAAAGGGAAGCAGCCAAATGTATTACCCAAAAATGCCAACCGCTGCTTTGCTTATCTGAACAAATTATTTTTTAATTAAGCCTCGCCTAAAGTGTTGGAAATCTATGAAGATATGACACAACAAAAAAAAAAAGGCTGAGGAGAAACGAGAAGACACAACAAGATGGAGAACCAGACGATACAGAAAAATTTAATTATTTACACTTCGATAAGCAGGGCTGTCAACCACAAACAAAAGCAATAGCGACAACGCGTTCGATGGCATTGTATCTATGGGTTTGGTCTCACCAGCGGCCCAGATACACGGCGTATCACAATCACACATGCCATATATTTCGTATTTAATGTCTTTATAAAAGGTGTAGCTGGCAGATACATTTCTGGCGAGAGGCGACAGGCCACAGGCAAGAGGCCAGGCCAGGGAGCATTGGGATAAGGGCATGGTAACCCGGCATCGGGAACCCTCAATAAACAAACAGTGCAACGCGCAGGGAGGCGAAGTGGAGCGCAGTGGTTCAGGACATGGAAACAGCAGCACCACCAGCAGCAGCAGCCATTTCGAAATGCCATTTCATTATGGCCAAGACCAAAGAACGCGGCGGGCCAAAGCCACCGAGCTGAGTCATTCCATCGGGCCAAGGAGTTGCAGGTTTCGGACTTGGAACTTGAAACTCGAAGGGGGGAGAATTTGGAGCCCAGATCCCAGGGAAATGGGAGGAATGCCTGGCAACAAGTTTGGCGTTGCTTGTCTAGCTCTCAGCATGCAAATGGATCTTCATTTCGGAACCCTATACACTGAGATCGCATCTGTGTGCGATCGGCCACGACGTGTATATGGGCCTGGAATATGACGACGAATAGTTCCTTAGACCCACTTGGCGGACCCTTCAGAGCGGCGTCTGTGCTGTCAGAGGACTCGCTGGATGTGGAAACAGCGATAAATTAAACGAACAGGCAGCTCCAAGTTCCGAGGAATTAATTGGAATGCACTTGGGGTCCACCTCATTAATTTTACTTACTTGAGTTTGGATTCGAGGTCCTATTAATTTAGAGGTGATTGATAGAAGGATAAATAATTGCATGGGCTAGCGATTGCATAAGAACTAAAAGTACGTATTATAGACTTCAAGTTTTCCAGTGCAGTATTGTTAAAGTTTAATAAACTTGTAGTACTAAATTCAATAAAAAGACTTTAAAATGCAATAAATTTTAAAATTGAATACTATACGTAATAAAATCACTTAAATAAGGAGAGAGACTTTGAGCAAACTCTTAGTACATCTACAGTTTTGTTTTCTTGAACTCTGCCCAAGTCTTAAATATATCTTTTGTTCTTAAACTCTTTTATTGGATGTTCCAGTTGTGGCCCATTGTGTTCCTAAATCTTTGTTTGCCCTTCGTCGACTTGAACTGCGACTGTTTAAGCTACCCTAACATACTCTAAAACCCAAATCTAGCTGATTAAGTTGTACGTCCCCCCTTCATCCAGAGACCAAACTAATCAATGGATTTACAGATTTCAAATCCAGATGTTATTGGGCCTCGTTCAAGTCGGTTCAAGATCGAGGGAAAATCTGAGAATCAAGCCATTTGAGCGAGAACTACCTAAGCGACCTGAGGTGGTTGGGTGGGTCCTCTGCACCTCGGCACCAAATACTTCTACAGGTAACAACACCGGGTCTCTCGGCTCAGGTAAGAGGCAATGCGCGAATGCAGCTTGAGCGTATTTACGAACTCGGAGCGGGAACCAGCTGGGATCGCTGGTTCCGCCGGAGAGGGAAAACCACCCAGATCGCAAGAGCGACTCTCTCGCGGCTCGGGAGGCATATATACAATGGATCGTTCTGTTTCGAGCTCGGGGACTTGGTTTTCAGTAGGTTTTTGAACGCCGCTGAGAGCAGCTGCACATTTTCGAGATACGGATACGGGTATGGGCACCATTGACTTGTCTGAAATCACAGCTCAGCACCACTGAGCAACCACCAAGCTGCACGCACACCACCATCGAATGCAGTTGCGAGTGCAATTCCAGCTGAGTCTGTCTGTGTCTGAGTGTATCTGTGTGTTTGTACTTGTGTATAATAGAAATCTCGCATTTGCAACAAAGTTAAAAACAAACAAAAAACAACTAAAAAACCAGCCAGAAATTATAAATACTGGGAGCGAAAACCCGTTTCCGAAGTGTCAAAGTGGCAGCAATAAATTTAAATGCGAGCGGAGAGCTCTGAAAAGCGGAGCTACTTCGACTCCAGCAGGAGCAAAAGAATCACTTAAGTGTGCGAAGGGGTCGTCGCAGTTCGGTTCTGGCCAACTGGCAGGTTGCTGTTGCCAATCTTGGTAGCAACACCTTCAGGAAAAAAGGAGAAAAAAAATGACACACCAAGGAAAACGACACAAAATGAGAGAGAACAGTGGCAACAACCGATCGGATCCGATCGCGACCGCTCAGCTCCGCTCCCAAAAAGAAAATACCTTAAAACCAGTTTCTTTTTTTGTCTTTTTCGAAAAAAAAAAGAGGGAAAAAAGAGTTATTGAAAGAAAAAAGGCCAGAATTGAAGTTGGGCCGAAATGAAGTGCTCTCCGCGTATCTGTGTGAGTGCCGTTCGTGGCGTTGTGTGCGTGGTAAGATTGAATGTTCAGTGCAGAAGCTGATGCATTTAAAAGGAGTAGCTGCCGTTGCGCAGATACAGATACTTTGCGACTTTAATTGCCGCTCGTATGCGTGCGACAGAGACGACTCTATGCGCCCTGCGTGCGGCGCAGTGTTGCTGTGTGCGTTTCGCTCTCGGAGTTACGGATTCCGATTCGGATTCGGAGTTATATACGATGCGATCTGTCGTGCCGAAATGAAATACAGCCAAAACACACACAATAGCCCGAAACACCAAAAAAAAAAAATTTGCATATAAACAAAAGAGCCGAGAAGAAAGCCAAGCAGAACCTGATCCACGGCGAGCCGAAATCCAAAAACCCAACTCGAAACCCAAAAAGCACCGACAAAAGACCAAAAAGTGGGAAAAGAAAACAAAACCCCTTTTGGGCATGGGGACAAAGTGAAATTTATGCGTGGGTTGACAAAAAGCTGTACCGGTTCTGAGAGCCGAGTTCTTGAGATGAACTTGTTCGCTATCTAGTACTTTTGGGGACAGCCCGGGGTTACCAGGCAAGGGCAGGGCATTCAACCTGGACCTGGAGCTTAGCGCAGATTAGATTAGATTGCACAACATACTCGCATTATTCAGTTAGAGAGAGAAATAGCTATGCTCCCGACAAACAATTCCGGCACTGCCCAAGCACTTACCTAATTGTAAGTGCGGCTTGTCGACGATAACGCCGAGAGACCCAGACAACCGATGGAATGGTTCGGTATGCTATATAGTATGGCATGGGAACATGGACTGGTACTGGAGCTCAGATTGGGAGTAGTGGGGAGGAAGTATGGTCGTGTATGGGTGGGTAAAGGGTGGTGAAATAATTTGGAATATGTCATGTCTGTCCTAGATAACGCACAAGGCAAACACACAGAACGCAATCAAGTGTGGCAAAAGAAATGAGGCAGATTGCAATGCACTCCACAATCAAGATAACTTGCTCCCAATCCAATGTCCAATAACAAAAGAAAAGTAAAACAGATTCGAATCAATAAACCGCATTGTTAATAATTGAGCGTAATTAGGAACTCTATGCCCATTTCTCACAGTGTCCCGCTGCTCAACTCGTTAATGCTCTCTTCTCCACTTGCAGTTAGCTTCGTTGCAGCAGCACACCAACCATCAACATGGCGGTCTTTGGCATGGTCTCGGCTGTGTCCGGCTTTATCAAGATACGCTATCTGCTGGACAAGGCGGTCATCGACAACATGGTTTTCCGCTGCCACTACAGGATCACGACGGCCATTCTGTTCACTTGTTGCATCATCGTCACCGCAAACAATCTGATCGGTAAGTTAGCACCTACTGAAAATTAGTGCAGCTATGCAAGTGTTTAGCACTTGAGTAGCCCAGTTTGTCAGTTTGCTTTTGCAATTGCTGCAATGCTGCTAATGCAGCACTAAATTCCAAGAAATACGATTCGACCCATTTGAATTTGAGCTCTTCGGAACGGAGGCATAAACGCGTGCAGAGCTTTCACAAATTGACCGCAACACGTTGATCGGATTTCAGCTAAAGCCATTTATTCGAATGACTCATTCCTCGGTCCCCACGGGTGGTGGTGGTGCTAGCCTGTGCCTCGCCAGAAATTGGCGTGAAAATCAATGTATATGGCTCAAGCTGGGCTCAGTGAATGGTGTCTTACATAATGGTACTTGTTATTAATATGATTTTACATTCCCACGCACTTTTAAGCGAGCTTTGTATTAAACTCGAAGCAATTATCTCTCTTCATTCGAAAAAGGGTGATAAGAAAAAGGCCTTGAATAAACAAATGATTAGCGTTATTAAAAATCAGAACTAGTAGACTAAGCACATTTCCAACAAATGGTTTTTAAACAACAAGGCAATTTAATTATGCTCAATCGTTTTTATTTTTTGTCATTGAAAACTTGCTGACTTTAAAACCCATTTTACGAGATTTTTATCTGATCTAGGCATCGCAAAGCCATCGCAGCTTCAATCCAAATATTTGTACATTAAAAGAAGTGCTCCAAAAGTGAACAACTGACAAAACCACAGTCAAATATTGACGGTTGGTTCTGGGAATTCCCCATCCAGCCCGCTCCACCTTCGTCTGCAGCTCCATTTGTATCCACTTTGTTTATCCAAAAGGGGGAGGAGTTATAGTAGGAACACGGGGGAGTCATAGTGAACGATAAAGTTGGGGCGCACCCAAAAAAAAAAGGCTGTCTATCTGTCCGTCCGTCCGTTCGTCCATCCAGCCGAATGTTGCAGGTTTACCTAGGCACGTCTGCAGCCATAATAAATGTAACCGTAGCATAGTCGTTACCGCACCCACAGCGTCGACAAATTGGGACCGTGGAGCCAGCTCCACCAGACCACCAGAGATTGCCCTAATGGCACTTGACGTTGACGAACGGCTGGCGAGAAGGTTTCTGGCGAGGAATGCGCTTGCGTTTCCCTTGATCTGAATTGCGACGAGGTCGAGTGCATATCTAAAAAATTATCTCTATCTCTGCGCTTGCAGGCGATCCCATAAGTTGCATCAACGACGGCGCCATTCCGATGCACGTAATCAACACCTTCTGCTGGATCACCTACACGTACACGATACCTGGCCAGCAGCATCGGCAAATCGGAACGGACGTGGCTGGTCCGGGATTGGGCAATGAGTACGGCCAGGAGAAGCGCTATCACAGCTACTATCAATGGGTGCCATTCGTGCTATTCTTCCAGGTGAGTGACGCTCGAAGTAATATATGTACGCAGTACTTAGGAAAGATTTACAATTTGAATTGTTTACATCGCTGTGGATTTATTTTGAAATCCATAGGAGTAGTACTTAATTGAATAATTTACCCCACGCTTTCTCAATTTACATGATGATGAGCAATCTTGCAATACGAAAAGTTCCATCTTGTCTGTAGATTAAGTGAACTTAATTGAAGTCTTAGTATGACTGTGGCCTATCACATGCTGTTCGCTTTAAACGTGACAAATGTGGTTTCATTAATTTATTGTAATTCCCGCTTCCGACCAAACTAATCTGTAAATTATTTCAGGGGCTCATGTTCTACGTGCCCCACTGGGTTTGGAAGAACATGGAAGACGGCAAGATCCGCATGATCACCGATGGACTGCGCGGCATGGTCAGTGTGCCGGATGACTATCGGCGTGATCGCCAGGACCGGATCCTCAAGTATTTCGTGAACAGTTTGAACACCCACAACGGCTACTCGTTCGCATACTTTTTCTGCGAACTGCTTAACTTTATCAACGTGATTGTGAATATCTTTATGGTGGATAAGTTTCTGGGCGGTGCTTTCATGTCCTACGGTACGGATGTGCTCAAGTTCTCCAACATGGATCAGGACAAGCGCTTCGATCCGATGATCGAGATCTTTCCCCGGCTCACCAAGTGCACGTTCCACAAGTTCGGTCCCAGTGGATCGGTCCAGAAACACGACACTCTCTGTGTGCTGGCACTGAATATCCTCAACGAGAAGATCTACATCTTCCTGTGGTAAGTAGTTGAGTGGGTTCTTACTCTTTGAGGGAATCTTTAACCTTTATTACTTTTCATAGGTTCTGGTTTATCATCTTGGCCACCATCTCCGGCGTGGCTGTGCTCTATTCACTGGTGGTTATCATGATGCCCACCACTCGGGAGACCATCATCAAGCGTTCTTATCGCTCGGCACAACGGAAGGAAATCGCCGGACTGGTTAGGCGTTTGGAGGTGGGTGCTCAACTAGAATACCATCCATACCTATTGTATATTAATCCGTTTTTGGTTTTTCTCAACAGATTGGTGACTTCCTGATCTTGCACTTCCTGAGCCAGAACCTCAGCACAAGATCGTACAGTGACATGCTGCAGCAGCTCTGCGGTCTGCTAGGAGCATCCCGAACACCATCCGCACCATCGACCCTTGAAATGAACCGCATCAGCCATCCGATTTATCCGCCCGTGGAGACCTTCGGCGGTGGCAAGGAGACGGAGACATGAGCCCGTGGCCAGGGTTTGGCTTCAAAACAATGATTTCAATGATTTCTCAATAATATTTGTAGGGGGGAGATAGAGAGAGTTGTGTGTCATGAGGTTAGGCATTTCCATTTCTACCACTAAGACTGCAAGAGAACGAATCAGCAATTGCACTTTCGGAGATCCAACTCAGTAATGTTCTGTGCGAAATATATTTAGCAAAATTATAAGGAAACAATCTTTGAATATGGTCCTAGGCAGGCGAAAGACAGGTGCAGTTCGTCATTGACACGAGGTGAGCCACAGAGTGAGAAGATACAAATAAAAAATAAATCAAATAAAAATGTGAAAAAAAAAATATCATAAAAAACGAGAGGGACACAGGCAGACCGTGCAATTTGTAGGTTGAAGATGATGATTGAACGACGATCGAGGATATCCCATATAACGATTTTGCTACTTGGTATCGTAGTTAGGTCGTTGACAATGATGCGCCATTTAAAATATACACATAAGTTTAGCAGTTAGCTCGATAGTGGACAGATGGATAGTTCGGATCGAGGAATACCTATGCAGCTATATATCTGCTTACCGCTCACGCACGCTCACGAAACGTTGATCTATATAAAATTGTAGTAATCGAATGGTACGAATACGACGAGGAATATGATTATGAATATTTAAACGAGTATACACAATGCTCTCGCTATTTTTGTCCTAACATTTAGTCTACAGATATATCGTAATTTTAAGCAATTTTGTTTATAACAAAATTATTGTGATTATTGCTAGAAAAGAACACATTTTACATAAAGCAAAAGAGAACCCAAGCTATCTAAGTTCAAAGTTGTAATAAATATTCTACATACAATTTCAGCTAAACCCAGGACTTATCAGTGGGCGGGAAGCGATTGTGGTTTTGGATTTCTCAATTGCTAAGGTCGGATTTTCCATTGTTTATGAAAAAAGCTGTGATTTTGAACTAGAGTACTACGCATTAGTTGAGAGTACTTATAAACAAGGGAAACCTTCAAGAACAACTTTAAGTTTTTTACATGAAACGCGAATCCATGAAAGTCTATCTTCAATAAGCTACGGATGTTTTCATTAGCTTCCAATATCCCTATATCAATATCCAATATCTGATCACTTACCGATTGCCCCAATCTATCTTTGAAACCACAACCATCTGAAGCTCCAGAGTTTGATCCTGAGTCATGGTGGCACTAAGGAGTTCCCTCCGACTTTCCAATATGGAAAACATAACTTTGCGCAGGGTTTGGAACTTATACGCTTCGCGATCCTGAAAAAGATTAGGAATATTTTATCAAATAAAGCAAGTAGATCGAGTTATAACCACTTACCACATAGAGACGCTTCCAGATCTCCGACCATTCGCGCAGGACCTGCGTGCATTCGGCGACCACAGGATCGATTTTCGAGAGGTCCTTGATGTGTATGTAGGTCTTGGGGAAGAGACCCACTGCCCGCGACTTTCGGGGGCAGGAGCCGCGGTACCAGTGCTTGCACTCCTCCACAATGTCCACGGAATCGCCGACATCCAGTGCCAGGCCGAACCGGACATCGCCGTGCCAGTTGTGGATGGCTGTTGGCGAAGAAATGGGAAAATGTGTAAATGAAATTGAGAGCAGGAAAAGCTACAGTCCAAGAAGCGGCTGGATTACAACCAGTTGCGTTACCACTTCTCGGCCATGACATTGCCCCAGGATGGACGGCGTGGCAATTAAAGTGCCCCCCTCGAGTGGCCACTTGAGCATGCCACGAGTGGCCCGGCAACAATAAATACTTCAACTATAAATAGGCAAATGGCTACGAAAGGAAAATACATACATTCGAATGTGTGTATTTTTATGGAGCCTTAGTGTGTATATGGGGGTGTCTCTCTTTGTCTGGAACACGGAACAATGAGCAGCACTTGGCCAAGCCGGCAATCGAACACTTTGGCTCGTGGATGGATTCAGCAAGACCCAAGTGCCAAGGAGCCCACTGCCAAGCGGAGCTCTAACTGGAGCCACATCGCCGGGCTCTGTGAGCTGCTGGATATATCCGTAATGCTGGATATGGTGGCTATGGCAACGATTACACTGGCAACTTTCGACTTAGTCCGAAATGTATAAACAGTTTCTACCCTTTCGATTAAATAACTGAGCCATGTTGAATTTAGAATGAAATTATTCTTGAAATTTACTAGGACAAGCAACACTTTCTGCTGTGTGGAATCGTTGGGATATTCTAAGTACAATGTTCTCTGTTAAAACAGCCAATTAAAATATAATCTTAAAAAAAAAAACATTTTAGAATAAAGAAATTCCAAACAGGTGAGGCGTTTAAAAATGCTTTGTGTGTTTCATAAATATTCATGTTTCAATGATTTGTTGGATTACAACGTAAGCCGCGGCATTAGCAAGATATTTCTTAACCATCAATTTCTTGAAATTTCTTAACTATTCTCGATCTTCATTTGTATTCTGAACAGAGCATGTCCGATTTTTCGCCGTGTATCAATTACAAATGCAAGGCACACTCTGTAGTCTGGGAGGCGCCGCAAGCCGAGGAAGCCGGCCTTCTGATTCTGCTGCTTCTGCTTTTTGCTTCGGCTAGGGTGGTGCTACTGGTGGTGGTGGTGATGGTGTCTGTGGGGCTGGGTGGCTGTTCCTGTGCATGTGGGTGTATATGTGGCTGTGGATGTTGATGTGGATGCGGGGCTCCCTTGTTGAAAGACAAACGAGCGAGCACGGCATGAGCATATCAACGAAAGGAGCTAATAAAACGCACGCCCAGACAGACAGATAGACAGATGGGGGGGGATTCGGCGGAGGCCGGAGAGATGAAAATGAAATGCTTCAGTGCCATGAAAATGGGCAAACTGCTTCCTGTTGTTGCTACTGTGGCTGTTGCTACTGTAGATGCTGCTGCTGCTGTTGCTGCTGCGAGTGCTTTATGGCTGCTGCTGCTGCTGCCTTTGCCCCAACTCCACTCCACTTCACTCAGCTTTTAGTATTTCAGCTATAGCATTCGACAACCGCCTCTAACTGGCTTCAATTTGAGCTGCTTGTCGCGAATGCGGCAGCCCGATTTAAATGAATTCTGGAGACGCTAAATAGCAAGTATTTTATAATTTAAAATGCCAGTTGTAGACCTCCGTTCCTGGCACTTCAGTCGGCGCAGGCAAACACTCCAGCAAATGAGCACACACACACTTTGGCACTCGCAAAATATGGCAGTGCTTTAAACTTACATATATGAATATCAAGTATAAGATACTGAATTCAAGCAAGAAGCTCCATATATGAAGAGTTTTAAAAGAATAAAGAAAATAATAAAAATATCTAAATATATATATAGATATTAAGCTCCTCCATAAGTTAGTTTGCTGGTTGAATCCGCATTTTCGCTGAGTGTACGTTCTCACACATCCCGGATTCCACAACGCAGTAGGCAAAGTGCCAGCCAAGCGTTTGCACTATTTAGGTCAGTCACATTAGGAAGGCGTCGGCTTGGCAAGCAGCTAAAACTCAAAGCCAACTGGAAAAACCCGCTGCAAGTACACTCGCAGAAAAGGGTTAAAGAAGCCGAAGCAGGACCTAAAAAACCATACGCAACACAAGAACTTAATTCAGATTAACTGAAGAAGAAGATAGAAAATGAAGAAATCTTTAAGATGTATCTATTATAGTAGTAGAAAAGCACGTTTAAATGTTCTTCACTATATCCTCTGCATAAATTAACCCGTTTCGCCGAGTGCATGAAAAGTTTTAATGAGCATTTAGCCAGCTTAGGGGAATTTAATATTAAATTTCATAAAGTTGACTTGAAGTGCCACTGGAAATTGGCAGGATCATCGTAGGCCGCGCCGCATAATTACTTTTACGATGAATGCAATATCCCAAAAGGCTCGGCTTACATCACTCCTTTTGTGTGCCCGGTCACAAAGAGGAAAAGCTGGGGTAGATAGCTGGTAAGGAAGGAGCGGAACGGAACGGAACGGAGGACACAATGCCCACTCCAACAAGTCCGCAATGTCAACAAACGTATTTAAATAAAAAAGTCGTTAAGGCAAGTGCATGGCAAATGGGTGAGGGGGGCTGGCTGGTGGCAGGGGTACCCTAGGCGGAAAATAATTTTAAATTAAATGAAAGAGCACTGCCTGCACTACTGCTACTCGCTGTGTGACTCAAACCGCAGTCGCAGCTCAGCTGCAAGTGGATTAAATGAGCTGGGCGTGAGGGGGCCCATCTTCACACTTGATCCCCCTGCGACGCCCCTGCACTCGAGTGCCACTGGGGAGGCTTAAGAATTTAATTAATTAATTGTGTTATAGCCAACAATATGAGGTCGCCGACAAAGTGGAACTCGCTCGCCGGCAGCGGAAAGGGAAACCACCGGAATGTGGGTCAAGTGGCTGGACTAAACCACTAAAATTGGCTCCTAATCGTTTAGGGTTATTGCTACTCCAGGGAGTTGTGACCAGAGCAAGGCTTAGATCCTCGAAACTGCGCCCCAAAACTCAGGCAAACAAAAAACATGTATAAATAAATATCCATGACACATTTATGACCCCAGTTTGTATGATTTAAGGCGTCTTTCGCACACAAATATTTCTTAAAATAATCCAGTTTAAGTATAAAGTGGTCGTTTAAAGCAAACGAGTTATAAAATGGAGCAAAATCATCATCAAACCATATGAAATTTGGATATAGAGCTATAGAAAGATACTTCTCACTGACCTTGAAGTTTCATAGGAAATAAGTAATATATACTTTTATTTGTACATGTGACTCATTTTGTAAAGACTTAATATAATGTATCATCGTTTTATATTTGAAATACGAGTCCTATTAAATGCCTTCTGTTTAGCGAAATCGATTGAAACCTGTTCGAAGAAGGAAGCATGACCCAAATGTCAATCAGATGTCATTATCACAGGCATTGTCTGAACAATAGAGTTGGATAAATGGATGATGAATGGATGCTGGAGCACTATCTGTGCATGTGAGGCGAACTCCCAGCTAAACAAAGCGCACTTCCATCCATTGTCAAGTGGATTTCATTGCAATTGTGAGCTGGTGCCGTCGGTTGAAGTAAAAACGGGTATGTGGATACACAGATAAATACACATGTGTACGTGTGGTTGGGGCCTGAAATATTTGCTTATTATATGCATTTTGTATCTGCCGATGTAATTAAATGCATTTCATATATGCCACTCAATTGAGTGCTTGTACACCCGTTTGTTTTTTGTTACTGTTTGCATTTTGTTTTCGCATTTCATTACTTACAGCACTTTGAGTACACATGGCGCGCATTTGTTTGCTCATTTTGGGAAACTAATATTTCATGCCCATCAATTAACGCCAACTGTTAATGGCCATTAATCGCCGGCAGGAAGAACTTGTTCGCTATTTGTTCAGTACATTTACCTCACTTCCATCTAACCGCTTATCTCACCTGGCTTATCGATGGCAGGGGCTACTTCCGTTGGGGGTTACCTATCAATGGATAGGTACCTTTCCTAGACCTGGCATTTACATAAATCAGTCCACGGACGGGGTCACCAACACCCCATCCATCCATCCATCCATCCATCCGGAAGGCAGTGTGACCGATAATGCGCCCAAATGCGTTATACTGATAAATTTCGAGTGTGCGTGCGCGCTGGCTGTTAATCATACGCCGTGTGTCCCGCAAATGGCAATTCATAAATAAATCGTTAAAGACGAATTATGGAAGTACAACTGAAATGGACGAGTGTTCCGTACGCACCACTCGAATCGGAAAATAAATGAAAAAGAAGCGCGCCCGCCGAGCATATTAAACAATGGAAATGAATCAATTTTATGCGCACTCGTGTGTGTGTGTGTGTGTGCGGTTGGTTGTGTGTTATTCTGAAGGAAGGAAGCGCTGCACAAATTTGTGCGGCCAAATGCATAAAATGAATATTAAATTAAAGTTGAAACTGAAATTGCCGCTGCGACAGCGGAATTCGCTGGAAAAGGCAGAAAGACAGCATCCGGTGCCGCAGGCCTGTCCCTTCCCGCCGCTGCCCTTCATCCCCGCAGATTCATTCAGATTTTTTGGCAAAAAGTTGCGTAAACTTTCAGCTTCGAATCTAAGTTCGCCAACTCCCGAATGGAGTGACCCGCATGGCCAGGTCCAGATTTACGAGGGTTGCTCCGCGGAATTGTCACCATTGTGCACGCGACTCACTGCGCAATTGAGGGCACAGCTACAGTCCGACCTCGCTGGATTGAACCTTTTGAAACTTAATAAAAGCTACCAATAATTTCCATTCAGTAGATTCAGTTAACACATTCAGAAGATGGTAATGGATTTTCCCATAGAATAGCTTTATAACCATACTACTAAAATTCCATATTAATATATATTATTTCCTTTATGTAGAGTTTATTAAACTATCCCTAAAGTTTATGAAAGAAATACTTTTCCCAAGTGCTTTCAGTTTCATGTGCGAACTCAATATACAAAAACTGAATGTAAACATGAGTAAAAGCCTGATACATTTGAAAAATGATTCGTCCCGTGACAGATGGTGGTTTCAGCTTTCAAGTTATTGATGTTCGACTGTATGTGCAGCAGGAGCGGTACAATAATTACTTATAGGGGAAGAAGCGCAGAACCAAGGGCTGCGGACAAAGAACGCGCTGGTAATGAAGTCATTGCCCAGCAGTTGCAGTTGGCCAGCACGTGGCGCTCCCAGATGAAAGGACAGAACGACAGGAGGAGGACAGTGGGCCGGGAACCAAGGAAGTAGGTCCAAAGTGTGCGCAAGGAGGCGGGACTGGGCATTGTGCAAGGTTAGGGCGTTGGCTTGCCAGCGCCTCGTATCGCTAATGATGCTAAACCAGCCTGGATCGCTGGATTGCCCGATGACTGACTGACTGATTGATTTGTGTAAACTCTGACCGCTCTCATGTCAATCTCTGCCGGGTTGAATGTGGAGCAAATGTCAGCGCACAGCAGCCAATAGCTGTCGCCACGATTGATGGCGAACTGGAGCGACTGGAGCACAAAAACGGAGCTGTAATGAAGAGTACTTGGATGGTACTGACGAAGACTGCATACCCTTTACCACCAAGATAGAAGCAATATAGAATGCCAAACTGATCAAGCAATATTTATTAATTTTATGGAAACATTTTAGGCATTACATCGTAGGACATATTCCCTTGGGTAGAGCATCCCATAAACAATGAATATTGGTGCTTATCTGGGCGAAGAAAACCCATTGAAGCGGCACAATGAATAAAACTTGGCACAGAGTCTGCCACTGAAGATGCTGTACGTAGTACATCGTCCGCAGCAAATCATCCGTTGTCGTTCGCTGGCTCTTTTATTTTATTTTGTTTTATTTTGTCTTATTTTATTTTGTTGACTACTTCCCTGCCCTGTCCCCGCAGTAATTTGTTAAGCGCTGCCATTGAAGCGAGAAGTGCGACGAATGCGAAGATAATGGAGCATCCCAGTCGAGGAGAAACCAAGACCAGCACATTGTGCTGCCCAAAGAATATCCAAGATTCACTTGTATTATTCGCATGTGTGTTATCACAACACGCAACTTGATTTTCCACGCCGGTTACACAGTGGTAACCGTTTAAATGTAGACTGTGGTGCAGGCAAAAATATATTTGCTGTTTATTTATTCTGCTTAAAGCTTGATAATAGATATAATATTATAGATATAATATATATATCAAGAGAAACCAGCAACATATTCCAAGTAAAATGTGTAACGAGAAAAATAAAGTCCATAGCAAGCAAGTTTCGATTCTTGAGATCTTAAATAGTTTTTACCATGTGCACTGAAGCGTTTTTCTTTCCCATTTCTATATTCTATCTACCGAGTAGGTTTTATATTAGCATACTAGGAAATATAATTAAGATGTAGTTATTTTCAGATCAGAATCAGAGAAACGTTTCAAATCAAAATCAACCATATGAACTTGGACAAATATATATTTTGTCTGCGAAATAAACATTTTTTTAGGTGTTCGTAATTACGAAAGCATTTAAATTGGCAACACCTGGGCTGGGGGGAAATTGGCAACGCGACAGCCGAGCGCTGTGCGGGAAAACTGAGCGCGCGGAAAACTGTGTGTATAAACACATCAAATCGCAGCGCAGCGGCAGCAACAACAAACAGGGAAATCTCTTTGAGATACACTACACGCTGCATGGAAAGGGGGGGGGGGCGGTGCGGTGAACTGGGGGATGATGATGCTACAAACAGTTTGTGTACAAAAATAAGTAGAAAAGTCGCTTTTCCTCCCCGCTCGGTAACGTGCGGGGGTGGTTGGCATGGTATCCGGCGTTTCGCGGAAAAACGCGTGAATCGCCGCAAAAGGCAGCAATAAAAACAAAGGCCGCGCACGTGACGCCCAGCGGGGGGTGGTGGGTAGCTTGGAAAAGTGGGTGGCACACCGCCTACTCTTATTATTTACTCACCAACTCCGTATTTGTTGTTCGAAGGTATCCACATTTTGTCGCTGCTGCTTCGCTGCAAGTTAAGCCGAAAAAATCCAACTTAGCCGGCCACTCCTTGCATTTATAATTAATCAACGGTTTTTTGAGGAAACACCCTTTTCATCGGCAAATATCTGCATTTGAATTCGCATTTATAACGGCCAATATTTATCAACAATTTTTCGCAATAGCACACATACACACTCGTACACATCTACGCACTCAATAAAACTTTCGCTTTTGTTGTTGTCTATCTCCTTCTCTTTCTCGCACTTTATCTTGTTTAATAACTACAACTACAAGCAGAAAATACACTTGCTACATTGTTGTTGTCGCTGGAAGGCAACGATCGCGGTTCCAATTGGCAATGATTACCGCTAGGTGGAAGAAAAGGAAGTGGCTGATTGGGAAGTCTGGAAGTGGTGGCTTTGCTTTTGTTGCCTTTTTCACGGACCCGCGCACACACAAACAAGAAAATCAATACGAATTTGGGACTCCCAGCCGAACTTCCAATTGGATTTCTACACTGTGCGCAATTTAAATTGCTTGTCCCTTGGCTTCGCGAATTATTACCGTTGTTTTCTGCTGCACTTGCAACGCGTTTAATTTTCGCTATTTTTTGCGTTTTATTATTTTTCGCGTTCTCCGCTGCGCAGCTTCCCGGGCGCAGCAACAACAAATATCCGTCCGCCGCTCAGCTGTTTGAAGAACAACAACAAAATTCGGGATTCGTCGGCTTATATACGTTGCAGTGTGGCCAGTTGCTAAGCGATGGATTATTTACTATTGCATTTTTGAGGGAATTTTCATTTTAGCGGTGACGGTCACACCGGTATTTATGGTCTAGCTAAGACCCGAACCAATTCGCAGTTACAGTTTTGGAGGCACATTCATTCAATGTATTCAATAATTTAACAAACAAAACAATACCAAATCCGTTTTAATATGCAGTCCATAGCGTTGGTCTGACTCGGCCCCATTAACTCTATCCCATTTTTTTTTAAATTTTTTCTTTTAAATTAACGGTGTACGTATTACTTAACCGAGATATATAATGAATAAAATATAAGCACTAAATCTTTAAGGTTAGAAAATAAATTGCAGTATAAATATATTACGAACGAAGTAAATATTCAAGCGATATATATGATCCCAAGATATCGCTACATTCTCCCATCCCTAGCAGCTATTTCTTGTTGGTTTTTCGAATTCTCGATATAACAGTCACACTGCTCGCCGCGGTTGGTCGCAATTTTTGTTGATAAGCGGACTCGGAATTTCGGCCGCGCTGCGTATTTGTTTTGTCGCGAAACAAGCCAAGAATCCAAATAGTGGCAATATCTGTGGGCAAACAAGTGATAAAGCGGGAAATGTGTCATCTGGTGGGCGAGGAAGCTGCCGAGAAATTGTGTTTTTAGTCAAGGTACGCCAATCGGAGAATCTCTGGGTTCGTGTGTGTGTGGGAGTATAGTCGCTGACTCTTCCAATTGGAATTGTTCTTTTTGGGCCTGACAATAAAACGCAGAATGTTTACTCAATAAATGCGCACCATATACAGCTGGCGAATACAAATGTGTTTAGCTCAACTTGGAGCATGAGATACTCTTTAGTAGTTTCCTGTTCTCCTGCCGATTCCTTTTACAGGAAAAATCAATAAAGGTCCCAATCAGAACGCGACTGCGCCCTAGTGTGGGTGTGCAAAGTGCGTGCATGTGTGTGTCTATGTGTGTGAGTGCTCCTTTATCAGTTGGAAAACGCAGTGTGTTTCGTTTGTTTCGTTGTTGTTGTTTTCGTTTTAGTTTTCCAACAGCTGCAAGTGATTGTGGCACGCCTAATTGATAACTATTTTCGAGCACTTCCATTCAACTTCACCTCAGCATAATTAATCACCGCATTAAGGAAAATACGTTAATATCGGCACGCTCGATTGTCTTACATGCCCACAAACATGGGAGAAAAGGAAAACACAATTCCACACTGCATGCGCTCGTATTTAGTTTCCCTTTTACTTTTCTACAATTTACATAATCATCATCTCGCGGCGGCAAAGACACAAAACAACCGGGCAGCAAAACAAAAGTGGCGTTCATTAAACCAGCTCATAAATGCACACACAGAAATCATAAGTACATACATATGTACATATGTACAGTAGTTAGTATGTAGTTTCATTATTTAATGTTTTTGCGTACATTTCCCTGTGGTTTGATGGCTCGCGGTGTCATCATCTTTACCGCTTTTCCTTCCCCCGCAAATCTTCCATTCTTTTTTCTTTGATAATTCTGCCGCGAATATTTCGTATGCAAAATGTGTGCCAAGCCAAAAAACCGCACAGTGGGTGGGATGGGGCGATGTGGTGGCAAAATTGGTTATTAGCTTAATGGGAATTCACTTATTGGAGAAATATTTTTTATTTTTGCTATTCCCTTCTAATTGTAATTGTAATTGTACCATTTTTAGGGGAGGGTGTGACGAAAACCACCCTTCAGATCATCAATCTGCCAAAAAAAATATTTCCCTCTTTCAAATATTTCAACCTAGTATTCATTTTATCACAACAAATTACACTTTCCAAATTAGGTATTCATATGTCGGTTTAAAATAACTTTTAAGACCTTACCCTCTATAAGGTGATGAAGCTTTATCTTTCAAAATCCAAATCTGATCCACCCATGCTACACAAATGCTTAATTTATATGCATATTACCAAAAATGGAATTGTTCATTCTCATAATTCATTTAATTATGCAAATATTTGGATATACAATTATCAAATAAACACTTTTATTTATTCTTTTACACCTATCAGTTTAAGTAAGTGCTTAGTAAGTCTTACTAAGCAAGTGTTATTCAAGCAATAAGTCACATTTGTTTTTGAAATCTCGTTATCTCTGAAAGAAATAGAAACTGGGTGACTAAAAGTTTGTCAGTCTGATTCACTTTCTATCCGCTAAACTATGGCACTTGTATTTTATTTCAAAGCGTGGGGTTGTTTCTGTTTTCGCTAACTATGCGAACCAATTTAGTTTCCCAATACAGTTGACTCGAAACGCTTGGAGTCGAATTGTGTCCATTGTGCAGGGCTGATTCCCTTGTGCGACTCGCTGGCCGGTTAATGACACGAGGAGTCGTCTCTGGGGGACCGGGTACACGGCTCTTGGCTAGACAAGTGACGCATATTCTCGCATTCTTTGGGGTACTAAAAGTATCTATGTCGTATCTAGATACTTGTGTTTGTCTAATTCGCGGATCGTTGATTCATCGAATCGCTCTACTCTGCTCTGTTCGTCTTTCGAATTCTTGGCCTCGAGAGCACTGATATCGTGACTCTTGCTAAATGTTAATCGGTGGAGCCGAACTGTGTGCCTTATCAAGGCGGTGATAGTGCCGGCTGATCACATATTTTATATATTTGAGGCCTAGGCAAACAATCGATCGGCAATGATGAACGATGGCCACTGTGTCCAGTGCGGCATTCCAATCGAGTGGCTTGGATGGATGGATGCATTTCCGCTGTTACACAAGCGATTTGCATTTCACAGCCACTCAAATTGCGGTTACCACTTTTCGTTCGCCGGCTGTTTTCGCTCTTTACGCTGGTCGCAATTAAAATTTGATTAATTTGCCAATTGGAGCTTGAACAAGTCGACTTGTGCGGAGCCAGAACTGGTACACGACCCGGGTCATTCCCAATCCCAAACTCAATCCACTTGAAGTCTTGAATTGGATTGGGTACACAGTGAAAAAATGCTTGAAAATACAAGGTATCAAATCATTTGTTATATTCCTTTTCATTCGATATCTAAAATTATGCAGTAAATAAATTGTGCCATACTTTAAGACACTTTGTAGATTGATTTAAGAACCCCAAGGATTTATTTGACCCTTGATTAAAGTTGTGTAAATAACTTAATAGTGACCTTACGTTAGTTACGTTATTTTCTCTCTGTGTACATACATATTTATGCACTTCTGTCCGTCCACGCTCAATTTTACGCTACAATAACAGCTGAAAAAAAAGAAGTGCAGCACCAAATTGCATTTGCACATAATTCAACGGTAGCTCAAATGAGAAATATGTCTTGTGCTTATGGAGTGTGTGTAGCAACAACAATGAGAGCCGAGGCAATATAATATATCTGCTGAAAACGCATCTGTATCTTTCTTCATGCACTGGAAATTCCGCAAAGACGACGCCGTGTGCCGCTAACTTTCTAAAAAGATGCAGCGCCAGCTAATCATGATAATGACTTAGCTGCTCATTTGCTATTGTGGCTGCCGCCACCTGAATGTTGGCCGATGATTAAGTTACAGAGCGATAGAGCAGGCAATGCACAGAACCTGCCACAATAGGCGAATTCTTCTGGGATACAACAGCATCCAAGCATCTGCTTAGAAAGTCGATCCTACCGAGCAACCTTATAGATAGATAGGGGTCGGCCAATTAAAAAGTGAAAAGCTATTAAATTGGTTTCCCATTAAGATGAATTTATATATTTCGCTTTTATATTTTATGTGGTGTTCTAAAATAAAACAACAAGAACTACAAGAAACTTGAGGCTTTGGATCATTTCCTTAAAATTTGGCGCAATGACTTCACCGCTTAAGATAGCATTTATCTTGGCTGGATTTTCATATCATAAAGCTGACATACATAGTTTCCATCGATCATAAAGCGAGTCATATGCTCATGATGAGTTAAGTGTAGGCACTAAACTGACGACTGCCAATATTTTCCCATGCTTAACTTGCTGTTTTAACTTTCCTCAGTTAAATAAACTATAATTAAGTTGAGCTTCGAATGAGTGTTAAGAAAAAAGAAATATATACATTCAATATCATCTTTTTCGAGACACACGCCTATGCCTTTTTACATTTTTGCTATATTTTCCATCGAATCACCTTTTAAACTTAATACTGTTGCCTTTCTTAGCGCTGCCCACATCTAATATGTCTTATATGCATCCATGCAACTAGCTGACTCGTCTCTGTTTGAGTTTTGCCCATCGGATTACTACAGAGATTGGCGGGCAGAGTGGTGGTGGTGGTGGTGCGTCTATAATTAGCCCACGCCCTGGTCCGGCACTAAATTTATAGCAATCTAGAGTCTCAATTGTGCCTTCGCTCACTGTGTTTTCCTATCTGCTTTCCTTGCAGGCCATGGAGCATTGACTTGCACCACTGAGACCCCGAATCCCTAGTCCCCGATTCCCGCCAGGCCATGTTGGAGCCAACGCTGACGCCCGATCTGGAGGAGGGCATCGCCGAGCTCAGTCTGGAGGACGTGGATGTGGACTCGGTGCCAGAGCGTAAGCCGCACTTCCTCGACTACGACGCAGTGCCCCCGCCAGACTATGAAGAAGGCTTTGGGGCCAGTTCCGGGGAGCAGCTAAAGATGGACAAGAAGTACGAGCGGGATGGCGAAGTGAGCGACTACGAACTGGCCGCCAGTGGCTATACCAAGAAGGAGTTCACCCAGGACGACAACACGCTGCACTTCACCCAGAGCGCAGTCGGACTGGGATCCGGAGCCGTTGGTAAAAAACCAGCAGCCAAGCATTTTCTGGACGAGAACCCCATTCCGCCGGACTACATGTTGGCCCAGGAGCTGCGGGAGATGAGAGAACATCGCAGCCTGGACAGGAACTTCGAGCGACAGTCGGCGCAGCAGCAGCAGCTGGATGAATTGCCTCCGAGGAATGGAGGCGGCTCTCCAGCCAGCGCAGGTCGTCCATCGCGCAGCAAGGAACCATCTTACACGCTCTCCCGATTTCTGGACGGAGATGCACCTGCCCCTGCTCCAAGGCTGCCCAAGGGAGCTGCCTGGACGACCAGCTTCGATGAGCGATACACCTCCTCGGCAGTGGAAGCCACCTTGGGATCCAAGGTGGAGTGTGTTTACTCACTGCTCTCCATGTTGGGCTCAAATGATCCTCTCGAAATGGCCAAAAAGTTCCTGGAGCTGTCCGGAAATGCTCAAAGTTGTGCAACTCTTAGACGCTCTGGTTGCATGCCGCTTCTGGTGCAGATGATGCATGCACCGGACAACGACCAGGAGGTGAGGAAGTGTGCTGGACAGGCGCTGCACAATGTGGTGCACAGCCATCCGGACGAGAAGGCTGGCAGAAGGGAAGCCAAGGTGCTCCGACTGCTTGACCAGATCGTTGACTACTGCTCCTTCCTGAAGACGCTGCTCCAGAGTGGCGGAGAGGCTATTGCAGATGACTCCGACCGTCATCCGCTGGCCGCCATCTCTTCACTGATGAAGGTGAGCTTCGATGAGGAGCACCGACACGCTATGTGCGAGCTGGGGGCATTGCACGCGATCCCCAATCTGGTTCATTTGGATCACGCCGTTCATGGACCCAAACCGGAGGATCAGTGCTGCAATTCTCTGCGAAGATACGCTTTGATGGCCCTGACCAATCTGACCTTTGGGGATGAGAACAACAAGGCGCTGCTGTGTGGTCAAAAGCAGTTCATGGAGGCCCTGGTGGCCCAATTGGACTCGGCCCCGGACGATCTGCTCCAGGTGACGGCCAGCGTGCTGCGCAATCTCTCCTGGCGAGCGGACAGCAACATGAAGGCAGTGCTGAATGAGATTGGAACAGTGACAGCTCTGGCCCTGGCGGCCATGCGGAATAGGAGTGAGAACACCCTGAAGGCCATACTCTCGGCCCTGTGGAATCTCTCGGCGCACTGCAGCACCAACAAGGCGGAGTTCTGTGCCGTAGATGGGGCCTTGGCATTCCTAGTAGGAATGCTAAGTTACGAAGGTCCCAGCAAAACATTGAAGATCATTGAGAATGCGGGAGGGATCCTGCGGAACGTGTCCAGCCACATTGCTGTTTGTGAACCTTATCGGCAGATCCTGCGCCAGCACAACTGCCTGGCTATTCTGCTGCAGCAATTGAAGTCCGAAAGCCTTACCGTGGTCAGCAACTCCTGTGGAACTCTATGGAACCTGTCAGCTCGCTCTGCCGAGGATCAGAAGTTCCTGTGGGACAATGGAGCAGTGCCCATGCTCCGTTCGTTGATCCACTCCAAACACGCCATGATCTCAGAGGGCAGCTCTTCGGCCTTGAAGAACCTTTTGAACTTCCGACCAGCTGTTCAAAATCATCACCAGCTGGATCCAATTGCCCGCTCCATGGGCCTCAAAGCATTGCCCACTCTGGAGGCACGAAAAGCCAAGGCATTGCAACAGGAGCTGGGTGAGCGTCACACGGCCGAGACGTGCGATAACTTGGACACGGGCGGAAAACTGGATAAAGAACGAGCCTCCAGTTCATCCAGACGTCATCCTGCGCCACGCTTAACCCGATCGGCAATGCTAACGAAGAGCGAGAGCAGGGATTCGGTGTACTCGGCCAAATCCGATTGCGCTTACGATCATCTAATTCGCTCAGCCTCTGCTTCAGATGCCCATCGAAAGGTGAAGCCCAAGATCACGGACTTCGATCTGGAAATGGAGCAGGACACGGAGGCAACCGAGGAACAACCCATTGACTACTCGGTGAAGTACAGCGAGAATGCCACCAAGACCTCAACATATCAGGAAACGGACCTGGATCAGCCCACGGACTTCAGCCTTCGCTACGCTGAGAACCAAATTGAATCCGACCTGGACATATCAGGACCAGCAGGCGGACAAAAGAGCACTATCACTCCTCCTGCTGAAACAGTTCCCGAGAAATCCGAGGGCCAGGAAATATTGTTGATCCTAGACGACAGTGTTAAGTGCTACCAGACGGAGGATACCCCTTATGTTATATCCAATGCGGCTTCAGTCACAGATTTACGAGTCGCTGCTAAAGCGGATGCAGAAGCGGAAGTCAAGCCAGAAGTTCGCGAGGTGACTTCCAAAGAAGGAGCTCCCAAAAAGCTTCCCAAGCTTTCGCAGTGTGGCTCCGGTTCGTACACTCCAGAGAAACCCATTAACTACTGCGAGGAGGGAACTCCTGGGTACTTTAGTCGCTACGATTCACTGAGCAGCTTGGATGAATCCGGTAAGGCTAACCAGGCAATAGTAGGAACGGATGCGGATATCAAGCCCAAATTAGAGAAGCAGGAGGAACAGGAATCCCAGCCAGCAGAGCAGGTCCTGACCAAACCTCCCACCCAGGCAAACTCGGCATTGGAAACCCCGTTGATGTTCTCGCGACGCAGTTCCATGGACTCCCTAGTCCACGATCCGGATGTCGATGTGGCCAACTGCGATGACAAGAGCTCGGTGGTTAGTGACTTCAGTCGCTTGGCCAGTGGGGTAATATCCCCATCCGAGATCCCAGATTCCCCCACACAAAGTATGCCCCAATCTCCACGACGAAATAGTGTCGCTGGTTCGGGGCAGAATGTCGATTCTCCACCGGTTGTAATCCCGGCCAGCCTACAACCATTACGCAGCGTTTTCGAGGACGACCTGAGTAGCTTCAACGTGGAGCATACACCTGCTCAGTTCTCCACGGCCACCAGTTTGAGCAACCTGAGCATAGTGGACGATGAAAAGGCACCGGCCAGTGTGGCCGAGGAAGACAACGAAGATGAGCTCCTTTTGGCCAACTGCATCAACATGGGTATGCAGCGGAAGCCAACTGAGGCTGTGAAATCGACAGTTGTGAACTCAGAAGTGGACGTGGCTGAGGAGACCATTCGTAGCTACTGCACCGAAGATACGCCAGCATTGCTCTCCAAAGTACCAAGTAACACTAACCTTTCGGTTATCTCCATGAGCTCCACCGATCCCAAGGATGCCACGGCTGGTCAGGCACAGATGTACGCTCATCAGCTATCCGACGATGTATCTTCCAATGCATCGGACTGCGGTGGAGCCTCTGGTCACCTGCTACAGCAGTGCATCCGGGATGGCATGAAGAAACCCCTCGGTGAAGCCACTTCAGATCCTATAGCCATGCTTCGACGAGGCGGAAACGAATTGCCTGGCTATCTGCCCTCTGCCGATGAAATGAACAAGTTTTTGGTGGAGGACAGTCCCTGTAACTTCTCAGTGGTCTCTGGTTTATCTAATCTCACCGTGGGATCCAGTCTGGTTGGGCCAGCCGTACAGCTCAAGGAGACCGAACCGTGAGTAGTGATCGCATTTAAACTAAATAGCAAAGTAGGCTTTAAAAATAACAGCATTGCATTGAAATTCAGTTGTGATATCAATATCATATCATTACTATGATTATTGCAATTGTATAATGTTTTGCTTCAATATTAATTGGTGGTTCAAGTTAGAAAATCATATCTCAACTATTTTAACTGACTATATTAAATCAATCGATTTCCCAATAGATCCAGTGCGGATCAGAATCCTGAGATGAAGGCGAAGCCTGGCAAACAGGAGCAAGTCCGAAGACCGCCGCATTGGCAAGATGATTCGCTGAGTTCTCTATCCATTGACTCGGAAGATGACACCAACTTACTGAGTCAGGTGAGCAGTAATTGAATCAAAAAATCAACCATGGATTAAGCCATTTCTTTATTTCTTTAGGCTATTGCCGCTGGTTGCAATAGACCGAAATCGAATCTTGGCTTCAGCTCGAACGGCAAGCGCTCCAGCTCGCTGAGCTCCTCGCAGCCAATAGCCATCAATGCGGCCACCTCGGCCAGCTCCCTGAATTCGGCGATGACAGTACGCAAGAGCCAACAGCAGGAGTCCTACAGTTCCGTGGACTCTAGCGATTCTAACGACAACCAGTCAAAGTCGCTCTTCGAGCTGTGCATCCTCAAGGGCATGTACAAGACGAAGGAACCCGGCGCCCGGGCCCAGCAGATGCAGGAGCAACCTATAGTGGGTTCATCCTCCGTCCAGTCGAATCCCAGTCTAAAGCAGTTCGATTCGCTGCCGGTGCAGCTGCCATCTAGTGGACAGGTCAAGCGGCAGCGCCATCATCATCATCACCATCATCATAGGGAGCGAGAGCGAGAACGCAAGGACGAGAAGCTGCTGCAGGAGTGCATCAATACGGGCATCTCGAAGAAGATCAACGCCGTGCCAAAAAACGTCCTGGCTACGTCTGCGGCTGCATTGGAACCGTGTCACCCAATGGCAGCTACTACATCAGCAAGTGCCCTCAGCACAGCAGCTCCAGACGTAGAGCAGAAAGCGCACGCCACCAGCAATCCGCAGCAGCAGTCGTCCACGCACCCGAGCAGCCACATCCTCCCGAATCCTATCGACGCCATCGCCACCGTCACCGACACAGTAAGAAGTCCAGCAGCTCCAAATCAAGGGAACGGGAACGCGAGTCAGAACGGTCTCGAGACCGCTACTGGGTCTAAGGACTTGGATTCGGAAGATCGATCCAGCGATGAATCAAATCAGTCCTTCATCATGGAAACCATGGTCAGGTTGGACAGTGCTCTCAACGAAACGTGCATCTCCGGAGCAAGCGAGAAGCACAAGGATCCCGACCTGATGCTGAAGTCTGTGGAGAGACTGACCATGGAGTTTGTTACGTCGGCGGAGCAGTTGCGCAGCAGCAGCCACAACCACAGCAGCAGCAACAGCCACAAGAACAACAGTAGCAACAACACCTGGAACGAGAGCACCTGTCCCAATGATGTGAGTTTCCCCAGCGTCAGTCAAACGGCACCGGTTCTGGCCTCCTTGAGCTTGGATGAAGATGCCACGGAGGCGAGATCCCTGCACGAGTTGATTGAGATAACGCCCACGAATGAACAGCAACCGGAATCGCTCGAAGGGGAAACTGATACCCTGGTTAATGGTCATGCTGATAGCTACTCAGGATCGTCTGGAGGTCTTAACTTCCAGTTGGGTGGGCAGGTGCAGAATGCTGGCGTTAGATTGGAGCCGCAAAGACTATTATTTAATGGAACTAGTGCCTCCATTATGACAAACTCGACCATGATTGCGTTCGAAGCGCGAGCTCTGGCGGAAAATCTACTCCAGCCCGCTGCCACTGACGATGACACCACGGAGATGACCTTCAGCTTGAACAGTTTGGATCTGGATAATATTCGTCCGCCGTCGGGAATGGAATCGCTGAACAGCTGCTACCAGGATCACTCCCAGCCTAGTTCTCTGCGCCAGGCGATGCCCAGCAAGAGTCCACGCTTCGCGCGAAAAATGTTTCCAGCCAATTTGGTAGCCAGACGAGCACTGGGTCACTTAGCTGGCAGTGCGGAGAGCGTGAACTCCAGCTGCAACCTGCTGGACAACATCAAGCCTCCGTCACTGATGGATGAGCTGCTGGACTCGATGATCAGTGTGGACAGCATTCAATCTGAGGTGGCCGATGGCGAGCAGGACTGCAGCATGGCCACCACCATTTCCGTGTCCAACTATGAGACGGCTGCTTGCGATGATCAGACGATGACCGTGCTCCAAAGTTGTTTCGACGAGGATGAGGATGCCACAATGAATGACTACAGCTCGGCCGAGTCCACACCCAAGCACGGATCTACTCCATCACCCAATCGTCGTTCCCTCACACCGAAAGACAAGCGACGTCTCACAAAGGATCGCTTCAAGACCTACACCATAGCCACCAGCTGCGAGATGGAAGCACCAGAGGCCAATGAAACTTTGCAGATAGAAATTGTGGAAGCTGCCGTTCCTGTGGCCACGCCATCGCCACGCGCCAATGGAAGGAGAAGGGGCAGTGCGGAGCGGTACAAGACCCAACTGATTGAATGTCCCCTGGCTTTGATACAACCCCAACCCGATGATTGCCCAAGCGAACAGCTCTCCTCAATTCGAGCAATGATGCAACAGTTCACTTTCATCACGGACATTAACATTGGACACAGTCAGGAGACTTGCGAGAGTACTGATCATCCAGAAGACGCAGGGGAATCCCCGGAGTGCGATCAGAACTCTGAGACGGAGTCGTGCGATGGTCAGGAACCGGATCAGCTGCCTCCTCCTCCGTCAATTGTGGACCTTAGAACATCAGTCGTTAAGCCCACAACCTTGGAGCCCGCCACGGCCGTAAAACTGGTGCGAGGTCGCAAGAAACCAGCCTATGTCTCACCCTACAGCATGCAAAGTCAACGGAATAGCAACAATGCCGCCCCGTCCAAGAAGAAAACCCTATCTCCAACAATTGCCAAACGAAGTCTGGTGCCCGGCGGTTCAGGAGTTAGGTTACCAGCGAAAAAGAAGCCGACGCCGCCGCCTGAGCCGGCACCCGCACGCTTGGAACGCCAGGGAACCTTTGTCAAGGACGAGCCCACTAACTCCAATGTTCAAGTGCCCGTGGTGGAGACAAAACCGGCTCAAACCAGTCCCACTCACCGCGCCTCGAAGTTACCCACAAAGAAAGGCACGGCCAGCGGTGGGTCACCATCGAAAGCGGGCTCTCCCAAGAGGATTCCCTTGGCGCCGGCCCGCCGAATGACGCCTCAAAGGGCAAACACCAGTCTGCGACTAGCTGCGGGCAAATCTCACGCTGCCTCACGTGTGGTCTCCGGCCGCGTGTCGTCCACTACTCCACCATCCCGCAGCAACTCCAACCTAAATGGAAGCAGTGCAGCCGCAGCAGCTGCGGCCAAGATCAACCATGCGCAAAGTCGTATCGCCAACATCTGGAAGAGAGTGGACGAGGCCAAAACCAAGCAATCGTCATCCAACCTGAGGACGCAGAAAACCAAATCTTCCAACATGCTCAACGCAAATGGAACCAAGCCGACGCTCCTGCGCAGCTCCACGTTTGACAATACCCCCAGCACCGCTGGAGGAGTCAAGTCCAAGCTGCCAGTGGTGGGCGCGCGGAAATAGAGGGTTAATTTGTTCAGGATAGTATGGATCACAAATTAGCCAAGTTAAAGCGAAAACGGAAGTGGAGATTGTAAGAGGAACAGGACTGTATTTGTCAAGCATTTTTTAGGAACCGAACACGCACAGGTCCACATCCACAAGCCGAGCTAGAGTCAGAGTCAAAATCAAAGAGTTTTTAGGATAGGAGTTAATATACATACGCTATGTAATCCATATTTTACTCTCCTTTTACTTTATACATTATACGTAGACCCTAAAACTTTGTAAGCAACCAGTTTAGCATAGAGTTAGCGCAAACTCCTAGTAACTTCAACTTATCCAAATCACAGTCAGAGAAGGAAGCTCCCGATGCTCCCGATCGTGTGTAGCCAAATGTATTGCATATATATACACAAAATCAGGCCTTTCAACATGTGTACAACTACCCAATATATACAAAATGTATACTGGCATATATATAAATGCTATATATTCGATTGTCGCATTAACTAGGAAAGGTTTACCAAGTCGAATGTCTGTTCTGATTTAACTTTTTTAACACTTAGTTAGATGAGCTGTCCTCCAACTGGTGAGCTACTGAAATCAATTACAATCATATAGTTGCACATCTTTATTGAGAATATACTCTAAGTTTAAAATATGCCCCTGGCTTCCTTATGCAAACACCAAATATCTGAAGAGAGAAGAAATTCACATTTTTTAGTCACTGCTTTTTAAGTATTCTTTTATATAATTTAGCAAGTTAAGGGTAACTGTTTTAGGAAACAGCTTATGCATTAAGCTCATCATTTGCGACTTAGTTTTTACCGATTCAATGCGATTAACCATTTTCAATATGAATAAATCGAAATATGCTTTTTGTCAGCAAAAAATTAAACCAATGTGAATTTACTCGATTATAATTTATATCAAAATAAAACATATTTTGAAAGCCAGATGAACAAATATTTATTCGAATTTACGGGCGTGGTAAACAAAATCAAATTTAACGGAAAAGATAACATAAATGAAAAAATATACTATTCCCACAGCTCTCCACTCGCGATTTCTTAACGGAATTGCCTGAAACTTTTTGATAAACTTTTAAGCGGAACTAGTGATGGGCAAAATTGAAAAGTCTCGAGCATGGTCTGCACAGGGCCTTGGCAGAGCTTGATGCATATTTTAGGAAATTATCGAAAGGATAGTATTTTTAGCCTATCGCCTTTTTCGGTCGGTCACACTGGCAGCAATTGAATTGGAGTGAAAAAAAATAAATGAATAAACAAACTAGCATTGCGTCCGGGAACAGACGAATAATCAACCGAGGAACACTCGTTTTCAACGCCATGCACTCGATGACGCGGACGCGCGCACAGTAGAGCCTCCCGATAAGAGTCCCGGAATCCGCAAGGCCAGAGACTACACAGATTTTGTGGTGTGTTGTGTTGTGTGTGGGAAAAAAACGAAAGAGTGAAGAGCAGTGCACGAAAATAAACGCAAAAAATCAATGGGCGACCCCCCCAGCAGAGCAGCTCACAAGGGAAATTCGAGACCTTGAGTAGGGCAGCACATCATCCCATCCCATCCAAGCCGAACCAACCCAACCCATGAACTTACTCCCAATCCGCAGCAGCGTCTGTCTATTTACATTTGCATTTTCACCCCACCTGGCGCGACGACGGACAGGTGTTGTCACAAATCTTGGAGCTACGGAGTGGCGCACAGTGGGGTGGATTGGCTGGTGGCTTGTGGCGAGTGCCGAATGTTGAGTAACCCAGACCACTGTGCATGTATCACACATAGATACATGCGCACACCTAATCAGTGCTTTTCGCCAAAGATAAGGGCTCTTTTCGAAGAGTTTGCCACTGGCCTGGCTTTTGCCCACATTCAAACGCAGCTGGCTGGCTTGCTGGCTGACTGTTTCTGTTTCTGCTTCTGATTTCCGACTCTCGGGCACCGTGACTCAGACCAGGCGATCCGCTCGCAGCCCCGCCGACACCATAACCAGCTACATCGTCATAGCCAGCGCAGGTCTCGGTCTCTCTCGCTCGCGCTCTTGGCCGTAATTCGGGCTGAAAACCATTCAAAACCGTAAAGACAATACTGTCAATCGATTCAGCAGTCCCAAAACCATAATTCTTCGATCCCAAATCGGGTTATTCGCAACACACTTCGGACTCCGTTGCTCAAACTCTCTGTAGATCGGAGTTTTTACAAGCTGTACACTGTACAAAAAAATAGGCAGCCTATCCAAGTGTAGTTATCTTTTTATATTCGAAGGCGTTGACTGCAATAATTCATTTAAACGTTAAATATTATACAGTTTCTGAACTCTTTAGTATATTTATGGGAGCTCAAACTTTTCATATTGTATCGTCAACCCTACGATCCCAAACTTTTGTTCACTCTATCGAAGTTCAACTGTTACTCCGTGTGCCTTTATTGTTATGAACTTTTTACTTTTTCGGGGTCCCCAGCGTTTTGTGATATTAAATTAATACATTTAGCTTTTGTTCATTTGCGTATTGTTTTCGCCACACAATAAAATGCGTATTGTGTCCGTATTGTGCAGGGAAACCAGCCCAGATCCCCATATCCAGCACCAGACCCAGATCCAACGAAACCGGCCAGATGAGCAGCGGAATGAGGTCGCAGGACGGTCCACGGGCGAAGGTCAATGCCGCCAGTACGCTGCTCACCCAGGAGGAGAATGAGGCCGTCTTCAAGCTGCTGGGCAAGAAGTGCCAGGTGAGTCGAGTACTGATGATGCATAATGCCCCCAATCGGGTGATTAATAATTAAGCAATGACATGGTTTGTGTTCCTCCGCCTTCGCCGAGCAAATCCCACGGCTTGATGAAGCACTTCCTGCGGCTCAAGTGTCGCCCATCGTGTGCGAATTTCACTCGAAGCACAGTAACCCTATATCATAATATCATTCTACGGTCTACGGGCAGCTGCCTGTCATATTTACCAAATTTCACTTGCACACTGCCCAACATAGTTGAATGGTTTCTTTGCCCATTTAAAGATGGCACCGGAAGCTAAACTGTGAACAAAATTAGAGTTCTATGCACTATAGTTAGTTGGTCAGCTATAAAACTTGCATGGGAGTATCGTACACATTATTAGCTTTGGTTTTGATTGAAAGACATACTCTTTTGCTGGAAAGTCTACTTGAGTCAGTGCAGATAACCATTTAGATTAATGTTCTCTGTACTATACAAAAAAAAAACAAGATGAATCATTGTTACACAGATGTTTTATGGTGCCCATACATACATATGTAGGTTACAACTTATTGGGCACTATTCTCGTATTAAATGCTCATTAAGAAATTAGGAGTATATAAGGAATAAATAATATTCATTCAGATCAGAGTCCGAATGTGCTGGCCAGTGTTACTAGAGCAATTTGTTAGACTTTGTTAACATTACTAATATTTACCTAGCATTTCTTAGAGCCTCTATCAGCAAACGGCTTGAGCCGGCATTGATAGGCCACAAGCGCAGTTGTTTGCACTTCTTGATTAGTTTTTTATTTCCAACTCTATTCCTTCGTAGTATTGGGGTGCCAAAGCCGATTGTGGTGCGAAACGAAAGAGAAACCATTAGTTTGGCCCATTGGGTCGTGATAAGAGTGGGGGTACATATAGTATTTGAGGCGAAATACAGACGAACCTTATCTTATCAATCCGCCCGCCCAATGCGAATCACCGGCCAATGCCAAGTGCGATAAGAATGCCCTGAAATTGGAGTGGAAACTTGGAATGTGGTCATTTAACGGCGGCCGTTGTGCGGATAATTATGGTGTGCACAACATGGGAAAATCGCTAATTTCGATTCGCAATTCACGCTTTGCTAATTCGCAACTTTCCATTGACAAAACATTTCCAAATGCATTTGAACTCTGCCAAAGTAATGCAACCAGTGGGCTGGTTAAGGCAGTTGGCCCCTTTTGAAGACACTCAGAAAGGCACTACCAATCCATTTCTCATATTTTTAGTCTCTGCTTTTGATTCACTGAAGCTACGGGTATTGGGCAAGTCAATGAAAACGTTCGGGGATTTGTAAATTATGTCATTAATCCCACATCTTTCGTTTGCCCTGCTCTGCTCTCTGAGATAAAGAAAGAGATTACCTGGTGGAAAATATTCAATCAATCACCAAACCATATCTTGTTTTCACCGTATCGAATGCTGCCCGTCTTTGTGCGATATCGTGTGATAACACACAAAGCTGCAGCTTAGCAAACCCGATGTTGTTATTGTGGTTTGGCAGTCGCTTGTCGCTTGTCGCAACTCTTGCTCGCATTTATTTGTATACACTTATTTAACGCATTTTTCTGCACAGGCCAAACTTTCTAATTGATGTTTATGTTTGGATAGTGTACACTTTGAGCCCCAGATTTTGCTCTCTGAATAATTAGCTAGCTTTGATTACTTTCGAAAGAATTTTAATAAACAAAGGAAGTAGCTGACTCATTTCTAGTATTTTTACGCATCTTTAAATAGCAATGACATTCTCTAAATACATTGCGATTAAAGTGGTATCTATAGATATCCGTATAAATGTTTATTTATAATCTGACATAATATGTTGGCCACAGGGCGTATGAGCATTTTACCGCTTGGCCCATTTGGGTTGACTTGTACCGCTAGGACCGCACCCATTCCCCGCTCCATCGAGCCACACGCTCGGTGGCAATGACCACTTTTTGCTGTCGCTTGTTTTCCATCGATTTTAATGCTTTTCAAAAGAAACACCAGCTTGTACGTAGAAGGCAAGACATCATTTTTACAATGCTACTTATGTCCGCTCACAGTTGGCGCGAGTAAAAAAAGCCAGAGCTAAGCATCAATAAAAATTCAAATGTGTTCACAATTTCGCACTTTGCCAGAGATACAAGCTGTGTGCTGTGCTGTGTTGCGCTGTGTTGTGTGGGCTGGAAAGCATCTTCCACATCCGAAGCTACATAAAATCCAGTGGCTCGTCAATGCCTCTTTCTCTTTTATTTGAGCCAAAGGTCAGCTGCAAATGCTTCTGCATGGCCATTGCCCATATCCACTAACCAACCATCCATCCACATCCATCCATCTCTAATGTGTCCATTAATTGATAATGCTGGATTGCTGTTCGGCTGCAGTGTTTCAATTGCCAGCACGTAACATTTTGGATCATCGCCCAGGGGCGGCAAGTTGAATCAATTAGCAACGATTCGGGTTGAGGGTCATTCTGTGGCCTCAGGCGAAAGCCAAATGTTAGGGCCACCAACTCACACACTCACTTTTGTCGAGCCTAAAAGAGGCTGGTGTGTCCTTGCACAAAGTTTCCGATAAATAAATAAGCGCTTGCCTTGACTTTTCTGGCGGCAGAGCTTCTTGCACATAATGGTTTTGGCAACTATTCTGCTGCGGCAATTTAGTGGTAGTGCAGGATGCACTTCTTGGAGTGTCGCCACCATTTCCTGTCTGGGTCATAAACAAAGTCCTCCGTCACACAAAAGACACAGAGAACAATTTGAATTTATACGTAGGTACTATCTATACATCTATCTTAGGGGAAACACAATTTCATTTTAAATCAATGGATGATACTTAATTTTTGCCTGTGCACATTATGGGTCTCCGTTGCACTGTTGCAGCAATATGCACTGATCCACGGAAAGTTCTCCACTAGACTAATGTCCACGGACTAGACTTAGGCCCTCCATCAACCGGGGATACGTGCTCCTCATGCCAAACGGCTGGATTGCCCATTCAACTACCAGTTGCAGTTGCTGCAAGAGCTGGCCAGGCTAATCGGTATTCAAAAGAGTCAACACTCACTGGGGGCCATCGACTCGACTTGATGGCCAGAAACTAGCGAAACCGAAAGTCAGATGAGTTTTTCAGCTCGAGCGCGACAGTTCATTGAGTTCGTGGTCGTCGGATTGATAGTTGCATTTAAATGAGGCGCAAACTGAAGGTGTTGGAAGCTTTTGTTCGCCCGTATTGGATAATCGCCCCGGGCCTTTCTATCTTTCTATCGATTGTCATAACTTTGTGTAACGCAATCTCTGCTTGCTCCACTTTCAGACACTCAACACCGCCGTGGTGCAGATCTACAAGACGGAGGGCAGCGCCCATGCCCACTGGAAGAAGCGACACACCGGGGTGGTGTGCTTCGTCAAGGATAGCGCCATCCGATCCTATTTCATGCGCGCCTACTGCCTGATCAAGAACGAGCTAATCTGGGAGCACGAGATCTACGATGGCATGGAGGTGGTCAAGTCGCGACCCTTTCTGCTTACCTTCGAGGGCAGTGTGAGTAACCTTTCTGATCCTCGTTCAGTTTAGGTATCTAACCTAACGATATTGATATGTAAATCCTTTCAGGATGGTCATGTGGGACTAAACTTCGTGTCCGAGGAGGAGTGCGACTCCTTCTTCCGCATTGTGGACGCCACCATAGAGACGCGTAACCGCAAACGACAAGAGAAACGCAACCGGCAGAAAAGCCAACAGGCGCCCAATGCTCCATTGCCTCAGGTGCAGCGGGAGCCGGCCAGGCCACCACCCATGCAAGGTGGGTTGTCCTCCACGGACGGCGTTCAGCTGAGGAACAACAAGATCAACTCGGTGACACTGACGCCTGCACCAGCGCCAGCGCAGTCGAAGAATTTCCTATCCAGTAGCTTTGGTCTGGGCAACAATGCGAAGGACAAGAAGCGCAAGGTGACCAAGGCGGACATCAGCCGGCCGACAAACTTTGTACACCTCAGCCACGTGGGCTGGGATGCGCAGAAGGGATTTGATCTGGCGGGCAACGAGAACGACGAAGTGCTGAACGAGTTCTTCGTGAAGGCAGGTGTCTCGGAAGTGGAGCTAAAAGATCGGGACACCCGCGCCTTCATCTACGACTTCATACAGAGCAACAATGTCCTGGCTTCGGTGAAGCAATACAGTGTAGAATCCCCTACGGAAACAGCGGCTCCCATGCCACCACCGGTGCCAACCCGTCATCCATCTGTAAGTTTTCGCTTAGCCATTTTAAACATGCTTCTTTCCTTAACCAAAATCGAATCTCTCAATTCAGAATGGCAACCAAAGAACTGCTCCTCCGCTGCCGCCGGCAAGACAACCACCGCCCGCAGTTCCCGTTACTGTGCCGGGCGCCGCACGAGCTCCTCCACCACCTAACAGACCACCACCCATTAGCACCGCTCCACCACCGCCACCAGTCAGTGCGCCTGTTGTGGCGGTAAGTCATCAATGCCCGATTAAAATGGACAAGTTATAATTTAAATTTCGTTACAGCCGCCACCTCCACCACCGCCACCACCAGCAGCGGTGCCGCCACCACCGCCCCCGCCCATGCCAGTGGGAGAGATCCCCGTCATTACGACCACGCACGCACCGACTCAAGCAGCCCGGCCAGCAGCTCCGGCGGCTCCAGATCCACGCAATGCACTGATGGACGCCATACGCAAGGGAACCCAGCTGAAGGTGAATGAACGAAAGTTTAATTTTTGTTTGTTTTTGTTCATGTATTTAACCTTATCCGAACAGAAAGTGGACACGACTGCTCTCAGCACTGGAAGTGGCGACTCACGCAGCGATTTAATGAAGGATATCCGTCAGGGCACTGTTTTGAAGCCGGCCAAGGAACGGGAGCTGGGCAGTCAGCGAAACAGCGACAGTGGAGCAGGCACTGACGCATTGGCCGATGCACTGCGTCGAGCGCTGGCGGCGCGTGGAAACGCCATCCACTCGGATGAGGACGAAACCGAGTCCTCGGACAACGAAGGGGAGTGGGACTAAGGGAACTACGAATGACACGATGCGATAGGGGCAGGCAGACACTATTCCAAAAATAAGCAATAATTTAATTTGTGCTTTGGCATTTTGGTTTATCGTTAGATAAATCCCTGTAAATACTGTTAGTGAATTTTCATACCTCTTTAATTTAATTGTACGCGCTTAACAAAAACAAAATCTACTAAAGGATAATCACAAATTGAGAAATTTTATCAGCAATTACCCGTTTTCGTTTGTTCCAAATCACATTTGCATATCCATAAAGCTGCTCAATTAAATATGAATAATACACACCGAGTGTTTCTTCAATATGTGGGTGAGTTTTGCAAACCCCGTTCAGACTACTGTGCCAAAAACTTGAGAACACCAAAATATAAGAGGAGTTTGTGAAAAATTAGAGATTCACCTTTAAGCGAACTGAAAAACTGTAAACTGAGCGATAGAAATTTATTATAGTGAATATATTTTATAAATCTACAACAAAGGGAAGGATCAAACGAAAAGAAATCTGTGACTGCTATTAATAAAGCCACAGCTGAGAATTATTCAAATACAATATTTAAACTAATAGATTTGCCCGCAATTAACCATAAACTAAATTTACAAGTTTGCTCAGTAATAATTCACTACTTGTTGAAATAATTATTAACAAATGTAATGTAAGTGTGGCTAAGTCCAATAGGCATGTATTCAAATTATGTTGACCACAAGGCTTCCTCGGGCACCCATGGGTCCGCTAAAGCTGTCTATTCATTCAGTTACACCCAATCGATTGATGACCTAGTAACGCATAAGTATTTTCTTTTAGTTCGAGCGCATTTAATGCAAACTTGTAGTCATTTTTCTTCTGTGTGTTTGTATTTAAACCACGATTACGTATATGTATGTTGTCGTGACATTTTTGAAACTAATAAACCCAATAAGCTTGTCAGAGCGAGAAATTTATGTGGATCAGATTTTTGATTAATGTGTGTACGCATGTCTAAAGAGTTTTGTGCGATGTATGTATTTAAATACATTATACTTACATATGCTAACATATAAGCCATTAATTTATGTAATAAAGTTGTGTATATCTAACTTAAAAATAATGCTATCCGAAAGAAGTTTATTCTCAATTCGTGGTAGCTCCAATTCTACTCGTATCCAATTACAAAAGCACAATTCACCATTCCGTACATATTTACAGCTCCTAATAGAATGAGGAGGGCATGCTAGTGTAAATTGGATATATGGCTAAGGCCAATCAGTTATCCGAAGTCTATGGATTTACGTTTTCCTGAGCCCCGAGCGCATCGTCTTGCAATTCACGCTCAATGTTGGCGTTGTTATTGTTCTCGGCGATTTCGTTGATATTGGAGTCGTCGTTGGCCTGGAAACGAGGTGGACGTTCCTCCCCCTGCTCCAGATCCTGCTGCTGCTCGTTAATACGGTTCTCAGTCTCCTCGATCGGCCTAGACGAGAGTCCTGGTGGTATTACCTCCAGCAAAGCCGGCTGCTCCTCGTGAACTAGTAGCTGTCTGTGTTCCATTATAGCCAGTTGCTGCTCCGAGAGCTCATGATTAAGCACATTTTGCTGCTCCTCGTCGGATGTGTAATTACTATCTATGATAGCTGCATCGCAAGGTGGCAAAGCAAGCGCTTCAGTATCTTTTGGAGCATCAAGCGACACTGTTGCTAAACAATATGCACTCCCTGCTGCCATTTCTGGTTTGTCCAGAGATTCCGATTCATCGTGTTGCGGTGGTGAATTACCTGGGGAGGGGTTTTCAGGTATAGGCGAAACACAGCTTCCACTTGGGAGGGATTCGTTTTGCTCTAAGACAACAGAAGGATTTTCTGTTCCCGCGGATTGACAGTCGACCTGAGCACGTGATTCCAGATAGGAGGCATCGTTTTCTATTGAATTATCCTCAGTTTCGCTATGGACATGAATCGGCAAAGATTCTGTGTTAAAGGTTTGGATCTGTGAAGCTGCGGGAGGGAGATCTTTAGTATCTGCTTGGGATTCGGACGAAGCTGCAGGCTGAGAGACAATGCAAGGATCGGGCTGGGATTGTGCGGCAATGGCAACTTGTGCAGAAGTTTGGAGGTCGTTTGCAGGAGACTGGACATTTTCCACTGTGTGGGAATGAGGTTCATTTGTAGTGCTGGGGCTTGGGCCTATTGAACATTCTATATCATTTGAGCATGCTGCAGATGGTTGCGGTACAGCTTGACTGCATATGTTGGTTATGACCAAACTAAAAGCAGAAGCTTCTGATTTTTCCACACCTAGCACGTCCCGAGTTTGCGAAGGAGTTTCACTGGCAGGCAATGCAGTGGATACCTCTGTATCCATTCTTTCCGATTCCAAATCTTTCCTAGATGACTCGTTTTGAAGTTCTAATGGTGGCAACTCTATTTCACGATATATGCGCTCTTCCGTGTCCCGCTCCATGGCTTCCTCAGCTTCATCGGCTGATGATGCACTGTCTTCATTTCCATCGTCATCGTCCTCATCACTCTTCTCCAATCCGTTTCTGTGCACGGCGTCTATCTCGCATATGTCCAACTCTCTTTCCTGTTTCACTGATACATCACTTAGATCTAAACTGCCTATGTATTCTTTCTCTTCTTCCATCATGTCATTATGATTAATCTCTTCTGTAGTTTCTCGTTGATCTTCTGGTTCTTCGTCTCCATATCCGAGATTTCTCGGTTCCGGCTTGATGGAAATCATGTTAAACGCCGACTCGCCGCTCACAACGGCAACAATCTGCGGCAAAGTGTTCGTCCTGGGTGGGCTATACGTTTTCCGTTCTGCACCTCCCGTACTTTTGCGCGCTGTGGACTTTACGGACTTCACCTTGTGCAGGGAGTCCTCGGGACAGGCTTCTTCAGCTCGTTCTAATGCCATTGCTTCTTCTGCCATATCCACGCCACTGGTCACATTAGAGATCTGCATCATACGATCAAGCTCCATGCGATTTGGCTTAACATCTTCCTGACTCTGAATCATGGCCTCATCGACTTCCTCACTTCGTTCGCTTTCGTTTAAGCTGCTTTCAAACTGAGTCATGGGAATAGTGGTCATGACAGTGGCCTCAGGAGCATAATCGACGGGTTCCTGTTTGATTTTAATGGCAGGTTGATTCTGAGATTCTGTTCGACAGTTTTCAGTCTCGTTCGACGCTTCCTTCTCCCGTTCCTTATGCTTTCTTTTCTTTTTCTTTTTGCTGCTTCTGCCAAACGCCTGTCCAGCTTCATCCAGATCGTCTATGAGAGAAGAGTTCAGCTTTCCATGGTTCTTCGTTATTTTAAGTTTTAGCTTCAGAGGCTCTTGCTTCACTCCCGTTTGCTTTTCATAGCCGTCATACTCGGGTTCCTGTTTAACAGATACACTGGGAATATCGTCACAGGCAGCAACAGAGATTTTATCGGATTCTGTTTCCGGTTGACATTCCTGACATTCGTCGTTAGCTGCCTGAATATCATCACCAAAACTTGGATGTTCTTCATTCCGTTCCGGCTCGGGATCACTCTCGGCTTGACCTCTAGGTGGCCCCGTGTCATTTATGTGCACTTCTGGCTCATGCTTAATGCTGACCAGAGTGTTAATCGTATTCTTCAGCAGCTGATCCACTCGTTTCAAATAATTCCTGGCAGAAACCCTATCGCTATTTTTGCTTTTGGCAGCAACCAGTTGATCGGTTCCAGACGAAGACCGCAGAAGTGGCGATGACAGGCGTTCCAGAACTACTACCGGTTGCATACCCTCGTCTATGACGAAATCCGGCGGCACTGTTGTGGCCGGCGGAAGACCTAGCAATTCCTCCTCGATCTCGTTCTTGATTAACATCTGCGCCTCATTGGTCACCACCTGGGGCATGATGTGCTTCGAGTGGTTGAGGTAAATCTTTGGGCAGGTTGGCGCATGACGCATATAGGCCGCTTCGGTGTTCAAGGTGCGACTGCAACCGCCGCACTTGCGTTTACGGATGGCACAGCGGTGAGTGTTGTAGAAGAAGTTCGTGACGAAAGTCTTCTTGCACAGCGGACACTCCCGATCCAGGACGAGCAGTTGGACGGGAGTGGGTGGTGTGTGTTCGCGCAAATGGCGCGTAAAAGCATACGCATTGGCTACGCTAGACTCGCACAGGGGACACTTGTAGGGAGTCTTGGAGAGCTTATGCCACAGCTGGTGGGCGCGTATGTCGCTCTGGTTGTGGTGCGTCTGGTTGCAGGCATTACATATGTATCGCGGTATCGATGGCACATGCACCAGGCTTTTATGCTCGTCGGCCAGCTCCTTGCTAAGGAACTTCTCGCCGCAAACGCTGCAAATAGACTTGCGACCGGCCTTTTTCGGTGGTCCCTTAAGACTGGTGTCCTGTTCAGCGGGCTCGTCTTTGCTGGGATAATAAAAATGGGAATTATTTACAAATAGAACAAGAGGAATGTATGTTATAGTTACATCTCCGGCTCTCTTTTGGACACTAAAGATGTTATCTGTGATGGCTGTAGTTTTTGCTTTTTGTGCCACACAAAGGACTCCTTTTTTACCTGTGGCTTGACATTGTTATTTTTTGGCCAGGATTCCTCGCCCTTGCGCTTCCTTCCCCGTTTTCCAACTGCACCAGATATTGGCCGTTCCTCCTTAACGATGCGCTTAAGATCAATTAACTGTGAGGCGTAAATAATACATTAGTTCGTATAATTATAAATTATAATATAGTTATTCGTTTTTCTCACTCTTGCGGGCTCTATTTGCTTCAATCCCAATAGATTTCGAGTCTGTTTATTCGTCGCATAGCACATTTCCCGAAACTCATAAAAATCATTGATTTTATCCACGCACTGGCTGCAAATTGTCTGCGGCATTTTGTCGTCCACGGACACCTGCAAAGGGCGTTGGTTAACTTGGCTATGAACATTTTTAAGAAAAACACCCACAGTGAAGCCCACCAGCTCGTAGATCTTCTGGGACATCCTAGGCTCGTCCAGGTCGATGGTGTCTTCTTCATTTGGCAAAAGTATTGGCACTTTTCCTGGATTATCGATGCCGCACAGACGACAGATCGTGCACAGATTCGCCTTGAGGGCAGCGTCGATCTTAAAAGCAAACCGATCCATTTCGGCCGGATCTTAAAATTTGTCTCGAAAGGCTTTATTCACCGGTAATTTAGCATGATTAAAGGTTTTATCTCCAGTTGAACTTGCATTTTGTTTATTCCAATACGCTTAGTGTTGGTCAGCGGCTAACAAGGTTGGTAGAAATCGATGTGCTATCGATAGGATCGAATTTTTTGCTTATCTCAAAATTAGCAAATTTGATTTTAAGTATAATTTTTGAAACTCGTTAAAAAAAATATTTAGCCAATAAAATCACATTATTGGCTATTTCTTATCACTAAATATAAAAAATTTGTCAAAAATTTTTATAAATAAATAATGTTATATAGTTGCAGAATAAATACTGAAACAAATTGTACGTCTTTACTAAAAAGATGTTTGTTTACTATTTTTACAAGTGGTGTTAAAAGCACTTCGTTTTCAGGGCTACACTATGAAATTGTATCATCGTAATTTCAGAATATATTGAATTGCAATAAGTGCTTTGGATGAAAAATACTTCAAGTTAATCATCGTACGGCGAAGCAAAAAGAATCGATTCCATTAATTTACAGAGTATTGTGCCAAAAAAGGATATTTTAAGTCCAGATGATTATCTACCATTGATGAATCTACCATTGTTCAACTTTCTTAATTCTTGATTGTTCAGTTGTAAAAAGAAATCGGTTACAAGCAGCACGGCGTTGCACCCCTGGTTTCAGAATAAACACAAGAAAGGCCACGGGGAAATTGCATCGCGGTGCCTGTGAAATCGCGAGAAGGCACACACCCATACACTCCTCTAGGTTTTCCGATCCACTTAAGAGATCCCAGAGCCCACACGATGGAGCGGTACTTGAGCCGCCGCGAAAGTGGCTTCCACATCCACCGGAGCGACGACAACTCCCTGATGCGGCGGATTTACAGCTCGATGAACATGTTTAATAGCTACCACGCCAACTGCTGGCCCACGGATGCGGGACGCACTGGGGCCATCTTCAACCTGGAGTTCAATGCCGATGGGAACGTTGTCGTGGCCGCCACGGAGAGGAAGTGCGTCCTCGTCTTCGATGCCATCACACAGAAGGAGATCTTTAAGGTACCGGACGCCCACACAGATAGTGTCAATTGCATCAAGTAAGTGTAGAAGTTGCCTTCGAGGAGGTTCGTTGCTAATCCTCGCTCCAGATTTTTTGACGAGCGCCTCTTCGCCACTGGTTCAGATGACTTTACTGTGGCACTGTGGGACCTGCGGAACATGAAGCAGAAGTTGCGCGTCCTCCACGGCCACTCCAACTGGGTGAAGAACATCGAGTACTCCTCCAAGGACAAGTTGCTCGTAAGCTCCGGCTTCGATGGCAGCATCTTCACTTGGGACATCAATTCGCAGACTGAACAGGGCCTTATCTCGCAGCGCGTATTTCATGCCAGTGGACTGATGCGCTGCAGGATTTCGCCCACGGGCGATAAGCTGGTTCTCTGCACAAGCGGTGGATACATTATGATTATCCATCACCTTGACCTCACCACGCTCCACAAAGATCTGTGCGGATTCAGGGTAAGAAAGTTTGTAAATATCGCTGTGATTTTCAGTTTGGTTCAAGATTTTAAGTTTCGTCCAGATATATGAAATGGTTACATATGTAGATAGATGGTCAACTAATAAGCCCGTTTGATTTTCCAGCCCGGTATCTACCGACTTATGCAGTTGGGCGAACAGTATATCCCGCAGGCCGCAAAGTACGATCATGTGTTCTCCAAGCGTCAAAAGAAGAACCGCGTGGAGCTGGTCACCGACTTTCCGGAGAACAACGACGCCGAGATGATCATGGCATTGCAGATTCACCCGCACTGTTGCTGCATGCTGACGAGGAACGTCAGCTGCGACGAGCAGAGCGAGTGGACCTGCATCCACGACATCAACGAGGAGCCGGTGCGCAGCGAGGATGAGCAGGACGAGGTGGAGCCACAGCCCAAGAGAAAGCGAGTGTCCACCACACTAGCCAGCCGCAGCTCGTTGAATGAATCCCAGGACCAGGATACGGTTGGCCTTACTCCCAGACAGGCACGGAGACCGTTGCGGGTCAGCAGTGTACAAGTATTCCAACTGGATAACTCTGGAGCAGGGCGTGGCGCCTCTGACAACCCTTCAGTCTTGACACGCTCGGATTCCTTCATACCGGACATCTGGGCGGCGGAGGTCACAGTCCAGGAGCGGGCCATCCGACAGAACCGTGCACGCGTCTCCAATAACCATGTCAGCGGCTATAACTTTGTGTACGCCATCAGCAGCGGAGTGCTTCCGCTAAGACAATTGGGGGCAAATAGTCTGATGGGCAGCAGCACCAGTCCTCGCCCCCTGACCACCCCGCCGCCCACAGAAAGCAACCAGAGCAGCAGCAGTAGCTCCAGTAGCAGTAGCTCCAGCAGCAGCTCCAGCTCCAGCAACAATAGCGACACCACAGTCCGCTTAGAGATCGGAAACAGGCTGCGTCTGCGATCATTCAATAGTCCTGTGACAACGCCAACGTTCAAGGAAAACGGTCATTCAATACTGGTGAATGCCAAGAAACTGCTTTACTATGCCGCCGAGACCAACACCAAACCGGGCTTCATCAAGGAACCTGGATTCTCCGCGGACGGTCGGGTTGTCTGCTCGCCGTACGGCAATGGGGTAAGACTCTTTGGTTACAGTGAGGACTGCTGCGACTATCCGAAATGTCAGGCGTTTGAGGAGGTGAAAAGCAAACCGCGGAAACTGGTTGAGCTAGCCAAGATCACCGAACACCAGGACGTCGTTCTGTGCGCCAAGTTTAGCCCCAGGGAACCGCTCCTTGTAACCGGATGCAACGGGGGCGAGGTGACCTGGTATCGACCCAACCTGTAGACTTCAGTTGAGCCGGGCGAAGAGCGCGCTCACTGTCAATCTGTATATTTAATTTTCTATTTAGGCATAATTCGACTTATTTCAAGCATATATTGGCTAAATACAAGCAACGCGATTATGGTGGACCGATAAAAAGCTGGTATATTTTATTTTTCGCAATGGTGGGGTTATTTTGTGGGCTCAAATAGGGGTTGATAAAAAATTACAATTAGATGTGTACAACTTAACAGAGCAGCAAGGCAAAACTAAACAAGCCGTAGCGTCTTAGAGCTACAGGTGGCGGAGTGGGTTACATCTAGGCAGCGAACTTAATAGTAGTTGCCATAACCGCTCCACTGGCCGTAGTTGTAGCCGCTACCACCACTGTTGGCGCTGGCCCCACCGGAACCGTAGCCCCACTGATTGTAGTAAGAGTCGTAGGACGCCTGTTGTGGCGTCTGTGAGGGATAGGCTGCTGCGGTATTCTGCTGACCATAGTATGGATTTGCTGCTCCATAGTTGTAGCCTGCGACTGCTGCGGCCGAGCCACCATTGTTGTAAGCTGCCGCCGCGGATCCTGTGGGGACAGGACCTTCTTTGCTGCTTGATGAGTTTTTGCGACTAGGACTGCCATCACTATTGGAATGTCCATGATTAATGAATGAGTGTGGATACATCTTCATGGATTTCTTACCTTTTCTTTTGCGCTTCCTTGGCTTTAGTGAGTGCCTGCTGCAGAGCGCGCTGTGCGTCTTGTAGACCCCTGGCCGTGCTGCCGAAATCCTCAAGGAACTCCACTTTGCGCTGGGCAAACAAAACCTTCTGATCGGGTTCGATGTCCGCACGAGCCATGAACTTATCCATAATTTCGACTACCTCCTGCTCATCGACTTTTGGGCGCTGTAGGCACAAATCGATCATTTGCAGGGCCACACGAGTGTTGGCTGGATCACGTTCCAGCGCCTGCTGCAGGGCGGCCAAGCCGGCGTCGAGATCATGACAGATTTTATTGAGGAAACGGGCATACTTGATGGCCAGACTGCCGGCAATGCCCTTGTTCTTTGTACTCTCTATATAGTGCTTGTACAGCTCGCGACACTTGTCCAGTGCTCCTCGACGCCTTTCCACGTTGATACGACGATAGGAAAGCTGCAGGAGATTGGGGCAGCGCTGATCGATACGCTGCAAAATTTCAGCGGCGTCGTCAAAGTTCATCTGGCATTCCTCGAAGGCGGCCCACATCAGGTGCAGACTCGGTTTGTCCGGATGATGGATGCGACAGGCGCGGCGGTAAACATCACGTACCAGATCCACAACTCCGCTCTGATCCTCCAAAGACTCTAAATAACGAAGCATCTTCAGCCAGAACTCGTCATACAAAGCACAGGCGATTAGGCACCTTTCGAACAAAACCAGGACTCGCTCGCGATCACCCTTTTCGATCTCGAAATCCAAGTAGTCCTTCCAATTCTTGAGCTGTGCCCTCTCGAGTGGCTTCACATGGAAATAAGGCCGCTTGATGCCCTCCTCGAAGGACCAGCGGGCTGTCACTGCGCTAACGGTCAACTTGTGGACTTTGCGCCGCGCCGAGATAGCCCTGTCCCTAATGCTGACCACCTCTTCGTCATTCAGAGTGCTAAGATCACTGAAATCGATCTGCATTGCCGGCTTTGAAGCTGCATGCGATGACTCGCTTTCGGTGGTCAGATCGGTAGTACTATCTGATTCATCGACTTGAGTTTCACTTGTATCTTTTGGCGACTTACCAACACCGCCCCCGACAGTTTCTCGCTTCTCCTTGTCCTTGTCTTTGTCCTTATCCTTGTCCTTCTCACGTTCTCGCTCCTTTGAGTCTTTGTCCTTGGAGCTGCTGCTGCTGTCCCGGCGATGCTTCGACGAGGACTTGGAGGACTTGCTCTGCTGACGTTCGTGGAAGTCTTTGCGCAGACGGATCACCTCCTCGTTTGCAAGTGTGATAGTTACATCATGCTGATTGATCAAATCTTGGAAACTGAAATGTGCATGTACATTATTCGCATGTTTCACAAAACCAATTTGAGTGGAACTCACTTGTCGAAGTGACCATTATAGCCCTGTGTCGGTATGGCCAGAAGTCTATCGTAGATCTGGACCACACGGTGGTACCGCTTTGACTCGTTCTCCCAACGAATGTAGGCATCCCAGAGTTTGTCCGATCGAAATTCCAGGCCGCACGCCTTCACTGCCCTTTCATACTGGGAGCGGACGAATGTTTCATCATCTCCGTGATTGGACTTAACGTGCATTAGGTAGTGGATCCACAGATCCACGGACAGCGGAATCGCCTCCAGTCCGCGCTCAAACACCTAGGATTTGGTCATTTCGTATGTTCGGTACAAGTTTTGATTTTTTCATTTATTGTTGATTGATCGCAGAAGAGAAATATAAAAATATATTCGTGGTTTATAGTAAGATTTCAAGAGTTAAGTGCTCAGATACTTAAGGTTATCGTTTTGATGTGAATGGTGTTCGGGCTTAAAAGCTAACTTAGCGACTTAACAAGTACACGGAATACATAACACACAGGTTGTAGTTGATTTCTTTTTTGGCACTCGATTTACAACAAAATTCACAAAGAGACTTAAAAATTTCATTTAAACGCCATTTGTACTTACGACTGTACGAGATGCGATCTCACTATTTATATCGTGTTGAAGAAGGATGGAGGTAACGTAACTGAAGAGGTAACTGGTGATACAAACGTACGAAGATCAGAAAGTAGACGGATCGTACTTCGAGTAGACGAACCAGTCGCTTTCGGGTTCAGGTCGGTCTGGGGTTCGAGGGTCAACAGAGTTGAGCTAGTCTGTGCTGAGTTACAGCGTGATTTGTGCGACACAGGAGTGGCTTATGCTTAAACGGTCCAATTAGTGTCGTGAAGATTAAGGACAATATCTCAGGGGCTAAGATCGCCAAAAAAAAAGTGCTAAGGTGTAGGGAGTACGGAGTGGTAAATAAGGTCGACGTCCGGTCTCGAAATTATGAATTTGGTGTAACTAAGGTTACAAAACAGAAACTACTTTAAAGAAACGTAAACAAATTTGGAGGCAATCTCTATACGCGACCCATTAAGTCCATTTACTTAGCTTAGCCTTTGAAACAAATTGCCAAGCTCCCCCATAAAGCTTTCACCATCTAAAAAAATTAAATCCGTACCCTTTTTAGATTCATCTCCCGTAAAAAGTATTTAGCAGACACGAACCCTATGAGAAAACACGATCCTAAGTGGATGCTGCACTAGTCTCATGGCAAGTTTGGTTTTGTCTTCTCAATTTGGTGTATTTTGGTAGATGTTGCATTTATTGAATGTAGTATTTTTATTAGGTCATAATAAATTGCATTTAACAACAAATATATGAATATCAATTGTAATCGTAATTGTAAGCGTAGTACAAGAAATTGCGAAAGATATTTATTTGCACGACCAAATGTAAGTGGGGTACTCACCTTATAGCAGTTTGCCTTGATGCCCTTGCGCTTCTCGTAGTCGGCATACTTGCGCCAATATCCGTAGCAGTAAGGATAGTGGGACAGGAATGTGTCGTAGGCCTCGCGCGCCGCCTCCGCATCAGACTGTTGAGAAAGAAGAAAATTGCTTATTTAAAGTTCAAGATATGCGGCGTTCGGCTAAATAACCACCTCATTGTCAACATATTGCAGCAAGTACGTCCAGCCGGTGAAGTCGGTGGAGTCTTCTTTGACAGCTCTCCAGTACTTATCTAGGTCCGGCAGCTTCTTTCGCTCCTTTTCCTTATCCTTATTATTATCTTTGTCCTTATCCTTCTCCTTATCTTTATCGCGCTCCTTTTCCTTCTTTTTCTCCTTGGGCTCCGATTCTGTGGGTTTAAATATTGTGAGTCAAGCTCTACCAACTAATTAGTCATTGGAAGATTAACAATTACCTTCGACCTTGAGTTTTTTCTCTGAGGGCTGTGCGTCGTTGCTCTCAGATGTGGGACTGCCCGGATTATATTGCTCGGAGGATTTATCCTTTGTGCTTGATTCATGACTGCTTGCATCCTTATCTTCGGTGCTCTTAACGCTTTCGTTTTCCGCCTTGCGCTTCAAAGGTGCCTTGGGCTCAGTGGCGGTGTTATTGTTATTACTGGCGGGCAGTTCATCCTCCGAGATTACTTCAGCATCCTCTGGCAATTCAGCCCGCTGCGGTGCTGGAAGCTCTTCATCGGAAACTTCCTCGGCATCATTTATTTCAGGCTTGCTGGGCAGAGGTAGCTCATCCTCGGAGACTATCTCTGTGTTGACAATGGTTGCATTGCTGGTGTCCGCATCGGCCAGATCCTCGGCAATGGCATGTTGTGAGCTGGAGTCCTCAGAGGAATTCATTTTCTCCATCTGCGGCTGCAGGGAGTCTACATTGTACTCAAAGTCCGCCTTCTTGACATTGTCACTCTCGTCATTTCCACCCACGGAGGGCAGGCTGTTGGCATTATCGCCGGCTAAAGAAGCCAGTAGGGTGTCCACGCCAGCCTGACCGCGTGTCTCTTTAATATCATCACTAGTCTCTGAATGCAGCTCCGCCACCGTGCCAAACGGGAAGGAAGAGCTCTTTTCATCAACCCCAGCAGCTTCGGCTGGCAGCATTTCCACGTCATCCTCTATCTGGTGCTGAGTCTCCTCGAATTGGGGCTCCAAAGCAGGTGCCTCCGCAGTGTTTGTCCCTCTAAAGGGCTCCTCCTCTTCCTGAACCATGACCACTTGCTCTTCGGCCTCCTCTTCGTGGTCACTTAGCTGAAAGGATTAAAAGTCGTTAATGAAGGTTCCCGGCATTTCTCAGAGCATTTGTGGATGCTGTGCCTTCAGTTGGCCCTTGCAGGTAATCACTCGCTCCTCCAGGGAGAAGAATCATGTGCGGATGGAACAACGCCACACCCACACTGGAAATTGCAATCGTTTACATCATTGGCTGATGATCTGGAAGAGGCGGTAACTACGTGGGATGAACTGACCTGTACGTTCCGCTTGGATGTGCGCCGGGTGCTTCTGGTTGGCAGCGATGCAGCCGGGGATGCGGCCTTCCGACCAGAACGTGTGCGGCGACCTGGAAAACGTCAATTAACTTTCTTGGTTAATCCATGCGGTTTACATAAACTGTACGCGCGGTGTTGTGGGTTGTTCGCTGCCTCGTGATGTTCACTTTTTTCCAAATGCTTTAATGGGCTGCTCCAGCTAACTGTCAGTGTCAGCTACCGAAATGGGCTAGTAAGGACTGAATTTTTAATCAACGGTCACTAGGTCCGGTCGAAGGAATGCACGTATTTGTAATTTTTCATCAATTTACCTGGACTTTCCATAACAACGTTTTCGCCCTCTGACGCCATATTAACATTGCAACGTGGTATCGATATACATGTCCCGCCAATATCGATATCTCTTTGTTTGGTCAAGACTGACGACTGACTCATAGCTATATTTTGAATATTTTTCAGAGGTTTTTCGAATTTCGATATTTATCATTTTTTAGCATTGATGAATGAATTATATACAATCTATCAAAAAATATAATTTAATAACGAAAATAGCCTAAGTGCTCAGTGTTTTTCCAGTTCGGCGAACTAGTTCATTTTTTGGCGTGCGCATGCAGAACCTATCTCAACATACAAATTCTAGCAGAAATTACATGTTCCAGCTAGAAATATAATTTAAATATTTTATGGTAAGAGGACTTTAAATATCACCATAAATAATTCTTAATGAAAGAAGATAAAATTTGTTTAATGTTACACATATTATAAATTAGTGGGTTATTAAGTTAACATAAAAAACATAAACAAATAACACAATCATTGGGCCTACTTCCTTTAATATTTAGGGTTTGAATGTTCAATGCATAGGATTTTAAAAGCCCAAAAAATTGTTATAGTTTCTATACAACATAATCGTGAATTATATCAAGTAAATACAAACATGTAAATGGAATTGGTAAGTAAAATGTTTCCTTGTCGGACAAGATTTCTTTTTGAGTCAAGAAATCTCTTTAAATGTTATTTAGAATGGTGAATCCAGTCGTGAATTAAATATAGCTAATAACCCGCCTGGCGAGCATCACTCTTAGCGGGACTGCCACTCGTGCGCGTCTTCTAACACTGTTCTCAAAATGGCGACTCGAGAATTGTAAGCGTGACAAAAACAACAAAGCCAAGGCGCATTTCACAATAATTAAATGTTTTTCGATCAATTGCGGCGCGTTTAATACAACGAAAGCGATCGCGATGAGTGAATTGGGGACCCAGTGACCGGGCAACGGCGACCAGTGAACGCAAAGCGTCAGCGGCGCGGCGAACAAAGACAAAATACGGCGAGCGAAAACGCCGACCGCATAACCTGTACGTGTAAGCAAGGCAAGGCGAATGGAAGGCGGCAAGGGCGAGGGCAAGAGAATGAAAGAGGAGGCGCCAAGCAAGAAGTTGCCGCCTAAAATCTACGGCGGCGATGCGGGCACCCCCACGAAGGCGGCCCACGACGAGATACTCAGCTCTCTGCTGCGGATCAACAACTTCGACTCGATATCGAGCATCAAGGACGAGTCGCTGGACATCGATCTGTCGGCGTGCGTGACCATCAGCTCCGCCAGCCTGGTCAATGGTAACAGTCTCTCCTCCACCGACTTTTGGCGCGTTTTGGACGAGAGTGCCCAGAACAACACCGAGCTGAATCTATCCTCGGACGTCTGCCGCGATGACTTGGCTGCCACCAGCTCGTCAACCGTGCCCAGCACTCTGACCAGTGATAACCACTCCAGCTCGGAGTTTAGTGTGACTTTCCTGCGGCCCGAGCCCCCGAATGCTTTCACTAATTCCCCGTTTAAGAAGACTTCGTCCAGCGGCACCTCCACACCCGTAAAGCTATCGCCCGAGCAGCTCCACCAGCAGCATCAGCTCCAAATGCCCCAGTCTCAGCTGCTGCAACGCAAGCCAAAGCTGCCGGCGGCGACGGCGGTGCGTCTGAAGGTCTTTAAGGAGGAGCCGCCCGAGGAGAAGCATCCGCCGGAGCAAGTGGTCACCAAGGTAGAGGTGTGCGAGTCTGAGCTGCTGCCGCCATCGTTTACCATATTCCAGCAGGCCAAATCGGCTGAATCGGTGGCGGATGCGGCTAGCATGCCGCCTCCGGCTGCTTCGGAAACGAAGCCGTTGGAGGTGGACCCGGCACCTCTACACAAGTGTCTCGACTGCAACGGACTGCTGCTGGAGACGCCCGATGAGGTGGCCAAGCATGAGGCGGCCGCTCACAGGCTGAGGCTCACCTATCGTTGCAGCGAGTGCCAGCGGGAATTCGAGTTGTTGGCTGGTTTGAAGAAGCACCTAAAGACGCACCGCACCGAGGGCCGCAAGGACACCTGGAAGAAGTGTCCTGACTGCGGCAAGTGGTAAGTGTTACTGCAAACTAAAAATAGTTATTCCTATTGACCATTTTACTCTAACTTTAGCCTCAAATTGGGAAGCATGTGGATGCATCGGAAGATTCACAGCGATAACAAGAAGTACCAGTGCGACATCTGCGGCCAAAAGTTTGTGCAAAAAATAAACCTCACGCACCACGCACGGATTCACTCATCGGAGAAGCCGTACGAGTGTCCCGAGTGTCAGAAGCGATTCCAGGAGCGCTCACATCTGCAGCGCCACCAGAAGTACCATGCGCAAACGCGTTCCTATCGTTGCGAAAAGTGCGGCAAGATGTACAAAACGGAGCGCTGTCTCAAGGTCCACAACTTGGTGCATCTTGAGCAGCGACCATTCGCGTGCACAGTGTGCGACAAGAGCTTCATCAGCAATTCGAAGCTTAAGCAGCACTCCAACATACACACAGGAATGCGCCCGTTCAAATGCAATTATTGTCCGCGAGACTTCACCAACTTCCCCAATTGGTTGAAGCACACGAGACGCCGACACAAGGTGGACCACAAAACGGGCGAACACCTCGAGAACATTCCCTCCTACTGCTCTAAAAAGTCCACTACAAACAAGGCCCAAAAGGCAGCCGCGGCAGCAGCAGCAGCGGCGGCAGCATCTTCAGCTGTGAATCCCAACGAACTCTCCGCTTCTAGTGAACTTAAAGCCAAGGCTAATCTTACGTCTACTGCTGCACCGGCTCCTGCAAAACAAGCGCGGAAAAAGAAGCAGCCGCAGCAGGCCACTCTTGCTGCATTGGGAATAACTCTACCTGCCGGTACTGCTCTGCAGCAAGTGCATCCTGTGCCGCTGGCGCAACAGCATCAGCAGGAACTTACCACTGTGCTGGTGCCGCTGGCCCCGCCGGCTCCTAAGCAGACCAAAGCCAAGCGAGAACGAAAGCAGCTAGCACCGAAGCAACTGCAGCAAAAACCGCAGCTGCTGCAACAGGGCCAACCCCAGCAGTCCAGCTTAGAGCCCATTCCTGCTGTGCCGCAAATCAAGAAGGAGCCAGTGCAGACTCAGGGTCCGTTCCTTGACTTACACGGTCTTAGTCTGACTTCAGCCGAAGAGCTGATCATGGAGCAGGCCCTGGAGATGGAGGAGTGCGGTCTGTACGATGCTCCTAATGCAAACACTGAAATGGGGACGTCGGACAACGCCATTTCCGATTCGGCCGCTGCCCTGCACTTCCAGATAAAGAATGAATTACCGGACGAGCTGTTGCCAGACGATGACTTCTGTAAGTTTCTAATGAAAATGTCCTGTTTTATGAATTGATTTACCTAGTTATTCGTATAAAATAGTATTCCTTTTAAAAACTTTATATTAATTTAAAATTTTATATTTGTAGTGCCTTGTAAGCCCAGCGACCGACTACCTTGCCCCTCACTGGAGTCCTCGCCGTTTTCGTCACCCGCCTCCATGGAGCTGACCGCTGTCTCATGCGCCTCCAGTGTCGCCATATCGACGAATGCTCTACCAGTGCGATCTGGGAACTACTATCTACCCGCCTTTACGCTGAATGCACACGGAAAGCTTAGTAGTACGGGCAATGGTGTTCAGTCTGTGACCACGAGCTTGGCCCAGACACCCTCTGTGTCCATGGTGAATGTGCCTCTTCTGGTGAGATCCAATCAGATGCTGCCCTCAGTTGACACGCTACTCTTCACCAACCAGACAGGCGGAAGTCGATTCTTTGCGGGGAAATCGGCGACTGCGGCCACGCCGCATCTGACATGATCGGGCGGCGGAATCTGCTGCCTGCCAACATCAACGCCTCAACGATCTCCTGTGTCTTAGTTAAGTTAGCAGTGTCGACCATGTTGCACCAGCGCAATTGGGCGGTCGCGGACCGATGGCAATCGATTAAAAGAATACGGAATTGTTTCCCGTAGGTAATTAAGAGTATGACGCTACATTTGTTTAAGTAATTGACGTAAGCTGATTTCTGCATAGCCCGTAAGTGTAATTGAGTGTACATATAAACGATTATATATAGATACATAATGATAGATCTTTAATTTGTACGCTTCACACCAATAATAAATTTCGTACATATTTTAGTAAACATCCCATCATTTCTTGCAAATTGGAACCGTTCCCTTCTTTGCAAAGGGCGTAATTTAAATAGGTCGCGCTGTAATTCGATGCAAATGGGCTTAGGTTTACCATCTATCTAAGAAGATCATTCACTGTCCAAGTAGAAGAGTTTTAAAAGTAGCTGGAGAAGATGTGGGATAAGCCAGGTATAAAAGACTTAAGTTATCTGTTCCGAAGAGATACTCACAAGGGCTGAATACCTACTCAATCGCAATCACGAATTGGTTTGGGTGGCTCAAAATGGTGAGCAAAGCCTGGATTGTAAGTATTGTTAAAACGAATATGAACTCCCCGTACCGAGCACTGTATGTTTTGATTGTAGTAATTAACCTCCACGTTTCTAATATATATACGTACTCAATCTGATCGTAGTTCTAATCTAAATGAATCCTATCAGGGCAACCCCAAAAGCTTTAATACTTGAAGCCACCTTGTTGTACGTTGTTTTATTTAATTTATTAACGTTACTTCCATCAGTTGTTGAAATGTGTATGAAACCATCAGCTACACGTTAGTTCCTAATCTTAAAAACATCTCCTATTACTTCGCAACAAATGCTGGTGGGTCTCTCAGTTCCCTTAGAGTCGAACGCTCGAAATTTAATGGTGGTCTTGTAGCGTCCTTCACGAAGTGGGACGGTAACTGAGGCGGACAAACTGAGGAAATAGGTATCCAGAATGAGCTTCGTCTGAAATGAAATGGTTTGAGATCAGCTGTATATGGCGATATAGCGAATCCTACCCCTGGAGCATTTATACATTGATCCTTCACATCGTTCATAACATGTCCTGTCCATGGCTCATAGAGTACATTACTTTTATCATACATGGTTTTACAGAAATCCTGGGAAAGTATAGAGAAAGCAGTCGACGTCCACGTGCCCCGATCAAAGTAGAAAAGCTTAATGAACAGCTGCGGAATAATTGGGCTGTTCTTGATTTTATGGACGGATTCGCACTTAGGACTTAATCACCTGTACGCGATCCCCGCGTTGGATGTCCCACACCAAAGTCTGATTCCCGCTTACAGTCAGTCCATCCGCCTCCAAGGAAGTGGAGAACTCTGAAAAATCAAAGAGTCCATGGATGTCGAGGGTGCCTGGCTCAGGATTGGGACAGCTGCTAAATATTTCTTCATCGGCCACAGAGAGTTCGTAAAAGGCGCCATTTGCCTTGTAGAATAGGGAGACCAGCGCAAGAATAATTATTTTCGCATCCATTATAAATCCGTGCACAACTAAAACTTTTTAAAAAGGTCGCTGGTGTTATGTCCAATATATATTTTTTAAAAGCACGCCATTGGAATTTTAATAATAATAATTACCCTCCAGCTGACACAGTTATCGTGTGTACACTTATAATCTCACATGGTGCTTAGTTTTAATTGTCTACTTAAAATCGTATTATTAATTATTTCAACAATCTAATTTTTTATGGTTACCAAGTTATAATTCTAATGAATAATGAATTAGGATCTAAGAATACCAAATGCTTTATTTTAGTTAAATCTATTTCCTAAATTGATTCTGCTACTATCCTGAAGAAATTGCAAGAGCAAAAACTGTCAGACCGAATAAAATGCATTTTGCATTGCCCTAGGGTTTGTTCCACATACTCCACTTCCTTTTTTTCCTATTACTTTGAGCGACACTCAAAAGGCTGTATATCAAAGTCAGCAGACAAACAGGGAGTTTAAACGATTTGCCTTTTAGGCTTCAGTTAGGGGTGGGATTGCATTTCATTCCACTGCTGCACCTAAAAAGGGGTAAGTCTTCGTTTTTGTTTTATGGGTTAGACACTTGGTTTTAGTTGGGGAATTTAATACGTTTTTTAATCCCAATCTGCTGAAGTGTACTACAGATGCACAACGAATAACTTATTTTTAAATCCTGTTTCACCCAAACTGCTAACACTGTGCTTTCAAGATCTTGTGGACTCCAAATTTATGGCACTCTCGAACCTGCCAAGACATCGTCGATTACCATTTGATATATGGGCATCGTTGGCATTATGAGGCATATTGAACGGAATGCCAAATGGAGCAAATTTCGAAATCGATTTGGTTATTCGAAGTGAAGTTCACACATTGAATTTCGTCTCCAGTTATGACCAGTTTTGGGAGTAGTAAAGCGTTTTGATTTCAATCTCAACATATGATGACACATAAAACGGTTTCTTTAAACTAAGGGAAACCAAGACCCTTTCAATGTCGACTGAGCCGGCGGTGTGCCTGCTCCCGATTACATAATATCCATATTCCACGTACCCGCAAAAGGGTAACACACAGTGCCACGATTGCTGACAATGTCGCAACAACGGGAATGACAGCATAATAATAATAAAAGGGTATAAAACACCCGACTTTGTAATGGTGGGAGGGGGATTCGCGAAAAGCGGCAGTGGCAGCAACAAATACAAATAGACCAACAGCGATAAATATCGAAAGGCATAAATAAACCTGTGTGCTCGGCTGCGTGGGTGAGTGAAAATACAGGAGCATGTGGCGCCTAATCAGGTCAGGTGAAAAAAACGTTTAATACCATTTTCAAATATAGTATAAATTTGTTTAACTCCAGAGCTAGAATTTTAGTTCAAACACACCACTCAAGTGACAAGCCTAAAAAGTTAAGTATCCGGCATAAGGGACCATAGTGAGTAGCTTATTGGATGGAATTGTTGTATTCAGGGGCCCCGTTGGCCGTTGGCGCCCAAGTAACGCTCCTGGTCGAAACGAAAGAGTTACGCGTTGCAACAACAATGAAGGACCGCTCGTTGGCGGCAAAAGTGAAGATGCCTGGCGTCGGTTTGTCGACGCTTGGCGCGTTTTGTAAATATTTACACATGTAGCAGTTACCTGTGATTGTGATTGTGTGTGCCCTGTGCATGTGTGTACTCACGGGGATGTGTGTCTATAAATACACACACGCCCGCGAATCTTCGCCAAAGTCCTTACAATATGTGTGAGTGCTTAAATATTTGCCGCTTGCCTTTCTAAAAGAAAACATTGCCTGCTTTTGGGGGCTGTCATTTATTACTGTCTGCCGATATTTTAATTAAGTTTATAATGCCAGCTGCTGTGGCAAGTGGGCGTGGTGCCACCCATTAAGCCAGCATCATACCACAACACTCGCAACATCCACCACCCCCCCCCCCCTCCCAACAGTGCAGAAAATCAAAGGCAACGAAAAGCAATAACACACGTGGCACGTGACTTGTTTACCATATAGAATTGTTTGTCTGCACGGTTTAAATGTCGCAGTGCACATGCAAAAGGATATATGTACACACACATGAGCCTACGGCAATAGCACTGGTATTTGTCTACTTAATATAATGGTTTTCTAAAATTGGCTCTTTTTTGCCAGTGTCTAACCATGTTTCTGAAGTACAGAAGCATTTATACGTTAGGTAAACTAATTAAAATATAACTATTAAATACGATACCCCATCGAAAGTAGAGATATATAAATCTTGAGATAAAAAGTATTAAATGCTTATAACATAATAGAATCCTGAGAAAAAATACTTATATTCTGACCTCAGGTGTATAAATAGACTGATATGCGAGCACACCGAACAGCAGAAAGTGTATTCGCAAAAAATGGTAACTGATACGGGAATATGGTTAGCATTGCGATGGAGCTGCTATTGGTACGTGAGGGGGCGTGGGTCAATCAGCAGGAACCACAGCAACAATAATGACGCCAAATCCCGGCACAATGGGTCTGGGAGCGACTTTAAGCGGTACTGGTGCCTGGAAAAACAAGAAGGAAGCTCTTACAAAAATAGCTACAAAAGCTTTCGAATGGAGGAAGTCTACAGCGGACATAACGAACAATTGCAATTTTGTTTCATATTGTTTATTAATTGATTTTGTGTGTAGCAGTCGAGGTTGTAAGCCTAAACTCTGTCTGAGCTTCCGGTTCAATGACAATAACTTTTGAATGTCCTGCGGCTGGCACGTCATCCTGTGGGTATGCTACAAATTTTTGATTCGCCCCCCCCCATCTTTATTTTTCATATTCAACGGACTCAAAAGTGCGGCTGATATAGAAAGCTGGTGTTTCTATATATAAATATAAGTTTTGCCTCCTCTGGAGATTCTTTCTGTCTTTCGTTTTTGTTGTTTGCTTGCTTGCATAAATCAATTTATCAATTTCAAAGTTGCCGCGCTACTTGGCTTGTTGCTGGCGTTGTCGCACTGGCGAGTTTGTAAACGCTTGTCAGAGTGTTTTGCTTTTTGCCACGCTCGGAAAAATGCAAATGCGAATTCAAGTGCAGTTTGCCGCGAAACGCATAAAATACCATTCGTGGAACCGGAAGGCAGGCGAAGGAAATGAAACGAGACAGTCAGACAGGCAGACAGACAGACGGCTCTCAACTGGCAATGCAACGCGACTGGAGAAGCCAAACCAACTTCATTTGTCATTTTGTCACATTAACGCAATGGAAATGCAATATGCTAATGTCAAATTTTATGAATGAGCATGAAAATATTTGCGAAGGCGGCTTGATTTCATATTAAAGCGTTTACCAAGGAATGGGCCCGCATTAATGACTCGGAAACTAGATGGGATCAGAAATTTATATTGAGAAAATAGTTATTGTGACTCTTGAACTACATTAAGCTCAGTAAGTTGGAGCAATGGAAATTCAACATACGCATCATTTAACTCATAAATTACCTTCAAGAAATATTGTCACGCTGATAGCTGTCAAAAATAGAGTTCATCCAATATTCAAATCGCAATCTCAAATTTATGAAACTCAAGTTCGAGTACCTTCTTACAAACCAGAGCGTAGAAGGCTCATTCATTATTCACCCTTTCCCTTGATTTTCTATGCGGCTTCCCAACGCACTCCCTTCATCTTCCAGCCCGCTTCCGTTTCCGCCCGCTGGCACACCCACACAATTAACGATTCATATGGCACGCATTTAAGTTTTGCATTCCAAGTGAGCCGCAAATCTTTTGCCACGCTTCCTTGAGCTCTCAAAATGCCAAAAACTCAAAGTCAACTTGAAAGTATAAAGTGTGTGTGTGTGTGTATGTGATGTGGAACAAAAATCAGATTATCATTAACCCACACGAAAAGAAAGAGATGGAAACTGCCAGATTTTACTTGTCCTAGCAACCGAAAAGTTTTGAAGGACGACATTTCTATTCATTAGTCGCATCTATAATCACACACACACGCATGCACAGATTTTGAGAGCCCGAGCTCTATTTGAGCATTGATTTGGTGTCGTTGTCTCCAACGCCGCCATTTTGTTGCCAAAAAGACGTACGCTTTATTAGCCTGATGAAAAGTTAACTAAACTTTGGTTTTTCTGGGCCACATTTGGCAGCGTCGTAGTCCCACATTCCAATTCCCAGATCCCAGGGCTCGGAGCCCTGAGCCCCGAGTTCCAATCTCCATCTCACTATACTTTGTTGGGTTTGAATTTGATTTGTGAGAGGGCGAGAGCAAGAGGACATCTCTGTTCTCCTCTAAAATATCAATAAATTCAATTAAAACTATTTTAAAGGGGGCTAAAAGCCATTGGCCTGGTTCAGACCCACATCTACACCTCATCAGCCAGCAGCTAAATAAGAACCTTCCATTTGCCAAATTAACTCACCATCGCGCACTGAAAGAAATCTTGTGGGTAATAATTAAAGGGTTCCGCTCCTATCTATACTTTTATTTGTAGTTATCTAAATTCGAGTATTCAATGCGATTACTAATCAAAAGAATTTGACTATTTTTGTTTATAAATTGTATTAGTTTGAGTGTATCTCATAAAAACAGACGCACACATCGGCCAGCAGTTCTTTATCTAATGCCACAGGTATCCTTTTCAAATATCCTGCTACTTTACATTAAAGAGCAGAGTTAACATTCTGTAGTCTCAAAACACCCCTGCTAACGGGGAAGTTTTCGAAATAGGAGGGGTACATGCAGGGGTGGCTTTTCTGTTACTGAAATGTTACGCATCTGTTCTCCCCAACAGCGAGTTCTGGTTGGCATGAAATGTTAATAGCATCTGTTGTTAGATGTTTACAGACTTTTGATTGCCATTCTACTGTTAAGAGTCCTTAGGTTCTGTTGCCAATAAATGCAGTGTTTATTTCATTGATGGAATGTTTCAAGGCCGTTTAACAATGAAGGGTGGAATGGACTTTGTTTGAAAATACTGTAGGGGTCAACAAACTGAAAATTTATACACAAATTTAAAAATATTGGATAACTATAGTACTTTTAATGCTACATAAACTCCAAACTTACGTATGGGTTTTCAAAAGAAACAATATAATTTTTAATGGCACTTTATTGGATTGGATTTCCAACTCCTGGTCCAGTTCTGCCTGGCTACTTCCAGGCGGAAGCCTGGGATTGCTTGAGCAACGGGATTTGCGGCATTGCTGCACTCACTTAAAATTATTAAATGCCATAATTCCTTGGCGGAACTTTTGAATGTTTGGCGGTAATTACAGACACGCGCTGTGCCCTTGCCATAAAAATAAATAAACGCCGTCAGGAGTGGCGCACATTTCATTTCGCATCCAGATACAAATGACAGTCATTAGTCGGAAATTACTTTTCGTTCGCAGTCGCTGCTTGGCTGGCAACATTAAAGTGATTGCCGCTATGGCAGAGGGAATTTGAAGTATTTTCTATATGAAAGCAAATCAAATCACTTGCAATGGGCTTAATTTGCCGCACAATGCACGAATTGCAGAAAAAATCAGAAAAGGGGAACAAAACGACGGGGGCCAAGTGCACAAGAGTACAGAAATGTATAAAAGAAAAAACGCTGGGAAATCAAGATGGGAGCTCGGGCGAAAACGAAAGCAAACTTGCCAAAAGAGAGAAATTGCTTTGGCATAACTAGGGGAAGTGCATAAAAATGACAGAGATTGTACACTTGTACACTTGTATTTGCAATTGAGCGCACAAAAGTTTTCATAAATTGCATCAATTTGAAGTTGAACAGAGGAGGAGGAGGATTCCTCCGTCTACGCAGGCATGCCAAAGGTAAGGACTTGTCGATGTTGATTCCTTTTCCTCGAAGGACTTTCACAGACACAGACACACATCCTGTTGCGCCCCCCCACCCCTTCACAAAGCGACATATTATTTTTTTATGATTTGATTTCCCTTTTTATACCACGCAAATGAACTCTAAAACGCCGTTGATTGTGTATTGAGTTACTGAGACTGGCGGCGCATTAATAGAATGTGGAATCATGTTTACAACTTGATTGAACTCATCAGAGCTGGGACCTTCATCATCGGACCAGCCGCCACTGCACTTCCACTTCGGTCGGTCGCATCTCCATTTCCGCCATTTCCCAAGGGCTCTCCAGGACTTATCCTGCCGACTCCTGGCCGTCCTTTGCACGTGTGCCCGGAGTTTAACTTTAATTGATTGCATTAGTATTCAATTACGTTCTGCTCGCCATCTCCCGCCATCGCTGTATCATTCTTTTATGCGCCATTAATAATCAGATTAATGCGGCATTACTGCTAGTTTGGCTCGGATGATTGTTCCGAGGCCCTTGGCCGCTAAGTCATCATTTTTACATATAATTTCCAATTATCATAATAAGCTTTGGGGCAAAAGGCGAAACTGGCCGAGTCTAAATGGAACTAATGGAGATGCAGCAATAAGTTCAATAGCTAAAAAAGCATTTGTTCAATTGCTTCTATGGGCCACAGGTGCTGAAAATTTATTTGGCCATCTATCATAAGAAATATTTATTAACATCTTAAGCTACTATATTTTATATAGTTTTCTATGTTTTATAATATTATTTTTGACTGCAAACACTTATATTTGGCCAATTGAATTCATGTATATTAAATTCTATGATTTAATCAGACAAAATCCACCGCCTTAGGTGACACCTACCAAAGTTGATCACGCCCAATTAGTTTTTCACTAAGCAGAATTATATTTCATCGCCCACACTAAGTGATTCAAATTAGACACCTGGCCACGTCAAAGGCTGACCTCGCCTAAAGGCCATGAAATCAATTTTCGTCATTATGCCCCTTGGCCTTGGGTATTGTGTTAATTTGATTGATAGTCCTGGGGTTAAACCTCTTCGGATTCCGTGTCTAGAGGTATGGATATCCATTTTTGCAAATATCGCGGCGGTTTTATGGCATTTCATATGCCCACCAGTTCGGAAATTATCACTTGCCTAATAAATTAAAACGTTTTATTTACGATTTGTGTCTGCTCCGCAGCTTAAATATAAATAATGCTCATTATGAGCAGCTCGAGTAAATGTGTATGCCCCCGACACATGTGGCATACAAAAGACAGTGACAGTGGAAGTGGAAGTGGATGTGGCGGAGCAACATGGATGAGGCACGTATCCGCCCACCGGAAAAACCTGGAAACCTGGCGGTGCGTTCGGCTCAGCGGTAAAGTGGCGCTGTGGCTCCGAGAAAAATGTAGTCCTAAATCTATGAAAAGTCAACTGGCGACGTGGTTGGAGCCGGTGGCACGTGGTTCCCCCTCGGCACGTGGTCTTGCCGGCGACATCCAAAAACATTCTCGAAATGTACTCCGGCCTAGCACTTAGACCGTAAGTGGAGTCGGAAAAATATGGACGGCCATTTACACATACGACAAGTCGGAAAAGTGCACTTGGAATTTTTTTTTAAGTTTATTTTTCAGTTTCAGTTTTCTTCATTTTAATTCTAACTTCTGTAAAAATAGTAAAAGGATTGCCATAATACTAATAAAAACATATACTAAATCTATTATTGGACTGTTTACTAAATTAATTCTAATTAGAACTGTTAGAACTGTATTTATTAATTCTTATATATTTACTAATACATGTTTACAGTGTACATTCATTTACCTAGGCTAGAGGGGAAATTGGGGATAATCCCATTCCACTGCATCCGGCTTGCCATCCAATTAATAACGCATTAAACCGGAATACTGCGGCCAACCTGTCAATTCCGCGCTTCGACTGAGATCAAGTGTCCTGTCCGTGCAAATTGCATATCCTTTTCACCGGTAGGACTCTCTCCCTACCTCCCCTTCTCGATCTCCCCCTTCCCGTCCCTTCCACTCTGCTGGCAATCGTAGTCCGCTTAGATGGCCTCCGCTAATTAGGCGATTTGCTTGACTTGCACTCAATTAGTGGGTCCGACCTGCAATTAGCCGGTGGGGTTTTAAATTGGCTCTCAGACCCGCGGAATCGGGTTCAATTCATTTGCTCATTTGTCATTGCGTGGGCCAGGTGTAAATGCTTTAAAATTCTGTTCAAATCTCATAAAAGTTTAACAACGCCGTCGCGAAAGGTAAACAGACTTGAGCAAGATTGCCGGCAATTACATTATTATTTGCATTTGGGGAGTTTTCTCAGGGAAAACTCGGAGGCTCCTAAGTGGTTATGGTCGGAAAGAAATAAAAGGTGGACAGCCAGTGGGCACCGCTTCCTTATTGCGAAAAATCTTTGAGCGGGTCATTGCCAGCATTCCTCTGGAGTGTGTTTTTGTGTTGTATTGGCCAGTGTTCGACGGGGACCGAGTCCTTCTCACTGGGTATTCATCACTTTTCGACCGTAGTTTCCGTTTCCGCATTTGCCGGCCTGAGGTAAGTGTGAATGTGTTTGCTGGGTGGCGGACCCTCGGGCGGCGGCCGGGCTTAAACTTTTCATAAACCTTAAGTGGAAAACTTTTATTTTATACCCAGCGCAGGGTCTCCGAACACTTTTGTTGACGCTGCCGCGGCTGCTGTTTATGCCACCTATTTTGATTCAGTCAGTGCGGCCCGGTCGGAAATTGAACAATATGTAGGCTGGACCGATGCTGGGGCCAAAGTCACGTAAGGCAAAAGTTTCTCGAAATCATTTTAACGCCTTTTGAATTTTTTTCAGAAAAGTTTCACCCTCGTTCAGCTCACTTCCGCTTTTGCGCTAGCGACAATCGCCTGAAAGTAGGCAATAAAAATTGTCAAACAATAAATATTTGCGGTTTTTTTTTTTTTTTTTTTTTTTTTTTTTTGTGTTTTATGATGATGTTTTTATTATTTGATCAACGCACTGTTACCCATGCGGCAACTTAATTTGATCTGCTTAAATTATTTTATTTTACAATGTGTCTTGGTTACTTAAGACTAACAGATTTTTAATCCTAAAAATGATAGGGAGAATTATAATAGTTGATATAACATAGTAATTATTATTTATTTGATTATTCTAATGAATTTTAAAACTAAGACTTTCTAGGTCAAAACCAGGTTAGGGAGGTCATGAGGGTGGTGTCGCTTGAGTCTTCTTTTGACTCTAGTCCGAGGGTCAGCATTGACCACAGCTGCAGTTCCTAGCTTCCTTGCTAGGCTGTTGGGGTGTACATTAAGCCTTTCCATATATTTTTGGGCGATGTTCTGGAGCTTGTCTCCTAATTTGGGCACCTTGAGGTCGCGTTCGATGTCTCTTGTTCTCATATACCAAGGAGCCCCCGAAATTCTTCTTAAGGTCTTCGCCTGTAAGATCCGGATCTTATTAAGGTGACTCTTCGCAGCAATGCCGTATACCTGCAGACCGTAGAACAGGCAGGGGGCCAATATGGACTTGTAAATATTGACCTTGCAGCCAAGCGACAGTTTGTTGCGTGGTGCAATGAGCCAAGACATCCGAGCAACCTTGGTCCTGAACGCTTGCTGAGTATTTGTGATGTGCCTGCTGAAGGTGAGCTTCCTATCGAGGGTAATACCAAGGTATTTATAAGCCTGATGGTGTCTGATCAGTCTCCCATTCAGACTGACACCCGGACAGCTACCTGTTCGGTTGGCGAACGTCACATTGGCACACTTCTCAGCGTTGATGCGCACATTCCAGTTCTCAGCCCATTGCTGGAATGCATCCAGGTATTCCTGTAGACCAGAAGTGGCAGCCAGGATACTTTTACTTTTCGTGAGCACAGCAGTATCGTCAGCGTAGGTGGCTATGAGCACATCTTCTTCGTCTACCTCTGTGACTGGTGTGTGAGTAGGCATGTCCGAAGCAAAAACTGAGTATAGGGTTGGGCCAAGAACGCTTCCTTGAGGAACTCCAGCTGCAATTGGCTTGATTGATGATTTGTACCCATCAACAGAGACGTGGAATGTGCGTTCTTCCAGGAAACTTTTAACAACCAAATATAGCTGCGGCGGGAACAGCCTCTTCGCTTTGTACAGGAGCCCAGGGTGCCAGACTCTGTCAAATGCCTGTTGAATATCAAGAAAGGCACCTACTGCATACTCCTTGTTTTCCATAGCTTCCAGAGCAAAGTTCACTACTCTATGTAGTTGCTCAGGAGTACCGTGCTGCAACCGGAAGCCAAACTGAAATTTGGGAATCGCTTTGGTAACATCCTTGCATGTGAGCAGCCTGTTTAGGATCAGCCTCTCCATAATTTTACCCAGAGATGGGAGTAAGCTGATGGGCCTGTACGAGTCAACGTCTGTCGGTGTTTTTCCAGTCTTATGGATCATAATTATGCTCGCCGATTTCCAAGCTTTCGGAAAGTAGCCAACATCAAGAACGCTGTTGAATATTAAGACAAGGAACTGCAATGCTTGATCTGGGAGAAGTCTAATGGTTCTATTATCAAGAAGATCTTCTCCAGGAGCTTTCTTAAGTGGCAGCTTGGCTATTAAATTCTTCACTTCTTCCAGTGTGACAGCACTCGGAGGCAGGCTCATTTGAAAGGGCGATTCCAAGTATTCTTCAACCTGACGACAGAGACTTTCCGGTGCATAGTTATAGGGTGTAAAACGTTGCTCAAGGTTGTTAGCGAACACTTCAGTTTTTTCCAAGCTAGTGCGACACCAGCCACCAGACGGATTTTTGATTGCTGATTTTGGGGTGGGCTGAGCTTTGAACCGTTTCGTGATACGCCACAGTGAGTAATTTGTGCTCGCGTCAGCACCCAAGTTATCCAAGAAGGTATCTATTTGGGCCTGCTTTCTTCGAGCAAGGGCCTTATGCAGGCAGTTGGCCAGTCTACTGTGGATCTGTTGCATGCGGGGATCACCTGTTCTAGCATATTCTTTTCGAACTCTTCGTTTTAGCCTGAGCAGTGCCAATATACTGGGAGGAAGTTGAAGTGGTCTGGAGGCCTCTACTTCATGCCGATTTCTCGGTGCAGCAAGCTGAGCAGCCTCACTTAGTTTGCTCATGAAAAGGCTTGTGGCATTATCAATGTCCACCGCCTCCAGAATTTGCATGTTTACCTCACTCAGCTGTTCAAGATGGGTTTTGAATATGTTTATGTCAGCATTATGGGCAAGTAGACGTACGCGTTGTGGTTTCTTTAGCGGCGTAGCGTGCAATACAGCCAGAATAGGAAGATGGTCCGACGAGAGTTCCTGGAGAGTTTGTACATCTAGCCTGCCCATGCCGTACCCACAGGTTATAAAAAAATCAAGGGCTGATGGTGTTAACAAAGGGTTGTAAGAGTAGAAAGTGGGTTCGCCCGTAGCCAGAACTTGGTATTGCCCATGTGCAATGACTTCTTGCAACATTTTACCTCTAGGACAGGATCTTGGGTTCCCCCACCATGCATGTTTGGCATTGTAATCACCACCAGCAATAAATTTGTTGCCTAACGCAGCAAACATGGATTTGAAGTCATCTACTATCCATCTTTCTGCTGGAGGTAGATAAACAGCAGCTACAGTGACGGTCCCAACCGATGTTTGCAGGTGCACTCTCGCTATCTGCCTGTCATTAGTAGAGATAGGTGTCAGAGGGCTGTGACAAAGTCTAGATTTTATGATGACTGCAGAGCCACCTCTACTGTTACCACTGGGGTGGTGGGCGTGATACATAAGATACCCTGGGAGATAGATGCGCTGACCAACTCGCATGTGTGTTTCCGTGGTAAGCATTACGTCTATATCGTGATCGCTGAGGAATATCCGAAGCTCCTCAGAGCCCCTTGTTAATCCGCGAGCGTTCCACAATCCGATTTTTAAGGTTGGTTGAGTCATTTAGGAATACGTGTAATTAGAACCTGAACCAGTTCTCTGAAAGCTTTATTAGCCTCTACAGTTTCGTGTATAAGCTTAAATAGTTCGTCCATTCTCGTATTGATGGCCCGAATGGAGTTGTCTAACGTCATAAATTTATTGTTAAGGCTATTGTCCGACGTTGGTATAACTTCAGCCTGCACAGTAGCACGAGCCCTAGATTGAGTCGTGTTGCGTCGAGCAATATCAGCATAAGAGATGTTGGTTCTTAATGCCTCAGCTGGTATGTAACCGCTTGAAGAACGTTGTGGAGGTTTGAGTGTGGCAATATTATTAGTCATCGGTAGCCTGGACCTTGGTTTTAGCTTCTTGGCTTTCTCTGCTCTGACAGGGCAGCTTTTGTCTGTCGAGACATGATCACCACCACAATTTATACACAGACATACGTCACTTATGCACAAAGCGGACCCGGTCATATGGGGACCACTACATTTACCACAAATAGGATCCTGGGCGCAATAGTTCTTAGAGTGTCCAAAAATTTGGCATCTTTGACATTGTAGCAGTTCTTTTCTACGTGTAGCGCGCTCAACAGTGACTCTGTATCTGCCAAGTCGAGTTATCTTAAGAGACTCTTTAACATTCGGGCCTTGTTTAAGATTAATATAAAACAAATTTTGTCTAGTTTTGAAGTTTTTTGTAGCTTCATTATCATCTTCGTTTACCTGAATGTTCTTCCAGTCAGACTTTCTGGGGCAATAGATATTAAGGACCTCATAGCCGTGATCACTAAATGCTTGTTCTATCTGCGAACTAGGAACATTAGCATGGATTCCTTTAAGCACTACTCTGTAGGGTTTTTCTTCTTTAAGTTGGTGATGCCAGAATTGACAATTTAACTTATTTAGTTCTTTTACAGCGGTGCGGAAAGCATCAGGGTTGGCTGTATAGATTCTGGATACACCAAATCTAGAGGTGCGGATGTAGTAGTTTGAGGAGCCAATACTCAGATTAAGAGCCCGTTCCAAGGTGACCGGATCACTTACACTTGGTACGCATATGGCTGGGGGTTTGCTATATTTAGCGGATTGTCCACCACCATCTCGGGCAGCAGAGTCTTCAATGTCAGAATCAGCATCCGACACGTCTTGCTCCATATTCTCCGCTTCAGCAGACAAAAGCGCGAAGCGATTGTTATTTAATGCTGCTGCAGTGGAGGTAGAGGCCTCCTCATTGAGTGGCATAGTGGCCTGCCTTTTAGTTTTACGGCTTGGAGAAGGGGTGAGGATAGGTAATGGGGGCTGAGACACGCCTTTTCGTTTCCTGTTGACAGTACGATCATGTGCTTGAAAGGGGCATTTCGCTTTAGATGGCTTATTGGGCAGTGATGACAGAGGTGTCGGCAGTCCATTGTCATAAGGCGTAGTTGGGCAAATGCTAGTGGTCACGGTTGTGCAATCAGTGTATGTAGGAGTACAGATCATGTTGGCCTGTACGTTAGAAATAGTGCAGGTAACACTTGCATTGGTGTTGCTGCTGATTGTCACCATTAAGCTGGAGACCGTAGATTGAGTTGGCATACCTTCCAGGTTAGGGGAAACAACTGCACAGCTGGCGCGGAGTTGGGAGCGTAATTCTCCTGGCTCAACACCTGCTACTTTCCTCATTTTCTCAAATTTATCGCACCCATTGCTAGGTCGCGATTGAGCAAATGAATTCTCCATTATATCAATTGTCTTTATACTTATGCCGTATAATGCAATTGATATTTACTAAACACGATAAGATTTACCGGTTTACTTGTAAGGTAAATTGTAACAACCTCCCGCTTGCGCAGCGCGCAGGGCGAGGGGCAAAAACAACACAGCTTAGAAATTGCTAGTTGCTGATAAGTTTCGCGAACCGAAGCCGTCACCGTTATGCAGTGACTAAAAATAGATTTTGTTTGTGAGATAAGCACACGATCTGCGCAAATGTTTGTGATGGATCACAATTACGTTTTTGTTTTATCCGCGACTTCTGTGAACACGTCCACTCGATTGCTCATCTCCCATATTTGCGGTAGGTCAGCGGGTCACTGAAAAGCGGGGGCGAAGTGGCTAAAGTGGATCAATTGGCTTGGGGGTGTCGCTTTAGCCCCGCGAATTCCCACGGGGCGGCAATTTTTAGTCAAATGGAATATATATTTGTTTTATTGTTTTTATCATCAAACTAGTGTTGAAGTTTTTTCATGCCATTTGTTGTTTTCAATTGCAATATTATCCCGTGTCGCACCAATACCATCACCCACTATGGCATCCTTTATTTTATACAAATACACGCTGTTCGTTTTTTCTTTAATATTAATTTCTATGTACATAAATTTAGTTGTTCGCGATGATGTTGGCGGCAACATTTTCGACAGGCTTCGTTGCATTTAAATGTCAAATGGTGGGCGTGGCTGGTGGGAAAGTTATGGAAACTTTTCTCTAGACCGCATAGATACTCTGGATGCACTATAGATTTAGCTGATTTGGTCAATTTTTGATTGGATTATATCTTGGGCTGTACATATATCATTCCTGTCTTCACCTCAATTGAAGAGCTATTTTAATTCGCTGTCATTTTATATGGCAAAGATTTTCCTTGGCAGCGTTTCATACCTACCTCCCATTAAGTTTTTTATAATTACCTTAATCCTTGTAAAGGGCACTTCCAGACTCGCACTGCCTAAGCCTTTTATAGCTTTCATTATTCCCGCTGGGTTTTTAAATGCTTAATTTATTTATGTATGTTGCCTTTTAAATTTATTTTGTTGCCGCCGCTGATAGTGCTGCTGTAGGTGGGTGGCGGTGGGTGTCACGACGGTTCGTCCTTGCCGCGCGGTGGACATGTGCATATTTCATGACAAAATTGCATATTTTAGCGCAAAGGCAAAGCCAAAAGCCAGCTACGTATCCATGGCCGCCGGTGAAGCTTTGGGTTTTTTTTTCGCAGGACTCCATCTCTTCCTCTTTTTGCCGCAGAGGCCCCCTTGCTGCCCCGCCCATCGACGGTGTAAATTTCAAGCCAAGTGTAACACCTTTTTCCTGTCATGATGATTTTAGAGGGTTTGGGTGGCGCTTGTGTCTCTTATTGTGTGTTTTTTTTTTCGCAATTTTCGTTTTTTGCCATTTGTTTTTTCGCTCAAATTTACATACATCATAGTCATTGCAGTTCAGGGCATTTTGATGGAAACAGTTAACTTTTTAAGCCGCAAATTGAAAGAAAATAAAATGTTAAAAAAACATCGCTTGTGCTCTTTGTGTTTCTCTGATTTTGTTGGTGGCGACTTTCAATTTTGCCCGCGACCAACAGAAGGCGGCATCCCCTGATTTTATTTGCGATTTTTTTTGCCCTTTTGTTTTCAGTGTTTGTTTAGTGAGATTGATTCGATTTGGGCAGCGCACGAACATTGAATCGCGACAGTAAATCTATGTTCACTCTCTAACTTTCAGATGTTATTGAAAAATTTTTATTCAACAACCATTGGAAAGGAACTAAGTTAATGTATTTTTTATTCGGCAATTTCCCTGTTAAATCATTTAATTCGAATAACGCTCAATCAAGTGCATCAGTTCAGTCCGGGCCTTAAAGACGTCCGCATACAGCTCTCCATTGACACCACCATCGGAGCAGTGTTGCCCGTAAATGTCCACTCCGCACAACCGATCCTGGTGGAGGAGGACATCCCCCTTTGCCGTCTGGCAGTCCACCAATCGGTTTGAATTAAGGGCGCACAACATGGTCTGCGTGATGAAGGCGTTCTCATCCTGGGCATAGCTCCTTTTGCAATTGCTATTGGGAATGAGTTTGGTGCGCAGGAAACGCAGATGTTGCTGTGACATGTACATGGTTACATTGTCATTCCTTCGGAGAGGTGACTCGCAGAGATCAATCGGATGGACGAAGGGATCCTCCAGTGGAGCGTGGAGCAGTAATAGGGCCATGTCCTCAATAGCGCCGGTAATTAGATTGGCCACCGAATATATCCGACTCCGACTAGCCTGCAGTTTGTACGAACGAGGTGGAGGTTGACGCAGAGTCCTGGGAAAACAGAGGGCGGAGGTTAAAACCAGACGAGTGGAGATTAGAGCACCACTGCAAATGACTTTGTTTTCATAAAGGATTCGCATAACGAAATGCTTCACTGCCTTTGGTGCCTCTGTTGTGGCTTGTCCATCGGTAAGGAGAGTCTCGATTTCAGCGGGAATTATCTCTAGGCTGTTGGGTTCTTTGTTGCCTCCGCTTGAGAATCTAGCGGAAATTTTCGGTGATCTCTGGTAGGGATAGGGCACTATATACTCAATAACACGAACTATCTGATAGGGCTGTCCATTGCTGGGTATTTCACCCACATTAAACTGCGGAGCGGTCTCAGAAGATCCGTAAACTGATCCTCGGGAGACTGCTAATATTATGACTAGCTGACTAAGCTGCATTATGACATTTCAACCGATTCAGTCTCAAATCACAACAATTAGGTTTCTTTCCCCGTAACTGATTTAAATTCTTCACTTAAACCATTAAGTTTCCGGATCAAATCGCCGATCATGGGCTGCAGTTTGCCTAGACTTATGTAGAGATCACCATTGAGTGCATTTTGAAAACAGCGAAATCCATAAACGTTTAAGCCACATAATTGATGGTCTATAAGTAGGACATCACCTGGAGAAGTTGCACACATTTCCGGATTCATTGAGTTCTTTGCACACAGCATACTGGGAGTTATAAAAACTGAATCCTCTTCCAGGAATGTTGTCTTGCAGGCACGATTTGAGATTATTTCAGTTCTTCGACGGCCGTAATATCTGAGATCCGAAGTGGCCATCATCATTGATACTCTTGTGCCCAATGGTACGTCATATTGGCATAGGGCAATTGGATTGATTTCAGACGGCCTCTTCAAGTGAAGAATGCTAAGCTCAGGACAGAAATCCGCTTTGACTACATTATCCACAGCGATAGTTCTTCCGCCGGTGAAGATAATTTGCAGCGGTTTGAAAGAGTCGTTTGAAAAGCACTTACTGGAGGTGATGGCCAAACTGGGAGCCACCAAGGCCGCACTGCATCGTACCGCATTTCCCACCTTTATCTTCGCAATAAAGCTGAATTGCAAGTGGCTCATCCCGATCTCATTTTGATATTCCAGTTCCTGCCTTCTGATTGGCTTGTATTTGTTGATGATTCTAACTATTTGACGGTTTTCTGACAACTGATGGTTGCCTCTTCCGCCACTAGGATATATCACATTCACACGACAATCCTTGCAGAGTTGAGCTCCAATCGCCGCTTCGCAAAGCTGACAAAACCAAAGCGCTGAAACACAAACAAGCAGCGAATGCATCTCCAATCGACTGATAACCAGCAGATGACTTTTATTTATGGGCGAATGGAATTCGAGGCGCCTGTCAAAGCAACAAACGTCGCTTCGATCCACATGGCGTATGCGTAATCAAAATGTTTTGCCTGCTAAATGGCAAACATAAACAGTTGACGGCTGTCAGTTGTTGGCAGTTGTTGCGTGTTGACAACGTGTCAGGTCTAATGACCAAACAAAGGTAGGGCACACAAACATTTGAAGTGCAACTCGATATCCTTTTGGCTCTCCGGCTGGGGGTTTAAGAATGATAAGTAATATTACCTCATCGTTTAGCTTTAAAAATGTTTTTAAATCAAATCAAGTGACTATATTTTAGAGATTATCTAAAGGATATTTTAAAATGTGTTAGGTAAATGAAATGAAAGAATAAAAATATTGTAGAAATTAAGGATAATAGCAAACTATCAACCATTGAATTCGAATTCGCGATGTGGGCGTCTTTCGTGGAAATCGAAAATTGTTTTTGTGCATTTCAGCAAATTAAGAAAAATGGCAGCAGCTTCGGCTGGACCTCTGCTCATTTACTGAATTTATGGGCGGCGCTTAAACTGAATTGACAATCAATAGTCCCTCGAAGGACGAGGCTGGAGGACACGCAGGATAGCAGAGCTCATAAACAATGCGGCCAATTTACATGCCCAGGGATCGACCGCATGTGTGTGTCTATCCCAGTGTGTTCCACCATGAAAAGGACCTTGTGTTGCTTTTATTGTTATCGTTGGAAATGAAAAATTGTCCCTTTGTTGCATATAAAAACAATGGGCCAAAGAACTTGAAATCAATTTCAAACGTTTTAGGCAAAGCCAATTGATTTATTTGTTGTGCGTCTTTCTTTCTCCGCTTTTGTGCTAGTGATTGTGTTGGTGGGTGGTTTTCGAGCCCATTGTTTTGCATTACTTTCGCCTTGAATAAAGCCCTGGGAGCTTTACTTTACCAGGTCCTTGAAATGTGGCACCGTTTCCCAACTTAAAGCTCAAACAATTAACACCGAGTGCCGAAAGTCAAGGGCTTCGTGCGCTGTTTTTCGCTTTACACTTGATAAACTTTTTATTACTTCCAAACAATTTAAAATCGAGAGCGAGTGGTTGGTTGGTTGGTAGCTGCCTGAATTACAATAATGCTCCGCTTGGGTTCGGTTTGTTGATGGCTTCGGCCAATTGGCAAGACAAACGGCTGCAGCTGCTTGCGAGGAACTGGAGTGAGGCTATGACAGCATTCGAATTCGAATTGGTAATTGAATAAAAACAACGAGTGCGAGTAGTGAGCTGGCCAAACAAGTCCCAGATGGATCTGGAAAAACGCTGTCTTTAAGACACTGGCTTACGTAGATCCCAGGCTCTTGTTATTCCTAGTGCACAGGAAACAAATGTATATTTTTCTTTTTGGTTTTTTATGACACTACTGGGAGGAAACATTGAGGCTCCAAGCACGACGATTTTTGCCGGTAGTCAGCGTGCCTCACGGAATGATCTTATTTCCGTTCCAAGCTTGAGATAACCACTAAAAGATTAAATATTATATATATTATATTTGGCTTACCTTGTCTTAAACTTCTTATCATTAATTTTTTCCAGTGTCTGATTGCACGGTTCCTGACACATATCGCAATGCAATGGAGCATGAAATAAATGAGAGGCCGCCGCTTGGATGCGACTCGAGAAGTAGTCCTTCCGGCGATTTCCTTCAACCAAAACAAAATGCCCCGCCAAGCCAAGGCACCACCCTCGATGTCACTGATGGTCTTTGGACATTTTACGCCTTTTACACAGTTGACTGCATAAATTCATGGCCGGGATATGGTTACGCATTTTAAACAACACTCTTCGGCTAAATCCGGAATCGAGTCAAGTGATTCCTGCAGATGGGTTGCGGTGGCACGAAATGGACCTTTGTTTCTTCGAAATAAGAAGGAACTTGGCAAACATCAACATAGCTTGGCAGCAAACGGCGTGGACTACAAATAGCTGCAGCAGCTTAAAGCTGATTTAACAAAGTTGGCTCTATCATCTGTCGCACTTGTTGCCCCACTGCTCGGGACCAAGAACAAGTTTTCTTTTGGCCCCCGAGCATTGCTCATTATTGCGAAATGTTCGGGGCTAAGCTTTAGTTTCAAGTTTGATTTGTTTACACATGAGTTTTTGGCGAGACCGACGGGAGATTGTTTAGCTGCCAGCTAACAAGTTGCAAATTAAGCTAAAATGTGTATTTTGGCAAAAGTGCAGGGGGTTCGGTGGGTGGAGGTTCTGGGCTTCTGGGCTTCTGGGCGTTGGGTGCTTAGTGCTTGGCAAGGACTTTGGTATACAAATACATGCATGTAAACGAGCATAAAAACCGCACAGTCAAACGCACTAACAAGCAGCAGTAATCAGTGTGGCAGCAACAAAAGTGAAAAGCCAACAACACACTTGCTGCATGCAGCACATGCTGCAAGAGGAAATTACATGCACAGAAGTTGAAACAATGGCTGCAAGTCTGGCCCAGCCCAGGCTTGCTGCTCATCACCGAGCTAGCCATCGCCAGCGCCATCATCATCAGCATCCCCGTCGTCCTCATCATCCCCCCCATCATTATCATCATCATCAGCAGGAAAAGCAAAAGCGGCAGCATCAGTTGCTGCGGGCAGGACACCTCCCCCAAAAGGCTATTGACCCAATTTCTGGGCAAACAATGGACCAGCAGAAAAGAAATCACAAAAGCGTAGCCAAATCTCGGGACCAAGCCAAAAACCACTTGACAATCCTGGCTAGATCTGCTGGTGCTGCACAGTGAAAAAAATTGAAGATTTATCTTGCTTTAATCCGGAAATCCGAAAGTTGATGGTCATTTAAGCTACAGCTTAGTAAAGTCCAAATATTAGAGTTTTTATGGGAGAAACTGTAAAGGAAATATGGTTGAAATAATTTCAGTTTCACGAGACCTTGAGGTACTTTATATTTGGCTAAATGCGAATATCTCTATTGCATTAAAAATTCATTTTTGTAATGTTAAAGTTTAATTGTCTAGAATGAATTCCAATTTGATGACACACATCGTTTTGGTTCGTATACCGCATTTTCGCTGACTGTGCATCCTGGTTGTCTGGCCGGGGCAGTGTGCCAAATGTTTTGGCTATGAGCAATGTGTTTACCACTATCCACAACTTCCCCGCGGTGCCCGCTGATTTCCGCTTTCCCGCTTCGAGGCGACGGCGACAAAACAAGTGAAAGTTTATTACATCTCCACCAGCAGCCAGTTGGCCAGCCGGGCAGCCAGAGAAACCAGGAAAATCAATAGAATGCAATTGCATGGCAAATGACCCATATAGCCCCAGGCCCGGGCCCTCAAATCGGAGCCCCAACCCAAAAAACCCAACCCAAACTAAACTAGAAGCCCGGCAGCGGATCAGGCCAGTTCATGGCCCTCGTTCTGCGGCAGCCGTCGAAGGACGAAGGACGCAGTCGGCCAGAGGCTGAGCGTAATTGTGCCAAATTATAAATTATTTCGAATTTGCCAGGGCGCAAACGATGCTCCAAGGCGCTGGTTTGCCGCTGCTGCCGTTGCCTGCAATTAATTTTGTGCAGCGCCAATTGAATGGCGAACGGAGAGTAATCGCTGGCGTCTCTGGTTGCGCGGCTATCGAGGGAGGAAGGAGCTGAAGGAGGAGGCAGTGCCTCTTCGCGGGCAAAGGCTAAGCGCATAATTTAAATTTCTAATTAACAGTCAAATAAATTGTGCCGGGCTGCCAGAGTCGTTGCAATAGAGCCGCGCCAAGTGATTTTATGGCCAAAATGCTCATTAAGTTAACGGCAATTTGCCGCCACAAAATGCAGGTGAGTTTGAGGCGGGCCAAACGGGGGCACGCTTACATGCAGCTCACTTAAAGGGTTCAGTGCAAATTGATTCGAGGGTTTGCCGGTTAATGAATAGGGACTATTAGCGGAATGAGCACTGATCCTAGGCACTTCGCTTTAATGGTTGGCTTTCATTAGTTGACCCTGTCTTCTGCGGGGCGTATGTGCGATACTGGATACTTGTTTGCTTTTGGTGGGAAAATGGCTAAGATGTTTATGTTTATTCAGGCGGTGTGATAATTGTTTCTTATCGCTTGGGCTCATTGGAGTGTACAATTTGTAAAGTTACTTTGCTTCAAGTAGCAGTTTAGTGAAAGCATATTCTTGAGCCTTAATGAGCCTTATCCTATTCAATGGTTTTTTGCTTAGTTTCCCTTTTCATTGTGATTTCAATGCGATATGGCCTGCTTTCGCAGCAGCAAGGAGTTAATGAATAGCGACTACCAGCTTTGGCTCAATGGGTCTTTGATTAGTTGGGCCAGTGCAACACTGCGTATGCGCGATATTTGCCAAATCAAATTGTCAAAGAAACGTGCACCACTCAACCAGAAGCGTGTGCATTGAACGAAATTGAATTTCTTATCATCGCAGGAGCTTTCGATATTTTTTGTTAAAAGAGTCAGTATCTTTGCCTGTTAAACGGGGCGTGTCGCAGTTATATATCTTTGGCACCGGCTGTTCGCTCGGCGAAAAACATTCAATTAGTTTGATTTACACTTTTCCAAAACGTTGGATGGATGGATGGATGGATGGATGGATGGGAATGCCGTTGCCGATGACGATGCCGGTGGGCGTCTTGTTGCCAAAAGTCGCCTGTGTGCTTGTGCTCCCTTTGTGCTTTGTGCGACTGTTGGCGTTTCCGTTTCCGCTGTTTAACAAGCGACTTTTGGCAGCAGTAGCAACAACAACAGCCACCGGGGTGGCCGGAGCAGCAGGATCAGTAGCTGTGCCAAAACCGTGTACCCACTTGCGTGCCAAAAAAGAGCCAAGCCAGAGTCACATGGCATGGGTTTCAGCTCCAGCTTTCCATTTCCATCCAGTTTTCCTTTCCGCCGGCCGTCGAACGGAAACAGTTTGCAGCGCCCTTGCCTCAATATTAGTTTGGGGCGGCAGCAAAACGCTTCCGGCAGCCAAAATGTTGTTGGCCTGGGCCATTCGATGATGATTTTTCAATTTGCATTCGACACAGAGCGGCAATGTCAAAGAGCAAATTGAAATGGCACAAGTCTGCAACTTATAATCATATGCAGCGCACAGCCTTGAGAGATTCGGATGCTGAATCGAGAATCAGAATCTGGCGTTGACTTTGTGCCCATCTCGTTGGCTTGGATTTCAATTAGGTAATTGAGAGGCGTTGACTCCGGCATGTTTAAGGTTCTACAATCGTCCAGGTGCGTAATGTGAAAGTGGCCCATTTGACAGGGCCAGCAAAGTTGAATTCGCATACTAAATGCAACCTCAAGGGAGAGGGTTCAGCAAGGGTTCGGCATGTCAACTTCATTTGTTGAATGACATAAGTTATCAACGAAATTGCTGGAGAACTGACCCCGAGCAAATTGCGTTGGCGCCCCTTTTAACTTTATCTGGCAGTCGGTAAGCCCCTTGCAGAACCCCCCCCCCCCACTTTGTTGCAACCGATTCGTTCCATTTCATTTCATTTACACACCCTCATGCGAGCACTGAGGAAAAACTAAGTTGTAAATTGTATCAAATTGTATCAAACCATTAGTGTAAAATTGTTTCAAAGTTATGGGAAATTATTATTGGAATTCAAGTAAGTCTGAAAATCTGTATTGCTTGATTATCTACATGCTGCTTGAATCTTCTGAAATTTTTCCTAGTGCACCCACGCACACTTACGCTTACATGCCAATAATCTGCACGTCAGTTCCGGCTTGTGTGCAATTGTGTGTTTGCCTTCATTTCAATCTTTTGCCACTTAACAAATGCTCACCCAAGCGCCCCGGGCGGGAAGTCGCCCCAGAAACCCGGAGAGCGAGTGCATAAGTTTAATTTTATTATACGAAAACAATGCAACAAGCAAGGACATTCCGCACGAGAGGCAGCTTGCAGCTGGCAGCAATATGGCAATTTGCTCAAAGGATTTAGAGCTGCATTTAGAAGCCAATAAAAGCAAGTTAGCAGGCAAATTGTGTGGGTGAAAGTGGCGAACAATCAGCAGTTGGCGCCCAACGACTCAAGTGGATATTCAGGATCGAATTTATATATATGTATATAATGTTGGCATACATCAGGGGCTTCCCGGAATCACAAGATTAAACTGCGCAGCTAGGGGAGATTTATAAATTCACTATTATTTAAATAGAACACGATATGCGCTTTCAATTTTGACAGCTATTGAACTTTGCATGTATTCATCAAAAGCAGTGGAAAAATCGAACATTTAAGGGCAAAAGTTAAGTTGAAATGTCAAACGGTTTGACATAATTAAATTTTCCCCAGGGTTTTTGGCAAATATAGAAAGCTAAAATCGTTTTCAACTCCCGTTAGTTAATGAAAAAACTGGTTAAGGCATGTATTTAATGTAAAACCTTTCCTGATTGCGCATTTATATCATTTAGCTGACGATATGGATATTTAAAGCCCCTTTAATCAGGTCCTCGGACAAGGAGCTCTCCAGCTCCCTGTGGTGTCAGTGGCAGGGTCTCCGGCTGACTTGCGTCTTTTGCCCGTAATTTGCCATAAAATAAGCATAAATTGGATCAATTTACGAAAAGCTCTGTTACAAATGCACAGCGGCAGTGGGCCCACAATAAGAGCGCTGGCATATATAGTTACAGATGCAGCTACAAGCCACCGAACTGAGAATCCCATACCATCCCATCCTGGACAGGGTTCCATGTCAAACGAAGGATGCTGCGACTTGGGGTAATGGCCATCCAAGGCGGTTGCACTGCTGACAGCCCTGTGGTTTCTGTCACGCGCATTGAATCTGAATCTGAAGCCGTAGCTGGAGATGGAGCTGAAGCCTCGGTTGCATTTCACTTGATGTCCTCTCGCACTTGTCGTCATCGCTGTCAGTGCAGCCAGAAGTCCTGGGTGTCCTGGGAACCCTAGAAGTCGTCCTGCGAGCTGTCCCGCCCGTCATCCGGCTGCTTAATGTCAACTCTTGGCATTTTGTCTTAGCAGCAACAGAAAAAATTGAATTTATGATAGGGTCTTTGGGTGTTTTCGCATTCTGCTGGCCACGCAGATTTTGCACCGATAGCTTTTGGCCTGGCTCAGCAACTCAATTCCGTCGTAATGCTGCCACCAATGCTGCTTCTCTTCCAGCTTTCAACGGATTTCATTTTCGGCTCCCTAACGCAAATCAACTGACCAAGCTAGCGAATTGCGAATTTCAGATGCATTTTGCACTTTTCAATCTAAAACTTCATTAATTTTAGCGCACTTAAACTTGTGCATCTTAGGTTTAAGATAAGAATGTGATCATTTGATTATTGTTCAGGTAAGAAGTCCTAATCTAATTTTATAGAATGATCTGCATTAATAAAGTTTAAAATCTTGTATAATGTCCTGTTAACGTGTTTCGATGACACATGGTTCTTGCCAGATTTCGCATTCGTATCAGGTATTTTTTCCAGTGCTGCTACTCCATTCAGATATGGCTCTTTCGGTACCGCTGACCAAACACTCAGTCAGCGGGCTCATTATTTTTAGTAACTGCCTGGCTGCATGTTTATAATGCGGCTGGCCATTTGGTTTTTAGTAATTCTGGATTTTCCGGATATTAGCCGGGTTGTGGCGGTCCCCACGTGCATTTCTATATTTTCATTCGAATATGTGAATGTTTTTGGAGTGGTAGTGCTATATGGGGGCTACGCTTGGAACACATTTGCCCCATGTTGCCGCCGCGGAACTCCGTGCCCGGAGAGCACTTTAATGATGTTGTTTTCTTCGAATTTCGGTTTATTTATGCAGTCATCTGTGTGCCGCGGCTTGTTTACCCGGTAGTGCATTATATAATTTTGGCTCAGTTTTGCAAAATCAACATGTGGCAATGGCTGCTGCTGTTGGTCGGCCACGCTGCCTTTCTGGCCCATACGCTACATGATATATGCTGTATGCTAAATTCTATATGCGGCTTTGGGCCACATTCTGTATCGTTATTGAGCTGGTTTTCAGTTTTCAGTATTCTGCTTTCTGTTTTCAGCGTTCAGTTGCCCAGTGTTTGCGCGCTCAGAGCTGCCACACAAAATGATGGGGCACAGAGTGTGTCGCCCCCGTGTGCGAAATATAAATGAATTTGTTCAGTCGAAGCGCGTCGAGTTTATGCTGCCATTCAGTATTCCGTATTGCCCCGCCCCTATTTGCCCGCTCTCATTCTGCACCTGACACAAGGCAAGGCAGCCAGCGAAAATTTCATATTCATAATTTAATTAAATTAACATTTTGTTGAATTATGTACTTACATGACTGTGGCACAAAATATGGTTTAGGCATGGCATGTCATGTGTATGGCCCAAGGGATTTACATCTTTCCGTGCTCCCCATCCGCCGAATCTCACCCATATTGAATTGCCTCCGAGTCGCCGGAATTTTGGGCAAAATACACATCTTTACGTTTATTTGGAATGATTGCAGCAGACCGGAAAGCCCTCATAAAAGTGGGCTTTGCCCAGAAAACGAGGAAATTAGTAGTAATAGTAATAAATAGAAAAGTATAGGGTATTGAAGCTTATTAGGCCCCACGTTTGCCTAGTTTGGTTATACCAAAGACAATAGAACTTAAAATGTAAAATCTATGCTCACTCTTTTAAATTCGAAAGGACACAGCCAAGATGTCTGCAACAGTGCCAAGAAACAGGAATCAAGATCCGGAGACAAGTGTTTAAATTACACACGACATTGTTCGAATTTGTTTATCTCAGGATTTTTTCGCCAGCTTTGTGTCATTGAAGGCGCTTTGGCACCGAGACAAGCACAATCGCATTGGCCCTCATACTCACCTGCCCGCCTGACCATTGTCCTGGCAAGGATACCCACAAGATCGAACGGATGGGATGGGATATGGATTGGATGCGGGGCGATGGCATGGGACGGGATGTGTCACTTGTAGCAATTTGAAGTTTACAGGGTCACTGGGGACCTTCGAAACCTTCGGAACCTCGTTGCCCATAAAGGAAGGCAAAAACTTAAAGACAATGGCAGGCGGACGTAACAAAAACCGTAATCTACTCAACAACTTACTTTGCTTATACAACAAGGATCTGAAATCAGTGTTTGCGGGTGTGGGATGGGTGTGGGATTTGAGATTGGGTCGTGGGTTATTGTCTTGGGCATCGCTGACTGGCTTCTTCTTTCGCCTCTTCGACTCGAGGACGACATACGACAAGTTTTTCGAATAAAACCAATACAAGACGCTGGCGACACACTTAAGTATGAACAAATAACAAACTAAATAAAATGCCAAAGACACCAGCCCGAGGGGCCTTGAATTGGCCGGGCCAGCCACAATAACTGTTTGGGGAAGGTCTTATTCCATATAAATATGTGTACGTACTGTATATGAAAATCTGCTTTGGCTTGGTGAGTGTCAGAAAACAAAAAAAAAAAAAAAAAAAAGGCAAACAAAATGGGGGAAAAAAAGGAAAAAAAAATTGTATTTAATTTTTGGTTTTGTTTTCCCTGTTTGCGGATACTGTTTTTATTTTTGCATACAGCATCAAAGTTTTTGCTACTTCAAAATGTGAAGCAGATAAAAATAATGGAAAAGTTTTTACGGGGAATGGGGTAAGAAGTTCGTCCATATAGAGCAATATGCCACAGTTCGGTTCGCTTTTTGGCCTGCAGATGGCGTCGACTTAAGGTGGCAACTACTTAAAGTTCAACTTTGGCTTAAGCACTTGCTGCAGGCTGCAGGTTCTTCCACGTGGGGGTGTGACACCTTTTTTCCATGCCCGGTAACAAGGCCACTTTATTTATTACCCTACCCAGTTTCCCTTGGTCTTTCGTTTCCACTCCAGTGCTTAGTCCTGAATCAGGAGGTTTTTATTGCCAACGCTGCCCCACTTAGTTGCGAAGTCCTTAGATAATAATCCTAGTTGCCTAGCCTTGCTTAATAATGAATGACAATGCTTGGTGCTTGGCTCGGTTTGAGTAATCGGATTGCAAGTTTATCGAGTGCATTCAAACCAATTAGATTCTCACATGCTAATAATGAAGCGATTCTATATTTTCGCCATGGTAGTGAGTGAAATGTGAGTGAGCTGGGAATCGCATGAATTGGGCTAATCCTCGGGGTGCCGGCGGAAAAGCATTTGCAACACCTAGCACTCTGCCACCTGGCTGAGAATGCACCTGTGTGCTCGGCTCGGTGTGCGCCACAATGGCAACTAATCAGCTTTTTGTGCAACACGCGCGAATGTTGCCCGAGGCGGTAATGGAGTGATTTGGCTCTGGATTTGCCTGCCACAATACACTACAGAAAAATGAATATTTCGGGTTAGAGCATAAAGAGTGAGGTGGTTGTCCAAATAAAAGTGTTAAGAACTCTTATAAACTAAGGTCAATCTAAGTATATATTGAACAGAAAAGTAAATATTGTTTGTTTCTCTTAATTTTCAAACTAAGCTCAAGAGTTTGATTTGTATTTCACGCAATATCAGTAAATTGGTTATGAAAAGCTCTGATTGTTTTAGGCCTTTTTCTTTTTGTATGTGTACCTGCAACTTTTCAGTTGTTTCACTTTGGGGAGATGAATTTCACTCGAAAGAGGCAAGGCAGTGAACCGTGCGGGTAGACCCCTCATCACCACCCACTTTGCACCTACCACCCATTCGGCACCACCCAGTGCACCAGCACTCGTGGCTGTGATTTATTTACCGTTGAAATTATCTTGTTTTGCGGTTTGATGCATCGCATTGCCAAAGTAACTTTATTTTGCACTCGAAACCTTTTTGCACTGCACCGCGCAGAGATAAAAATTTACGTTTCGGCTTTCATTTTCTTTTTGTGTTACTTTTTTCCTTTTTTTTTTGTATTTTTTTTTTTTTTGCTTTCGGTGAGCCAACCCGCTTCCACTTTGTGTTGCTAACTTTTCAACTAACGTCGACTTGGGTGAAAATTGACTTTGCAGGGATCCAGGGATCCTCCTGGCAGCCAGGAGGAGGCAAAGCGCCCAACCCACCCGCCGCTAGGCGTTCTTTTAGTGCATAAAACTTTTGTGTTAGACTATCAATATTTGCGCCTGTGAGGGCGGACAGTTTATCTAGCTGCAGTTTGGAGTTTGTGTGCATGCTGCGGCCGAGCGAGGATTCTAGATGGTTAAGGATGCAGCATAGATGGTGGGCGAAAGCGAAGCGCAACACTCCAGTTTAATTGGTAACCAGGCGAGCTGTGTACATTTTTAAGTAAGAGTTAATATTTAAGGGCTTGAGTTCAGTCGGGCTTACTCAGCTAATTTGACACTTGAATTCGAAAGTTGAAAGCTAAAAGTTTTGGTGGAGATTCGTATCGGTTTTTTGGCCCAGCCGCATACACGAAAATGCCATATCAAAGTCAACCACACGTCACATTCACACGCACAAGGACGGAAACAGCATTCGTTGCAGGTGTGGGTGTGTTTTTCCAACCCCCACCATTGAACATACACACACACACACACACACACGCGCATGCAAATGAGTGTGACACCGTGTGTTTATCATGCTTAAATAGCTTACACAATTATAATAATCCCCGCTGCCACTAAACGCAGACAATATCCATGAAAAACACACACGGTTTTGGACCAGCACAATGGGGTGATTGAAAATCAAACGTCGAATTAAACAATTTGAAAATCGGAAAATCCATCTCTTTGTCCTTTTTCATAGTTGAATATCTCGGATTAATAGAATTAAATATTGCATATCTGTTTTACTTTTGTTTATTACTCCTGCATTACAAACTACAGTCTAATGCATCCCATGGTGGCCTCCGTTTGTTTGCTAACTATTTTTGTTGGCAATTTATTTGAAAATTGAATATAAATTATTTACTAAAAAAGCATTAAGAGAGAGAGAGAGAGTGGCCAACAAAGGCGGGAACAAAGACACAAACATGGCTCTGTAATTTTAATTAAAACAAACACACGGACACATGATGGTGAGAAGAACATGGCTCGCTACTTCTCCACATACATGTATGAACGTTGTGGAGGTCCTGGCTGATTACATTTTAGTTGTATCGTTCAACTTTTCAGCCATAATTGTTCGGGGGGGAAACTGGATATGGGGGCCATGATTTGTTTGTTTGTTTGTCTGTTTGTTGTTTGCTGTAGCTGTCATTATAAATTTCATTTCGGCCAGAACGGAAGTCGGTGTGTCTGCGCATGGATTTAGCAGCAATAATGAGGTGATATCAGAGGTTGCAGCGGTTAGAACGGTTGCAATTCCACTCCCATCCTAATTGGCAAAACAAAAAGAGTGTGTGTGCATTGTGAATCAATAATGAGTGGAGTCAAATCGAACCCTTAAAGTCCCTTTGTGCGCCACAATTTAACCGCATTGACCATTGATTGAGTTACAGGTTGCCGTTGAGGACTGCCATGACCAATGTTATTTGCACATTAGACCAAATTCAATAATAATGGCAAATGCAAAACAGAAACTAATTGCAATTTGCATGCAGTTTCTCCAAACAGTAACATGCCAACAGTTTATTGAGTTACTTCATAATTACAATAGTCATTGCCATGGCACACCGATATTGTTATAGTTTTTGGTCCTGACCTGGGGCTTCTCTGCGGGATTTGCAACAGGAGATTGGAGAGCAGAGCTACCAGTTTGCTTTAATGTGGTTAAATTGAAGCTTAAAGTTGATTTGCCATTAGGAATTTACATGCAACTATAATCATCCTTCATGCCAGATTGTAACTAAAGTTATACTTTCTCAACTCTAGTCTATGATGCTTTTTTGTAACTGTCCGTGTAAAATATTTGGTATTTCGTTGGAATTTGAAGTAGACTCTTTCAATTCCATTAGTTTTTTTTTTTTAATAATTATCCGTCAGCACTGTTCAGAGCATTTAGCGGCGTAATAGGCTCAAATTCCTGCCAGTCCACACGGAAACCGCAAATTTAACTAGCAATTCAGCGGCAGCAAGGACTGGAATTCTTGCCAGGGCCCTTAAAAATAGGCCCTGTGTTATTGCCCAACTATTGGCATGACCAGTCATATCATAAATTCATTACCCACAAGGCAACTGGGCACGCCCCCTGATAACCACACGTCCCCAGCCGCAGTAATGAGCTTTCACATTTCAGCAGTGGGCAATGGAGCTCATCATCGCCAGCCAGCCAGCCAGCAGCAACCTGCCATTTGCCACGCCCCCATTAGCGGGAATGACTATTGAAAACCGGTTGACCAAAAATGACGCGCAAATGTTGGCAACATTAAATTAAAGCGCCAGCAAACTGGCTCAAACCGCACGCGAAAATTTATGCATATAAATCAGGCAACGTGGCGCGTTGTTCGCTGATTGACGTGTGCCCGTCGTTCGTCAGGCCCGGCAAACTACTGCTAATTTGTCGGAGGGTCCTGCGAACTGCCAGCACACCCCTCCCCCCCCCTCAAAGGAGGACTTCAAAAAAATAGAAGGAAAAATGTTCGAAACAACCAAAACAAGGCAAACGCGGCCAAGCCAAACCAAAGCAAACAAAAACAGCAGCTGGAGCAACTGAGCGGCGAAATGTGCCGAAATTCCATCAAAGCGACGTTTTACGGATAAAACATTTGCATATTTTGATTGGACACGCCCAGTTGTGTGTGCACAGTGGGCGAGCAAACAATGGCGACGCTTCTGGGACGCTCCTGGGTCGGAACGGGACGGGACGGGACGGGTCGGGTCGCTGTGGCATGCAGCTAACAAACTGCGACGTGCGCTAGGCTCAGACAGCAGCAACACGCAGCAGCAGCAGCAGCAACAACACAATGGCGGCAACTATGACTGCGATAAGGGAATCGGTATATGGCAGTCAGGAATCGGTGAACGGGCGTAGGGAGCTCGGAGGGAGTCGCAACTCCCGACTGGACACGCCCCCTGGGGTGGCAAGGAGGGGCGGTTCTGACTGGTCTATCATGCGGCTGACGTGACGTGACGCGGCAGCGATTTTTACACTTTGCACTTTTTTCACATTCCGATACCCAAGGAATTTTAAAATGTGAGGGGTAGATAAGTTTAGCAATTAAGCTTAACCATAATAATCCTTTTATAGACAATAGACAACTAATCGGGCCATAGTGCATGTTAATTTTATAACTAAATTTTAAACTCTGGCCATATTTTAGTCGTGTTTATATAGCCTATTCCAGTCGATTACTTGAATAATTTCCAGCATTTACTGCTTCCGATTTTGCTGGTCAGTGGCTTTTTGTTTCACTTTTTTTTAACGCGCTTTTTAGTTGAACTCCCGATTATTTTTTTTTCTGCCATTTTGGCATCGTCATCCGTCGCTGTCGTTGTCGTCGTGGGCAATAAATCTTCATTTTCGCTATTAAAATGCTGTAATATTTTCGCTTGTTTTTTAACTCGCTGCCGATTGTCCTTGTCGTCCTGCATTGCCGTTAAGTCTTCCTCTGGCCAAAATATATTTTGAGTTTTGGTTTAAGGACCGCGGCTAGAGCCATAAATAAAAATAGAGAATAAAAATTGAATAGCTCGAGCGGTTGCCTTAGTTTTTTTCGCCGATTGCCAATTTTATTAAGGGGTGCCGCTTAGATTTTGTGGTCCTAAACGGATTTATGCCCGTTTGTAATTGATCAGCTCGGCGAAATTGCCCTGGCGATAAGCCATTCGTTAGCAACTCGCCTTAAAGTACGAGCATATCTCTCAATGGCGACTGCTGATGTCATTGCTGACGCATTGCGTATACGCAGCGTGGCACTGCCATTAGTGGGTGTTCTTTGAACCGGCTACTGAATGCCAATGCGAATGGGAATGCATGCAGCTATCGTGCTGCGACCCTTATTACATTATAATATTTGACACAATTGCAGCTTTATGGCAATTTGCAAATTGCATTGCCACCCGCGGAGTTCGCCTTTGGATTTGGCATTGGTATGACTTTGTCAGGTGCACACACATTGTGTGATGTGTGTGCGGTGTCATTTTGAATAATTTCAGAGTGCGTGACAACATTTTTTGCCTCGCCTCGCATGCAAGTCAATCAATTTGGTTGGCGAGAAATATTGAAAAGTAATTTTACTCTACGCTTTTCCGACACATTTTTTATGTTCTGCGTTTAAAGTTTGCTGAAATCGGAAAAGCCACTAATAAATTGATTTAGCAGGCGTGTGATTTTCACGGATTTCCTCCTCGCGATTAAAGCAGTAAAATAAATTCACCAAAGCTCGATTCACTTCCGAGCCGAGGTCATAAATCAAACTGTCTAAAATGGCATACATAAATTCTCATACTGGAAAAGGCATTTGCGATGAAATTAACACGCTGCGGCCCAGGACATCGTATCGTTTGCTGTGATTAATGCAACGCGGCGTATGCGTAACGTTTCGCTAGCTGTCTTTATTAATGGACGCTGATTTGCACATAAAGCAGCGCACACACATATGAGCCGAGCGATAAAATGTGGCCATGGGCATGGGGAGCAGGGATCTCGGAGCAGGGAACTGGTGCCCTACAAGGTGCTGGGATTAAACTAGATAGCTGCTCAGCAGCTCTGCAGTTCCCTTCGCCTCATGGTTGTGGCTTCTTGGCTGGAGCAGCTTTGCTCCTTCATCCCCCATCCTCCTGCTGCTTGGGCTGCTGCCTGGGCATTGTTGTAGAGTCATTAAGGTGTAAATTATACCACTAATTAGCCATTAAGTAGCAAACGGCAGCAGGCAGCGTTTAAGCACGTACATTCCAAAAACAAAACGAGTTCTGCGTGCTTTGAAGGACTAGCAACTATAAGGGAGCAATAAAATTTAATGAGCATATAAAATGTGAGAGTGAAAAGTAAATTCTGTAGCTCAAATCGAACTGATATGTGGGTAGAGCTTAAAGGTGTCCCGGGATTAACAATCCTTTGGTAGTAACGCCATACATATCCAACCAGAACCAACCAACCAGAGTTGAACAACAAAGCAAGTGCGAGGAAAGCAGCAGGAATAGTTTGAAAAAATATTGAATTCTTGAGACATAAACAAAGTGAAGAGGAGCAGCAACTCCGGCGGACTATTGAAGCAGAAAATCGAAAATTTATACAAATATGTTGAAAGAGCAGGGCAAAATAGAGCAGCGCTTTGGCGTTCGGGAAATGTGCAACGGCGGCAACAAAAGGAGCAATAGTCCTTGTCTATGTCCATGTGCCTGTGTGTGCGTATGTGTGTGTGTGTGTGTGTGTTTGCCATGGCGAAATTTGCATTTATTTGCTGAGGGTATGTTCAAGTGTGCAACGAACTGTGCTTGAGTAGAAGACAGGCAGAGAGCCAGTGCAATCAAAGGCAAAGCCGCCACCGCCGAGAACGCTCCTTTAGCTCCTTTTGCTCCTTTCTGGTGCTGGTGCTGGTAGTGGTGCTGCTCCACTTTTCACTTGGCCAGCGGCGGTTCGTGTCCATTGCATCCATGGCTTCCTTTTGCCGTGTCCATCTCCGAAAACTGCGGAAGACAAATGTACTCGCACAGCTGACCCTGCAGCCAAATCCCGGCCAGAGATCCATCTGTGGAGCAGATCCTTCTAGGCGTCAGCAGCGCCTTTGATTGCTTTTAAAGTGCTCCGTTCTCGAAATTGAATTTGCCATTAGTCGCTGGCAACTTGTAAATTCAAATAAGCTCAACCCCCATCATCTAGCTGGCCCCCTCCTGTGTTTTTCATTGCGTCATGCTGCATAATGAGCTGCAAAATCTTTGCCCGGCTTACATGGCGTGGGAGTGACATTTAATTTGCCGTCGACAGCGTTCGGATAAAACTCAACTACCGCCCTGGTGCAAATCATCCTTTAAGCAGTGTTCATAATTGGGCTTCAGTCTTAAGGGAAAGGGTTCATAGTGCCACTCGAACATTCGAACACCCTTTTATGCAAAGCCTCCGTATAGTTAATAAAAAAGGTATATTTCCCACCATCCTTAATCAAATCGCGACTCGTCTAATGTATCAGATTTGGCGCCCATCTAACTTGCAAATGGAGATTGTTTATTGGATGAAAGTCAACTCATAGGAGCACTAAAATCCCTTTGAATCCGGAAGCAAACCGGATCCAGCACGCGTTTTACAGCTAATAATAAATGACCCGAGGTTTCTTGTCGTCGTCCACGTTTTTCAACCAGGCACGTACGCATAAATTTCGACAAGGTCGTTGAATATCCTTTTTTTGCTGCCCATACCAGGTGGGGTCTCCCCTCACGTCCCCTGTCGACGACACATAAACATAATGACCAGCTATTATGGCCGGTCGGATCGGCTTACGGGTACGGCAAACGGCGAACGGCAAACACATGTTTGTCAGTCGGGTAATGTGCCAAGTGTAACATATTTTAAATAATTGATGAGCGAACCCGACCCGGCAGCTGTTCTTGCTCCTGTTCCTGGCTGCCTTCGTGCCTTTCCGTCTGCCTGCGGATATCCAGATCCTGACCCGTACTATATATTTGCATGGAAAAGCCTTCGTCTGCCCATCAATTAGACGCACTCGTCGCCGTCGAGCCTGCCGACATGGCTGTCACTTTTTGCTGTCGACGGCAGGAGGAGCGGGGAGTTTCCAGCTGGAAATGCCTTTGGCTCATCCGTTTTCTTGCCGCAGGCGGTGCATACATTACAAACACTTCAATTTCCGTCTGCCAGTCAGTCCACTTCAGAGGCCCAGTCGAAGACTGATTCTGAATCAGTTTTTTTTCAGTTTTTCCTCTAGAAAAGGGGGTATTTTCCCGCACCAGACAACTGTAATCAAAGCAAATTAATTATCTATGTCCTTCGTTGTGCGCCGCACTTTTTCAGCCATCTTGCTTATATACCTTTCAAGCCTTTCATGTCCGGCACAATGTCGTCTGCTGTTGGCAGGACGGTCCACTCAGCTGTCTGCTCCGATCTCGATGGCGGCAAAAGGCAAGAGTTAAATGCCGGGCATCGATGGCTGGCTTATAATTCAATGTGCAGCCGCAGTCCAGCACATATACACTCACAAACTCCAGAAATATCCTTTATTCCTTCATTCACTTTCGTCGCGCACAAAAGTAGACTACAAAAAATGGCATTGGCAAAACAATGACAGACACGGCAAATAAAGGACATGCAGGAATTACACAGAGAATGTGAGAGAGAAGTGAGAGATGAGCCTGTCGATTGGCTTTCATCTAAATTTTTAATTAATATTTCTACATTGAGAAAAAATTTGCTCATCTAATACTTAAAGAACAATTTAATTAGATATAAATTTCAATGAAAATTTGCCAATTATTTAAAGTTTGTATTATTCTTTGTATTGTAGCATATTGGACTAATCTACCCTAAGAATACAATAGATGATTGGGTATAACATAGCGTCAATACATTGTGACACTTTGTCATAATAAATATAAATATACAAATATACAAAAAGACCACCAAAAACTACGTAAGCACTCCAGCGCCCCAGTAATACGATCTAACGCTTATACATAAGCCGATCGCGGAGCGTGGGAATGCTGAGCATGCACTTTGCAGCTCAAGTGGTCAATGCCTTCTGCATGCATATGTATATGTATAAATGTAAGTAAGAATACATAGATATAAGCAATGTATGTGCGGGTTAGCTGAACCCAACTTCAGCACACTTTGATCATTCGAATAAACAGATTCAAACAGAGCAGAGGTTCTGAGCTCGGAAACCAAATCTTTTACATCTATACCTGTTATATTTTTAAAACAATTACATGGCGACCGTGACAGGACACGCGTGCATGAAGTTAACGATTATAATAAAAGCATGAAGTGTCCGTGGCCAAAAGAAATAAAATGAATAAATTCAAACAAAATTCAAATTCGTGGCCAAAGAAATAAAAACAATTACATGGCGACCGTGACAGGACATTACATGGATAAATGCATTACATACATAGAAATGCAGAAAGGACAAATCTTCTTAAAAAACTTTTGAACATAAATGGCAGAGGAGCCACAATTCTCGAAGGCAGTACCCACTAAGCAAAGGGACTTGCCAACTCTGGAAGAGGCCCTACAGGAGAATCCAGCTAATGCACCACGCCCACTCACGATAAAAGAGTACAGAGCCAGGCAGCAGAAAAAACCGCAAAATAAACATAAAAGAAGCGGTCAAAGAATTAAGCTACTTCAGCAACGGCGACTGGTCAAGGACATGACCAAGTCGGCAAAAGACGAGGAATCCCGACAACGCTACATAGTGCGTCTTCAAGAAATAGAGACTAAACTTCGCAAAGGTGCGAAACAACGCAAACGGGCTGCATAAATGCCAATGCCCCAATTTGCCAAAACTTCAATCAGATGCATCCCGACAACGCTACAAAGAGCGTCTTCAAACACAGGAAATAAGTTTTGCAAAGGTGCGAAACAACGCAAACGGGCTGCATAAATGCCAATGCCCCAATTTGCTTTAGATTTAATTTCTACCCCAAGCCGATGCGGGAAACCGCTGCTTGGAAAATACTAAAATCTGTTAGGCTTTTTCACTAACAATGTGGTTGGAGAATTTTTTTTTTATTATTGTAAACGACTATGTGAGCCAACCACATATATTAACCATTAATATTTCCACGTCTCTGGCACTGAGTATACATATATACTCAGCTGCAAAATGTTATTTGTGTAAAATGACAACAATGAAAAAAGTTCTTATTTTGACTAATATAAAAGAAAATATTAATTTCATTTTTCCGATTTTCAAGAAGAAAATATTTTTCCTTCCTTTAAGCTCCAAATAGAATATCTTATTTTTTTTTCCTTTTTTAAAGATCCGTTTCATTGAATATAGATAAAATGGGATGGTTTAGCGATTCTAGTGAGGCAAAGGACAATACTGCCAACGTAGTTAATAACGTAAAAATTATAGATCACACAGACGATATAAATGCGTTGTGGATCTTATTGCTGATCATTACAATAGTACTACTTCTACAATTTCTGCTTACAATTTATGTTAAGCATAACAAGATCATCAAAAGACGTTATATAAATAGGGCAAATCGTTTAGACCAGATTTAAAAAAAAAATAATATGGATTAGAAGAAAGCTTAATAAAAACTTTTTTTTTACGACAAGAATGGAATGGAGCGAAATAGCGATACGAATAGACGAATTTCGCTTCAGGTTCGATAAGTCTTATAAATGTATCAATAGAGACGCAGTAATAAAATCCGAAACTTTGAAAAATCATATAGAGACATTAGTAGGAGAATATAATAATATAGTTACATTAGTAAATAAATATGCAAATAGGCTCACATCTGAACATAATAACAAATGTTTGAGGGTTATAAAATCCCTAAACACAAGATTAAATAACATCAGAAAAAGAAGGCATATTCTGATAGATGTACCAGAAAGTCTAAGTCAATTGGTTGAATTCAACACAGACCAGTTCAAAGAACTAGACGAATCTGTTCAATCAAGCGGCGCTGAGTCCGATAGTGACATTGAAACGCTAGAAGGAAGCGACCGAATTGAATTTAAATCTGAACCAATAAAAATTTCTGAGATGGCACAGACATTGATAGAATTTATCAGGCTAGCCACATCTCTGATACCAGAGTTTGATGGTAAACCAGAAAATCTACAAAGTTTTTTGGATGCTCTAGGTCTACTAGATAGCTTAAAGAGCACACATGAAACGACAGCAGTAAGCCTAATAAAAACTAAACTTAAAGGCCATGTAAGAAACCTTATAAGTAATGAGCAGACGATTGCTGCAATCATTACCCAACTGTCAAGTGCAGTAAAAGGAGAATCGGTAGAAGTGATATCTGCCAAGCTTCTGAATCTACAACAGAGAAATAAAACGGCTAACCAATACACCCAAGAGGTGGAGAAACTGACAAAGGCCCTTGAAGGTGCCTATATCAGTGAAGGTCTCAGCCAGTCCTTAGCAAATAAATACAGCACTACAACAGCTGTAAAAGCAATGACACAGAATTGCTCCATTGATAAGGTAAAACTTATCATGCAAGCAGGCACATTCACAAACATGAATGATGCCATCTCCAAATTTGTAAACAGTTGCACAGAGATAACAGGTCAAAGTAACACTGTACTCTATTATCGACGAGGTGCAAATAATTATAATAGAGGCGCCCGGGGTTATAATCGTGGTAGAAATATCAACCACAACAATTACAACCGAGGTAGCAATAACAACAATAATAATAACTATAATAACCGTGGAGGTAGGCGAGGCCAAAACCAAGGGAGAGGCCGCGGAAACTACAACCATGGTAATAATAATAATAGCAGTGTGAGAATCGCGCAAAATACGTCGGAAAACTAACAGAACCCTTTAGGAAACAACCAATAAATGTAAAAGTTCATTCCATCAATTATAGTCTTAATATATTCGTAACCTTCTATAATCATTCCACTGAAAATAAACTAACATTTCTCATAGATACTGGTGCAGATATCTCACTTTTGAAAGTAAATTCTGATAACTTCGTAATTCAAAATGAAAAAATAATAAACATCGAAGGCATAGGCCAAGGTGTGATAAAGTCTCAAGGAACAACCTTAATAGAACTCCAATCAACAAAATATATTATCCCACATGAATTTCATTTGGTAAACCCAAATTTTGCAATACCATGTGATGGAATAATAGGCATTGATTTTATAAAGAAATTCAATTGTCAACTAGATTTCAAACCAAGTGAAGACTGGTTTATAATTAGACCCCAAAATTTAAATTATCCAATATATGTCCCGATAACATATAGCGCTGGCAACAATACAGTTCTTCTGCCAGCCAGATCACAAGTTATTCGGAAAATAGACATTAATGTTGTAAATGATTTCATATTTGTTCCTAATCAAGAAATACACAATGGGATTTATGTTGCAAATACAATAGCAGCATCCAAACATGTATACGTTCGACTTCTAAATACAACTAATTTCGACCAAGTGGTCAAAGTAAATAAAATACAATATGAAAATCTAAAAGATTATGACATTCATAATACCGACACTGGAAATAGAAGCGAACAAATACTTTCAAAACTAAAGAAAAATTTTCCAGACCAATTTAAAAATCAATTAACAGAATTATGCACACAGTATAGTGATGTGTTCGGACTGGAAACCGAACCTATATCAACAAATAATTTTTATAAACAAACATTAAGACTTAAAGATGATGAACCCATTTATATAAAAAACTATAGAAGCCCGCATAGCCATATTGAGGAAATTCAAAAACAAGTAGGGAAATTAATAAGCGACAAAATCGTCGAACCGTCTGTATCTGAGTATAACAGCCCACTCTTGCTAGTTCCAAAAAAATCATTACCAAATTCACAAGAGAAAAAATGGCGATTAGTAATTGACTATCGTCAAATAAACAAAAAACTTCTTTCTGACAAATTTCCACTCCCTAGAATTGATGACATTTTAGATCAACTAGGTCGAGCTAAATACTTTTCATGCCTTGACTTGATGTCAGGTTTCCATCAAATAGAACTTGAGGAAAACTCTAGGAATATAACATCTTTTTCAACGAGCAATGGCTCATATCGCTTCACGCGATTACCATTTGGTCTTAAAATAGCACCAAATTCATTTCAGAGGATGATGACTATATCATTCTCGGGATTAGAACCCTCTCAGGCATTCCTTTACATGGATGACTTAATGGTGATAGGATGTTCCGAAAAACACATGATTAAAAACTTAACTGACGTTTTTAATGTATGTAGGAAATATAACCTAAAGTTGCATCCAGAAAAATGTTCATTTTTCATGCACGAAGTGACATTCCTAGGTCACAAATGCACAGACAAAGGAGTATTGCCAGATGACAAGAAATATGACGTCATCAAAAATTATCCTGTCCCTCATGATGCGGACAGTGCAAGACGATTTGTAGCATTCTGCAACTATTATCGTCGATTTATAAGGAACTTCGCCGACTATTCACGGCACATAACTAGATTATGTAAAAAGAATGTCCCTTTTGAATGGTCAAGCGAATGCCAGAACGCATTCGAATACCTAAAAGAAAATCTTATGCACCCCACACTATTACAATATCCTGATTTTCGCAAAGAATTTTGCATTATAACGGATGCTAGTAAACAAGCTTGCGGAGCGGTTCTAACTCAGAACCGAAACGGGATTCAGCTCCCAATAGCTTATGCATCACGTTCATTTACAAAAGGAGAAAGCAATAAGAGTACAACGGAACAAGAACTAGCGGCAATCCATTGGGCAATTACCCATTTTAGACCATACATTTATGGCAAGCATTTCACCATTAAAACGGACCACAGACCATTAACGTACCTATTTTCTATGACTAATCCCAGTTCTAAATTAACTCGCATGCGGCTAGAACTAGAAGAATACGACTTCACAGTAGAATACCTAAGGGGGAAAGATAATTTTGTAGCAGACGCACTCTCACGTATAAATATAAAGGAACTCAAAGACATGCAACATAAAGTCCTGAAAGTCACTACCAGGCAACAAAGTAGACAAGAAAACTGTACAGTAACAAACAAGGAACTATTGCCTAGGCAAAGTATCCAAAATGTATCTAAGCCCAACGTACACGAAGTCATAACAAATGATGAAGTACGAAAAGTAGTGACCTTGCGAATAACTGAATCTATTTGTTTACTAAAACGAGGAAATAAAGTTATTGCAAGAATTGATGTTGACGATTTATATACCAATGGAATTTTTGATTTAGGTCAGTTCTTCCAAAGGCTTGAAATGCAAGCCGGTATACTAAAAATCAGCCAACTCAAATTGGCACCGAGTGAAAAAATCTTTGAAACCATTTCAATAGATAATTTCAAAAATATGGGCAATATAAAATTGAAAACATTAAGAGTAGCGCTACTCCAGCCGGTGACCATTATAAAAACTGAAAAAGAGATACAATCGATACTGTCTACATATCACGACGATCTAATTCAAGGAGGTCATACAGGCATTACAAGAACGCTAGCGAAAATAAAAAGACACTATTATTGGAAAAATATGACTCGTCATATAAAAGAGTACATACGTAGATGTCATAAATGCCAAATGTCAAAAACAACGACACATACAAAGACCCCATTGACTTACACAGAAACCCCAACAAATGCTTTTGATATAGTGATAGTGGACACAGTTGGTCCACTACCGAAATCAGAATATGGCAACGAATACATCGTCACACTAATATGTGATTTGACGAAGTATCTAGTAACCATACCTGTTGCGAATAAGAGCGCAAATACTGTCGCAAAAGCTATATTCGAAAATTTTATACTAAAGTACGGTCCAATGAAGACGTTCATTTCGGACATGGGTACCGAGTATAAAAACAATGTAATTCAAGATATGTGTAAATATATGAAAATTGAAAATCTTACATCCACTGCATATCACCACCAGACTTTAGGGACAATCGAACGAAGTCATAGAACATTCAATGAATACATTCGTTCATACATCTCTGCAGATAAAACTGATTGGGACGTTTGGATACAATACTTTACATATTGTTTCAACACAACACCATCAGTCATGCATAATTACTGTCCATATGAACTAGTCTTTGGAAGATTACCAAGGCAGTTCGCAAATTTTAATAAAACAGATAGAATAGAACCACTGTATAATATAGAAGATTACTCAAAGGAAATAAAATTTAGATTAGAAATAGCATATAAAAGAGCTAGACTTTTGTTAGAAAAAGCTAAGTCTTATAGAAAACAACTTTATGATAAGAAAACTTCAGATTTTCAATTAAAAATAGGAGATAAAGTTATACTAAGGAACGAATCGGGTCATAAGTTAGATCCAGTATATATAGGCCCTTATACTGTAGAAACCATAGAAGACAGAGATAACATAGTAATTAGAGATACAAAACAAAAGAAGCAAAAAGTACATAAGGATAGACTAAAAATATATAATCAATGAAACGTTTCATTTCACTTAAGAAAAGGTCTGATCAACCTCAAAACAAAAAAAAAAAAAACACAAAAAAAATTTAATTACTATTTTTCCTTCTAAGAAAGTTAAACATAAATCCAAAAACATCGTAATTCAACATACATTTTTTGTATTATTCTGTCATTATACAAAAATGCTTTGAGACAAAACATTGCTAATAATTAATAAGAAAAATCAATTTCAAAAAAATTTTTTCCTTTCTAAACACAATATTAATATTGAGAACTCAATGACTACATATATTACGTCATTTCTTTAAAAAGGGAGGTGTAGCATATTGGACTAATCTACCCTAAGAATACAATAGATGATTGGGTATAACATAGCGTCAATACATTGTGACACTTTGTCATAATAAATATAAATATACAAATATACAAAAAGACCACCAAAAACTACGTAAGCACTCCAGCGCCCCAGTAATACGATCTAACGCTTATACATAAGCCGATCGCGGAGCGTGGGAATGCTGAGCATGCACTTTGCAGCTCAAGTGGTCAATGCCTTCTGCATGCATATGTATATGTATAAATGTAAGTAAGAATACATAGATATAAGCAATGTATGTGCGGGTTAGCTGAACCCAACTTCAGCACACTTTGATCATTCGAATAAACAGATTCAAACAGAGCAGAGGTTCTGAGCTCGGAAACCAAATCTTTTACATCTATACCTGTTATATTTTTAAAACAATTACAGTATTTTATATTGATTTGGGTTTAATTAAAGTTTTTTTCTGAGTGTAAAGTCCCAAATGAGAAGACTTTACTCGTTGAGTTTTTGTAAGAAACTGATTTTATTTGGAAATATCTTCGGTTTAAATAGGTGACATGAGAATCGCATCTTAAAGTAAATGGCCTACGCAGAGGCCTACGTAAATAGTCCCCGCCTTATCGAGGTCCCACGCTCGGGCACATCTGCCTATCTTGAGCGGCGAGGACCTTATCTGTGGTCTCCCACTAAGGGACTATTTTAGGAGGCGGGGAACGATCTCAAGTGACTGACTCATGTAGTGTGCACTTAAATTACATGTTTTTGAGCAATGCACCCATGTCGCCTTAGATAACAAAATCCTAAATATAATTTATCGCTCTCGATTCATTTACATAAGATATGAACGGAGCCCAAAATTGTAAGTCTTTAAATATATTCGTGTTCATGTGTGAACATTCTGCCAAAGGGCCAGCAAAGCTGAGATGTACATTAGTATATTAGTTGCATTTATAACAGTAGTGGGCTGTATTTATTTGATATATGTTCATTTATTTTGCAACTAAGATTTCAATGGGCCTAGTTTTTCTGGCTTTTAATTTTATTGGATTACAATTATGGTTTATATTATTTTTAATTCAACAATTTGTACTCAATTAACTTATTTTAAACATTTTGCTTTTTCTATGTAGAAGTACATTTTCTATTAGTGGACTGTATATTTTTATTTGTTATATTATTTTATTGTTTATTTACTATTGATATTTATAGTACTGGCAACGGACCTGCAAAGGTTATTGCTTGCATTCTTTGTTGCACAGCACATTTCCGTATGAAATATATTATTAATACTATCATTAGTATTAAAGCAATAATTAATCCAGCATGTCCGGAAATATGATGGAAATGTAAATCTTTCAATTTTTGATGGTTCTCTTTCATAAATTTAATTTCATTATTCAATCGTTCAAATTCCTCAGTATGATTTAATATTGATAGTTTCAGCGGATCCCAAATAATCTTCGGCACTCCACTAACTTCTCCTATATAAGGTGTTGATAATAATTCTTCACTTTCGGACTGAATGTTATGGTGGGCAACTAGAATTTTATCGTCGGTTCTTGCCGTACAATATGGCGCAATGCTTAAAACTCCTTGCTGAGGCAAATCAAACAATTCAATTTGAGAGCCAGTACATTGCAGACGGACTTTTGAATTCGCAGGAACCTTAAACAACCAACTACTTTTCTTTTCTAACTCTACCCAGTAACTTTTAGAGTCGACTACTGTTTTATAGATGCAGTTCGCCGCTTTATCTGGCTTTAGAGGCTGAATCTCACATGCATTATCATTCGCTGAATTCCAGGGCCAACTTCCTTTGCATATTCTCTTATTTAGTTGCCATTTCTGACATTGATTTAATGTGGCTTCCGTCATTATGTGATAGGAATCTATCTCAAAATTATAAATTAAATATTCGGACGTTGTATGCACCATTATTATCCGATCTTCATTTCGAATTGGCACCGGAATAAGCCTGAACAATTTGGATGGATGCCTGCTAAACAGAGGCACTTTTGCACTAATGATCAATTTATCGTCGATGAATAAACCCCTGGCTGTTAACAGTGTATACACCTCCTTAAGTTCCGTACCTGACCGTTTTCCTGGAATTACTAGGTTCTCTGAAAGACTCTGCTGAATTTTGGCAAGTTACCCATTATTTGCTGAGCTGTATTTTGTTTATACCTTGCACACGTTACACATTCTCTTAAATACTTTTTCAACGAATTTTTCAACCCGAAAATCCAATACTTTCTTTGGATATAGTTTCGCATTAGGTTTATCCCTCCATGCAATGTTTCCTTATGAGCATTTTTTATTAATAAGCTTGTTAGGTGGCATTTTTCTAAAATGATTGGATGTTTAACATTAAATTCTGCATTGGAATTTTGCAATCTTCCTCCAACTCTTAGAACCCCATCCTTGTCCAAAAATGGATTCAATGACAATATTTTATTATTTGTCTTGATTTCCTTTTTGATTTTAAGGCACTTTATCTCTTGCCTAAACTGGTATTCTTGTTGTTTCTTAATAACAACTGTTTCCGCTATTCTTATCTCCTTTACTGAAATAATTGATGAATAGGCTTTATTTCTTGTTTTCATCTGCACGAATCTATTTATGTATGCTATTATACGTATAAGTTTTTCTATACTGGAATACCTTTCTATTAATTCGTAAATAGGATCATCTATTTTGTCATTTAATACCGTATTTATTAAGACAGGTTCTTCTACAGACTGCTGCCGAGGCCAAAGTTCTTTTGGGTCTGCTAGCCATTTCGGACCTTTCCACCAAAAATCACAGTTGATCAACTGGTTAGAATCCACTCCCCTGGATGCTAAATCTGCTGGATTATCCTCTGACTTAACATGATTCCATTCAGTATTTTTTAATTTCCGAATGTCATCCGTTCTTCTTTTTATAAATTTGATCTTACTTTGACCACTGTTAATCCATGCTAAGGTAATCGTGGAATCACTCCAAGCATAGATCTCCATTATATTGTCAATTGATCCTTTTAGTCTTTGGATTAATTCACTAAGCAGGTGAGCTGCACACAGCTCGAGTTTGGGAATTGTCTTCCTATTTTTTATAGGGTTGACTCTACTTTTGCTAGCTATTATATTAACATGAGGTCCTACTTTAGCATAGACTACTGCAGCATATGCTTTTTCGGAGGCGTCCGCAAATCCGTGAATCTGAATGACTGAAGAACTGTTTGAATTAATCCACCTTGGGATTCGAATATTCTCTAACAATAATAAATTTTCTTTATATTTTTCCCAATAATTTTTATCTTCTATGGATAATTCCTGATCCCATTCACTTTTATTTATCCAAAGTTTTTGAATAAAAAGTTTTCCTGAAACCGTGACTGGTGCCAACCATCCTAACGGATCAAATATTTTTGCTAGCGTTGATAACACAACGCGCTTATTTATATTTTTTGATTCATCATTACAATTTACGCTGAACTTAAATAAATCCTTTTGAGGTTCCCATTTTAGTCCTAAAGTTTTAACACATTCATTTTCGATAATATTGAGAACCTTATTGTCCCCTGTGTCCTCCACAGTGGTTAATATTTTGGAATTGTTGGAAATCCATTTCCTTAAGTTGAATCCAACTTTCTGCAATTCATGGGGAATTAATGTTATTAATTTATTAGCTTCTTCTACCGAATCAGCTCCAGTCATTAGGTCATCCATATAGAAATCATTCCTAATTATTGCACTAATAACTTGGTTTTTACATTTATCTGCAATATCTACCAGAACCCTGGTAGCCAAATATGGTGCAGATGCAGTTCCGTAAGTGACTGTGGTTAATTTATATGTTTTAATTTTTTCTTTTGGAGAATTTCTCCATAAAATATATTGATATTTTTGATCATTATTATCTATTTTAATTTGTCGGTACATCTTTTCAATGTCTGCCGAAACAACAAATTCCCATTTTCTCCATTTAATAATAATGTCAAAAATATCTTTTTGAACTCGTGGCCCAACCCACATTATGTCGTTCAAACTTTTGTTATTCGTAGTTTTTGCTGAAGCATCAAAAACTACTCTCAATTTGGTCGTAAGGCTTGAATCTCTAATCACTGCCTGGTGCGGTAAAAAATATTTGCCTTCATCACTCACTTCAATCATGTGTCCTAAATCCATGTATTCATTCATGAATTTAGTGTAGTCAACCTTAAGTTTTTCATTTCTTTTTAGTTTTTTCTCCAGATTCATGTAACGAGCTATCGCTTGTTTCTTTGAATCTCCTAAGGTGACATCCTCCTTGAATGGAATTGACACAATGTATCGCCCATCTGAATCTTTTTTTGTCGTTTTGATAAATTTATTTTCACAGATTTCAGACTCGATATCATCTTTTTCTTCTTCTTCCACTTCCCAGTAGCGATCTAACTCTTTTATTTCTATTGTTGTGGCTACAATGGTTTCTTTTCCTTTGGATTTTTTACATCCAGAAACTATCCACCCGAAATCAGTTTTTTGCCCAAGGAGACCGTCTATTTTTATAACTCCATTTTGCAGAATGTGAGTATATACGTCTGCTCCAATGATTAAATCAATGCGACCCGGTTTATTAAAATCGGGGTCGGCTAATTTAAAGTTCTTCCATTTTTTCTGATCAACATTAATCGTGTTGACTGGAAGTGCCTTCATAAGTTTTGGGAGAATAATTGCTTCAATTTCTAAATTTTTCGGAGAATTTCTTATCGAAATAACCGCTTTGTGCTTGGAGATGCACGTTCCTGTGGAAGATACTCCACTTATTTCAGTATGAGACCGAAATTTTTTCAATTTTAGAATCTGTGCAGACTCTTCTGAAATAATTGTGCTTTGAGAGCCACTATCAATCAATGCTCTTAATTGTTCAAAGCCTCCATACCTCGACTTTACTTGAATCAAGGCCGTGGCCAACAAGGCTTGACCTGTTGTTCTACACGTATTCACTTTTTCTGGATTATGACCTGCAAAGTGAAGTAACGTGTGGTGAGGTTTACGACAAGTCGAACAAAGCTGCTCGCTTATACATTTTTTACCAAACGGATGCCTCAGACATCTTAGGCAAATCCCATTTTTTCTTACCCAGTCAGACCGTTCTGCTGGATTCATTATTTTAAATTTATGGCATTGAATTAAATAATGCCCTGGTAGTTTGCAATATGCACAATTGTCACTATAATTTCTATTCTTGTTATTATTAATCATTTTCTTTACAGGTTTTACTTCCTGTGAGAATGATGATATAGAATTGAGCCTTTGCTCTAAAAAGTCCATGACATCAGAAAGTGCCTGTATTTCTTTTGTCTTTTTAACATGGCTTTCATATAAATTGAGTGATTCTTTATTGAATTTCCGAAGAATTATGTGAGCGAAAATTGCATCCACATCTTCTGGTAATTGTGCCTTTAATTTTATAATATAAATTGACTCGTTAATCGTGTCAATAAATGTCTTTATTTGCTTATTGGATTCTAAATTTAAATTTGGCATATCCATAAGCCTATTCATATGATCTGAGAATATGTTTCTTTTATTCTCATATCGCTGGTTCAAATCCGGCTCGAAGGACCAAATGTAAAGTCCCAAATGAGAAGACTTTACTCGTTGAGTTTTTGTAAGAAACTGATTTTATTTGGAAATATCTTCGGTTTAAATAGGTGACATGAGAATCGCATCTTAAAGTAAATGGCCTACGCAGAGGCCTACGTAAATAGTCCCCGCCTTATCGAGGTCCCACGCTCGGGCACATCTGCCTATCTTGAGCGGCGAGGACCTTATCTGTGGTCTCCCACTAAGGGACTATTTTAGGAGGCGGGGAACGATCTCAAGTGACTGACTCATGTAGTGTGCACTTAAATTACATGTTTTTGAGCAATGCACCCATGTCGCCTTAGATAACAAAATCCTAAATATAATTTATCGCTCTCGATTCATTTACATAAGATATGAACGGAGCCCAAAATTGTAAGTCTTTAAATATATTCGTGTTCATGTGTGAACACTGAGTGACTTAATTTTCTTTTACTCAAAGTGAAACTAATTAAGTTAGCTAACTAAATCTCGTTCGGCGTGCTGGAATCTGATTAAAGTGCCAGTTCCTTTTCGACATGCGACTCCTATTCACATGCATTTTGTCCATCCTTGGGATGGACTACAGTGCCTCCCTGTGGATAAAAAAGTACTCGGAGAACTACCACCGACCCACTTACTACAATCGAGCCCACAGAACCAAGGACCACGTGGATTACAATCGAGAAGCTCTCGAGGAACGGGACAAACCGAAGCCGGTGGAGGTCCAAAAGCGACTTCCTTTCGATGCTACGCGGGACTTGACATACTACGTAAACGTGTTGAACGAGGGATCCGTCATCTGTGCGGGGGCGCTAATCTCCCGCAGAATGGTCGTGACCTCGACGCACTGCTTCCAGCCGCGGAGATTCGATTTGATATACGAGTACACGGCCAAACATCTGTCCATATTGACTGGCGTGGAATTGGACGACAATCCGGAACCACATCAGGTGATCGGATTTTTCATGCCGGTTAATAAGAATGAACGCTTTACCAACTACGTGGCTCTGCTCGCCCTCTCTAACAAGCTCGACAGAGACAAATACCGATATATTCCCCTGCATCGTAAGAAGCCACAGGCGGGGGATGACGTAAAGATGGCCTACTATGGTCCACCCAAGTTCCAGATCAGACTGTACAACACGCGGGTTATGGACATAGATCGCTGCAAAATCCACTACGGCCTAAAGGAGGTATTCCATGTTTCCACCTTTGAGCCGGACTTTATCTGCGTACGAAACAAGCGACACTCGAAGAAGACCACATGCAGCACCCGGCCTGGTGATCCCTTACTGATTGACAACAAACTGGCGGCCATTAATATATATGGAGAGCACTGCGACGAGGATGACGACTCCACCAACATGGACATATACCTACCCATTAGGCCGGTCATACCCTTCATCCAGACGGCCACGGATGCCCTGAGGGCTTTCACTGGATCGGGTCCATACAATGAATCGTATCCAACTACATTGTCACCCCTGCTTGAGGCCATAGTGAAGAAGTCGCCCAATGTTTATGTTGGTGGTCCCCCAGAGGAATTAGCATTCGATGATCCTCTTAATGGAGGACCAGATCGGGAAGTCAAGAATTCCATTGAGAATCATGTTGAAAGCGTTCTCGATTATTATTAGTTTTATTCAAATTTTAATCAGTGTAAAAAAATATTATGTTATGGTTGCAATTAGTGTAAATGTCAAATTATAAGGCGTCACAAATTGATTTTGTAAGCACTATGGTCAAGTCAATAATAAGATATGCTTAGTACCAGAGACTTATTGAGTAACGATGCTGCGACCACTGTGCATTATTCAGATCCTTTTGCTCGCTTTCCTGGCGAACGAGTCGGAATCCTCGAACACTCATCTCCATCGCTATATGCTGGACACCTATAAGCCGCAGCACAATCGAAAAACCCAAATGAACTACAAACGACGCCGTACTGTAAGGAGCGATCACGAAATGGCTATCGATCCCAATAATCCAAATAATCCCAATAATCCAAATAATTCCGATAGTCCCGATAATCCCAATAATCTCAATAATCCAAATAATCCGAATAATGACACAGTACAGTATGGACATTCCAAGGAGCCTGTAGTTACCTTGACCAATTCGGACAAGAAGGTGCCGCTGCACGAGCTGATGGTGAGACTCTATCAGCAAAACAAATATATCTGCATGGGCACGGTGATATCCGAGATGCTAGTGATTACCACTAGCACTTGTTTTAATTTGGCCAGCAGTGAAGTGGTCACGATGAAGATGTACGATGACGAAGTCCTCGAAGGGAAAAGAGTCGCTCTCAACCAGACCTACCTTAAAGGAGCGGATCCCATGCTGGTTGCTATTCAACTAACCAAGTCCCCAAAGAATTCCAAAGTGACTGGTGACACCGTGAAGCTGTGCGATTCGGAGCTAGAAATATACGAGCCCATCGAGCTGCCACTGTGGATCAGGAGTCGCCACAGTATTCACTCGCAGACAACGTACATCATACCGATGCAGGCGTGCCGACTCCGCATGAGGGATCCCGAAGCGATGGTCGCCACCGACACTATGATCTGCGTGAAGAACATGAAGTATACGGCCCAGTGCCAGTTGGCCATGGGTAATCCCCTCGTTCACGACGAACGCATCTGCGGCATCAATGTGGCTGGTCACAACTGTCCCGCCTACACGGGCGTGGATCTATACATCAGGGTATACGATGCTCTCGCCTTCTCGATAATGGGCATGGAAATCATTAAAAACTCCCGCATAGAAGATACCATTTTGTAAAGGGTTGGCTCAATCCATTAAATATTATAACAATTTTACACAAAAGTATATTTATCCAGCTTATTTGGTAAGTATAGTTACTATAACATATAAGGTCCATGCCAAATTGGCTGTTAAATCCGAATTATCAGTCGGGAGGTGTATTAAATTGCCCTTAAAAAGCTAAGGCGATTTGGGGAATAGTCAGTCAATCGCCATGTTGAAAGCGGTAGTAATTTTGCTTTTGGCCTTTCTCCAGTTTTGCCACAGCGAAAAGTTGCCCGCTTCTGGAGTAAAACACCACAAGATGAGGTATATAAAGGACGATTGGCGTCCACACTTCGGGTACAAGCCAAGCCACTACGCAAGTTCGCACGGATGAACTCTGGATTCAGTCTTTCCTTAATTCAATTTAATTGTATTTGTTATATCATTAATAATAATCCGATATAAATCTTTCAATTTTTCCATTGAATCCTCATTAACCTGACAAACACAAAAGATTCGAAAAACGGGTTGGGTATAAAATTTAGCGGTATAAAAGTTTGAAATAAAATTGACACATTTCCAGTAAATAGATTTATTTGTGTAGCCTCAAAGTAAGAGCAATTTAAATACATATTTGGAAAAAAACTTTTTTTTTCGATTAATCAGCAAAAAATCATATGAAGTACAAACAAATAACCGTTCTCAGAATAACATCAATAGTTTACAAATGAAAAATTTATAGAACCATGCGGTGAGTTTATTTTCAGCATGATAATATCGTAATCGCCTTATTTATTGTCCAATTTGTTTCTTTTAAATTGAACTGTCCCCTGACTGAGGTCAGACCTGCGGAGATCAAATGAAAACAATTTTTTGTGCGCCGCAAATATGACATTAAATTGTTCTGCCTCATTTCCGTTCGGCTGACTGAGGTTCAATCAAATTAATGAAAAATTTTCTGCCTCCGCCGCCTCCGCTGCCAAATCAAAGTTGCCCCACAAGAACCATGAAGCGCGCAGACGCTTAGCAATATTTGCCGAGAATGTCCTTTGGCTCAGAGTCATTGACGAAAAATCCGGCCGAATGAATGGCAAGAAGAAACTGTACAAACACTGAGATGAAGTGGCAGTGGCAAAAAAACCTTTTGTACTGCAGCAGCGATAATGTCATCAACTAAAGTACTCCGTCGGGCATAGTGAAAAGTTCTCAATCAATCGCCATAAAGCACATAATGTGACAAGGAGACTGGGACTGGGAATGAGATACATTCGACCACGTTGACAGGCGCATACAAACTGTGTAAACATCATTAAAATGGTTTTTCTCCAAGGGCCTCCCTCCCTCCCCATATCGAAATCGAAATGGAAAATCATTGAAATTATATTTCCGTCCATGTGTTCTGTTTACATTTTAGATGTTCCCTTTTGATCTTCCCGCTGCGATTTGTCCCCCTTTCAAGCAGCAAGGTCCTTGCAAATTAGCCGCGTATCACTTTATGGAAAAAGCACTTTGGTAAATTAAACTAAATAATTCAAGGGCGCGGCCGCAGTTCATAAAATGTCCGCAACAAACAAAGCACAAAATTTGCGCCTCGCAATCTTTTGTTTTTGCAAATATTTTCAGCTGACACACACGCACTTCTAAGCGAATATGTGGCTGCAGCTGGATATGGAAATGTTTGACAAGAAAAATGCGGTCGCCTACTACGGGGGCGAACTCAAACAATGCCAGGCGAAAAAATGAAATCATACACTGCACGAAAATGTTGGTCAGTGGAAAGATTTAAGATTCAAAAATGATATGTTCAGTCAAAATATATTATTCAATCAAACAAAATTATATCTGTACTAAGAATCCTATGGTGAATGAATTTTAAGTATCTTTCATGAAATTCTTAACTTTTTCTCTCTGCATTGAAACGCATTTGTATGTGTGTGCACGTCCTTGGCCGTCAACTGTGCGGGTGTGTGTGAGTGTGCGTAAAATTTTACGATAATACGCAACAATTTCGAAATGAGTGCACCCTGCTAAGCGGCCTGGTCTGCTAAGCATTTCGAGTGCAAAGAAAGCAATTTCCTCAATATTCTTTATGGCGAACATGAGCCTGCGAGAGAGCGAGAGGGAGATAGCAAGGAGTGAGTGGGAAAGGAGGCAGGGGCACTGCTTGCTGGTTTTTTGTTATTATTTTCAAAGTTCCATAAGCAGCTTGCTAATAAAATTTTAGAAGCCTGTGCTGGGCTATTAACATTATCATAACAAACACACAGCCCAGCACATGTGTGCGTGTGTGTGAGAGTGTTTGAGTGTCCTTATAATAATCATGGCCCACACTCACACATCCACAACCTCATCCACTCACCCACACTGACAGACATTTACATGCCACTTAGGCATTGTCGCCCATTGCTTGTGACTAGCGTTGCGTATACGCCGCGTTGTGCGTGCGCCTTATAATTCATTTATTGGCATAATTTCGTTTTATTTTTATTTGTTTTACGGCCTTTGCGATTGCTTTTGATAGGAGCTGCGATGTGCGAGAAAAAAGCGACAAATTGAAAACATATTGAATATCGAATTTGGTCTCCTTGGACGCCCTTGAATTGGCCGCGCCACTTAATTGTTAAGCTGCACACGCGACCAGGCATACAATTAGGTGTCCTTGCTGCTGCAGGGGAATCCTGCTTTATCCTGGGGACCACCTAGCCACCTGGCCACCCTGTGCATTCATTACAAAGCACTTTAATTCTCTCGAGCTTGACCGCATAGATCACGCCCGGCTTAATAAATTCCCATGCCACCGGCAACCGAAAACAAAAGAATCCTCGGACGTCGCTGCCACTCAGTGGGGGCGTATGTCTTACCTGGCACCATCTGGAATTGGAGCTCTAGCTACGGCTCCAGCTCTGTCTACACACTTGTCTGGTCGGTGGAGACGTGACTGGAAAAATGCATTTCCGCTGCACGTAAAATCCGGGGAAGAGCCAGAAAAAAGCACGGCAAACCGAGAGCGAAGAGGAAAACGAGAGGCACGTAAGTCAATCAGCAACTGGGCAGCAGCCACAGCCACAGGACTAAGGACGGGGGGCGGAGGACGAAGGACCCAGGTCCGACCTAACAACTAAGTATAACCCTAATGCAATGCGGAAGTCACACTCCAATTTGGCCCAGGCATGGCGCCTGATTTTGTTGCTAACTGAATGAGTTACTTCCGCTTTGCCTAACAATTTTAAATAAAATCACATCACTGATGGTGGAGGCGGGGCTTCCGGTCTATCCTGGCAGCAAACTCGGACACTAACCAATATGGACAATGGTGTCTGGCGAGTGTGTGTATCTCACATTTCTCACAGTTTCCCCATTTTTTCCCCCATGGTCAGAGATATGGATGTGAATCGTAACCGACGCGACGCTAGCCTTTGAAATATTTATGGCAGCTACAAAAGGCCATAAAAAAGGAATGCCAATATGCGAGTGAATACGCTGGCCATTTGGTAGCCAATTGAATTCACTCCGGGGCTGATGTATTTGCCATGAACTTATTGACATAGGAAGCAGTCTATATTTGCAAGTCCATCATATTATTATGTTACCGAGCGCAAATCAGCGGCAATTATGTTTGCTTTTTGGAAAAATAAAACAAATCAGTACATAATGAGTGGGTGGAAAATTGTGCAAATCATTACACTCAATTAATTGCGCTGGCGAAAATATGAATTGCAAAATATTTTCGCCCCAGTGCGCACACACACACACAGTAAATAATGCAATTATAGTGCAAACATAATTTAAATAAATGAGAGTGCATTCCATTACCCGTGGCGAAACTCGAATTACAATTATCTAATAAACGATGTTTTTGCTTTTCAGCTACACATTGCTCGTATATCAATAACATTCAATCACAATCAGCTGCATAAAAACTTGTAAATGTTTGATAGCGAATTGCGCCAAGGGCCATGAATGAAATATCATCGATAACATGCTCTTGCTCACCTGTCCATTCTCTATAGCCCCATTGCCCCCGTAGCACCCAAACCTCCCAAATCTACCGAAAAACTGACAGCTCATGGGTAATAGATAGTTTCGTTTGGCTGCAATTAACACCTTGCGAGCTGCACACAAATATTTGCCAGACTTATCGAGCATTTATCAATGACAAGTGTGACATATACCGATGATATGGCGTTGGGGGAGCTTCGATTGGAGCATTCTGCATGTGACGACACAACCAGAGCCAGCTAAGTAAAAAAGCTGGGCGAAATTAAGTATAAAAACAAGTTTTTTCATCGAAGGTGATAATATGAAAGGCGGCCGAACAGAAGTTATAATGCAGAGCGTGAAGGCGGAATCGCAGCGATTTAGTTTTGCTTTTCGGCCCGACTTGTGACCACTTGGAGCGCCATGTGGATTCCAAAGCGGAATAGCTTCAGTTGCTCGAGATATATTCGTCATGCACGCAGGTGGAAAATATTGCGGTCCTCGGCATTGTAGTTTCTATATCATAGCATTCCTTATCTGTCAGTTGTTTTTCTTAGTCATATTTATACGGAATGATGATGCTTCAAGCGCCAATGAAGTGAGTTGATTAAGCCCGCCTTTTATGTGATAAATCATTAAAGTGTTTTTTTGTTTAGCTGTTATCTTTCATGAATGAGAGTGAGGAGAGTGACCACCTGGATTGGCGCGTATTCATATCCCATACACCAGAAACATCGGAGGATTTTTACCAATACAATATTCATTTGAGTAATGCTTTGGGTCTTATACGTAAGTTGCCCGTAACAAGGCATCATAGGTATGGAAAAGAAAGACAAACTTTGATTCACTTTATGAAATAATAATTAATATGTTTTTAGTTGTACTACACGTAATTCTATACTTCCTGCCCCTTTGGAGGCCAATGTGAGTGTGGTGATTAGTTTCCACAATGAAGCGCGTTCTATGCTGCTGCGTACCATTGTGTCCCTGCTGAGTCGCTCGCCGGAGGACTATCTGCATGAGCTAATCCTTGTGGACGATGGCAGTCAGCGAGATGGTAGGCCATTGAACCCACTTACGCAAAAGGGTCGCTCTTATCGCTCAATTAACAGTGACCCTGCTGGATGACCTCAAGCGATGGATGGGCGGGGTGTTCGGGTCGAGATATCGCCTTGGGCTCACCTTCCTCAGGAACCAGGAGCGCATGGGCCTGATTTGGTCGCGCAACAGGGGCGCCTCCTTGGCCAGTGGACGTTATGTGCTCTTTCTGGACAGCCACTGCGAGGTGAACGAGGGCTGGCTGGAGCCACTGCTGGAACGGCTTGCACTCAATACCAATCTGGCAGTTAGTCCACTACTTGATCCCATTGACCCGACCACCCTGAGCTACCGGAAGGGCAACGAGTTGCTGAAGGGCGGATTTGACTGGTCCCTACACTTTCACTGGCTGAAACGACAGCTGACCAACCAGGAGAGCCTGGAGATGCCCTACCAGAGTCCTGCCTTCGCTGGCGGCGTACTGATGATGTCACGCGAATGGTTCCTTAAGCTGGGCAGCTTCAACCCGTATCTGAAGGTGAGAAAACCCAATTAGCCGGTGTCAAGAGCTCTAATTGCTAATGTCGAACGCCAAGAATGCCGCTCTCCTCTGTCACATTTTCTAGCAAATACACTCAGTTGTCCACATTCATCCCTTTGTAGATCTGGGGCGGTGAGTCCATCGAGCTGGCCATTAAATTGTGGCTTTGCGGTGGACAAATTGAGATCGTGCCCTGCAGTCGAATCGGACACATCTTTCGCCGCCGCCACGCCTTCGACTTTCCACCGCAATCCGACCGTCAGTTGAGCCCGGCCCAGGAAACCTATCTGCAGTGAGTCCGAGGTCGGGGATTAGGTGTGAAATGGCCGCACCGCCTCTGGTATTTTTCAATTTCATTGCAGACCGGCTTTCGTTTAATATAAACATTCCAATCACATGCTGATTGAACTCTCTTCCCTCTCCGTCACCAGCAACTCAAAAATCATAGCCGAGTCCTGGCTGGACGAGTATAAAAATATGTTCTACGCACTGAGACCGGCGGCCAGGCGAATTCCACTGGATCACACCTATGATGAGCTGCAACGGATGCGGAAGGAACGGCGGTGCCATCCCTTCGAATGGTATCTACGGCATGTCAGCCCCGAACTAAGGTCAGTGCACTGAAAAAAAAAAAAAAACGTTAAGTGCATAAGAAATGTATACATTTCAAATTGCATGTAAAAGGGATGACTATGCTATAGATATATTTAATATTCAGTAATGATGGCATCTTTTGGTTTAATATATCTTACACATTTTTATGTAGCTCTAAAAGTTATACTTTTATGAGCTGTGTGGTCAGCTATCTGAGTTATTGTTCATTGAAAAATAACTTGCCCTCAATCAATTCGCAGGATGCACTTCGATGAGCTGTCGGCTACGGGAACGTTGCGGAATGAGGATCGGTGTGTGCACGCTAGACAAAAGGACTCCCAGCCAATCCTGGCGAGCTGCTACCTCAGCGACATCACCCAGTGGAGCATGCTGCGCCAGAGTGGACAGTTGAGCACCCATCGGGAGCTTTGCCTGGCTGTGGGGTTCGGGATGCGAATAGCATTGGAGCCGTGCGGGCGGAATGAGACCGTGAGGAGATCGCAGCGATGGGTGCGCCTGGGCACCCATCTCCTGCACGCCGAATCGCACCTGTGCCTAGATAATCCGCTCAAGGACCGATTGGAGATGAGCACTTGCCGTTCGCATGCCGTATCGCAGTCGTTTCAATTTGCATTGGAAATGGAGGGGCAGACATAAACTTGGCTAATGATACTGAAACTGAATCCGATAACGGCAACGATACTGATACTGATTCGATGAACCTGAGCCTGTTAGTTCCCGGAGTTCAGGTGGCTGAGTTTGTGGGCCGAATCTCTGGGCATGCAGGTAAATCAAAACGCTGACATGTTGTGCTAATCTCTGTGAAACATTTCCGCTGCCGGAGCGGCATGCCCATAGATTACGGAGGCTCCGGTTGAGGGGAAACAGTAAATTATGGCGCCATGGATATACGAAAAGGTGCTTCTGCACCCAACTTCAGTCGCTCTTTTTTTCCCGCTCCGCAGCCTTTGTTGCCGGAGTCGGACTATCAAGACTCGCAGCGCTTCCTGTCGCATCCGTCACACGAGACAGGACACAATGGTTTCGTGGGGTGGGGCGGGAGTTGGGGGTAGATGTGGGGGGCGTGGCCAGATAAAAGCCAGCGACGCCGTGCGTATTGTGCGGCTTGTTTAGGCGGTCCTGTCATCAGTCAGCGAACAAAAGCGAGGCATCCTTCGGCTGCAAGGAGTCAGTCGCAAATGTAATTGAGTTGATGACAATGCCACTGACTGCCCGGCTCGCGCTTCCGGCAATTTTGATGGCCTCCGGATGCCGGCGACAAAAAGCGGCGACTCCGGAAACAAGTCCAAATAAAACAGAGACAGTGGCAGTTAGAGCAACAGTAGCAGAAAATGCCAGCAGAAAACAGAAGTTCATGGTGTGGCTGCCGTTGGAGAATTTCCAAAGTGCAGTTGCAACTTAAGATTTGTTTTGTTTCACCATTCTTGCGGTAATAAAGCGTAAAAGTTAATTTTGTATCTCAACAATGGCAACAAGTGTGTCCTGCAGATCCTGCAGCTTCTGCAACATTTCCCTCACAATAGCGCCAGATGCGCGTAAAAATCGCATTTCTCACGGAAGTTAATAAAAACAAAAAAGCCTTGGGTGACCAGGGAAACGGAAGGCGGAAGTCTAACAAGTTGCAGTTGCTTTGGCATCGTGTTTGGGCCTTCTCTCTCCTGGTTTCCGGAAAGTTATGACCGCCCGACATCGCGGCATTTTATTGTCCTGCACCTGAAATGCAAGTACAATAAAGCGGCGGTGGTAATAAAACGGCGAAGCACTAGAAAATTTAATTTTCTATAAAGTTAGTCCAGGTAAAGTCCCCGCTAAATTGCCGTTCCACTTTAAGAATGCCTCGCTGTGGGCAGTCCTTGACTTGAATTCGCCAAATTTGTATTGCCTTTTAAAAGCTGGATGCTTTCGAAAAGCTGCTCCATCATCGAATGAACGCAACTGGGAACTGCAAACTGGAAACTGGGCACTGGGCACCGGGTAAACTGGGCTCAAGGACGGACCTTAATTATGAGCAGTGGAACCCTCAGCCAGGCATGCAAAACTTGATTATTCATTTGAAGACTCATTTTATTATCTGCATAAATCTTTGCCGAACCCGGCAACCAACTTTCTGTTTACTTTGTTGGGGGCCGAGAGTGAAAAAAGACAAAATGGAATCCATCATTCACTGGCGTGGTCGCATTTAAAACATCTTGATTAAAAAACTAAAAAGGGAAGTCGGCTAGCTAGAAGAATGGCGGTCGGTCGGTGAAATGGCAAAATGAAAGCCAAATGCAAACTCAGCGCATTCTAAGTGCGCCAGTGGAAAAACAAAAAGGATAGAAAATTCGCGGAAAGTACGAAAAAAATGAAAACGAAATGAGCGAGGGCTAAAAACTTATAAGCCGCGAGCGTGGAGCGTAGAAGTTGCGGAATAACCGCTGGTGGGCAGCGTTTAAAAAGGGATTTCAAAATTAACGTCCATCAGGCTGGCAAAAAAGTCAATTTGAATGATTAAATAGAAAAAGCTGTGGAAAAGTTGTGTCGCCGTACCGCCTTTTGCCATCGACCCCAAAAACCCAGGCATTTCCAATCCAAGTCCGTAGAGGTGCGCCAACCGGGCCAAAACGAGAGAAAAAAGCGATTAGTGTGGTCTTTTGTGTGGCTTAAGCATCCCCGATGCCTTCTTTTTGGCCATTCTCCCAGGCGGATTTACATTTATTAATTCCCCTGGCAGATGCCAAAAAAAGGGTCAGGTTTCGGGGCGGGCTATATACAAGTAAATAAAAACATGTGAACGTTAGCGCAAAAAGCGATAATCCATCATTTTTGTCCCATGTTGACTTCGGCAAAGCGAACAGTGGTACCCGATCTGAGTTACCATCCATGGTTCCTATCACATGACAGATTTTACAATACACTTCTCTTCAACTGTTAGTATTAAATAAATTTATTAATGCACAGAAAATGCCATAGTTTAAATCCATTAAATCCAAATAGCATTTCTCCCACTGTTTTCCATTGACAACACCCCAAAGTTCGTGGCCCTGGCAGAGACTTGTAATCCCTATCGCATGATTATGCCAAAAATGAACCAATCCATCGCAGCGCACGAAAAAGGTTAAGCTCAATGTCCCTGCAAGATGGGTCCTTCAATTCGGTGAGTGGGTGTGTGTGCGCCATACGGATTATCATGCCGCTCAGGAGCACCCAAACAATTTTGACGCAATGAAATGATTTTGATGAAAAATTAAAAAGCATTTCAATCACGTCGAAAGTTTTCTGACATCACAAAAATTGTTGCTCCTCCCGTCGAAAAGGGAAAATGCGGAGTGAAAATTTCGAGTGTGTGCGGATGTGAAAGCGGATGTGGATGGATGTGATGTGGTCCCCAACTCTCGTGTCTGGTAGTCGTTTATTTAGATGCTAATTTAAGTGTGCGCCTGGAATAATGCTTTCCATTTTAGTTAAAACGCTGCGAAAGTTGTTCTTCAAGGTGATGGGTATTCGTGGAAATGGTTGGTGAACCTGATTTATGTAAACTTTACTTTGCAAAATTATTTATAAGTACATACACATATCCTTTACCGATCATTTTAAGCGCATTTCTTAAGCAATGTTACTTGTTAAAATATGCTGTTGTAAATGAATTTGTTAAAGGAACACACAGTCATGCCATGTGCTAGACTGTGAAATGTTATTTTTATTTCCGGTCTATTTTTTTATGGCAGCCGCAAAGTATGCAATGAAATTTGGAAAGTTGGCTGGCGGCATCGGTCTTCGACTTGAAAATTCTACCAATTCACCGCCACTGTCGGCCATTTAAATAGGCAATGAAGCTGCATTAAGAATTAAAGACTTCATTAAGTCCGCAGTGCTGCACATTAAATAAACATAATGCCGCCTTTTGCTGCTTGCCTCGGCCATTGTCGCCGGGCGATTTCTTGATTTATTTTTTTAGCCGTTGTTTGTTGTTCGTGGTGCTTAATTCGCATTTAATCTCATCAGGCTGGCGACGTCCTCGTCAGGGGTGCATTGAGCCATAGCCCCACACCTCACACCCCACCTCCCAACCCCACCTACACTCACATCAGCCAGAAATGCCAGGCGACGGGACAGCCCGCCGCAGGTTTGATGGGGGCCACAGCTGCCGCTGACGCAGCAGCCGACTTCGCTGCCGACGTCGACGTCTGCAGGTGACAGGTGAGCATTGCGTTGGCAGCGGCAGTAAAAAGCATGTAAATGAGGCGAGGACTTAACCTAGACCAAGACCGAGCTCGGATATCTGCCGGCTGCGGTTATATAATGTTGTGACAAGCCATCCCCGGCGACCAAAGGTGTTAAACCAGTGGATCCCATCTGACTGGCACGTATAAAAAGCAGAGAGCTTAAGTTCGCCTCTGGTCTGCATGCTTGAATATATGAAAAACATACTTTAATATATGTAAAGTATTTATCTTTAATAACCGTGTTGATATATATAACTAGTAAATAGAATTCATCATCGACTGAATGTAATAAGTAGAAGACATGACATCATATCATATCCATTTTTTTCGGTGTACAATGGGGGGCGTGGGCATGAACGCGTGCCAATTTTTTTGTTTTTTGTTTTTTTTTTTTCCACCTCTGCCAGCAGTTAATCAGAGAAATTAAGCAATGTACTAAGCGCGGCAGAGCAGAGACGACACCAACTGTGCAGCCGACGAGGCTGACGACATCAGCCAGGACATCCAGCTGTGCAGGACAATGGAAGACAGCGGGCGCAGACCCAGGACAAGTAGTGATTGCCCCGACAATTGCTGTGGCGCGTTGCCCATTCAACTGGGCGAGCAGTTCAGCAGTTTAGCGGTGGGAGCAACAAGAGCAAACATTCCAGCCCAGCTGATGGGGATTGGGATCGGATGAGGAGGATGAGGAGGAAGAGGTGGCTCCGGCGGCCACCCAAAACCATCACACGCACAGATGCCAGCTGCGCTGGTTGTTGCTATTGTTGCCATTATTCTTGCTGGGATGGCTGGCGTCGCTGCCGGCGTTTTGCCGCCGCCGAGGCATCGAAGTATTCCTCAACAAGCTCAGCCAGCAATCAGTTGGGCGCTGGATACGGACGCGAGCAGTGTGGACTATCGAATTGGCCAAAAGCAGCAGTATAAAATCGAAAATATATAGCGTACCGCGGCGCAGCAGTCGGTAGCAACAATAGGAACGTGGTTTTTTGGCCATAGCCTTATAGCCCCAAAATTTATGCCGTTCGTTTGTCAATAAAAAAGCAAACGAGAAATGTAAACAGAAACGCAGCGAAAGGAAGACATCATATTGAATTTATGGTGTAGGTGCAGCAACGTGGTCCTCGAACCTAAGGACACCCCGGTGTCCTTGTCGTCAGGGTGTGACTCGGCACAGTTTGGCTGTGTCGGTGTCGTTTGCACGTGCCCTCACCTTTAAACTCACTCTCTTGCCTTTCGCCTCACCGTGATCCTTGTGTGCTGTCCTTTATTGTTGTCTTACCTGTGCTACCCACCTACAATTACCGTTATCGTGGAAGGACCAAATTGCTTTTGCCCCCGCCACGTTGCGAACAATTCCGGTCGAGTTCGATACCACACGGCGTATGCGAAACGTTTTTGAGGTCTCCGAAGCTCAACGGTCGTAGTATTCCGCATGATAATTGAATTTTTGTGGCGGCTGCTTTGTGAAACTCTCCTAATTGGAAATTTGTTATTTGCGTTCGATGAACTGTGAGCGAAAAAGAGCCCAAAATTGAAAATGTCCCGTGACAATCAAGCGAAATCGCCAATAGCCAGTACAAAGTGAACCGGAAAGTTGTGCACTAAAGCTGAGAAAACATGGAGAACACCACAATGCTGGCTAATATTAGCCTAAATGCAACCAGAAATGAGGAGAATATCACCTCATTCTTCACCGACGAAGAGTGGCTGGCCATCAATGGCACTTTGCCGTGGATAGTGGGATTCTTCTTCGGCGTCATCGCCATCACGGGATTCTTCGGCAACCTGCTGGTCATCCTGGTGGTGGTCTTCAACAACAACATGCGCTCCACCACCAACCTGATGATTGTCAATCTGGCTGCCGCTGATCTGATGTTCGTAATCCTCTGCATTCCCTTCACGGCCACCGATTACATGGTGTACTACTGGCCATATGGAAGGTTCTGGTGCCGCAGTGTCCAGTACCTGATTGTGGTGACCGCCTTCGCCTCCATTTACACGCTGGTGCTGATGTCCATCGATCGGTTCCTGGCGGTGGTTCATCCCATTCGCTCGCGGATGATGAGGACGGAGAACATTACCCTGATTGCCATCGTGACTCTGTGGATCGTGGTGCTGGTCGTTTCGGTGCCAGTGGCCTTCACCCACGACGTGGTGGTAAGTGGGAGTGGAAGAGTGGGAGGAGTGGGTAGAATGCTATAAGTGGGCCTGCTGTGCCTGAATTTGCTGTGAAGAACACGGGCCAGGCAAATTTATTGCTTTCCATCATCGTCACCTCGTTAGATTCCTCTCGCTGCACGTCAATGGTGCCGACTGCCTGGTTCTAATGTAGCTATAGATACCTAGATAGATGGTCTGCCTTCTGCCAGATCGTAATCCAGAAAGCGAAGACCCCGCACAAACCAGCGATCGTCCAATCGACTGATCCTGATACAACTCATTTGTTTTTACTATATGCCCCTATTAAAGTATCCCCATTTTATCTTATTTTCTGTTTTGTGTTTATATTGAAAATTTCGCGATGCGCGGCGCCCGATTTGTTTTTGTTACTAATTTGCTATTTTGAATTCATAAATTTTTAATTATAGACCAGATAGCCAGCGAGAAACACTTGCCAACTGGGCGGTATCTGCCCATATCTGCCCACCTCCTCTCCGTGTGGCTTGCAAAATTTCAAATTCAACTGTTGATCCAAAAGCGCGTAAATCATGGGCAGTCGTAAGTCGTAACAAGCGGCCATTATGGAAACTTTGCACTTGCGAACTTTGGGCGCACACTGCGTATGATAAATGTCTTCGCGGGTGGCGACCTTGAAATGCTCATCTTGGACATTAGGCTTTTATGATCGATGCGAAAAGTGCGAGAAACAATTTAATTGCGGAATAATCGACGAAGATCGGAATTGTTTTGCTCGAGATCAGCGGGTGATATCAAAAATGAAAAGGGGAATTTACCGGCGATTTTGAGGATATACAATGTATTTGTATTTGCAGACTTTAACCTTAAGTTTTTATTCGCAAGAAAACACTGGGATTATTAACTAATATTCAATTTTCCGGTACAGTTCAAACAATTGTTGAGTGCTATTTAATACTGAATATCTATCATATTTTTTCATTGCGAGTATCAACTACACGTAATTATGGTCGGACATTGGTTCCAATTTCTGTTGATACTCATAAATGGCCCGCGGGCTTTTTCCACTGATTTCCCAGTGCCAATAAAGCGATTCCCACATCACACATGACCAACTTTTTGTTTGTGCCGTTGTGTTTCCCCTTTTCCTTGGCCAAAAGCGACAGTCGCGGTTAATTAAACGAATCTCATCTTCACACGGATGATGAACTTTTTTTATCTGTGAGATGGCAATGGCCCACTGTTGCTCCCGGTGTTGTTATTGTAACCTAATATTTTATTAAATGGCATTTCACGCTTCGTTATATTGTTATTTTTGTCTCGTTCGGTTTTTGTTCGCATTGGGGAGAGTGCTCCAATGGGTGGCATTATTGTTTGTTTATGTGTTTGCTTTGCTTTGTCTAAGGATTAAGCTGGAAAAATAGAGCCCACATTGAATGCTCATATGTGTGCTTTGCTTTGTTATCTGGTGTCTGCGTGTGCAAATACAAAGGAACAGGCGATAAAAAGGCATAATTAAGTCATGTTTGATCAACATGTTAATTAACAGTTTGCTATTAATTATTTCCATATTACATTGCCCAGCTACATGCTTGGTATATGCATATCAAATGAGCCTGTGAGAGCGTGTGCCATTATCTTTTTATTAGAAATCGATATCAAATAATAATCATAAATGCACATATGTCCGACTGCGTAACTAGATATGCGATCTCCAGGTCATGGCATTGATTGACAGCTGTTGGCTGATTTCTCGCGAACGAGGAAAGGGCATTAATGGCTTGTCAAGTCTATGAAGTCGTTGGGTTTTGCGGAGAACATGCCAGCGAAATGAACCCATAAATCAGCGGAGGGTCTGGCCATGATTTGTCTACTTCTGTGGCCTTGGCCACTTGACGCTGCGCAGATTCAGAGTTCGAACTCAATTTGTGGGCCAACATCGCTCGCTCAGTGTAACGAAAACAAGGGCGGGCCATAAACAAACATTTTTGTAAGCAATTCATGCCGGCATTAATGGGAAGATTTTTTAAATGCAATTTTCCACACGCATTCATCGATTGAAAGCGCGGTGAAGGGGCGGAGATTGTAAACAAAAATGTAAACAAAAGGCTGCGAATATTTTTACGATTCACCGGGCAGTTTACGACCCTCCTAAGCGTCAGCAAACCAGTCTCGTCTAGCCAACAGACCAATAGATTCTCCATCCCCCAAACAACAAGCCTCGAAAGCCCGATTGCCCATACCCATTGCGCTTTTATCCAAATCCAAAACTCCGGCTGAACAATTTGTCAGCCAAATGTCAGCGACAGAGAAACAAAGTGAGATTGCGAGTTAGTTGTCGACGTCCGAACTATTCGTATGACAGTTTAGTTTTATTTACGATGTCTGGCTGTTGGCCGTTTGACGTTGCTTGGCTGCCATGCAACTGTCACCGCCAACATGACGTATGCGCAATATTCGATTCCCACACCGCACACGTTTCTTCATAGTTCCCACAACCACATTCTCATCGATATCCGCAGGTGGATTACGATGCAAAGAAGAACATCACCTACGGCATGTGCACCTTCACGACGAACGACTTCCTTGGTCCGCGCACCTACCAGGTCACCTTCTTCATCAGCTCCTACCTGCTGCCCCTGATGATCATCAGCGGTCTCTACATGCGCATGATCATGCGGCTCTGGCGCCAGGGAACCGGCGTCCGCATGTCCAAGGAGTCGCAGCGCGGTCGCAAGCGGGTCACCCGACTCGTCGTCGTGGTGGTCATCGCCTTCGCCTCGCTCTGGCTGCCTGTCCAGGTGAGACGCAATAATACATATGAAACCCACATATATTTTAAATAATCAAACATATTCTTTCGTTTGATTGAACAGCTCATCCTGCTGCTCAAGTCACTGGATGTCATCGAGACGAACACCCTCACCAAGCTAGTCATCCAGGTCACCGCCCAGACTCTGGCCTACAGCAGCTCGTGTATCAATCCGCTGCTCTACGCCTTCCTCTCCGAGAATTTCCGGAAGGCCTTCTACAAGGTGAGTGGGGTTGGTGCACTCGGGGGCTGGACGAGAAGGGTCCTTCAAGTGACGACATCTGAGTGCTCGGTCAATATATCGATGAAATATTTTCAGAGCATTGTTTTCGTTTGCATTTCGTTTGATGGAAACTTTTGTGTCGTAATTTTAAGTGGGGCTTTATATTGATTTATTGACTGACAAACTTCAAAACCTTTTTCATATATTTGATATATATATATTTTTTTTTTCTACAATATAAACATCCGCTCAACCACGTTTCCATTGCTATTCCTAATGAGTTTTTAAATGAGGGAATGTTTTGATTTCAAATCAAAAATCAAGAATGCAATTAAATAATTTACGAGCTTAATCTATTGAGGCGAATTTCTAAAAAAAAAAAAACAGCGCGTGTTTTCCCATTAAATTTCAATGGGCCAGCGGCAAACGTTTTAATGAGTTAAGTGCGAAAAACGCGCATACGCCGCGTGGGCCGAATTTGGTTTTACTCGCGCAGCATCGGCATCAGCATCAAAATCTATATTTACGATATAAATAGGTAGAATTTACAGAATAATTTCAGCCAAGCGGATCATCATCGGACCGTCCATCTTCATTTCTCTATTTTTAAGGCCGCCGCAGACCGAGATTTGCAGCTGTTGGGCATTAACACAAAGTGCCTCCTCAACCCCTTTTATTGTGGAACAAATATTTTCCATTATTGTATGTGTAGAGATCTTTTGTCTCGTCAATTTAATGAAGTGCAGCGATGTGGCTTACGAGGCATTCCATTCCCTGGCATGCCACAGTTTTCCCCTCAAATGGCACAATAATTGGACTTTAAATTACAAATGATTCCTTTCCGTTCGGCTGGCTATTTAAAGATATGGCCAAATTAGCAACGCACTGAGACAATGGGGAATTACGGGCTTTACATTTTTTGTTTGGTCGGGCTTTTTATAGCATTCCCCTGTAAATTCATTGACATTCGTTGATGTTTCGTCCCGCCCGCAAAAGAAGTGAAAACAGACGGCTGACAGGCTGCCCGCAGTTTTTGGACTCCGAGAATTGCGGCTCATTCCAATTCAACTCACTTTCGGGACGCATTAATTCTTTTGGTCAGCGGCCATTTGCATAAACGCAAAAAAAAGAAAAAAAGGAAAGTACTGGAAAAAAAAATCGTTGCGGGTGGCAAATCACTGGACAGCCACGCCCACCGACGAGGGGGTGACTTTGCTTTACTTACTTTTAATTACTTTAGGGACAAACAGACACAAACGGCTGAAGGAACACAGCAGGAGCTGCCGAGGGAAGTACATAGTACATTGTACTCATCGATCTGAGAATTTTACTTTTACCCCACAACATTTCCTTTCAATCATTTTGTGGCTTAATTTTAATATTTTAATTTGTTTTCCCGCTGCGGTGCGTGGGTTTCGCGTGTTTTCCGCGTTTTCGGCACAGCTTTTGCCACTTTGCATATAAATTGTGTTGGACTCCTGGACTGCTGATGCTGTCTTGGTTTGCCTTTCGCTAATTGATGTGTTTGTCAAGTCATTAAATTAGATTAATTACGTTAATTAAATTGCGAGCCGCTGTTTGTATTGTTTTTTTCGCTATTGTTCCTGTTTGCGCCACGAGCGTGTTTGGAATGCCTTTTTCGCAATTTCCGGCCACCACGTGATTGGGAATATGTCAATCTGATTAATTGGCCATGTGACTGGCCTTCGATTAGTAATTTATTCATGTGGAGCCAAAATTGTCGGTTTTTTCTATTGGTCTTTCATCCTTTTCACTCCTTAACCAAATCATCCAAATAGGGCTTGCAATCCAATAGACTTGGTATGTGGACAACGACGCATCAGGATGTGAGTTCAGAGAAAACTACCTATTAAACATAACTGTAAGGCGGAGTAAATTTGTTTTAAATATTTCTTTATACATGTTTGGCACGCGTTGGAATATTTATAAAATTTGTTTTCTCTACATTAATGCAATGATAAAACTTGTTACTATTTTTTTTTGGGTCTACGTAGTCTAATTTAGAATGCTAAAACCTTTATATTGTATGCTGCTAGCATGTGCTTATTTTGCCTCTTAAACTTAACCACCTTTATATCAGTATGTTGAACTATTGCGTTATTGTTTTTTATAAATAATAAGGTACTTATTTGAACGTTTGTTGTGAGTAAATATGGTGCACATTCGTTGTGAAATACCAACTTTAAAACTTTCCGCTGTTTTCGCAGACAATGCGAATGCACAGCGCACCTGGAAAGCCAAGGACCGCAACTGCCGGCGGTTCAAAACCCGTAATTCATTTCCCCGGAGCCCTGTGCTGTGTTGCTGTCTCTGTGACGAGGCACTAATCAACAATTTTAGGCAGTTCAATCAAAGCGCAAATTCATAAATCATTTATATGCAAAACTCTTACTCCTCAATCGGCAGGGATGCCAGTTCACAGATTCCAAATAGCATATCCCAGCTTCCCAGTTGCCAGGCAACTGGGCCATTCGATGCTTGTCTGCCGGCATTTCAACACCTCAAACCACTTTAATAATTGAATATTGAATCAAATCTAATCATTCAAATGCAAAGCGACGGCAACAATCGCAGCCAGGGGCCTTGACATGGGAATAGCTTTCGCTCCATGCCCCATTTCCCACTTTCCCCAAACGAAGCGCCACCAAAGTGACTCTGCATCAAAACACGTCATTAATCAAATATTGTGGCCGAACAGTGAATTCACTGGGCCTTCGGTACTTTGTGTATATTTTCGCATTAAGTCCTGTCAATTTCTCAACATTTTCTTAGTATTCTCAGTTCCTCTCCTTCTGTTCCTGCAGGCCGTTAACTGCTCCTCTCGATACCAGAACTACACATCTGATTTGCCGCCGCCGCGCAAGACGTCCTGTGCCAGGACCTCCACCACTGGACTCTAAGGGTCAGCAAATCTTTGAGGGCACAAGTGGATAAATACCCGGGACCAATCCATCAATGGACTGCAAGCGACCGCTGCATTGGATTTTTGCTCTTCGAATGACTAGAGTTAAGATATAAGGACTTTGTAAATATTGAATTAGATTAAATGAAATGCTTGTCTGTATCTTTTGTGTATTACTGAGCTACGATGCTTATTTATCTCTTATTGTAGCATTACATATAATACTTTTTGAAAGTGGATGTGTATACAGGCTGCACTGTTTACTAAACATTATAATTATAGACAGTGAATTTCCCTAAATTATTTTTAATGGTATATAATGCTATAATGCTAATCGGAATGCAATGTGTTATACAAGCTCCCTTGACGTAAGCCATATTGTTAACCATGTTTGTTATTTGCGTAAACCGTTAAGGAATTAAATAACACAACAACCACGCAATTTATGATTTTCACTGAATGGAGCTAACAAAACCGACAGATGTTAGCCTGCAGCTCATGGGGTATTTGCACAAACTAATACCATACGCATAAAACTATGCAAATTTAGCTGCCGGCTTTTAAATTGGTATTTAGTGGCGCGTGAAACATGCAATTGATATACTTGTCGAATATTCGCGATGCCACATTGAAATCGCCCTCGATTGACTGCGGCACTTGTGCAATCAATCGAACTCGCATTCACTCAATCATGCATTCATTTATTCTTGGGCCTCATCTACCCACCCATGATATCTCCTCCTGAAGAGATCTCTTTCCAACGAGAGCCAGGGGCTGTCATCACATGAGTGACGTGAGTAGTACTCCTCGTGAAGGTCCTGCGATGTCGGTGGAGTCCTGACTTTGGCAGCTTAAGATGCTGATTGCATTTCGCTTGACGCTGGCGACTGACCGGAATTAATTATGCGTTGTCCATCTTGCGGATCGGGCCGAGGCGTATAGTATATGTATGTGTGTGGGGGCTCCCGTTTTCCGCGCTGCCTGGCCACTCGCACTTTTGCATAATTTATTCAATTTTAATAAGCGGCCCTGTCTAGAGTCGAGGCGTTGCCTTTTACACCAGGTAACGTAATTAATGCGTATCAGTCGCTGACAGGTTCCTCTTCGGCGCGTTGCCAGCGTAATCAAAATTTCAAATGAGCATCAAGGAGTGCGGGCCCAGGTGGCGACCGGGCTCCAAGTGTCTTTGCAAATGAGCCGGGAAAACCAATGGATCGATTCGAGAGCACCAGGAAGTCGGCAAAATAAAGCTGGGCAACTAACTATTGGCGCCATAAACGCGCACGCTTCGCTAGCCAAAGTTTTGCTGCCCTGGTGTACACTCAGAAAAAACTAAATTCCTTCAAATGGCTGCTGGTAAGGGAAAAAGCTGTACAAAAATACCTTTTAGTATTTCGATTCAGGAAAAAGCGTGGTAATCCAAAACTGATTTTAAACGCTATTTGATAACCACCCTATTTGATGCTTTTTTACAGTGATTTCTTTGGGACACCCGCTTGCCCCACAGATAATTCGTTTCCCCACCGAGCAAATAGCCAAACAATAACGCCAAAGCTGAGCAGAATAACAACAACAAGGACTGCTCATGCTGCTGGCATTATCATAATAACAATAATCATAACTGTGAGTGTAACAGTTGTCGCCCCGCTCGTCGTGCTTTCCCGCTTAAAGCCATCGGAGTATTAAGATATTGCTCCATATCCTGTGCTGTCGCAGCGCATCCTGCATTACAAGGACTCACGGTTACGTGTGTGTGGAACGAACTGGAATCGGGACTGTTACTCCACTGACCTAGTCTACGCGGTAACAGTCCCGTTTCCATTTCGGCCATCCTTATTTAAGAGAGCACTGGCGAAGAGAAGGACTCCGAAAAGTGGTGAGTTTACAGTTAACAGCGACAGAGAGCAAGCGGAACGAATGAAAGTGGCACACCACCCACGCAGTCTACTTTCATTCATTCGAGCCACTCGCCTTCTGAGCGTAGGTCATGGCGGCATACGGGTCGGCTACTTAATTTGCCCACCTGCTTTCCGGTCAGTCACATGCTCACACTGCTAAGCCCACGAGGCGGCGCAAAAGGGGGAGTGGGGAGTGGCACTACGGTTCTGTGGCCAAATGAAGCGTAACCAAATGCTGATAGCCCAAATGTTGCAGTTTATGGCCAAGGCATTGGCCAAATTGCCTCTTGGCGTGCGGCATAATGGCGACAATAGCCACATTGTCTTGACATCGAATCAGTGCGCCAGAGCGAGAGAGCACCAGCGCGTGGGAGTTAGAGGGGGGCAGACACATAAACATACAGACATACGCACACGCCCACCTCCGCTCGATTGCATAATGCGGTCGCGCCAAAACAGAAAAACAACTTTGAACAGCTTTGCAGTTCATTTCGGTGTGTGCTGCAACTTCCCTTCTCCATTTTTTTCTCTACCGGCTTTTTGTCGTTTCGCGTTGAACTGGCAAATTTCCGGCAAGCTTTGCATGCACACAAAAGCCATCTTCCGTCCTTGTCGCACGCACACATGCACACACACAGTGGAAGCTAAAGTTTATCTGTCAATTTCGGTACACAAACACAATCATACGCAGGCGGCAAAACCGTTACGCATTGAGAGGATTTGCATACTCTACATCCAAGTTATAATACCCTCGATATAAATTTTATCCATGACTCATTGTTATAAACCTTCCCTCAGTAAATTTGTAATTAATTACTATTTCCATTTATCTTTGCATTTTTATTGTGATTTTAGGCAGGATAACAAAATACTAGTTAGTAAGAACGACCAAAATTATGTTATAACGAAAGAAAACTTTATAAGATAAAAACAAATGACAAACTATAAGCTTGCCTACTTCCCAGGGCATCAGATATTCACGCAAAATTCGGATAGTTAAACTTTTTTTCCAGTCCAGCACTTCGGCGATAGTTTGAGGACGAAACATTTTGTCAACTTTAATGCGCTTTGTTGTTAAGACGGTAGAACGTAGAAAACGCTCAGGAGCCGGATCCACGTTACATGTGCCAGGATGGCAGGTAAGAGCGCAAAAGTTCGAACCGATTTGCATACAGCTCGGTAATCCAAAAAACGAATTTCTCGGTTAGTTGGCAAAGTACTTGGCTCAGCTTTTATGCATTTCAAAAATCAAACATTCCATTTCCATACGCCCCAAGTAGCTGACGACACAGTTCCGCACTCGTTTTAATAGCAATTTTTATTTCATTAAACAATATGGTTATTATTTTGATTACAGTAGGAGTACAAAGCGTGGGGCTTGCGTTTGCATAATGGAATTTTTAAGTAATTTTGATTGGGAATTAGCCGGCAATTGGCTAAGGCGCATACTAATGCCCACTAGCGTCCTTCGGCCGGTATTCTATTTCTTGCCCAGCAGGCAGCGTCATAATAAATAAATGATCAACTTTAGCCGAAAACTGAGAAGAACATAATTTCCGTGTTCTGGGTCCTTGTCGAAAGCCGCAGGAATTAATTGCGGGTCGCTCGCTGCTGGCCTCGTTAAACTTTCGACCAGATTAGGAATTGCGGGCCGTGGTGGCGGACATTCGTTTGCAATAATTTAAATATTAGTTACACATAATGTAAAGCATAAATTAATTTTGTATTCGCCAACTATTAAAAAACTTTCCATTCGCTGGGGTCTGCAAGGGTCCTTCGAGTTGATGAAGTAGTACAAACGCAAGGAAGAGGGACATCCGCTTAAACTTTCTCCGCAGCTTGGGGCAATTAGTTATTCACGCTTGCGCTTGTCTTTGCAGCAAGTTTAGCCGCCTGCCAAACTCGGCGTTCCTTTCTTTTTATTTTTAGCTGCGATTGGGAATTAAACGCAAGATAAATAGTTGGGTTTCCCTACGGCTGGGACCCGATACCTAGTCATCGCATCGTATCGTATGGTATGGTATCTGCGTATCATATCACAGGCACTGCAACATCCGGCCATAGACTTGACTTCGCTTGAAGCTGCCGAAGGCCTCGCGGAAACGCTGCCGCTGCTCGCCACTCAATTTCGCATGGAAATCTTGTGCAGCTGTCACGAACAATGCAATTTCGTGTTGACCCAATTTTCGGGCCATCGCCGGAGCTGCTGCCTCTGCCTCAGTTGTTGCCGTTGTCGCTGTTGTTGCTGCTGCCGCAGAGTTGGATGCCCCGATGCCGAGCACTAGCGGAAATAGTTTAATCAAATGCAGATTTATGGAGGCGGATAAAAAGATGACGCTGAGGCCCCAGACACCCTGCTGCTCCGGCTGGTCCAGGAACGTTGGCAGGGTGCAGATCAGCCAGTCCTGGAGCATCTGCAGGTACGACGAGTCGATGGCGGAGCGAAAGACCTGCGGAGTAAAGGAGCAGAGCAGATTGGGGAGCGGGTTAAGAGCTGCCAACGAAATGCTTAAATAAAAACCAAGCCGACAATACGGAAATTAAATTTTATTGTGCTGCTCGAAAGGTGCCTCGTCGGCGGGCCGCAAAAGTCGACTGCAGTCAGCAGCATACTTTGTGGCAGAAAGTTGGCTAATGAAATTCCGCAGCCGGGGAATCCGGCCCTGCGAATGACAGTGCGAATTGTGCCGCTTTGGGATCCCGGGATGCCCCGTTGGCTTCCGAGCTTGTTTTTATTAATTTCCATGCACGCGCCCACCGCACTGGCTAACCTTGAACCTAATGAAACATTTTTATGGCCCCACAGTGGACGCCAGTAGGCGATGGCTTCGGCTCCTCGCATTGACCCACGCACCTGGACGGAGGCCAAGCTGTAGCCATGAATTCCATTAATTTTCAAGCTGCCAAAATTCCACAGTCGCACACGCACACTCATGTGGGCAGTGGGTATGGAGTTGGCAAGTGTTTTACCCTTTCGACTTGTGGCCAGGGCAAACATTAGCGCTGCATTGGCCCCATTCCGTTCCGGTCTCCAGACAAGGACGAGGTCCTGGATCCGGGACTCGTAAAATGCCACCCAGCATGGGAATCCGTGTGTGTGTTCGAAGCAACCACGCACGAATGGCCAACGTCTTTACCTTTGCTAGATCTTTGGCCAACAGCACTCACCTGATATACAATCATGGCAATAACATCGCAGTGCGGGTGATTTATGGCCAGAAACTCCTTTATGACCTTCGTCAATATTTCATTCGGTGGCACTAAATCACGAATAATTTGGCACAGCACTTGTCCATAAATCCAGGCGGCATCTCGAGTCGATGATTTAATACAATGCAAAAGTATATCGACTTTATCGTTTTGCTGGGCGATTATCTCCGGGTCATCCTGGACAATTCCGTTCGACAGCTCCGTGTTCTCCAGCTGGGCAGCCGAGCCTGAGAATGGAATGAAATGGAAAATATGTAAGTCATTCGCAGAATGCAGAAAAAGGGAAGAAAGTGAAACTTTCTAATTAACAAGGCAGCCTTTAAGCCAAATGCCGATGGCCATTATTCACATGCTCGGGGTCCTTCACACGCCAGTGCTGTCACTGCCCTCCATTTTTCCATTTCCCCACACTACACTTATACACTCGCCCACTGATTCCCCAGGACACACACGTACATAAATTTGCATTTAAATTTTATGGATTTTTTCCAGCACCGATGCTTTTAGCCAAAACTTTCTCCCATGGCCAAAGCATCAAATTGAAAGCTAAACAAAAAAGCGGAACCAAAAGTTGAAGCTGAGCAGAATTGGCCATACACAGGGCATAGATTAGAGTTGTTCGATTAAGCCCGCAACTGGTGGAGAAGGTCACCAACAATAAATGTGCGTTCCTTTGGCCAGGTGAAAAATGATGGTGAACAGAGACCAGGAACCAGAGACCAGAGACCGCTGAAAGCCACAGCCCGTGTGCTGCTTACTGTGGCTTAGCGGCATCGAATTATTTACAATGCGAGTGGAGCGGTAGCTGATCCACCTGGCCAGCTTGGCCACCCCCTAACGCCTAACCCAGAGCCACCCGTAACCACCCGTAACCCAACTCAGCCGCCTTCTGGCCGCGCCAACTTTGGCTTTGGCCTTTGTTTTGCAGCTTAACATTGTTGGTCGGGGCTGTTGGCCTGCGGGCAGCTTGTTTGGCTGGCTGTTGCCAATTTTGGCATTGTTGTTGCAGGCTTTGAACGGGCATGAAGTATGGCCAAGTGGCCGGGCAGGCGGTTGGTAGGCGTGGGGTGGTTGGGGGTGCTTCCCGGCGCCTGGCCACAATTATGCGCGCCACGAATGCCGCAGGCAATGCACGGAAAAATAAGAAAAATCTAACAAACTCTAAAATTAGTTTAAGCACGGCGAAAAGCAGCGAAAAAAGACCGGTGGTCTGCATTATAGATTCTACCCTGATGAATATATGGTTCATACATTATTCATTATTCATTATTCATGACATTAGCGTTATTTTATCGCACTTGTTAACGGCTTAAATATCATAAAATAAATATTTAAAGCTTTTGTTTAATTTCAAACTAAGCCAACGAAACGAAACAGAAACAAGCTCTGCTAATCCCATTTTTTAAAGAGTGTCCTTTTGTGGGAAGGGTTCGCTGTCCTTTGCCTTACAAGCATTTTCCACCAACTGGGTGACCAATATTGCCGCAAATATTTATTATTGCGTTTTGCAACTTTGAGGGCAAATGTATATACGTTTTTTCTCGACTTTCCCTGTTTTGCCGTTTCGCTCCTTTTTTGTTTAACCCTTCACTCTCCAATTTTTTCCATGCTTTTTGTGGTAGCTGGGCAACCTGTATTGTCTTCGGCGACGCGGTCTTTTGTTTATTTTCGCGTGGAGCCCACAACGCTTTAAAAAGGCAAGCAGGCGGAAAAAGAGCAAAAAAGCGTGCCCAGCAATAGCCAACTTCCGCCAGGATGCGTTTCGGTACGGTCGTTCTCTGGGTCCCAAGCCAGGATCCTGCCCGGTTGGCCATATTCGAGATTTGTGAGTGGCGTGTGTGTGGAGTGTGCGGAGTGTGTGCGGTGTGTGCGGCAGTAGGGCCCAAAATCGAGGCAGTTGCTGCCATTTAGTGGCAGAAGTAAGCATCGCGAATGGCCTGCTTCACAAACATTGACGTTTCTCAAAGGATTTGCGTGCTGTGGCCATGGCAAAAGGGACTCAGCAGTGGGCAGTCGGCAATCCCGTGCACTGACAAAGTGCAAGGCAAATACGCAACGCTCCACTTCCAATTTCGCCCACATCCACACATACTCCCCATTCTGCCGCGGGCATTCTTCGACATATTTGTGGAGCGAGTTGCATAATTTCTGGCCAGGAGTGGCCCAGTCGAAAGCTGTGCTAAGTTACCACGCACAGCAGGTTGGCCGGGCGCATCCCAAAGCCAGTGTAGGAAAAAATGAAGGTAGTTGTCTTTTATTTCTTTTGCTATGCTTAAAATGCTTGACGGCTGTTATTTTTTCTCGTTAGAGAATGGAAAAGAGAACACGATGGAGTAAAGAAATCGATGGGCTAGGGTTGGTTAATGAAACGAGACTGAGCGGATTACGATTGACCCGCATCGAGACGATTTCCATAGGCAGCCATGTACCTTAAAGCTATAGTATCTTCTAATAAACTGAACGAGAACGAAAGCCCATGCTGAGTAAGCTGGCGAATTTCTGCATTCTAATCTGCAGTTTTTCTGGGCTTTTAGAGCTGTATAGGATAAATCACAGGTTCCAGTAAGCCATAGATACTCTGTATGTAAAATTGTCTAGTGTCAAAATTATTGGCCAAAGCTTTCTAGGACGCTACCAGATAAACTTTATGCAAATGCCTTTCACAGTTTGTGCTTAAACGAATACCTATTTATGAGCATTGAATGCCAAAAATTGAACTTGTGCCCCCGAAAAACCACTGAACTAACGTTTTAGCACAGGCGAAATGAGCGCATGACAGTTGAAACGATAATAATTGTCCTGGAATGGCGCTAATAACAGCAACAGGGATAATTGTTGGCCAGCAGAGACGGCAGAGATACGCAACAGTCGGCGGAATGTCCTGATGTTGGCCGGCGACAGCAATTAGCCTTTCTCTGGCAAGGACACACACTCGCATTCGCACTCGCAATGCATTCATGGCCATAATGATCAGCGCCAAACTGTTGACCCGCAAACACACAAAGTGCGCCATCCCAGCGAGCGCATTTAAAATGGAACATGGCAGCATCCAAATAAAGGACATTGGGCGCGTAAGGGGAGTGAAGTTCACTTTGCCAGAGTGTCCTGCCGCCTAATGCCGCCCTGTGACGGGATGCTTCCCTTTAAAATTGTTTGCTTCTCACGCTTCCATTCCGAAATTGGGAATTTCCATCCCCCAACGCACTCGCCCTTTGCTCAATTTTCTTATAACAACAGTGGAAACCCGTTCGCGGCCCATGCGGTATTAAATGAAATTACGAAATATTTCCGTACCCCCCTCTGCTCGTTCGTTTTCCCATCGCTTTGCTACCCCATTTGATCTTGGTATTACTTTTGTTATTTTCTTTGAGGCCAGACCCCGCATACTCACCCACATACATGCAGGACAAAAGCAATTTCAATGCCGGAATCGAAAATTTCTCATTTTCCATTTTCAGCAATTCGAGTGCAAGTTTTTCAATTTTATGTCGCATCTGCGGTGTGACCACGACGCCAACTCCCGCCTTGGATCCTTCGGCGCCCGGTTCTCCAGCAGCGGCATCCTTTCCAGTAGGCTGAATGCCAGGAGGCGGCACTCCACTATTGACCACCATGCGCTCCAGGCCCTGTCAATGACAAAGAGATAAATAAATACAATAAGCAACATATACACGTATATAAAAAGTAGCAAAATAAAGGCAATGAAAAAGGACAGCGCTCATAGAAATAGCAATGCGGCGGCTCTCGACTCGCTTTTGAATTTTTATCATTGCATACTTAAGTGGGTTTTTCAGTAATGGCCACGCTAATTGAGTGGCAAATTGTTATTGTTATGGCCGCTGTTGTCGCTGCGCCCCATTGCGCTTTCTCCCGCTTTCTCTTCGCTACGATGATGATGATTCTGATTCCAATGCCGATTTGGATTCCGAGTGGCGGCCATCAAAGCAAAAGGCAGCGGCAACAACAAGGACATCATGGCCAGCAAAAGCAACAAAATGGGACAATTGAATTGCGTGCAAATTTCATAAATTGCTTAAAAAGTCGAATTTAATTTTCGACCGAACGTCGCCCGGAAATATGCAGTGCAAAAACAGTTTTTAATTACTTGCCGCTCGCCATGTACTCGTAAACTGCAATTAAAATCTCAACTCTATATTAAATGCTTGCAAATTACGTTCGCCAACTGAGGAATTTCTTTATGTAGCAGACGTATGTGTACAACGCTTAAACAAAATGCAAAATGCTCTACTCTTTTTTTATTACGCTCAATTTGCAAACGGGCTCCCATTGACCAACGGGCCATGTGTGAGTGTTCCGCCAAGGCCAATAAACATTTGGCTACTGCCATTGGCTGCTCTTCCTGCTCCTGCTCCTGTTCCTGTTCCAGCTCCTGCGTCAGTTATGACAGCACTGGCTGCGGTCCTTTCGCGTGGCTTTTCACCCGTCCGCCTGACAGTTCCGTTGCCGTTTGAAAATTGTCAATCAAAAAACCAATTAAGCGCAACGTGGGCTGCCCAGGACTAAGCCACACCAGTCAAGGGATCGAGGTTTCCATCACAGCCCAGGGAACGTTTGCCCCGGTCAATGGCAGTCAGATTTGCTGGCCCGCTAGTCGGCTGACAGTTAGTAAGTGGCCTGATGGCGGCTAGACAAGGCTGACAACCATTTAAGTGGCATGCTAAGTCCTTTCCACGCGGCTATCCTATCCCATCCTCCCATCTCCATTCCAGTTTGTACTCACATGCAGAACGCACAGATAGAGCTCCTCGTCGGCGGTCGTCTTCAGGAAATTGTTGGCCGCAATTATTGTATTTGACAACAGATGACACTGCGGCACGAATTTCGATGTCCACTCGATCAGACTGTAATTGAGCGTCCAGACCAGCTTCGTGTGCTCCACGCTGAACGGCAGGGGGCTGCAAAGATAACCCAGAAATGTTTACTCATTGTACACAGAACGAGCTGCTACTGCTGCAGCTGCTGTGCCGGGCATGTTTCCATCTAAATTAATTAGAAGTCTGACGACCGCAGAATTGCATCCGCCGATGCCGTGGGCAATGGCCAAAATGGCCACCACCCCCTATTGCACTCCCTTATTGCTTTTTGCGCGTAAAATTACAAAATAATTAGTTCGGGCGAGCTCCGCCGGCTCGCTGATTAGTTGCCATGGTCGTGCCTCCCAAACGCAGGACCATCCATTGATTTTATGACCAGTTCCTCTGCCGCTTTAGGAGCTGCAATTTTCGCTGAGGTTTTGGCATATTGGTTTGGCATACGCTGCGTATGCGCAATAAAAGTTGTTTGCCCTTTAAAACGAAATGGGGGCATACCCGCTATGCGCCTCCGTACTCTTATTCCTTCGCCCAAATTAAAGCTCAAATTCGCGCGCTTTCCCAAACCTAATCAGACGACAAAAACCCACTCAAGTGCGGCGGAGGTGCAGCTCAAGAAATTCCTTCCCAAAAGCCGCGAACGAGAAGGCAGCTGCTCAGCCAATAATTAGAATTTACTGGCGAGCATAAACAAGCAAATGCAAGGCAAACACGAACAACGCCCCGGCTCCATTGATCGGAGGCTGGTTTTGACTTTGGAAAATCTATCGAAAGCAGCAGTAAAGTTTCAATGGCCGTGGTTCATCGATGTTCTGCACGTTGTCGAGTTATGGCAACTTCCTCTGCCAGCATATCCCTTACCAAGGGAGGGGAACGGGTGTTCGGCTGCTTCCGGCGCAGTCCTTGAAAACTTTTTGATAACACCCTAAACAAAAGGGGTGGCGGCCAGGTGGATCCAGCAGCAGAACATCAGACCACAGAGACCAGATGCCGATGAGCCGAGGTAACTAATGCGAAATGAGAACTTTTGCCATTAGTGAGTGGATCTGTGGAACAGATATATATATACAGACTGCTGGCATGTAGTCGCAGGAGTTTGAGACCCGGGGAACTCAGTCAAGTCGAGTTGATGAGTTTCAATTGAAGATGGTACCAGATATGGCCTCCAACTTTCGCCGTTCGGGTAAGACACACTTCCAATTGAATCCGGGTGTACTGCAAACAGGCTGATAATACCGACGGACCAGCTGGATGAGGGGCTGTTAATTGCGAGGCAAATTATGGACAGCAGCCGGATTCTGCTGGATTCTGGATTGCGGATTCGGTATTTCGTATTCCGGCTTCCTATTTCCCAACTCCCATTTCCTTCAACCTGCATAAAGGGTCGGGACTCACCTCTCATCAATGATGCCATGACGATTGATGTAGCCCACAATTAGGGATCGCAACAATGCCAGCTCCTCACTGAGCCGTCCCATTGTCGTGTTGGTCTTGCTGCAGCACTCCAGCAGGCAGAGCAGCCCCTGCAACGTGGCAATGCGTATAAAGCTGTGCGTGCTCTTCAAGTAGACGTTGCCAATCAAGGAGCACAGGACCTGCAGCTCGCCCAGGCTGGGGATCAGAAGGGCCTGGCTGCGGCACAGTAAGTAGATTATGTGCTGTAAAGTGCAGAGAACATTAGGATGAAAAACAATAGACTGGCGGAGTGGTGCCAGGAAACAGAAACATCAAAGTTAAACTTAAGATAAAATCTGAAATAATGCTTAGTAAATATGAATTCAGTAGGGGTATAATGTGAGACACATATATTTCAGAAATTCTTTTACTCTTAAACGAAAAAGCTAGAGTTTTCAGTATGGTAACTTACCTGATGCGAAATGGTGTCGTCCATGGCCACCTGCTCCTGCAGTTTGAGGCAGCGTTCCTTAATCCATTTGATGTGGTCGCGACTCTCGCAGATCTCGCAAAACTTTACCAAATTGGGCAGCACCAGGATGTGATTCAGCTGTCGAAGGATGGAGGGAATTGCAAAAGAGTTATGGCAAGTTGCAGCTGCAAATGAAATCACTGGCAACTCAAAGCCCCAAGGATCGCCCAAAAACTGAGTACCCGGCTGCATCGTAATGTCCGCGAAGCGGCTTGCATAATCAAATTAAAACCCATCGAATGGCCCGGCCAGCATGCGATGTGCGAATGCTGGCAATGCACAGGACGTGACTGCCCGTAAAAGTTTGACAGGACTTACCTCGATCATCTGCTGCAGTACGTCAAAGACCAGCTGCGTGCTGCTGCGAAAGTCAATTCCCGACAGCTGCGTAAAATGGCGATAGTTGCGCATTGCCATGTCGGGCACATCCGCATCGCAGGACTGCTTAATGTCCGCCGTGTTTGCCTGCTCCCCGCCAGATAGGCCCACTCCCACACCCACGCCCACTCCCGCCGCCGCCTGGTCCTCCATTTGGGCCCAACTGAAATTGAGATCGTACTGATTGGGCGCAAAGGTGCGTGTGCCAATCACATTGTCGTAGGCCAGCTGCCGCTCCAGATTGGGCTGATAGAAGACATTGCACGCATCCACCAGCAATTGCACCTTGTGCAGTTTCTTCAGGCTGAAATATATGACATATATATAAATTCGATAGTGATGGATGTGTGGGAAATGTTCGGGTTGTCGGTGGCGATAAGGTGCGTATGTGTATGTACGTTTATTGCTGCCAACTGCTATCAACTAAATGGCGCATACGCCCTGTTGACAGAGCAGACGGAATGGAAAGTAAAAACTATTTGCTTGTAATTAAAAACTAATTTATAAAGTCAACATCGGGCGACAAGGATTTGTCAGAGTTTCGTGTTACCCAGACCCAGAAGAGCAAACAGAACACATTTAAAAGCCATTGCTGGCCAGCTAATACGGAAAATATGTATTTTGAAAATTTCCTAGGGGTTGTCAACAGAGTTTTTGATATTTCAGCTTTGGCTCTCATGTTTTTGCCATTTGCCATTCCAGGCAATTGAATCGCGTCGACGAGCAGGAGACATGAAAAAAGAGTTTGGCACTTGTTAACTTTTTCATAATTCATGTGCTCACGTCACGCCACGCTATAACAATAGTATAACATACTATACTTTACTACATATATGCAATATCCGTGGTCCCATCGACAAAGACTTTTTGTCGCTTTTAATTAAAAACGCAGACATTGTAAAAGCATCCGAAAACTTGTTTACCAAATTGTTTTTGGCCGCACCGCTCCCATGTTAACAAATTAGTTGTGCATTTAAAGTTGAAGGATTTTTTCGTAATGGGGGACGATATAATATGTGCCACAGGAAAATCACAGGATATACACGCTCATTCGCAGACTCAACTTTGCTGGCATTTAATTTGTACTTTTTGCCATTTACACATTAAAAACTTTATCCACTGCTCTGTGAATTTTAATTTTCATAAATTTCCACACCGAACCCGAACCCGCACCCGCACCCATACCCAAGCTGGAACTGAAGCTGCTGGATGTGGAAGTGGAACTGGGACTCACCTAATGCTGTCACAAGTGATGCGCTGCCAGCGAGTGGTGTGATGGAACTGTCCGTTGGCCAGGCCCACAATGGGAAAAGTTTTGTACGTCATTAAAAGTTCGAGGATGGCCTGGAGGCAGACCTGCTTGATCTGGAACTGCTCCTGCTGATCGACCATGTGCTCGTCGTACAGCTTGTTGATCAGCAGCAGGCAAGTCATGAAGTACTCCTCGAACTGCTGCCGGGTGGTGAATCCGAAGATGGAGAGCCTGGAATCCAGAATTCAAAGTGGCTATGAGTGTCAATTTAATTACCGATAGTCGTCTGCTGTGCGTGTGTGTAAGTAATTAATTGAAAATTGCAAATTTCTGCATAAAATGTTTTCAGCCAATGCTTGAAATTTTAATTCAATTAGTCCTGTCCTCTTCAAATATTTAAAATATGCAATATACATGCCACCATATGCCTATACACATATGTATATACATATGCATATGCCATGTGTAGTAAAATGTGAGCAGGCCTAAAATGTCAATTAGTCTTCGATTACTTTGGGCAGTCGGTGAAGCGGCAGCTCCATCCACCATCCATCAGCCATCAGGCATCAGGCATCACACCCATCACTTGCAGTGGAGCCCGGGGTGATGGTGTTCTGCTGTGCATCGTGGTGGTTTCTGTGCAATTAGCAACAATGTTTCTGGAGCAGAGGCAGCCGTCCGCATCCGCATCCGCATCCTGGCATGACGTGCCTTTTGTTGGCAGCCATCTGCAACACGCACACATGCATTTATCTCACTTTGCTGCTCATAATTTGTTTATATCGCTCGCTGCCTCGTCGGCGGCTCTTCCTGCAGCGCTGTGTCTTTTAGACAGCTTTTATCCCCACATCTCTGCATCCTCTCTCCAGCCCCACATCCCCTCAGCCGCATACCCATTGCTCCTCCTGGCCGAAATGCATGTCTATGCCGGCGATGCTGATGCTGATCCTGCGCGGAGTTTCGTCTAATAGAGTTGTTGATGTTCCGCTCCGTCAGCCCTTTGGGGATTTTGTCGTTATCATCCTCGCAGCTTTCCTCGCTGCCGCTGGAGCAGCTCCGCTGGTTGCCCGGTTCCCAGTTCCCCAGTTCACGTGCTGATGTGGTTATGATGTTTGTGCGCTTGTCGGTTGGGCAAAGCCAGAACTGGATTGGCTTTGCCGCCCGGTTGGGGCGACAAAGTGCGAGCGGAGTGCAAGTATGCATACTTCTGGGGGGAAGTTAAGTTTTAGGCTCCGGACAGGCAAACAACCAAACAACCCAACAACCAGCCAACCAACAACCACTGCCACAGACATCTAGCCGTGCACAATTATTCCGCCCAATTCCTGGCTGATGACAATTCAGCTTTCGCCATTCGGCTGACAGCGTAATGATGACGACTGCCATCGAAACAATGGAGCAATAGCTATAACGGCTTGGGGAGCCTGTCAAGTGACAAGGACGAGGCAAACAAGCCAAGGACAATGACGATGACAATGAAGTCTTACGGCCCGCACTCTCGCATATGTGTGGATGTTTGGATTTGTGCTTGTGCTTGTAATAGAACAACAGGATGTTGATGTTTCCAGTTGCGGTTTAGCCGCTGCCAACGTCCTCATCATCGCTCCATGTAGCTGCCATGCGCTCGTCACCGCTGTCAGAGCATTGTCAGCAACTTGGTTGTTGCTCCCGCTCCCCGGTTGCTGTTGCCGGACACAGTGACAACGACAGGAGTGACACCAACAGCAACGGCAGCAGCCAGGACAATGCAACAGAGCCTGCTCGATTGATAAGGAAAGCGGACAATGGAGCCTACAGGCAAGGTGTCAACTTGACTGGTTTAAGGTGAGCACCGAAAGATAAGCGGATTTAATTAGCAGTCGGCCCAGTACCATATAGTCTAAATATATAAGTGGTCAGCATAATCAGATGGATGGATATAATGCTTTTCTAATTAATTTTGTAAACTTTTTTTGGAACACAATTTAAGCGTCGAACTGAAACTTAACTTGTTGTGAAAGACAGCCCTTTTAACTTAAAAAAGCCATTCATATTTCATCCGGACTTACACTCACCTCTTGACAAATTGACGGAGGACATCCACATCGCTCAGGCTGTCCACAGGAATGGAGGGCAGCTTGCCATCTGCCTGTTGCTCCTGCTGCTGGTCGCCTGGCTGCTGGATGAGCTCGTGGGGTGTGACCGCGTAGGCATAAAACTGGTGCGTTCGCAGCAGCGAGATGCCGATAGAGGTGACCAGCGACTGGAGGAAGGGAGGAGAATCGAATCGAGAAAATGGAAAGTGCTCCTGGGTCGTACTGACAAATGACTAGCCGATTGTCACTTACCAATGCCACTTGGAATCGGGCCAGATCCTGACCTGCGAACTGCAGTCGGGCTTCCTCGACGCCTGCCAAGACCCTGCCGCTGGCCAGGGACTCGATTTCAATTTGGGTTTCAATCAATTTGGCCAGGAAAATCGCTTGCGGTGCCGGTCCTTTGGCCTTGTTTCTGTCCCGGCGGTGCCTTCGATAGAAAATGGTGTCCTGCAGAATGCAACGAGCCACTGAGTCCAGCAGGTCGAGCAGTTCGCAACGCAGTGAGGGATCCGAACTGGCATTAAGCTCCCGCCAGACGCGGGGCTGCTGCAAAAGTGTATTCACGGTGGCCAGCAGCACGCCCAGAGCGTCTTGTTCCGACTCCTGTCGTGTTGGCATGGCCAAAATCTGTTTTGCTGCTCCGGCCAGCCAGCCAAGGTAGGCCAGCAATTGCGGCAGATGCTCGCGGCGCAGCAGGTGCTCGACCACGAACTTCTCCATCAGCCGGGCATCGATGTAGATGAGTGCTGTTTGCTCCGCATTCCGAATGCAGGCCATCAGGGCGCCCACCGCCCGCGCCACATCCAGTTGCTCCCCGGTGGGTGGGTTTCGGCATTTTGTGGCCTCTGTGGAAGCCACCCTTGACATGAGCAGGGCGCAGGATACGCGCGCCAGTGGCGTTGGTTGCATGTAGTTGATGTGCGGTGCATGCTGGATGCACTTCTGCCGGAAGGCGGACATCATGGCAGCCAGGGAACCAGCGATGGCATGGCGCAGTAGCTTTGCCTCATGCTCGGTGCCCAGACTTCGGAGCAGACGTTGCAGCTTCGGCTCCGACTGGATCTCCAGGAGCAGCAGCATTAGTTGCTTCTGCTGCTGCGGGGCATCGGCATGCTGGGTGGCGAATTTGATTAGCTGTCGGTGGATGATGGTGGAAAAATGTTGTCAAAGGCATCGAGGATGAGTAATGGAGCGGCAGTGGGGAAGGGGAAAAATAACAACAAATTAGCTGTGGCAGTGCCATAATGGCCAAGTGCTTGTCCCATTTACCTGCGCAAAGAGCCAGCTCTCATCAATTATGCGCGACGGCGTTGCAGTCTCATTGTCCTGGCGGCACTCCAAGTCCTTCAGTCTGCGATGCGAAGCAATGAAACATAAATAAAAGCATGGAGGATAATGAGAGTCTTCTGATCCGAACTTTGAGTACTCTTCGGTTTGTTTTCAGTGGGTACTCGTTGGTTAAGAAAGGGAAACGACTTTGACGAGGGTGGATCGAGTTGTATATTCAAAAATGTGATGATAATGTCAGTATAGATCTTCAGATACTTCTTGATCTGATCTATTTTTATAAAAATGTTTCGCAAAATGTAACAAACCACATGAATTTTTTAAGTTTTCTTATGCTTACTTAACTGACCCACCCTAACGTGCAGCAATGTAATGAAATGAATATAAATTGCCATTGCCCGGGATGAATAATTGGAGGGGAATTACTTACAGAAGGGTTCGCAGGGCGTCCTGGTCCTCTCCGCCGGCCAGGTCTCCTTCCACCAGACGCTCGTAGATGACGTTCCTGGCCGGCTGCCCACTCTGGGCGCTCAGCCGCCGGGCCATCCGCTCGATGGGCAACTGCAGCGAGCGTTCTCCTTCATAAAGCTGGTGCAGGCGACTCAGGAGTTGCATGGCCTGCAGGGTTGGATCCGCATCGCTGCCAACGTCTCCGGAGGCTTCCCGTTCAGCGGGCTCGCAAAGACGTCCCAATAGCCGAAGGACGATGCGAACGGATTGCTGGGCGGGGAATGGGGGACACAAGATGAAAGGACGAACACAAAAGCAGGCAACTGGGCTTTGTTATGCAAAAGTCTCTGGCAACTTACCCTGCTCAATCGATGGGCATTCCGGAACAAGGCCACCTGCAGTAATGAGCCGCACTCGGGACGCTCTTGGCATAGCTCGCAAATAAATTCCAAGTGGTCAGCAATTAGGAAATTCAGATACCTGCCTTCGAACAGTCGGCGCACTTGTTGCGCACTCCAATCGCAGCCCTGCAATTAGTGGACAATCGTGATGTGTTCGGGTCACAGGCAAATAATGGGGATTGTCCTGGGGATGGGGATGGGAATTGGGATTGTGCCATTATCCAACAAGTGGCGCATGCTCGAGTGGCAATCATTTAAAATTATGCCCGCCAATGAACTGTGCTTAAAGTAAGCCAACCGTTTAAAGGCTCACTGTCGCCGGCGGGACGGTGAACCGAAAGCCGAAACCAAAAACCCGATGCGGTGAACCGCAAAATTGCGAGTGCGACAACTGTCAGCTGGAAAAATTCGCATTGTCGTATATGGTTGGGGCATCCGGAGGACGGGCGGTGGGGATTGGGGGTGTTGGCGGCCCGGCAACGCTGTCGTCTGCCAAATTCAAATTAAACTAATGTGTCTGATTCGCCATTACTCCGCTGCCGTCTCTTTACTTAGCTACACTGGGAGAAATTTGTTCGCAAAAAAGTTGAGAGACAAAGCCTCAAGTGTCAGAAAAATATTTTAAACCATGTGTATTAATAACACCAGGCATAATAATTCTGTGTTTAACCATTACTTATTAGTTAATTTATAATTCTAACATCGATTTTTGTCTTAGTTCACTTACCGCACTTGCACGACAAACTTCGCGTAGCAACGCCCTCTGCAAGTTGGTCTTCAGCGGCAGCTGGGCGGCCTGTTCCAAAAGAGCCACCGGTTCCTCCAGCCGCATGGCGAGCACCAACCTCAGGCAGGCCAGCAACACGGCATCCAGTAAGTAGGATCCGACCAGGCCAGCGGCACTCATCAACAGCAGGCTATAGTATTTGCAGAGAAATTCAGACTCGGCCAAAACCAAACGGAAAACTGATTGAAGTGCATCCTTGTGCCGTGAGCGACAGCAGACGTTGAGCAGGGCATCCATGAAGCGCCCGGTCAGCTGGCAGTAGGCGTGGCTGGATGAGCTCGGTTCCAAGCCCAGGAGGACCTCCAAACAGGCGAGCAGCTTCTCGCAGAGAACTTTGGCGAAATAGTTAATTTCACTGATGGAGGAACGGCCGGCGGAAAAGGATGCGGCGGCCGCTCTGGCAGCTGCCGCCGCCGAAGACGTCGATGGTGCCTCGTCCTGCCAATGAGGAGCTGCCGATGGGGAGCTGGGCATCAGGGCCTGCAGACGACGCTCGGCCGTTGGATTATTTTTCAAATAAAGTTTAATGTGATTCACTAGATAAATCTCCTCCGTTTTAAGGATTACGTTGGACAGCATTACCATGGCCAGAGCTAAATCACCAAAGTTCCCAACGCCCTGCAAAGAAAATGTAAAAAGAGATTCGTTTGAGAAGAGACGTAAGTACACTGGCTGATGACTCCTTTCGTTGTTGACCGCCAGTGCAGTAAAGTGTGAAAGTTTGCATAAATTTGTGTGACAAAGTTGCCAGTGCCAACATCAACATATTTTCCGGCAGTAATTAGGACACAGAACCATCCTGCCCATTCCGCACATGTGGCGAATGCAGTTCCCATTGGCTGTGCTACCCATTTTAAACAGAATATTTTTTGCTAAACAGCTCGCGTGCCTCCTCGAGTCAATGTTTACACGCAGAATGTTATTTAAGTTGCGGTGCAATTTCAATTTCAATTAAAATGCTGCAGCCATAAACTATTCACCTGCATCCCACATAAACACCCGGGCGAAAACGAGTGGGAGGCCAGACTTAATTACTCATGGCACCTGAGCGGCAAAGACTGCGTAAACCCTGTTAATTCGCCCAACCGTCGCCTCATCTTTTTTATGCATGTCCAAATTAAATAAACGATAATTAGTTAAAGTTTTTAAGCTCTGCGCATAACTTACAAGCTAAATGAAGTTGAATTGCCGTCGGCAGTAAAGTGTCAGTTCGCCATTAATACGGGCGATTTGGGATGGGAGTTGGGTGACCAACGGCCAAAGCCGTTAGACACGCGGATGCACCGGAGTCGAGTAGTGGAGTGGAGTAGTTCTCACATGCAATTGACTCTGCCTACGACAAGTACTCCACTTGGATCCCCAGAACACTCGCTGAACCAACACACGCCCAGCTGTGCTAGTGAGACTCTGTAATTAAGTTGGTTTTAACTGTAGCATAACGCTTGACTGGTCTATAGGAAGGGGGTTCGGAATGGGCGGCGGGGGCATGGCATGAGCGAATGGGGGCGTGGCTGGCCCTAACGGCACGGGCTGCACGGGCATGGAAGACAGACCCGACAGTTAATGCATGTGTAGCTTAAATGCGCATTAATAGTTGAAAATGTGCGGCGTTGAAGCGTAGGTATTAAAAATGTCACGTATACGACATGTGGCACATTAACTACAGTGCCACATGGATCAGCAACAGCAGTGGCAACAGCAACAACACCAGCAGCACCAGCAACAGCAGGGCAAAATAAAAAATTGCCCCGTAACTGCAACTAAGTGCATTCGTGTGTATGTAAATGCGGAGGGTTGAACGGACGGACGGACGGACGGACGGAGAGATGGACGGACGGGAAGGCGGCAATGACAAATCGTTGATGAGCATCGGGTATCGAGGGTCGAGGAGGGCCTACAGGTGTTTGGCTACCGGCTTTGTATATATTGGGTGGAAAAAGCTTTTAAACTCAGCAGACAAAGCCCTGTGAGCATTGAATCTTCGATGGATACCCGAGAAGTGAATGGAAAGTGATGAGACATGGCCACAATGGGCCGTCATCTTAGGAATCGAACATCTGCCAGTCGGCAGTTTAATGTCATCGAGTTCAATTAATGCAATTGCAGGCGTTGGCCCTAAGTACCAGTTAAGTCGCACGGCCATCGTTGCCAAACTGAGAGTGTTGTAATTTGTGGCATTACTTCAATTATATTATTAAGTGGATGCCAGGCACGCCCGATGACACCTACTCAGGACATTCATATGTCATTTGCATTGGCAGCCTGCCAAACCGGCGGCTGATAGACAGTTTTACGTTCATTTGCATGTCGGGCTGGGTTTTAAGTTTCTGTCTGCATTCATAAATATTACAATATGCTTGACGCCTCCAAGTGTGTGTGGGCATCTATATTTAAGCAGGCTTCTCGCATATTTATGAGTTCAGTCGAGGGCGGACGGACTGATGGGCGGAAGCAGTGCAGGCACAGGACTGCCGGAGTCGTAATGCACGCCGTAATTGAGGGCTTGATGGGCAGCTGTGAATTGGCTGAGTGCCTTGTCAAGCTTAGGCCACTGCATATTTAACCCACCTGCTCGATGAAAAGCTGCAACAGCTGCAGGAATCTCTTGCTATCGGCCAGCACATGGTTGCCGTTATTGCGGAAACAGCTCTCCAGGAGCCGCAGATCCCCAGCGTTGTGGAGACGCCATTGGCGGGAGCACAGCCCTCGACAAAGCGTCCCGTACACGGCGTCCGCATCCTGGGCACTGCGATACGGTGGCGTATCCAGTTGCTGCACACTCCGCTCGAACAGCAGGAGTAGGGCGAGGACCTGTTGACTCGGCCGTGCTTCGATGAACTTCTCCAGCATGCCCAGCACCACTTCTCGTTGGGTGTCCAGTTCGCGTCGCTGCGCCAGCAAGGCCTCTCTGGTTTCCGGTGTGGGGGCTGCACTCAAAGGACTCTGGCACGCGTCTCGCCCTGAGTTATGGCCCTCGGTATCCAGCGCCTCCTCCAGCTGGCTGTGCATAAAAAACAGCTCGTAGCTTAGGGTCTTCAGGGCCAGCAGAGCCACCACGCGCACCGATCCGTTGGCCAGCAGATTGTTGGTGATGCTGATGATCTTGGGTATCGTGATCAGCTGCCGGTCGCTCTTGTGCGTCAGCTGCACCAGGAATCTCAGCATGGGCGGCACCATGATAAACGCATTTCTATAGTTACAAGTTAGAAAAGTATCAAAATTAAGGCAGGGGATATTTAATCGATTTATTTAAACTCTTTTATTCAATTTATATTCAATCTTGTATTCACTTACCTATCTATTCCGCCTTCAATCAGATCCATATTGCTCAGTACCTGATCAAATATTACATTCTTCGAGTCCAGTATGCTATAGGTCACATTCAAGTCCAGCAGTTGGGAAAGTAATCGCAAAATAGGCGCTTGTACCAGCGCATTGGATTTCATGAAGAGCTGAAAAGGGAACGCAAGGGAAAGGTACATGTTACATGGAGAAATACTAGAGTTCTGCAAATTTTTGCCATTAATAAAATATCAATGGTTGCACTCTGACCCATCCGCGCACACACTCACACACGTAAGAGATTAAGGACTGCTCCCCAGGATGGTCGGTATTCGTGTCTGTGCATTTTTAATCAAACAAATTGGCTACAACTAAAATTAATTAGCAATCGCTGGCCAACGTTGCGTTTATGCAGTGGGAAAAATGGGTATTACATTTTGGACATTTATATAAAATAAAAATGTACCTTTGGAAACCAGTTTACCTACCCATATATACATTTAAAATGTAGCCTAAATGAAAGATAAGCTTCTCGCAGTGTACTTACCGTCAGACAGTATATGACCATCGGCTCGAATAGCTTTATAAGCCGGACACAGTCGCCCGCCGGCGGAGTGGGTGGCTGCAGGCCGTGCACAAAGAGCATGCCCATGTCCTGGAGTGGGCCGGCATCAATTGGCTGGCGAGCGTCGGTTGGTGCCCCTCGCTGGGATCCCACCGCCACCGCTGGTTTTGAATTTATTGTTGGCAACAATGTGGAGCTGGCGCCGTGACCCCTGCCCTTGGCCGCAAAGTAGGGACGCATGAAGGCGGCATGGTGGCCAATTTCACTGCCATTTCCACCGATGGCCGATGGCTGCAGCCGTACTTGGCTGGCATAATTTTGGGCGAATAAATATTTCAACAGTTGCCGCAGACATGCAACGCACTCGGCGGGCGCATAATTTATGAGCCTGGTCAAATAGTGGAGTATTTCTTCGATTAATTTCAGCTCCGGGGGCGAAGCACTCGCCATGCCCTCCAGGCAGAGGCTCACTGCGTGGAGGCAGGTTTTCAGGAGACAAATTAATAAGCTGCCGGCCTCCTGATTTATGGTTATCTGGGGAGGACAAATAGAAAAACTCGAGTTACTTATCCAGGAGAAGGAGAACGAGGAGTTAGTGGCGGATGCAATGTGCTGGCGACCTAATGCAACCCGCACATTAAGTCACTCCGAGTGGAGAAGTTTTCTGTTTGAGCTGCGAGTGGCAAAAGTCAAGTGTGGATGCTACGTTGGCTGCATTTCGTCGCGGGCTGAATTTTTACAACTCATTGCCATTGCTGCGGCAGCGTTGGAAAGTGTTGCATATAAAACGGCGCATTGCGCTGTACGTGCATCCAGCTGCAGCTCCATCTCCATCAGGAGCTCCATCTCGAACCGAATCCTGTGATGCTGGATGCTGGGAAATCTCAGTGCACGTGCCGCGCAACTTTTGCCATTTCGGCGCCAGCAGCGACTTAATGGCGGTTCCCGGCTCGGAATCTGCGAGTCCGTGGTCTGACTTACCTTGTAGCTGTCATTAGCACCTCTTAAAATGTTGTAAAGTTTCATGTAAACGTAATCGCCGGCAAAGTAACCCAGAGCCTGAAGGGTTGCCGCTGGCTGTTCGCGGGCAAAGAGCTCGCTCTTGGGCTGCTTGGAGCTGCTGCTTCCCGACTGTGATCCCGCGGTGGGTGGGCGCTGATTGGTGACCAGGTGATAGTAGATGTTCAGCATCTTGACGCTGTGACGCAGCAGAAAGTCCAGGTGGGCGGTGTTTGGCTCACCTGAGCTCAGCATGGCACCTGCAATGATGCAATGATGCAATGATGGGTAGTGGCGGTAGCGCGGCTTATTAATGGCAAATTAAGTGATCCCACCTGGGCTAATTGTGTTAAAATGCAAACGAGCTCTTAAAATTATACAAATGCGGCGTAATTGCAGCTCACAAAATGAAAAACGCATTAATGGATTTGCAATTGAAAAATGCGCGATTCAATGGGATTGCCATGGCAATATACGCGTTTATGTGGATATGTAGGATCGGCAAAGGCGGCAAAATAATGCGAAATTAAAACAAAAATTGCATAGGTAACAAGCGGAAAAAGTTTCAAAGTATGCTATGATTTATCAGCGTTAATTAATGTGAGTGTGTGCGGCGCACGCAACATTTCAATTTATGTGTCAACAATGCAACGTTCAGTATTCAATGGCAATAAGCAATATATATTTGTATTTGGCGGCTGCGAAAGGAAATGGCATTGCAAAAAATTATTATTTGCAAATAAATTAAATTGTATGCGCATAAATATTTATAAAAATTAAGTGTTAAGGGAGCCATTTAAAGAACCCCTTCGGGGGCCACAATGTGCAAGTGGATAGCCAGCAGCCCCGCATCGCCGTTTGCATTACATTTACTAATTAATTGAAAATTGCACACAATCGCAATGAGACGCCGCCATTCTTCCGTTACCAATTTATATTTATTAATCGCACATTTCAGTTATTTTTCCCAGTTTGGCGCCAGGTCAGCGTTCGATTATGAGGCCACAGAAGGTGGACTTGGAGGTAGTTCCGCTCACGATGTGTAAGTAGATGAATTTAACCGCACCGTATCCACAAGTCTATACACAAACAATTGTGATAAATGATTCCTTAGGGCTCTTAAAATTCATTTATTATTATCAGAAGCTCCAACATTGCTCACAGTCCAGTACACCTCAAACTCCCATTCATTAAAATCTAACGTAATCATCTTCAAAGTTCATTAAAATTAGAGAAGCGAGCTGCAACATTGCATATATATATATATGAGCTATGTATATTGCAAAACAAAGATTGTTTTGAATATTTATCAAGTGAAATTGAAGTGTATTTTTTAGGAGGAAGAATTGAACAGGGATTTTAGATGTAAGTGCGCTACAAAGACCTATATAACTTCCATCACATATCGCGAAATCCACTGGGATTGCAGGTGCTTCTATGGCTTTAAGCCATCGGTGAACTGTGAATTTACATAGGCCACAATTAAAGGATTTCGCTGGCTGTTTGTTTTGGTGCCGAGCATGAATTGGAAACTATTTGCATACATTTTGGCAACTGTCAAAACTTATCATGAAGCGCACGCGAGAGTGTCGGAAAACATTTGGCGATTCTGTTTTTAAATCGATGTCCAGATATGCGAGGCACACGGATACGCGGATAGGCGGATACATGGGCACATAAGTACATGCGGCTTAAATATTAAATTGTTGAATGCACATTGCAGGCAAGCGGCACAAATGCGGATGCAAATTCAAATGGCCATGGCAAGTGTTTTAGTTAAGGGGCGAGGGATGGTGGTGTGGTAGCAGCCGGCGTCACTGACACAAAAATTATTTAACATTTAATGGTTTATTAATAATTTAATTACTTTTTGATTATGGTGGATTACATTAGCGCGCAGCAAATACGCGACCGGCATGATAAATAATGAAGAGCCTGTCGCCATTCCCCATCCTTTGCATCCCATCCACAATGTCCTAAAATTTATGGCATCCTAATGCATGCGATGAAGTGTAGAGGTGGAGTTCGATCGGTGTTCGGTGGTTGGTGGTTGTGAAATGCCCTAATGAAATTGAGTTGAAGTTTGGTTTTCTGTTTGCTTTTTTTTTTGCTCCGACCCATAAACATTTCGCAAATTGAATTGAAATGTTTATTACTGCACTAGCTGCATAACTGTTGTTGATGTTGCTACAGTTGTTGGCATTTTTTAGATGCACTTTGTTAATAATGCCGTGCGGAATTATTAAATTAAAAACGTTTAGTTGCATGGGAAAAAAGTGTGCGAATAAATGCAGAATCCAGTTTCAGCGCTAGTCAGTGTAGTCGTCAGCCTATTAGGTGCAACATTTCTGTACTTTTTAACCAAAAATATTAGATTGAATAAAGTTCGTTTGCATGTCGTACATCTATGAAAACCACACGAATTGAATAATTTTCATAGTTAGAGTATATCATATATTCGTCCACACTGTCACCCTGTATTGGGGGTTACCATAGTTAATTCCCTATTTTTTGGTAGCGAAGTAAACATTTAGTGCAACGGAAATTTAAAACCATTTATGCTAATTTCCCGTTTTTCTTGATTAAATTTAAAAATAATAGCATCTAAAAAAAATAGACTGCGCCCGGTCACTTACACCGCAGCATGAAAATATTTATGCAAATCTATTTAATGACAAACAATTAATTAAAATGATTTATGCAAACGTTTCCACAGCATTCATTACAGCATAATGCAATTAAATATGCAGTCTGAGACTAAAAATTACTGCTTTTGTAATTCCATTCAAATTAAATTAGCCAAACGAGCCACAAAGCGTCGACTGACCGCCCCAGTCGAATAAATCCAATAAATATCGAAAATATCAGAGATATCTGAAATATCGTGAGGGCATTCAGGCGCACCAAAAAAAAAATCACCAGTTAGCCATGAATTAATGCGGCATTTGAATGTGAATGTCGGTTAAGATGGTTGGGAAATTTGGGGTTATGGAGATGAGAATTGGGAATGGGATTGTGCCAGCAAGGAAATAACAGAGTAACCCCTTTTGTGATCGGCAGGTAGGCCAGCCCACTACTCACCTGCCATTAATTTGCCCATCACATCAATCAAATCGTTCTGGCAGCCGAGGTCCGCAGCTGTTGCATTGTTGTAGTAGGCATAGCTAATGCAAATTTCAACGAAATTGAATTCCAGCCAGACCTGTTGATAGTCCACGAAATTGAAGTGCCTCAGCAGGAGGCGCAGCGCGTAAATTATGCCAAACTGTGAAGGGAAATGGGTGGGCAGATTGGTTTGTATCGATTCGCTTCGATTCGGTGGCTACGTTCGATTGGCAAACACAAATATTTACCTGCACATTTTTATCATTCAGCGTCATCAATTTATTTGTCAAGCGATACAAAACTTTGGCCAAAACTTTTTCCTCCTGCGCGATTTGACGTTGGGACGCGGATGCCAGCGCAAAAACATGCCCCTCGGCGATGCCGATACCGTAACTTGCCTCGAAGTAGGCCGACGCCGCGGAGACTGCCGCTGCGGATCCTCCGGATGAGGCAGATGTCGATGTGGAGGAGCCGGACGTGCTGCCAGTGTCGGGGTAAGATGGCGCGGAATTCGAGGTGGCCAATGCATCCAGCTCAGCCAGAGGCGGCACAATCGTCGAACTGGCCCGGAATAAATTACGCAACGTCACGGACATGCTGCCAAATATGCGATAGTCGAAAAAATCCCACAGCAAATTGAAATTAGTTTGTTGAGTTTCAACGTTGACGTTGCCATTGCCTTCGATATCGTCCCCACCTCCGCCTCCTGCTCCTTGGTCCTGCGATGGGTCCTGGCGCGCCGTTTGCATTATAAAGCGGCAAAGACAGCAGGCGGCATGTTCCCGCACCCGCGCATCATCGTCGCCGAGCAGATGTAAAAGTTCAGCCAGAAACTGCGCCTGCAAGGGGGCAAAGTGCTTTTGAGTCAGTTGACGGCACGTTGTAAATCAAAAAGTGAGCCAAGTTTTCATTATGCAGTTTGGCAGTTTCGAATGGCCGTGCAGATGCGGTTTGCCCAGTCGATTTGGCCCACAAGGTAGAAAGAACACTGAAGAAAATGGCCATCAGCATGAAAAGCCAACCTTTGATTTGAAAATGACCTTTGTTGTTATATTGAATATTAAAAAAAAAATTGTTGATTCTTACTACGTTATTTTTAATATAATATATAATAATTTATAATTAAGTTTTTACTCTGGCAAAATGGTTTTTGAAGTAAAGTGTTTATAACGCGAGCGCCCATCAAAAAATGCGGGCAACCAAGTTTTGAACTCTGCGAAAACACAGTGAACCATAATTGCAACTACGTTTGGAATACGAAATTCAATGCTCCACATCAATAGATAGGATTGTAGGCACACATTTAAGCTCTCCTCATGCTATTACAATTTCTCGGCATTCAGTTTGATCCGTCTGTCGTCCTTTGGCGCAATTGTTTGCCGACTCTTCTCGAGTTGATGTACGTTTTCCCTCTCAGTGCCATTTAGTAAATTGCTTAGCTTTGTCAAAATAATAAATAAACAAATATATGTGCGAGCTGGTGCCACGAAAAGGAAAACCCCCAAGCTCTGTCAGCCAGTCCGTCAGGCTGTCAGTGGAACCCGTCATTCTGGATTCGGCACTCGGCACTCGGCAGGATGCGCTCGCAGTCTCCGGCAGAATGCACAAAGAGCCCGGCCACACACTTGAGTGCACAAATGTTCAATAAGAGTTGTCAGAGGAGTGCCCCATCCCGGCACTCGAATTGCCTCGGATGCTCCAGATGCTCTGGCGCACTTGCTCCAAACGCTCCAGAGAGCTGGGCGAAAACACACTCGTAAAATAATCTGCACAATAAACAAGCTGGCGAGCGGCGGATGGTGGACTGCCAGCGGGAGCGGCTGTAATAAGACGATTTAGCTGCTTACCTCATAAGTGCAGACAATGTCCTCGCCCTCCGCGTCCCGTACAGAGTGGCAGACACTGCTGGCATCCATCGGTGGCCACTTGGAGTCCTGCTTCCTGGCGCCGCTGTTTTTGTTGTCGATGGCACAACGAAAATTTGCGTAGTACGACCGCAGCAGCACGTAATTTAAATTCGAAATAACTTCGGCGTATTTATTCTGGACCAGCCAATATTTATTGTGATGGCAGAGCCGGAGTTTGCTCAAGAGCAATTTCGGTGAGATGGCAAACACACAGAAAGGCTCCACTGCGGCATTGGGATTGGGTTCGAGATCGGGCTCATTACCCGACTGCCCGGTGTCGGTGCTATTATTCTTTGGCTGCTGCCGCATGCCAGTCGATTGCAATTGGAAATCATTCAAAAGAGCAGCCAGTAGCTCATCATTATCAGTGGCCGAGGAGTTGGCACATGTCCCGGCATCGTTAGGACGCCTTTGTTGCTGCCGTTGACTGCTTAAGGCATTATCCTGGTCCTTTGCAAAAGTTTGTTGGCCAAATGTTTGCGCCTGGCCCGAACGCTTTTGTTGTCCACTTGAATGTCGTTGCAGGTCCTGCTCCAGCTTCTGGTTGTCCTGCTCTTGTTGCTGTTGCTCCTTCTGCTGCTGCTGCTGCTGCTGATGAGCATGATAATGACATGGCGGCTCTGTCAAATATTTGGACACCACATTCGGAAATATCTTATCGAATGCATTCAACGCTTGTATAACCACTGTGTGGATCTCGTCCTCAAAGCCCTGCAATAAGTGGAGAAGAGCAAAAAGTTTTCGGCTAAATTTCTTTATACAGGATCTCAAGAACAGGCATAAGACGGCCACGGCCAAAACGAGACGTTGGCTAAGCGAATTTGTGTTTTATTGTTTGCACAAGCAAAAACTTTTCCACAATCACACAGTGGCCAGCTCTCGGGCATCCCTTCCCTCCATCCGGGCATCCATCTGAGAGTGTGTGCATTTTTAACGAATCCCTAACAAGCTTTTCCTAGCTGCAGACCCGGCCAAAGGGCTATTGTTATCAAAGTTGCTTTGCCTTTGGCCCCGGAATGGCCTGGGATAGCCAGCTCCGGGGAGGATCTTCCCGTTTTCCATCCCCATTTCGATCCCCTTCCCAACAATCTCTATCTCGTTTTGGCTTCAATTTTGGTATGCTGGCAAGTGCCATTGAGACGGATTTGCAGCCATTATATAGCAGGCATCTAATGTGATTTTCAGCTGGCACGTCCTGCGTCCCATTCCCATTCCACTTCCTCCTCATCTGCGCGTGCATCTCGCTGCAACAACATTGCATAATCAAATTGCACTTTTGGGGAGGCCAACAGCCAGCAGCAATTTAAATGTTCGGTGCTGGCCACTAAATTATTGAATTCAATAAGAAACCATCCCCGCATCGGAGCCCCAACTTACTGCCACCGCCAATCCCCAGACAGAAATCAATGTGCAACTTATGCGCACATTCTGCATACCGGAAGGGTAAGTTGGGTAAGATGGGAATGGATGGTGGGATAGTGGAATCGTGGGATGGTGTGGTGATGGGAATGGAAGGATGGGAGAAAGTAAGATGGCAACGGATGCGCGCTGCTCCCTTTAGGGGCATTTGCACTTGCACATTGCGAAGGCGATAAGAATTTTCTTTCTTATTTTCAAATGAAAAACAACCAACCACACAAAATGCCGCCGGCTAAGCTCCAACTGCAACTGGCTTGGCTGCTTGAGTTGGTGGCCGGAGCTGAAAAGTATTCAAAAGGCAGCAGCCATTGATATGGACACGTGTCCGTGTCCGTGTATGTTTGCCTGCATGTGTTAAAATATGTTAGCTTGATGGTTTAACATAGAAAAAAGTACAGCGAAAAGGTTGGGGTACATATTTATAGATATAGAATGTTTGCACAGAGGGGAAAATAGGGGGCGGACTTCGCTGCTGCCACATAATAATCCGGACCAGTCGAAGATGGAATGCTCTGGGAATTTTGAATTTCTGAGTAAAATTCTTGAGTAACCAAGTTATTTGTCTATTTTTTTCTGTTTTTTGCGTTAATTAAGGTACTGTTTATAGCTTAAATCCAAAACAAACATCCTAAACAAGTCACTATACCCTACGCAGGGTAAAGCAAATAGTCGCACAACGTGGCGTATGCGTTATGCAAACGCAGGGGAGAAAAAGGAGTAGTGAAAGGTGGAGGAAAGGAGTGCAAGTGGGCGTACTATGACAAAGATATAGCGCCAGATATACAAAGCGGGTTAGCATACATGTAATGTAGCTTACCATTAACCAGGCACCGGCAGATGGGAGGTACCCATTAAAGGAACTTTAGTCAGAGTGCCTCTGGCTATGAAACACTTTGTGCGAATATCGCGTATGGGACCATCGACGCACTTACCTTCAGCAAAATGGCCAACAAGTGTTGCAGACCAAGACCACGTTGCAGATCCAGAAACAGTCCAGCCCCACTAGATTGTAGGAAGTTACCCACAACCTGCTGGACGCCACCCCGCAAGATGGGATCGCAGTGGTCATGGAAGAGCAGGATATCCGAAAGCTTCTGACGGCTTTGAGGTGAAGAACTCTCAGTGGTAGAGGAGGTTCCAAGAACTCCTACTCGACTACGCGTTGACTTTGTGCGCTTGGGTGGACGTGGAGGCATGCTCAATGGAGGCACATCCTCAACTGCCACTGTGGGCCTGTACGAACTTTCAATGATCTCGGACTTGGAGAGCATCTCTTCCGATTTCTTGGCAGACCGCGATGAAGTAGTGCCGCCTTCAAGTAGGAGAACTGAAGCGTCTGCACTGCGGCTTAGGGTGGGTGTCGCTGACTGCAAGTATGCTGGACATGTGCTCGGCCCGAAATGATCATCCTTAATGTCTAGCAGAAGCAGGTTCTCTTCCAGGCTAGTCGGAACGAGACTACTATCCAGGGGTGGCTTCTCTCCGCCCACCTGGGAATTGTCGCTGCTCTGGGGACTCGAAACTTGAGTGCTATCACCACTTCCAATCTGAGAGGTGGCCTCCTCCAGCAGCTGCAGTTCCTGCTCGCTAATCTCCAGGCTGAGTTGAAGAATCTTCGGAGCCAAACGCACACATTGGGCAATCACGGCCAAGGAGAGGCTCTTGATAGACACTCTGCTGATGCTATCGGGCTGCAATCCCGCCGCTTGTCCACTGAGCAGAAACCGAGCTGCCACCAAGCGAGCCGTATAGTAGACCAACGACTGCTCCAGGATGCTGCCAATTTTCACGGTGATCAGGGCACGACCGACAACTGTCTGTCGGAGCGGCGAGTTCTCCACTAGAAAGGGATTAGCTAAGGAGATAAAGCTTCTAATTAGTGTCTCCTAAAGGTGCGACGGCAAGCGACTTACCATTGGGCGTGCCACGCAGCTGCGGTGTTTCGGGCTTAGAGGCTGCCACTTCCACGGCTGGAGCATCCATCATGAGGGCTGTGGAGGCCGTGTGCGAGGCGGTTATTGAGCAGGAATCTTCCACTGGCGTGGGCGTCTCCGCAATCAAGGGCTGCCGTTCCGGCGGCTCCAGGTTACTGCTGGCCAAGGAGGTAAGCGAAAGCGTAAGCGAGGCGGCCGAGATGGCATCCGATTTGTCGGCGGGAGCCGGAGTGGAAGCGGACTTGGAGGGCGTGGACTTAGAGCCGCTTGATTGACGAAAGAGCTTACTGACCGACTCCGAAGCTGGAAGCACAAAAGCCACGAGAGTTAGAGCGCCCCGTCGAAGGTCTAGCAGATAACTTGGTTTGACACTAATGCCAGCAATGGCGTTGGCTAATTTGCGGCCACTCCAGACGGCCAATTACCCGGCACATTCGTCTATCGTGGCAAACTTTGTGAGCCATAAGGGCACAAGTATCTGGCACGGATGTATGTGTGTGTGTGTGTGCGTATATGTGAGGGCAAAACCGCTGAAACTATTTTCCTAGCTACTTTTTATGTTGTTCTATTAGCTTGCCGCCGCGGGCAAACTTCCCGGTTCTCCATCTTGTATTGAAAATTAATTGAAAACTTCAATTTCATGGAAAGTACGAGCATAGTGCAGCCACTCGCTTCCCCCACTGACCACTTAAGTGGGTTAAAAATGGCTGCATCTTTTAGATGCACTTGTTGTGGCTATCCCTGTCGTTGTTGTTGTTGTTCTTTGTTATTGTTCTAATGGATGTTCCGGCCGCATGCAAGAGCTGTAAAAATTAGAGCAACCACGATTCCACGACTGCGGCCAACGGAAGCTGCAGAGCACTTTATGGTCAGAGTGCTCGCATGTATTGTTCGGGGCAGATAAACTACCGACGAAGCCTGATCAGTGTTCCAGGAACACATCCTTTAAGTGCGGGAGTGGTAAGCCCAGCAAATTGGTTACAAATGTACGCAAAATTATGCTTCGCTTAAATTGAAAAATTTTAAAACCAAACAAACAGTAGTTTCTGATGTTCAAAAGCATTCTCTTAAGATTCTAAAACCCCACAGACCAGAGCTCAAATCGAAGTTTAAGCAGAACATCTGGCATTTAACAAGTAATCCAACATCTAAAAAAAAAACTGATTTACCAAAACCAGCAATCTGAGTTATCCCTCAAATTAGGAAAAGCTGGGTGCTCATAAAAGCACCCAGAAATCAGGGATCCTGCATGCAGTTTTATGGAACTTCATGCACATACACTCGCCGGTAATTATGTTTGGGGTTGGCTGGCATTTTATGCTTTAATAGCTCTAGCCTCCATAAAAGTGAAAACGGCAGCAGCTCCGCAACTTCGGTCGAGTGTTTTCCTTTTATTATAAAATCACGCTGAAAACGCAAACAAAAAATGCAGCACACCAAAATGGCAAATACAACTTTGAAGCGTATAAGCAAGGAAAGGAGCGAAACCCCAAACTAGGCGACAATGAAAACCGCGTGGGAAACGCGGGCTCTGGTCGGAAAAACCGCGGCGAGAACGGTGGAGCGATGGTTCCATGGCTGCTACTTTATGCCCGCCACACGGACGGGCAAACCTCTCCGCCTAACAGCACACATGCAAATGTTTTTTACTGCTCAAGTTACATATGTGGATGCAGCGAAAGGGTATAAAAAAAAAACAGCGAAAATATAGGGAAGGACACGACCAACAGACGCGAAAAATTGTGTATGACTACAGGATAAGTGAGCTGGCCTAAACATAATGACTCGCTATCTTTTAATAAAAGCTAGTAATAATCGATGATAATATTTATTCTATTGCTATTATAGTACGTATTTTTTTTTATAAATTTTCTAGCTGAGATACGAAAGAACCTACATTAATTCCTTTAAAACCAAAAGCATTCAAAGATGTTTCTATTACGAGCTCAGATCGCAAGGGTATGTCCCTGGAGTATTTCCAAGAGTATACTAATCGTCGGGGCTGTAATGCAGATAAAGACGGGCGGATCTGGCTGCGGCTTCACATATCTGAGCACCAACATATACCCCTAGATATATGTGTACATATTTATAGAAACAAAAACAAACAAGCGGCAATAACTACCGCGGACGGACGAGGGAAAGCAGCGCAAAAAGGCTGATAGCGCATAAGTGCACAATAGCAAAAACAACTAATGCGGCCCAGAAAGGATAACAACAACAACAACAACAGGAACGGCAGTAACAACAGGCGGTGGGCAGGACGAAAATAAAAAGGAGCCAAGCGCAGAGCATGCAAAGTGCAGCAACTGATGGCTGGCTCCTCTCGTTTTGGCCGACTGTTCCTGGCAATGCTAAATAAACCCGCACACACACACACACCATACACACCATGCACACCCGCGCCGAAAACACACACGTATGTGTATACGTATCCGTGTACGTACGAGTATACTGTGACACAACATGTAAGCTTGCATACATGCAATTTGAGTAACCGCATTTTATCACGTAACCCATTTGTCTTAACCACTTTGTTGCCAACTTGCAGTGTGATGCTTTGGCCAAGTGGCAGTGGCGGCACAAGAAAACCAGCAATGAGGTTGGCGTGCGGGAGGATGATGGAGGTGAGGGCAGAGGGAGTTTTGGGGCCATCGCACAGCGCAAATGCATTGCCATGTTTCAAGCTTAATCCGCATCCCTCGCAGAGACTTACACACACAAGAAATGCCGGATTTAAGCCCAACATTTACGTCAAGTGGATGTGGGTTTTTATACGCACCCCATCTCGTCCTTCGCCCATCCAGTTGGTTGTCTTTATTCCCCTCCCGTCCAGGACTCTCTATGCCCCGCCCACCACTCATTCGCTTAATTAGTACTTCCGGCTCAGTGCAGTACATTTCCTTTGTTTATTACTAGCCTCCACCCCGCGCACTAGCTAACGACAGGACATGGGTCTGGCATCATGTCTGCCAGTCGTCGCTCTTCCTTCATTTCCATTTATAGGTCAGGGGAAAAGTGTGGCATACTTATGGTGCTCGTTATTCCGAGTCGATGCCACACAGTCAGGCAGTCGAGCGATTTAAATATTAAAATAAATTATATCAACGATTGATTGTCGTATCAATCGGGATCGAAATGTCAGCAAATAGCATTAGAATCGAGGATGCAGAGCTTTGTTTGCCCATTTGGACTGAAGACAACGAAGTGAACAACAAGATGCATCTTAAGTGCACGGAGAGAAATAAGTATCATAATAAAGTGTAAACTAAATTAACTTAAGTAACAACTTAGCCTAAAGTGAGCTACTGAGAACGAGAAACACAATACTAATTGGGTCAAATTTTAAGCTCAATGAGAAATACACTAAAATCAATAACTTCGCAGACTTGCACTTTACATCCTACATCCTTCTTCTTCAGGAGCCGAGATCCTTGTGCACGAATTGCCTAATTTCAGTCGACAACCCGGCAACAATTACGCTTCATTAATTCGCAAGTGCAATTGGCTTGGCTGCGAGTCACGTCTGCAGCGCGGTCGCAATTATGCAAATAATGCCATCGAATGCCACCCGAATATTGCAAATAGATGCACAATTGTTTGGCGCAAAGAAAAAAAGAAACAAAAGCAAAAATCAAAATTGTGGGCAAAATGGGATTTGGTGGCGACTGCGGTAGACCGTGAAATGCAATAACATCAAATGGAAATAGTTTTGAACTTGCTCCGCTAACTTTGAACTTTGCTAATGAAATATTTGCACGAAATGGAATATCGTATCACAGTTATGGCTGGCTCACCTGCATTGGAATGCGACAGCAGATTGTTGAAGAATGTGCCAATTGCTGTTGCATCGCCGGATTCCACCGAATCATCCGCCGGTGGATGTTGCTGCTGCTGCTCTTTGCTGCCGGCAATTGTGATTTCGGCATCGAAATCGATGCTGTTGAAAGATTCATTGTCGATGTCACTCAAATGCTGGGATTTGTCATCGCTGCCGGCGAGCAGATTCTGCAAAGATGACTGATGCTGCGGTTTAGGCAGCCCCCCAACATCGGCATCAACATCAATCAGTTTATCGTCCTGCGATGTTGCTGCTCCGCCTGATGATGCTGCTGTTGTTGTGGGCAATTTCAATGCCGCTGACAGCGCCTGTTGTTGTTCATTTAGTTGCGACAGGGTTGTAAAGTCATCACACTCGGCACTCAGCAGCTCCATGTCGTCGTCGTCGTCATCATCATCATCATCATCATCATCATCCTCCGCCACTACGACACCATCCTCGTCCCGCTGCTGCCGGTGTCCTTGCCCCTGCTTGTCCTCATCCGAGGCAACGCATTCGCTGATGCTGCGTGCGGCATTCCTAATGTGGCAGCGCAGCTTCGTTGACTCCGGCTCTCCCCCTGGAAAATGCAAAAATGGTGTGGGCATGAGTTCGGGTATGGGTTAGCCCTACAATTTGTGTAAATATTTGTGCAGGATTCCGCTGGCGGCAAATGCAAATGCAAATTTGGCCTGACCTCGTTCCTGCATGTGCCGCCGCCTAAAAGCATGCACTAATAATTTTCATATGTGCATTGTGTGTGGGCGTCTCCATCAGCCTGTGCAATTGCTCAATTTTCTTGATTTCGGCATGGTCTGTCTGTTGGTTCCGTCCGCCCGTCCGTCCGCCTGCCCGTCTGTCTTCACGGCCCTCACTGTCCTGCCACGCCCGTCTTTTCCCCCAGTTCCTCTGATCCTCCGTCAGCATGTCACATTTCCACATGACTGCGCGCACACACTCCCAAACGCAAACCCACAAACCATCTCGACTTGCATTCTGCCTTATTTGCCATACCTTCATCAGCGACGGAACTTGGAGCCTCGGTCGGGGCATCTTCCCCAGCATTAATTCCCAGCGAGCTGTTGTCAACCTCGAGTTGCTGCTGATGCTGATGCTGCTGCTGCTCTCGACACTTCGCCTGCTGCAGTTTTGCATTTGAATTCTTTTTCATTTGCATTGCAGTGGCCCCAACCACCAGCTCATCCACATCCTCGTTCTCATCCTCATCCTCGAGCTGGTGTTGACTTGTCGCCACTTCGTAATTTTTCAATTGGAATATTTGATTCTTTAATGATTTCCTTCGCCGCAAATACTCATTGTGCTGCAGTTGTTGATTGCACAACAGTTGGCGCAAACTTTGGCCCAGACTCTGGCTACATTGGCCATCGGATGCGGCGTCCACAGCCTGGAGTATGCCGTTGATGACCTCCAGGGTGGCATTTATGATGGCGTGATTCGCGGTGTGCTGCGTGCTCAGCAGGTGCAAACAATAATCATAAATTTCAATAATTTGCCGACAGTCGGAGGTCGTCGTCTGCTGCTGTTGCTGCTTCTTGCCGGCCAAGGACTCGGAATCCTCGTGGCTATCGCCGGGGTAGCCGCGTATAAGCTGTGGCAGCAGGAGGCGCAGCAGCCCCAAGGCTCCTAGCACGCTGTTCGCTTGCTGATCCGTCAGCAGGAGCTCTGCAAGAAATAATAGGGATAAGTTAGTTAATGGAGGGAAACTTACGGCTGCTGTTGATACAAATTAAAAACGCTCTTCAAACTTTTTGCGCAGCGTGTGCTGGCAATTCCAATTAGCTCAATAAGCAATACGCGAGCATCTGATACAGATACATTTACAGATAGCAATTCCAATACCAATACAAATACCAGTACCAGATACCTTTACCCACTTTCTTTGGCGTTTGGCCGGCCAATTGCAGTTCATACTTCTTTCGTGTTCTTGGCAACTTTTCTCTCATATGTTTTGCAACAAATTGCCTCCAATTAAATTTATCTCGTTGAAAACTTTCCATCTGATATTTATAGACTCTGCACACATGCACATACTTCCCGCTACCCACCACCCAGTCCTCGACCTCCCGCAGTTCTTGCTCTTGTTGTCTCCGCTTATTTGTCGTTTCATTACGTATACGCCACCAATCACAAAACGCCATGTTGGAAGTTTGTTACTCAATTAGTTTTCATTTTCTTCCTTTGGGGCGCAAAATTGAAAACACTTTTCGCCGGAGAAACTTTTTACATGGCCCTCATGGCAGCCAAGTGACTTTGCCGAGCACAACTTGCGGCCTGTTTCCATGTGTATCAATTAATAGCGGCAGAAGCCGCAAGAACTTTCTGCAAAATTGGCGAGCCCAAAACGGAAAGAGCAGAGAATCGGGGGACTTCATGCTGGGCACGTTCGAGGACTGCAATTAATAGCCACCCGAATAGAGGTGTTTAGTTTGAGGCCTACTAACTGCAAAGTGCACAGTCAGAATCAAGTAATCCCAAAGTTTGAGAGAAAAATGTTATCAATTATTTGATTACAAATCAAACAATTTAAATAAGAATTGTTTCGATATTTTTTAACACACACAAACGAATATACAGTTGTAGCTGAATATTAATTAATTTTGCAGCTGTCATACACGTAGAAGCCCAAAATGAAGTCAAAATGAAAATAATTACTTTGACATTCTCGACCAGGTGGACAATCTGGGGGCCATGGAGTACGTTTTCAAAGAGATCAGCAGCGTTTTCAGATTATGAATTGGTCATTGTGCCATTTGTGCTGCCATACCAAGTTGCCATGGAAAATAATTTGCACTTTTTGTTTAGCTCGGCATCAGTCAGTGGGCAACATAAATTTTGCCAGCTCCCCTTTGCATCTGCCGACTTTCCTTTGCTGGCCTCGTTCGGCCGGCATTTGTTTACAACGTTGATTATCCGCTTTAAAGCTGCACAGGAATGAATATCTGATTCAATTTCGCATGAATTATTGCATGGAAGTGTCCAAGTGCATAAATTTCATTTCGTCTACGGGCGGGGAGACAAACAAACGGAGATGGCGTGGGCGAGGGCGGCTCTGCGGTCTGTGTTCTGGGGTCTGGGATCTAGGATCCCGGCTCTGAGCTCTGAGTTCTGAGGTCTGAGCACCGTACTTTGTGTCTGTTTGTTGGGGCATGCCAGAACACAGGCAGCCCAAGTACTATGATGGGTGCCCATAAAAAGAGGCGCCAGACTGTATAAGGATGCGCTGAAGAGTTGCCTGGCATTGTGCCTTTGCCGAGAAGTGGCATAAAGTTGACACAGGACTAGAAGACCGGTAGGCGGCAGGGAAAGGAGCAGAGCTAGAAACCGGAACAGGAGCTAAAGGAGTTGATTTGAAGGTAAACATTTGGACAAGAAAAGAGCAAAGGAAGAGTCAAGCCGAAGCTTAATTTATATGAACTTGGGCGAGGTCAGAATTTTGACTTCCATAAAGGTAGTCCTAGCAAATGAATTAGTTTTCCCAGTCCGGTATATCACTTCAATTGTTTGCAAATGCCAAACACCGAGCTCCTCTGAGGTTTGAACTTAATTTTTTGTTGGACAATGCAGCAGGTCATAAAAAGACGATGGCAAATGTAACGTAACTATGGTGCATTTACCTCTTCGTCGACGTTTGCCAATAATATTTTCATGAAAATTCAATAAAAAATGATTTGTGTTTGCAATTTTTAAGCATTTTCGCATGGCTCACGTTGCCATGACTTTTGTTTTTGCCGCTGCAGTTATTGCTGCAGTCCGCCAGTTAGCAAATGTTAAAATAAAAACTGCCCGCTATCGTTGCCTAAAATCAAAACAAATCTGGAAAAAATATATGTGTGTATATTCGTACATTCGATGGCTCGTCCATCGATTGCGCATGGTAACCAACAGCACTGTAGAAATATAATTTATATCAACTGTCTAGTTACTTTTATTGTGCCACGCCCCCTTTAGCGCCCACAGGCCACAGACAAACAAACCCATGGCTGTGATTGCATTCACAATTCGAGTTTGAATAAAACCAAAAACCATCTATTCCCGCGCTCGCGTAGTTCGCAGTTCGATGGCTTTACATTTTGGTAAGGTATTTTTCATGGATTTGCGGCTTTTTAGAATATTAAAAATATTTTTTAGCTGCAGAGCCAGCACGAACCTAACAATATATGTATATATATGACGATCTATGCGAGGCTTAGTATTTGGCCGTTACACGCTTTTTAAACATCTCTTTCATTATTGATGTGAATATAAAGAGCGTCCTGTTGAACACAAAGTGTCGTAGCGAAAATGCGTTAAATAACTAACAGCGATAGCAGCGAATAGTGAATACGTTTATCCAAAAGTGTACAAACAATAGAGGCTGTTATTAAGGCTGCAATATTGTTAAATTTAATGGTGTTACTCTTTGCGAAATAACAATAACAGCTGACCCTAGAGTTTTGAAACAAGTGTATCATTCTGCTGAATTTAAATTCCTTTTCTAATAGTAAATAACAGCACTCACGAACTTCTCATTTGCTATAGTTGCTAGTAAGGATGCAGTGTTCATATGGATTTTTCGTATTTCTCTCAGAAATTCATTTCCTATTTAAGCTGTCTTACCCATCACTTTGTTGACCCCATGTCTGGCCATGAGGCTCCTATTGCGTGCATTCTCAATCAGACTCATGCAGTTTTGGGCAGAGCAACGACGCTTGACGGCACAATCGGAGCTAATTTGGTCCAGAAAAGTCTGCAAAAGTCAACAAACGCTTAAACATAAAAAGAAAAGACGTTTAGGGATATTATTCTACCTCGAACAGTTTGCAGGATTCGCTATCGCTGAGACCCTGTTGTATATGGCGGCTAAAGTGCTTGACGAAGTCGCAAAGAGTCTCCTGGAGCAACGTCTCCTTGCGCTGGGAAATGGTGGTCATACATTGGAGCAATCTCACGGCATACCACTTGATGTGTTTCTCCTTTATTTGTGGAGCATAGTAGGAGAAAAGGTTTAGGCAAATCCTCAGGGATCTGTGCAGAAAGTTTTTCTTTTTTAAGATTGTTATTTTAGCTTTAATATATTTGCCTCCTTACCTCTGGTTACCATTACGCTTAATTTCACCATACAGATCCATAAGAATGCGACTGACCCGGGTTTTCTCGAGTGACCTCAGTATTTTATTTAGGTTTTCCTCGGCGCTCATCCGAACCACGGAATCCACATCCTCGCAGAACAGCAGCAGAACATTCGTGGCCGTGCCGCAGTGGGCGGCATAGTTGATGTGGCCCGCCAGCGAGGGCGACATGATGCACTCGGCAATCTGCTGAAAGCAGGTGATCTTCTGCTTTTGGCTGTGGGGGGTTCGAAATAAATTAGTTTTATTACAGGTATGTGGCATGACGTCATAGCGGATGCACTTATTGCTCAATGTTGAATGAATGTTTTGGGTGGCCTAACAAGTTGGCAGGTTCATCTTAAGGGCAATAAAACCACCGGAAATCACCTGGGCTTCATAATTTAATCAATATTGTTCCGTAATGAGCAACAAACTGTTGCCGGTCCCCTCCCCAAAACATTCAATGCAACCGAAAACAATCAAATTTCCGTTCAGTCCCACCTGCATTCCGTATTTCGCAGTTGTTCCACGAAGCCAACGAACTTGTCGTACGCACTGGACCTGGATTTGTCCATTTTCGCGTCCTTAATAACGCCTAAAATCGCTTTTTAAGCATAAACAACACAGGAAAACATTGCTCTTTTGTTATGATTTCAATCAGCTGTAACGCCAGTGTTACCAGAGCGCACAACTGCTTTTAAGCGGAACACCAGCGACCAGCCCTGGTATTCAAGTTAGCTATCGTTAAATATTTAAATTTTGAACTAACCTGCTAAATTATCTTTTTAGTTTTGGAGAAAATTAGAAGTGATAACATATTTATTAAATTCCAGCCAGTTGGTCACAATGAGTTGTTATTTCCTGCATTTAAAAGACTGTTATGGACATGCTAGAAAACAGTAACAGTGCATTGGCGCCAATGTTAAAATGAGAACATCTTTTTCAAAATGTAAGTAAACCAACAATTAAATTTAACTTTATTTATTTATTCACGCTTTATTATTATTTATACATAACTGCGTTCACATTAATATTTACTTAAATAAGAACGTTTTTCACTTGTTCGTTGTTCATTGTCTTATGTTTGTTCGTTGTGAAATATTTATGCTCTGCGCAAAATATTTCCTGAAATATATTTTTACATACTCTTTAGGGTTGCGTACATTATTGTATTTAATTATGTTTTACCTTAAAAAACTTAAACCCATACAAAAATGCTTTAAGCTACTTAATGTTAATAACAAAACCCACCATTGTTTTTGTTCGTTTTCATTGTGTTTTCTTTTTGTTTAGGCTTGCCCTACGTGTATTCGCGTGAATTATGTAGAAAAAACAATCACAGTCCATTGAAAATATATAAAATTAGTTGCGTTTGTATGTGATAAACTGCCCGTGTCGGCGTCGAGAAAAGGTCTAGTACAGAGGGTTGCAAATAATGGACATCTAGAGCAACGGATTACTGAATTCGTGACACAAAATATTTACAACATTTCATTTAGGAGTACCTAAACCTTACGCTTTAAACTACGAAAGTGCGGAACTTAGTCTAAGGAAAAACGAGTGCCGAGTGGAAAGCTAAGGAAAGCTGCGAATGTGCTTAAATAATTTATGACATTTGGGCAGATACGAAGGGAAGTGAAACTCGAAAGTGGAATTAAGAAGAAGACCCGAAGTGGGTGTAAACTAATTAGGACGACTTATCGTGTTCTAAAGTTAGGCATCTAAAAGTAGCGTAATATCTGAAGATCCTAGCCGCGTTTGGCTCGCAGCACGAGAAGCGTCAGCACCAGGAAGCCCACAATCCAGGACAGCGTGCTCACATAGCCGATGTACACATCCGACTCCAGTATCGCCCAGCCACGTGTGAGGATGGAGCGCAGCGAAGAGGTGGCTAGCGTTAGTGGCAGGCACAGTGATATGTATCTGGGGGATAAGATTTTTTAAATTTCCATTCACAACAGAGTAATACCACAAGAACTCACCTCAGCACCACGGGCATGCCCTCAATCGGCCAGATCACTCCAGACAGCAGCAGGGTGGGATAGAAGGAGCCCAGCGCCAGCTGTATGGCATTCCTCTCCAGCTCGCACACCGAGGAGATGAGGAAGCCAAAGCACATTCCACACATGCCCTGCAACAGGGTCAGCACGATGACCCAGAATAGGTCGCCGTTGTTGGTAACCCCGAACACCACCAGCATGAAGATCAACACCAGAGTGGTCTGTCCGCACATCACCACGAACTGGGTGATCACGTGCGAGAATAGAATCTCGAAGGGCGAGACGCCAGCCACCCAGGAGCGATCCAACAAGCCCTGGAATGGAAGTAAGCAAATTTTATTATAATTATTCCCAAAAGAGGATAGATTTTCTCGACTTACCTCAGTGCGCTCAATGATCAGAGCCGATGACGTCAAAGCGACAGCCAAGAAGAATACAATGCTATAAAATATGTGAAAAAAGCATTAATGACTCTCCCATTAAATGTATATCTATGAAACCTACGTCAAGATCACGCCAGGTGCCACGAAATCGGTGAACGATGGATTCATGGTGCCGTAGATGGGGTCCCTGAACTGAATGGGCACGTCGCCCAATTTCGGATTGCTGCCGCACTGGCCGAGAAGGCCCATGGCGAAGTCCCTGAAGGCCAACTGGATGTCCCGATTGAGCATGACGCCGATCTGCTGGTTGGACATGTCCAGCCAGACCTTGACCTCGGAGGAGTCGATCGTTTCGTCGTCGGAGTCACGTCCCAAATTAGCTCGGGCAATAAAGGCGTCCGTGAAGTTCTCGCTGATGTAGACCGCCCCCCAAGCTGTGCCCTTTCTCACGGCCTCTTTGGCATCGTCCAGGTCCTCATAATATGTTTTAACTACGCTCGTATTCAAATGACTCAGATAACGACATCCCAGGTTCTTGAAGTGGCATCCATCCTCCCAATAGCAGTTTTCCTGAAAATATTTTTATATTATATCATATTTTAATTGGTTAAAGTGCAAGTGATTTGATCATTAAAATGGTTAAGCTGGTCTTTAATTATAGTTGTATGATAATTAAGCTTATATTTAAGTGCTATTCAAATTGTATATTTTATGGCATCAAATGCCAATAAAATCCATCTTAAACTTTGTTACGTTTTTATAGTTGTGTAGTTTTTAACAATCTTAAAAGTGGTTTAATCAAAATATTTCACTTGGTATTCAATAGTTTGAGTTTTAACTTGAATACTAAGCTAAGACTTGGAATGTGCATAAAGTGTGTATAATGTGTGTCTTACCCTTACCGTGTCGTTCATCTCTCCGTTGACTATGGCCAGGTTAAGGCCCTGAGGATCTCGTCCGATGGCCAAGCAGAAAAGGATCACCTGCATGACGGGCAGGGCGAAGATGAAGAGCATGACGCCCACGTTGCGCCACATGCGGAGCATGTTCTTGGTGAGCAGGGCGCGAATCTTGCCCTTGGAGGTGATCTTGCACAGGTTGGAATAGCAGTCCTGGCAGCTCTCCTCATCATTGGGATTATTGTTGCGCCGGGACGGCGGCGGACTGTAGGGTTCCTGGTTGAGCTGTTGCAAGCGATAGATGTTAAGATTAACCCTAGCAATCGCAAGGATATTCCAAAACGAACCGTGTAGATGGAGCCATTGCTGTCGTTAATGAGCACCTCCTTGCTCTGGTGGAAGTTGAGGCCCACCACGCCGCCCTCCTGGCTGGAACTCGGCTTGTCCATCTTGCTGCCAAAGGCCATGGCGTGCAACGAGATGTTGTTACTACTCCCGAAAAACCAGTTCAAAACCACAAACAGATGGAGGTGGAACACAGATTGCGAGCATGCGAGTGTCGGATGGAGGAGAGTCATAGTGGAGAGTTCAGAGTGGTGATTAGAGTGGTTGCGTCGGGTTAGCCACGTGGTGCATGCCAGTCTAGATCCTTACCTGAAGTTCACGTGGGTCACATCGCCCTTTTGGCTTTGGATGCGGGACAGCTTGAGGAATACCTCCTCCAGGCTGATGCACTTGTAGATGGAGAGCAGGACGCTGGGTGACTCCTCGGCCAGCAGGTGACCCGACCGCATCAGACCGATCTGAGAATATATTTATATTATTAATATAAATATATATAAATTGAAATTCTAAATCGCTCACCGTATGCGCCTGTCGTGCCTCTTCAATATAATGTGTGGTAATAATGACCGTCTTTTGGCCCGCCTTGGTGATGTGCACCAGGTGATTCCAGATGCTCTGACGCAGCAGTGGATCCACACCCACGGTGGGTTCGTCCAGGATCAGCAATTCTGGATCGTGCATCAAGGCCACAGCGAAACTCACACGACGCTGCTGACCACCACTGAGATTCTTCACCAGTCGCTTCTCCGACGGCAGATCAAGGAAGTTGAGCAGGAACTGTAGACGTTCCAGGATCTCCTTGGTATCCATGCCGAAGATCCAGCCGAAGTACATCATGGTCTCCTGGATGGAGAACTCTCCGTACAGTGCGATCTCCTGGGGCATGTAGCCCACACGCTTTCCGGGAACACCTGATCCCCTAGTGCCGGGCTTGCCGCCCAGCACAAAGATCTCACCGGCGTCCATGTAACGACGTCCAACGATGCAGGAGAGCAGGGTGGTCTTGCCACATCCGGAGGCTCCCAGAAGACCATAGCTGGGAAAAAAGAAAAGGTATTTTAATTAAAAAGTGTTTGTTGAGAGCATATACCATACTAAACCCAAACCAAACTTGTTGTGTAAATAATTATATATTGTCTCATAAAATCTTTTTTGAACTTTTTATTTTGGAAAGCAGACGTTACTTATTAGCATTTTTAGTTTTTCTTGAATGTCACTTTTTTATACGCTTTTTGACCATTAAACGGGGTCACAAAAGGTCAAGAAGCCAACCGTGACAGAGAGGTAAAGAGATTAAATGAAAAGCAAGCAGAAAGAGGGAAAAACATTTAGCCAACTCAGCACGAAAACTGTCGCCACCGTAAACAAGCCTATATATGTAACTGGATAGATATATATATACATATATACGATCGTGGCATGTCGGCGGCGATGTCAATGCTAATTCCATCAGTTCAAGTTGAATTATTTCCAAATGTTCACCTTGAAATGTAAGAAATGCCCGCAGCTATCACAAAATGCGACTCCGCCCCGTTTTTGTGCTTTTGGGGAGGGGTTAGTCCCCATTATTATTATCGCCATCATCATCATGATGAACTTGGTGGCTGGAATTATTGTGATTATCGCATTGTTAGTTTGTCGTCTGTTTTCGTTTGGTCTTCGGCCTTTGAAAAAAAAAAATATTGCAGCTCGTAGGTCGCACGTTTTGGCCTCTTATTGAATCTATTATTATAATTAGCGTGCTGAGCCATTTAGCGAATTAAACCAGACAAAATCTGATAATATAGCCCCTGGGGATAGGAGTGTCTGTCTGTCTGTGTGGTAGTTGGCCAGCCTTTAATCGACTTCAATCGCTAATGCACTGACTTTGACAGCCGAAAAGCAGTTCGTTGACTCGTTCAAAGCCGAAAAATATATGACTAACTCGGCGACCTGACCTAGGTCAAAAAGCTGAACGAACCAGGCTATTAACTGGGTCAAGACTGCTGCCCAGACGGCGGAGAATAAAATAAAAATCCGTTACGACACAGCATTAAATCGCTGAATTAATCACTCAGAATGCCGAAAACAAGAAATAAACAAAATTTAATAATACAGCTCGGGCCGTAACCAATGCCAAAGGCAGCGAAGAAAAAAAAAAAAAATGAATATACGATTTTTTATTTTTATGGCCCCTAAATGTTTGCCAAAAATTCGTGTGCCGCAATTAAGCACATGTGCCGTGACAAAGATGGCAATAGATCAGTTGGGGGGTCTCTGAACAAACATCATTATTGTTTTGCAGCCATTTGCAATCTTTTCCGACGACAATCGATCAATATAGCCGGGCATATTGGTTTTGTTTCGAGAATAACGCAAACAGGCCCAGTGTCTGGCATACAAATAGATTTCGAGATTAATTGGCAAGACGTGTGGACTTAGTCGCGTCATTGACGTCAGTTGGGATGCGGCTTAATTGGGATCACTCCACCAGGGGCATCTCTGCGATGCGAGATCAGACGAACTTTCCTAACGACCCTCGCTTAGCCGCTAGAATTATCATGCAAAAATGCCGTTTCAATTGCAAGATAGTCGAACGACTAAACCGGTTAGCCGCATATAATAGCCGCAATTAGGCGCAAGCGTAACCAAGTGACCTCTGATGTAGACGAAATCGGATCGGAGATCGGAGATCGGTGCAAATGCAATCAAATCTCAGACACAAGGAAATCGCTTAGCATTGCTGCTAATTTCGAATTCGAGTTCAGCCAGCATTAGGTGCTAATTACTTTCGCCGTTTCTATTTTACAAACTCGCTAAATTGAGCTGTCAGCATTTCACTTTTATTGATGGATCGGAATCGCTCGGATCACTCTCACTCACATTGTTCCCTTGGGCACGGTCATGTTCAGGTTGTTCAGCACCTGGTTGGCGTTCTTCTTCTTTCCGTACGCCTTGAAGGCATGCCGCACGGATACGGCGGCCTGTGTGTTCCGGGGTCCATTGGCCGGAGCACCCCATGCCGCCACGGCATTCGGCTGCGTGCCACCATCGTTGTTTGTGGCCGCCATCGCGGAGTCTGTGGAAATACTGCAATGATATCGGGAAAAATGAATTAGTTCGGGGTTTCAGATTGAGGATTATTTTTATAGTACCAAGAGTATATTAATATTATATATATTATTTTAATTGTAATACAACTATCCATATCCAAAGATACTTGATACCTATTTTTAAAATCATAGATAATCGTATGACCTTACACAATGGAAACTAAAAGGTGACTTATTCGTTAACGTCAAATATAATTCAAATCGTTAAATATAATTCGAATAAATAAAACAACAAAAGGCTAGGGTATCTAAAAGTAAACAATGAAGCAGCAATTTCAATGCATAAATCGTATGAGTATTTGCATTCTGAGTTCTTCTATTGAACTTGAAAAAAAATGGAGATTACTAAGAGAAGGTTTATTTAACTTTTGGGATCAATCGTATGAACAAATTAAAAGTATACAAAGTAATATCTCAATTTCAATTTAAATTAAAGTCGTTAAACATTGTCATCACTTATTCAAATGCCTTACGTATCTTTTAGTTGCTCTGGTTTTGTAAGACCTTTTTTAAGTGCGGACATTAATGGGAATCATGAGTGTTAAATACACATTGTAGAGAGTTTTGGCCATACAAAACTGGTTTCATTCGCTAGATAGAATATTTAATAGTGTTATAATTGGCAGCTTCCTGCTGTCGCATATCAGATATATATATATACATTTGCATAACGATTTGCATTTGAACCCGCTTCGAATGTGTGTTATGGGCTTTGTGGGGTACGCTTCAATAGCTCGGCATCTCGGCACCGAAACTATGTCAGCGGCACACATTGCAAAAAATCATAAAACAGAGCGAAACGGCAAAAAATACAATGGACAAGCTTGGCAACACTTTTCATTTCAATATTTATAGTTGGGCACTCGTCTCTTGAGCAACACGCTTTTTGGCCACTTGGTCGGCCGAAAAGCTGGAGTCCGGCCGAAGTTAAAGTTAAAGTTAGGCTAAAGTCGGATTGAATGCACGAGGTAAGGTAAAGTCGTTGGCCAAGTCTTGTTTTGGACCAGCAATGGATGATTGCTCAACAGCCATCCATCCACTACCAAGTTGGTCAGTCGTCGAGCAAATATGCAAGCCCACTTTGCAGTTTGCAGTTATCATTTGCATTTGCATTGGCAGAAAATTATGCAATTCGCATGCAGCTTTTGCACGCGTCGCAAGCGTGTAAACAGCCAAAAGATTCGGCAATTTTGGGTCAAGGTTAGCTGCACTGTTAGTCGGGTAAAGAAAGTTCATAATTGCCTGCAATTAATCACATTCGCACCTCTTGAACATATTTTGACTGCCAGCTATAAATTATTTTTTTTTTCGGGTTTTCATATCATTAGCGCTGGCAAACGAGCAAGTCATACCAGAAAACGAGAAGCGAGACAAACAGACCCAAATATAAATAATACGCTGGAGGGGGAAACTAGTTCAAGGTCACTAATTGAGCGCATTCGATTGACGATATTTTGCCTTTTTTCTGTTCCCACCGATGTCGCTTTCGAAAACGAAACGATTTGGCCGTCTCGAGTTTTTGCTAATCGATTGCGTTACTTCTCGTTAAGATAAATATTCGATCGGCGGTAAATATTTGCATTTATTATATGGCACGAGATGGGCTGGGATTGGAATTGGGATTGGGTTGCCCAACGGTCGAGTGGCGAGCAAACATCCTCAAATAGCTTCGTTTGCAGGGGAAATTAAGTGGCTATATTATGCGGCCTATCAAATATTAGCATAATGCGCTGACAACATTTGGGGCTGGGCCGCACGAATTCTGAATATCAAACGCACTCAGATATGCTGCCATGCTGCAATTTCATTCGACCGGTTGACGAAATGTGTTTCAAGTTCGTTGCCTGAGTCTTTCGATTTGCGTACAGTGGTCGGCACGGAGTTAGTCACAGCCCAAAAGCCAAGAGACAACATCCAACACTCGCGGGTTGCGTAAATCGGCGCGTCTCTGTGTGCGCCAGTCAACAATGGACAAGGTCAGGCCAGGTAGTTTTTTATAATGACAACAAACCGACATTTTTTCCTCTTTTCCTCACATTTGTGCTTGACATTTATGGCTTGAAGATTTCGGACCGCCGATGGCGGTATTTGTTTGTGTTTGTGTATGCTTATTGATAATTTAATTAACTATTAGAGCGCTATTTATGCATGCAGCTATGTGCTCAGCACGGGCCCACCATTTTTTGGGACGCTTATCTCGTGGATTTCTTCAGAGACGCACCCAACCGAATGGTGAAGCGTGAGAATTGGTAAGGGTTTGTCAACATACTGAGTTATGGGCGGAAAAAACACTTCGAAACACTAATTTCTAAAGCCCAACGGACTCGTCATTTCCCTTAACCAGAAACCATCAATAATATTAACTGCACTGCTCTGCCATAACTGACACATTTTCCTTTCCGCCCTTTGCTCACCGTGCTAAATGCGAACTTTAGAATGTGTAATTGTCGTGGCGAATAGTTTGAAATAAACGCGTGCTGCGAGAGGCAAAGTGCACAGTGACTCCCACCGAGACGACAGTGAGGTCATATAAAGATATAGACTAGGAAGTACACAGCGAGAAAAATGGGAAATATCAAATTTGATGTATAGACATTGATTGTACAGTACGAGTTTTAACCCGTCCTTCATTAAGTTGATTGTAATCAATTTATCTAAATTGACTTCGATCTTTTTAGTGCAATTTTACATAATAGCCTGAGAGGCTGCATTTCGTGCTGCGATTTCATTGATGATCGAGCCTCCTAATCGCCTATAATCATTGAAGGGAGAGGTATTCTCGGGGACTCAAATTGTTCCTGGCTCCGATAAGCTGGAGTGTGTCACGCATCGATGGCAGCAAACGAATGCTGAATGCTAAGCACGCCGATCCCCGGCGGTTTCTTGGGTCTCCAGACCTCAGGGGAATTCCAGGCCAGACCGGGTGCTTATTATTGGCAGGCAAAACACCTCTTATCCATTTCCATACAAGTCGCTGCCACACGCGGAAGAAGCAAATGTCGTGTAATTGCCTTTTGTTGTACTCTTTTTGCGCGCGCATATGTTTAAGAGCTTCTATTCTTGGACCAACGAGGAAGCCATTGAACTGACAGACTTGTCATTTGCCAAATAAATCAGCAAACTCTCATGATTTACAGACTGAAAATTATGGCTGGGAGATACCCAGCCAATGTTTCATCTTCACATGAATCGTATGAATCCGCTGAAGTGAATTTAAAACCAAAAGAAGACGAATTCGCAATGGCAGGGCATTATGCAATGAGCCTTTTGGTATTTGACATAATTACAAACTCGTTCGCCCCGCTGAGAAATTCGATCGCATTTTTCGGCCTAGCTGGCAAATATGCAAAAGCGATTAAAAAATCAGCAAAAGACACAGAAAATACATATATGTATATGTGTTCACAAGTGAGTAAAAAGACTGGCAAAAGGGTGAAGAAGCGCTGGAAAAGTCAAATCGCTGGCTTATGCAATGCTGATGGCTCGACAGGTGTTGAAGTCGAGATCGGGCGTTGACAGCAGGAAACTGGTAGATAATGCCGATTCCCCAAATCCCAAACCAATGACTGATGGCCGATTGACTTGCCACCAAGTGGGTCAACATCAGTGGGTCAAAATGGAGAAAGAAAAAAAAAAACGAAAATAAACCGAAATGATTGCGTTTGTTTCGCACCTTGATTGCAATTTATAGTCGTAATCTCTGCACGTTTACCCACGAATCTACGAATTTACTTACGTTGATATCAGCATTTTATTTGTTTCTTTTTTGGCGATGGTGGGTGTTGTTTTGTTGGCTTTGCTTCGCCTATTGCTTGTTTTTATTTGCCTTTGTCTAAATGCTAGTTACTTTGTTAAGCGTTTACTTTTACTTCGCTGCCGGGCCAATCTTTTGCAATGCCCAAGTGGCTGTGAGACTGTGCTTTTTATGTGTTTCAGGCACACATTGCTGAAATGTATAAATAATAGTCATGTTTGAGCGTAAATTGTTGTTTGATTTATGCACTGGCTGGAGACCTGGAGTTTGCAGAGCTTGTATGTATGTGTATCCATCTATTTTTCTTTGCCGGCTTTTGTGTCTTTCACCTGGGCTTTCAATATTACGCATGCGTCACGTTGTATATGATCTGGCATGCTTTTGGCCAAGTCATTGCTGGTGATGAATGAGAAATCATCAATGATTTTACGCCATAAGTAGCTTAGAATTTGGGGAAAAAGCATGCTTCTAGATCACTCCAAAAGTAACAATAACCGGTTGATCAAATTCCCCGTTTCAAAAATTATACAATCTACACCTTGCGGTGTTTACTTCTGTAGTTGTGATAATAGTATAATGCCAAATTGCTGAGTCATTTCTGATGACTGCAGCGTTATACGGTCAACATTCATACAACTGTGATTGTTTCTTGGACTAAAAGCGCCAATTCGATATGCGAACGGACCAAAAGCCGCTTAGCTCTGCGCAACAATAACAATTTAAGTAGTAATAACAATAATAATTGAGAGCCCGATAGCAATGTACGCATTTGACATTGGAGCTCTGTTGTTTTCGGAGCCACTTGGAGATGTGTTAAGCACCGAAGTTTCAGCTTTCAGCTTTGAAAACAACAGGCGAGTTCTTAGCAATCATTTGCTATTCGCTGATGCCTAGTTTGCATGCCGAGTGCGTTGCCGTTTTTCTATTGCCAAGGTCAAAAGTAGCTAGCATGCAATGGTGAAGCTCCGTGAGTTTCCGGTGCAGCGGAAAGTTTTATCTAAGCGCTAACAAGTGCGTCATCCAATGTGCTAAGTGAGAACCCAAAAAAGTAGGGGGCAAACATCAGTTACGAGTTAGTCATCTGAAAAACCCATGGACTCGCAATTCATTTAAAAGTTGCTCAATCAGGTGGCCAGTTGAGCATAAAAGCATTCAGCCATTTAAACATTTAGCCGTTTAACCAGCTGCAGACAATGCTTGGATGAATTCATTCAACACAATTTAAATTTCAATGGGGCAATCTTAATGCAAGCGCTGAACGATTTTTCAGCAGCTGCAGACAGGAAAAACCATAATTAAAACTTAAGGCTTAATGGGCCTACGTGTGTGGGCTACAAAAAGACATTAATTCGGCCTCGAAATTTTTAAGAATATCAAACGAAAAATAATCTCCCCAATGAGCACTCAACACCCAACACTTTCGATTTCTAGTGGCCAGTTTTCATTTTCTTCGACTGGCTTTTCCGATGACATAATTTCAGGCACGTATGTCTGTGAGTTGGCTTTTCAGCAGAAGTACAACTGTATGCGACACACTTTCGTGACTGCAACTTCTTCGACGGGCGGGCTTTTGGCCATTTCTGCAAATGGCGAGCCAAACCAGTTAGCAACTGGTTCTGCAACAGGTCTTTAGACTTTTCGGCGGCCCGTGCCCAAAAATAAATAGCCGAGCACTCACCCTCACTCACCCACTGACTAAAACCAAGGTGTTAGATAATCCAGATGGTAGTCTGTAAAACCAACTTGAATCGGACCTAATCAGTTTGCTAGTGGCGTGTATCGATCGGCTGTTGTTGCTCTACTGAAACCAGTCTGAAGTCCGATTCCTGCGAAAACTCGAAAGAGAATGTCCGATTGCCTCAATTAATATTTAATTTTCTCAATTGTTGTGTATGTCTCACAGTTGCACAATCACATCCAGGTAACCTGGAGTTCAGCAGGGGTCACGTGAACCCCAACAAATGTTGGGTTTGTCATGGAATATTTTTCACCCCTTCTGAATTTATAATTCAGACCACAAGTCTGAATTACAGATGTACCCTTAAGGTCTACAGCTTTAAGGCCAATTGAGAAATCAATATGACGAACTGTCGTCCCGATTTAATCTCAAGCAGCTCGTTAAATATCTTACTTGACTTTATTGAGCAATTAGGGCCTGTTGATCGGTTATTAAGTGACCGACGTCATGGGACACTGCACAGCATTAAGTCCAGTTTAAGACCAATTTGATTCTGAATTGTTATGCAGCTCAGGGCAATCATTCAGGGGGAAGTATTAGCCGTTCGCTTAAAATCGGTTAGAGCAATGCAAATTGTTTGCAATTAGTCTAACAATCCCCATAATCATATCGGAACGGATCCGATTGCTAAGCGAATTTTCTCGAGTTCTGCCGGCTATTTATATAAGCTTTTATCTTAATAGCTCAGAGCCGCTGCCTTGGTATTAATTAAGTGTCGCAGCGTTTTACGGCTTAATAATGATGCCTATATCTCTGGATATCTAGATACAGCCTCAGTCAACTTCACTCTGTTGCCGAGTGGAATGGATCGAAGGCACCTTGAACTCTGCTCGAGGCATAGCCGCGACGTGATAAACAGAGAATAAGAGGCCCCGAAAATGCTCACCGACCGAAAGAAAGAAAGACAGATACTGGAAAATAAAAAAAAACCTCAAGTCGAAAATACCAGTTCAAGTTTAAACTTAAAATGCTGCACTGCTCGGAAATGCACATGTGGAGAGAGAGGGGCTAAACCTTGACAACTAATTTCAGGGCCTTTGACGAAGGTCTCTGGGTGCACAAAATACGACGATGAATGCAGTTTATTGTAAGATATAATTGTTATTATTATGACGCTTTGCAAATTGTGCAATGAAAATGCAAAAAGTCACAGAACTTAATTGCGCTGAACTTTGCTCGAATTGCAATTTGCAATGTCCGGTGAAAAAAGTGGCTAACTGCTCTCTGTTTGTAGATGACCTCTTCCCATTTTGGTTGTGGGCGTCACCTGAAGCCGTTAATTTTTTTATTTGGCCCCACGGGGCGGATCAGCTGGAATGCGCTGATCTCAGGCAAATACTGAGAATCAAAGGGCTATTAGCTAAATACTTATGGCAGTCGTAGGTCAAAAACGTGTTTTTTACTGCCAGAGGAAAGTGCTTGAGGTCCGGGACTAGAATCAGAAAAATTCCACTGCGACAAAAAGCCAGGCACTCAGGCATAAGCACTCTGCCATAAGCCTGATCAATAAAAGCAAAATTACGCAAAGTGCCATGGCGATAATATCCATGTACAATGGCTGCATGAATGACACATCGGGGCGATGTGAAATGCTGTTAATGACCGAAATTATAACCACACATTTTTTTTTTTTTTTGCAATTCACATCCATCACAGGCAAAATGTGTAGCAACATCGCGATGGAGTTGCCGTCGACGGATTGGTAATATCAGAGTGGTCATATTCTAACAACGTTTTGAGGAGGGAGACGATGACGACCACTCCGCCCATTATTTGTATGCCAAACGCGGAGCACACGCGTTGGAACATTTTGAGGGGGGGAAGGTAACGTGGGCGGAGGCATCCACTTTGTTATTGATGATGTGGATCCCGATGATGATGATTATGATGATGGTGGAAGTTCGCAAACAAAGTAATTGACGACAAAGCAGCAGAGCGGCCATTTGTTTTTGTAAAGAATAAGCTGTTGTTCGCTTAAATATCAAACTGAATGCCTTTTGGGCGATTTCCTGAAACGTGTGGTGTGGATGTCGGTACTGTTGGCCATTCAAGCTCGGCAAATTCCAAAAAGTCCCATTTTGTTTGATGAGCAAATTTACACTTACAATGCGCGTACTAGTTGGCCTGGGAGCAAATATGTTTGCACACAATTTCAGTCGTTTCGCGGGTTTCTTTTTATAATCCACTTCTTGCCAAACGAAAGACTTAGGACACGAACGCGATCGCTTGTAATCTCGATCGCCGATGAATGGGATCTGTCGACGTTCCACGGGGGTTCACACAAAAAACGACGAACGGACCGAGGGAGCGTATAACCGGAGCACTTGCGTTGCGCTGAAAGGTTCGGCCAAGACTGACTTTGAGTCGCTGGCCAAAAGGCGGACTGAGCCGAGCTGAGTTGACTTAAGCTGATGCTGAGACGCTGGCGCTGCGTCGACGTTGGCGCTGCTAGCTTTGCACTTTACACTTTGTCAATGGATGCGACAGAGATGGAGGCAGCGCAAGAGCGAGTGCGACAGAGAGGTAGCGAGCGAGCGGTAAGCGAGCGGACGGCGATTGCACTTTTGCACGTGCGTTTCAAGCGCGACTATAAACGCGTCTAGTTGTTGGACCTGCGAATGACTGACTGTCTGAGTGCCTGGAACACGAATGCAAAGCTTAAGCTTAAGCCAGAGCAGACCGCAAAACACCTGCGCCTCAAAAGCACTCGAAAAGTCACTCACTTTTGAGCGGTTTGGTGGCAACTTGGCGACGAATGAGCTCGTCGCGTCCAGCAAAACAAGTGAACGAGTGGCAAGTTTGTTGGCTTCGTTCCTGGCGGCGGTTCACCTTCTCTGAAAAAGGGCCCCGGTTTTTGGGTTTTTTACGTCGCTGTAGTGACGTTACATGTACATACCACTTATGCAATCCACGAACGACCTTGGCTATCTTCTTCTTCGGCCAGAATTGCAAAAGCCCAATGGGCCGCTCACCCATTCACTGCAGCTCTCTTTTTTTTTAGATCATTTAATGGCTTCATTTGGCCTTAATTGCAATCGCAATCTCATTAAAATTCCCAAGTCTTTTTTAATTAGGTATTGCTTTTCTTTGCACAAGTAACTAACAATCCAACTGGAGCAAAGTTCACCGCTAATAGCTCAAATGGGCCAGGGAGAGATATACATTTTTGCAGCTGCCCAAGGCCTTATTATTAAATGGCTTAATTACTATAATTGCTATGCCAAAGAATGCTTTTGGTGGCTGAGTGATGGACAGACAGGCAGCCAAGCCGCAAAATCAATAAACATGTCTATATTAAAATTTTGTTATTTGTCTATTGCACAATTTCAATGTCATCCAAGAAAAAATAGAAAAAAACGAAAAAATTAACAAGCCGGCGTTAAGGGCGTGACTAAGGGCGTTTGACGTGTGTTAGGGAAAAACGAAGCCACAAGAAAGAAACAAGAAAATATCCAAACAAACTAAACTGTCTAGTTTTGCGCAATGCTGACATTGAAAATGCACAGCGAACTTGGCGATGTGGGTGTTTCTGGCCAAAAGAGTGCCATCGAATCGAGTGTTGTAACAAATCGCGTTCGAACATCTTAAGCAGGTGGTCAATGGTCAATAGACAGCAATACAATAGCAATGGACAGCTAGCTGGGTTTCAATATTTGGGAGCTTTACATTTTTTTCATTTGCTATTAAACGGCAATTAACTGGCAAGGTCGCCTGCTATACATTATAATATCTGCCCGTCATGCATTCCCGAGATCTAAAACAGTGACTTTTCTAGCTGACAAATCGGTATTTAATAGGCGGTGTGATATTTTTTCCTTACAGATTACTCATACGCTATGTGGAACGGGCAGTTGGATTTAATGAATCGCATAAAACCGATTTCGCGGCTGACTGATGGGCCTGTAAACATCCTCGTAGTGGCTGCAATGGATATTATTGTAGTGTAAAAAACAAGCAATTCAGACTTGTTTCAGGGGATATCAAGAAATAAATAAACGAAGTGCGTCGCTGTCGCACTTGACATGGTTTTTGGAATACACGACGAGCAACGTGCTAATGAGCCCTGAAAACTCTGTTCCTCAGCTCCTCATTCATTCATCATTAAATTGGAATATGTCGAAATAGTCTTATAGCCGTTATGATTCAGTCTGCTCATCCAAATCTAGTTTCCATTTCCAGGTAATTTACAATAAGTAAAAAGCCAGGTCATGGTATACCAATCTGTGCAGTGGAAGTCATGTAAAGCCTTCAATAATTTCGCTCTTATAAGTTGCAAATTTCGTAACTGTTGTTTTAGTTTCAACTAATGGGTAACGCCCCCACACAAATATAATTCAGACAACACGGTTTGCCATCAAGACGAAATCCAAAACTAAGCTTGCAATTTTCTAACTTGGCTTTTTGTCTTTCTTTGTCTTATGGAAGTTTCTTTTTTTGGCCAGTCATGCTGTGCAAGCAACAACAACACCTTGAACAAGTTTGTTGACTTCGGCTTGGAAAAATGAGAACAACAACAAATGGTAACTGCGAAAAAAGCAATAAAGTTATTAAAGAAATTGGTTGACAAACGTTTTTGGGTTTTGCCATTGCATCAATATTACACTCGACAGCTTCACTTACAATTTCGGCCTTTTGTCTTGCGATGTGCACATTTGAAATCCACATTTATAGCCCTCCATTCCCAGTCTTAGTCCCCATTCATTTCGGTTTAGTTTCTTCTTTCCCTCCGTTTTTCGGTTTATCTCTGTGTTTTTATGCTGCTGTGAAAATGGGCACAAGGTCGTCGGTTTTGAGAGGAGGAAGTTTACTGGGAAGCTGGCGGAGCAAAGGGGCCAAATTCCAGACGGACTGCAGAAGCTCCAGCCTGGCCTTAAATTAATTGCATCCAGCCACGAGACGACTGTGTCGGCAAACTGAAGTCCATAAAACGGATTGCACTTAACGATAAAATTTCCCTTTCGCTCGAAACTCGTTTTTGTTCGCTCGTTCAGACTGTGTCCTAATCCCCTGTGAGTCACAGGAGATTTAATACAAGAAAGAGGAATTAATAAAGCCCTCTGAAAAGAAGGCTTTACCGCTTAACTTAAAGGTAACTCTTTGGCGGAGCTGAGTAATTAATCTGTATCTTCCCGTTCCTGTTCAACATAGCTAACAATTGACCTCAAGCAACCATGTCAGCCATCATATCAATTAAGTTTCATTAACCTTTATAAGGTTGTTGTGTTCAAATCTTTCTAAGATATTCAAGATATTTCTCTAATTTTGCTCACTGCAACTCAGAGCAAAATGAGTGGAAAGTTCCAGCTGCTGCCAAGCTTTTCAGCACTCAAAGTAGTTTCTTTCGCGGCTTGCCAAATATTATGCAATTTCAACAGCTCGGAGCTGAGACTCGACTAGTTTGGCTTAATTTCGAGTGGCCACATGCAAAGGAGCTGCTAATGTAACAGATAAATTAATTACAATTAGGGGCTGTAGCCGGTCCATAAACAAAGATCTACGAAATGGCAAACGCAAACGGCCCATTGGTTTTGCTGTAATTACTTGGTTCACTTCGACTCACAGAGAAGAAGCTGAATAAAACCTGGCTCGACTCGTCTTCGGCTAAAATAATTTGTGAAGATTTTGGCCAAAGCTATCAAAGCTACCAAAAATGAAAAAATAATACACGACGCCCCAAACGTGTCAAGGTCTTCTGTAAACTAGCAAATGAGCAAAAGAAACAAGGCACACTAAATCAAATGAAATGGAAACCGAAAGCTGGTTGAGCGATTTGGGACGGAGCTCTATTTTTCTGATATATATCCATATATCCATAATTATCGGGTGAAAACTTTTTGGCACACAATGCACGGCATTTGAGTCAGATTTTTGCCAAGTTGATTGGCCTCGTTGTGCAACTTTTTTGTCTGTTTGACCACATTTTGTGGCAATTAGCAGGCTGGCCAAATTGTTGTTAATGCCATAAGCAAATACGCTGAAATAGTTGCTCTAAGACAATGCATGTGGCTTCTTGCAGTGAAAGTACTTTAAAAATATATTGACAAAATTTCCAAAAAAAACTACAATAACATCGTCTTTGTTTCGTGGAAAAGACCGCCGCACAAAAGCCCTAAGAACTTGCGGAAATTTATGTGACAGTCTTTATTCAGGACAATTGTATTGGGCCTACGTGATATGGCTGATATTCATTAAAATTTAGCTCGCACTGTATAATTTCGAACTGTGTTCTTTGGTTTATAAAAAGGTGGTAGGTTACTCAGAAAAGCTAAAGCCAGTGACACTTGCACATCGCGGAAATAAATCTTCAATTTCTAAAGTTCTTATGACAGGCGTGTGCTTTTTTAGATCTCTTTTTATTTTATTATTAAGATGACTTGGTGATTTCCTTTAAAATCTGTGGCCTTACAGGCCAAACGACTGTCTCCACACTGAATGGGATAGAAATTAAGCATAATATAACTTAATGGCCACAAAACAAAGTTCAACATACATTGTCGTAGTTCTGTATGAAAATGTACGTAAAGAACATAGTTACTATGTTTGAAAATAGTTACTAATGTTCTACAAAAGGTAGTTTAAAATAGATTTGCTCAACGACCTTTGAAGCCTATTACTGGAGATGAACGAGCCTGTACATTCTCAGAATCAGTATTTATAATCGTCGACTGAGCAATCAAATGGTTATTGAGCTTAGGTTTTTTGTCTCGGCTTATCTAATAAATGAGACAGCGCTGACAATCTTAAATTACGTTAAAGCTTTTGAGATTGAGCTTTAGTTTTATATCATTTTGCTACGACAGTGAATTCAATAAAAAGCTTATGTATAAGCGGGCTTTTGGGAGCTAAGCCAAGTTCAAAGTAAAATTCATCAAAGCTCATATCAAAGCTTTTTACACTGTGTAACACATTTCAGGCTTTACGTTTAAAAACCTATCTTAAAATGTTCCGTGCAGGATCTTACAAATGTATATTGTATACAAATGAATATAGATTATACATACTTCATAAAGTATTCTAAATTTGGTGTAACCAATAACTTAAGTAGGCGATATAAAATTATTTTAATTGAACTATAGAATTACTGCGCAGATGAGCAGGCAGCTCTCATATATTGCTTATGGTTTTCAGAATTCCAATTGCACATTTCAGCCATTAGAATTTTAATTTTAGCGCGTGCTAAAACTGTTTTGAACGGCTTCGTCTGTACGAGGGCGTGCTTGGGTTGCAAATCATCACCCATAATCGTCCATAACAACAATTAACGGCACGCCAGGAGCGACAGATATAAGTAAAACATGTTGACAGACAAAAAAGGCAGACAGAAATCGGAGTAATTTCCCAATACTTCGATGCCACTCACAACTGAACTAGTTCATGCGGAAGTGACGTAGCTGATTGTAAGGTGGATGTTGTATAATGAAGGCCAGCACAAGAGAAACACCGCCAAAGGCAACAAACAATCTCATTTCAACCATCGATACGGCGGTTATAGACCCGACCTAAAGCCGCATTCGGATGCTAATGATATGATTATGTTTGACATAAAATGTGGTACATACATGGGCGTTGGCATGAAAAATGGGGGCTATTATATAAAGTCCATATTAATATATAGATTTTATCAAAACAAAGTTCTTAGTAGGGTACTTATTAGTTCACATCATAAAGTTGCACCCCTAATTGCTGTATTTCAGTTGCTACGCCCTTGTATGCGATCGCATATGCTGCCAATATTATGTCATTCAAAAGGCGAACCAAAGAAGAAAACCAGCATAAAGGAATGAATGACCAATTTTATTTGCATATAAAGCCGATACTTTCGCAGCGAAACACACCTCCCTTGTACCTGAAGTTGTGTGAAATTATGGCTAAATAATTTTTCACACATTGTGCGAAATCGACCGATTGCCGGATGTGCCACAATCCGCTCAGCTGCAAAAATCACCAGGCTAACGTTGATTGCGGCGATGATGGACGTTAATTTGTACGAAAACTCATTTGTTTGCCATTAATTGTGCGGATTTTGTTAGGGAAATTATTGAAATTTGCAATTAGTTAAATTAAATGCTAAGTGCTTGCTGAAAGCCAGCCAGCCGTTGCCGAGCGAGGCTAAGCAGTCTCTTCAATAGAAACCATCGCCCTATAGCTTAGCGACCCTGGGTTCTATTTATAAGCCTTCAGTTTAGCGTTCAGTTGCTCATCGCAGAGTTTGCCATAACTTGCTACGAATTTGTTACCTTACTACGTATTTATATAATTGCGAATTTCACTCGTCACTTTGTAAAGTGGCTGAAGTGGCTAAAGTTGCTTAGCATGTGAATAAATGCAATTAAAGCCCAACGCTTAATAAGCATGACGTGGAATTTGCGCAGACTATTACGAATTGCAAAATTGGGAATTTGCGCGGCGGCGACAAGCTGGGCTTACTGATTCCTGACTCTGACTCCGATAATGATCAGTTGTCTAAACTTGCATTTCACCCAGCCACCATCATGTAAGCCTTGTGCAATGCATCGAACTCCTCGATGTCGAGGGTGGCTATCGAGGTGTCATTCACGTTTGGATCCGAAATAAATATTGTACTTCACAGCTCGACCAGTAATGAATGTGATCATATGCGATTTCTTTCAGTCGACTCATTTGAATATTCATTCATTGGCATATCGAACAGATTAATATGTTTTTCAATTCGGCGTTCCAAAAATAAATGACTTGAAACACGTGCCCGGCTGTTATTCAATGTGTATTGTTAAACTTTAGCTTTTGCAATAAAAAACACAAATCTATTCGATCGAAACGTAACGAAGACACAAAGTTCTTGAGCGGCGACCTCGAAGCAAACCACTATTTGTTGTTATCGCTTGTGGAAAAATCGGATGACTTCGGCAACGAACTTCAGATGATGATCGGTAGATGGTTCAGTTCCGTTTCGACGACGTCTCTCGACTTAACGACTAGTTTATGGACCATTAAGGGACCTGTTAAGCCATCTGTAATGGCTGTGACTCACATGGCACTGGGGTCCGACCAGCTGAAGTGACGCTTTATCCTTTCCAGGTCCATGATGGGCTGCTGCGTCTGCTGCTGGCTCAAGGTTGCCTCTTTCTTCGGCGCCATTTTGCCGTTTCCGAAAGGGATGCACTGGTCACTGGGCAATGTGATTCAATGGATGTTGCGAATAGCAGTTGCACAACTGGTTTGCCTTCCGCAGCTGCCAGTAAATAGTCTTGTTTATTTCGATTTGTTTCTGCACACACACCGAACTGTTTCTCACACTGAAATTCGCGTGCGCCTCCGCACAAAACAAAAGACTTAGGCAGCGAACTAAGACTTCATATTAGGCGCGAGTGAGCGAGCGTTTTTTTTTTTTTTTGCCTTTAGCGGTTTGCTTTGTCTTGTAACAGCTGTTTTCTGGTTTTCAAACTCAAAACGTGGACTCGAACGACAATCGTGAGGGCGCGGCGACAACAGCGTGCTTTAAAAAAAGAGCGCAAGTAAAATACGTAATTTGATTTATAACTAACGCTTCTTTCGTATAAGGTACACGTAATAAAAGAGCACAAAGTGATATCGTTTTCTTGTAGCTATATATGCTGTAGCTATAGCTTTGCTGCCGATTTATACTGCTGCTGCCAAACGCGCCGGAGTCGTGAACGAAACTGAAACCCCAAGACGCGCGCATCAGGCGCAAGAGCTGCCGAAATGCGGCAAAAGCTGCAAAACGAGAGAGTTGCCGAGAGTTGATGTTAAAAAAAGAGACCTGAGATCGTGGGCCAGAGAGAGAGAAAGGAAGAGAGAGATTGTTTTTTATACGATGTTGATATAGTTTGTTCACATAGATAAACATGCATGGCTTTAGTCATGCACATGGAGCAGTGAAATATCAAAAATCGAACATACCGAGCCAACGAACTTGTTGAGGGAATGTAAATTTGTTAAATTATAGCAAAGGTAATTAGTTAGAAAAGCTGTGCAGATAATTAAATAAATAACTGGTGTATAGTATACAGTATAAACAGTAATATACATTTAACATTTTATATTCTTGATTTAAAGATGACATTTTTTTGGTTCAGTGGGAGTGTAAATAATATAAATAATATATTTCTTTTTTCCAGAGTATCAATCTATTCCATTCTATTTCCATTACCCACACTACTTCCTCATTGAAGCACTTATAGCACATTAATCAACAAATCTTTGAAAATGAGCTTAAAATTAGCCGTTTGAAAATCACATTTTCGACTAGCTTCGGCTACGCCCACTGGGCTTCATTTAACCATTTTTCACGGCACTTGTTGCGCCTTAATTAAGTCATTACACGATACCGTTAAGAGTTCCCCAAAGCGTCTTATGGGTCCTAAATACCAACCTCATACTGTCGCGTTACGCGCCACTTTAAAAATTATGAACTACACAGCAGAGTGATGAACTTTTAAGACGATTATCATGCGGTGGTCGTTTACCCATCAACGGAATGGTTTCTTTATGGCAGTAAAATAGAAAGATATGTACTACATAAACGAAACTTAATTAGTAGCGCTAATAAAAAGCGAAGCTAAAGCCATTCGGTGAAAACTTCTCTGCATACGACTTGTATAATTCACACATTTCACGTCAACGTGACAGAGATCAAATTAGAAAACCGCATATTTTTCGACATCTTCATTTAAAATACAAAGGGAATTTCACGCTGCATTATTTAGGCATTACAACCAATCAAATGAATCACAACAAAGTCAAAACAAAGCAATTTTCCCGATCAGAGGTCAGTTTTCAAGTTTTCGAGTTTCCGGCTCAATCGGAGGGGTCAGTGAAAGCGGTGGTAAGTGTTGCGCAAATTGCAGCAGAAACTAAATAGCCGGGACTTAAAATAAAACCTTATCTAAATATTTATGTCGTTTTCAATAGACCGAAATTGGTATGCAAATGGCGGGCGACAGTATGTCGTCGCATTTCCCAAAATGCAAATTGCCTGCTCTCTTGGCCACAAAAAGTGCTCTTTCACTCGCCGCAAAAATCGGAGGATGGGTTACCTCATCGGCGGGCGTCGTTAAATTGCAACAATTACGATGGCGGCGAGTTGTCGGTGTAAATGAAAATCAATGAAGCGGCTAACAAACGAAGAAACGAATCGAGACATCTACGAATGTTTGCCCAAAGAAATGATCGCTTAAAGTGGCGCATGAAAAGAAAGTTTAAAGCACACTTTGTTTGCCGCCTGCTCTTTGATATCGTTTCGTTGGCGGTTTTGAATTCGAATTTTTTTTGTGTGCCGCCGTGTCTGTGGATTGGTAAAACTGCATTTGATAATTACGCGAGTACCTCGGACTCGGGTGATTCAATAAAGACGGCGACCACTGGCTCCATCGGCTAGCCTTTCCCGTCGATGCCGGGTAAATAACCAAAATTACAAAACCACTCTACCACCGACTGCGCCAAAGAATTTGTGTCACAAGTTGCACAATGCCCACAGCGCCGACACTAGACTACCGCCGTACACACGGCGTATGAGCAACGAGTTGGCTGTGGCCATAGCGAACAAATACCGCAACTGCCGAAGAAGTAAAACTGCAATTTGCAAACATTACATAAGCCACAACTCCACGACTGGGCGGTGGACCGGCTTGGAAGAGTCGCCTTGACGGAAGTCGGGAAAAACACATTTCCAGGAGGAAAATCGGTTTTCCAAGTGCATGAAATTAGATGAAAAATTTTGCCACAGACGGGTAAAGTGCGTATAAATTTCAAACATGGTCAACGTCCACCAGCGAAGTATGTAGAGTAAGCCAATAAGTAAATTGGCCAAAAGCAACAATTATCTGTGGTAGTTGGTTGTATGCATCGGAAGTGGAATTCCGTCCAAACGACACCATAGTTTATGGCCACTTAAAAGTGCATTTAATGCTCTTATTTGTAAGCAACCTCAAATGGCTTAAGGTGTAAATGAAGTGCTAAGAAATAATAGTTAAATTGGAAAATACTTAATGGCTTATAATTTAAAGTACAATTAACAATTACTATTACTATTATTACAAATATAGTTTAAAATTATAGGATCTCTTTATTCTAAATACCTAAAAATATTTAAGTAATCATACAAATTTTCTAGTCTAAGTCAACGAAAATAACTTATATTTTTAAATTAAAAATAAATTCCCCTGTTTGAATTTTGCGCACTTGACGCCTATATTTGTCTCGCTCTCCGTTTGCTGCTTATTCAGTCGCTCTTATTCCTTTCTCTTTCTATATGTACTTTTGTTAATAGATGGCGCTAGTCGATGCTTTTTGGCGCCCACTATTGAGAATTCAAAACCGCACGCGTGCGACATCTAGACGGAAAATGACAAAACTAAAACATGTACCGAAGATATTATAGCGTAACAAAGAGTGGTGAATGTATTAAATAAAGCAATTGTTGAGCACCATAAAAAGTTATAGTATGCAATCACTGTGGCAGACAATGTTTCCGGGTTGAGGTAGGTTCTTTTTAAACCCCTCTGTTCATTCTATATTCAATGTGTTCTGGTCATTGCCCTGCAAAATTAAATTAATTGCATACAGTTTCCTTATCGCAGCAATTCTGAGAATTCCAATTTTCTTCGCGGTTTGTTGCAGGTTACTGATAAGCCGTCATAATAAAGCGAAAATGATGTACAAATCAACAATGTTTTCAAATACCACTTTATATTTATTTTAATATGCACATTTTCAAGATCTAAGAAAATATTTAGTTTGACCTTAGCAAACACCAGTTAAGTGTGGAGCGTTTATGGTAATAAAACGGTACGGATCGCAGCAGACAGTGTGTCCAACGTCCTTCGTATTAAGGTTAAGACCCGGATGACAGGGTATCACATGGCAGATCTGGTTTAATGCCTGCTGATTGGGTAGACTTACGTCGTTGTAGGTCAGCATTACCCATTTATCTCCGGAGAGATGGCTAACTATCTTGTACATCCACTCTGGCACGGGAATTTTGTTATTATCCAACAGGTAAATTGGTATCATATTGTTATTGGTATTATGTCTTAGTCTATGCACTCCCAATGCCCCAATGCAAACCTTAAGGACATCGTAAGTACGCGGTATTTGTACATTATTGATGATTGGATTATCATACAGTCCCCTAACCATATTGTTCACCCAGGTCTCAACGGCCTTCCATTTGCCACGATTAACTCCTCGATATTGGGGGATAGCGTTTAGATACCTGAACGTTGACTTCTTCAGCTCTGTGGATATAAATGCAGAAGCCGGTGTCATGTGGCCACGATCAAATTTACACTGCGGCTGTACTGCGCCCAGGTTAGTGAGCAAACAAGCTTGTGTTGCTCTTCCCTCGTAGGCATTGTCAAATCCACCACTTAATTGATCCGACTGCCAAGTGGGATTGGGACGTGGAACGGCTAATAGTACCAGGTTAACTACTGTTTTTGCACCAATATTTTCCACTTACTGTTTACGTAGCGATAAGCCTTGTAGATGGAATGTTGAAACGCCAAGCTGTAGCCATCAAAACAATTGCGATACAGTTCCATAAAGCGTCCATTGAAGGAAAATCCTACGGCGAACGTAGCACTCGGAATGGAACAAGATGTATCTGGTACTTTTACCACGACAGGATCGGGTGGTGCACATGCTGCTGAGCTTAGCGCTGGACTGAAAACACTGTCATATCGACACAGGAATGTGGTGCGATGAAGTCCTCCATTGCACAGCAGATACAACGTCTGGTGGATTTCCACAATATCACTGCGCTGAATATCATAGACTCCGTTATTTTGGCTTAAGTACACATAATTGGCATTCAAATGAGCCAAGTCGATTAAGCAATTCGCTTGAACACTTCCTACAACTTAAGATCAGTTGAACCTCTGATAACAATAAAGCTTATTCTATATATACTCACAGAAATACAGGCTTAGAATCGTCAACATATACTTCAGATCGGGCATCTTCACAGCTTAAGGTTGATTTACGAACTAAGAATTCTGAAACGTTCAGAGCGCGGTCAAGCCAAACGCATTTCTTATCAGCATCGTATTCGTCATTATTCTTATCTCTTTAATTCAGAAAATCCCAAGATTCCTCAACGCGGCCCAATGATAAGCCATCGCTGATTAATAACCTATTAGTCGGTCAATCAGCTTGGAACCGATGTATTTCCAAAGATGCATTTATTTTTTTCAATGAAGTTGAAATGCATTAATATGTTTATACACTGAAGATAAATAGAAACCTCTACACATTTTCGGTATTATCCCAGCACACACCTGCCAAATTAGGAACGTTTCTTCTGATAAAGTCAATTGGATCACAGCAGAAGGTGTATCCAGTTCCGGTTGGATTCAAAGTTCTGGGGCAGGCAGTAACTTTGCAGACTGATGCTGGGTTTGGTTGTTGGGTTTCCCACCCATTGTTGGAGGTCAATATCACGTACTTGATGCCGGTGGTTAGGCTCCTAATGATTTTGTATGTCCATCTGGGAACGGGATTTTTGTTCGGTGCTAGGTAAATCGAAACAGATTTTTGGCTTCTGTTCAACAAATCAAGAACACCCAATGCCCCTGTGCAGACATTTAGCACATCCTTTTGTCCTCGAACCCAATTCTCAACTATCTTCCAATTGCTGCGATTAATATTGTAGTACTGGGGAACGACATTCAAGTACTTGTTGGTTTGTCTTAGGATTTTTGGGAAGCTGTAGTCGGCAACCGGTGTAAGGTGACCACGATCAAAGGAAAGACTTCTGGAAGAAGGCACATATGTTTGTCCAGATCCAAAAAGATACTCAAATCGATTGTAGATACTATTCATCTGAAAGGTAGCCTCATCTGCAGGAGTTATGATCCCATCCTTATCGAACACTGTTGGCGGCCGATCTGACTCTGGATTTTGTAATAAAATAGTTGCAATTAGCGAGTAAATAAGCTTAGGGTATTATAAGAACTAACTTAAATTGGTGGGGTAGACCGTGTTGATGGAGAAATACGCCTTCATGGTTCTCGCGTCGTAGCAGCTGCGATAGAGCTCCATGAACGTATTTCCGTATTTGAAACCAACCAAATACATGGTGTGTGGACAGATATTACTCGAAGTTGGAACAACGGAAGGCGGGATTGCCTTTGAGCAGTTCGTCCTGGGCAATGGTGGAGAGAACTGGCCATTATTCCGACAGGTGGAGGTGAACACCTGCGCATTACCATCGCACAGCAAACTTATTTGCTGATTTGGTTGCAATTAATCCGTGAGCAAGAGCTCGTAGCGATTGTTAACAATGTGGACAAAAAGTCGATCGGTCCATGTTTCAGCCTGTGTGATCTGGCAAAAGGACTTGACATTTCCCACAGCTGCAAGAAATGATTGTCACATTAGTTCACCAAAGAATCTTATCGTCCTTGAGCTTACTTAGGAACAAGCTCAAAGTAATAATTAGATATCGTAGCTCGTGCATCTTCATGGTACAAGCTTGAAAGTAGAACTGAAGATATCGAAAAATAAGCTTAAAGAGAAACTTCTGAATGATAAGATAAGTAGCTATATTACAATAGGATACACAAACAACACAATTGAATGTCTTATCTTTGGAGTGTACATTTTACAGCCAAGTATTTAATTAAATGTACATATATTAAGAGCTTATCAGTTCAATGCCACACCAAGCTTCCAAGAATTGGCATCTTAGTCATATTTATTTCGATACGATTTATATACATATCTTTCAAACTTCTGCATACTTTTGGGGTACATACCAAAGATATCAATGATTCAAGTTGATTTTTAAATGGCTGATTAGGCTCGCATTGATAATAATTAGAGTATGCATTAAATTCATTTAATTACATAGTCATAACAAAAACCTCAGAACAAGATCGTTGGGAAAGCAGCCTGAATAGCAACCAGTTTTTTTTATTAACTGCCTTTACATCATTAACTAAGCCCAGAGCTTTGTACATGTGTATACAGACCACGGTTTCTGCAGCATCGCCAAGCAAACTGTTGGCCACTTTCCACTGCATGACTGCTCCAAGTCAGAGGATCGGGCAAACTCATCGCAGCACGCCCGCATAAACATGACCTGATTGATGTTGGTTTTAGTTGGCCATTTATTTGTTATTTGCACGCCACATGGCAGTCAGGGTCTCTCTGCAGGCATGAAGCAGAACGAAGGACTCGGGAGCCAGGACCAAGCCAATACCGATGGCAGTAGGGGACTAATGGATGAGAAGCTGGCTGGCCTGGTACATCTTTAAAGTGCACTCTCGGCTTTAAGTGGTGTGGCTAAATGCTGCACATTCAATTTGTCACATGCCAGGGTGCCGCATATTTGGACGAAATATTTTCGAATGTGTCAGAAATTTTAGAGGGAACGGTGGGCGAATCCCCTCCCCATAGCGAACATGAATTATGCTTATCCACGTGTTAGGCACAATGGCCAGCCGACCTTCCTGACGGCATTGCCACAACCTAATATTAATTTGCTGATTTATGGGCGCCCAGGCCACAGCGACGAGGCAACTATAAATTTTAATGAAAATTTAATAAATGCGTCGGACAGAGGGACTTTTTTGGTCGGCATTGTTAGCTGGGCGCATTAAAGCCATAATGTGTGTGATGGGGTTGTGGCTTTAAGTGGCGAAAATTTCAATATCTGACGCAGCCACAATAACAAGTCATTAAAAATACAAAACACATACATAGCGTGTACTATGGATTACAGCAGAATGCTTCGAAAAAAAAAAAAACCAACATAAAACCGACCCCGCAGAAAGGAAACCTCTTCAGAGCAGCCGCAAAAACAAACTGGCAGGCCGGCGAACCGAACTCCGAGCTCCAAACTACGAATTCACTGGCAGAGGATCCTGGGACTCACAGACGGTCGATACAAAATAGTTAAATATTTTATGCCACTGCTATTTTACGCTTGTAAATCAGAGTCCAAGCCGCAGTCAGACATTCAGACATGCAGACATTCAGCCAGTTAGACAGACGGACCGAGTTTGGTTCAAGCTGGGCAAAACCAAAACGTTGGCATCGGAAGTAAGCTGAACTAGTTGGCCTCTGCCAACCTGGCAGACGACCGCTTTTGCATATGTCTCCGGAATTGGTATAGGGATTTGGATTTGGAGAGGGAGTGTGTCTGCCTTCCTGGCCTCCTGGAGCTCAGACCTGTTTAATATTAAAATCAAATTCCTCGAGATAAATCTCATTTTGGCAGGCCCAAACAAATATTTGCCCGGCTGTGTGGCATGCAACATTAAATTATTTACCGATCGAATGCAGCTGCCAGTAGTTGAAGTAATAATACGATAAACGCTTTTCCATGGAATGCAGCAAATTAACAGTCATAAATTATATTAATTGCATTGCCATCCGGTTAATAATTTAGCAAACATTTCAGTTTTCATGCCAAAGTGTCTCAGGTGTCGAAAGGCATACAATTCAATCTGCACTTTGTAGGTGGTCAGGAAAAACATGCCTCCGGCTGACTCAGAGCCTCGTCCTGGAACAAGCCAAACACCATTTGGTCCGTTTTCTTTTTTGGTGTACCTGAAGGGATAACCCCTCCACAGCTTCTTTGCCATGACCTGTTTAGGTAAAACGGTACAGCAATACAGGCTGACAGCAAGTTTGTAATGGATATCGATATTTTTCAGATAGTTCGGGGTGAGGATGCCACGGCTCCGGTTCCATCAAAGCAGCAGCTATCCGGACCGACAGTCGGTCCTTCGTGCTGGCTTGCAGCGATTTTAACAAACAAATCAATTTATTTGCCAGATTACAATTTACGTGACTCCGTTACAAATTGCTTTATTTATTTAGCACAACACAATAAATACAACCGACGCGGGCGGAGTAGGTGGCTGGTGGAGTGAAAGTCTAGCCTGGACTGAAACAAAATGTTGCCGGGCAAATACATCAATTAGACACACAGAAGCCGACTAATGCAATGACTAATTGAGCACACGATATGCTCACATGCAACGCGGAAGACGGCCTAAGGTTCTAGTGTCGGCCTGAAATAATGAACTAATCCTTTACACAACACGGTCCAATGAAAATCACTTTTCATGACAGCACCAAATCGCATTCAAAAGTATTAATTAATCTCAGCCAAATAGAATCTTTTGCAAATGGAAAATATTTTATGACAATTTCACAGCGGATCTGCTATTTTAAGTTGTCATTTACCCGTGGGCTTAAAAACCACAAAATCAATGAGCGTTGTGCCACAAACAAACGCCAACCATCTATGAATTCCAATTCATCAAGTACAGCACAACAATTAGGAAGTGGACGTTGGATGTTGGACGATGGATGGTGGATAGGAAAACAAAGTGAGCGGAGGCGGGATAAATAATGAAAAATAAAGAGAATCGATCTCATTACTTAGCAACGGCCGGGAGCACAAAGCCGGTTGAAGTGGCTGCAAGTTTAATAACAGCAATGCTCAAAACATAAGCCACAAAGGCGGAAATCTCATATAAATGTCCAGCGAAAGCAAACAGAACAAAAGTCTGCACAAAAACCCTAGCCCGAACCCGAAAGCAGAACTCAATCAGGCATAAAACATTAAAAGCTCCCCAAGTAGCACGAAAGAAATGGCACAGCAATCGCTCGAAAGAAAAGGAAATCTGGCAAGCTGAAAGGTGGAGCTGGAGGTGGATGTGGAGGTTTAGGTCCTGACCCCCATCTTGGCCAGAAAATAGCTGAGGAGGCGAAAAACTGTAGCAGAGGAAGCGGAAACAGTGCAAGTTAAAGTTTGCAGCGAACGGACTCCATCTTTGAATTAGTGAATTTCCGGTGGCAGCAACTGTAGCATCTAAAAATGTTTTTAATTCTGTTTCTATTTGTCTTTTTTGTTTTTATTTTTGTCGTTTTTGTGCTTCTGCAATCTCGGTTGCATTGCAACAATTGTAAAGGCCAAAGGGAAAATGCTCGATCTATATGCTGGCCATTTGTGTGCTTTCAGTTTTAGTTTTTGTTTCACTGGACAGCGGGATAGATGGATGAATTTTTTCCATTTTCACAAGCCACGCCTGGCTCAAAGGAATGCAGGACTTGGCTTTGACTGCCATAAGCCGCGTTCTCCAGCCGGCAAATATGGTATCCCGATGACCGAGACAAGGAGACAAGTGAATGCCGTCAGCCACAGTTGGTTTTAACCCCGTTCCGCAAACAAACATGAAAGCCCTCGGCCACAGAGGCTATCAACATGCTGGCCCGCAAATCGATTAACTTTGGCTTCTTAATTAACATCTTTTGTGGTCCGTGGGTCCATGGACCATGGGTGAGCTCCCGACATGTTGCTTGAATAATTACGTGCGACAAGCCGCAACATGTTAATCCCCACGTCAACACAGCCTCTCTGTCCGTGGTGATGGTCGATTCGATTCCATATGCACAACCATCGCTCATTTAACTGCTTATCAAGTATGGATGTCCATATATGTGTGTATGGGGAGGATTGGAGATTGCGGTCTCATGTCACTGGTCATAATAACAATAATAATAATAATACGCACTTCCACAACCTGGCGTGCAATCAGCGGATGCGCCTTAATGTATGCAATGATTGATATTACTGCCAAATTAGGGCATGTCGTTGGGCATTAGTTGATATGTATTGGTATTAGTATCGGCATTCGCATCGACACCGGATTGCAGAGCCCAAATTGTTTGCGTTGAATAATGCATTAAATTAAATGGCCGAGACTGCAAAGCAAACAGCTGCCAGGTAAGAGAAACTTCTGTGGCACACGGATCCATTCCGATTCCAGAAAAATGCCGCACATACAAAGACACACACAAACAGAGCGTAAATGCAGTTGCAATGGCAAAAACCGACGACCAAAAACCAAACCGAAGCAACCCAAAAGCCGAAACGCACAGGCAAACCCGCAAATTGCATACAAATGAAGCAATTTGCACTTGAGGCTGCCTGCCTTCCAGGCGAAATCAATTTTCAATTAAGAATTGCATATTTTTGTACACATTTATATAGGTGTGCTGATTTACCCCTATACATACGCATATATATTTGTGGGGTGTGTTTGTAAACGCGATTGCACTTACACACACCTTAAAGCGTGACTGGTGAGGCTGCTGCGCTGGCTTAATTGGAAAATCAAATTAAATTTCGAGACTTAAGCACATTACGTATACGCCACGTTGGCCGCACATAAAACTTCCCTCTCGCTGTCTGCCTCGCAAGCTAAGGCATTTTTAACAGCTCCCGAGAAGCTGAGCTCAGTTTGGGCTGGGCTCCCAAACCATTCGCATCGCCACTTTCGTACTCCCCACTTTTAGCCATCGGCTGTTGCTCCTCTAAAAGCTTTGCCCCATTTGCAACAACAACTAAAATGGCAAGAAGAACAACAGTTACAATAATGGCAAACCCAGGAGATAAAAAGATAATATCCATTTGTCTGTTTGTTCGTTGTTTGCAACAGCAGCAGCAGCAGCAGGAGCAGCAGAGGCAGCAGCAACAACACCAATCGGAAGAGCTACAAAAGTGGAAGCAGCAACATTTTAAGCGGATTTCGCTCTGCTGGCTGTCAACTTTCGGTCAGGATCGACCGCTTCTCGTCCATTTTAATTGATTTGCATGGAACATTTTGGCTGGGCAGATGGATTTTAGCGGTGGGTGTGGCTATGTGGCTATGTGGCTGTGCGGATCTGTGGCCATTGGTTTTTAGTTTGCGATAGCTGCACATTTTCGCTGATTCAAATTAGAAACAGAGCAGAAAGTTAGACTCCGCCCGGGACAATGTTTAAATCGAACCGCCCATCGATGCGTAACGCGAACAAACTCTAATTGGAATGGATCGGCCGGAAGGAATGCTAATGTGCCACATAACTCTCAGTGGAAGGGGCATGTACATACAAACGTATCGCATATACTCGTATGTAAGCTGGGCAAACACATTTGTCATCCGATGTCAGGGCTTTATTATAATGTCATCATGGCTGGCAAGTGTCAACCATTAAAACCGAACATCATCATCTATTTAGAACGTTTTTATTATTTCTGTTCAATCTGCTCATTCAGTGCGACAACGAGGACGAGAGCGGCAACAAAATATAAATCCACATCGTTAAAAATTTGCGCAACGCCACCGACATATTGGCTAAAGTATTTCATCAAATTGAATTCAATCACGTGCCAATGATCAATCGATACTGTCAACGCAAAATACAATACCAACGGAGCCATGAATGAAGCATCGCCTAACTGGATTCGAGCTTTCAGTTCAGTTCAGTTCGGTTCGTTTCGACTTGCCTTTACTCTCGCAGCTCGAGCTGATTGAATGACTTTTGACATTAGTACACAATGTCGTTAATCAAAATGCTTTCGACTCGAGCTCAATCCGAGTGCGAGTATCCAGCAGCCAGAGTCCTGAGTCCTCAGCCCCGAATCCGGATTCCTAAATTCCGAATACCGAATCCCACATCCATCCGGCTGGCAGGCTAATGCCTGGCATGTGTCGAATGTCAATGGTTGGGTTGTTTCCATGCCACAATGGCATGGTGCTATGCGACCTATGACCAAATCGGGCCACCTATAAACCAGCCCTACCCTAGCACACATCAACACACCACCTACCCTAATTCAATGAGTTGGCTTACACAGACAGACAGCAGTGGTATTATGACATGCCAGGGAATTCCATTTAGCGACCTTGAAGTGATTTTTGGCCAGCCAAATGTTTTGGGCCACTTCATTGAAATCGCCTTCCCAAACCCGCTGCCTGTCGTCTGTCTCTCTGTCTGTCCTTTTGTCTGCCGGGCGTGCGTGCTGCAAAGTTAATTCTGGCACAATAAAAATCTGTTTTATGGCGCCGAGTGTGTGCCTGCTCATTAAGCATCTTCCGCTGGCAAACAGCTGTGAATGTGTGAGCGGGGCGCGAAAAGTGGGGTTTTTGGGGGGCCATAAGCGCACTCTTATGTAAATGTAGCCAGGCACGAACTGGCGGGGATCCTACTGCTGTTTATTTCCTGTGCACTCAAAGAAAGCATTTTATTTGCGAATTTTCTTTAATAATTCTCAATTAATATAAATTCTTAAAAGAAATATGCTTTGAAATATACTAAAATAGCGCAGTCATTTCAGTCAAGCATTTACCTAATATTAGGGTACCCCAAAAAGTATGCAATTCTTTTTGCAAACTCATATACTTAGGTCTGATAGTCAAAGGACACCATTATACCATTATAAACCATCTATAATTTATGTTAATTATATTATAAGTATTATTTTTATTTTACAACTCATTTTTCTGAGTGCATGTTGGTGCGCTTGTCTGCTGCCCTGCTGTCTGCACGTTCTGCGTGGTGCATGCATTTCGTAGTAATTGTGTAAACAACCTCACACACACGCTTATACATTAGACTCTCCCCGGTTGCCATATGCCAGCCCCGCCTGCCCCAACAAAGTCCCTCTTGCCGCTCTTGTTGCTCCTTCACCCCGCTTGTTGTTGCGACTCCTTAGTCAAACGCATAATTATGTCACGTAAGTTTAGAGCAGTTAACTGTGATGTTGCAATTTAGTAGCAATTCACGCTCAAGTTTGCAAAGAGAGTCTCGAGTCGAGTCGAGTAGAGTCGCATTGCCTCGCCTCGCCAGCAGCAACGACCCGCAAGTGGTCTTTAGTGTTTTACGGTTGACAGGCTGTCAGCTTGTCCCGGCTCTATGTCCTGCATCCTGGCCGGCTGGAGTGTCGAGTTAATATGACAGAGCCTTGTTTGCCGGTCAGCGGTAAGAGCGCTCATACGCCCCTATTGGCCGCTCGACTTTTCCAGCCATTTTAATTGAGCTGAAAATCACTTAACCTACTTCCCGCTAAAACACCCAAGCCAACGAAACTAAGGCGAAATTCAGCACAAAAAATAGGAAAAACGGTCGAAAGTGTGCCAAGCATATGTGCACACCCAAAAGCCGGTTGAACGGACTCGCAACATCCATTATTGCGGTCATTATGCAGCTGGAAAAGGTGAGTCGACTGGCAACATGTGTGCCCCGCCTGTGGCCGAGTTCATGAATTCGCACTCATTTGGTTAGATAAGTGAGTAGAGTGAGTTCCTCCCAGCTGTTAATGGATTACCGGAGTCGCAAAATGCCGGGGCCAAAACTCCAAGTGGCTAAATCAGATTGGATGCGAGATTTCATAGGTTGCTGTCGAAAGAGAAGAAAAAGAAAAATACAACAGATTGGAATAATAAAAGAAATCGAGCTACTTGAGGACTTTTATTAATTTTTGGCTTAGCCTTTAAGATAAAATATATAATACTTACTTAGACTTTTAAATATTTCGTTAAGGAATATATATTTAAATTTATTCAAATTTTTGTATTGTGCTTTGCTCAAGAAATTACCCACTCACCCAGTTTAAGATGCATTTGTGCATGCACAAAAGGAAAAAAACAAATGCTGAATGGACAGGAATGAGAGCTTTTCCTGCCGAATGTCTGCATGTCCCATGTTGTTTTCTATGCCATCTTTTTAGCCGGCTGCAATAAAACATGCTGAACTATTTTGCATTTATTGCTGCAGTAGCTGGCAAGTCCTTTTGTCGTGAATAATTTATGAAAAACTAGCGAAAATAGATGCACATTGTTTAGCCGGCCCAGCCCGGCATTGTCTCGCTCAGCTCGCTAATAGCTCAAAAATTCAGCTGCGAGTGCTGCGCGGATCTCAAAGCTTTGTGCCAGAATGAAAAATTGAAAGTTTCTCCTGCCAAACTGCAGCTAATTTCATCTGCAAGTGGAACTGCAGCACGTCTGCAGATAGATGCAAATGCTTATCGCGAAAAAGTTGAGCCAAGTATTCCATTGTGTCTTTGTGATCCGAATTTGGAACAGGACTCCAAGCTGCTAAAGCATTTAAAACTACAGTTTGAGGGAGGGATGAAAAACCCACAGATGGGGCAAATTTTCGGAAAACTGCTCCAGGGCGACGACTTCTATGGCAAAGTTTGGTAACTGTTTGTCGGATTAAACAAGCTAGATTCCTTCTTTTTGGTAAAAGCTCGCAAGCGAGATAAAGGCCACTTATGACATAAACCCCGCATACATAACATAAACCCCGGGCCACAAGTTGATGTAAGCAAAAAGCCAACAAGAGTATTAGAAATGACTGGGATCGGGCGATTGACCAAATGTTTTACCATTCTTGCGGAGAGTGCCAATTAAATTCAAAACGATTGCCAGTCCCGTAATAATTTCGTCAATGAATTATGACAACAAATTGGTAGTTGGGAGCCCAAGAAAAACGACTCGTGGCACATGGCACATAAATTCGGGCCCAAATTATATGGCAAGTGTAAATGGAGGGGGCGTTCTCGGGGGCTGAACTCAAATTTATGAGAGCCACTCAAGCGGGCTTCAAAGGGTTTTCCTTTTCGGCCCAGAAGTTAAACAACTCGGCAGGAAGGCAAGTCGATCCAGGACGAAGTATGTGTGCCACGCCTCTCTCCGGTTGCGGAAGGGGGGGAGGGGGCGGAAATCCGCAAATGTGCAAGTTAAATATTGAAAAGTATTTGTTGATTGTACGCAGTAAACGAACATTTTATTGTATTCAGGGCGCACTCAAAGCTGAAGCAAAAGGCAAAGCTCCAAAAAGTCGATTGGCATCCGGGAAAGGGGAACTGGACTCGGAGCTCGAGTTCGAAAGCAGATTACCAAATCGTAGCAATGCCCCAGAGGCGCCGATGCTAAAAGGTAATGCACACACGTGTAGCTGCCACAGGAACAAGGAACTCCCAAAAAACAAGGACATCAGGGCTCGGACAACGGACTAAGGACATTCGACAATGATGTGAAGACCTGCCTGCCTGCCATACAGCCTGCCTGCCTTCTTCTAAACGAATTTAAATATTCAAATGCTCTGAGAACTGGACAGAGAATTCGAAATGGAATGGCAGAAATTTTTGTAATTTAGCTTGCTTAGTGCCGATGCAGAAGCCGAGATATGCATATGAAAAATACACAAACCGATTGCATTTCATTTGCATCCAGCATTCATTTGCATTCGCATTGTTTGCCGCAAGAAAGCTGCTACTGCAAATAAATGACAACGCTCCTGATCCGGAGTCCTGGAAACTGCACTCCGCTGGCACACAAGTCCTGCCAAATGTGAAATATAAATTTGTGCGTGCCATCCAGCTGCGCCTCGAGTAATTTGTCAGATTTGTTTGACATTTCTGGGGTTTCGTGTGATTACTTTGAATGCGCGCGTAACTTTGCCAAAAACCCATGTAAGTCTAATGAGAACAGCTGCACACATTTCGCTGCAATGAACTTCGGCCAAGTAGTTATTTGCAATTGTACACAAAGATAAATATGAAAATAATGTATGTATGCCAAAACATATTATATGTCAAACATATTTTAGTCTCCATCAGGAATTCAAAATTTCGAATAATTGCTCGTTAATTAAAATATTATTCTGCTAATCATGGCATGAAATATTTTATCCTATCAAATAACCTTAAGTGGCAAAATAAAAGCTCATCAATTCAAATGTCATTTTGGTAAAATATGGCCTTTAAGTAAAGTAAATATTTTGATGAATTGGCATATTATGACCCTCAGTCAATTTACTGAGCATACATATATATATATATATTTTTTTACCATTCCTACTATTTTAAACGCAAGTGTATATTTGCAAAAAAGATTCCGCTTCGATGAAATCAACCAGCAAATCTGCTGAATGCATTTTTAAAATACAGAATGTTTTATTCTGTGGGCGAAATAAATTGCAACAGCAACCGAAAGCCTTTTATAATTCTATCAAATTGAAATGCTGGCATTTTAATTGCTTACAAAAAATGCGCTTCGTTTTTATTAAAATTTTAAAACGGAATCTATAATTTGGATCCCGGCCTGCCGAGTGTTTGGCTTATTTTCGTTTCGGCCAGCATAAAAGTGGGCTTTTAATTCAACCTTCAGCTGAATGACTGCCGCAAATCAGGAGATGACATCATGTGGCATGTTGAGTGTCACACATTTCCACTGACACATTGCACTGAAGGCAGGAGGCAGATCTCAACCGGATCCGCAGATTATCAATGCCAACCAGGAGGGGGCAACTCAAAACTCCAGCTGTTGACAGATCGGGAACGGGAAAACTTTGCGGAGATAAGCTGCCATTGCAGGGACAAACTTTCATGGCATAATTATCGCTATCTTGCGATTTTAGGGCCACTTAAAAGCGTCGTTTTGTCAATCAAAGTGAATTGAATTCGGCTGCCAGCGCGGGAACATTCAACTCAACTGAAAAGTGAAGCGCCGAATGAAGAGCGATGGCCCTGGCATGGGCCAAGATAATCTGATGGCGGTCTTTTCTGCTTTTCCGCGACGATAGCAATTACCCGGTAGCCATTTCCATTGGCAGTTGCGACACGTGTTCGCCGATTAAACGATATCGCCGCGGAGCATAAAGTATGCTAAAGTTGTTACGCAACATCGATTGGCCCGCTACATTGTCTGCCGCGTAGATGCTGCGTTTTGTCGGCGCGTTTTTCGGTGAGTATTTTATGGGCACGTGGCGTATGCGCAATATTGCCCACTATATCAAGTGGAAAAATATTTAGTGCATTCAACAACAGGCAACAGCAACAAATGGCAGGCCATATATACTGGGCTTTCTCTTTCGAGGAGAAAGAAATATTCGGAAAAAATATACTACACAGTGCAGTGCAGTGCGGGTGCAAAATGGAAAAATGCCACCGACAATTTACCCCTGATTTTGCAATTCCCGGCGCCTTTAATGCAGTTTACAGCGCTTCATGGCAGAAGTTTCATTAACTTGGTGCTGTACAATTCCTGGGAAAATAAGCCAGACAAGCCAGAAACAGCCATCGAAGTTTGCTGGAACAAAGAGCCTTGTCTAACCAATCAACTGTGGCTAACTTTTGGCCACAGAACTTGAATTACAACGTGGCAGGGGAGACGCTGGCCCCCGGGCCATGCGACACGAAGAGCCAAGAAATGGAGAGAAAAGTCGAGAAATCGGGGGGAAAACGGTTGGCTGCAAAAAAAAAAAAAGAACAGAAGAAATAGTCAACTGGCAGACACAAATGAGAAATCAAATAAATACTCAATCGAGCGTAAAGCATTCAAAGCGACAGCGTGCCAAAGAGCAGCGGCAACAAATGGGCCATGCCATGTCGGGTTAAGCCCATTCGAATGGGAATGCCAGTGGGTTAAGTTGGGGCCACTATATACCAGACCGGGTGGGGTTAAGTATACGCCCTGTAGTGCGGTTCACCTTGGCGACGTGTGCATTCGCACAAACTGCTAAGCGCATCAATCGAGGAATCAAGGCCCCCTTTATTCCGTCCACCTCCCACAAAACGCTTATGCAATTGTTTCCCATTTCCGTTTACGACACAATACAAAGCATCTCAAGTGTTTATAGGAAGTCGAAACTTTCTGCGCTGCAGAACGTGATCGGAGTTTGTAATTTTTAAACAGTCTGCAGTATTTTGCCGAGATTTACGAGCCAGCTAGAAATTAAGCCACTGAGCAGTTGCGAAGCAGCTTAACTAGCCCGGGGCAATGGGACACGCAGGACTCGTATCCTGGGGGGTGCTTTAACTAATTTCCAATAAACAGCTCGAAAGTTTTTTGCGATGCGCGTGCAAAACAGCGCAGAAAATTGCTCAGCACTCGCCCCTTATGTTTTTTGTTCGTGTATTTTTTTGTTTTGTTTGGGGCACAACAAGAGTATCCACTTATACACATGCCTTCGTGTGGGTGAGCATCGGTGCTCGGTGGCGCGTGTGTTTGCGTGCTTGAAATTCATTTAGAGGATTTATATGAAAGCATTGTCTTGCATATTTAATATAATTTACAATACGAAATGGCAACTGCTCCTCAGCTCATCCAGATCCCGGTTCCCGGATCCCAGGATCTTCAGCAAAACATGCGGCATGGGGACATTGTGGGGCATGGCTTACAATTTATTATACTAAACGTCAATTTGGTATATATCGACAATCGACTTTGCGCCGACAAACAGTAAACAGCTCCTTCTGCTTTTCAACCGTTCCGCCATATCGTGTATGCAAATGATCCGAAGACCCATACGATACCCTGCGTTTTGAAGGGTAGTATGTACTTCATATGCGTTTTGGTAAGTCCACTGCAGTTCGTCATAATGGTATATACCCCTATAGAAAAGTATAGATTTTTCTATTACCTTATTATGATTATTATTATATTATTATTATGATTATAGCTGAAAGTCTATATGTCTTATGCTCGATCCTGAATTGACTTCTTGCTTTTACTAAGTATTCCCCTGTCGACGCCCATCTCATTATGCATTGTATATGTGGGTTTTATACCAACGGCTTATCTGCTTGTTTACAGCACAACAATTTTTTTCGCATGTTTATTTTGCAAACAAGGCGACGCCGAGCAAAATCGGCGGCAAATTTCATTTGGCACTTGTTGAACCTTGGCTTATGACATCGCACGCATATGGCTACGGCTGGGCCAATTAACGATTCGCCTTTTATAAATTATTCAAGTGAAATTGAAACGCCACTTACACCAAACCAATTCGGGAGCTTGAGCTCGACAAATTAATTAGGGGCCAATGGTATTTATAGGTTGGCTAATGACACGTCACGCATACGACAGGAGGGGGGGGGGGTGTGTGGGGGCCGAGACAAGTTACTTATCCGCCTCGTGCATATGATGCGGTTGTTAATTAAACGCGGCTAACGGGGACACAATTAAACCTCGTTAAGCAATGGCCGACAATCGAGGAACTGTGACTGTGCCATTGATTACTTGTCAGCCAGCCAGCCAGCCAGCCAGGATGGCCATGATTGCCAGAAGCTATTGCCAGAATTCCTGGCAAATCGACACAACTGACAATGGCAGAAAGTTTTTCGGGGGAAATCATTAATTTATAAGTGCGACCAGAACTCTCTCTATCTAACTCCGATGCAAAACCAATGAAAAGTGGAAACTTTTGCAATTTGCCCAATGCATTTTTGCAGCACACCCCAAATCCGAGAGCCGAAACTCGGCGCTGTGGCGTTTTCGAACAATTGATCTCGATTCGCATCTTAATTCATTACTTAATAGAGTCAACGTCAGACTGACTGGCTGCCTGCCTGCCTGGTTGGCGGTTAGGGAGCAAAGTTTGCTTTGGTTTCGGCTTTCGTTGATTACATTTGAGATGCATGGCCAATGCAAATGGGGGAGCAGGAAACGTGAAGGGACCCAGGAGCTTGGGAACCCAAAAACTGCGAAGCTGGAGAGCTAGAGAGCTGAGAATCGGGAACAGGACGTGGATAACTTTGCATTGTGTCATTTGCATGCGGTTCTGTTGTATGCAAATTGCGAGTAATTGGTGTGAAACGTCTGCAATGAACGTGACCCCTGCTTAGCAGACACCCAGGCGTCCCGAGAGTTCTAGCAAAGGATTCCTCCTGCGAGGAGCCAAGCGATATGCATTCATTATTTATAAGCAAAATATCATAAAACTTAACAAGAGAACGAACAGCCAGCGGGTGGCCCAACTATTGGGGTTAGTGCCAGCATTTTGTCACGTGTCCTGAATGAAATCAGTTCATCCCGTCGGGGAACTTGTAAGTAAGTTGTATGTAATTGTAACTGCTCCTGGGAAGATGGATTGTTGCTGAACAACATCTGAAAGTGCAAGGGGTTTCTAAATCTGAATCTGAATCTGCGCTTGGCCCACGGGCCACGCTGAACTAATAAACTACATAGTTTACGCATTAAGTCCTGGCATGATTTCCTGTTAAACGCTCGAGAGCAAACCGCTGAGTGGCAAAAGGCAACTGAACTGTCGTTGTTCTAGTAATCGGATTTCAAAGGACACGAACCGCGAAATCCGAACCACAGAGAGGATGTCCAGGGAGGAGAGAGAGAGAGAGAGCTTTCGACGGTTCTAAACCAGCGAAGAGAACGTTAGTATCAACACCTAAGAGCAATTCCTACGATATTCGCTTCTAAGAGCACAAGGGAGAGTCCTTCCTTATGCATGCATGTAAAATGTAAAACCGAAATTGTTATTTGTGCAGGCCGCTTGTTTAGACTACATGCAACTACTGAAACTGCAACAACATCAATGACAGCCATGCTCAACACGACTGCGAATTGTTGAACAAGCCTTGCAATTTCCATTTACCCAGCCAAGTTTCGCATTAACCGAACGCTTGAGCTAATTGACTAGATAGCCAAACTGCAGTTGTTACAATTTACCTGTCTGCCTGTTTTGGTGAGTCCCATTTTTTCCCCCGGCTAATTAGACGGGCAAACAGCAAAGGGGCGTGCCGAGTGGGCATATAAATTACGCCATCAACCCAATAAGTTTACACCTATCGAGAGTTCATAATAGATTGCATTGCAAATTTGAGGTGCACGGCTGCCAATTCAAAAATGATTTATGCACACACGCACTCACCCCAAAAAGGCAACGCTACGTATACGCATTATATATATTTTGGGAGCATTCAGTTTCAGCATCTGTAGGAAATATCTGTGTGGCACCCCAAGTTAATTAATGTGCGGTCAGCATAGGTTTTTGTGGCTTCCAGCTGCTAGGAACCAAGGATCCAAGAAGCAGGCATTCAGATCCTCATGATATTTATGTTGCCTGGTGTTTTGCATTATTGTGGCCAAACATTGGGCTGTTGTTAAGGCGTCCGGAGAAGGAAATGTATGCGGCCAGTGCATATCATTTAATAAGAATTTTAATGCAGAGGGAGAATGCACATTGCATATTGCGTATTGCATATTGCTGCAGGAAATTGAATTCCAGCCCCATTTCATGATGAATTTATGTTGTGTGGTTAAATTAAATAAGACATTAAGTGCTGCATTATGACCGAGCTGAGTGCATTCCGTTCCATCTGGTTGGTCCGGCAATCAGTTTACTCGAGAATTAAGAGCCATGCGGCTTGGACTATGTCAAATAACTTGCCAAGAATTGTTGCCACACCATTCTCGGCCCTTCAATTTTAATTAGCATTCCGAGAAGCTAGCAGGCCGGAGGACTTATTCTTCTTCTTATCCCGGTCCCACTCACGTCCACCGCCAGGTAATTAACAATAACAACTACGACACTCCGGCGACACAAAGCCGCCAACCGAAAACATGACATAACAACAAGCCGCCGAGCTTATTTGCCTGGCAATGGTCAGCCGGTTGAATTAGCACTGGGTTCTTAGGCCCGGGTGGCTAATTAAAATGTATTGCTTTGTTGTTTTGTTTTGAATACAATCCGGTGGGATGAATTAAGTCCTGCTTTTAAAGCATACCCCTCAGAGGAGTGGGCGATATGATGTGGCAGCAACATCAACAGCATCATTATTCAAGCAATAGACGTTTGGCAAAAGTTCGCTGGAAGCGCTAACGATCTGCCAATGTCGAGCTGTAGCTTCAGCTTTAGCTTCAGCTGAAACTGATGCGAAATCGAGCCGAACCGAACCCAACCGAGTTGAGCTGAGCTGCGACCATGCACCATTAACGATAACATCATCAAAGAAAATCCTTTACAACCATGTGTCACGTCAGAACGTAACCACCCATCCACTCCCCCTTCGAAGGACACGCGCACACACACACATGTGTATGTACATACACACGCTGGGAGAGGCGCAATAGAAGCCTACGCTTCCTGTCACAGGACAAAACGCACAGCAGCAAATTGGCAGCAACGACAGCAATTGCTACAAAAGGGACGACCATCCGAGTATGCCCGCATCCGAGGATCCCGATGAGTCCCCAGCATCCCCCAGCTCGCCCCACATTCCCCACATCCCGGGATTCGAACATCCGAGCGTCCTTCGGCGCCGGAGACGCACGTCGCCAAAGCTCAACTGCACACACATCAAAAATAAACCATCAGGCGAAGGCTGGGAAAAACCGACAACAAAAAACGACGACATATCAACATTAGTCAATGTCGTGTAAGGGAGTACCCGTGTCTAGGCCACCCAATCTCCCAGTCTTTCCATCTCCACCCGCTGTACTCGGTAAGCATCAAGTAAAGGGTATACTGTATTCGGATGCATTACGAAATACAATTTGGTTGAAAAGAATACAATACATAGCAGATTTAACCAATAACCGATATATTATTATGCCCATTACTCCTTTTGAAATTCCTATTTTTGGTTTTTCCATATCAAATGTATAAAACTGACCAACTCCTAAGGGTATGTCATAGTCGTTCCATAAACTATATTATTTTTTCTTTGTTTTTTTTTTCGGGTGGTTTGAGCTGTGCGGCTGTTTTGAATAATTGAGCTTCGCTCTGCTTGTGGATTTTGTAAAGTATGAAAAATATGCGTGTCTTACTTAGAGCCGCGCCATGGGCCTAATGAAGTGCTCAGCCCCCAAAAGGGCTGCACCGCCTGTTCCGTCCCTTTGGGCCAATAATTAAAACGTGTCGGGCGATTCCTCTCAGCTTACACGCCCCTTCCGTTCCGTTTATCTATTTTTTGCCATTTTTTTTACCCCTTTGCTGCCACACGAGGCGGCATCGAGGTGGCATCGAGGTGGCATCGTTATGGCACTCCTGCTGTCTCCAATTCAAGCTGCCTGCTGGTGCGAATGGTTCGACTGGATCGAGTGGCCGAGATGAAGATGGAGCTGCATTTGCACGAGCTTGTCATTTATCAGTGGCTCTGCGGCGTATGCACTTGAATTTCAATGCAGCTTACACAATTTGCCCGACTTTGCATAAAAGAAAACGCCTGCCTGCTGCCATCATCGAAACATTTTCAGAGCCCTGCTTATGTGTGTTCCAAGTGGCGATGTTTGCTAAGTCGTGGAAATTTTTGGAGCACGCAGCGCACTCTCGATTGGCAGGCAATGGATTGAAAGCTGGAGTAGCTACTTTCCCAATCCGCTGGCTCTATATTGACTTGCACATTGTGGCGCTTTGCGGTATTGCGTGGTGCATACGAAATGCCTGCAAGACAATTCGCCGCAAGAAGCGTCAGTGCCAAAAAAGCCAGGAAATGATGGAACAAAACATAAAAACAATTTTCACTTGCGGCTCGTCTTTGAGCGCATTTCAATTTTCAGTTGAGCTTCTTATTCGCACCACTTTTTGGGCTCCTTGAATCACTTGTGTATCGTCTTTGGCATACCATTCCACAAAATAAGGTATTTCTTTAAGAGTATTTCTTTAGTTAGAAACGTAGACAGAATATTCATTTATTTTCAACGAATTACGCACCAAAAAAGTTTCATTGAAATTGGTGGTTCCTTTTGTTTTTCCTTTTGTGCTCACTTTTGGCCTGCCATTTTTTGTTGCACCTTTGTTAGGACATCACCCGTTCATTTCAAGACCAGCAATTGCTTATTAAGGGTCCTGCAGACCAAGCGGCGTATGCGTAACGTAGACAAGAGAATGTGACACGTAACAGGTGATTTGACCTAGCCAAGCAAAGGCAGACAATGGCAAAGAACTGATAACGATAACTTTATCCCAAGATCTTTTGACATGAGCAAACAAATAACGAAGAAAGCACGCAACAGCCAAAGGAGCAAGGAATGACACTGGAATGGAATGGAAATGCAGAGGAAAAAAACTTGGAAAAATACAAAGTGCTGTCATTCATTGTGTACAGCTATTTGCCAAGGCAAGGCAGGTCTACTGACATTCTCCTGTCCCCCACTTTCCCCCATGTTTTGTTTTCCTTGGCCACCCCGCAAGGACATATGCGTATGTCTGCGTTTGTGGATGTGTACAAGTCCAAGTCTTTGTGCGTGTGACGTTTTATCTCTGTCACTAAATTGACACTTTAGTTAATGGATTTTGTGTGTGTGAGTGTGCCACTTTTGTGGCGCTTACTTTTTATCTGCGCTCCTTGGATTTGGATTTCTGCCACTGTTGCTCCTTAACATATCAGACCCAGGAGCCAGCAAACACAAACAGGACACGCACTTGCCCGAAACGCTCGTTCGCAAGTGTAAGTGTAAGTACTTTGAATAATAAGAATGCTCACTTTGATGGATGCGCAACAAATCTCTTAAGATTTATCAGCGGAACGATGACAACGCTGCGGATGGGTAATATGTTGTGTACACCGCGTCGAAGGCGTCATGATCCCCATAACAATTGAGGGATTATTCACGTGCTCGTAAACGTTCAAAGCAAACGATTTACCAAGACTTTCGTGTCACACAGTGTGTAAAAGTGTATAAACGTTAGCAAAGTCCCTGTGTCTCGATTTCGGTCAAACAAAATGCCCCGTCGAGTACTGGAAACCTACGGATTTGAACCAGCCAAGCAGCCATGTCTTCGTGAGTCCTTTCACATACTTACAAACCATAAAGAGTGCAACTTATGTACCGCATGCAGGCAAGTCAAAATTGGAACCCAAAGGTAAATGCGGCGCTACCATCAAGAAACAGCCAAAGGAGCAACCTGTTGAGCAGAAGAACCCGCTGAACTTCCTCCACCAGAATACCGATGGGGAACTCGTCGTGCATTGGACTCGTATTAGTGGAAGTACTCAGTCTCCCATCAAATTGCTGCCTCCTTGGTAGTTGTGTGTATCGCGCATAAATATTCTGTTTATCATGCTCTCTCGGAATCATGGTCGTACTAACAAAAGTATTGATAATATTTCCAAGTCAAAAATTAAAATCAAAAGCATAGTTTTTAATTTCCAGCTACCTGGTCACTAATACACAACCATTTTAGCTAAGCTATGGCTAGCTCTACTTTTAGCAAAAATATATATGTTTGTTACCTTTCGGGAACATTTAAATATAAATATCAAATCAAAACTTTTCCAAAATTGTCATAAAGCTGCCCTTAAGTATTATTTTTGATTGATAAGCTCATTTGAAGGCCCTAGGTATGCTTATTCAATAGACATGATACCATAGAAAGCGAGCGCACACATTCAGCTTATTTTCAGGATTTTTCGGTTTTTGGAGGGGGAAAAACAAGGAAAAAGACTCCGCTTAAAGTTAAAATACTAAAGTGAAATACTTAATGCCCTCGGCTTATGGGCGGGATTTCGATTCGACCTGGGCCGCGTGCGATAAATACACATGTGTATATCTGTCACACTGTGTCAAGTTTTAAATCGGCTTTCGGGTCGGCCAGCAGCTTCAATTTGACGCAATAATTTATATGTGATTTGGTCGCATTGCGGCGGCTTGTCAGGACGCAGTGCGTCCGGGCGCAGTTCGGTGGGGGATTTGTAAGTTCTGTTGACAAAATAAGCAAAATAATATATTACAAAAGTTGTGGCACGCGCTTCCGCCGGGATTTGGTTAATCGAATATGCACACAGTGGGATACGCTTCGAACTGGTCCAATCACTTCTCCGAACCGACCACGACGCATCATCATCATCACCATCGTGTGCTGGTCCTTGACAGATTAATTGGCCAAGTGCTCGGGAAAGTTGAGGGGCTCCTTTGGCCGCATTAAATAAATATATGGGCATGTGCTTTATGCAGCACCCAGGTGTTCTCCAAACTGGCCAAAGCCGAAGTGGTAAACTTTCCTCTAGCCAGCACATGCTAGTTGCCAGTTGCCAGTGGTGCGCTGCTAGTTGCAACATGCCCATGCAACCGCCACCCACCACTTGGGCGCTGGGCGCGAACTTGGCCCAGCAAACTTTTCCTGTTCGGTTGCGGATTGCTTTAAAGCGACTCTATTTATGCCACTGCCAGACTAGCCACTCACACTTGAAAAAATATAGTTTCAACTTTGGAGGAAGCTGCTTACATTGTGGGAACTTAAAGAGAAGTCCTTGATTTGATGTGGAACTTTCTTTAATCAAATGTAATTAGAATACTGACATGTTTGGATTTACTTTAAGACATGTTGTACATCGAAATTATATATTAAATCGAGATAAATATTATGCAAATTTTTTTGGAGTGGAGTTTGCTTCCTGAATACGGACCCTTGGTGACCGGGTGCTTATTATGCCCATTGCCGAGGGTATCGCGCTAAGTGGCTCCTGCATTGGGAATGGAAACTAAATGAATGGCCGCTTGAAATGCCTTCAAGCCCAAAGGATTAAATGCTCACTGCACACACAAAGGCGACGGATTGTGCCACCGCATTGTGAAAACAACTCATTTATCATAAGCGTGCTGCAGTGGGTATGATGATGGTGGTGCTGATGAGTGGGGCTCCTGGGGGCGGGGCAGCGGGATTTCGAAAGCGGACTGGAGCTTACGACAAAAGTAACTGACAACTGCAGATGAAATGTTGAAAGCGCGAACTGAACACACAGCGCAACAATTAATTGTCTCCGCATTCATTTGCCCATCGCCAAGATGCCAGCCAGATGCTATTCTATGGAGAGGAGCTGTAGGGGCTACAGGGGCTGACGCGATGGGGTCAAGGGGCAGGTGGGCGGGGCGGTCATTTGGTCACGGGTGCGGCAGCAAGTTGGTCCGCGCGGCACGCAATAATCGCCCGGCATTTGCCCTTAATTAATGGTTGAACGCAAAGTAATAAACGATATTTAAACAGAAATTGCTTTGTTTTTGCTGCTCTGCTTTTGTAATTGAAAGCAGACGGAATTCATATTTTATATGGCTGTCATAAAACTTTAACAACTATTTTGCCAGCACAAATAAAAACAAACTGAAAACAACAACGTTCCTTTTAATTAACTCAAAAGCTTGAGCATGCGATAAAGGCATTGGCCAATAATTACGCTTCTTTAATTAAAATATTTATTATTAAATAAGATAGGGGTCAGCAAAAAAAAAGCTCACCTGATCCAAGCGAAGATAATTCATTTTAATGATGACAGACGCCGACTCAGGGGTTCGTGCGTGTCAGGACAAAAGGCAAGAAAACTAGGACCAAGGATGAGTCCCAGGTGATCGGCTGAAATATAAGAAAAGTGTGGGAAACTGGAGCATAAAATTCATAAATAAGAGACTAACTAAGCTTTGAACCCATAGTATTTCTATAGATTTTAAAGTTAATTCCATTCCGTATTTCGACACCCATCAATCAGCGTAGAAGTTAACCCATCGCTTCATTTAATTCAGAAATCCAGCTCTTTTCGGCTTGCCGCAACATGACCAATCACTTTCACCGGCCACTGCGATCTAATTAATTTGTTGCAAAATAATTTATTAATTAGCATGTCAGTGTCAGAGATTTTTGGCCACGGCTTATCATTAAACAAAGGCGAAGCGGCACAGCAGATGGTGGGCGGCGGTGGGATTCCACCGAGAGGTAAATAGGCAATTAATCTGGCTCAACTGCGGACAGGTGTGTGCGCGAAAAAGCTGCATAGTAAAGCCGGGAAAACGGGCCGGGTCGGACCGAGCCAGGCCAGGCCAGGACAGTTGCCATCGGCCCGGCCATGTTTCTCTTTCGCCGGACATCGAGGAAGAAAGGACGAGCAAACTGGCGGAGCCAAGTGCGACACAGATGGAGGACAGCCAGCGGGATATTGAACGAGCAATTATTTATTAATTTAACAGACACGCAATGCACATGGAGTTATCTCGATGCGATTCCTGACATCCGTACCGATTGCCGGCAATTCGAGTTTTCGCAACGCAGTCGAATGTCAGGCGAGGATGCGGATTCAGATGCAGATTCACAAACAGTTTCGCATGCAATTGCAGTTGCAGTCGCAGTGCAGTGCGTGTGTGGCCATTAAGCATTTATGATGTGCATGTCAGCGTCGGGACTCCAGATTCCTGATTCCAGCTCCTGGCAGGACTTGCAGAACTGATTTCCCATGGTGACCTTTCGTGCGCAGGACTTTCCGGCTGGGCGGCTTTAATTCGACCAGCCAGGCTGGCTTAAGAATCATGAGACAATTAATCAATTGCCTTGATAAGTTGCCCTTAATTGGGCAGCTCTCGACGTATCAAGTGATTTGCTGACAACCATTCTCGGGCACATCCTCTTAGAAATTTTTATTCAAAAGTAGTCTGCTTTTGGGAATTTAATATAAAACCAACGCTGTATTTTCGGGGCTCAGCTTCTGGCTTTGGCCTCCTTTTCCACATCGCCTGAAGGGCTTGGCATTTTGGCTAGGTTTTAGCAAATTGCTGGGAGGCATTTGCCCCAAAGCCGAATCCAACCGAAACCGAAATGAAAACTAAAACGTCGCATTTTCCACTCACATCTGCAGCACTGCATTCGAGTCTCTGGGTCAGCAATTTGCCAAGTTTCTGGCAAGTGAAAATGAAAGCCCTCAGTGTCTGTGTATGTGGCGGTGAGTGCGAGTGGGGGGATATTGCAACGGAAGTGGGTAAATAGTGCAAGGAGGAAATGTACAAATAAATATTTGCAAATGAAAATGAACAAGGAAATTCAAGCGCCATGTGGCAGCGACAAGCGCTAAAACGTTTTCTATATGTGGGCAAGTGTCCGCAACGATAATAAATGCGCCTCTTTTGCCACACAAAAATTTGCAGCAACCCTGATCCAGAAATAGGTCAAAGAAAATTCGTTGGAAAATTCGTGAATTGTTTTACTACAGCACAATGGGCAGGAAATGACGTTTGTGAAAATACACAAAATATATTTCTCCCGTCGAGCCAAAATATCAAGGCAATGTGTGTATCCTCGCCCGAGTTTGTGGAGTATTTGAATACCTAAAATGCTATTGATCATTATATTAAAAAGCTTTTCTACCATAAATGCATAAAAAGTAAAGTCCCGTGGGACGCAATCATTTAGCAATGAATAAGCCTGAGCCCAAATCATGATTGAAAATTTAATGCGCAACTTTAAAGCCAAAGATTATCGCCAGTGAATCAAATTAATTCGAGTGCAGGAATTCCAGATAAAAGAGGAGCGAAATATGTAAAGGCAAAAATGCTAACCAACTGAATTATTTTCAAATCATTCTAGGCAAAAGCAATTTGCATCTCAATTGGTGCTCAAAAATTGAGGGGCGACGGCACGAAGGATCTGATGGGAATGGCAATCGGAATGGGTGTGCGGCATGGGGTATGGGTGAAAAAATGCTGCCACAAAGCGGCAATCAGTAACAGTTATAGCGGAAAATAGCTATAATATGAATAGGGCTGATATGAATATCTAGCCCAAAACAGGCAGAAAATTGCAAAAGTGCCTAAAAAGAGTCAACAGAAAAGGGGCTGCACACATGACTGAAATTAAAATAGCAACAGCAACAGCCGAGCTGATGAGCAGAAAGGATATTTGCGGGGCGGCTGGAGCTGAGGTCCTCCGGCAAGTCCTTCGTCCCCGGCAACCGCACAAAAGCAATTTCGATCAGGCACAAAGATAAGGAGCGGATTCGAGCAGAGAGAGAGAGAGAGAGAATGAGAGCCAACGCAGCACATCAGTTACAAAAATGTAGGCTACCCCCTGAAAAACACCCTCGAACATCCTGAAAACCAGACCCACACCTCAACAAAGGACCCGTGAAAGCAAAGCAGATAAAGACGAGCCGAAAAAACGAACAAGCTTGAAGGGCAGGAGTATCAAGCACACAAGGATGCGCTGCAGGATTCGTGGTTTAGGCCTCTTTTTTTTTTTGCCCCTTCTTTGCGGCTGCTGTAGGTGCGCTAAAATTATGCAAATCATCGTAATACTTTCCCGGCGCAAAGCAAAGCGGAAGGAAATTGTGTAAAAGCGGCAAGAAGGCTATATGTGCTGCTGCCTTGTCTGTCTGCTGCTTTTGGCAGCCTTTTCGGCAGGCTACAAAGCAAATAATTGCCCCAGAAATTGGGGCCATGCAAACTGTAATGTAATGGAGCCGTTTCGCTTTGAACGTCGTCGCATGTGAAGCCCTAATGATGATATTTCCCGAAAAGAACTCTGAATCAAATAAAGCGCCTGTGTTCGGTTGGTGGAAAACAGTAAAATGAAGTGAAATACTTGGGAAGTGTTTGCCCAGGCGACCGCAGTCAATGGTGGAAAGCTTAAAGACTCTTGGCCCATAAAAGAGTTTAAGCTGCCGCCCAGCCGAGCATAAAGTGCACACCCCTCTCGCCAGGATTCAGTCCAGCCGCCAGCATCCTTGGTTTCCGCTTCCTGTGGTTTGGTCGAAAAATTTAATAAACGTCAAGCTGAGTGGCAAAGAAGAACGAGGGTCCAAACATTGCACCTGCCGCTGACCGCATTCAGGAATGTTAGTGAAAAGGTGGCACGCCGAAATGCATACTTGTATGGCCGTATACACCCGTACGTATACACGTATTGTCCACACGAAGTAGCGGCGGCAAGTATGCAATATAGCGTATACGCCCCGTGACACATTTGGGACAGCCAGCAGCCTTGATCCCAGTGATATCACGGAAACTTCATAAGTCCCTCGCACACGCCCAAGACCCATCTCTGATTTATGGTCTTTAACTTGGTTAACTTGCCATCGCTCATATGTCCTCGTGGTCTTATAATTGCACTTCTAAACATGAGCCATTTATAAATCTTAGACTTGCAAAACTTTTCCCATTTCCCCAATAATTTCGCGCAACATTAACGAGCTTATTAATCGTTGCCCTCTTATAGTCAGAAACATCAAGCACGTCGCTCGCTCGATTCAGTAGACAGGACTCTGATCCTGGGATGAAGGACGCGTGAAATTGTCACACACAACCACATTTATGTGGGGTTGGGGTCGAGGTCACGGAATTTTATTGGTTCCCCGGTTTGGGTGGATGCCTTTTTTGAATAGCGCGACACATTAACTTAATAATTTAGTGGGTGTCGAGTGGGCTGTTATAAATATTTATAAGAGCCGCCCTGAGTGGGCCGTCGATGGCAGGACTAGATCTGCTGCTAAGAGCTACTCCAAACTATCCCATCCGTGCGAAGATTCCCCTGGATTCTCAGGCTCAATTGCGCGTAAAAGTCAAATGTCTGTGCCCTTCGCCCAAAATGCTTTCTTGGCACTTGGCAGATTCCAATACACACATGCAAAGTTTGCACGTCCTGGCATACACACACGTATAGGTATCCCATATACATGGCTCCTCTAAGTCGACGTTATATATGCGCATGTATTAGTTTTGGCCGCCATTTCTGCATGCCATACAAACGGAAAAGCTTACAGTCGTTAAGGGATTTAGCAGGCAAATATAAATTTATGAAATATTCGCAAGGATGTGCGAGATGCCCGTCTATGGTGGCTACTGCTATTGCACCTTTCCGCAAACAAACCAAAAGATCACACCGTTTTGGCTTGGTTAGAGCTACAGCTATACCTCCAGCCATGCAGCCATATAGATGGGGCAACAAACACAATCTCAGCCGCAAAACGAGTTGTTCTTGCCCACTGGACGTAAAGCTGGACATGGACAAAATCAATGCTAAACCAAACCAAATCGAACCCAACCCAGCCAAACCGAACTAATGTTATTTGTGGAACAAACAACGATAATAAAATCATGGGGCGCTGGGTAAATGGAAAGTGATTCGGTTGGTTCTGGTCAGGTTGTGGCATCGGGCCAATAACTAATTTCATTTAATCTGCCAGGCACATTTGCAATCGGCAAATGGCAGCATATGCACACAAAAGTTGACAATATCCGCATGAGGCCCCCGCTTTTAAACATTACCTGGGGCCCCTGATCTGGAAGTAATTAAGCCAGCCAGGTGATAATGTAGGCCACTCTTTTTCACCTTTAATTCGTTATCCAGTTTAAGCAATAATGATGTAATAATATAATTAATTTTGGATCGCTCGTGCAAGTCGATGCAAACAATAAAATTCGACAATGAATTGCACGTATTTTTGAAACAGTTGTGCACACACTTCTCCGATTTCCGTACAATATAAATAGACCTGCAAGCGATTAACTGCCGAGTTGAATCTTTCGGATATGTTGCGAATTCTACTTCTGCTACTGGCATTCTGTGCCTTGGGTAATAAATAAAAATATATTCTCGGCTATTGCTGGATGTAAAGTTTATATTCTTAAGCACATGGACAGTGCCGATTCACCAGAGCTCAAGTGCAAGGGACCAATCGGATCTTTATGGTGCGTGGTCAGAACCGCCAGCTGTCCCTTAAGCGAACAGCCAGTTCGGCGGTTGGCGAAACCCTGCAGATGTGGTGCAATCCCCGGGACATAGTGGCCACCACCTGCCAGGCGGGAAGGGTTCCAGCCTTCCAGCCACCCTTGCCCATGACCTGCCGCGCTGCTCCGGCGGCCATCACCACACCGGTCCAAGATCGCAGATGTCCGGCCACCATGTACCGGGTGGGCTACAACGTGGGCAACAACCAGTTCCTGGAGCTCTATCGCGCCTGCTTCGATACCAGAGCTGTGAGGGCTATCTTCGTGGAACACCGGGTGTATGGAAAGCCCTTCTGTAAGTACATATACAAAAGTGTAAGTTAAATCTTAATTATAAAATGAATATCAAACTTACAAATACTCAGATATCACCCGACCCTGTGTCCAATTTAGTTCGGATGGAGTGATCAGTGGCGCGGATGAAGCTAGCTATACGGTCCGAAATATCCACGGCACCTTTAGGAGGCTGTTTGGCAACAATCAGAACTATATACCGAACAACCGCGATGTGATCATCAATCGCGGACATCTGGCCGCCTCGGCCGACTTCTTCTTTGGTGACCAATTGTGCGCCACCTTCAAGTATGTGAATGCAGTGCCGCAGTTCAAGAGCATCAACGATGGCAACTGGGAGACCATCGAGCGATTCGTTCGTAATTCGGTGACCGGAAACAACTTTGTGAATGTGCGCACCGGGGCCAGGGGCGTACTCTCGCTGCCATCGGGCAATAGACCCAAGAATGTCTTCCTAAGTGGCAACAGGAACCCGGTGCCCCAGTGGATGTACAAGATAGTGCGGAACGCCAACAACCAGCCCATCGTGGCCTTCCTCACCCTGAACAACATCTACGCACGTCAACGTCCAGCTGCTCCCAACTTTTGTCAGCCCGTGAATTGCCCAGTGGCATTGGTCAACACGGCACAGGCTGGCTTTTCGTTCTGTTGCAACCCCGCCACTTTCAGGCCCTAATTGGATGCCTTTCTCAATAAGAAAAACCTGTCAGCCTTACAAAAATGTGAGGTTTTTAATATAACAAAATTCAAACATGGTAATAATTTAAACAATAATTTAAACTGAAATTAAAAGTATATTATTTTGGCTTTAGATCGCAAATCAATTTTCATTTTCATAAATCGTAAATGCTTGCGTGGCAGTTTAAAACGCGTGCGAACACTTCGAATTCATGGCTCATTCGGAATGGACTCGAGACGTCAGTTTTAATGGTCATTCAGCGGCTTCTCATAAATTTATCCCCCCCGGGCCACCACACTGCCACTGCCACCCGCTTTTGGCCCATTTAAATTCAAGCTGCGATTGTGGCGGAGGGCAAACGCTTTTCAATGCGTGCGAGTGCAATAAAGGCAGGCGGCCATGGCAATTGCTTGGCCGGGGGTTGCGCCTAAAAGTAGACATTAAATAAATTATTCAGCAGGGCATGGCTGTTTGTGTCTGTGCTGCTTTTAAATACGCACGCCTGCGAAATTGTTTTGTGCGTGTTCTGCCGGAATGGAGCTGATGGATATCCTGGATGGATAATGGAGCCAAAGGGCCGGGGACACTGGGAGCTCATAAAAGTGCAGAATAAATTTAGCAACCCGGACATGCGTTCAACTGGGCTCTCATAAAACCTAACAGTTGTAATTGTGCTGTAAACACGCAACTCAATGGCGTTGTGAATGGGCTGAGCACTTGCACCACCCAACATGCCGAGCACCCACATTCTGACCATCTCTATGCATCCATTCTGCACTGCGGCACAATTTAATTTATGCCCCGTTTTGTGGCCGGCTTGTTGATTTTGCTGCCCCTTTTACTTTTATTTCTATTTTTATTGACCATTACAATTCTACAACCGCACGATTTGAGTCACAAATTTTATATGGCATAATTCGGTTCGCCCCTGTGAGCATGCATTAAAAGTGCCCAAATAGCGCCAAATTGCTCGTAAGCAGTGGAAATTGCGTTACGCCCACTTCAAATTCAGACGGACGGAAATCAGACAAAAGCCTAGCATACTTTACCCAGCATTAACCATTTCGCAACATGGCCATTAAAACACATAGCCACTTAGACAACTCCCAAACATTTGGGCACAGAAAGCATTTCAATGACCAGACAACAACTGACAGACGAATAAAACAGGGCCATTATGCAGCCTCTGTCTGGCATGGATTTTGTAAAAGTTGAACCTTGCTATCGGCCACAAAAATCTATGGAAATCACTGGCTAACTAACCGCAACACCTCTTCCCAGGAAAGTGCCATCAAAATCCCAATAAAACACCTATCCATATGCACCACTAATGGCCAACTATGCTAAGCCATGCATAAACTGTATACATTTCCTTCTAAGCCAGTTCCTGTTACTGAATAGCTTTCGAAAATAAATTTCATCGGCAGTAAGAAAAAATATGCACCAATTACTACGCATTTTCCAAGTGGAAAATGTGCCTGAGTGCAGAGCCGCCCAGAAAAGTAATAAAATCGATTTTTCATGCATTTAGGTAAGTAGAAAAAGAGGAAATATGCCCATGGCCAAAAATAGTCTGTTGTCTGAATGCAGACACGTGCCCACGAGCCTGTCCAGAACAAAGGGCCAGGCCAGAAAAGCCGGTCTAAACGGTATATAAGCACCAGTTGCTCAACTCATTGATCAACAAGCACGATGGAAGTGCAACAACTACTTCTAATCGTAGCTATTGGACTCGGATTGGGTAAGAAAACATATATGTATATAAACCACTTATAACCTGGTGATTCTAAATGAAATTCATATCAATAAGGAATCCTTCCGTAATGCACCAAATAATGCTCATTGCAGTGCTCCTGTCCCAGGCGGACTGTCCGCTCTCCAGAGCAATGATCGAGGACACCAATAGGATCTTTACGAACCGCAATGCCGCCGGCAACTTCAGCAGGCCATTCCCAATGCGATGCCAAAGACCACTGGCTGCCTTTGGCCCTTTAAATCCACGCGGCAGGACAATAAATATATATCTGCAAAACAAAGCGGCGCTTTAATGTATTGCAGTGACTTTTTGTCACTTAAGAGAGATATTTGCTTTCAATTTTGAATTTACCAGGACCTCAACATTTTTCAACTGAGTCACGTAAGCTCAACCCCATCACATGATGAAACCCTGCTTAATGATTGCCCCGACGAACGGTTTCAAGTGCGGAATCTTATTATTCTCTACTGCACCTTAGATTCAATTTTAGATAGGTTTTTATGAGTGCTGCTGACAAAATGCAAGCCACATAAAGTTCATTGGATGCAGCTGAAAGCTCGCTGGGAAAAGAAGGGCGACTCCTTTGTTATTAAACGTGCGCTTGTGCAGGTAAACAACCCACGCGATGATAAGCGCAGATAAGTCCGACTGAAAGGAGCGGAAAGAGAGGTGAGCTCGGATGGCTTCCACCTTTCCATCCGCCCTTTGAGCCTAGAAAAAGCTCACGGCAAGGTACCCATGCCGCTTATCACCGATGACCTGCGAGGCGCCTTGATGAATGTCTGGATTATTTAGAGCTAGATATATAGGAAAAGCTCTAGCATGAGCACTTTTGATTGGTCAGGTCTAATCTCGATCACCAGTTCCATCTGGAAGCGGCGACTGTGAAGAAGATCGCGCTGCAGTATCTGTATCTGTGTTTCTGCAAGTAAATTTTATAGATGCAATCATAAGTTGAGATTACCTTCAGTTCTAGCTACTGCAAACAAAACAAGAACTGTTATTTCGATTCGAAACTAATAAGAAAAACTACTCAATCCGATATCGAGCATTCTCAGAGTTAATTTACAATTAATTTATAATTATAACTTACATATGTTTATCAGACAATAAAGAGAACAGCGACCCCCTACTAACAAGGAATATAACACCAAATGTTTTTCACAAAAGTTAAGAAATATAATTGCATGTCGGAACTCTATGAAATTTGTTGATAATAAAAATCAATATAGCCAAGTAGTCTGAAATTTGAATACCTTGTCTTATCTATAGGGAAACTTATCAAATATCGTAGATCTTGTTTCACCGAGTAACATGATTAAAAAAAAGATATCCCTAATTATGTAATCATTTAACTTATTATTCAAGTAAGGGAGGCAATAAAAACAATAAAATATTTAAATATCTGTACAACATTCTAATCATCTTTGATATCACACTTGCAAATACAATACATCTTGTCGGTTTTATCTTTTACACATGTTGAAACATTTTCATAGCTGTCGAGCCGACTAATAGTAGGCACCTCCACCTCCACGGAATCTGTAACATTATTGAAGATAACGGTGGCCCGGAAGTCGGCGGAGTTCTGCTTCACCTTGAACATGGTGCGATAGGTGCCTAACTCCGCACGAGGCACATCGTCGTGGAAGTTCTGGTCTAGCTCGACTTTCATTTCTGTCAGGTGAATATAGCTGAGCGTGAGTTCAGAACAAATCTTACTCAGATTCCTGCCGGCCAGATACTCGTTGATTCGACCGATCACCTTGGGGGCAATGCTCTTTGCCCATTGCGTATCCAGTCTTTTGTAAGGCACACAGGTGCAGAAGTGCTCCGGTATTCCGGCATCCTCACACGACCTTGTCTCATCGACGGGATAAAAAAGGGATTGGCACTTGGGACAGTCGGCCGCTTTGGGCAATGTTTGACCATCTGGAGTGCCGCCCAGTTCGATGATGTGTTTCAGGGTGTTGTGCAGATCGTAGTTGGATGTAAGCCGATTCCGATTCAGCTCAAGGGCCCTGGCGTATTCCGGATACTGAGCCCGGAACCAAGGCGGCAAATAGATAAACATCGAGGGAAGACGCTCTTCCAGGAATCCACTCGGCAGGGACATGAGTCTGCCATAGCGTGAGCCATGATCCGAGAGGAACACCATAATACTCTGATCGAACACACCATCGGCCTCGAAGTCCAGCAGGTACTGAAGCACATAGTCCTCCATTTTCGAGGGCATTTGGAAGCTGTCGTGGCTGAAACTGTTTGACCAGAACAGACCCCAAATGGGTCGCTCATCCACGAAACGGTTGGCAAAATTTCTGGCCATGTCGTAGGCATAACTGCTCGTGATCCGCCGGCCGATACAGTACTTCATCGAGCAGTCACTGCATTTCCAGGTGTTCAGGCCCGATTCAATGGCCTTCTGCAAGGGCCTTAAGTAGAAGTCGGTGGGCTGCTCCAGGAAACCCGGTTTCCAATAGTTGAATGTATTAATGCCTGCCTCATCCTCAGCATAGGCTGTGAGATAGCTGGCATTCCGGAAGTAGTGCCATATAAAAGGGGTCCTATCTAGGCACCCATCCTCGTGCCAGTTGCACACCTTCTTAATGGCCGACTCTGGATTGTAGCCTGTCAAAATGGCCAACAGATTGGGGAAGGTGTTGTCGCCTATCTGCACATGATAAAATATTTAGTCCTCGTTTATAAATCCCGCTTTCTTTACCCACCTTATTGTATCCTTGCTGCTCGAACCACCCGTCCCTCGTTAGGAACTTATAGACCTTCGGCATAGTTCTACGCAAATTGATCCGCGAAAGGCTGTCTATGCCGAACATAAGGACACTTGGCTTCCTCTTGGACGGTTTCAGCGAGAGTCCTTTGGGTGGTGGCCTGTATTGAATGAGGTTATACGCATCGCTCTGCAAAATATCCGACTCGTTGCCAAGACGATGGCAGGTCAAGATCAGGCCCTCAACATGGAGCGGCACCTCGTAGTTCTGAGAGAAGTATTTTCGCTCCATCCTGAAAAGTATGAAATTAATAGGGAGTTGGTTCTAAGCAACAAATCAAGCAAGATATTACTTATCATAACTGTCGTGCTTACGGTCCCGCGTTATCTCCTGATAATAGCAATTGTACTCCCCCCCATTGGAGTTGAGAATAATGGAGGCTAACGACTCATTGATGAAGAGTACATATCGCTGCCGACTGATGTCATAGATCGGAGTAACCAGGGCGGTTTCGTTTGAGCAGGTCTCAAAATGCTCGGGGTGGAAAATGGCCATTGCATCTGAGGCGAAGGGATCAACATACGGGATCTTGCACTTGGCGGACTCCACAAAATATGCGGGCCGGACTACATCCTGTACATTTCGATCTTCTTCAGCAGGAGGAATGTCGGAATTTGTGTCATCCGATCCTGTGACTTCTGAAACTCTGGGCTTAGTATTTGCATTTTGGGTTTTGATGCCGAGAATTACGATTATTGCAATTAGGCAGAAGCAGAGCCATTTATGAATTGGTTTTAATAGGGTTATCATGACTGTTTAGCAGCCAACGATAGCTACACACAAACTGTTCAGACCATCCGGAATGTCTTGCCATTAAGAGAGCCGTTATATTCTCTTATCGCTATACCGTTAAGGAAATTAAATATGTTTCAATTTTTTAAAACAACTTTTAAGGTACGGAAACGTTAATTTATTAATTGGTGAATGCTGCCAGTGAAAGTAAGAACGCTACATTTCATTATTTTTCTGGCATATCGATAGATATTGGAGACTACATATAATGAGAAAAATGGGAGGTTTTTGGTGTTAGAGTGGCAAGAAGTTTTTTTTATCAAACCGATGGAAATTATGAAAAGTTTTTTTTTATCAAGCCGATAGAAATTATAAAAGATTATATAGTCGGATTATGTAGTGTTACTTAGTTTTCAACGAATCTAGTATATCATTACTCCGTTATTCCTAAGACGGCGGCTGCTGCTGTGCATCCTATGCACTTCTATGTCGCCTGGATGTGACGCCATACAACAGACGGTAACACCAAGCTGATCGAGTGTGGATCGGCAGATAAAGCTGACGGGAATCTATGATAAGATTCGGGCCCCCACATCTTAAACAAAAAAAATAACTCCTAGATGGCGACACCATCACCATACGACATTCGGTCAACTACAAGCGAATATATTTTATATTTTACACTATCTTTACTACGCTTTCAAAGAACTCTGTGATTTAAGCGATATGCTTCTGTACAAATTTTTACAATCACTGCTAGAATTTAAGCCCTACACCTGGTTAGTCAAATAAAATATGGAGTGTGTCATTGCTAAAACGGGAAACATTGGGGAAATTCTGTTTAAATGTAGATACATACAAAAAAACTGAATATTACGAACTACATTTAATACAAATCTACAATTTGTCAACATTAATGTCCAAATACGAAAAAAAAGTCGTTGTTTATAAGATAATTTAAGATAAGATAATTTATAATTTATAAGATTCAAAATAACTTAGCTTAACTTTTTCAAACAGCGAATGAAACCACCTTAGCCGAGTTGCCCTTCGCCTAGCGGAGTTCGACACCAACCATAGAGCACTGCTTACACAGGAGACTATTTATAAAATGATCGCACCCCGGGATATTTATTCTTTTTCTTTGCATTTAATTAGAATATTGAAACACATTTTAAACCTAAATAAAGAAGTGTGACATCTTGCTTAGTGGCCCAGTGCAAACGGTTATCGATAGCTCGCAGTAGTGTGAATACTCTGCGAACGCGATTTTGAGCTCGGGAGAATATCTGGATTTTTTAGGGCATTCAGTTGCGCATTTGGGGGATTTTCGTTATAACTGCAGCAAACACCCTGCGCGTTTCGATTCGATTGGTTCTTGAAATGGTAAAATGCGGCTGGGCCGTCGAAAAAATTGAGAAAAATAAATCGCGTCGAGTGTGGGACGCGAACGGAATCGCTGTGAAAATACCGAGTTAAATGTGCGTGATCGAAACTTTCCTCCGAAAAGGATCTGCAATCGAAACGGAAGGGAAAACGCAGAGCAAGACATCCTTGCCCACGCAGGATAGCTGTGTGAAGAAGACGCGACGATAGGCCAAGAGGGAGGGGGAGCACAAACAGGATAAGCAGTGGCAGAAGAAGAAGCAGAAGGCGGAGCCGCATCTGCCGCAGTCAAAACAAGAGAGGAAGTGGAACAAAAGCGAGATAAAAGTGCATTCAGCTGGGGGAAATGTGAAATGTGAACGATGTTGCAACGTCGCGCTGCTTGCATCGCCAAGTAAAAGCAGAGTCAGAGGAAAAGCAAAACCAAAGCAAAGCCAGAACAAACAAAATACACAAAGTGAGAGAGGAGAGAAAGAGAGCGGTAGTGTTTGGTGTATCTGTGTGTAGTGCGTTCGCGTGTGCGCTTGTGTGTGTGCGTGTTACTTTGCTCACAACAAATTATCGTTTAATTTGCTTCGATTTTGCGACAACAACAAGCAGTGCGAAAGGGGATGTCCTTTCCACCACCACCACTATCACCACCGCCTGCTCCCTAAGGTCATAGGTCACCAGCCAGGAGGTGAGTAAATCAAGTTGTTTGAATTTTGTTACCCAAAACTCTTTTGCACCTAACGATAACAAACTGAAAGCCGCGTAGGAAACGAATGCCAAATTTAACCAAAATAATAAAACACGTTTGCCAACGCCAGCAGCGGCGACAACAACAGCAACAACCCATGTCCAATTAAAGTTGCAGTAGGGAAAAAAAGAATGAAAAAAAAAAACCGGCATGCCGGCTGCTGCAATTCAGAGCTGCTCAAAGTTAAACGAGCCAAGTAACAGCAGAAACAACAAAAACCGCACACCAGCCACAGTGGAACCTTACAAAGTCGTCTTAAAACCTTAGATCGTATCCAAAAGTTACACCTTTACATCTGAAGATACATCCTGAGATTAGTATATATCTGGAAAAACAATTTGGCTTTCAAAAAACATTAGAAAAGAAAATTCTGTTAAAATTTGTAATTGGGTAATGCATATTCGAAAACTTTTTCTCAGTTCTTAACTTAGTTAAGTCAGATTATTTTTTATTTAATCTCAAAACAGCTCGGGTTACACAGGTACCACTGTGCAAAGGGTACACAAATCGCGTGAGTGGTTGGTGCCTCTTTGTGGGTGTGAGTGTGTTTTGGTTAGCAATACTACACCAACTCGCGGCGCACTTTAAATATTTTGCCCAACTACACAGAGAATTGTGCTTGGGCTGCGGTTTTTTCTGAGCCGCCAACTTTTTGAAATGAAAATAATCATAATCAAGGGCTGGGCGCAGAAGTGGGAGGCTTTCAACAATGCCACACCCACTCGAATCCCCCAGCACAAACAGTTACTTCGTTTTTTTTTTCTCTTTTTCTCTGGAAAGCCAGAATGTATGAATGAGTTAATCAGAGAGCAGAGGCAAAGCGCCAAAAGGCAACAGTCAGCAGACGCATCGTCTGCCCGGCTCACTGGCTGGCATCGCCATCATCAGCAAACAGCCAAACAACACACAAAACGCAAAAAACAATTGCACTAAAGTTTCACTAGAATCTGCAATGAATCAGAAGGGAAAACCAGGAAGAGGGGCAAGCTGAAAGTGCTGGCTATAAACTGTAAACGTAATACCCTATTTCAGTTCGGAGTTATACATCCATGTCAATTATTACAGTATCCTAAAGATACAACAGTCATAGGGATAGCTTTATACCGTGATGATTGTAATAAGAGCGAGAATAGAAAGTACCAAAGCAAACAAATTAGAAACAGGTAGTATTATATTGCATAAGCTCATGCCTAGAGTTCGTTCCAGCTAAGTGACCCATTCGGTTCGGAGTGTATCAAATGCCATGACAAAGATTCCGACGATGAGTCTGCTGTAAATTGCGATGGCATTCTGCGCTTAACGGGTTTTTTGTTTGTTACATTTTTCGACATTTGCGCCATTGACGTAATTGTTAGACCCGGCCCAGACACACTACTCAACTGAACCGTCAGCAGTCCGTCTGACACCGCCACTCCAGAGATCCCGAGCTGCAGTATAACCATTCCCAGAGTTCCCAGCGCCATGGCCATTTGAATACCCATTTCCATTTCCATTTGGAACCGTCGCTCCCGTCTGCGCCTTTTTCAAGCTCAAGAGCAAAGTCGGCTTTGCCTTGGTCTTTTCATGAATTTGCATTTGCGGCGACCGGGAAAATGCTTGTATTTTCAGCGGGTATTTTTCATAATTTTCTGCTCGCGCTCTCCGATTTTTCCAGCACATTTTTCCTTTTGGCTCGCCCGGCCCGGCGCACGGTTCGTTGCACTTTTGTCAAGCTTTTGGCAAAGTTTTCGGCTGAATTTTCGTGTTATTGTCGGAATCGCATAGAAGAAATGAATGGTCTGATAAATACTGGATGCCTAGTAAGCCGAGCAGACCAAACAGCGCACCAAACCGCCGCTGACTGCCAATTTTGGCGGACCACAAGCAATTAAAATTTAATTTGCCCAAAACCTCGAGCACATAAACCGCAGTATTAAAATTTAACAACGCAGCAGGTCCTGCGGCCAAACTGCCTACTGACTGGGGCCCACTTTAGAGCCCAACACTTTGGATCCCAGATCCCAGCACAAATTAATTGAATTGAGACACATTTGCGAGTGGCCGCAGAAAAGAGAAATTATTTCGGGAACGATTCCTGTGGGCGGCGTTGGCACATCAAATACATTTATAATTTTATTAGGCGACTTTTACCCATTCGCCAGAATGACGGGGAAATGAAAGGTCCTTGGCAGTTAATGTACCGAACTCACGCACTCCATGACAAGCGCAGAGGGTACACTGAGAACAATAATTGAAATGCCTTTCCTTTACAATATCTATTTGTTATTGGAAGTTTCTTAAATGCCCTCTTATCTTGGGTCTTTAAGTGTCAGGCACAGGAAACTTTGTAAAGGATACAACGACTTGTTTTTCTGAGTGTACGGTCAAGTCAAACTGAGTCATTCCCATTCAACGTGAGATGCGCTGAGGAGTGTGAGGCGCCTCCTACGATCGACCATAAAACTGTTTGTGTTTGACTGTCGCGCAACCTTGTAGCAGAGTGTATTGTTTATGTGCCGGCAACACGCTGAGGTTCCGGCAAATCCAGCTCCATCCTCGGCTCTTGTCCCACTGTGCGGGTGTGTGCTAATGACGCCGCACTTAACCCATGTTACCCGAAAACGGGCGTGTCCAATTTCGCCCGGCAGGTAGTCGAAGTAGGGTCGAATCGAGCACCTCGATTTTTATGAGCACTTGACAACTCTATAAACAAAGAACGCTTATCACCCCAAGAACAGCTCCTCGACCCTTTAATCTAACATATATCTTGTTACACAAAGTCTAGCACTTGAGCTGCAATTTTCACACGGCTTTAATGCTCGGTTTTATGGCTGATATGCCAGCTAGATAGCTTTAAGCCCGTCCCAAGTCTCGTTGCTCTCTGGATTCCCTACAGACAGTGCCCCCTAACCGAAACAAACAGGGCCAGCAGAAATATGGCGAAATGAAAGCAGCATTGCGAATAGAAAAACTGGCAAAAGATGAAAAACTTACGAAGTAACTTTTCGCTTTGCGGAGAGGAGAAGCATTCACAGGCTGTTCCAACTCAAACCGAAGATTTGTGTGGGTTTTTTGTGTGTTTCTGGGCCTTCTGCCTCCTCGAGATCTCCAAGTTGCATGTTGTCAAAATTGCTTTGACGTTTTATTAGTTTCCAACTGGCCCCCGAGCAGCCGCACTCTAACAAACCGACAACATCATCATCGCCATCCCCATCGTCATCTGCTGGCATGGCAAACAAAAAACAGAAAACAAAAAAGACAAAAATAAAAAAATAACACAAAATCGACGGGAAATTTACATAAGAAACGTTGAAGGATGCTCCACGGACCGGGCACACTTCACTCTAGCCGGCGCTAAAAATAACAAAAAAAATCAAACTCCCAATGCGCTGACCAAAGCGAAATGAATACTCTGTAGGAAATAGCAATGCGACTCCGTGGACGAGCACATTTGAAAATAGTTTGCGGCATGTCAAAAAGCCAGTGACCGCATTAAATTTTCTCCTCTCCAATAAACGAATTTTTTCCCATTTTTTTTTTTTTTTGGAAGGCATCCAGGGGCCCAGCGAGAAAAGCCGCAGCCGCTTGCATTTGATCGGGCAGCCAGCTGGGACCCCTGAGATTTACGTTCTCATCCCGCAACTCTTACACTTTTTCATTTTTTTGGGGTAGAACGATGCTCGCGAGCAGTTTGTTTTCCCAAGGCAGCAGATTTGGTCATTGATTAATCACACGGAATGGGAATTTATTGGGGAAATCAAACGATCAAAGGCGCCTGAGAATCAAGCGGATTGCGAAGAGCTGCTAAAATAAGTCATTACAATAATATTGTATTAATTATCTTACTTTAGAGGATCTGGGGTTGAAGCTAAAAATGATTTGGCAGCTAAATAAATTTGTAGAAAATAAATTATAGCTCATACTAATCCTCAGAGTTTCGTTTTGTTTCTATTTTAGTCAGGTCCCAACGAATATCACGAATCTTAAGATTAAATGCAAAGAACCCTTTGATTAAGAGCTGAAGTGGGGGATTTTTTTGTCATGAAATAGATCCACATTCATCCCATGGTCTATACAAAATGAAAAGGGCATCTAAGCGTCGTCTTTGCCCCTTCAGTTCTGTGCAGCAAATGGAGCACACGGCGCAACTCCCAAAAATGAGATTTGTGCACACGGCTATTTTTGTGGCCAATGCAGCCGGGCAGGAAAATAAATCGGAAAAAAAAACCCATGACAAATAGTTCAAAGGCCCAACTCGTTGAGAGATATTTTTTCCGGCGTCAAGTGTGTGTAGCTTGTTATTTTTGGCCCAAAACGCTGGACTGGACTCGACGCACCCAAGGTGGAAAGAGACTGCACATGACAGAGGGAATAATTAATTCATTGCATTGGCCAAACGGTTTTCGGTCGGCTCCGCTCGGTTCGGCTTGGATCACCCCAGCTCACCTCTAAAATGGGTCAGCAATTGTAATTGTAAGCCGTCAGGCGGTTGGTTGGTTTCCTGCCTTTTGTTTGACATAACGATCATGAGATTATGACGACGACGACGCCCATGTTGCGTCACAATGCCACGCCCATGGCGTCATTTGCCCTTTTGGCCTTTGCTCCAGAATCAGATAAATTTGGTTATTGCGTTTTATTGGCGTGTTAAATTGTTGCAACTTGCAGGCCATGTGTCTATCGATTGTCTGCCCCACAGGCCCAACTCATTAAGTGAAATTGCCATAAAGACAAGCGGTTCGGTTTGTCGCTCGCCGTTTTCCCCCCAGTATTTGCTGGCTTTGCCTTTTGTAATTCAACTGATTATGAGATTGTTGACTTGTGTGCGCCTTCCCTTCCTGTGCGTCGTGATTCGAGGAAAGGGGGTGAAAGTGCCGGGCCTGGGGCTATATATATCAACACAATGAGCGCCAGAATAATAGCACTGTAAAGTTAGCACTTCTTTGCTTTTAGAACTCTTAAAAAGTTCGTGTTTCCAGGGGGTCAGATAATGTGATGTAAAGGGTACAGAGTTCCAAACAACTTTCGTTACTTCAACAAAAGTTTGGTCCAGCTGTGTAGGAATCCTTTAATCTTTCTTCAGAACCGAATTGTAATATACATTTCTAACATATTAAGTTATTTAATAATGTACGTTGAACTTGAAATATTTATATATTTATATTTATGAGCAATCTGCCTCTTAAGACTTTATAAAGGTATTTTTGTATTATCAAAGCTAATGAATAGTGAAGAGTGAATAGTGAATAATGAATAGTACTATATTCATATGTATATAGTGTCCTATTGTTTTGTCGGCTACTGTTGGTACTTGGTATGAGCACTTTTATGCGGCTCCTCTTGTTTTTGTGCTTTATTTACGTTCTGCTTTGGAGCAGCACTTCGCCATGGTCAATGGCCGATCCGCTGCATAAAGTGGGTTCTGAATCCGAGGCTATGGGATATGGAATACGGAATACGAAATGGGGGATACCATGGGGCATGTGTTATGATATAATCTGCGGTTGCCAGCGAGTGGAATAACATTTCTTCTAAGACTTCCATGCTGCTGTGCGTGGTGGCAGCTCGCTCCATCATTCGTTCGCAGCTCCCCAGTGCCCCAAACCACGCGCCACTTGCATATATCCACACACATTGCCGCTTTGTCAGCTGCCAACAGCGATGGCTAAATTAAAAAAAGGGGCAAAAAAGTGAGGAAGTATAGAGAGGGCCGCCAGCAAGTGCCGTTCAGTCTAACTAACGGCCCGACAAATGGGAGTGGTGTTAGCATTTCAGTTCTCAGTTAGTTTTCCATTTGCTCACAAGATGAATGCAAACAAACACACAACACGGCAGCGTAATACTCCTCAAAATTAAACTGGGACGACGGACAGACTGATGGTATGGGCGGACCTTGCAGGTCCTTTTAAGCAGCGCGCCATAATTTACATAACACTCACTTGCACTTAGTGCCTGACCTAAATTTGACAGCCACCTGCTAACGAAGCCCGTTCTGCCAGAAAGAAAATTCCATGGGGCCTTTTGTGAGCTACCAATGGTGGGGTGGGTGGCTCGCGCGGGTGGCCCCGGAAAATCCAGAGATCGTGGGCTGTAATTAACTCGGGGCGGTGTGGGGGCTGGGGCAGGATGAGAGAAGCCAGCAGGCAGCCGCAAAGGTCAGGGATTTCGTGTCTGCCGCAGAAGGCGTAAGGTGAAAGCGAAAATGCTCGTAATGTGGGTCTATGTAGAGCTATGGCTAAATATTCATAAATTCAGCTATTTGCTTAATTCGTTTGGCACCCAAGCAAGCACGGGAATAGAGAAAAGCCATTAGGGCCCTCTAACTGCCTTATGAATGATGATTCATATTGTTGCTGCATATTGTGCAGTACAACTTTTACCAACTTCATTTATTATGATCAGCAATTTAACCTTTCACTTTAAGAAATTCGAATGCTTTCGAATATAAGTTGAATTAAATTGTTAAATTAAACGGCAAGCTAAAAACATAAACTATGCTATAGCAAACTAAACATATCGGCTTATATTTATTACTTGTTTTCAGAGGAAAGCTAAATTTGTAATGAAATATGACATCATTTTTAGATGTTGCGCGATATGTAAGCCAGTTTTATGGTCCACTCTTTCGAGAGTGGAAGTTAAGAACCAAATGCTTTTGGCTTTTAAGGGTGTTGGCTTTTAATGGGTTGCATTGTAGCATGCCCCGCCCCTCTTCACATATCCCAGAGTCCATTGTTGATAGCCGATTGCAAAGACTTGTGCAACATGCAGCGAACATTTATCATCGATGGCAGAGCTCAAATGGCACGTTTCGATGGGCGCCCAGGCAATTTACGCAATGGAAAGTGTTTGCCATCTGTGTGTGTGTGTGTGGGTGGTCTCGCCCACTCAGCCATTCCCCTCAGCCATCCTCCCCAGGCAAAATGTCCAACTTGCTATCTCTTGGATTTCCATTTAGCTTTATTGTGTAGCAGCGACAATTTCAATTTCTATAGACAGGGTAAGGCCTGATTAATGAATGAATACCCAAGTCAAGTGACAGAAATGTTGTTTAATTTACGGCTCCAGTCGGCGGATGAATGAGTACTAAACAACAAACAAGGAAGGGAAAAATGTTGACAGTAAACCGGAGAAATCCTTACGTAAACGGCGCTGCGCTGACTCATTCAGCTTAAATCTTCCGCCCATTTACTGCATATTAACAATATAATTTGCAGTGTGCCATTTTGAACGGGGAATAAGAGCCTGTCAGCCAGCCCTGTGAAGTTGGTGTTTTTACACAACCCCATTGTGTGCACTAAGCCAAAAGTTTAGAGTGCTGGGACGCAAACTTCCCATCCCCGGTTGCATTAGCCGAGCTGCCACTTCAGTTTGCCGATTGGCATTGTATTGGCCTTTCACTGCTCGAGTTGGCCGACAAGTGGCCGAAACTTTTGCCAGCCTGACCCATATACGTCTGCCAGTTCCGGGAGGGCATTTTAATTGCTTTGTTTTATTGCCACTACCATTTCCCCAATAAAGTTCTTCTCTGCATGCTTGGAAAATTTGTGTTCATTACCTAGAAGCCGAGTCCTGACCGCTGGATAGAATCACCAGGAATTACCATTAAAATCTGGCCGCAATTTTGGTCAAATATCCAAACGCTTTAACTGAGCATTGTGCAATCGGTGCCAACGAAATTTGCACTTCGCTAATTCCAAAGCAAACACAATGCTCGAATTGTTTACTCATTACTTTTCGCTGGGGCCAGTTGTATTTATATTTTTCTTTTCGAAGTGAGGCAATCGAGGCTTCTAGTCAAATGCCCATAATCTATATATAAGTATGGCCAGGCACCGCACAATTATGGCAATAAATATATCAGCGTTAATGTATGCGATTTGGGACCAACTGTTAATTAGCACTCCCTGCCCCAAAAGCCCAAAAGCGGCACAGACAAATCGGCAAATGAAGCGTGGTAAAAAATAATAGCCAAATGAAGCGTGAACAACGAGAGCGGCACAATCTGGCCAAAAAAAAAAGCAGTTCCATGAATGAATTGCTCTGTGCGTGTGTTTTTATTACGGTGCTACGGTTGTCTGGCCACGCCCCCATTGGCGCCATTCAGTTGTTTACCAGGGTTTTACGGGTATTACCCATATGCACATATATATACGGGCAGCCGTTCGTGGGGCTCTGGACTTTAGCCTCCTCCGTAACGGAAAATGCCAATGACTGCGACTTTATCTTGCTACTCAGCTAATTGTTTTGTGGCAAGTGACTTCTGTTCTCCTTTCTTTTCTCCCTTTCTTGGCCAAAACCGAAACCGATAAGCCGAATGCTTTGAATAAGTTTGTTGAGAACTTACTTGAGAATTGAACAAGAACAATGGCCAATCAGGAAGGAATCTTTGTGGACGAAACTTTTCATTGTGCGCATCATAATCGCATTTGTCATTCCTCTTTTTTTTTTTTTTTTTACTCAACGTGAAGCATTCTTGAGCGCTTACTCCACTTCTATTTGCGCTTATCAATTCCGCGGGGTTTCGTCATTATTCGAAGAGGTTTTCATTTCCGCTGCGAGCACACTTAACTGAAAATTTAATGATGAGAATATTACCACTGCATTTTGGCTCTAACCAAGCCCAACTTGCCCCCGAAATAGGCTTCAATTAAATGCGGCGCTTTTGGCAACGCACTACCAAATCAGCAAATTACTGCACCGCCAATTGAAAAGCATTTAATTGGAGAGGGTTTTGGGTATTTGCGGTGTTGTCTATGGTCATGTCTGCCCGATTCTTGGCGCGGATTTTGCGTTAATGCTGTTTGCCAACGCATTAACATGCAGCCAGCACCGATCGCATTACGCATACGCCACGTGTGCAGCAAACCATGTTCGGATTTGCCAATTACCCATGCAACAAACCCAGCCGCACAAAGTGTCAGCGTAAATAATTGAGTGACAGGCGAGACGACGACTACGAAGACGAGGAGAAGAAGGAGGAGAGTCAGTCTCCTCCGGTTTAGTCTCTTTGTGATGGAAATGCAAATCTTATCGGGTTGACATAGTTAAGCCAACTAACTGGCCAACTCTCTGGTAGGCGGAAATTCGATTGTAATTACTAGCAGTTTTTAGCACCAAACAAGTTTATTTACAAGCATAACATCCCGCGGGCTTTTCATTCTTCATCAAACCAAAGAGAGCAGCAAACTCGTTTGCGGTCTTAACCATTCAGTTTGCAGTTAGCCAGTTATCGCCCACTTATCTGCAAAAAAAAAAAGAGTTCGTTTTGCGGTCGAATTGAAATGACAAATAAATAGATTCAACACGAATAGCCGCGCATTTGCATCCAAAATTATGACGCACAACAGGGCGTATGGGCAATGCATTTCCTTTGTTTATTCAGTGGAATATTAATGTATAGCCACCAGAGTTTACAGCAATTAATAATAATGTGGCAGTATTCAGATATCTCTGTGGTTTTCTTTTTGTACTTCGCGTAGATAAGCTTTGTCGGCCATTCAACGCGAACAACAGAGATTAATTACGGCACTTTAAATAAGCCAAGTTTTTTATTTCAAGCATTTTTCTCAAAGCTTATTAGCTGGCCGCGCCAATTGAACCCACCCAAAACCACCCACGCGAGCGCCACTCGCATTCTCAATAGCATTTGCTGCCACCGCATAGAGTCAACTGCTCTTAATTGCGTAATAATTGACTTTATTTTTAGTTTATTACCCGGACCACCGCAATTTTCTTTCATTTTCCGTAGTGCATTTGCAATTTGTTGAGTGTGTTTCAATTAAATTAAATGAAAAACTTTTGCGGCAAATGAAAATTTTCAGCGGGCAAACAAAGGCATAAAAAAGACTCTCAACTGGCGCTCCGAGCTGCGGTCACTAGCCGCAAAAAGCATTTAACCCACATTCGCCGGCGACACGAAAAACAACTGAAAGCCATCGTCGAGACTTGGTTGGTTTTTCGCATTATGCAAAGTGCTGGCCAGCAACTCCGGCAGTTCGGGCCAACTGCCTATGGCCAGAAGATAGCGTAGGCCTACAAAAAAAAAAGTAGTTTTGAGTGATCAGTGATGGGTTTTAAGAGACAGCTGCAAGTGGCAGTGGCTAAACAGCATTTTAATTTGCTCCTTACTCGCATTAATTAGCCCAAAGCCATGAATAACATCTGCCGGCCAAGTGCGAAAGAAAAAACAAGAGCCGTACGGAAAATGCAATTGTGTTGGCAAAGAAACGAGTATGACCGACAGTCGAAATGTGTATCAAGTGACCAATTGGCGCACTTCGGATGGGGGCATTTGCATGGCTCCCACGGCTGTCGTTTCTTTGAAATATGTGGCCGGCTAACGAAACCATATAAAATAAAGTAAAACTCGGAGGCCGAACAGTGGCAAAACATTGTATATATGTCGCCTAATTTGTAATCGTCTGTTCAGGGATGACAGAAATGTGCACTCAACTAAATTAGTGATTATTAGTGATTGAATTCGTGTATAACCGAACATATTATCAGTTGTAAGCCTTCAAGAAGAACCAACCATTTTGAAACTATTGTTGCTAATAAAAATTAAATATAAAGGTGGCTTTACTTAAAGTTTCCCTTTTTTTATTTTTCCTTTCGCCGCTCTGTAATTTTCTTGAAATGCATAATTTTTCGCTCTGTAATTTATTTTACCCCTGTGTTTACCCACAGTTTGGCTTGCGTTTCTTGCCCCGCTCGAAATGTATCTCAAGTGCGACAACAACACGCGCCGGACATGCGATTCCACCATGACCATGCCCAACTGTTCAACTGACACAATTCCTATATTCCTATATAGCGCAATCTAAGCTTTCCCGGGTTTTTGACGGGGCTCCAGACCCCAAACCTGAAACACGTGCCCCTTCCACACGCATTGCCATCAAAATATGTGCGGCAATAAATTAAATAAAATATGCAATGTGAGGAGTTAAATACGAGCATTGTCACTGTCGTCGCATCCACTTTTTGCGTGGGGCACGGTACCGAATGGTTGGGGGCGTGGCTGGTGATGCGGTGGTGGCGCTGTCGGCTGCATTTACATGCTAATGGAGGAGCGTTGTAATTTATGCGATCCGCTTTTGTTGTTATCGCATATCGCGCTGGTACCGCGAACTGAGCCGTGCACAAGGTCATAACTGTGGCAACTTCCGGGAAAACAGAATTCCAAAATGGCATACGGAAAATATTTACTCAATAAACTTCTCAACTAAACAGCTTTATTACCAGTCTGTCCAAAATCCTTATTCCATCACTTAGTCAGGGCTGATAAATATTTAAACATCACTCAAGTACAGAAACCTCACGCTATTGGCAAATGACTTTAAACTAATAGCAAACAGGATAGAAATTTTGCTGTCGGAAAAACAGCATAAAATCCTAACTTCATAGCCAGAGCATGCCAGAAACCTCAATCCGTTTAAGCCTTTTCCTCTGCTTTCTGCATTATGGAAAATCTCCAGTTCTGATTCAATTTACGCTTGCCAGAAGAAGCAACAAAATATAATCTAAACTTGCTTGGAAAATTGAAAACTGTAACAGAAGAGTTGGGGCGTGGACTTCAGATTTCCTCGGCGTGCGTTGTTCATTTGGGTGTTGTTGATTTTGATTAGCAACCCATACACCTGATGATGCTGCTGCCACCTGCCTCTCCGGAATTAGCGTCATCCATCACGAAAGTTCACTTAGCCCATAAGTTGGGAAGATAGCGAAGGAGGTGGAGATGGATTAGGCTGGTTAACACATCGCCGATGGTTCAAATTGATGCCACTCTATGATTACATGCCTCATTAGGGCAATCCGCCGTGGATGATCATTAATGAGCACCCGTTGATGGGGGCACGAGTTTTGGTTTATTGATTTCTCCCTAATTGGGGCAGATATTTGTATCACTTTTCCATAATCGAGTGGTAAATGTTTTGTGTACAATCTGAGCCAATCGATTATTTAATTGAATTACTTATTTGTATGCAGGTAGTTTTGTGGGGCAATCAAAATGCTATTTAATCGACTAATTGGACTAACCGGCTCTAAATTCGCATTTAAATCTAATTCTCTCTCCTTTTTGGATCAATTAACTTTTAGTTGAACGTTTAAATTTAATATTCGTGTTATATACCTAATGAATTTAAGTGACTAGTGGCACAACATCTTGTGGCAATGTCTGTTATCACATTGATTGCACTTCATGTTCATAAGTGCTCTTCAGTTGTCACTTAGTGACTTTGGTCTAGGTTGAGGTTATTCGCATATAATCCAGACGGGCAGCTCACTTAATGTCAAGTTTATTTGCGCTGATGTGCGTTCTTGCACTTGACCGGCGGAAATGCCGCAATTAAGCGACATTAAGCTGACCCAAACTGCACACGCACCGCCCCCATATATTTTCCATTTTCTGTGCGCTTTTCTGATTTTCCTTTTCCCTTTAGGAGAATAGCCAGCGAGCGACAAGGGCGACAACGTGGGTAAATCAATGCCAAAACGAGGGACATTTGTTACTGCATACTTAGGAGCGACTTGGTCCTTCTGCTCTCTACTTTTTGTCCCTTTGTAATCAGCAGCAACATTAATTAAACCTGAGCTTAGGATGCCAGACAACGACAACGTGCTCCAGGTTTTCACTTTAATTGAACCGAACTTCTGTCTGGGCAATGGAAAAAGAGTCCTCGGACATGGATATGCACTGCTGCTCCTCCGATTGAATTAATTCCATTTTCTTTGGCCAGAACCGAAAAAGCTACTTGCCAATGGCCTTTCATCCATTCAGACATTCTGTCAGCTTTCCGTATTCAGTTCAATTAGATTGCAAGTCAGAGTAATGAAAGGCAACTGAGGGAACACGCCGTCTCGAATGGGGAGCACAAGTTGCCTTTAAGTTTACACAAAAAGAGGCCATGAATTAAATTTTGTATTCATGCCCTCCAGCACCACCACTACTTCATTTTCTCCTTTTCCCTTTAATTTCGCTGCCAGCCCACAGCCACTCCTGCTCGTTCATCAATAAACGGCGGAAAGGACAAGGTTGTAAAATGTCAGGCAGCTGTCAGGACATTCGGGTCCTTCTGTCCCAGTTGCGTCTGCCTGTGTGTGTATTAATTTGATTAAATGCCACTCGGTACACACATGGAACATAACCCAAATCCAACAACTTTTTTTCAACTTCTTTGGCAGGTTTTGGCCTTACACTGAAAAAAAAACCCAAAATGTCTTCTTTTGGTAATTCTGTTCGGTTTGTAATTTCTAAACTTGGCCATTAGTTTTCACAGTGTGGCTGATGATCGATTGCGATTACATTGCAAGCTTACTATCAGACTTTTTATTACACCAAAAATAATAATTCAAAATAAAATGCTACCAAATGAATACATTTTTTAAATCGAAGGGATATTTATAGAAAACAACTGTATAGAATCTGATTTTCTCAGTGCTTCTGATGACATTTACACAAGACTACCCAGCTCGCAGTTATTGAAAGACAAACAGAGAAACATGGCCGAAACCAGGGAGCGGAAACTGGGAAATTGAGGAGCAAAGGGCGGAGTGGAGGCGGCGGAAATGCCAAGAGGCAAGTGCGTGTGCCTGCATTTTCCGGGCGGAGAACAGGCGTCATGTAGGCGGGGTGTGAGAATGGGTGTAGGGGTGTGGCCGGGATGAAAAGGTTATATCGGGGGCATATAGCATATAGTGTTTGTCAAAAAACGATGTCAATATGCTTGCTCTGGGCAAAACAGACAGCGAACAAGGCAGTTGACACAGATAAACCAGAGGAGCGATGCCAGGGGCCAGCTTTTCAATGTGCAGATACAATGCAGCTGCCTGATAACAGAAAACGAATAGAAAACAAATGCGATTTCAGTCGTTAGAAATGCATGACTCGAATAATTCATATTGCTTGAGAATATAATTGCTACGCACTTTGTCTAAAAAACAATTGCCTGACTTTGCCTTGGCCAACTGCCAGTTTGGAGCCTTAAAACAGTCCTTCCATAGAGAAGAAAGCTGCTGGAATAAAAGAAAAGTGGGTGTTCTCAGTTCATCTTATAGTGCTCAGCAGAATTACTCTTTCAACGTAAATAAATGCATTAAAACTTTGCAAATCGTGCAAAAAGCGGCACGCCCTGTTCTTTTTTCGGCACTTAAGAAGAACTCCTGCGTTTTCCACGAGATTGTGTTTCCCCGGAGAGTGTTGAAAAATGCATGGCAGGAAGTTGGATTGGCGTGCCAAGGAGGAGCAAAAGGGGCAAGGATGCGAGTTGGAAAATTACACAAAAATCCCTGCCAAGAACGATGATCATGATGATGATGGTCCCCATCAGGCAGGCTGTCAGGCTTAATGTTTGCCCTTATGCAGAATACAGGATACAGGACACAGGATATGCGCGCGCTGTTCCCTCTCATTTTGATATAGCCATAATGTCCTGTGAATGCATAAAGTGCATTTACAGAGGCATGAAAAATTTAAGTTTAATTAAGCGTTCACCCAAGGGCCCACGGACATCGCATCCTGCCAGCTCTGTGACATCCTGTTCCCATTTGTGATGCTGCTCCGTGCCACCGGCACACACCATTGTCCTTTCCGATGCCCGCATTGAATCCGCTTCCGGTGCAGCCACAAATGCTGCAGGAGGAGCAGCATGGAAGGGGGCACGAAAGCCAGCACACAATGCCATTGGTTTTGGACACGTTCCAAGCTGCTGCAAATGCCCAACCCACTGGGAGTCCTTAGGAGGTTTAGAAAGTGGGAAGCTGCTCAGCCTCCAGCGGCATTGTATTACGAAATTAAGCGCATCTGTAAGCGGAGCCCAGAGCATTCGTTTTGATTTCAAACGATTTATTCCCTACCGTAGAAGGTGTCACTGCAATTCCTCAAGGATTTGTCACCTGGAAAAGAAGAGAAGGATTGAATGACCTAGAGAACTATAGCTACCTCCTTGCTATACCGAATTTAATATGTATTGGACATAAATAACTATTGATTGGGAAACGCTCGGATAAAGTTTCACTTCACGGCATTATACGCCCATATATCATCATTTAAGATATTTATTTATCTGGCTAAACTTTTTGCAGAGTATGCAGACTTTGAGTTCGATTGGCCCCTTTTTCGCCATCGTTTTTCATGGTTTCGCTGCCGGGGGAGCCTGGAAATGTGAAAATCGATACGGAAGTGCTCCTGAGTTTGCAAACTTTGGTTGCCTCTAAGCTGCTTTTGCCGCTGTTTTTCACATGATTCTGCACGTACAGCGAATTTCGTTTGATTTTTTTTTTACCTTTTGCCTGCTCGCAAACAATTTGATGCAATATTTGATTTAGTATTTGCGCTCGCAATAGTCGCACTGATGAATCGTTGCTGCCACCTAGACATGCCATAAATATACCTACTGTATTGTATCTAACTTTGTTTGCATGCATTTATCTGGGCTTGCAAACTGTTTGGCCATGCATGGAATATATTTTGTTTGCAAAAAGTTATTGCCTGAATAATTGAGCAAGTCAACAAGTCACAGAGTTATTATTTAAACATGAGCCCAGCGCCTCCAACATGCGGGATATGCAAAAAATGAGTAAAAATGCTAGCCAAAATATGTAAATACAAATTAATAGAGTACTTCCTGTCTGCATCCTTTTGAATGCCAGTCAGGCGGTAAATGCAAATGTAAATGCGAAGTGCATTAAACGCCCCGTCTGTGGGTGCAACATTTCAATTACATCCCAAACCGACCACTGGCTTCCTTTTCTTCTTGGGTTTTGGTCTTTTATTTGCGCCTCATTTTTGGGCGGGTCTGTTTTTCCAGGCGAAAATATTCCATTTGCATTTTGTTTGTGGGGGACACGGCAGCAGGCGAAATATTCCCACGCCGGCATGGCTCAAGTTCACCCAGCTGCCAGCCGCAGATATGGTATATATACATATAGAAATATATATGTATATGCCACATTCAAGCTCCAGATCCAGATGTCTGCAGAAAACCATGCCCCATGTGGCTTGCCGACTTGCCCATTTAATTAAATCGCTTCTCCGCTATTTGTTTAACATTTCCCTCCTGTTTATAGACACATTTACAATGTGCGAGGGATGTGGAAAATTCCTAGCGGTGAATCACATGCGAAATAAAATTGGTTCAATTACAATGCCTGATTGGCTCTCAGCGTTTAATTAGCATAATTGCCGGAGGAGCATCAATTAAACTTTGGAAACTGCGAAAAATCAAAGGGGGAGCTATGTAATGGCCAAAGGAAACTTTATCGAGAGTTACACGGTCTGCCAGTTTGTCAAGTTTCGTAGGGAAAACTTATGCCGAGCCGGGAAAATTGCAATTAGCTGTGGGGTGCACCCCCTATATTCCTACTGAATTTGCCTGCAACACGCACCACTCGCCTCGGAAAAGCCATTAAACTTGCATAATTAGCACTCTTTCAGCACTGTTGGTAATCTTTAAAATCCGATCGTATCGTACCGCTGAAATCACAGACTTTTGCCATTTCCATTTCGTTTACAATGGCGAATCAATTTGGTGGCCATAAAAAAGGAGAGTCGTGAAAAACGTGCGATACTCGAATGTGGCAAAGTCAAATGCAACTTGGTACGTGCCGTATTGTTGTGGATGCCTTTGCTGGTCGGATGGTGGAAGGTGTCCTGTGGGTGGTTGGGTGGAAAACCGCGGTGGCAATCGCTGGCAAACCGGGTTGAACAATGCGGGCATCCATCCAATAATTACGCTTAAACGGCCGCAGTGCCAAAAGCAGAGGAAAAGCAAACGCAAAAGCACTCACGTGCCATCGCGGTCAGGAAGTTGATGTGTCGCCAGTCCGGAGCATTTCCATTTGACTTTACTGCTTGTGCTCCCCGTTATCCTGTTATCCTGTCTGTCTACCTGGGCCACCCCGTCATTCCGTCACCCGTTCAATCAATGGATTTTACAGCTGACTTGCCAATATTATGGTAATCCATCGTCGTCGCTCCTTTCGTCGCTGTCATTTTGGAAATGGCTCTCCCCCGGTTTCCAGCAGGCGTAAATCATTCATTTCACTTGGCCCGGATTTTTTACGGCAAGGGTTTTGTGGCCTCGCCATCAGCGGTCTAAGAGAACGTGCTGAATTTGCTCCATTTCTGGTGGAAAGTTGCACAACAAGCGTGCTGGGACGTATCATTAGTTACATTGCAAAATCCCCATTCCCGCCAGACGTGGACACACGGAGACTCAACGAGTAAATTGAAGTTTAAAATAAAAACTTTGTGGCATCAAGAACATTATTTACACAGAGCTGTGGGGTAGTCAACCCATTCTGCTACCAGGAGCACCTCCTCAACGACGCACATAAATGGCATATAAGCTTAGATATGGCAACAGCAACAAAAAAGCAGAAGCAGAAGCAAAAGCCCTAAGAACAAAAGACACTGCGCGTAAAGACAAGCGCAGGAAAAATGATGACAAGTATATGTATTTTTGTGTGCACAGCCAGTGGGCGTGGATGATGTGGATGTGGATGTGGGCGTGGATGTGGATGAGGTGAATGGCTGGTTGCGGGATGGGACCAGTGCTGCCAAAGGGTTAAAAATGTATAAGAATCAGGTCAATTGTTTGCAGGATGTTAAAAAAGTGAAGCCAGTGGAAAACATGGCAGAAGAAAGTGCTAGTTAAGTTCAAGTAATGACACATAAAAGCTAAAATGTGTAAGAATGGGAAAAGGTAATTTCAGTTATCTTAAGGATATAATGAAACTAACGAGGAAGGAGATTACAAGGATGAAGAAGTCCTAATAACTTTAATGATTCGTTAAAATTATGCTTTAAAGATAATCAAATCCCACTGTATTTGAGTACTCTCCTCTGTTTTCAAATTTAAATTTCAAAACCTTTTACATTAGTTTAGCTGGATCTACTGGATTCATTAAAATGGCTAGGTAAATCAATGCTTTCGTTACCCAAGAGTATAAAAGTCCATGAAACTCAATCAAATAAATTACCAATTGGAAATCAAATCAAAATGCAATGCACCGAACTACCCAACGGGTTACCCAACAGCAACTGATCTCCCCATAAAATGCAATTAAACCATTTGGCATTCGCTTGCAACGATTAGTTTTAAGAGTTGCCTGCATATTAAAGTGATAAAACTAAACCCATTTCCATGTCTCCCTCTCCTTTTGCAGTCAACCGAGGAGCGGCTTAAGTGAAAGGCAGACAGACACATATAGTCAGCAGAAGCTAACGAACCCGCTTCTGTGAGCAGACAGTCGGCAAACGGATTACGCACATCCTGCAGGGCCCCCTACAGCCAGCAGCCAAGCCACAATGTCTAAGCACACGGACAACGATAATCTGCGCAATGACATCTACGAAAATCTGCCCTGTCAGGCGATGTACAACGATTCGGTGCGCAAGATGCAGCAGCAGAAATCATCGACGCAGACAGTCAGCAGCAACCACAACCCCAATGCCAACTCCATTGGGAACTGCGACTCCACGTCTGTAATCAACAAGAATCATCCGCCGCCAGTCAACAACATGCCCAAGGAGATGCTGTATGCCACACCGCTGCGAAAGTCCGATCGCTACAAGAGCGGCGATAGGACTCGCCACGTGGCCACTGGGAATGCGGAGACGAAGCTGTTCAACTTCCGGGACTCAAATCGTTTGGCCAGTGCTCGCAACGGTAATCCCGTTCAGGTCACCGATCTAGATGCGGACGAGGACGATGCTCAGGGTGACGGTGTAGATGGGTGCGGCTCCACCAGTGCACTAGTCGGTGGGTCCAAGTACAGCAGTCAGCCATCAGCTGGCACTGCCAACCAGCATCTAGAGGATCGGCGCATCCTCAACTTTCTCAAGGACACCACGCAGTTGCAGAAGAAGTTGGAGATCACCGGACGCGACTGTCCCAACGCCAGTTTTTCGAATTTGGCACGTGAGGAGCACTTCGCCAATCTGGTGCAGCAAAACTTTCCCCAGGACGTGGCCCACCATGCAAATGGTGAAACCAATGGCGGATCAGCGCCAGAGGAAGATGGCCAAGAGGCAGCTGGTGGATTGAAGACCCAGCCAACTGAGGATACCGATGGCAACCTGGAGGCTCTTATGCAACGCAAGGTGTCCCCGGACAAGGAGGTCAATGGACTGGTTCACAGTGCAGGCGTGGAGCCAAACAATCGCATCGTGAGCACCGTTTACATCCACCGCGAGTGGGTGCTAAAAAAGATTGCCCTTTGCCTGGAGCAACGAACGGCGGGAAAGAAGTCAGGTCCCGTGGCTCTGGGAGGAGCAGCTTCCTCCAGTTACGTATCTGCCCGGGCCAAGGCTGCGGCTATATCGAGCTCAAGCTACAATGGCTGCCTAGTGCTAGGTTCGAATGGCTCCGGCAAGACCTCCATTTGCCAGGCAATCATGAAGGGCAACTCTGGAACCAAGGGCATACTGAACCGGAAGCTGCTGGCCTGCTACCTCATCGAGTCTCAGAATCCAGAGTGCCACAGCCTTTCGCTTTTTATGCGAAAAATCGTGCTGCAGCTGCTTAGCCATGCCTCGCTGATCAGTCGGGACGAGAGCCAGCGGATCATCGACGAGGGATTCTCCTTTCTGCGCGATGAAGCCCAGCAGCAAGAGTTCAAGCTGGACGAGGCCATGAACAACATCAGTCTGAGTGAGAATGCCGAGGAACTGCTGATCGAGGAGCTCAAGAGGGGAGCCAGCGAGTGCGACACCAAGGAGTTGGACAACTTCCAGTCGCAGCGGACCTCCACAGTCAACAAGGCAGCCAGGACGACCCTCACGCGCCAGCAGTCGGAGCCGGCTCCGTTGCAGGCCATGGATGCAGTGAATTCGGACGAGAAGACTGGCAGTAACTACGGCACACATCCACCGAAAAGGGCCTCCCGGGAACGCGGTGATACCGAACAGGATAAGGACATGGGCAGCGAAAAGGAGCAGAAGCAATCTCAGGAACCCAAGGAGACGCCCAAGTCGAGTCCTGCGAAGAGCAAGTCAAAGATTCCCGTCAAGCGGGGTCGTTCTGGCAGCGGTGTGCTATCGCCCTCTAAGCTAGCCACTATCAGCAATGGTGGCCAGTCTATTCAGCAAGGCGGTGGCGAGGATATAGCCGATCTAAACACTGACCAAGAAAAGCACGAAATCGAAGCTGCCATCAAGGATGACAAAGTGGAGGAACCACAAGCCAACAACGAAGACAAGAAGGAAGATAAGCCCGAAGCAGATAAAGAACTGAATGACCAACTTAAAGAGGAGTTGGATAAATCCAGCCAGGAGCCCAAGGAAGAGGAGACCAAGGAAGAAGCTACAGCGGATTCCAGTGCGGAACCCCTCATTGATTTCACAGAAAGCAACGTTAATGGCAAACAGGAGGAACCGCAGCTGAAACCACCAGTTCCAGGAGAGAAGCCAAGGATTAGCACCAACACCCTTCCCCCGCCGCTGCCTAAAACGAAAAGCTGTCGTACCATTATAGCGGATGGCTACTATGAACTGCTGCTATCCAATCCGGAGATCCTTGAGTGCTTGAGTGTGGACAACATCGAAAAGAATCCGGATGAGTGCTTTAAAAAGGCCTTCTTGTTTCCCCTGCTGGAACTCACGCCTCCAAAGACGGCATTACTCCTGCTGATTGATTCAATCGATGAGAACTACATTAACGAGGGGAACCTCATCTCTACTTTAAAGGGAGGAAGGGGCACTGTCACCAACCACAAGAGTCGCAATGTTGCCGAGCTGCTGTCGAATCACATCCATCTGTTTCCCAAATGGCTATTCCTTGTGTGCACCACCAAGAAGCAGACCAAGCAGATCACCAAGATGTTCACCGGCTTTAAGAAAATCACGCTGGATGATTTGCGCAAGTCCCACGTCGTCAAGGACGTCCAGGAGTACATCATTAACCGGCTGAATTCTGACTTTAAGGATAGCATCATGCTGACCAAGGAGATAATCGAGTCGCTTCATCAGCTGTACATCAAGTCGAATGGCTGCATTCTGTACCTCGAGAAGGTCCTTCACGGCATCAAGGATAACTTCTTTAGTTTCCGGGAAATCAAGCTGATCCCCTGCACTCTGAACGGTCTGTACTTGTACATCTGCCAGAAGTCATTCAACAAGAAGCAGTATATGAAGATCCGACCACTGCTAAATGTCCTGCTAGCTTCTTCCGGCTACGTGGACAAGCTCTTCCTGTTCAACTGTCTCCGCACACACAACTACACTATCGATTGCCAGGAGTTCGAGAAGCGGTTGCAGTTGATGCGCAACATTCTGGCCTACGATTCCAATGCCCAGCGCCTGAAGATCTTCCACAACTCCTTTGCCGATTGGTTGGTGGACGTCAAGTTCGCCACCAAGAAATTCATCTGCGATGTGAACGAGGGTCATGTGATGATCTCCATGTACTACCTACTAGTTGCGGATACCCTATGTGCGAACACAGTTCGAAGATTTGCCTACCACCTCATAAGATCAGGGGAGTATCTCACCAGTCGGCACGTGGACCTGGATCTTATTCTGATGTTGCTGGAATCGAGGCTCAATTTAAGCGACTGCTTCTACACCAACCAAATGAACTGCTGTGCCCAGTGCGAGCACGATTTCAAGTACGACGTCAATTTCCTGCCCAAGACGCGGGCCATGTTGGAGCGCTTCTTGGCCAGCGAGCTGAGCGAACCCTTCGCCCAGTTCCTTTGCGATTTCTTTAAGCCCAGCCTGCCCACAGACGCCAAGATGCTGAAGTTGCTTATTGAGACGGGCATCAACAATGCCGAATCCCAAAACTCATGCGAGTCGTCGCTCATGTCGCCGGAACTCTCTGAAAAGTCGCAAAACATTGACTTCGAGCTGGCCGATCTCCTGTTGTCCAGCGAGAAGAGTTGCCTGATGGAGACCCAGCGGGCTGGTAGTCCCTCAGAGCACAGTGAGCCACCAGCCGAGAGTCAGGATGAGAACGCCTCGAGCACGTTGCACCAGCTCTCCGATTCGCATCACATAGAGCTGCACAAGGGCAAGGCTCTGATCCACATCCTGGCCAACGATGGCAATCATCAGTTGCTGGAGAGGGCCCTCAACGCCTGCAAGAGTCCAATCGATCTGGAGATTGAGGATTACAATGGTCAGACAGCCCTGAATATAGCCGCGAGGAACGGTCACCTAGAGGTGGTGAAACTGCTCCTAAGCTTCTCCCAGCCTTGCAACGATGGAACTGGACGGATGAAGAGGGTGGATGTCAACCATGCCGATCGCGATGGTTGGACTCCACTGAGATCCGCCTCCTGGGGTGGTCACAGTGAGGTTGTGCGTTTACTCATAGCTCAACCAGCCTGTAAGATTGATCTCGCGGACAAGGAGGGACGCACCGCCTTAAGAGCCGCTGCGTGGAGTGGACACGAGGATATCCTCAAGCTGCTGATTGAGTCGGGTGCTGATGTGAATTCAGTGGACCGGCAGGGACGCACTTCTTTGATTGCTGCCTCCTACATGGGTCACTATGACATCGTGGAAATTCTGCTGGAGAACGGTGCTAATGTCAATCACTTGGACCTTGATGGACGCAGTGCTCTGTGCGTAGCCGCCCTGTGTGGTTCCTCAGGATATAGTAAGGTTATATCTACGCTGCTGGATCATGGTGCCAATACGGATCAGTTGGACAACGATGGCATGTCGCCACTTCTGGTCAGCTCCTTCGAGGGCAACGCCGAAGTGTGCGAGTTGCTTCTGGAGAACGCTGCAGATCCGGATCTCGCCGATTTCATGGGTCGCACGCCACTGTGGGCAGCCTGTACTGCAGGACACGCCACCGTAGTGAAGTTGCTGCTCTTCTGGGGCTGCGGAATTGATTGTATGGACTCTGAGGGACGAACGGTGCTAAGCATTGGTGCCGCCCAGGGAAATGTGGAGACGGTAAGGCAACTGCTCGATCGGGGGCTAGATGAAACGCATCGGGATAATGCCGGATGGACACCACTGCATTATGCCGCCTTTGAGGGTTTCCACGAGGTGTGCCTACAACTGCTTGAGTCGGGAGCCAAAATTGACGAGTGCGACAACGAGGGAAAGACCGCCTTGCACTTGGCCGCTCAGGAGGGACGCCTCCATTGCGTGCAGGCTCTACTGGACATCCACTCAAGTTTCGTCGACCAAAAGGCCCACGATGGAAAGACTGCCTTCCGACTGGCTTGCCTGGAGGGTCACATGGACACTGTGGAGTTTTTGCTGAAGTTCTGCTGCGATGTGAACTCCAAGGACGCGGACTCGCGCACCACCCTCTACATTCTAGCGCTGGAAAACAAACTGGAGATTGTGAAATACCTGCTGGACATGACCAACGTGGATGTCAACATTCCGGACAGCGAAGGGCGGACGGCTCTGCATGTGGCCGCCTGGCAAGGACATGCTGACATGGTCAAGACCCTGATCGAGGCTGGAGCGGATGTGAACTCCATGGACCTGGAGGCTCGGACGCCACTGCACTCGTGCGCCTGGCAAGGCAACCACGACGTGATGAACATCCTACTGTACTACGGAGCTCTGGCAGATCATGCCTGCAAGCAGGGAGCCACTGCCTTGGGTATATCGGCCCAGGAGGGACATGAAAAGTGTGTAATTGCCCTTCTCCAGTTCGGAGCTAATCCCTACAAGTCAGACCACTGCGGACGAACGCCCATTAAGCTGGCAGCCAAGTCAAGTCGCACCAGTATCCTGAAGATCTTCGAAAGCTACACCAAAAGTAAGAGTTCATCACGCAGGAAAAGCCTCTTGCTCTGTTACTAATGCTTTCCCTTTAATCCTTTTCCCATTTCCGAACGTAGATGAAGCTAGCAATCCCAACGAACCCAAGTTCCACGCCCATGCCAGCATGCTGAGATCTCCGGATCAGCCACCGGCTCTGCCGCTTCACCAGAACCTGGCTCCGTATCCGGCACATGCCTCCGCCTCGTCGGTCTGCTCAGCAGCCACAACGGCCACCGTGCACAATGGCAGCCACCTGCACGTCCTCAATGCCTCCAGTTCCACGCACAGCTCTAACAACTTTTATCAGAACACCATGCAGTCGGACACGAGCAGTTTGCATAAGCGCAAGAGCGTCATCTCTAGTCAGTCCACGGGCAGCAGCAATGATGTGAGTATCCTTTAAGAGTAATGTCATGTTATCCCATTGCTAATCCCTTGGAATCCTCAACAGCAAGCGCCGCTTACCTTTACACAGCAATTGCAGCGACAAAGCAAACTAAGCTCACGCAATAATCTGATGGTCAACTCGAAGCACGCTTCCAGCTCAGGAGCAGCAGGACACAAGTCCAGTGGTGGAGGCGGAGGGGCTCAGCGGCACTCTCAAGTTCTGCCCGATCTCAGCGAGCATCAGCTTGGTAAGTTCAACAGTGTTTCTATAGCCCAGCTTCCAGCTTACATTATTGGTCTCCATATAGCATCCAACATGACCAACGAGGCGGACATGTACGACATGGAGTGCATGTCGCCGCTGTACGCCACGCCCCCTCACTCGCCCAGCAGCGAATTGAGTTCACCCGGGCAACTTCCGGGTCTGAATGCCTTCGTGGACGATGAGAGGGCCGGAACCAGCAGTGGCGGAGGTGCCAAGCTGCCGGATAATCATTTCGCGCGAGATACGCACATGCGTATTATTCTGGGCAACCTCAAGGAAAACCAGCCCAGCTCGTCGGGGTAAGAAAAGCTAAAACTGAATAATTTAAAATCAAAGAACTCATGGATTTTTATGTTTCTCCAACAGCAAAAGCAAGCGCAGCGGAGTATCCAGCAATCCAGCAATGCGGCTCATCCGCAGTCGCTTTGATGCCGCCTCCCAGTTGATCCGGCGCACCAACAACATACTCTCTTCCAGCAGCAATCAGGGCTCCTCCAGCATTGGCGTCAAGTCGGGCACCTTCCAGTGGCGCAAGGAGAGTCAAATGTAAACGCACCGGATTAAATATTAATGTGCTCCCCAAAAACTCACTCCTTAAGGCATCAAAACACCCACTTGCATACTCAACCCTTAAATCGTAACTTATTTGAGTTTATATACCTTAGTACTTTTCAGAAAGTATTTGTTTTTTGTGATAGTTTCAATTTTAGTAAACTTTTGAATATGTTCTGATTTAACTAAATATATTTAGGCATACTACCCATACGACGTAGTTTAAGGCATGCGCCAGGTATTAAGCTAAAATCCCATATATAGAATACTTCATTACATTTTTGGCATGCGAACTGTAGCAGATTCTTCTTCAATGTAGCAAAAACTAACGAAATTTAAATAGATCACGACACGAATGTATACTTAAGAGAGCTCAGACTCAGCACTGTTCTCAGAATTAATTTTAAAGTATTTATTAAATCACATTGCGTAAGTCAGAGCATCGGCTTATAATTTAACTATAAAATATAATTTATGCTGGAACAGGCTTCCCAAAGACAAGGGATCGTGCTCTGAAGGCCATACTACTCCAATGCGCATTTATTGGCAATCGGCTATAGAAACGTAATTTATTTATACGAGCTACTTTACCAATTAATTACGCTGTTTATGTCAATTCTTTAAAACCAGTTTCCAAAGTACCAAAAACCGATTATCCACTCCCACTTTGTGCTTTTAAAGGCACAAGAAAGATCCCAGAGATACGATATATGTGTATTATATTGCTCGCACCTAAAAACTCAAAGCGGTCCGTTCCTGTACCTTAACACTTGTCACTAATTTTATGTAACCCTTAAGCCGGACAAACCAATCAAATACACATAAACAACTGAAGCATTAATTAAATATTTTCTGAAACTCTACTCCCACTGCAAAGCAGCAAATCACAGACACAACAAACAACGCACTGGGCTAAATCCAAAAAGAATAAAACGAAGCATAGTTGAACAGCGAAATGTTAATGAACAGAAAAAACCGAATTATTGTTAACAAACCTATAACATACCGCAGAATACAATTGTTTAGATATACATAAATATATATTTCAAAAGCATATTTACAAGTTAATGGTCAGAGTTATTCAAAGTATCATTATTATAATCGTAATAGATAACCGAACAGACTAAAATACAATCCACAGAGATACACACACAACACGAAATGCATGGGGGTTCGAAACCAAAGATAAACATTTACATTTGGAAGTAATATACACACATGATACCTATGCCTAAAATATAACTATATATATGAGAATATGTACTTATACATTGTAGTGTTGTAGTTTTGAAAAGGTTGCGATGAATTATTGACAAAAATTGATACAGGAACATTTACAGAAAATTCTGAGTGTGTTGAAGTTTAAACAACTTTTTGAGCGAAGCGACGAATAACGAAGCATATACATACATATATAACTCTGAATCTGAATAAAACTGTATATTCATACAAATAATTTAAAGTCTATTTGCAAAGTGAAGTTTGAGGAATGTTTTCGCGGCCTACTTGCTGGTGTCCACAAGTATCTTGGGATTGGCCACGTGAAAAACGCTGGGAACCATTCCCGCCAGAGTGGTGAACAAACTTTCCGATATGTCATCAGGCAGTAGCAGTTGCAAGGTGCTGAAATTGGAAAAACAATTAGCAAAAACGTTCACACGTTGCAAAACCTCAATAGCCACCTTAACTCAGCTCCGCCCCAAGATGCAGATTCTATCATAAACCCCTTGGCGCACTTAAACACCAGCTCTGCTCTTCTGATGCACCACTGGACGGTCATGTCCTCGCTCATCTCGTGACGCAGCAGAGCCGGAATGGTCAGCGTGGTGATGTCGTGCCTGCTGGCTGTCTTTAGGATGTTTCGCAAACCCAAGATCACTGGATGCCGCGAGTTGATCTCACTGGGACTGTTGATGGGTTCGTCCGAAATCAGGTGAAAAATAACATGCGTTTGCGAGAGATTCGAGTGCTTGGTGATGAAGAAGTCGCCTGTTTTCAGTCTGGGCACGCTCTTCTTGGTCGGCGAGGGTGTGCCACTGCCCTCGGCACTGCTGTTGCTAGTACTACTGCCACTGGAATCTTCAGTGGTCAAATTCTTAATCTGCTTCTCGATCTTTTCCATCTGAACGTCTATTTGCTCAAAATGAAACTCGGTGGACTTGTTGGCATTTTTAATGATATTCTTGTTGGCCTGGGCCTGAATCGATGGGGTCAGCACGACGACGCCGCAGAGGGAACTGGAGTACAATCCCAGAGCCATGTTAAGGCCATTAAGACTCTCCTCGGCGTGCAGCGGACTGCAGAGCTCCGTGACATTGGCACTCAGGATGCGTATGTTGTGCATGTGCTTCAGCTGGGAGCCCAGGTGAATGGTGAAGCTCTCCTCCATGGAGGGCTGTTGCGAGACGAACATGGAGGAGCGGTTACCCAGCGGCGTGGCCACCGGCGACACTTGAAACATCTGACTGACCTGACTGGTGATCCAATTTCGATACTCATTCTTCTGATGACCCATCATTGCTTCTAGTTCGGATTCGTATCGCTTCCGCACATAATTCTGCGTGGTGTACTGCTGCGCCAGCAGATTGTTGATATCCTCCGAGGTGGTGGTGATGTCCAACTGATTTATCTGGCTATCCATTTCCTGCTGCTGAGAGTTGTTCAACGTCTCCACCTCGCTGTCCATAAGATCGGTCATGTCGGACACCACCTTGGCATATGCACGCTCTCGCTTGAGTATGTCCTCCAGGGACGAAGAGTGCACCAGGCGATGGAAGCTCTGGGCGAATATGTCAGCATCGCTGGGACCCACACGATCGGCAAATTGCAGTAGTTCCTCCTTGTACAGCCTCTCTGTGTCCCGCACAATGGCCTCGATGTCCATCTCCTCGTTGGCCGCCTGTTTGAGTAGCTTTTCGGCTTGGTCGTCCAGGAAATTTTGCTGCTCCGTATCCACGAATTTCTGCAGCTCCCGTTCGAGTTCTAATTGGAATAGCAAGACTAAAGCTGGTACTCCATCCGCACATACTGATACTCACTGATATTCTCGTCCAGGTACCGCATCATAGGGTCCATCTGGTTGGGAGCCATCAGCTGGGTGATACACTCCTCCAGATTTTCCTGGTCAAAGGGAAAAGTGATGTCCAGCCGGGATTCGCAGTCTTGGCCTTTATGATTTTTATACTTGTACACAAAGGGCAGCGTGCGAGTGGCAGTAGAGTCCATTTCAGAGGTCCTTAGTCGGTGTTTTAGTTAGTTATAGTCATTAATTCGCAAGTTAACGCCCCCTGCCTAAAAGAAATGCAATTAGTATGACCGTATTGCGACCGCTTAAATATATCGCAGAAAACTTATTCACCACTTAGAGAAGACTCAAACCAACAACAAAGTGACAGACACAGTGCTCATTTATCATGATTTATTATTTTCAGTGGACTAATTAAAATTTAACATTAAATGCAACAAAATGAATGCTTTGAAAATCATTCAACTATATAAAACGGAATTTGCGATTTTACGCCAATCACGTTACATTCGCAACGCCATTATTGTTCAAATACCGTTATTTTCCCCCACTGGTGAAATTTTAATTCAAAATGAAACGAAAATCATTTTGTTTGGTATTCTGAAATTTCTTTATTCAAAGATAGTAATAATGAAAATAAAATGAAGTAATAAATAAAAGTCGTATATTTACGATGGTGCAGAGGGGAAACCGTTCAACATCCATTCCATCCTCAGGTGCGACGAGCCGATTCAGACCACCTGAAAGTTACAACTTTTTCCGGATTTGGGATCTGCGGAGGATTACTTACCCAGAGGGAACCGAAACCCAGCGACCGGAGTTGCTAGCAAACGCGGGCACCTTCCGTGGCTGCATTCAGTAGCGCGGCGGCAGTCTTTCAGCGCTTCGCATACTTTTCGCAGCCAACTGGCAACAGAAATTACAATAATATACATGGTTGTAAATGACATGGTACAGCAGGCGGGGGGCAAATCAAATAAAAGGGGAAAATGATTCCTGTTAAGCGAGTGAAAGGAGAACTCTCGAACGACGTTAATGGCCCGCCCACAACAAATGCTATAGTAAAGTACATATTCTTGGCTGGCTTTTGGACCTGGTCAGACTTGCTGCACCTTGTTACCTCTGCAATACACTCTCATTCTGATCGAGATCCTTTTGCTGATGCTGCTACAGAAATATAGAAAACTACGAGGCTTTGGCTTAGCTATATACTTTTTGTTCTTTCGTCAGAGTTTACATCAATTGCGGGACACTTGCTTATTTTTTTTTTTTGCATCTTGTATTTTTTAGCTACATTAAAATGTAAATTTTGTTAAGTATAATTGCGCTGACTCCTCAGACAGACTGCTTGCTAAAAGGTATAAATTACAATAAAGGTTGTTTGTTGATCGGTTACATCTAAGCAGCGGAAGAGGTTATATCCATGTCGACACTTATTCAAAAATCTAAGTATCTAGATTCCTCCACACACGGTCAGGTTCGCTTAGAACTTGAATAGTAAAATTATTAAGACTAGGGTAGCGTGCGGATGGATGCAGAAGTCGCTCCGCACGCTCTACTCGATTTAATTCTATGAGAACTTAGCCTAGTAAAGTTGTAAAATGTAATACATGTTTTTATATATTTTGTGTTTTCTGCTCTGATTATCAAAAGTTGCCGGCAGCCGATGGACTGGAGAGCTGTCTGCAACCAAAGAAACATATCTCTCGGCTGCCGCCTTGAAGTTTTACATAGCTGATTCGTTTATGACTGGTTGTTTTAAGTAGGTTGGTTGGTTGGTTGCTCGTGTGGTGGAGATACAAATGTTTGGCCTGTCGTCGGCTTTGTGGATCTAATTACAATGTTACTTATATGGGCTGCTACATATGGGTTGCAAATTATAGATTACAATTCTGTGGGTATTGGATAGTTTTCGATGCGCCTCTTGACATTCAATTTATCATCGCTTGCAAAGACAAATTGAATGGAATCCTGGTCACCTTCTGTGTACGTGTACTGCCACTTGCTGTGTTTCTTCTGTTTAGCTCACACACTGCTCTGCACTGCACTGCACTCTGTATTGGTCTGGTCTTGCTTGGTACTGATCTCTCTTTCTGTTCTAATCCAAGACTGAACCAAACTTCTTACGACTTCACTGCACTGCACTGATCCTGATCAATCAATCTGTAATGTTTGGTTTGTGGTGCTCGGAAAACTTCTTAGGACTATGAACGTGCGTTCATACTTCATCATATTGATCATTGAATTGCGTATCGTTTACTTGACTTTGAATTTTGGGATTATACTGAGCGACTTTTACTTTATCACCTATAAAATGTCGATAAATGAGAAACGTTATTTAAAACAATTGGTATGAAAAGGAGTTCTTAATTGGTTGATGGGTTTTTGTTCTCTAAATACTTAAAAGTGTAAATACGTATATAAGTTTGTTGAGTAAGGTGGGTCGGACTGTCTCAGCCGTTTTGCTTTTTAGTCTCAATATGCTTTATAAACTACCAAAAATGCCGATAAGGGCGCTATTATAAAAAAAAAAAAACACACAACATATGTTTGTCAAATCAAGCGAAAGATTAATGGTCATACGGGATAGATAAGCGGTTAGTTATGGCCTGAATTCGCCTTGGACTATGTATATTTTTGTGTTAGTAGTGGTTATTTGGATGTCTCACCTCGTCCGGAATCTCTCTCAATATCTGCGGTTGTTGCCACCGTTATTGAAGCCCTGATTGTTTCCGCCATAGTTGCCTTGATTGCCACCGCCTAAAAGAAAACCCAGGATCGTTAGGAACATATCCAATCGTCTTTCTAGTCTAGTTTCTATACTGGTGGTGACTGTTCATGAAAAAACTGTAACGTGGCTGCGTGTTACGTCGTACTGGGATTATCTTACATACGCATAACATAGCGAAGGCCATCGTCAGTTGATCTCACAGCGTTTAATAAGCTAACTGCCAAACTCTATCGACGCTCTAACAGTTAGGTGTCAGGGTACTGTGTCTTGCTATCTAGTTGTTATCAGTAATGCATCAACAGACGTGCTGTTGCTCACCTGCTTTGAATCCACCACCTCCTTGGTAGGGCTGCATGCGATTGTTGTTGAAGTTGCCGCCACCTCGCTGCGGACCGCCGCCATAGTTCTGCTGGTAGCCTCCAAAATCATTGCCACCATTGTTCCAATTGTTGCCGCCGCCTCCAAAGTTGCCGCCTCCATTGCCATTGTCCCACGGATTGTTATTGCCCCAGCTGTTGTTGCCACCGCCATAACCACCACCGCCGCCGCCGCCACCACCGAAGCTGTTGTTGCCCCAGTTGTCGTTACCCCCGCGGTTGTTGCCCCAGTTGTTGCCACCGTTGTTCTGCAATGCCAATTAACCAGTAATAAGCCTCAAATCGAATTGATGGCGATCAATAAGTTCTTACCCAGTTGCCGCCACCATTCTGGTTGCCGTAGTTTCCACCGCCCATGTTTCCGCGGTTTCCACCGGCACGACCACCCGGACCACCGCGTCCTCCGCCACCTCCCTGTTGGTCATTCTGCTTGGGCAAGGCCTTCTTTACGTCCACCATTTTGCCATTCAGCTGATGCTGCTTTTGCACTGCAAAAATAAAGAGGGAAAGCATGCTATTAGTGGTATTCGAAAATGAACTTCCCTATGTGGTGCATCCGGAGGATAGTGTGCCATATACTCTTTCATCATTGGTGCACAAACACCACCAACAACAACAATATAATACTGGCTGGGATTTCATCTTACAGTCACAAACGCCGCACGAGCACATCGAACATTGCTATGCGGAGCTGGGACTGTGGAATTTTAGCTAAAATTAGGATCGATATCGGATAGTACACATTCACCATTTCGGTGCATTTGATTTGCAGTTGTAACGAGGCTGCGTGTTACACAGAATTGATTTATAATATACATTCGCATCACATAGCTTAGCCGACGCTTAAATTAATCTCACAGCGTTTAAATAAAAACCATACAGGCGACTTTTTCAAGCCCGTCAATTTGTCAGTACTGTGACGTCCACGAAGGGGCTGATCTAGAAACTTTCTGTTTAATCGGTTCGATAATCAAGGTGTGCCTTATACTCTTTCATCGTTGATGCACGAAGAGCACCAACAACAATGATATAATACTGGCTGGAATTTATTCTAACAGTCACAAACGCCGCACGAGCACATCGAACATTGCTGTGCGGAGCTGGGACTGTGGAATCGTAGCTAATTTTAGGAGATATATTCACGCTAAATAACATTCACCATTCTGTGGATTTGTCAGTATATTCAAGTAAGCGAAGGCATTTAGATACTCATTCTTTTCATATAGTTGGTAATTCAATGTGATATTGTGCCTTATACTCTTTCATCGTTGATGCACGAACAGCGCCAACAACACGATATAATATGGGCTGGGTCTTTTATCTTACAGTCACAAACGCCGCATGAGCACATCGAACATTGCTATGCGGAGCTGGGACTGTGTATCGATTTCCATAATAGCAATTAATTGAACTATTGTAACGAGGCTGCGTGTTACACTGAATAGGCGCAATGCTTACATTCGCATAACATAGCTTAGCCGACGCTTTAATTCATCTCACAGCGTTTAAAAAAAAACTACCCTGGTGATGGTTTCAAACCAGTTAATTTGTCAGTACTGTGATATTAGGAAACAGTTTTAGATTCAAGCTATAGTGTGCCATATACTCTTTCATCGTTGATGCACGAAGAGCACCAACAACAATGATATAATACTGGCTGGAATTTATTCTTACAGTCACAAACGCCGCACAAGCACATCGAACATTGCTATGCGGAGCTGGGACTGTGGATATATTGTAATAATTGCAATTTTATCGAAATTTCTTGCTTATAGTGCGCATTCGTTTATCCGACGCTGATGGACATTTACGAGAAGCCCTACAATGTGCCAGAGCTGATTGAGCATATAGATTAGGGGTGGTTGCATGTCATACTTTTTTTCTACACGAACGCCGCGTACACAAATGGGGTTAATATTCGTTTCCTGTGCAGATAATTCAATCTGTATTGTATAAATCTAAGAACATGGCAATGTGATTTTCCTAACAGTCTACTCTCGAAGAGATAAATCATTCTTAAAGGATATTTGATATTGTCTAGATTAGGAAAAGCGTTGTACTTACACACAACTTTGTCCACGGGATCGTAGTCGTCGAACTCGACGAAGGCGAATCCGCGTTTCTTGCCAGTCTCCTTGTCAATGACTATGTTGATGTCGACGATGTTGCCAAAGTGCTGGAAGTAGTCGCGGATGCTCTGCTCATCATGGTCGTCCTTGAGGGCGCCAACAAAGAGTTTCTTTACGGTGGCTCCGGCATTCGGGGAATCAATGTCCTGACGGGGAACGGCGCGCTTGGGCTCCACCACTCGACCGTCGATCTTGTGGGGACGCGACTTTTGGGCCTCATCAATCATGCTCGAGTGGGAATAGGTGATGAATCCGAATCCGCGGGAACGCTTTGTGCGCGGATCCTTCATGACCACCACGTCCACGATGTTGCCCCATTTCTCGAAGTGAGCCTTTAGGTTCTCGTCGGTGGTACGGTAGTCCAAGCCACCGATGAACAGCTTGCGCATATGCTCCGGCTCGGTGATGGAGTCCTGAGGAAAGTCCTAAATTATTGATTTTATCAATGGCCATAACCTCACTTTCCGCCCTTGAGACACATGCGTAATTTTCAAAATGGCGACCGGCAAGGCGAGACACCAGCTTACAGGAAATTTCTAGACCCTTAATATCCACTACTTACATCATCATGGCCATTGGAGTTGCCGTTCTGGTTCTGGTTCGAGTTCACCATTTTACTAATGCAAAAGTTGAACAACTTCTAATCTAACTATTTTTTTTGCTATTGCAAATGGAGAAAGTCCCCTGACACACGAGACGAATGAAAAAACTGAATACAGTGTGACCGTTTCTACAACCCGATTAAACCCAGCACCTATTCGATACTACCTAGAACGATAACGATAAGTTGACAGACACCCTTGTCAATACAATACTTTTACAATATCTGCCCTGTTTCTTTTCACCATGCCTTAAAAAATGTGTGTAACATGTGTATTCTTGATCACGCCTTTTGCACTAAAAAGCTAAAAGAGAAACCAATACCGACAGCATCGTACTCCCTAGCACTATTAAGATACAACTACTGTTAGTCTTAGTCTTAAGTAACAAAACCGCAACGAAATGCTTTAGCACATCAACTTTAGTTGCCGCATGGGTAAAAGCGCGTTGATCACCAAAATATATATATATTGGGATTATGGCCGAACTGAGTTTTTTCCCTGTGCAGTCGCGGTTTTGTGTGCTACTTACATCTTGCTCCTCATTTTGACCATTGTTCCAGTTGTCGTGACCACCCATTTCGAAGAACTTATATTTAAATATCTTTACTGCTCTGATATATATCTCAGCAATACTATAGAAATAACGACACTGGGAACGAAAGACGCTCACTGTAGCACCCCTTCCCTAAAACTGAAAATATATTTTCCTGTGGAAAGGAAAGCCGTAGACAGACCTTACAAAAATACTAGACCTAAATAAAAGCAAAGGTATTTGGTTACACTAATCGGTTGTTGCTTCCACTTGTTTCCACTGAAAATCTATGTGGGTCAAATTAGCGTCTATGGCAGAACGGTGAAATATGGAAAATGAGAATCTTATTTATTTATTTAATTTTTCGCTATTTATAGGTAAATTCCAAAAAAAATACAAATGCAAAAATCTTAATAAATCGAACTATTTAAGAGATCTAACTATCTATGTACGACTAAAGTTTATAGGACTCAGAAAGTATATAAAATATGCAATAAAAAAATCGGCTAGCTACTTTTCAAGGAATATCTCCACTCGCAGAGCATATTCCAAAATGCACGCTGGCCAGAAAAATGATGTGTTAAATTACTCGGCTCCGCCGTCGCCGCTAACTCCACGATGCTAATTTAACGCATTTTTTGTAGCTATTTTCAAGATGTAGCTACATATTTAGCGGAATATTCGAAAGCTTTTTGTGGTATTTTTCGGCGCACCCGCAGCAGCCACACTGCCGCACACGTAAGGAAATAAGTTTTCTAATTCCTTGATTTCAAAAATGCCGAAAAAGAAGACTGGGCAGCGTAAGAAGGCCGAGAAGCAGAAGCTTCGCCTCAAGGAGATCCGCAGCAGAGAGGTGCCTCTTGCGGATTTGCCCTGCAATGCACCAATGGAGTGCGACAAGTGCGAGAAGAAGCAGAAGTCGAGAGCCTTCTGCTATTTCTGCCAGAGCATTCAGAGATTACCCATTTGCGCCCAGTGCGGGAAAATCAAGTGCATGCTAAAGACCGGCGACTGCGTGGTCAAACATCCGGGCGTCTACACCACGGGCCTCGGAATGGTGGGCGCCATCTGCGACTTCTGCGAGGCTTGGGTTTGCCACGGACGCAAGTGTCTCCAAAACCACGCCTGCACGTGTCCGCTGCAGAATGCGACCTGCCTGGAGTGCGAACGCGGTGTCTGGGAGCACGGTGGGCGCATCTTCAAGTGCTCCTTCTGCAACGGATTCCTGTGCGAGGACGATCAGTTCGAGCACCAGGCCAGCTGTCAGGTGGGTAACCAAAAATACTCATTAAGCTTGTTCCGAACTTCATTTTGAGATTCATATGACGCCTTTTGGTAATGCAATCCATTCGGTTCCAGGTGCTGGAGTCGGAGAACTACAAGTGTCAATCGTGCAACAAGCTGGGTCAATACTCCTGCCTGCGCTGCAAGACCTGTTACTGCGAGGATCACGTGCGTCGCAAGGGCTTCAAGTACGACAAGAACAAGCCAATTCCATGCCCCAAGTGCAACTACGATACCTCGGTGACCAAGGACCTCAGCATGTCCACGCGGTCGCACAAATTCGGGCGACAGCAACAAGGAGGCAACAGCGACGACGAGGAGGGATACGGTGGATACTATGGAGCCGGTGGCAGTGGCTATTATGGTGGCGCCGCCAGTGGGGGCTACTCCTACGGGGGTGATGACGATGAAGATGAGTCCGATGGAGACTACGATGATGAAAGCGATGAAGACGATGATGATGATGAGGAAGAGGACGAGACCACAGAAAGTGAACCGGAGAAGGAAACCGACAAAAAGGCCACCAAATAAGGCTGAATTGTTTATATACTCGTAAATGGCCTTTTGTTAGTCCCTCTAAGTGTGCGAATGAATTCTCGGCTGTGCAGTCGTTTCTCTCGATGTAATAGGGAAATAAATTCTTTGTCAAATTGTAGAGTTTCCAAGTAGCCATTTTATAAAATGCAACAAGCTGCAAGTGGACTGTGGGCGAAAGTCGAAAGGTAAATGCGCAAGCGAATGCGAATCCAAATTCCACAAGGGAGGATAACTGGGGAACTGCGGGTGCGGATTGGAAATAATGGCCCTGGGCAGGGAGGAGCAGCAGGGCCAACCCGTACGCATATGATGATGGCGATGCCAACGGCTCTGCCAGCGCCAACTTCTCTGCTGATAGACTCATCCATCTCCAATCCACTTACGAGCGCAAATATTTACACAATTTACTCGAAAACGGAGGTATGAGCATATAATATTTCCAAAAACGATGGCAAACACACCACACACACCAAGCGAAAGACACGCACTTCGGCATTTGGGAATGTTTGTCAGTTAGGCAGAGCGGAACAGCAACAGCAATGGGTAGATGGGCGATGGTTGCTGGGCCATGTGGGGCACGGGATGTGGGCAGGGTTCGACCCATCATCAGTCTGAAACATTTTAGGCATTGCAAATCAATGAGCGGCCTGATATAAGGGAGGAGCATAGTTCTTCTGCATATGAATGAAATCATATGTGGCGTTACTTATGTAGGCGAGTCCTGGGCGAGGATGTGGACGCATGGGGTCGGGGACTGGGTGGCATGAGTGGCAGGCAAATCAACTGTGTACATAATACAGATTAGTGTGAGAGGATATGGGATGCACATACAGTCGCGGTGGGAACAATAGTCCTTTGATTTAAAACATAATCCGGTCTCTATAGTAGCTAATATTAAACATTTAAAGCAAGATTTCTCTTCACTTATATTTTTCCCTACGAACTTTAAAGATGGATTGATACCTACCATATCCTTGGTATAATGTGTAATTAGCCTTGCTAAGATACCCCCTGCTGTGGTTACTTACACGACCATACTTATGTATAGATCGGAGCAGCTTAATGGCCGCCTGCCAGCATTTGTGTCTGCATTTCAATCAAAATGGCCTGTCTATTCCGGCCGAGGCGATGTCCAAGCCATTGGAGTTAGGGCTACTCAACAAAATTAGAAACGGGGTGGCTTATGGGGGCTAGATGGAGGGGGTGTGCCATTTATGGACTGTGGGCTGTGGTGGTCAGTGCCAAACATCAATAATAATTTCATAAATGTAATCAGAGAGAGGCAAACAAGACCCGAGTCGAGTCACAGTGATTGAGTTCTTAATTGCACTGCGATATTAATCCTTGAGACCACTCTGTCCAGCCAATTTGGTCACTTCCCATCACGATGACCGCCTTCATTAGCCGGAGTGCATTCTCAATTACCAGATGGATGGGTCTCGGGTTTAAAATCTCGCTGGGATCAGGATTCCCAAGAAATGCCAAACGCAAACTGTAATCACTTCCGATCAGCATTATCTACTGCTTATTTATGCAATGCCAATATTTTTGTCGGCCAAAGTCAATCCATAACAAAAACACAGCCATGGCCAAGGATTAAGGTGGGAAAATCCTGTGGACAATCCGAGGAACACGTGGAGAAGTCAAAAAGTGCGGCTTATGGCCAAACGCAATTAGCGTTAATTACGATGGAAAACAGCCGGAGCGGCACAGCTTCCCATGGTTACGGGTTAAGGACTCTAGGATTTTAGGATTCAGCAGGTCCTTGCGGCCACTTGAAGTTTAATTTAATTTCATCTTGCGGCTGCCGCAGCGTTGCTCGCTTCAAGTGATTGCGCCATGGGATTGGATTGGTTGGGATGGTCTAGGTAGTTTGGATTCGGTGGGGGTGGTATCTAACGTCATCATCAACATCTACCATATCCACATCCACTTCGCCATCGACGTTCGTCAAAGCTGGCGATGATTGATGGTGCGTAATTTGGAAAATTAGAACCAGGATACGCAGCGAAAAAGGGGTGGCTCTCGTTTTCATCGTACTTTTTTTTATTTAGGCCCCTGCTAATGTTGTTGGCACAACAAGGTGTGTCCCGGTATCGGTCCGAATGCCGCGTGTCCTGCCGCCGCTCGCCGCTTGCGGACGCGTGTTTTGCGTCCAGCAAAGTAGCGCGTGGTTATTAGAAAACAATTTAATTAAATATTCACTTGAACCGGCAACACCAACACAACGTGGTCCGGTGGAAAAGCGTAGGCAGTGGCACGGAGATGGGCTCACTTTCCCATCATAAAGCGCTCAAACAATGGCCATCAATATTAAACGATGTTGTTCGGTGTCCATTTAGAGCGCTTCAGTTGCTCGTCCTTGTTGTTTTAGCCGTCCTCACTGGTCCGTGATGTAATGTGAGAAAGTTTTTTCTCTTTTTTTTGTTGTTCGGTCCGCGTTCGAGTTTCTGGCCAGTTCTGGCCAGATGGAATGAGAACCCAAGTTCCTGGTCTGCGCTTTTCGGCGCAGGGGTACGCCTTTGATCTACTTCGTCCTGTGGGCGAGTCCCTGAGAATAAGTTCTCAAAATAACGATGGGTTAATTGACCCTTGCCTTCCCCAGAGAAAAGTGTCTTCGACTGATTTATAAGCAAGCTATGTTAGTAAATTATATTGATTACTATGCTTATGAGTGGTATTATTAATATCCAAATAAAAATTCTTTATAAATCCTGATAAGGACTTAATTCGAATCAGCACACGTCCACAGACAACAGCATCCTTACCGAAAGCTGTTAGAAAGCCATCGCCATCGAGTCGGACAAGAGTTTCGTCCAGGTGTGCCACACTGCACCCGCACAGCAGGACTGGGCGAAGGCAGAAGCTACTGTGCCGGGAAAGCGACACCAGGAGGCCCGCCCGCACACAGGCGATTCAATGGAGAAGTCACGGCAGGACAATGGGAAAGTCGTTGGCTGTCTAATTGCATCAGCGGCGCTTCCCTGGGCACGCGACCCGATGCGCCTCACCTGCAATTAAACTGTCGCATTAGGAGCAATATGCACGGCTCTTCGCCAGAAATTCAAAGTGATGACGCAGCCAGAAAAGCGATTCCGGAACACAATCGAATGGCCTGGGTGGGTGGGTGTTGGTTTACGGCATGTAACAATTGAGGGTCACGTGTTGGCGGGGGATGGAGGGCGGCGAAACTTGGACCTGAAACGACCTTCCACCAGCCAAAAGTTTGGCTTAGGGATTAGCCGCACGCCGTGTCGGTGGTTTCTCCTTTTGCCATTGTGTGTTTGCCAACGCAGCTACATACTTTGCACCCGGCAAGCGGCCTAATGAAAGCAAATCTCCGAATTAATTTCAAACGAATTTGTTTTGATGCCACGATAAGCCGTCTTCTCAAATGCCTGCAAAAAAAGGGGCCGTCGCAGGAAGCAAAAAATCTCGCCAGCGCTTGCCATTTAGCCCACTGAGTCCGCCCATTCTGGACCGTTTTGATTTCTGTCAATAGCCCGGCGGGCTATTGAGCCGCACTTGAGCGGCGAGACGCTCCGCTCTGCCATCGAGCGAAGCTGAATTTTGCAATACGCCCGAGGGTCCTGGTTCGAACCCCACATCCCCTTACTCCACTCCATTCCACTCACCCACACACGCGCGCGCGCTTTGCATTACAATTGGTAAGCGGGTACGCCCACCTTTCACGCCCATGGCGTGCTACAGTTATTAACCTCAGCTTACACTGGACTGCAAGGAAATACATGGCTTAGGTTTTTGCTCATTTGAGTGAGCAGTATATACTCTTAACTTTCACCATAATTATAGTAGTAGCGAAGTACTAAGTACTAAGCTACTGAATGATATCAATATTTTATCCATATTTCCAAAAATAGATCCATATATTACCCATCATATCATTTTGCAGTTTTATAACATATTTCCCTTATTATGCTCATCATAAATCAGAATAAGTAAAATGTACATTGACATATTATAAAAAGCTGAATACCAACCCCAACTTACTACATAACACCTTTCAGATTTTCCACCCTGAGTTTGTTGACCAGTGTAGTTTGGCCTGCGGCTAACAGTGTAATTAAAGTAGTTGCGGTCGATTGTAATAATGTCGATGATGATGCCGATGATTATGATGACCCGCACTTGTCGTGAAGCACCAGTTCAAACGGCCTGGGAATCTATTTGCTCGCACATCCATCCCATTACATGTCCTGGATTTCGAGTCTTGCCACTTGTCCTTCCTCCAGCGGCCGCGTGCTCTGCACGTGAACTCCCATGATTATGATCGCAATCTTGCATGCAATCGCCGGTGGAAAAAGTGTGGGAGCGTCTCCTCCTCCTCGCTGGCCAAACAGCACTCATCAACGGGCCATTATAGATGGCTAAATTATTTATTGTCAACAGTGTCTGGTCGAGAAAATCGCATTTATATATGCCAGTGGGCCATTGTCTTTGCATCTGTCTCTGCAACAGCAAAAGCAACTCAATGTCAAGATTAATCGCCAGCTGTGGGACGAGGCTGGCGGACAGGTAACACATCGAGCGAATCAAGCCAGACCAAGAGTCAGACTTCTATATGTTGGGTATATGCCGTGTATTTGCCGGGGGTAACAATGAAATATTGAAATGAAAAAAAATTTCAAGTTCGGCAGCTTGTCAAGTGGCACTTGTCGTCAGTTGAACGTCACGGCGTTCGGGCACTTTGTCAATTCAAGTGAAATTTTTATTAATTTCGTTTCTTAAACCGTACTATATGTATGTATGTATGCCCTGTGACAGATACGATTGTGTGCCCTGTGTGCATTCATACTGATATGTGTGTTATTGAAAGGTTCTTGATGCACGTTGATGCCATTAGTTGTTGTTTAATGCTAACTAATTGCCGGCAATTCGTCAGCGGCCAGTTCCCGAAAAACCATCTCATCGTAATCCTAAAACCGGCGGTGCCTTTGTGGCCGCATCGGGTGACCTGTAATCCTTAATTTCTGGCCGATCTCCTCTTTGGCCATCATATGCACCCTTCGCTGGCCGGCTTTGTTGCCAATTGACAGTTGTAAATGTTTGTTGTAAATTGTGCTTTAGAGGTGCTAATAGAGTGCCACCGCCGTGCGCGTTTTCCCAAGTTCTTCGTTTGGTTTTATGTTTCCAGATTCCTGTTTTCTTCTTCAGCTTCGTTTTGGATTTTTGATTGAGTTGAGTTGCCCGCCCAAACAGAAAATCAATGAACTCTGCTGGTGGACACAAGGTACCAACTTTTTATGATGCTTTTGGCCGCCGCCTGGCGGAGATCTCTTTGATTTCGCACCGACCGAGTGAATCACAAGAACTTCACACCACAACTTCAGTTCGGGAATATTGGGGATCGGGGTTTGGGTACTTGGGGATCGGGGCAGGAATCAAATCAACGGCTTCTGCTGCAGTAGCTGTCAAGTGCAAACTATTTATGAAGTGGCGGATCTTTGTTTGTCCAGCAAATTATTGTGGCCGGCCATAAAAGGCTTTGTGTTTTAGTGCCACTTGATTTTTAGCGAAAGGGAAATTTTCGTTATATACTTTTCTATTTTTCGTTTTGAGGCATCTTCATATTTGCATATCACATACATCTTTGTTAAGGAATTATTTAATTCAGTTACTATTAATATTCAAAGATTTTAGGTTTAGTTTCTTGTGTTTTCCCGTGAGTTTTCCCTCCTTTCACTTATCGATTGATTAAGACTTTCAGTTTTGCCGGGCACTTCTGCGCTGTTTGCTCTGGATGTCATTGACTTTGTAGCTTTGACTTTGGTGCAGCCGAGTGTAACAATTATGGGCAGCAGCGACTGGGAAAACAAACACACCTCCCGTGCCGGAAAGGTGCCACACATTTCCCATATTGCACCAAATTATAGTAACCGACATTCAGTCACAAATTTGGCCATTATTAAATTAACGCTTTCGCCGATTGCTGCGTCATCCGGCGGAGGGCAGGGGGTTGGATTTTTATCCTGTGCTGCCCGTTATGCGTCGAAGGATGTTCAGTCACTGCCAGATATGAGCATATGTATGCCCTGCAGAGTCCCAGTCAGAGAGTTGGAACCAAAGAGTCAGAGACAGCTCGGGCTAACAAGGGTGCCGCATGTCCAGTTGAAATGCCAATGACTTGCCATTTTCGATGGCACTTGGCACGTCAGCCGCCCGTCACGTCATGGGTAGACCGGGCCAAAACCAAAACCAAAACTAAAAACCGGGAGAGCCCTCGCTCGCATGCCGTGGTATGTCGGTACGACCCATGGATCGAATGCATCCAAAATTCTCTTATCAAGCGCCATCGATGGACCACACACGACGCAGCGGTGCTGCATTTAACAACTCCATGGTACACCTAACACGTTCTTATCAGCCGGACCAAGTCGCAACCAGATGGCGACAAGCAAAATGATGAGATGACTCTTACAAAACGATGAAGACAAGCTGCGGAGCTCTGGACTGACTTTTGGCTGCTCGTTGGATGCGCACGCATCATCGGGTAAGCGCCACTTATGTCACTTGTGCCGTTGATGTAGAGATGGAGCCTCCAGTGGAGCACATGAGCACTCACCACATGCAGCTCCAACTCCAACTCCAGCTCCAACTTGGGACTCCAGTCGCAGCTTCGGGTTCCACACGGAAAAGAATTGGGGTCTATCTGGTGTGGTCTACATATGTGACATATTTATGACCTTGAATTTAAATAATTTTTAAAATGCATTTAACTTTTCAAAATTCGGTTCTTTTATTTATTTCTTATATTTTCATAATACATTTGCAGCTATCCTACTTCGGCGTAAGGTAATGGTTCAAATATAGATACATTTAGTATTAGTATTAAGTGGTTCTAATGAACTATATTTCTTTCAGTGCAGCTCCAGTTTGTGCTGTTTCCATGTTTGTGGTAGTGCTGGTGCTATTGTTGCTGGTGTTGCTACTTCATAATGTGCTGGGTCTTGATGGGATTAACACAAACGGGCAACACATCTCAAGCATCCGAAGCTGTGTGCCAGTTTGGTGTTTTTACTTTTCGTTTTTACGCAGTCATCACCGTGATCAACAGCCATGCTCTTCAGGTCTCCATCTCCATCGCCAACTCGAACTCCGGAGTCTGGAGCTCTTCAGCGATCGGAGTTCCAGCTTTAGACGACTCCGATCTGCGATCTCCGATCTACGAGATCTCGGAGATCGCTGCGCTGTCTGCCTTGGCTGAAGAGCTAATTTTCATGTCAGGCCGCACAAAAGTTTATGAATGATAGCCAGAAAATGGCAAACCGGTATTCAAATTGTATTTATTTTATTATTTACCGATGTCATTGCTTAAATCTCGTTGTAAATTGATTAATGCTCGGCGACGGGGCTCGTATCGCCACTGGTCATCGGTTGTCATTGTTTTCGGAAGTAATTAAGACCCAATCGGACGGGCCAGAGTAAATAAAACTCCAATCATATTTGCTTTGGCGTTTCGACACTCAAAAAATCACAACGCCACTGCGATAAGTCGGTTCCAGTTCCAGTTCCAGCTGTAGTGATAGCTATGGTTATGGTTGTACTACTGGAGCCCCAAGTGGACGCCACCCATAAACCTGCATCTATCTGCGATACGGGGGCCCCAGCTTGTAAATCAATAAACTACCGAAGAGTTTGGGCTTACAGCCCCCCCGAAAAAAAAAACTATATGCCCAGTCCAAAGCTAGCCATCCATATCCCTCCGATGTGACATATTCCGCTCTACAACAATTAATTGAATTGTTTGTACGGACATGTGTAGATACAAATGTATCTTTGTAGCTGTATCTGTATCTTGAGCTGGAGCTGCGTGTGAACACGGCCACTCAATAACGCGCAGCAAGATAACAATAATTTTTTCGACAATTTGACAGCTTTTCGGCTGCCGCAACGCAACGCTCGTCATTGAAATGGGCGGCTTCTGGGCCCAGGCTCAGTTCATAACATATTGTTAGATAGTTAGATAGTCGGATAGTCAGATAGGTAGATAAAAAACACAGCGGGGACTTTATAAAACTGGCAGCAGTCTCGTTGTCGCCACTGGCATGCTACAATGTTCGCCGCTGGAAAGTTAATTTTTCAGGCAACGAATATGTAATTAGCAGCCTGGTGCTAAGTTGCATGGGTATTTTGAGAGGAGTGGATAGAAGAAATCTGTATCTTCGGACGGGAGCTGAACAAAACATTCTTTCGCATGATCAATATGGTGGTGGTCACTCTCGAAATCCCAGCTAAAGTTTGGGGTTGCATAAACTGGTTTGGTGGGAGAAAACCGGCTCTCGGGGTTCTAATCAACTATATCGATTGGAGCGATTCGAGCCAAAATATAATTTGTTTGGAAAATTACTTAAGATCGGATAAACATGGGTTAAAAAATTTGCTGTGAAATTAGGATAAACAAATTAGGAACAATCGGCCAAAGTGGTACCTATTTTAACTACAATGTATTCTTATATTAAATATTTGCATAAGATTACTGGAGTTCAGAAATAAATAATTATAAGTAATAATTAATTAAAGTCAAACAGTGGCACTTATTAACTTCTATTTTGGTTTTGAAAAAATTCTTACATAATTTAAAAGATGGCGTCTATTTTCTATTTACCCTACAAATTAAAATGAAATTCCTCTGTTTGGGTTGCCTTTGAGGGGTTCCACCTCTTCTGCGGATTCCTAATTAAAAGAATAGAATTCGCTGTTTTCTTGGTGGCCGGTGGAAATAAGGTCGCCAGGGCCTTAATATCACTGCTTTCCCGTGTTTGCACAAAGATAAAAACCAGAAACTTTATAGCCACCCGCAGCCAAATAGATAAAATGGAAATAATCAAGCAAAAGCGCGACTAGGCTCTGATTTATGCGATATCTAGAGTCGTAGCCCCATGGGCTCCCCAGCGATAAGGCACGCACCCCAAATGCGCCAAATTCCCTCGATTCTCAAACTGCATCGTCCGATTCGAACCCCGAGTACGGGGGCCCTTTTAAAAGTGCATTTTTCGGTTACTGTCACTGTTTCGAGTGCAAACAGCGGCGGCCAGGGAGGAAAAAATGTGAATCACGATGACGACGGCTGACGCGCCAAAAACTGATAAGGCCGCGAGGGAAAATCACATGTGAAAGTAGGGAAAGAGGAAAATCTTGAGGCGGCTAAAGGTGCGCTACTCGGCTGAGTGTGCCGGCAAACACACTCGCCAGATAAATTGTGAAACGGAAATGAAACACCTACGCAAATAGTGAAAACGGCGATGTTGTGCAGACACAGCCGCAAACAAGCAACATCCTAATTTAGATAAGAGCCGCTTTATGGCCCCGAAGAAAGTAATTTCGATCCTGAAACCCATACATACATGCACATATCCGCAGTGTTCTAATTAATGCAGCGTCCCGCTCGCCAACACCCTTTCGACCCATTCGCTCTAGTTTCGCCATCACCTTTGGCTCCAGGTACATAAGGAGCCCTATATACTACCTATATCGCTGGATGCTGGACTGTCGGGATGCGGTTCTTTGGGCCATTGTCTGCGTGGCCGGGGCAGCCATAAAATTGGCATTGTTTTCTATGGTAAACACGCGCGCAATGCGGTCGTAAAACAAAAGACGCTTTTATGGTTACGCTCATTACGGCACACGCAGTACAAAGAACAAGATACACACGCAGCCGCAGATACAGATACGGATACGCATACCGATTCATAGATCCATAGCAAAATACACCCCAAACTCAAAATGCCCCATAAAAAGCGGCAATTCTAAATTGAATATTGAAATCTAAAATAAAACTTTCTATCTAATCTTAGCTGGGCAAACAATTTGCTGTTTGGTCTATTTAGAGCAAAAGCAACAAAAGTAAAACACAAGAGTATATCTACGAAAACAAAAAACATAAAAAAGAAGAATTCAATAATGCAAACTAAAATTTGTTTAATGAATTTTATGGAAAAGTTAATGCAAATTAGTTGAAAAGAGCCGAAACAAGATTTAAATGCCAGCGTAAACCGGATAATCTGCAGTTTTTTTTTTTTTTTTTTTTAGAATTGAGTGACATAAACAAAATATATATATTTTTTTTAATTGGCGACAACCCCTTCTTTAATTTGCATACACTCCCAAGATTCTCTATACAGTATATCCATTTAATTATCCCAAGCAGAATCGTTAAGTAAACTTTATGAAACACTGCAAGATCTCGAATTGTTTGCGCTGCATATTAGAACTTTGCGATCATCTGTTGCTGCTGTTGCAAATGGTTAAATAATCACAAATGAGCCCCGATAATTGGGTTAAGCCAAAAAATACAAAGCAAATAAGACAACGAAAACCGTTTAAACGACATTGATATGGATGTCCATCGTCCGATGTCCCATGGTGGCCGGGCATTTTAATTTGTGCGAAAATATTGTTCAAACAAATAAATCAACAATAACCAATAATAACAATAAAAATAAATATTATTCGTATTATGCCACCACGCCGATATAGATATAGAAACAGATACAGCTGCGGACGTCATCTATCTGAGAAATGTTGGTCAAATTCTCCGGTTGATATATATGTATATGATTTTGTAAAGTCATTGCCACACGGCGCATGCGTCACATAAATGCTTAAAACAAACAGAAAGCGCAGCATTTTAAAGCCATATCAACGAAAATCAAAACAAAGCGGCAAAAAAGTAGTAAAGCAAATATTTTCCATAAATAACCATTTGGGGATGCGTTGGGCGCCAACAATTGAAACTAATTAAAAAGTTTGACCATGGCTTAGAGCCGAATACATCCGACTGTATCAAAAAGGCAGCCAATCTGAATCCGAATCGCAATGTAAATCGCCATGTGAATCCGACCTACAGTGGCGCGCTTTTAAAGCAAATAAATAAATAGATAAATGACTAAAGGTAAATAAGTACACATTTTTGGACTGCCTGGCATTACTATTTGCAGAGAGTCTACGCCAAAAAAGCACACATTTGATGCGCTCTGAACAACAAAAATACCTACCAACCCAACGCCCACACGGCAAACATTAATGAGCCAAAGCCACTTGAATTGCCTGTGAAATACAATAAAAATATTAAATATTTAAGCACATTACGGTTATTAGAAGTGCACATAAGGATTTGAGTACATATGTGCTCAGTCACCGAAAGTGTTTGATGTTTAATGATCATCACGATGGGATATAGATATCCGAGTGGCAAGCCAAACAATGTTAAACAGGTTAAATATTATGAATACCATTGTTGAGCGAAAGATTTTTTCCTGATTCAGTTTCGCTTATCTCTCAATCTTATCTAACCCATGGTTATTGTAAACAATTATTCAAACAATTTGAAGATAATCTTGAATATGATAAAAATATTACTCAGTAGTGCTTTTGTGAAGGGGAAACGGCTCTATATGACATAAGTCATTAGTCATTATAATTACTCGGAAATGGGGCGATCATAAAAATGTGATTTCTCCCACAAGCGAAATGTTTCATTACATTTCATTGATAATTTCAAAAATTCAATGTCTCAGCGCCTAGATGAAGGCTACAAAAAAGTGAGAGGAGAAAGAACTGCTGCATTGACAAATGGAAAAGTAATGCGGAAATTCCCCGCTTTTCCTCCCGCTCAGGTAGATCTTAATTGAGCAAAACATTCATTGAGAAACGAGACAATCGTCCTTTTATGACACGCAATAATGAGCCTGGCTCACACACATACACTCTCACGGATTGGCACACACTCGCACACGGACACACACACACAGGCACTCGCAGATACACTTGGCCAAGCGAAAGGGTTAAGCGGAATAGGAAAGGCGTCTATGGTTTATGGCCCGAAATTAGAATGCGTTTTATCCGGGACCATAAACGTGGATAAATTGCCAGGATACCAGGAAGTAGCTGCCAGCACGCGCTATCAATGAACTGTGGATGCTTATGTTTCGGGTATCTTAGGTAGGATGCAGTGGGATGCTCGGATGAGATGCGGCTGATGCTGGCCAGATGCAGAACTGGGTCACTTTCGCAATGACTTGCCAAAAAGGTGAACTGCGCCGCTGTTCTGATGATTTGCTGCTGCCGCTCGCGATGCCTCGCCACGAATGCGAATGGGAATGAATGAGAGTGACATTGGCATACCTTAACCTCAAAAGGGAAAAAGCGGTACGGATACGAAAAAAAACTGGCTGAAAAAACACACACAGATATTATTAAATGTCTTGTTTGGGAGCCAAACCCAGCCAAGCCAAGCCAGGCCAGGCCAGGCCAAAACACTCGGTCTTTTTGTTTCTCTCGAAAAACAGAGCGTCGTCGCATTCTCAGTCTCCCCAGAGATTCGGTCTCCAGAACCCGTCTTAATGGTTTTTTTTCCACATTTTTTCTTTTTATTTTCTGATAGCACGCTACGGCGAGAAGGAGAGCGAGCGATTATTGATCGCATTAGGGAAAATCGTTAACTGTAACATGGCGTCGCTCAGCATTAGGCTAGGCCACTGCGAATGTATCTGCAGCTGTATGCGTATCCGGTATCTCTGCCCGTGTATCTCTGTCCGCACCGCTGAGGGTGTGTGAGTGGAGGGCGTTGCTGACTGCGGCCTGGCCACGCCCCCCCAATGGCCAGTTGCCTGGCAACCGGCCCTGCTCTGTTGATACAAGAGGCCAACCGACCAATGCGCTTGCGCCGCAGCACCACTGTGTACGTAAGAGAACCGCCGCCTGTCATTGGTAACTCCGCCAGGGTGGTGGTGAGACGCACTATACCGCCGGGCCATTGGCGAGAACGAGTCGGAGCTGGTGCTGCCCGGGCGCGTCGCTGCTGCCGCTGCCGCCGCTGTCGACGCCGACGTCGGCCGAGGCACTTGAGCGCGGCTCGAACAATATTTGTTGGCAGCAAGCGCAAGCCAAATAGTAGACAAGCGTTCCCCTCTGCAAACAGTCACATTCAAGAGCTCAAGCCAAAGAGACACTCGAGCGGACCAGCAGCTAAAGCGGCAACGGCAACAGCAGCATCAGCCAAAGCAGCAAAAGCAAAAGCAGCAGCAGCAAAAGCAGCAGCACAGCACAGCACAACTCCCAGCTTCAGACTTCAGTGGCCAACAGCCAGCTAGATATTCACGTTCGTGCGTCGGTGTTTTGTGGCCGCTCGGTGCGGCAGACAACAAAAATCCCCATACAAAAATACAAAGAAAATACAAAAAGAATCGAATCATAACAGAAAATAAATATATATTTTATATGATTATCCCGCACAAATAATTAAACCACGGTGTGTGTTTACAAACAAAGCTTAGAATCAGAATCAGAATCGCAAACGGAATCAGAACCTTCCAGCCAACAAGTGACAAGTGCCGAAGTGCTCTCGATAAAATGCCAGATATATGCAAACCGATTGAAGCAGTGATAGTGCACTGAAATCACAGTTGATATACAATATATCAGAGTAAAGCCACGTTTTAAAGACCTCCTTTTTGATTTTCGTTTTAACTAACGCGTTGCAGAACGCGTTGCCTTTTCCATCGATCCACCAGAGGGCAGCGCCTCCGAAAGCCGGCAACATAACGGCGCAACTATTGAACAGCTTTCTGAAGGGTAGCCCCCACCAGACCACCATTGACATCATGCAGAAGCTCTACGCGGAGCCGCCTCCGAGCAGTGCTCCGGTGAGCATGGCCAGCTCGGGTGGCGGTGGTCCTCCGTCGGGCGGCGGTGGAGGCGGCGGCGGAGGAGGAGGCGGTGGGCCCCCACCGCCCAGCAATAACAACCCGAATCCGACGAGCAACGGCGGCAGCATGAGTCCCCTGGCTCGATCCGCCTACACAATGAACAGCATGGGCCTGCCGGTGGGTGGCATGTCATCGGTTTCCCCTCAGGCGGCGGCCACATTCAGCTCCAGCGTCCTGGACTCGGCGGCGGCGGTCGCCAGCATGAGCGCCAGCATGAGTGCCAGTATGAGCGCCAGCATGAATGCCAGCATGAACGGCAGCATGGGTGCGGCGGCCATGAACTCAATGGGCGGCAACTGCATGACCCCCAGCTCGATGAGCTACGCCAGCATGGGATCACCGCTCGGGAACATGGGTGGCTGCATGGCCATGTCGGCAGCGAGTATGTCGGCGGCGGGATTGAGCGGCACCTATGGCGCCATGCCGCCGGGATCCCGGGAAATGGAGACGGGATCGCCGAATTCCCTAGGCAGATCGCGGGTGGACAAACCAACTACGTACAGAAGGAGCTACACGCATGCCAAGCCGCCATACAGCTACATCTCACTGATCACCATGGCCATTCAGAATAACCCCACCAGAATGTTGACGCTCTCGGAGATCTATCAGTTCATCATGGATCTGTTTCCGTTCTACAGGCAGAATCAGCAGCGCTGGCAGAACTCCATTCGACATTCGCTGAGCTTCAACGATTGCTTCGTAAAGATTCCCAGGACGCCGGACAAGCCAGGAAAGGGATCGTTTTGGACTCTGCATCCGGATTCGGGGAATATGTTCGAGAACGGGTGCTATTTGCGGCGACAGAAGCGTTTCAAGGACGAGAAGAAGGAGGCCATTAGGCAGCTGCACAAGAGTCCGTCGCACAGCAGCCTGGAGGCCACCAGTCCGGGCAAGAAGGATCACGAGGACTCGCACCACATGCACCACCACCACCACAGCCGGCTGGACCATCATCAGCACCACAAGGAGGCGGGCGGAGCATCGATCGCCGGCGTAAATGTCCTGAGTGCAGCGCACAGCAAGGACGCGGAGGCCCTGGCCATGTTGCATGCCAATGCCGAACTGTGCCTCAGCCAGCAGCCGCAGCATGTGCCCACACATCACCACCATCAGCACCACCAGTTGCAGCAGGAGGAGCTGTCGGCGATGATGGCCAATCGGTGCCATCCGTCGCTGATCACCGACTACCACTCGTCGATGCATCCGCTGAAGCAGGAGCCCTCTGGCTACACGCCCTCCAGCCATCCGTTCTCCATCAACCGCCTGCTGCCCACGGAGTCCAAGGCGGACATCAAGATGTACGACATGAGCCAGTACGCCGGCTACAACGCCCTCAGTCCGCTGACCAACTCACACGCTGCCTTAGGCCAGGACTCCTACTACCAGAGTCTTGGCTACCATGCGCCCGCCGGAACCACGAGCTTGTGACATCACCAATACCCGCTGGCTTAAGGACGCGCGGAGCAGATGCTGCGCTCGCAGCAGCAACAGCACTTGCAGCAGCAGCACCAGCAACACCAGCAGCAACAGCAGCAGCACCAGCTGCATCAGCAGCAGCAGCAGATGCAGCAGTCGGCGCAGCAACTGACATCCGCTTCCAATACACCAGCAACATCAGCAAAGGCCAGCGGCAAGGCGGGATCGGCTTCGGCCTCGGGATCTGGGTCAGGATCGGGTTCAGGATCGGGCTCTAACTACTCACAGAAGCTGCAACAGCAGCACCAGCAGCAGCAACAACAGCAGGCGGCGGCGCAGCAGCAACACCACCAGCAGCAGCAACAACTGCTGCAGGAACTGCAGGAGGACTCATCGAACATCACCAGCGATCTGAGCGAGGAGCAACTGCAGCAGCATCAGGCCGCCCAGCAGCAGTTGTACAACAACTATCAGCAGTATGCCGCGGCGGCAGGCTACAGAAATTGGAATCACGGCCTGGCTTTCAATGGAGCCGCCGCTCTGCAGAATCTTCTGTAGCTATAGCTATAGATCCCGATCTCCACAGGCAGCGGCTTTGTAGCGGGCCTGCCAATTAGCGAGTGCAGTGGCGGTGGCTTTTAGCACCTGGCCGCATCCGCATCCGCACTCGCATCCTCATCCTTTGAGCACGTGAGTCTTGGGCCGCAACTCGCACTTGTACATATAGAGATACCTATGAAGAGCCGATCGAGAGCGCTGCCTTTTGTGTTGTTCAGTTCCAGTACTATATATTGTAGATTATATAGATTCTGTTCCGGGGGGTTATTAAATCGACATAGAGCAGGAGGAGGAGGAGCGAAAGAAACCGTGATGTAGTTGTAAGTGCAGCAGAACTTTTGTTAACAATTTTACGTTTTGCTAATACAAATACAAAATAATAATTCCGTGCCATTTGTTTTCGTTGTTTCGAAACAAGCAATAACAATCAAAGCGGTTATAACTGAAAATTTGAAATCACATTTTAAATGTATCCGATTAAGGAGAAGATTGAGGAGAGGAGATGTAAAGAAGGGATCGTGTGTAATGTTCTTTCATAAAACAAAGCCCCAAATGAAACAGTCCCAAAAAGAGAGATACAAATACTAAACCCTTTATCCAAAGGCAATCGCAATCGAATTCGAATCGCAAAAGATCAAAACCAAAAAGAAATCTAAAACCGAAATCATCATATTGAGCAGTCCAGCAAAACCCTAAGAATCTTCAACTATCTAAGCAACAAAATCTGGCCATGCATAAGAAAACGACACGTTTTAACTGAATAATTTAACAAATTTCCATTTATATATACGCGCATCGATATACGCCCATGTATCGCAAAATCCCGCATTTCATTTACATTATGTGTCTTCTGTTGTTGTACGAATTCGTTAGATTAAGGCATTTTGTAAATAATCTATAAATAGATACATTTAAGCAACCCCCTCCCCAAGAAACCCAATTTAACTAAGGACCCATTGCAAGCAACCAATTTTTAACTAACTCGAGAATTAATCAAATTGTATGAAATTATGCCACACCACTTGAAAGTAAACATAGTATAAATATAAATACTGTATAGCATTTAACGTTTAATTAGCATAAATAATGAAAGCAAAAAACAAAAATGAAAAAAAATCACATAAAAAGCGAAACTGCAATTATTATTCAATAATTTTTAATATTAGTTATATTGTGCGTAATGAAAAATAAAAAACCAATTGCAAACACAAAACAAAGACCCATTTTTACATTGAGCTAAGCTAATTAATTAAACTTGATAAAAAATAGTCTAAATATAAACACCCACACACACACACACATACTGACACTGACAGACACAGAAACAAATGAAAATTATTGTAAAATACACAATATAAAATTCAATAAATGTCAACGCAAGAATTAAAATCCAACTCTAAAGCTAGTAAAATTAATATTATTATAAATCATGCAAAACAAACACAACGTCAACGACAACCAAAATCGACTATTTTAATGTTTGAAATACAAGAAAAAGGAAAAAAAGTACCATAAATTAGTTTTCATTTCCCAACCTTTGTTGACTCAAGCAACTGACCTCCAACAATCATTTATATATTGATTGGGCCGCCCGGATGGCTGACTATCTCCATCGACGCTATCGACGCTATCAATGCAGCGAATTCGAATTGAACGACCGATAGCTGAGCTGAGTAGTTCCAGGAGTCGCTATCTTATCGCCGTCACTCAGATGCAGAGTGCAGTTTTCCACCACTACCATGCCACGATAAACCCTTATCGCCGTGCACTCATAAATTGCAACGGAACAAGAAGGTAAACAAACAACCAGGATGGGACATGGGACCCATCCCAGCCCATCCCATACCGTCCTATACCGACCCATTCCCGCCCGGACTTGACACACTGACTAACCCATCTCAGTCCAGCACAACCCAGCCCGATCCCTCTGGCCAAAAAGAGCGGGAAGGGTAGTGGATATCTTCTGCCCGACTTGACTCGACTCCCCTCTGTTTGCTTTCTAGTAATATTCATGGAGCACTACGAGCCGAGTTCGAGCACCTTCCCTATCGCTGCAATGGACCTTATCGCTGCAATATAACCCAACAGAGCCTGATCCGACGCAGTTCCCCCTGGCGAACTACTACCACCTTTTGATTAAAATCGGTGTGATTCATTTGGAAGAATCTACGATCCAGGTCCTACGATTCTCGGACATTCCGAAGACATTAAAATTATTGCTTATCTAGAGCTCGGGCATGAGCGTGTTTGACGAGCAGTTGTCGCTTTTAATTAAGCGAGAAGGTCACCATTTTCTATATGTCCATACGACACATTTTATTTATATGTATGTACATGTGTGCCTGTGGGGGCGACTGGACTGGCTTTAATACATTTTTTATAGCCTCCAAGCCGACTGGAGATGTTCCATAAAGAGTTCGCTTTGTTGTTTAGCTAGGGTCGTGCCGTCGACGGTATTGGATTGTATTGGACTGAAAATGGGTACGGCGGATAGGGGATAGGGGATTGGGGACTGTGGGATTGGGGACTGTGGGATTGGGGGACCTGGCGTATGGGCGACTTGGTCTGGGTCTCGGTCTCCAGCAAAAGCGACAACAAAATGGCGCTTCGTTTGTTGTCGCTTCAATTTCGATTTTTCCTTGACATTGTGACTGTCAGCGTTCTGGCGGAGTTTCTTCATTTTACCCCGGCTGGCAAACAACCCCATCTGGGCTGGCTTAGGAAATCTGTGTTTTGGGGTTGGTTTGGCTAAACTGACAACCACCCAATGGTCCCACCACCCAACCACCCACTCGGACCCCCACCGAGCCCGTCCACAATTTATATATCGATGCCTTAATGCCAGACATGCGCGCTAAAGACGCTCCAGAGTTTGTTGAGCTCTCTAGACAAGGCGGCCCGGCTATATTCCATATCTATATCTACATATATATCTATCTCTATATCTATATCTATTCATAAATGCCAGACCACAGACTGCCACCGCTGTAGCCATCAATTTGCAATTATTTTTGCCGTAGACCGATTTAAAATTCTATTTCCACCAACAAGTTAAGCTGCACTCTCTCTTTCACAAAATTGACAAAACAAAGGCATTTCGGAAAATCGACAAATATGAAAAATTTGTCATGACATTTGTCGGGTCATTAAAAATGTATGATTGCCACAGTTCCGCGGAAGTCATCGAATAATGTCTGGGAACCCCCTTTTTTTATATTATGTGCACGCCTCTATTCGATAAAATGTATTATTTACACAAGCAAAATTTACCAAAAATGCCAAGTTTAAATTGAATTCAAAGTGAAAAGTTTCAGACACTTTTCCGAAAGCAACCGAATTTCAGTTTGGTTTTCCCGCAGCACAGATTGTGGCAACAAAGTTGAATTCAGTCGAGTTTCTGGCCAAAAGCCCCGGCTGCTTTTGCTGCTAATAAAGAACCACAATCTTGTAGTAATATTCTAATGGAATATTTAATTTTAAAACGAGACACTGCCAACTCGGGGCGTACAAAGCGATGAGAATCCCTGCGAAGCGTTGAAAAACTGGTCGGGCAACCCTTTTTTCCTCAGCTTATGCCGGATGGATACACAGGAAGTAGTGCCTTTGCCATCCTCCCAGCTCCGTCCTCCTCCTCCTGCTCCGTGATCTCCAAATAGCAAGGCACTCAAAGACAGCGCAAGTACACTGGATTAAAAAGTGGTTAAGCATTAGGATTGCCTCAAAACATAGTAGTTAACCAAATCATTTGCATTTACTATTTTCTATAGTTAGTATCTCATAATGATGGCATGTCTTTTCTATTCAAAAAGCATTAATTATGTTGGTAAGATCACATTTTTCGCTGCTAATGCTCGTGTACTAGTATGTGCCATTAAGCATGGCATGATTAATGCGATTGTGGCACTCAAAGTTTTGCAATTTAGTCGGCTTACTTAATAGTAAAAAACATAGTTTAGGTATAGTATAAATTCCATAGTGGCAGTGCTGACTTAAAAGCTCAAGCGACAAGAATTATTAATGGTATTTCGAATGCCTTGTTTAATAGTAAATTTAGTGCATGGGAACCTCAGTTTCCTTTTCCCAGTGTATCCATCTCCTGGTTGGAGGTGGAAACTGAGGATGTAGTCGTGGATGTCGCTGCAGGGGCAGCACTCGCTTGGTTGGTTGGCTGGTTGGCTGGATGGTTCCATCTCTCCACGTGGACCCCCATGGACCCGGACCCGCCTCTGCGATCTCCACTCGCTTTGTGCACTGCTTTTTCATTATAATAATACTTTGTAATTAGGTTTTCGAAAGTTAATTAAAATTCGGTTATGAAAGCGGAAACTTTCTCATGAACGCTTCCGGTTATAAAAACGCATGATGGCGGATGGGTTGAGAGTTTTGACGTTGGTGGTGGGGTTTTTTCGGGGGGTTTAGTCCTTGTGGGTGGGGCTACCCGGTTAGGCAAATGGAAAACGCCTGGGCAGAAAAAAAAGGGTAGAAGAATGAGAGGGAAAAAGGATTTTCGGTCTACAGTTGAGACAGACAGGGAATAAAAGATGGAAACGTACAAGGAACCGAAAATGTGGGGGGTCTCTTTTTGGGCAAAGGGAAAAAGGACACGGTGTGGATACAGCGGGCATGGCGGATGTACAGCAGACAACGGACTGGCGCTCTCAACTTTGTTTCGAGAAAATTTTTGTGCAAACATTTCTGTGAAATTAAAAAATACATATTATATTTTAATGAGCAAAATGGCTGCCTGCCATCGTGTTGTCACGTTTTAATGCCAGCCGCGCCCAGAAACGCAAGGTTGCCATTGCCAGGCATTGCGAACGGGATAATTAAAATGATGACTTGAAAATAAATTGCTGTTATCTCTGACCAACAGGCTGGCTCTGTTCTGTTCTGTGACCCCACCCAAAACCGTTGCCGGTTGTCGATGACACGTCGATGTCGACAGCGCCCCATCATTATGAAGTGGGTGGGTGGGCACTGCTGGCCCAGGTCCTCGTCCTGGCGATTGTCCTCGGTGTCCTTTTGGCGGGTCCGTTGCTGTGGGTGTGTGTGCTCTATCAGCGCCTGCCGCTGCTGCGTGCTTGAGAACGACACTTACGGATTAGGCCAGCACCAGCGCCATCACCACGAAGCATCACCATCACCATCAGCAACAGCAGCAACAGCAAGCGAAGCACCCAACAGCAACATCTGATGTCCTTTTGGCCGCTGCAGCCAGTTCCTTGCTGCATTGTTCGCTCTCCTTGTTTATCTAAAACATTCCACACATAATTAGCAGCAAAGCTCTGCAGTGCCACACCCTCATTTCCTGGCTGGCAAATTGAAATTAATCCGCGAAACCTTACGTTCGAAAATGCGGGCACGTGTCCTTCGGCGCAAAGGAGTTCCAAAAGTCCTGCCACGCGTCATCCTCTGCCCTCGACAATCAAAACATTACAAATCTGTATGGGCTGAGTGTGAAATCTGCTGAGCATTATCTGAAAACAAAGTGCCATACGTTTTGGCCGATATCTTGGACTATATCTGCTGCCGATGATGGCCGGCAACAGCGGGCTTAGCTGCAACGTCAACGCATTAATCACGTTTCGGCATGGGTATGGATGGTATGGAATTGGTTTGGTATAGGGATCGCTGGGGAGTGGGTGGTTGCCCATTTGTGGTTGGTGGGTGGCTCGGCTCGGCTCGGTGGGTTGACAGTGACTGATGTGCCGGGAAAGAGGAGGTCGAACGGGCGGTTAGGAAGGCGGCTTATCGATTGGCAGTTCGAACACACCTTTATCGTGGAGCAGCAGCCCATTCGATTGGATGAAATTTCAGACGACCACATGGCTGGCATCTAATAATCAAATTGCATTTTGGCAGGCCAACAGTGTGGGAGGTTGGTGGTATGGGAGTGTGGGATGGAACTCATTAGGAGCTGAGTATGATGAATGAACACAGCACGCAGTGTTTGGCCAGCGGCAGAAAGTCTTATTGGAAATGTTTAAAGCTAGCAGGAAAATGAAAAAAGTATCCGGTTAGCGTTCAGCATTCGGTGCGAATGAGTGCTCCTGCTCCATCGCAGGTTGATTATTTATTTTTGTTTTAATTAAAACTCGCACGAAATGCACTCGCAATGTTTTTCATTTAAATGCAATTAAGTTAATGCTCGGCACAAACGGCGGAAAGTATACGGATACATTTAGCAGTTGGCAAAAATCAAATCAAAATCTCGTATTAAATTAATTCGATTTGTTTGAAAATGTGTTTGCATACGTAGGCGAAATTAATGCGAAAATGGGGAGTGGGCGTGGAAGTAGGCGTGGCAGCTGGCCCATCCGGTTCCGGTTGCGAATGCCGAACAGCGGAAAGCGGAAACGGACATGGTCATGGTCCGATTCTGCTCGGTTGTTTGCGGAAAACGCCTCACTGCATAAATGGACGAGTGAGTGATTGAATGGGTTCCACAGCCACATCCATACTCACATTCACATCCATACTCACATTCACACAACGAACAACAAGGATAAACAAATTTGGCAGAGGCAACAGTTTCATGCAATCTAATTCACAATTAATGACAAATTCCCTGCCACTTACGAGTCTACGTGGGCATGAGTATGCATGTGTATCTGTGTGTTGCAAGCGAAAATATTTGCACAATAATTAATTGAATAATGTCAATAAATTTTCAACACATTTCCTCACTCACACACACACACACACACTGTGAGCCAAACTTTCCCAGACTCACACATGTCCGTGCACAGGACAAACACATTTGCGTACGAAGGAGCAAGGGAGTCGAGTCCTGGCCCGCTTCCAACTTGGGACAATGTGCTCGCCAACTGGACAAGTTTGTCTGCCATTCCTCGACCATCGAACGGACTCGTTCCAACAGAGAATCCGGCTCTTCGCCACTCCTGCCCTCCAGTTGCCCAGCTCTCCAGCTCTCCGGCTCTCCGTGCTGGTGATGGTGCGATTAGGCGAAACGAATCAACAAATCAACACACTCAGCAAATTCGTCAGCAGGATGCGGATGCCGTTCGCCACTGCTGGTGCACATTGTGTCTCATTTCCATTTTCAGCAAGACCAAGAGCAAAAGCAAAAGCAGCACGACCAGCAGCAGCCGACGTCGACTGTTCAAAAGTTTGTCTTTCAATTTCGAAAATGGTATTTGTCAAGTGGGCGCCGCACCCACTGCTTCCCCCACCCCCCTCAGCGCTCACAATCCACCCACTATGCCACCCCCACATGCTTCACCCTTCTGTTGGGCCTTTGGATTTGCATAGCTCAGCAGGAGCAGCTCGCCCGGACCGAACCGCTTGAATCGTAGGGTCCATGTGTGTCCTTCAAATGGCTCAAGTGGCGTTGAGCAACAGCCCCGGGAAAAGGCGACTCCGGCTGACACACAGACCGGCTGCCCTAATTCCGGGCCGCCGCTTGTTTTACTCCGAAAAATCATCCGAGTTGGTCAATTTGGGAGAAGGATAATAAGGCCTGGTCGTGATCGGTGTTTAAATGTTCATGGTTTTTAGTTAGAGAACTTCACAGCATAGATTCAAAAGACGAAATCTTTCATTGATTAACTTTTCCTAGACAACCTTTTCCATAGGTATGAAAGTAAATCGAAAGTATGTAAATGATTCTAAATACGAATTGTTGTGAATGTTTGCCCGTGGATGAGATACATTCGAACTCATTGCCTCTTAGGTGAATGCGCTGGCATCCTTTTGCCCGGCAGGCTCGATCCTCGAATCCATTTATGAATGGCTAGCTAGGGAAATAGGAAAATGGGATGAGCAGAACGGACAGGACAACAGAACCGATCTGGCATGAGAGCTACCGAGGTAGGATCCCAGGCAATTGTTAAGCCAGCTAAGCCATCAAAACAAGGACCATTCAAAGCAGCGACGACTCACGGCATCTTTAGCCAATAAAGAAAACAGGATAAGCCATCATTTCCGAATTGCAAGTCAAAAGGATGTAAGCAGGCGGAATTCCCCGCAAAACATCAAATGAGCAAATGCGCAAATGAGCGCAGAGTCGGGGGAAATGCACTTTTCCCTGTCATGTGTTCGAGAGTGCTTAAACAGTTTTTCCGGCCAATTGAGCAGGGGCCACAACAACTACCAGAAGCTACCCGGAAAGTTACATGGAGTGGGCGGAGGAAGCCCCGGTGGCAAAGCTCACCGCATAGCACATGTAAATGTCAGGGCTGGCAAATCCTCCGTAATTGATCGGGCCCATGGAGCGAAGCTTACCGACTGTCGCCGCGGGTGCAATCCCAATAAAAATCGAAATCCGTAATGCTGCAGCTCTCCGGCGGCTAAGTACCTGCTCCGCACTCGGACACAATGGGCGCCCATTCATAAGGCGACTGTCAATCATGTCTAACCCGTCGACAAAACGTCGCCGCGCCGAAGAATTTCGAGCCACCCCGGGGAAAATTCGTGCAGATGTTCTAGGGTCACGAAAAAGAAAAAACAAAACATAAAAAAGAAAATTCTTAAACCTGACTGACATGCAAATAAATGTCAGGTGCAAGTCCCGGGGTCAGATCAAAGTCTTGAAAAGTCTGCGGCCCAAATGCTAACAGCAGGTCAACTAGCTGGCTCAAAATATTTTCCACATTATATATCTACTAGCTGTTATCTCTGCGTAATGTGCCAATATTTTTACATGTTAAACAATTGTCGCTGCCCCTTTATGGCCCTCTGGCCCGAGAACTGACAACTAAATTAAGCCATTTGTCACAGCTTATTTTCACATATGCTGGCATTTAGCACGCAGGTTACTCGGAAAGTGCACCCCAATACGGGGGAGTAAGCCCCGGAATCAGCCTCCGTCGTCCGGCGGTGGTGACAGACGCCTTTTGATTGGAAATATTCCGTCGTGGTCGGGCATTAGAATAACAGCAACGGAAATCCAATGAAAACAAAACCGCCCATCAACACCCTCGAAATAAATTGCCATGACATGGAAGTGCCAGTGGGTGGGTGGGTTATGTCGATTTCATTGTGGGTTCTCCTGCCTCGCAGGACATAAAGGAGTTGTGTTGTTTTTGTTATTGTTGCTGATGCTGATGCTGTTGTTGCTCTTGTTCCGCGTGTCTTTGTGCTCAGGAAGACCCTTGGAACCCGGGACTCGTGTAGCATTTAATTGAAATGGGCGCGAGCGTTTGTTTCTACATTTTATGCTCACTAGCCGCATTAAAGTGCTAATGCACTGTTGTTGTTCTTGGCCAGGACAACCCCTAAACCGCCCAACAACAAAACGGCCGTCTGCCCTCACACCCGATTCACGAACAATCAACCCCAAATAATAGCAAGGATTATGCCATACATCAGGACGAAGGCTTGGGCTCTTGCTCGAAGGTCCTGGCTACACAGGGCTAGGCGCACCGAGTCCTGGCGACAGGGCGCAGGAGCGATAGAGACAGAGTGCATTGTCCTGACATCAGAGAGCAAAGTAGAAATGTTATTGAGAAACTCAAGGTACTCTTCCAATATAAAAGAGTATATTTAAGATTTTTAGATTGAAAACGAACAAACACTTTATGCTGTATCTATATTTAAGTAAAAGCAAAAATAAATAAAAAAGTTTATTTGTTGGGATTTTAAACTTTTGCATGTTCTGTAACTATCCCAATATGTTAAACATTACACCCATTCTTATTTTTCAATAGTTTATTGGAGTGATGGAAGAGTATTCAAATAGTTTCCTATATTTTCTATGATTTTTCTCAAAGGGGACGCTTTAGCTGGCGGATTGCTCTTCATCATCGTCATTTCCATCGACGTCGACATCCTGGCGTCCCCTTCCAATTCACTTGGTCTCGTATTCTCGTTTTTGGTGTATGTTTTGAGGCTACAGATATCAGGGCAATAAAATAATTGCGACAATAAGCGTTTCATTATTCATTTGTGTGACTGCAAGGGGCGAGCAATTTGTGAGCAGGTCGACCCAACGGGTGGTGCTGCCTGATGGCTGCTGATGGGTGGGGGTGGTGCTGGGAGGCGGGAAAAGTCGACCCGGGATGGAGTAAAATGCGGTGACGGATACGGATCGGCACTGATTGCAGGGGTGGTGACTGGCCTGAGCTGATGTTAATCCAACTGTGCTCGGCTTTCCTGGCTCTCATGCCCATTGCCGTTTTAGCAGTTAATAGTTTGGTATTCCAGTACTGAACTTTGATTTTCCCATTTCGGAATGGGTAAGGTTGTCATAAAAGGCGGAGGAGGGTGGCTGACTGGCTGATGATCTTGATTTGATTAGGCCGGCGTTAATACAATTGATATTCCAGCAATGGGCTAATATAAAACTGCGTTTAGCCTTTTTTGTTTGGGTTGATGTTGCTGTTGTTGTGCTCTAAGCCGCACAAAGTCGTTGCAGTTGGTTGATTGCTTTTTTATTCCGACATTTGTTTGCTTGCCGGAGGATAAGCCAATTGCAATCTGGACTCTTCACATTGCTTGCAGACACTTCAAGCTAATTGCAGGCATTTCAGCATTAATCTGGGAAAAAGTGCGAAAAAAGCGTGGAAAAAGCTTGGCTCAAACTAACTTCAATTGATTGGCCTGGCCAATTGCAATTTAATCTTTCGTCTGCCATTCGCTTCCGCTTAATTGCACGGCTGGGTCAACTGTCTGTCTTGGCCAGAAAGGAAAATCGCTGGAAATAATTATAATTGAGGGCTCAGAAACCACTTGAATTTACATTCTTTTTCTACTTGCAGAAGACATGCTGAAAGACTCATTGGAAATTTCTTAATTGAGTTTGCATAATTAGCGCGGCTAATCGTCATTGAATCTGCATATTAATTGGGTCTCCATTTTTTTTTTTTTTTTTGTTGGTGAACAAAAGTTGAAAAGGGTCCTAACTTTGGCTTTAATCGATGTGCCAGTGTCAATGACTTCTCCTTCGGCATTTGCTGTGCGATTTTAATTTTGTGTATATATTTGTGTGTTTGCATTGACAAATGCACAGTCAAAGCTGAAAATAAACAAAAGGCGAATAGCCACCCAGAATATCTCCTTCCGAATCGCAGTTGTGTGCCCAAGCCCAACTATATAGTACACAATACAGTCTTCAAATGCGCTGCTACCTTGCGCTTGTTATTACAGCAAACAAATGAAAGTGAAAGCACAAATTTTGCAATGCTTTCGCTTTGCTTTTTTTTTCGGAATACTACTATGGAGTACTACTGCTTTTTCCCGCTTTCATGGTTGTGGACTTGGCGAGACGGAAGACGAGGAAAGCGCGACGTTCGTTCACTTTGGTGCCAAAATTGCTTCCGAAATCAACCAGAATGTGTGTGTGTGTGTGTGTGTGTGTGTTTTGGCCATGTTGTGTTGGCCATCCCAAATATACCAACACATCCACGACGAAGCCCGGCTAGAACCCAAAGAGCCATGGAAGAGAGCTGGAGCTCGGCTGTCGAGTTTGAGTTTGCTGCTCAAATATTATGCGAACGCAAATATTTTTATTTAGTAAATGTCATTTATTATTTATGTTTATTCGAGCACTTATCTAGCGCTGCTTAACAACTTTGGCTCTAATGCAGCCAGGGGAGCGGAATGTGGCAAGTTGCCGATTGCGTGGTGGCAAGGGGGCAAGGTCGATCCAATTGGATCGAATCGAGCCGCATCGCAAAGCGGAATCAACAAGAAATCCAACCGGCATCCAGGAGGCGGAGGACACGCCCACGCATGGTATTTCAGGCCAGGACGATTCCGGATGGCGGCGGGAATAAATTTAAACTCAAACTAAACTTGCGAGTAAATAGAAATACAAAAAGGCAAACAAAAACAATGCCGCTGTGCCAGTAAGGATGTCGGTAGCAGTCCCGCTCCCCTTTCCATCAGTACACTCAAAAAAATAAAAAAGTTCTTATTCAATTTGTGTGTATGGATCTCCAATTAACTTGCACCAAATCGTGCTATTGAATTGGATTTCTTTTAATGTTAAATTTATACTAAAGATTATAAACTTGTTTAAGTATATACAAGATCTACATCTACAATAAATCCCAAAATAGTGGTAGCGATTTTTAGAATATTTTTTCCAGTGAAGCCGGAGTCGCAGGCAAATGGCGGACAGAGTGTACACAAGCCGCCGTCTAGCGCATGTCTGCCAAGTGCGAAATGGGGGCGACCTGCTGCTCCTCCCGTCCGCTTGCCCCCCAGCTCCTCCGAATCCCCGCCTGCAGTCGCTAGCTGCCAATATTTGTGATTGTTTCGTATTCGATTTTCATAGCGGTGCAGTGTCCTTGGCGGCGAGGATGAGAGTGCGGGAATAGGTAGCTGGCATCGAAGTGGGTACACATCGTTGGTGGGGCTATGTGCATTGGGGTAGCTCTGGAGCCCTGGAACTGGAGCTCTCTATGAATGACTTTTTCTTTTTTTGTTGCGGCTCCTCTGTGCGCCAGCTCTTGTTGTTGTCGTTCTTGTGCTGCTACGATTATTGTTATTAGTCGAGCAAACAAATTGGTAAATAATAAATATTTTTCAGTTAAATATTGTTAGTAGAATGCCTCTTGCGGACTTGCAGGGCCAACTAGCTGCGGCACGAGCCTTCTTTTTTCCCGATTTTTATTGCCACAAAGTGTGAGTGTGAGTGGTGGATATGTAGATCTCCGGAGCAGGCCAAGCCACATTGCCAATGACTTGCGCTTTCGTACATGTGTACACACGGAGTAGAGTTTATGTGTGTGCCGAGGGAAATTGGTAGCCCACATTTACAAAATCAGAAAAGCGCTTGATTTGTAAAATATTTGCTTTGCGCAAACGAACGCAGCACAGCAATTGTTCAATTCATACAGGCATTGGAGCTCCCCGTCCTCCTCCTCCTTCAGCTATAGCTCCTCCTCCGTTTCCGTCTTCGATTCCAACCTGGGTCGCACAGCTCCCTGGCTTGGAGCTGGAGTGCCGGTGATGTTGTCGTCATGTTTGAAAATGTTTATGGAACGACACCTGTAGGTGATAATAATAAACAATCGAAGCACGACGCCCACGACTGCCAATCGATGTGTTTTTGGGAGCCACAATGGAGCAGGCACACATATGTATGCATAGGTAAATATGAGGATTACAATTAGCTGGAGCTCTAGGGAGTCAGTCCTCTTGCGGTGGAAATTTGATCTGAGTTGATAGTTGGAGAGTGGCTGATACGACAAGGGGATGCACTGGGCTTAGCAAATCTTCCGGCGTCACAGATAAGATACGAGAGAAATAGTTGAGGATAAGTAGTAGATCGGATTTATAAGCTCTACTAATACACTATACTGCGAGTGTTGGAAATATAATTAGCATATGCAGAATTTTTAATATCTTTCGGTTTTACTAAGTGGGTCTGCTCCTTCATATTTCATGAGAACTTTGCTCACTTCCTCCCGCCCAGAGGTATACTCATCATGCCTTTTGCCAGTTGGAATCCCCGTTAATGGCCAGCCCATGTAAGAGTGCAGGAATTTCTTGGAATTCCACTGGGGCTTTTGCTTTTCACACCGGGCTCGAGCTTCCAACGCACTCAGTCGGTCAAGCCTTTTTGTTTTTGTTTTAGCCTTGGCTTTGTTTGTCCATTTGAGTGGTTTTGGTTACTTTGACGCACTGTGATCTTAATTTTTCGCTACAAAAGCCGCAGAAGGGTAAACAATAATTTGGATATTCAAATGCGGCTGGGGATGTTGAAAATTTGAAAATGTCTCCGAGATCGTCGATCACCGGATGTTTGTGGACTATTTGCGAAAGCATTAAGCATTAAGAGGGGATTGTCCCGGCATGTGGGATCGCAGTGCTTTACTTTCCCATGAGGGTTGGGTGGATTTTTACGGCGTTTTAATAAACCCCAATGCGGCGGCATACTTTTTTTGTACACTTCTCGGAAAAGTTGTAAATTGCACTTTGTAAACAAGAAAAGGCTGGGCATGGAATGGCGGAGAATCAACGACGCTAAGACCCCGTCGTCGTTTATCTCTGGCGTGGCTATGTGATAAAGTCGCGGTCCGTGTGGAAGCCACCTCATTATCTGGATCAGGTACCGACCTGGGACCGTCCAGAGAACAGGAAGACGCACAAGGCACTTGCGTATCTGTATCTTGAACTGGCGTTGGATGTGGAGGTAGAGGTGCCTTATCTAATCTCGGGCTGCATAAATGCAAATAACGAAAGATCGCTACGATCGCCGTACCCCGTACTGCTGTACTTCAGTACCGCTGTACCGCCGTATAATGAGGCAGTTGTCGAGGCTATGGCGATAAGCCCGCCGGTGAATGCATCCGGAGAGAAGACAAGACGACGACAGCGCCAACACACCGAACAAACAGTGCCAAGAACAGAGCAGATTCTTTCTTCTGCCAGCCAGAGTAGATAACAATAAAATAACGCGAAACGGTCGGGCCTGTGTGCACGGCTATATATAGAGCGTTGGCTCAGACCCGGGACTTATTTCTTCTTCTTCCTCTCCGGGAGACTCAATCTGCGCCAGCTCTTATCGGTCCCACATTTCTTATGGCTGCTGATTAAGGCAAGAAATACAAAATGGTGGCTGCTTTGGCTTTGGCTCTGGTTCTGGGGCCGAAATGTGAACAGCTTGTTGACCCAACTGAAAGCAGGGGTTGGGGTGCACATACATATGTAGCTATACCTGGCTCTCTAGCCTGGCTTAATTAAGAACAAGTTGGCAAACATGACAGACAATGAAAATAGTTGGCCTTGCTTATCGCGCCCTATCAGGGGGCGTTGTGGGTGGGCAGCAATACGATTACTTTCCCGCAGGACAACGACCATCGTGAGTGCCACCCACCGAATGACAAGCTGAAGTTGAACTACGGAAATGATTTTCTAATCAGCGGGAATCCAAGTAATAGCTGAAAATTCAAAATATATACAAAGGTTTCTAGGTATGCCCTACAATCGACCATAAAGTTTCTTAAGATGTACTTTTACAATCTTAAAAGATGATGCCTGATAACTTCATAAGTTATCGGTTAATTCGCTAATATATTTACTAATCTTTATGCCCTGGAATTCAGTACTCCCCATCTAGGATAGGGTATTTGATTATTGGGCCTCGTCTGCTTAGCGTGTCTGGTTGCCATTGCTGTCCACATGCATAATACGCCTGAATCCCTGTTTTATGTGTATGTGTGTGTGTGAGTGCTGGCTATGTGTTGGCGAGTCCTTATGACAATTTGATGAGGACGTTATTTACACTAGTTAAAAGCTACGACTACGCCACTCCGGCCCGCCCCGTCTATCGCGGGGTTGTCAATAAAAAGGAAATAAGCAGTTGGATCCATGCCGAATCCGGATCCGGGCACCCGACCCCAAATCGGTGCCCCAGTGGAGCTGACACTCGCATGACAAGCAGCCATTTCCATGGTCAGTCCCGTCGAATATCCCGCCACCATTTCCTCTAGACCCATTTTCCATTCCCATTCCCATTCCCATTCCCATTTCCATGTCCATTTCCATTTCGATTTTGATGGCCGTTGGCTCGACCGCTGCCTGGCATTTTTCCGTATACGCGCGTATCCAATCAAGCATATATGGTTTGTAGCTAGGCTATATGCTATATCCGCCCAAATGTGGGCGTGTGCGTGGTGGACGTGGTCAACATTCCGTTGATTACGTATACGACTGGGGCGCCAATCAACCAAATGTCAACGTCAGCGACGCGACGTTTGTCATGTTGACTGTTTTATTGTCGCTGTTGCTGTTTCAGTGCTGTTTCTGTGCCGCTTGCGCTGCTCCTGCATAGCAAAATGCCTGAAATGTCGCCGGACAACAATGCGTTTACATTTTTTCTCGTGGCCCGAATCAATATTAGTAATTTGAATTATTCAGAAGTCAAATATGAAGCTTTAATGGCCAAACAGCGTGCCCGCACACGAGGCCGAAAAACCCCCAGTCGCCATCCCCCTGGAAAACTGACCACCCCCATACCCCAATAAGCCATCCCAATTTCGACTCCCATTCCCTCCATTTGCGCTCTCACTGCCCATTGGATGTGCATGTTCTCCTGCCGGCGACAACTCAATAATTTGGCGAATCGCCCAATTTAATGCGGGGGATCGTGCGGGGGAGTGGGTGTTGGCCAAGTCGGAACTGCAACTCCGGAACCTGCCGCCATTGTCTACGGCTCTACGGGTCTCCGGCTCTACAGTTTGGGGCTGCCCGGGCACAGTCGTTGCGCAGGTAAATACGTCAATTTAAATCCGTGGATTGGATTGTAAGTCAATGTTTGACTTTTGCTCGCTGATTGATTGCTCAAAAGCAACAGCAGCAGTAGCAGCAGCAGCATCGCCAGTTGCTGCAGCACTCAGTGGCAGCAGCAGCAGTAGTAGCCAGTAGCATGGAGCTGCTGCAGCAATATCGAGGCAACTGCATATGCATACGGCCCTGGGCTGATGACTTGGCCAGTTCCCGTGGGGTGGCAACTGAATTGCCGGATGGGGCATGGGCATGGGCATGGGCACGGGCACTGACTGCCACATGCATCAACAGTTTACCCGATTTACAGCCAGTGGAGTTTGCATAGCGGAGTCAACCGTATGAATCAACGATTTCTGCTGCGCCGGCATAATTTCCAAAAAATGTGCACACACACTCCTGCGCAAGTGGTATATCCCGGAATGTGGCTCTTCAAGGAGCTGAACATGCACATGTGTTTAAGGACTTGCAGTGGTGCAGTGTAGCTCCTGCTGCCTCTGACTTTAAGTGGCAAAATCAACAAATTATAGTGTGTGTGGGTGGCCATTGTGCGTTGTGTCTGCCGCCCGCACAACTTCCGCAAAGTTTGGCCCGCTGCAACACGAAATATTTAACTTCAGATTTTGGTTGTCATCCTGCCAGCATCTACAGGCAATAAATATCTATATATCTAACAAGGGGATGGACCACGGTCTAGAAAATAAAACTATGGATTTTGCTAAAAAAATATACAATTCTTTTAAAATCTTTTTAATGTAATCACAAGTACAATCAGTAACTATACAGACAAGCATTATTAGTAGGTACTTGTTATGATTCAGTGCTAACGAAACACTTAGTCCAATTAATTAGTTAAGTTTAGATTTGTTAATTTTCATTTAATATAACTGCATTGTCTGCTTTATTTGTATCTTGCTTCTGTTGCAAACTCCGTGCGCCGCTCCTGGTTGTCTGTATATTTAAACTCAATTCTAGACACATGTGCATTATTGTTGCCTATCTGGCGGACGTTCTCTATCCGACCACAACAACAGTGCCAACAACAAACAGTCGGAGGCAAAGCCACCGCAGCAGCGGCATTTGCAGCAGCAACAGCAACAGCAACAGCAGCAGCTCATATAAAAGCGTTCGCATATCCTTGTGTGTGCATATCCTTTGCTGTGTGCGCTGCACTGCGTTGTTTTGCCGCTCTTGATAATGATGCTGGCCAGCATATTCATAATGAAATTTCATTGCGGCAGGACCTACCACCACCCCCCAACCCGCTCTCCCACTCAAACGATGTGTGTGCGTATGTGCACTGAGTGGAAAACAGGACACACCCGGACCCAGGCATATTATGTATAAACACAAATTAATTTCGTTTCACTGGCCCCAACCGTAGTAGCCAAAGCCATAGCCATAGCCATATAGCCGTATAGCCGGAACCGTACAGCCATAGCCGTATTGCCGTATAGCCGGGTCCGTGCAATGACGGGGCCCGGACATTTGCATAAAATATTTGCACAGCTTTCGGCTAGTGCAACGCCACTGTTGCTGTTGCTGTTGCTGCCTTTACTGCTGTGGGTTTGCGCTCGCTTTGAGGACTCGTGTCCGTATCCGTGTCCATAAACTAGGCAACAACAGGCAGTTTCCCAGCACAGATTTAATGAATCAGCAGCAGCCAGCTCGCCCAGCCAGATAGTGGGCATTCCGGCTTGGGTTTCCGTTTCGGTTTTGGGTCTCGGTCAGGCCAGGATCTGGGCTCCTTTTTCCGGACAACGTGCCGCATCAGCAAACGTCTTGTACCGTAGCCATGTTCAACCATGTCTGGGTTTTGGTCATTTTTGATAAATTAGCACAAATTCAGCAGATACCGAATCAAGGCCTAAAATAATGTCCTTTTTGTGCTGCTCGAATTGTTTGATACCTCATACATTTTATGAAATGAGAATTGTTATGGTTGCTGTTTTATGGTACTACCTACCTGGTGATGCCCACAAATTGATTACCTTTACAGCATATAAATCAACTGGACTTTCATCATCCTTATTTAATTTATGAGTCGCATATCCCATCATACATGTATTTATGGACAAACAGGATTTATGTATTTGAGTCCGTGGAGGGAGGGCCTTGAATGTTGCTGAGTGGACTTACTTGAAACTGCGTCCCCTGTCCCTTGTAACCTGTAATTGGCCAAATGTCGGAGCCATTGATGCATACAAGCTCGGACTTAGCCTGCTGTAGATTTCTGAATCTGGCCATGATATCATGTTTATATAATTCGACGTTTTCGCAAGGAGAACTGACACCCGTTCCCCGCCCCCTTTTCTCGTATGCCGGCCCACACTTTAGCACATAATTAACCTAAAAATGTAACTCCATCTTGTTTATCAGCGAAAAAAGCAGCGAGGAGGAGAAAAATGTGACAGAGGCGGGAGATACCGAGATACTGAGAGAGAGCAACGCAGTGGAAAAAGGCGCGCATCTCATTATCACTCGGACGTGAATATCTCGACATGTTTGTCGTTGTCGTTCGTCATCGGTGCGGATGCGAACGCGAACGCGAATGCTTGTCGCTGTCTTGGCCCCATCCAAAAGCCCCCTCTTGAGCCCCCCCCCCCCTCCACCCTTCCCTCGTCCACGCCCATGTGGTCGCACCCCCTCCCCCGCGCGTCACAGCAAAACGTTTAAAGTGAATTTGTGTTGAGCTCACATCGTTAAAATATCCGTCAAAAACTTAAGTAAACAGACATAACTACGTGCATTTTAAATTGAATTCGAACACGAAACAAAAAAAAAAAGAAGAGAAAAACAGAAAAAAAAAACACCAAAAAATAAGCAAGCGACAGTGAAAATTTACACATACCACTCGGCCGTACTTAGCCTGAAATATCCACCACGGTATAGTATATGTTAACTCGATCCATCGCATCGATCCGATCCGTCCGCGCCCATTTCTCAGACGCTCGAGAGTTTCGAGCCGTTTCTCCTTCTTTCCCGGCTTATTTGCCAAAAAAATTAAAGACAAGTAAAAGTCGTGATTAACGTTGAATTGACTGGATGGTTAACTGGTTAGCTGGTTAGCTGGATGGCCTGGGCACCGCTGCTCGAGCGTCATTATCACCGCAAACAAGCACATCTCGGACCTATAATGAGTGTTTCAAACGAGTACGAGGTACTACAAAAATGCCGCGCTCGGTTGAATCTAAATGGTGGATAGAGTATTTTCTGTCTCTATAAACGATGTTAGTGGAGAACAGGGGAATGCTCTATTGTATATGAACTATAACTATAGGTAACTGGAATATGGTATAGGTATGGCATATAAAAGTTATATTAATATCCTGTAATAAATTGTTATTAAGACCAACTTTCGCATTGTATTGATTGCACTGAATTGTGCAACTTTTGTGAACAGGGTAGCCAATAGTCGAGCTAACTCAATTGATCTTTCACAAATGTTTTCTTTATTTAGCTCTGAGCAGGACAGGTTTTGTACAAGCAAATGCTTTTCGGTCAAGGTAAATAGGCCCGATGTGCCATTGAGTGGGCTAAATTGGATCTTTCGCTCCCGATCTGAGCAAGAAATAGTAACCAATGCCCGTATTTGCGGTATTCCATGGGCAAACATGGTGATAATTGACCAGATCGCTGAGCATGCTCCGAAGATTTCCAAACATTTCGAAGGAGCGTCCGTCGCAGAATCGCATGGCTGCTGCTCCCCGGCTTATGTTGGAGTATCTGGTAACCCGGGTATCTGGCCATTTCGCGGTATTTCGCGTTAAATATTTACCCACACAGCGAGATACACGCCCAATAAGCAATCCGCGGTGCAAAGTGTGCCAGCAACAACATTCGCAAATGGCGGGGTCAAGTGCTGGATTGATCGGCGGCATCCGGGGAAGCAACTGGAGGGCAGGAGGAGCATCGATCGCTATGGGCATGACGCGAGTGGCAGGCACTTTGCATATTTTAGCGCGTGCATTGCAGTTGCTAATTGAAATAGTGTCGCTGCGGTGATCATTGCTGTTGCTGTCCGTAGATGTTGCTGGTGTGCACATATTTGCGCATTGCCAGAGATGCGCAACGGAGTGGCGACCTCGCCTAGTCCGTACTGTCTGTCCGTTTTTTTTTCCATTTCACTAGAGGTAAAGGTGCGTGAGCCGAGCGGACGTTTCCCAATCCGCCCGGGTAATGCCCACAATTGCGTCACGATGGCGTACCGGCAACATGCAACGAATGTTGCTGGTGGCACGTACGCGAAACCCGCTGACTTTTGCCACTTTCATGCGTCTTGGTCCTTGGCCAAACAATCGGGAATCGGGCGGTGGAGAAAAACGAGTACGAAATCTGGACACGGAGTGTACGTCATGATTTTTTGATTGATCTGAAAGGCACACAGCGCAGTTGGTCTTTGTATATTCTTAATGAAAAATGAAACGTTTTTCATTACGATTCGGCCGGATGTTGGGGTGTTGCCTGCAGCGTTTGCTGCTGCATTTTCATATTTATAAGATAATTGAAAGCGGGTATTGCCAAATTAACAACGCTCGGCAAACAAAGAAGGCAACCGAAAGGACTGCCAATATGGCGACTGTTACACAGGACTCATATGTATATATCAGTGTGTGCGATATGTGCGAGTGTGTGTGTATGTGTGTGCCGAAAGACAGGAGCATATCCCTTGTGTACACAAGCTCGCTTTATTGTTTTGCGCTGGGCTGGCTTTACTCCTTGCCCCGGACTTTGTGCTTCGGGATTCAGGACTCAACCCACCACCACCACCGCCACCACCACCGGCAATATAGAACCACCCGGATTTCACTCTCTGCTCTGCTCTCGTCTTGAAAAGAATTTCGCCCGTGCACGGATTTTATTAAATTGCATTCGCAGTTGTTTTGAATTGATTCGACTACGTGGAATCGCCCGCAGCAGCAGCTACAGCAACCAGATCAAGAACTGCCTTCCTCTCTGTCCCTGGTTTGGCTTTATCTCCCCGCCCTTTGTTTTCTACATTTGATTTTTTTACTTTTTTACTTTTATATCATTTTATTGCCGTCAGTGAGGGCTCGGGGTGTGGGGTTGTTTGGGGGGCGGTACTGGCGCAGGATGCCTGGCTGCCAAACAGGAAGCAGCCTGGCAACTATTACAAATGGCTGGCTGTCTGCCTCTGCCTCAGCCCCTGCCACGCCCCCGACGCCCACATCCGTGGAGCAGACACTCGAGGATTTGCCGCCTGCCCTCCTTGTTGTTGTCTTAATATTTTTCTTGAAATTTTCTTGTGCTTTTCTCGGCTGCTACGACAAGAGTTTCATTTGTTTTATGCGCTCTCCTTTTTGGCCTCCTGTTTGCACATACTTTGTCGGTACTTTTCGGCTACTTTGAAGGGGGCACTAGTGGACCAAGTTATTGTATCTTGTAGATACACACAGAGCGGCCAAACACGGAACACAGAATGGAAAAGAACAGAACGGAACAGAGACGTTGGCCACTTTCCTCGATTTCAATTCAGCTTAAATACCCCAATTCGGACTGCCACTTCTGCTGGAATTTAATAAACGAACTTTAAATCGAACCGAGGTACACACACACACACACACTGCTCTCACATGTGATTGTGATTGTGTGCTCATGCCTTAGCCTACACACGCATATGGCGCATCCTGGACATAAAGGATATTATAAGAGATTTAGCACTCTGTTTGCACACGGATGATGCATTGTCATCGAGCCGGGCCGAGATTTATGATGGATTCGGTTTGTGCCTGGAGTGCGCAATATTATTAGAATTTTACCAGTCCCACATACGCTACAATCAAAAGGATGGAGTTGTTTGGAGATGGAAAGACCATTGAAACAGGACTAAAAGATACATCTATGAGTTACGCTCAAACGTACAATAGGCTTTCTTTCTTCCTTTATATAGTTAAATATATATTTTGTATCCTTGTCTTTCGATTAATTTATAGTTAGCAATTAATAAGCTATTGTATGGAATTGCCCTGATGTTAGAGCACCCAGGTATCATCCAGCCGGAATCCTTGACACATTCTATGCATACATATAGAAATCCTTCTCTTTTCGGTTCGGCTTTGAAACTTCTTTTTTAATATTCATCACGCAGTGAAAATTTGCGATAAAATGTGACACATGCGCAGGATTTTGCCGCGTTGGCAACTTGCTCTCTGCATGCATGTGTGTGCGTGTGGTGTGTGTGAGTGTGTGTGCATGTCCTGGCTAAAGTTATAAATAAAGGATAGACGTGCACACACACAATGGCAACGCGAAAACAAATGGGGCAAAAAGCAATGCAATTGAATTGCCAATAGACTGGGGGCATGATAGCCATTGTTTCGGCAGCGGCGTGTTAAAAAATTAAAACATAAAGCACAATAAAATATTCCTTTTGCTCTAAATAAATTACTATGCAAAATTAAATGACCCAAAGGCGCACAAGCACAAGCACAGCACACATGGCCTGCTTTTTTTGTGTCACTTACCTTCGAGCGCCGCAAAATGAAATTAAATAGAAATTTTAAATTTTCACCATGGGTGCCGGCGGTGGCGGTGGCTTTGTCCAAGGGGGGCTCAACCGGTGGGCAAAAAGGGGGTCAGCGTCAACGTCGCTGTCGCCGCCAACGTTTGCTATATGCCAACTGTAAATATTTGAAAAGGATTTTGTTTGTTTATTGTTTGCACACACACCTCGCACGGTGTTAGTCGGTGTTAGCTTTTTAATTATAAAATATTTAACCAAAAAACTCACACTCGAATGGCCCCCCCAAATACGCGTGTGTGTGTGGGTGTGTGTTTCTCGTATAGTGCGGTGTTGTTACCCTTTCTTTTTCGCGACTTTTTCAGCTGGTTTTTAGTTTGGCGGCAGTCCGTCCTGGTTATCGCTCACTAAACACAACAATGGCCAAGGCAATTTAGCATTTTAAAAAATTCACAAACCAAAATTGATGACATGCAGCGCATTCAAACCCGGCCGTACTCTTATTTTCTTTTTCCTCCGTTTATTTCTTTTTTTTTTGTGAAAATAGCTTCATTGTCATTTTTATTAACTGGACAGCGAAGGGCTTGCAAATTAAACAAATATTGCCAGAGAGCAGTCAAATGGCTGGCACCAGGATTTGTGCCAAGGCAAATAAGAGCTCGTCGTCGTCGTCGTCGTCGTTGCTCAACGTTGCTGTCGGCTGATTACTGCAACAGGACAAATAAATGTCGAGCTGACTAATCGCCGGGGCAGAAGGTGTCCATGCCCTACAGTCTATAATGAAAATTTATATGTACGGCATATAGACTTACGGCTCGCTGGCTGTGGAGAAATGAGGACGTTACAATTTCGCCCCGTCCATAAAAACAACAAACAAGCAACTTCGGGCCGGGGCCAACAACAAACAGTCGAAATTGTGAAGGCAAATAAACCGAATTGCAGGCGGAATGAAGATGGTGGCCAAAAGAAGGAGCAGGAGGGCCAACAACCTGGCGGTGCAAAAATTGCGTTGCGTATACGCAGCGTTGCAATCGGAATTTGATTTTCGAAGCAGCACTCCGCCCAGTCGGCAGCGGCACAATATTTGCTCGCCAAGTACAATACAAAGCGCTGGAGTGGCATGGGGAAATGGAGTTGCAAATTCCCTGCCAAAAGGTTCCTCGCGTCGAAGAATTAGTCATGGAACATAATGTGCCTAGTTATTAGGGGTTAGCCAAATTTAGATATTAAAATCTTAAACGAAAAACCAGCAGAACATCAATTGGATTTGGTTGGTAAGGGTTTCAGATTAAAAGAAACACACAAAAAGAAGATGTTCATCAACTGGGGGTTGTTTTTGGATTTAAGAAATGTTAGAGAAAGATTTCTCAGGGTATTTCATATCCTGTCTGGATTTGAGTACTGTAATTTTACCTCTTTGTTGCTTTATAAAACCGCGAAGGCAAACTTAATTTCCATCCGCGAGTTTCCATTTCGGCAAAAGCCGCGATTTTTGATGGAATTTTACATGTGAACGCGTACGTATTTCTAGAAGCCCCCAGTGGCTATTAACTCAAAATAGTTTGTTTTGGGCCAAATCTTAAAGTGATTGCAAATGGAACTTTAAATTTCTGGGTAGGGGGCTCTATTTACCGACAGTTGACAAATGAAAAATGGCGGCTAAAGGCTTTTTATGTTTGTGCAAATTTCACATTTACAGTTATTGCTAATTGGAGGCTCATGCGGCCACATCGGGCTGCCAATACCGCCCATCCAGTCCAATAGCCCAAAAGTCCGCCCGTCCAACAGTCCGGGCCAAGCAAATAATGGACGTTAATGTTGTTGGCATTGGCCATTTAATGTTTAATATTGGCAGCAGAGTGTGTGTGCGCGGCCGCGTGTGCACACACACTTTAAAGTGCATTTCGATAAATGAATTATTATAAAATGTATTTTACAGATTTGGAAGATATTTATGTAATTAATTTTAAAAATTATTACGAATACAAATAGCGGCCGCAGTCAATTCAAACAATGCAGCGGCCGAAACAGAAGCAATCAATACGCGCGATCGACCGTTATATGAGGCATTAAGCCGCCTCAATGACTTTTGGCAACAAAATGAATCAACATTTCGGACAGAGCCAACAAAAAGCGGCCTGCCTCATGAGTCATGACAGATTGCCAAATTGAGGCATTATTACTCGCGGATTAACGCTAGTGCACATATATTGAAAACAAAATGACACACAGTAGGCCTCGTTCCCTATGCAAAGGACGATTTAAGTCATAAGCTCAGCAACAATATTACTGTTAGAACGGGTTAACAACTTTTTCTGAGAACCAGCGTTAAGAGTGGATTAATCCTAAAGAAATCAGTCTTACTTATTGACTAATTTGAATATCTTCAACATACTCTTGTTATAGTATTTCGTATAGCTTAAGGACCTCTTATATCTATCAAAGTCTGTTTCCATGACTTTCAGGCATCAGGTGCTTCGTCTAGTTTCTTTGTATGGTAAAAAGTTTCCATTTCAAAATGTTTGCCTCTCAATCAGTCCGCTTCTACACTTGGCCCCAATTAGGTGACCAACTTAATGGCCGCCTCATTAGCCATGCGTAGGAGCACTTCGAGCCCAGCCCCTTCATCCCGCCTCCGCCAGTGGAGCTGAATGCTAAAGCGCCGACGCCTCTTTGGCGGCACTTGGGCTGAATGGAGAGAATTTGCATACAGCATCCGCTACTGTATTTTCGATGGGAATCATGGGACGTGAGGTGATCTGATGCTCCTCCTGAAACCGAGCGAACGGAAGCCGAATGGATTTCGTAATAATGACGGCCAAATTGGGGAGTTTTTCACCGGAGAAGTGAGATTTGTCATTCGGGCCGGATGTGTTTTGTGTGGATCGGATCATGGCAATGTCATGCCCATTTGCTCCGTTGTTATGTTATGTTACATTAGGGCTGACAGGTTGGCAGAATGCTACCTGGTTCTGCTGGCTATAAAGGCCATTATTGGGCCTGTGCGGAAGCAGACGGTTTCTTTGGGCCGTCTTGCTTACCTTAGTTTTTGGGCTTGCCTCCGCATTGTTAGCGATCTTTCGAGGGGGTGTGCAAACATTTGACGTGTGTTTTGACGCGAGTCAAGATATGGCCAAGATCGTTACAAAACTGTTTCGATTCTGGGGCCTGTGCAAACACACATCTCTCGTATTGATAGGCTTGAAATTGGAACGAATGCCAGACCCTGTTGACCTAACGCGACAATGTTATTTCTGTGTTATTATTATTATTTTTTTTTCCTCATTTCTGGCCGCTTGTATTTTTCCCATTTATTTGGAATTTTTGCCCGGGCTCACAATGCAGCAACTGTGCAAATAGCAGGCGACAACTCCGACAGCGATAATGAAAGCTGTTTGGAAAGTTAGAAGCCTGATGAACCGCCAGACAGGCGACAGCATCGCCGGAGAGTATCAAGATCGAACTACTCTAATCGCGGGTATCATAGGTACAGTAAGTAGATAGAGACATGAGGAAACTTTTCGGAACACTTCCTTATCACGTGTTAGGGAAATTCAAATGGTACACAGTATGTTCGCAAATACTTAGATACAAGATACATGGCATGACTGTGGGATGTCTTATCTGCTCAAATCACTTCTTTGCCAAATTATCCAACTAAAATAATAAATATAGAACGGGTTGGTGAACTCTGACCGTAAGAGCATTGAATCTTCAACTAGCATTTGATGAACATTTCGCCTATCCGTTTCTACATTTCTATTCAATTTCGAGGCGTTCTGTTTGCCTAGCTGAAACAGAGATACTTATTTTTCATTTAGCACTCTTTCAATACAATATTTGAACAAGCCGCACAGTTGTTTCTGTACGGGGACAATAGAATTGAATTTAGCATTATCTTCTAACTGGTGATAAGGCTCCTAATGATGCGTCGTTTCTTTTAATTATACATGCTGTGCGCTAAGCTGTTATGTTGGATTTGCCAGGGATGTGACGATGGGGATGGGATAGGATGGATCGACCCCAAATGACCTTCGACTTGACGGTCGTTTTTGTGGCGTGTGAAAGTCGCTTTCTTCTCGGAAATTCACCATGGAAGTGCAGACAAATTGGCTACAAATGAGGGGCATGTTCTCCTTCTTCCTCCGCACAGGACACAACGCAACAAACAGATAACGCCCCTATCCTGGGTCCTGTTTTGGCAAAAGGGACAAAAGGACCCGGCCTGGACACAATCAACTACCGGGTAATTAGAGTTGAATGCGAGAGTCAAAAAGTCGTGTAATGCGATTTGTATGGCCCAGCGGGAGATCCCAGCAGGATGCCAGTCTATTGCATCAAGACACATTGCACGGCCCATTAGGGGAATGGGAGTCCTGCTCCGAGTCCTGGTCCTGGTTCCAACACACATTTGCCAAATAGGTGAAATTTATGAGCCGAAATGGCACAACAATGACAAATTCGTTTTGGTTTTCGATTTATCCTGGCACCTCATTTCCTTCTTCCTATCTCTTGGCTTGGCCAAATATTTATAAATTGTTGAAATCGCCTGACAGTTTTTTGTGCCTTCCTCTTTTTTACTTTTTCATTATAATTGTGACAGATTGGTTCTCGGCGTGATTTGGCCAGCAGATGCTTTGGGTGCTGCTACTCCTGCTCCTGATCCAGATCCTGCCGACGACATCCTGCGGCTATTTGCTGCTGCACTTGTCACGGCCTCTCTGGCTGCTTGTCGTCTTAGGGCTGCCTCAAATTGTGTTAGGGTTAGGCCTAGCCCTGGATTTCCGCTGCAGGCCATAGACCATCTGACCATCGTGTTACAGCTCCTGCTCCTGATCCTGTTCGTGCTTATGCTCCTGCTTTTGCTGCTGGTTGCTGCTCTTCGTCCTGGTCACGCTTATTATGGCCGCGGGCACTGGTTCCTTTGCCGGCGCCTCTTCTCCTGTGTTTGCCCAAATGCTTGACTGCCGCGGCTGCAGCTGTGCACCGAGAGAAAGATGTGGTATAAAATCTCAGCTAACAGAATTGATTGCTTTCTAGCGTTGTTATTCTCAGAAGAATCTTTCAATTGCTAGTATTATCCGATCATCTTTACGAATTTTGATAAAACAACTAAGAAGGATCTTTCTTATGTACAAATGCTATATAGTAAAATATCTCAATGTTGTTTGGAGGTTGTAAATGGCTGTTATAATGATTTATTAATGAAAAATTTAAACAGTTTGTGCTAGTATTTTGCCAGAGTGTAGGGGGCTCTACTACTTTTCACTGCTAAACATCGGCACAATATCCGTCGTACGTTGTGCAAACAGAGCTTCAGGTCCTGCTCCGCTAACTCCTCCTCCTCCTCTTGGTTCTCCTGCTCCTGCTGCTGCTGCTGCTGCGTCCTGTCGCTGCCATCTTTGTGCTGATGATGTTTGCTTAGCTGTCTTTGCATCTTTTTGCCGAGCAGCGAAGGACCGAGGGGGACCCTGCCATCCAGCCAGGCAGCTCTAAAACGGAAATGATGGCGGCTGCAGGAACATCGGCGACCGCTGCAGAAAGCTGTATTTGCCCTCCCCGCTCGCCAGACAATGCAGGACAATGAAATGAATTTTTAAGAACACCCTGCCCTATATGCGTTGCCACTTCAAAGTCATTCGCCAGGCATCCCAGCAGCATCTTCAGCATCCCTGCATTCCGGATTCCGGCATTCCGGCGGTGCAGTTTCGAGTTGCCTTTGCTGCGATATGCAGTTAGCAGTTGCAGTTGCTGCCAGATTCCCGGGCACGGAACGAAGGGAGGCGACTGCGTTTTGTTTGCATTTGCATGCAGGTGCAGTTCAGATGCAGTTGCCCCTCCTTTTTTGTATTTTTTTTTCTTTTTTCGGCCCCGTAAATTTGCAGTCGACCGTCGGAGGATGCTGGCTGCACGGCTATTTGCCAAGCGTTTCGTGTGTGCATGTCAAATTCAAACGTTTGCATATTTTGCAAGATTGTCGGGCACAATTAACCGGCATCATCAGCAGCGTTGACAAAAAATTATAATTTTCTGTGCTAATGAACGCCGGGCCACGACGACTACGCAACTTGGCCAGAAAACGGGGCAATTGCACTTGAAAACGGAATGTTAATCAGGCGATAATCTTGTTGTCGATGCGATAATGAAGAGCTGTCTAAATTACAACCCAAAAGGAGGATAAATGAGGTCATATTTCTTAAAATATATATGGTGTTGTGTGCTTTTGCACTTAAAGTTGTTAAGAGAATTTCATGGAAAATAAATCCAGTTAAATAAATTCAAGGAAAATCTGCATAATTAACGATGTCAACGCACGGAGTCTGAAGTTTGTGTCCTTTTAAGTTTAAATCATCACATTTATCCTACTAGCGAAACTTTCACTAAAAAGTGTGTCTAATTTAACTGTATTTTTTCACCGATCTAACATATCCTTGATGGCTTGTAATCTTGGGCGTATACTCAGTTCTAAATTGATTTACCGAATGTATGTATAACATGTGCACTTAAAATGACATTGGAAAACAAACTAATTGTCTTGGCAAACAATAATTTCCACAACACGGCCGATAATAGAGCAATAACATCTAATTGAATTCAAATATGAGCGAGACAAAGTCGTGCCTATAGAGAGTATACTAATTTCCACAAATATAAATAATGTCACACCGGCTGACTGGTGCTTAATTATCATGAATATAAGTGCATTATCTGAGTGCATTGTGCTATTCAAACAGTTGGAAGATGCGTCGTTTGAAACTATTAATTTCATTTTAAAAAGCTTAATAGAATAGGATTTCTTCTTTCCTTCCTGGAAGTCTTTGGTTAAAGTTTCTGTAAAGTACCCTATGATATCTTATTTGTTTTAATATAGCATCTTATCCCCAGAGAAGTTTACTTTGCAAGACTTTATCTACGGAGGGCAAACACCTTATTTTCCAGCAAGTAAAGGTGTCACGGCAGTTGATTTTTATTCGGTAAATGATGCAATTGAAGGGATAATTTTATTTATTTTCATTTTGTGTATACTCTGCTGCTTTTTTTTTTAATTTCCCCCTTTATGAGATGTTTTTTTATGCCACACTTGGTCGCTAATTAATCCTTACGCCGGGAAAGGCAAACAGGGCGCATGGCTGATGCGTGGATGCCTGGAAGAGAGCGCAGTCAAATATGCACAAATACGAGCATGAAAAGCTGACGACTCTTTGGCTCGCCTGCTTGGCTTTTCCGAGTGGGTGGTGCTGATGGGTGGGTGGAAAAGCTGGATGGGCTGGATGTGCTGGATATGGTGGAAATGGTGGGTTCATGGGCTTGGTGGCTCAGCGAGCGACTTGCTATGTACATATTTGTGCAGTTATGTTCACATTTGTACTGATCATAATGTACACACACTCGCACACGCACACATCGAGCAAAAGAGAGCGAGCATCCTGGCACACACACACACACACACTAACTATATGTGTATATAGATTTCAGTCAAACACTCGAGCAAGCACAGACAAATTCTATTTGCAAACATTTCACTTGATTTGCAAGCGAGTAGCAGCCCCCCAGAAATACCCCCTCTCCACCATCCAGCAACTCGCACACACACACACACTCTCCAAGCCAGACTCCTGTAAGTGTGCTTGTGTTTGTGCACACACACACACATGTGTGCGCGAGTGTGGGTGTGCGGATGTGAACGCTTCACACAACGTATTTTTTAGCAGAGCCACTGAGAATAAAGCATTTGGGTGTCCTATCTGCGGATCACCTTTTAAAATATTTACAACTATTAACATCTAATGAGAAGGTACTTTATTAAACTATGATACAATAATATTGCAATATGAAATACCAATTTAAAGGACATTTTTCCTTGTGTAGCAGCAGCTCCGTTGACATTCGTGCAGGAGACATCCACATCCACATCCACATCCACATCCACATCCACATCCACATCCACAACCACATCTACAGCCGAATGCCGACTGCGACTGCGACTCTGACTGTCGACTGGGTGTCAAGGACGTGGCATGGAGCACCGACAGGACGAAGGGAAGCAGTGGGCGGTGGACGGGGAGCTGGAGCCAAATGCTGAGCGCCAGCCATGATGAGTACGATGAGCGCCAAAGTTGCACTCGACAAATCGAAATTGTGTGCTCTGGAAAAATATTGGCACAAGAAATCATTCCTTCCTGTTGTTGGTGTCGTTGGCTGGTGCCCGGGTTGCCGATTCCCTCGGATTCCCCTGGCTTCCCCTGGATTCAGGACTCCTCCCGGAACTTGGCTGTTGACATGATTGGGCGGGCTTTCATTTGCCAACTTGTCGCAAAATGTTTTAATATTTTCAAGTTGCATTTAATCCCCGAACGGGCGCTGAGCCACGTGAATCGTGTAAACAAAAGCACGCGCTCCATTTTTAACTCATCATCTGCCGAGCTGCAAGTTATTATCCTTTGAGCTTAGAACGGGCTAGCCTTGGAACTGAAAATTAAAAATGTGCCTGGCACGCGTCCTACAATCCTGTCGGGAATTGGCATCGAGTGGGTGGGTTGCTGGCTGGTCGGGTGGCTCACTTTTGCTTGCTTTCTGCCGATGTGATGTCTTCGGTGCTGTTTGCACGCTCATTTGTTTGTATGTTTGAACTTTCTCCTGTTTCGTTTGCATTTGTAAATATTCCTGTGGAGCTTCACTTTACTTCAGTTCGGTTCGTTTTGGTTTGGTTTGGTTTTTGTTGAACTGGGGCTGCAAATGTGCACCAAAGGGCCACCCACAACCCGACTGGCTTAACAATTTTTGCACAATTTTCAAGGCGGGAGCGAGAGGTCGCCTGCTGTTGGGGGCGTGTCTGGTTAGTGGAATCGAACAAATATGTTTACATTTAGCACATGTGCAATTATTTGATTAAAACTGTTAAAAGCACACAAAATCAGGCAAAAGTTTACCAACACCCGTGGAACGAACAAGTCGATAGAGAGGCGGGTTGCCTTTCGGGGAAATTGGGGAAATGTGGAGACAGCAGGGCGCGCAAATGGAGCAATATGCCAGACCTCAGCTCTTCTATCTCCTGGGTTGCTGATGCTGATGGGGATGGGGATGGAGATGGGGATGGAGATGATGATGGCCTGCCATTCGAGGCGGTGCCGCCTTGTCACTCAGTTTGTGATGCAAACTGGGCGTGTAAACAGAGAGAGACAGCCGCACTCGACGCCCACACACGTACGGGGAAAAGAGAGACGAATGGAGTCCCTCCACCTAATGCGAAACGAAAACAAATTAAAATCAAACTTTCGAATTACTTCGAGTCTCGCATTTCAATGTAAATTTAACCAACAACAAGAGGGCCACGCCGGAGCTCCGTAGGACGGACTGGTGGACTCATGGACCCATTTACTCCGGGACTCATGGACTGGTGGGCTAATGGACGGACAATCGAGTTGGGTCGACGGGTTAGAAGTCGGGAACAGCATAAATTACGGCGGAACTAAACTGGATAACTAAAGCGATTGCAGTTGGTGCGAAGAAAATTTGGGAGTATTTGAAAGAAACATTTGAATGTGACATGGATGTGAGGAAATCTATGTTTTCTATGTAACTATCATACTCACTGCTAAGCTAAAGACAAAATATTCCTGATTAAAGAAAATGAAAGACACATAAAGTGATGAGTTAATAAGATCTGAAATATTTTATTAATGTTAGTGGGTTATACATATAATTATATTTCCTTGTAAACTTTAATGGCTTGAACATGTTGTATAAATAAATTAAAAACATGTTGTTGAATCGCTCTGTAAGCACACACTTACTTATTTCTCTAAAACCAGCCGAGTGAATCAATATTTTGTTTAAACATTATTGGTGCAAGTCCTGCGCGGGGGCAAAGTACAAAGGATAAAGAGGTTTTCGAGCAGCCTCCGGTTGATTAAGTGTTGTTATTGTTGCTACCGCCTGGCTGTAACGCTCGCTGCCTTTGTTGTTGCCTTATTATTCGGCCTTATGTTTATGCCACCCCTTCGAGCGCTTGAAATCCACCCAACTAAGGTGAATACTTTGACATTTTCGTGTAGCAAAGCAATTTGTTGTAGTGCCGCGTTATTGTGCCAGTGTTCCCTTTTCCTTTTTGTTAACCACAAGCGTCACCTCAATGAACTTTAAGTGGCAATGGCCAACGTCGAACCATCGAAGCTCATGCCCAAACACCATCCACCACCCACTGGCCTCTGTTTAATTTTCGCATTTTCCGTTGCGCGTTTTCATCTTTGATTGACATACAAACAATTTAGCTGAATGGCACTTGAAGCAGCAGCAGCAAACCGCAAACAGAAGCAACAATAAAGAAGGCTGCGCCGCCACCCCCTCGGCAATAATATTTTTGATATTTTGTATTTATGGCAATCTTGGCATCCAGATCGAGGAGCTGGAATGTGCCTGGGCCGCAAGAAGTGGCCTGGTGACAACTGCAGAAACCAGGGACTGTTTGCCCAAGTGCTAAATGGAAACTTCCTCCAGCAAATTAACAGCCATGGCCAATCTCTTGATGAGAACGGCAAGACGAAGGGATGTCATAATTGCTTTGACACGACTATCAGATACCTGGTAGTTGGCGATTTCTTAGGAAAAAACATTTAAAGCACTGAAGCTTTAGGTATGCAGTTGAAAAACTTGTTTCTACCTATAAAATTTAATTTTTATAGAATTACATATTTAGAAGCCTTCCTTATAATATAAATCAAAAACTACCCATAAATGGATATCATGATTTTGTAATCCAAGAATATATAATATCATCACTATAGGGTATACAACGTGAATCTTCCAATAGGAGGACCACCCGAGTGGAATCTTTGCCCCCTCCCCACAGGATTTCTTCGATGTGTTTTTTCTCCCTTTTTTTTGCATCTCGCGGATGCTTGCATCTCGAAATCAATCAACTCAAGTGTCGCCGCATTTATGGGAGAGTCTGTGTGGTCCACTATCAAAGGCCGGACCGCCGAAACCCCGGCCAAAGTGCATTTGTTGTAAGTGGCCGTGTCTATGGGCCGCCGTTTGGCATCGAGGTTCCACCTCGCACACAGGTGAAATTTACCACTTCAATGGCTAAAAACAACATTTGAATGCGACAGTCGACAACGGCTACAACGGATGTTGTAGCTGGCCGGCTCGGCTCTAATGTGTGTAAACAGTGAAACCCAACGAACTGGACGGTCTGGGGATGGAAATGCTCAGATACTCGATACTCGATTTACCTGTACACCCATGGACCCATGGACGGTGTTACCTGGCCCTGCTGAATCGGCAACGTCATATCGCAACGGATCGCATATGCATATAAGTAGATGCGGGCATATATGGTATGGTATATGGTATATGGCCAGAAATTGATGTCGGGGCCTTTTCACCTTGGAGTTTGCCGCTCTGTCAATATTTTGCTTATATTTGAAAGCCGCCATTGCGCCGATGATTACCTGTTGGCTGGCAAAAAACCTAAACAAAAAACAGAGAAAACTGAAAAAACTGAAAAAAACCCAACCCAAGCGATCGAGAGGAGAACCTCGCTTAACCCTTGAAAGCCGAGATGCCGAGATGCCGACGCTGCGGTAGGTGCCCACTCAAGTGGGCGACACTTTTCCTGCGTCAAGTGGGCGGTCGCAGCTTTGAAGTGCAACGATGTCCAAAAAGTTTTGGTCCCGCTCGAGTGTCCATAGGTGACAGGGTCACTTTCCGGGAGTACCAACTAATTAGCTGCAATGTTCTTCAATTAAAAAGAAGCTTCGAAAATTTCCACCTTCGAGTGGTCGTAAATGGGCTTTGATTGGTCTTGCCACTTGAGGTCTGGACTTCAAATCAATTTCGAGCGAGGTAAACAGCCGGAAAAGGAACTGATGATAACTTGATAAATTAACCTAGAGTGCTTGGCCGTGTGAAAATGTGCTACTACCACTATCAACTTTCAAATCGATAAGTACATTTTCCGTTTCTTAAATATTATCAACTTGAAATGTGGAGCCTTGCAGTTGAAAGCATTTAGTGTGTTTATTAAAATTGTAAGCCATCTTCTTAAGACGGTTTGTTTTCACACCAATTGTGTTTCGATTGCTGCCAAATTCGAGGGAATCATTTGGCAATGCCTGAGTGGTCACTTAGCCCCTTTTGATTGCCCAAGAAACGAGCAGCTGAGTTATTGAAGCCGATTACATGGCTGCTGTGATTAACACCTGGCCAAAAAGTTCGCACATCTTGAGCGAGATGATAGGTGTGTGGTTTCCTATAGCCAACCAGTTGGAAACTGCGATGGTCTCAGAGTCTCTTTGTATGCCAGAGTGTGTATGTGTGTGTGTGTGTGTGTGTGTGTGTGCTGGCATTTGCACTTGTATCGGATTATGAGCATCAAACATTTTCGGCCATGTTTGTTTACTTTGCTCCGCCTCGTCGGCTTGAATGTGTGCGTGCCTGGGTGTTTCGCTCTCTTGTGCGTGTGTATCCGTATCTGTTTTTGTGGCTGTATCTTCATATGTATCTGTGAGTATCTGTATCTCAGTCGCTCTTGCGCATGTCTTATGCGCAGTTCGCCCGAAAAGTTGCCATTGCCGCGCCTCAAGCGATTGGAAGAACTGAACGAGCGACCCTCGCTTTCAGCACGCCATTTTCGCACATTCGCTGAAATTAACGAAAATCAATTTCTCAGCAAATAACCGGATCTATACATGTGAGCCTACCTGGTGTGGTGACGAAATTAAGACGCGACCAGGGCAAACACATCGGTTGGAGCTGCTTTAATGCGAAACGGATTAGCCGGCCAAAGGTGGCTCACTATTTTTGTCCAACAGCAAGCTTATGTTTGCTTACCGGTTATCTTTCTGCACCTGAAAGTCCAGCAATCTAAATTGATATCCTTAAACGAATAGATTAAGCTACAAATTTGCAAATATTTTATGCAACTTATCTGTATTAATAAAGAGAGAAATCTGTACTATTCCAATGACAACTAAAAAAATACAATTAGGAGTTACTCAAGTCTTAAAAATTTAATTTTAAATTTTAAATTCAGACATGAGGCATCTCTTGACCTTGGTCATATATAATATATACATACATAATCAATGATTTCAATCCTGACTTTATGTCTTCCTTTAGTTTTTTTGCAAGTACTGCCTAACTTAAATCCTCCATGGCTCGAACTTTAAGCCGAGCAGCTCAGGGCCAGGAAAGTTGCACGCACTTAAATCCTGGAAGCGAAGGGAAGGATGGGGTCTGTGCCTCGTCGCCTGCACCCAGGATCCTAATTACATTTTACTAGATAAATTGTAAACTTTTCCTGTGCCCGCTGCCCCCGCGCCCTGCAGCTCCATTCCGCTGGTTGCATCAGCTTCTTCCAACAGTTATATTTTGTTTGAGTTCTTTGCGTCGCTGCCGTCTTCTTGCGCTGCAAAGTAAACATAGGGTGGGTTGGGATGGTGGGGCAGTGGGAAGGTGATATGGCACCATTGCCAGGAAGGACTCGAAAGGACACCCTGTAGCAGCGTTGTACGTGCTGGTTGCGTTTGTAAGCGTATTTCCGGCAGCGGATGTCTGCAACAGCAGCAGCTCCACCGCCACCAACAAATGTTGGCTCCGGCCAAACGATTCCTGGATCGAGTCCTGAGTCCTTCGCACTTCGTCCTTAGTCCTTGGTCCTCGGTCCTTAGTTCTCAGCTCTCAGTTCTCAGCTGGCGAAAGTCAGTCAGTGCCGGTTACACATTTTCAAAAGTGCTTGGCGCTGCCACGCTTTGCCATTAGTAGTCCAAAGTTCCGAACTGAGAGTCCTGCGTCCTGCATGTGTATCTGTTGTTGTAGCTCCTGGCCAGCTCTTCAAGTCACTCCCGTATCTGTGTGCCGCATGTGTGCGTGTGTGTGTGTGTGCTGGCCCCTCACTATGCATGCGTGTGTGTAGTTTTGCGCAAATATTTGCATCTGGAATATTTGCGCGCTCCATCATAATTCAAACACAGATGCGCTGTTTGCAGAAGAGCAATCATTTTGACATGCAACTCGCTTCAAAACCGAATTAAGTGGCATTCAGCGTCAGTCACGAGAAGGGCTCGAGCCTCGAGAGCCGAGAATCCCTATTCCTATCCCCAGCCCCATCACCATTCCTATTCCATTCCTCCCAGTTTGAGCCCAGTTTGAGTTTGCAGCCCCAAATGACAGTGATTGACACTCACGCAGCCGCTTAGAAGGGCAATTTAAAGAATTTGCAACGATTTAAATAAATCATTTCAGCAGAAGCGGTAAAATAACATTTTTAGTTATGGCTCTGTAATTTAAAATAACGATTTTTAGATTTTGAACAAGGAAAACATAGCATTGCTTAATTATATTCACTATGCCTTTGTATTATTTATAGGTTGGTACTATATTAGGTTAAGAATATGACTTACTTTTTAAAAAGTTACACAGATACTTTAATTTTAGACTAGTTAATGAATGGTGCAATGTTAAAACTTTAAACTTGGAAATCAAAATCCTTTTACATACATTCTACATTTCATTTGACATTTTAATGCGTCGCCACCTTGCGGACTTATTGAGAAGTATGTGATTATCGACCCTAATCGAACACAAATGTTTAATAGTTAGTATGGCAACTCTGGTCATTTATGGTATTAGGATGACAGCTCCCGGAATGTGTAAAATTTAAAGTGGCAACTGTAGAAATGCGAAAATTACGGTGATGGTTGGAAGCATATTATTTTTAAAATTAGATATTAAAAATTTTAAAACTTAAGACCTAAGTGTGTTTTATTAACGTATTTTTTCAAAGGAAAGACATGTATAATTTTGAATTAAATTAATTTTTTCTGTGTTTCTTAAAATCTCTCTTAAGTAGTGTTATACATATTATGTTAGCAATTTTTTTTTTTTTTTGTATTTTTGTTTTCATTTTCCTGAATTGTATATTAATCTTAACACGCCCTCTAGGCGGCGAACACGATGGTTAGCGGCGCTGTAAAACAGCTGATTTGATTTCCGTCCCTGGTATCAGTCAGCTGCTGCGTTACGCGACATCTAAAACATAAACTATAAGAATATAATTTCATCTATAAAAAATGTTGCGGATCATTAATATAAGTCGACTTGGTAATACTCTCCACTTCAGCAGAGCAGTCACACAGTGGCAACTGCCACTGGCGTTTCAAAGAGAATTCCATGTGAGCGCCGCCAGGTTGAAACGCCGGAAAACAGCAGAAGAGAAGGTAGGTTTTAGAGCCACTATGCCAGTGAATCTCAAAGCCGGAAAACTTGAATCTCTTAATAATCCCCTTGATCCCAGAGGGCACACTCACTAATTGATTTAGAAATCCCCAAGAATTATAGAGTACTCCCCCAAGAAGTTTCAAACGGCGGGCGGAGGCGCCTCTGACATCTGGAGGCACATGACCGTGGCCCAACTGGCCAAGGAACTGGAAAGGTCACTGGGTAAACATTCTATTCACTGGTTATATCTTAATATATTAAAGTAATTGTGATCATCATTTATCTTCCAGATGATGTTCAAGAGGCGATGCTATATGTCAAGGGCGCTGACAATATTGAACCGGCTTTTAAGCTTGCAGACCTCAAAATCATCCAGGAGATTGCCAAGAAACTGGGTGCCAAAACACGGGTGGTGGCCACACCTGAAGAAACAAACGCAGATGAGCAGAAGGAACGCGATGTGGCACCCAGGCCGCCAGCTGCTCCAGAGCTCCTGCAGCCCCGTCCGCCTGTGGTGACAGTAATGGGTCACGTGGATCATGGCAAGACCACGCTCCTGGATTCCCTGCGAGGTGCTGATGTTGCTGCCGGCGAGGCTGGCGGGATTACCCAGCATATAGGCGCCTTTACCGTCACCTTGGAGAACGGAGAACGTGTCACTTTCCTGGATACACCAGGACATGCTGCCTTTAGCGCGATGCGAGCTCGTGGAGCTGTTGCCACGGACATTATTGTCCTTGTGGTGGCCGCAGAAGATGGCGTAATGGCGCAAACACGTGAAGTCATCCAACTGGCGAAGGAAGCTCAAGTTCCTATTATCGTAGCGCTCAACAAAATTGATAAGCCCGAGGCTAATATTGTAAGTTAGAAAACAAGTTTTTAAAAAGCACGCCTATTACCCCATTCATTTCAGGAAAAAAGTAAACGAGAGCTAGCGCAAATGGGGCTTGCTCTCGAGGAGCACGGTGGTGATGTACAAGTGATTCCGATCTCAGCCCTTAAGGGCACCAACCTCGAGCTTCTGGCCGAGGCTGTTAGCACACAGGCCACCCTAATGGGACTTAAAGCAGATCCCACTGGTCTTGTTGAGGGAATTGTAGTGGAATCAAAGACTGATCCCCGTCGTGGCAAACTATCGACAGCCATCGTCTCCCGCGGAACTCTTCGTAAAGGCTCTGTGCTGCTAAGTGGCTTAGCTCACGCCAAGGTGCGAGGTCTCTTCGATCACAATGGCCAGCCTTTGAGCGAAGCCCCACCGGGCACACCAGTGGAAATTCTGGGCTGGCGCGAGCTGCCTCTTGCTGGTGATCTCATACTCGAGGTGGAAACGGAGGTAGATTTAGTGCAGCATTTCATTTATATTCATAATACAATAATAAGTGTCATCTTTGCGATTAGAAAAAAGCCCACGCCGTGCTGAAGTACCGCGAACACGAGTCGCAGCAGGAAAAGATCGAGTCGAGCAGTGATGAAATCCGCAAGAAGGAGGAGGAGCACCAGGCCAAGTATAGAGCTGAGCGAGAAGCCCGTCGACTGGCCGGACGCTTCCGGATGCGCGGTGGCCAGCGGGTCAAACAGGTGGATGAAAACGAGGGCAAGCCTCGGGTCAGTGTCATTATCAAGGGCGATGTGCATGGCTCTGTGGAGGCCATACTTGATGTGCTGGAGACCTATAACAGCAACGAGAGCTGCCGCCTGGATATCGTTCACTATGGCGTGGGAAATGTGACCGAGGGCGATCTCGAGCTGGCCAAGGCTTTCCATGCCATTATCTATGCCTTCGCAGTGGAGACTCCCCAGCTGAAGGCTGCCAAAGAAGTGAACATACGAAGCTACAACATCATCTACCGGCTAATCGACGATCTGAAGGAGCAACTCAGCAGTAAGTTGCCTCCAGTGGAAGTAGAGGAGGTTCTGGGCGAGGCCAATGTCCTGCAAAACTTCCTCATCAATGAGGGTCGCAAGGAAGTTCCCGTGGCGGGCTGTCGTTGCACGAAGGGAGTGCTGAAAAAGGCCCAAAAGTTCCGCCTCTTGCGTGATGGAGAGGTTGTCTACGATGGCCCCCTGGAGTCAATGCGACATCTGAAGAACGAAGTGGATACTATCAAGAAGGACGTGGAGTGCGGACTACGCTTCAGAGACACCAAGGTGCTGCCCCAGGCCGGCGATATACTGCAGTGCTACACCACCAAAATGGAGGCCCAGCAAACGGACTGGGATCCAGGTTTCTAGTTTGTACGCGCTGCCAAATCTGCCTTGTTATCGCCTTGTAATCTATAGTTCTCTATTATATACTGTTTATATAAAACAATCCACTATCCGACTTCCTGTTGATCCCACTGCTGCCGCTGTGGCCGTTGCTACCACCCTTCACCCACATACTTAGGCGTTTAGGATACCGATATAGAGTGGCAGCGGAACTGACCGATGATAAGGGAGACGTTCTAGCATCGAGAGCGACAGCGGGAGAAGCGCCCCTGTCCCATAGACGGAAGCTGTACTAAATGGGTCATCGCCATGCTAATTGGAGTTCACCCAAACCAAGGCGGTGTCCGTAGCCCCATATCGACTGGTGGAGATAGCAGGCTTCCGCCGCGGAGCCAATTAGAACTTGGTCCTATATTCATGAATGGATGCTTTTTATATCAAGTCCGCGCCTCTCAGCATATATATTTGCGAATTTCTATAATATCAAGCGCGTTCCCTGTATCGCCAGTCGCTGGTTCGCCTTGAAATGTGGATAATTTATTTCTGCGACTTATTAGCTAACTGGAGGCGACTTTCCCTGGCCGAGTGCTGATAAGGCGGTGGGTAAAAATAACTGTAACATCAGTCTTATATAATTATGCTCAAGGACTTTTATAACCGCACACACATTATTCGGTTTTTCGGCATAAAATTGTAAATCAGCGAGCACGAACTATTTTTGGCGGAAATATGAATTGCGGTTGAGATAATATCGTTGTATTTGAACCACTCATATTTGTAAGTAGAAGCTTCCTGCCAAGATCCAAAAAAAAAAAAGCTTGGAACTATCAAAATAATATTTTGATAGTGCGTGCGATGATGTACTTGTAAAACTCAAAATCCTTATCCCATTTGGCTGTTACCATGCTAAAGTTCTTAGTTTTTTTCAAAGCAATCCCGATAAATTGTCAACCAAATTTTGTTAAAAATTTGTTTTTTGTAGCATTTACATGAAAGTTTGATGATTTTTGAATTTCTATATAATTATAGTAGAGCTCTCACACATATCAACATTTCGGTTGAGATTTGAGTGCTGGATATAAACTATATATAGAACCCCGAGTTAAGCGGAATGCGGAAATTAGCGCTCAGGCTCCGAGTTTTTCTAGACTGGCGAATTTCATGAATGAACTTATCAAATTTCGTGAAATCGATGCTGCGAATAACTAATATGCTGCATCAATGACGCTCTTGCAATGCCAGACTGCAATTTATCCCACACCAGAACGGATGCCTAAATTTGTCTGTGAAATGGGCGAGCAAATCAGAGTAAACACATCGCACATGTGTTTGCCAGTAGCAATTAGAGAGAAATTGAGATGCATTCGGGGTTATGACGAGTCAGGATCACTGGCCAAAGGATGTCGACATGTGTTGGCAGGGGCGGCTCATTAGTACCGCCGCTTGATCTCGACAGGCACGGCAAGAGCAACGCGAGTGCTGCATGTGGTGGTGGAGGGCAGGGTCAGTAAATCACTTGCCAACTTCGGAACGTATCGTATCGCATCGTATCGCATCGCATCGCTCCTCACACACGTGCAATGCATAAAGATCAGCGAGAGTCGCCGGGGAACCAGTTGTTACAAAGACTGCAAAAAAAAAAAAAACGAACTCGAGTCGACTTTAGTCTCTAGTGGGGGCCGGTTGGCAAAGGATCACTAATGCAGCGCGCATAAACTAAGTAGATTTATATATACCCCAAGAAGCCATAGCGACAAGATTGGGTGGGTGCTGGGCCATGTAGGCTCATCAAGAGACCCCTTCAATTTGGGAGCGCGAGATTAGAAGGGGCGGAAGCCGTCCTTTGTGGCGCTATCGCTGCGGAACAGAAGCTATGACTATGGCTACAGCTATTGTATATAGCTTGGGTGCCACGATTATCGGGCTGCTGCTTCCGATCCGCTGCTCTGCTCTTACTCTGCTGCTTTTGCTTTGCTGCTTTTGCTTTTGCTCTGCTGCGGCTTTTGTGTGGCACAGAATTAGAGCGATCGCATGCGAGCGACTCGATCAGTTGCTGGCGTGCCGTCAAACCCTGCGGATGTGTGCCGAATCGAGGCGGATACTTCGACTTCGACTTCGACTCCGACTTTGACTCTTAGGATAGTGCGCGATCGTTCGACCTAATATATCCTGCGGCAATGAGCAGGCGCAAAGTGCCGAGTGGATTCTGATTTCAAGTGACAACTCTGTGCCAGATAATTAAAACTCAAGTGGTGCTCCACTCAAGTGCTAGCCACTCTGCGGGGACAAGGAACGACACAGAACGATACAAAATAAATAGATATATATATATATATATATATATATATATATATATATTCGAGTGGGTGAGAAACGCGAAAAGTGAGGCGACGCTTATTGTGCTGTCCTGCCAGCAAGGAGCCACAAAATGGATTTATCGAGGCGGTTGTGGTAAGCATCCGACAAACATGTATCCATATCCATTCAAACGCGACGGATGCGGCACTGCAATCCCTGAAATTGATTCCCTTTGTGTTGCTAGCAAATTACTGTGTCAATTGGAATTTTAATTCCGTTTGAACTACATGGGCAAACACTTGACACGGGTCTCTCCCTCGCCTGAGTTCTCATCCTGCCTTCCAGTTGTCCTTTCACATGTGCGAATGTTGATGTGGATGTAGCCGTGGATGTGGGCGTATCCTGGCTACGTGCTCGCTGTGCAACAGGCGGTGCTCCTGTTTCTGCTCCTGTTCCTCGATGTTGACACTGCGCGCGACTGCCATTATCCTGGCCAGCATTTTGTTTGCATGCCAAATTACATTGCCAACTTAATTGAAGTTTGTTAATGAAAATTGCAACATTTTTCAAAGCGTTTTCCCAACCCGCCCCTAATGTGCTTTAGTTTGTATTTGTGTGAGTCCTGATTGCCGTTTGTCCTTGGTCCTGCGTCCTGGCAAAAATGTTTCCATTAGCAATTAAGCTCTGGAAGTTGTATTAAAAATTATGGCCTTCATGGGGGAAATGCGTATCCTTTTCAAGGAATTCTAAATTAAATTAAAACAACTAAACAACATATAGTCCAGCTAATTTGGTCGGACAGGGCCGATTCCAATTCCAACCACAATCAATTTCGCTTTTAACATCTCAATTTCCGGCATCACGATCTTACTTCAAACAGCCAGATCGGTGGTTCTCCACCCACTGGCCCAGAAATTATGCCATTACCTCACCTGCAACTCATCGACAGGTCTTTCTGTTTCTTCACCGAAATGTGTGTGCGATTCGAACCCCTTCCCTGGAAAAAGAAACGAAGAAATCAAATCAAATTTTCAAATGGAAATGTAAATATTTATCCCAAAGAGTTGCGTTCGTAGGTGAAGTGCGTGTGCTTTGAAGTGCCCTCTTCCCTGCCCACAAAAAGGTAGGGAGAACAAGGTGAGATGCTCGGACAGGCCAGCATATACTTTCGGAGCAGCCCGGAGGTCGGTTCAAAGTTGACTCCATGGCAGCCATGAGTCCGGCGATCTCACGCACATGCTGGACATCCCTATCTTGGCCATAATCTCCACCCGAGGCGGTTCTTCGCTGACCACAAGCGTTGCGTGCGTTTTATTTTTGGCCAGAGTCATAAAGTCCGACACCGTCACATAAAAGCCCAGAAACTTGTTCCCCGGCCAACTGGCAGTTAGCGCATCCATTCGTCAAGTTCTTTAGAGTTTTTCGCGAAAACTGTGCGTTAGCCACTTGAAAGCAAAAAATCTCTATCTCTCTGTCAACGGCGGGAAAATGGGAAAAACTATAGATTTCGGAATGAAAATGTGGCCACCACATGACCCATGCTGGCCAGAGTTTGGGGACATGTGTGTGGCTAATCACAATTCACAGGAAATCATATCATAGTTTTTCCTGCCTCAATTTCCCAATGTTTTTTAGTTGAATTAATGGAAAAGTTCTTGAAAATACATTGCTTGAAAATCTTCTCGAGTAGGGTACCTGATCACTTGGCTAGCCCGAACGCAAAATCCAAGCCCCCAAACGGGTCAACATACCTAAGACCATCATTATGTCTGTAGTTTAATGGCACAAACTAAACGTTTTAACGCACTCGGTAAATCAGTAACCGAGTATCTTGTAGGTTGTATCTCGCCTGTGTGTGGCCATTAAGTGGCCAAAATATACATTACATTAAGCTAAAATCTGTGGCTCGTGACGTCTTTGAACTTGACTCTAGTTGACGCTGTTGGAGATTCTCTTGAAGAGTCTCTTCAGAAGAGACGAAAAATTCCAACATACCTATTCGTCTTTCTGTGGAAATTAGGATGCTCAGATCTTGTGTACTCAATGAAAATTCCCAATCTAAATTTAAGACTCTACCTATGCTGATATATAGTTTACCCAGCGTAGGCAATGTTTGTTATGTTTTAAGTATAATATTCCGCGGAAAACACTAAATTCCGATGGGCAGCAGGAAAATGGATGCAACAAGAAAAACACGTACCCAATCCAATTGCCCACACATAGTTGCTGGGCCGAATTGTTTATTGAGTGTGATCTGTGCGAGAGCCGCAACTATAAACAGTGAATTTCCAAAATATATGCTTTTGAAATGAAAAACGCAGAGCCAGTTGCCTTGAAACTCGGAATATCATCATGCACACACGAGTTTCGAGTCGAGAGTAAACACTCAAATTGCATAATTGATCCTTAATGGCTATAAATAAATCAGAAACCCAAATGTTGATCTAGCAAAGTGGCTGCTTCTCTGCCACGAAAGTGTGCAAAATCCACGCCCGGATATGGCATGTGGGTATGGATTTCTTCAGAATATCGAATGATGCGGCAAATGAGCTGCAAATTATGTTCAACAAATGCCCCCCTTGTTGTTGCACTTGCAACTTGCTGCAATCCTGTGGATCAGTTCATGCCTATTCCACGCCTCACTGGCCTCCCAAGTTCATGGCGGCGATGTTGCACGCTGCATTTGCCACATCTGCTCTGGATGGGGTATGGATGGGATGGACCCCCAATGGCATGGTTAATGGTTTCGCGACCGATCTGCACATCGCTTTCCCATGACTTAATGTCTTATGCTTAATTAAGCAAAGACTGCCGACTGGGTGGCGTTAAATTATTTCAACTCCTCCATCCGAATCAAGTGTGTGAGTGGCAAATAGCTTAAGAGCCATTGTTAATGTTTGCCCTGCCACAGACACACGCACACATGAGTGGAGTGTATGGACACACACAATCGGATCGATCGGATGAGGTCGTCGCTCCCTGGCAACGCGGAAGATAAAAAGGATGCCCCAAAATATGCCGCCGCAGAAATTGCACACTGGCAGAACAAGATACAAAATACTATATACAGACAGCAGAATAAAAACGGAGCAGCCAACCATGGCATGACTGCAAAAATATCCAAAAATTGTGCAGATCCAACCAGGAGGCAACCGGCAACCGGCAAACGATGCGTCACATGCAGTAAAATGTGCCTAAAAAGTTCTGTCTGTCTGAAGAACCAGAAAACCAGAAAAGTAGGGACAGCATCAGCATCAACAAGTGAAATATATTCGCCGCCAGGCAAAAGCCAAAAACCAAAAAAGAGCGCAAAAAAAGGGGGAATATATAAAAACCCATAAAAATGTTTTGGCGGACGACAGGCGACGATCGGTTTGCTGGGTGTTCTTGGGAAACGTGATGCGCATCTTGATGACAGCAAATGAAGCGAAATGCAGACCCGACTATCAGCCCTTTCTGAGGGTCAGGGACGCAGCCCTTTTACCACTTCCGATGGTCCGGCTGTTTAGCAAATACATCGGAGGAATCTGCAAGACGCAAGGAACCCACTGACAAGTACTGGAGCGATGAGCTAACCCGTAATTGCGCTATAAATCAATGTCTGCTCCACATTTTATACGTCAGGTAGTCAGGTAATCGTTCTGGCCAACATGATGGCATTTAAGCCAATTTGATTTGAAGGCTATTGTGAATAAGTGAAATTGGGAGTTGGTCATTGTTTATTTTAGATTCCTTCGAGTAAACAAACAGGCTGTTGAAATTCAGACAGATATTTCTATTTAGCATAACTAATGGGCAATTGAATTGCTAGAGCAGAAAGAATGATCTGACATAACTAAAATTTCTATAAAAAGTAGGCTTCCCAAAATAGTTTTGGTTTGCTCAAGAATTCCACCATTTATTTACTTTTCCCTTAGTTTATTAGTTCCCCGCTAATTAAGTGCTGAAATATGCCAGCTCATTTGGCATCCTGTGAGCACAATTTCTGTGTTATTTTTTTATCGCAAGTCGGCGCTAAAATGTTTACACATAGCCATGATTAATAATCCCCCACTGGATGGGATGAGTTCAAAGTTCGAGGAGGTGCAAAAGTGTATGTTTCCCTAGAAACCATTTCCCCCTGTTTCCCATTTCGAGAGCTATTAGCCATAAGTGAAGTCAAGCAGCTTGTTGCAATCTCGGGCCGAATGAGTTGGGCAAATAGAAAATTGCCAATGCTCGTGGGGCTTGGTGGAGGTGGAGATGTGGGCATGTGGGGCTGTGTGCATGTGATGATGGGAAGTCGCGACAGCGGCGTTATGATGCCTCTAATTAGCTGCACAGCACTATTGATTCTCCGGAGGAGGCCGCTTCTGGTGGCTCCCGAGACATGGTCATAAAGATTTGTTTGCCCGTCGAACATTTAGCCGCCGCCGTTGACAGCGGGGGAAATTTATGGGTCAGTAAGTTGGCAAAGTGAAACGCATAGTGAAATCTCTTTCCCTTTTATTTTTCTCAGGCCCAGTCTCGGTGAACTGGGCTTAAATGCGCATTCTGTTTGCTCATTTGCACTGCTCATTTGGTCAAATGCGTGGCAAATATTTCATTAGGCATTTGGGCAAACTTTGTTGTGCCTCTCAGCCCCCAACGTTCAACATTTGCTGCTGCTGCAACATTGTGGCAGTGCAGCACTAAATTTGGTAAAATGTTGCATAATCCCTGTGCATTTCGCAAACACTTGGGGGCAAAGGCGTATGTTTATTATTTTCACTACTCAATTAAGTTAAATTAATTTCGAAATTGATAATTGCTCGGCCAGGCTGTGTGCAAGTGTTTGGCTGCCAGTCAAAATGGCATCAGCACAAGTGAAGCTGGGGCTTCCATTCCCCGCCAGAACGGAGGATGTCGCTCCATCTCTATACCCATCTCCACTGTGTCTCTGTGTGCGTTGCTTTATGCAAATGCAATTAAAATTTCAACAATGCAAACATTTACTTCCGTTGCAACAAATGTCGTCGCTCCACCAGCCTTCTGCCCGCATCTTCTTCATAGAGACATCATCATCATCGCCATCATCATCGTGGGAGCTTCGGCAGCAGCAGCAGCAGCAGGAGCACCATCATCGCATTCACCTGGCCACACCTCTGCCACAATTTGGCGTTTTGCATTAGAGTCTGCTTGTCTTGCGATAATTGTATGACTATGTAATTGTATTTGAACAAACGGGTGTCACACACTCGCACGCATCCTTCCGACTAATGAGGTGGATACCTGTGCAATAATTGCTGCCTGGTATTTTGCGGCCAAATAAAACGCACTAACGAAGCTGATTAGGACTTACTGCCTGGATCGATCTTGGGTGGAAAAACGAAGTGGATTAGGTACACTGGGTTGCTTGGCACGTTGGCATTTAGTCATTTATTCTATTCTACGCCTATATAGTTTCTCTCTGTGTAGGAGGTGGGTGCAATTGTACGCATTTTCCGTTGGCTGCAATTAAATCAGTTGCCTGCAACATCGAATTCCTTTCGTTCCTCACAATCAACATAAAAAAGCGAAAAAGGGGCCAGCAGAAGTCAAACGGTTGCAGCTGTACGAACTGGGGCCATGGGCATTCCATCTTCATCAAAGGGCCCCGGGATCTGCAGAGGCAGGCAGCTGCGGAATCGGAATCCTCATGGATGCAGCTCGCATATTGCATGCCCCACCGCCAATTGATTAACTCCAGCTAGTTGTTTCCCCGATCAATTGGCATGGGAAAGGCCCGAGGAATCGAATCTAGTGGGTGGTTGCGATTGAAGTGCGGGGAATTCTACTAACTCGACCTCGCAGATGAGTCATGTAAACAAATCCAGCGTCAGTTCTCGATGGTCAGGTGTGAGAACTGCTTCAAATTTATGTGTGTTTTTGCGGCACTTGTTTGGATTTCGGCTTGCCACATAATATATTTTCGGTTCGCTTTTTCAGATTTAGATTACTTTTGGTTGCCCCAAAATTAGATGTAATTTGTTGTCGGTCTTGAGTTTGGCGGCTAAGTGCACGCACTTGTGGAGTAAGTGCCGCTGATAGTGTTGTTCTTACGGCTCATTAGCAGTCGCTTTATTTACGATGGTCATTGCAACATTTTACAAGGAAAGATATCTGTTTGGAGTACATAGATTCTTGAAACACTTTCTTAAAATGATCGTTCACTGAAACGAAAATTGTATCTATATCTCAATACCTGCAGGTATCTGTATATGATAACTCAATACGTATCAATCTGTTCCTTTAGGATCACAAGAAAATACTCTCGTTCCATCATACTATAGTATATAAAATGAATATATTTCTCGGAGTGTATTGTAGTACGCATTCTATGCCAGAATGCACTTGTTGCGTGGAAGGCATTTGAAAGCAATTACACGATCGTGAATATATCTCTGGCATGGATGCGGAGTGAATATCTTTTAGCTACTCGGTCTGGAGAGAGTGTACGACGACTATATCTGTGGCCTGGATTTGCATCCATGCTGCAGTTGTTCAAGTTGACTGATAATGGCTGCAATTGTGTAGCTGAAAAGGGAGCATTTCCCTGCACTCTCACTGCATCTATGCAGTGATTGCCAGGGCCCCTTAGAGTATTATCACCGCTTAGAGCCGCTATCCGAAACCCAAATGCCTTTGTAATGCGGCGCACAATGAACAATGGACTGCTATTGTGGGACCATTTCTGGCCAGAAAGCTGGAAGGCCAGAAAGGCATTGCGACCCGATAATTGGCCCCTCTTAGAGGCGCAGCTTTGATCTCGCCAGCCAACTAAATCCTGGTCACAAAGCTAAATGGGGTCAGGGATTGGGAGAAGGCCCACCATCCGGCATTAATATAATATTATATGGTACACCGTATTTGTGTAAAGTTCCCGCCCCCGAACTAGCATTTCCTCCAGACTTATTTGACATTTCTGTGGCGGCATTTCGGTGGTTCACATGACATGTGTAACTTATTTGACGATTGCGCCAACTGTTTGTGCTAGTGTCACGTGGCTTCCGTCACATGTGGCAATAACAATGTTATTCCCATTCCCATTTCCCCGCAACCGACCAAACAAAATATCTGGGGGTCCGAGGATTTTGCGTAATCAGCAGACGCGTATGAAATCGAAATTGAGAAGTGCGCTCTTGCGGTTTTTGCTAACTCATCGGTTTCCTTGGAACTGCCCAATTAATTGAGTTGGTCCTGGTTTTGGTTCTGGTCCTGGTTTGGCGGGTATCTTAGTGTTCTGGTGTCCTGTTTGCATGACGCAATGGCTGAGAAGGAGGCGACTGGGCGACGCCGCCCCTGCTCAATGGACTGTGAAATGTGTGCCGTTGTCGGTTTGCCATTTGCCTTCCGTTGTCCTTGCCAAAGCAATAGGTGTCCTGGCATTGGTTTCAAAAGGGAAATGCGCTCAAATTGCATTAAAATGCCAACACAGAAGCATAAAAATTATGGCCACACTTGGCGCCCAGACCTCTGCTGTTCTCGGCTGTCATAAGCAGCACGCCTGCTGCGGCAGGACTCCCGAATCCAAGGACCCAGGCACCAAGGCATGTCCTTCGTAGCCAGGAGGACAGAATTACAGAGGGCAAGAGGCGAGTGCCATCAGTCGGAGGCGTCCAAGCGTAACAAACCGAGCGGCTCCCCGCACGCAGCAGCGTCAGAAATTAAATTGGCAAGCCCCCAACAAGAAAGCGCGGGGATGAAGTGCAGCAAACGTTGCCTGCAACATTGAACGCCTTTGACATATTCACGCAACTTGTCCTCGGGGCGCAACGACATCCTCCTCCGTGGAGCAACTTCCTCGAAGAAGTCAGATTCTGCGGCGTCGAATTGTCTGCGGCATAATCGTATATTCTCCCTGGCTTCGGTACTTATTATTTGCTTGGTTCTGCGCTTCTTTCTGGTTCTTTCGTTTTGGCAAATCGGCAGGAAGCCCTTCTAAATTATGTCTTGTTTATGTGGCATTGCATATTTATGGTCCGTGCGCGCGTCGCATAATAAAAAAATGTTACCGAAGAAATTGCAAATTTTACTTGACCAAGTCCCATTCTTTTCGCCACCCAGTGGTAAGGGAATCCACCGCCTATCCCGCCACAGATTTAGCCGCAAAAACAAGTTCAATGTTTGCTTGCTCTGGCCAGTGAGCATAAACAAGTTCATCATGCTGTCGCCGCGAAGCCCCACAAAAGTTTGTTTGTGCCCCTTCGCTGGACGCAGACCCAAGTCTTTTGAGAAAGTCCCCGTCGAAGTTGGTGACTCCCCCGCCAGCCAGCTAACCAGCCAGAGTGAGCCACCCAGCCTGTTGCTCCTCTAATGAGTCTGAGTACTCGTGTGTCCACAGGCATGCGGCGAAGTCAACAAATACATGGCTATATATGTGCAACAAGTCAACACGTGACTTCGGTCCTATGATTTTAATGAATGGTCGAGTTGGGCGAGATTATGTCTGGGTGGCGTTTAATTAAATTGCCTACTTCGCTCTCCACTTGCAGCTCAACTGCCTTGGTAGCATTCATTGTTCTGGCCAGCATTCATGATTCCCAGAGCAGATTCGTAAGTATGCAGCGGATATCCTGAAGGTACTTACGGCTAATCCACTGAGCCCTTTTCCAGCCTGGACTCAGACAAAAAAGACAATATGGGGCGAACATGTACTTGCCGGAGAGCTCGGTGACGCCCGGCGGCGAGGGTAACGATCCCGATGAGTGGACACCTTGGAGCTCACCCTCGGACTGTTCCAGGACCTGCGGCGGTGGAGTGTCCTACCAGACTCGGGAGTGCCTGCGAAGAGAGTGAGTATACAAGACCTGCCGTAAAAGAAAACAACCCTATTCCATCCCTATCATAGCCGAATGTTATATTAGGAAAGAGACCTCTAGATTGCCAATAGTTTTAAATCTCTTACATCTCTTACCACTCCACAGTGATCGTGGCGAGGCAGTCTGCAGTGGAGGCAGTCGCCGTTACTTCTCCTGCAACACCCAAGACTGTCCGGAGGAAGAATCCGACTTCCGGGCGCAGCAGTGCTCCCGCTTCGACAGGCAGCAGTTTGATGGAGTCTTCTACGAGTGGGTGCCGTACACGAATGCACCCAATCCCTGCGAGCTGAACTGTATGCCCAAGGGCGAGCGGTTCTACTACCGTCAGCGGGAGAAGGTGGTGGACGGAACCCGCTGCAACGACAAGGACCTCGACGTGTGCGTAAACGGGGAGTGCATGCCGGTGGGCTGCGACATGATGCTGGGTAGCGATGCCAAGGAGGACAAGTGCCGAAAGTGTGGTGGTGATGGCAGCACCTGCAAGACCATTCGCAACACCATCACCACGAAGGATCTGGCTCCTGGATACAATGACTTGCTGCTCCTTCCAGAGGGAGCCACTAACATTCGTATCGAGGAGACTGTGCCCTCCAGCAATTACCTGGCCTGCCGGAACCACAGTGGACACTACTACCTGAACGGCGATTGGCGCATCGACTTCCCACGCCCCATGTTCTTCGCGAACTCGTGGTGGAACTACCAACGAAAGCCAATGGGCTTCGCCGCTCCCGACCAACTGACCTGCAGCGGTCCCATCTCGGAGAGCCTCTTCATAGTTATGTTGGTGCAGGAGAAGAACATCAGCCTCGACTACGAGTACAGCATTCCGGAGAGCCTTAGTCACTCGCAGCAGGATACGCACACATGGACGCATCACCAGTTCAATGCCTGCAGTGCTTCCTGCGGCGGTGGCTCTCAGAGTCGAAAGGTCACATGCAACAATCGCATCACCTTGGCGGAAGTCAATCCATCGCTGTGCGACCAAAAGTCCAAGCCAGTGGAGGAACAGGCTTGCGGCACGGAACCGTGTGCACCACACTGGGTTGAGGGAGAGTGGTCCAAGTGCTCTAAGGGCTGCGGGTCCGATGGCTTCCAAAACAGGAGCATCACCTGCGAGCGAATCTCCTCTTCGGGGTAAGTCTTTCTTGATTCAGAAGAGTTAAATGATGAACAACAACGTGTGGCTTTTCAATTTAGCGAGCATACAGTTGAAGAAGATGCCGTTTGCCTAAAGGAGGTGGGCAACAAGCCGGCCACCAAACAGGAGTGCAACCGCGATGTAAAGAACTGCCCCAAGTATCATTTAGGACCTTGGACGCCGTGTGATAAGCTTTGCGGCGACGGAAAGCAGACACGAAAGGTGACCTGCTTCATCGAGGAGAACGGACACAAACGAGTCCTGCCCGAAGAAGATTGCGTGGAGGAGAAGCCAGAGACGGAGAAGTCCTGCCTCTTAACGCCTTGTGAGGGCGTTGACTGGATAATCTCCCAATGGAGCGGCGTAAGTATTGCACTTGTCTGTGAAATTAAAAGGTACTGAATTCCTGTGTATTCTAGTGCAATGCGTGTGGTCAGAATACCGAAACACGTACCGCCATCTGTGGCAACAAGGAAGGTAAGGTGTATCCGGAGGAATTCTGTGAACCAGAGGTACCCACTCTATCCCGGCCGTGCAAATCCCCCAAGTGCGAGGCGCAATGGTTCTCCTCGGAGTGGAGCAAGTGCTCTGCTCCTTGCGGAAAAGGTGTCAAATCTCGCATTGTCATTTGCGGGGAGTTCGATGGCAAGACGGTAACTCCAGCAGATGATGACTCTAAGTGCAACAAAGAAACGAAACCGGAATCAGAACAGGATTGTGAGGGCGAGGAGAAGGTTTGCCCCGGCGAATGGTTCACTGGACCTTGGGGCAAGTGCAGCAAGCCTTGTGGTGGGGGTGAGCGAGTCCGTGAGGTCCTGTGTCTTTCCAATGGAACCAAGTCAGTCAACTGCGATGAAGAAAAGGTCGAACCTCTATCTGAAAAGTGTAACTCTGAAGCCTGCACTGAGGATGAGATTTTACCTTTGACCAGTACTGATAAGCCCATCGAGGATGACGAGGAGGATTGCGATGAAGATGGTATTGAGTTGATCAGCGATGGGTTGTCAGACGATGAAAAGAGCGAAGATGTGATCGACTTGGAGGGAACTGCAAAGACGGAAACTACGCCCGAGGCCGAAGATCTTATGCAAAGTGACAGCCCGACACCCTATGATGAGTTTGAATCGACTGGTACCACATTTGAGGGATCGGGATATGATTCAGAATCAACCACCGACAGCGGCATTTCCACAGAAGGAAGCGGTGATGACGAAGAAACGTCTGAGGCTTCCACTGATTTGTCTAGCTCCACGGATTCCGGTTCCACCTCCAGTGACTCTACTTCCAGCGACTCAAGCTCCAGTATTTCCAGCGATGCAACTTCTGAAGCACCGGCATCCTCAGTTTCTGATTCAAGCGATTCCACAGATGCATCCACAGAAACCACAGGAGTTTCTGATGACTCCACTGATGTCTCGAGCTCAACAGAAGCCTCCGCCTCGGAGTCGACCGATGTCTCAGGCGCATCAGATTCCACGGGCTCCACCAATGCTTCCGACTCAACTCCTGAAAGCTCCACGGAAGCCTCAAGTTCCACAGATGACTCCACGGACTCTTCGGACAATTCTTCGAACGTTAGTGAGTCATCAACAGAGGCTTCTTCCTCATCCGTATCTGATTCTAATGACAGTTCTGATGGATCCACCGATGGCGTATCCAGCACAACTGAGAATTCATCAGACAGTACTTCTGATGCCACTTCCGACTCAACAGCATCTTCAGATTCTACGGACTCTACTTCCGATCAGACAACTGAAACTACCCCTGAATCATCGACTGATTCAACAGAATCGTCTACCCTGGACGCATCCTCAACAACAGATGCCTCATCGACTAGCGAGTCTTCATCGGAAAGCTCAACAGATGGATCTTCAACTACATCCAACTCGGCATCAAGCGAAACCACCGGGCTGTCCAGTGATGGATCAACCACAGATGCAACTACAGCTGCTTCTGACAACACTGACATCACCACTGATGGCTCAACTGATGAATCCACTGATGGTTCCTCTAATGCCTCTACTGAGGGCTCTACTGAAGGCGCAAGCGAGGACACCACAATCTCCACGGAGTCCTCCGGATCAACCGAAAGCACCGACGCCATCGCCAGTGATGGTTCGACCACCGAGGGAAGTACCGTCGAGGACCTGTCCAGTTCCACAAGCTCTGATGTTACATCTGATTCTACCATCACCGACTCCTCACCTTCCACTGAAGTATCTGGTTCCACAGACTCATCCTCTTCCACAGATGGTTCCTCAACAGATGCTTCCTCCACTGAGGCTTCCTCTACCGATGTCACTGAATCTACAGATAGTACTGTTAGTGGAGGTACCAGCGACACTACGGAAAGCGGTCCAACGGAGGAAAGTACTACCGAAGGCTCCACTGAAAGCACAACCGAAGGATCCACAGACAGCACCCAATCCACCGATCTGGACAGCACCACCAGTGATATCTGGAGCACCAGTGATAAGGATGACGAATCGGAGAGCAGTACTCCTTACTCCTTTGATTCTGAAGTTACCAAGAGCAAGCCCCGTAAATGTAAGCCTAAGAAGAGTACCTGCGCCAAATCCGAGTACGGTTGCTGTCCGGATGGTAAGTCCACTCCGAAGGGACCGTTTGACGAGGGCTGTCCCATTGCAAAGACCTGTGCGGATACAAAGTACGGTTGTTGCTTGGACGGAGTGTCTCCGGCTAAGGGCAAGAATAACAAGGGTTGTCCCAAGTCCCAGTGCGCTGAGACTCTCTTTGGCTGCTGTCCCGATAAATTCACCGCCGCCGATGGTGAGAATGATGAGGGATGTCCAGAGACCACTACTGTACCACCTACGACTACCACAGAGGAGACACAGCCAGAGACTACTACTGAGATCGAAGGATCAGGTCAAGACTCGACGACTTCTGAGCCAGACACCAAGAAGTCCTGCTCCTTCTCCGAATTTGGTTGCTGTCCCGATGCGGAAACATCCGCCAAGGGCCCTGACTTCGAGGGATGTGGTCTTGCGTCACCGGTTGCCAAGGGCTGCGCAGAGTCTGAGAACGGTTGCTGTCCGGATGGACAAACACCTGCAAGCGGTCCGAATGGCGAAGGTTGCTCTGGATGCACACGTGAGCGCTTTGGATGTTGTCCGGACTCCCAAACCCCGGCCCATGGTCCCAACAAGGAGGGCTGCTGCTTGGACACTCAGTTTGGCTGCTGCCCCGACAACATCTTGGCCGCGCGTGGACCCAACAACGAGGGCTGCGAATGCCACTACACTCCGTATGGCTGCTGCCCGGACAATAAGTCGGCCGCAACTGGCTACAACCAGGAGGGATGCGCCTGCGAGACGACCCAGTATGGCTGCTGTCCCGACAAGATCACTGCCGCCAAGGGACCCAAGCACGAGGGCTGCCCTTGCGAGACCACCCAGTTCGGATGCTGTCCAGATGGGCTCACCTTCGCCAAGGGACCGCACCACCACGGATGCCACTGCACTCAGACGGAGTTCAAGTGCTGCGACGACGAGAAGACCCCGGCCAAGGGCCCCAACGGCGATGGCTGCACGTGTGTGGAGAGCAAGTTCGGTTGCTGTCCCGATGGAGTCACCAAGGCGACGGACGAGAAGTTCGGTGGATGCGAGAATGTCCAGGAGCCACCGCAAAAGGCCTGCGGCCTGCCCAAGGAGACGGGCACCTGCAATAACTACAGCGTCAAGTACTACTTCGACACCTCCTACGGAGGATGCGCTCGCTTTTGGTACGGTGGCTGCGATGGCAACGACAACCGCTTTGAGAGCGAGGCCGAGTGCAAGGACACCTGCCAGGATTACACCGGCAAGCACGTATGCCTGCTGCCCAAGAGCGCAGGTCCCTGCACTGGCTTCACCAAGAAATGGTACTTCGATGTCGACCGCAACCGGTGCGAGGAGTTCCAGTACGGCGGATGCTACGGTACCAATAATCGCTTCGATAGCTTGGAACAGTGCCAGGGCACTTGTGCTGCCAGTGAAAATCTGCGTAAGTGGGCATCTGTTCCTTATTCCAGAGCCACGATTATCGGCATTCTTCCAATGTAGCTACCTGTGAACAACCTGTGGAGAGCGGACCATGTGCCGGAAACTTCGAGCGTTGGTACTACGACAACGAGACGGACATCTGCCGACCCTTCACCTATGGTGGATGCAAGGGCAACAAGAACAACTATCCCACGGAACATGCCTGCAACTACAACTGCCGCCAGCCCGGCGTGCTTAAAGGTTTGAGATCAGATTTAGTATGCTATGGTGCCTTGAGTTGGGTAATGAGACTAGTTGTATGCAATATTTTGCTTGGGTTAATGAGTTATTTTAAGCTTAAACCTCCTGGTTTTTCCTGGCTAACGGTATGTTCTTCCCAAACGTTCCTTCTCCCCCAAAAACTGCTTGGTTACTATATTGTATGTGCATGATTGCTTGTTACTTGCTATGCCGACTTTCCGAATCTGCACCCGCATCCGAATCTCCTCCTGCACCAAACACCTTCACCATCCCACAACCCCAGACCGCTGTGCGCTCCCTAAGCAAACTGGTGATTGCAGTGAAAAACTGGCCAAGTGGCACTTCTCCGAGAGTGAGAAGCGCTGCGTGCCCTTCTACTACAGCGGTTGTGGTGGCAACAAGAACAACTTCCCGACCCTGGAGTCCTGCGAGGACCACTGCCCACGCCAAGTTGGTAAGCTTTAAATGTCGCCTGCTCCGGAGGCTGCTTTCAATGTGTTCCTGTTTTCCGCTACCCAAACCCCCGCCCTACTGACACTCTTTCAATCCCTCAACCCAACTAGCTAAGGACATCTGTGAGATTCCGGCCGAGGTGGGCGAGTGTGCCAACTACGTTACCAGCTGGTACTACGACACTCAGGATCAGGCCTGTCGCCAGTTCTACTACGGCGGCTGTGGGGGCAATGAGAACCGCTTCCCCACCGAGGAGTCCTGTTTGGCGCGTTGCGACCGCAAGCCCGAACCCACAACCACCACCCCCGCCACCAGGCCACAACCCAGTAGGCAGGACGTCTGTGACGAGGAACCCGCTCCAGGAGAATGTAGTACCTGGGTCCTCAAGTGGCACTTCGATCGGAAGATTGGGGCTTGCCGTCAGTTCTACTATGGCAACTGTGGCGGCAATGGCAATCGCTTCGAGACAGAGAACGATTGTCAGCAGCGTTGTCTTAGCCAAGAGCCTCCTGCCCCGACTCCTCCACGAGCACCTGCTCCAACCAGGCAGCCAGATCCGGCTCCTACTGTCGCTCAATGCAGTCAGCCTGCTGATCCAGGACAGTGCGACAAATGGGCGCTCCACTGGAACTACAACGAGACCGAGGGTCGCTGTCAGTCGTTCTACTACGGCGGCTGTGGCGGCAATGATAACCGCTTTGCCACCGAGGAGGAGTGCTCTGCTCGCTGCTCTGTCAACATAGACATCCGCATTGGTGCCGATCCCGTGGAGCACGACACGTCCAAGTGCTTCTTGGCCTTCGAACCGGGTAACTGCTACAACAACGTGACCCGCTGGTTCTACAACAGCGCGGAGGGACTCTGCGACGAGTTCGTCTACACGGGCTGCGGCGGTAATGCCAACAACTATGCCACCGAGGAGGAGTGCCAGAACGAGTGCAACGACGCCCAGACCACATGTGCACTGCCTCCGGTCCGTGGACGATGCAGTGACCTCTCCCGGCGCTGGTACTTCGATGAGCGCAGCGGAGAATGCCACGAGTTCGAGTTCACTGGATGCCGCGGTAATCGAAACAACTTCGTGTCGCAGAGCGATTGCCTAAACTTCTGCATTGGGGAGCCTGTAGTGGAGCCTTCAGCGCCGGTTAGATTGTTCTTCTTTTCATGTGTCTTAATCTTTATGCGAATATTATCTTACAGACCTATTCGGTGTGCGCCGAGCCTCCGGAGGCCGGCGAATGCGACAACCGTACCACCGCGTGGTTCTACGACAGCGAGAACATGGCCTGCACGGCCTTCACCTACACGGGATGCGGAGGCAATGGAAACCGCTTCGAGACCCGCGACCAGTGCGAACGGCAGTGCGGCGAGTTCAAGGGAGTGGGTAAGTTTGGGGCAGCCGGGCTGGGTACTTGTTTCAGATGCTATAATCTCTTGTGTCAGACGTTTGCAATGAACCGGTGACCACGGGTCCGTGCACCGACTGGCAGACGAAGTACTACTTCAACACAGCGAGCCAGGCTTGCGAACCGTTCACCTATGGTGGATGTGATGGCACCGGCAACCGTTTCAGCGATTTGTTCGAGTGCCAGACTGTTTGTCTGGCTGGTCGTGAACCGAGAGTGGGCTCGGCTAAAGGTAACATATACAGCGGGCGGGTCTCGACTTGGGGGTCACCATGGAGTCGCCGGGCTAACTGGTTCTTCTCTTGCGTAAGTAGAAATCTGCCTGCTGCCGGTGGCGACGGGCCGCTGCAATGGACCTTCGGTGCACGAGCGCCGTTGGTACTACGACGACGAAGCAGGAAACTGTGTGTCCTTCATATACGCCGGCTGCTCCGGCAACCAGAACAACTTCCGATCCTTCGAGGCATGCACGAACCAATGCCGACGTAAGCCCCACCTACAGCCACTTATGCACCACAAAGCACTGTGCACCACAGAGCTCACAGCACCTCAATTAGCACCCACCCACCCACAAATGCACCTTGCAATCTGCCCACACCCAAATCGCTTGCTCTCGTAGAAACTTTGAAGTAGCATCTATAGTAGTTGCGTTAGTGCACCTTCACTAAACTTAAGTCTGCACGGGTTCTTGGGAATGGAGTGTCTCACTGAAAATGCCCTCTTGGCTGACTCGCAATCCCCTTTCTTGCAGCGGAACCCAACAAGCAGGACAACGAAATTGGACAAAATCCGTGCGATACCTTCGATGCGGAGTGCCAGGAGCTCCGCTGTCCATACGGCGTTCGCCGTGTGGCCGCCAGGTCCCAGCCAGAGTGCACGCAGTGCATCTGCGAGAATCCGTGCGAGGGCTACAGTTGCCCGGAGGGCCAACAGTGCGCCATCGATGTGGCCAGTTCCGACGATCGCCAGTTTGCTCCAGTGTGTCGCGATATTTATAAGCCAGGAGAGTGCCCGGCTCTTTCAGCGAATGCCAGTGGATGTGCCCGGGAATGCTACACCGATGCCGACTGTCGTGGAGACAACAAGTGCTGCAGCGACGGCTGCGGACAGCTGTGTGTGCATCCTGCTCGTCCAACTCAGCCGCCCAGGACTCAGGCTCCAGTGGTCTCCTATCCGGGCGATGCCAGAGCCGCTCTGGAACCCAAGGAGGCGCATGAGCTTGATGTCCAGACAGCCATCGGCGGCATAGCCGTGCTGCGCTGCTTCGCCACCGGCAATCCAGCCCCGAATATCACCTGGTCGCTCAAGAACTTGGTGGTAAGCAATTGGGAGATTCTGTTTTTTCCATTCGCCTGAGTGCATTATTGTGTTCTTTATAGATCAACACGAACAAGGGACGATATGTGCTGACCGCCAACGGTGATCTGACCATTGTCCAGGTGCGCCAAACAGACGATGGCACCTACGTCTGCGTGGCCAGCAATGGTCTGGGAGAACCCGTGCGTCGTGAGGTCGCCCTCCAGGTTACAGGTGCGTTTCTAAGACCGCCTTCAATACATTTGTGTTTTTTGTTATTATTACTTAATGCTATGAATGTTAAGATCTCAATATATACATAAGTAGGAAATTAATGAATCGGATTACCGATTCTGCTATTCCTAATATCCACTGATACTTTATACACTTTGGTGATGGCTATGTAACTAACTGCTTTATATTGAACACTTTGCGCATGTTGCCTGCTTTCCGTAATTGCTTGCTTGAATCTTGGTGGCGGTAGAACCCGTAAGTCAGCCAGCTTACATCTACGGAGACAAGAACGTTACTCAGATCGTGGAGTTGAACCGTCCGGCAGTGATCCGCTGCCCGGCCGGTGGCTTCCCAGAGCCGCATGTCAGCTGGTGGCGCAACGGACAGATGTTTGGCCTGAAGAACAACCTGATGGCCCGCGACTACTCGCTGGTCTTCAACTCGATCCAGTTGTCGGATCTTGGCCTCTACACCTGCGAGGTGTACAATCAGAGGCGTCCGGTCTCGCTGCGCGTTACTCTGAAGGCGGTGGGTCCTGTCCGGCCTCTGAGTCCCGAGGAGGAGCAATACATGCAGTATGTGCTCAATCCGGCCACCCGTCCGGTGACCCAGCGACCCAGCTATCCCTATCGACCCACCCGACCGGCCTATGTGCCAGAGCCCACAGGTAAGTACTGCACCTTTGCATGTTTTCGCTGGGCTGGCATGGTGTTGGATTTTTTTTATTGTTTATGTATGTTCTGGTAACAAAAAACTAACCACTTCTTTACGTGATTTATAGTTAATGTTCATGCCGTGTTGGCTCTGGAGCCGAAGAACAGCTACACCCCAGGCTCCACCATTGTCATGAGCTGCTCCGTGCAGGGCTATCCAGAACCGAATGTCACATGGATCAAGGACGACGTGCCTCTGTACAACAACGAGCGTGTTCAAATTACATGTAAGCAGTTATTTAATAATATTATTTCGATCTATTTAAAAAAAAAATAAAATCTTATGTAACTGCAGACCAACCACATCGCCTGGTGCTGAGTGATGTCACATCCGCGGATTCCGGAAAGTACACTTGCCGGGCCAGCAATGCGTACACCTACGCCAATGGAGAGGCCAATGTGTCCATTCAATGTGAGTTTGGGGTTCTAAAATCGAATCTAGGGGATACTAATAGTAGTTATATTTCCAGCTGTTGTACCAGTGTCGCCCGAGTGCGTTGACAATCCGTACTTCGCTAACTGCAAGCTTATCGTCAAGGGCAGATACTGTTCCAATCCGTACTACACCCAGTTCTGCTGCCGATCCTGCACGTTGGCGGGCCAGGTGGCCTCGCCTCCTCTGCATCCCAATGCGGTGTAATTCCACGGAGCGAGATAGAGCAGAGTAATTTTGTTTAGTTTTCGGATTGAATTGAGTTTAAACGCACCACACAAGAATAATTGGATCGACATTCGCGGACATCCCATCATCCAAAAGCAGAGAGACCAAAAAGCCAATCGTTGCTTAGCCATAGCCACCATATATATACCTACATATATATAGCCTACCGATCAAGAACGAACGAACTTCTATTGTAGTATTTTACTCTCTTCCAGGACAAAAGCAAATAGTATTAGTGATTTTATGTTTGTGTTCCTATTTATTCTTGATAACGAGTAACCTTAAATTCAATCGAGGAAAGAAAAGCGGCTAAAACGAATTTGCCTTCTACTTTTTAGTTTCTACGACATTTCTGTGCAACGAGTAAAGCATTTAAGCCTAAAAACCAATAATTGTAAATAAATTAAAACTACATAATAAAGAGTGCATATGTATAAAAGATTAAACTCAGGGGATGGCCCACAATTTGAAAATGCCACCCCATCTGGCAACGCTTTCGTGGCAAGGGGTTATTGATTTTCCAAAGTTTTCCCAGCAGCAGCTGTTCGTGGAGCCTGCGCCCTAAACTCTGGGGTTGATTGGAGTTCTGGAGTCGTGCAGAGGAAGACAATAAAATTTGTTTGTGTTGTCATCGCGTTTAACTCGCTTCTTTAAACATTGTAAAGTTTAATTTTAAAACTATGGAGGATAGCGGCATCGATAGCGAGGACAGACAATCCAACATCTACGAGGATGGGGCTGCGGGACTCTTGGTAAGTGCATTGGATCAACAACAACAGCTGAGCGGGGAAAATGCAATTTTTCACGGCTAACGTCAATGCAGAAAACGGCCAGCGGAGCACCCAAACATATGTCAGATCTGGAGTTTGAGGTGGCATTCAGGGGTGCCGGCAAGGTCTATGCCCCCACGACCATAGAAATCGATGAAGAGGAGGAAGCGACCGCAGGAAGCGGTCGAGGCCACGAGCCACCCAACACCTGCCGCATACTGCAGCGCAAACTGGAGCTGAAGGTCGAGCGGGCCCGGCGGAACTACACTCAGTTTCAGGCGGAGCAGGTGGGTTAAGGTACAACCCACAACGGTCAATATGTTATATATAGTATGCAACCTACTCACAGGCTACCAAGACGCAGTCGTCCACTCTGATACCAATCAACCGTCTACCCATTCCTGGCGAGCCGGAACACAAGCCACTGGTGGACTACAAATCCGAGAGTAGCGACGAGGCCGAGGAGATCTCCTTCTTTCCGGCCCAGCTGAAGCGGTCCAAGCGCCGCCAGCAGAACCACGAACTGACTGACACCTTCAGCATACAGGAGATGACCATTGACTCGGATCTGGAGTCGGACGACAGTGCTGGCACCCAGAACCTCGAGCTCCTGCTGCCCTCCATGAAGACGACCATTCTGGACAAGTTTAAGGGATGCTTCGGATGCTGGCGGCGCAGGTAATGCCAGGCGGAGGAGCGGAGGCATATCATCAGGCGGTTCAGGCACAAATCACGTTATTGACAGGCACTAGCAACCTACGAACTTAATAATAAACTCCATTGCCACTACAAAGCTGTAAACATAGATTTATTTGGCTTAGTAATTCCATTCGATAAATATTAATCAATACTAAAAAGAGAATAGTCTTTCAATTGAACAGGAGAGCGGGGTAAAGCCTAAAATTGTTTACTACTTGAACGTAAAAATTATGTTATTTTCATGGAAGAACTGCTAGAAATATATTGCGTACGAATAAATAACAATAGCTTATCAGTCTTTTTATAAAACCAAAGTTTTAGGTATCTGTATTGAGGGTTAGACAGACGCCCTGCAGAATCCAGTGACTCAGATCCTCCGAAGTGGCCAAATTAGCCTCAAAGACCAGGCCCACACCCATGGCGTTCCTGCGCAGCGATGTCGTGTATACCGGGGCAAGGTAGGTATTCTATAGGAATATGGAAAAAAGTTAGTTTAGTTAGAAACAAGCTGAAGACCAAGTTCATGGTCTCCCCCATTTTTAAGTTTCTTGCTTTTGCGGCCAAAAAGCGTGTAGTGTTTAAATACGGAAACAATTAGCACAACAGTTTACACATTAGATGGTGGGGGGTTTTGCGGAAGCTGGCTGTAATTTAGTGCTATGCATTTAAACAAATATCAGCGTGGCCACGCCCCCGCAACCGTCCACCGCCCCTGGCATATTTAGATACAAGCGCACATTAGTTCTTGTCACTGCCAGACGGTGGCTATCCTGTGTATCCTGGCTATCCAGGGCAGCCAGTCGGGCCAATCCCATACCATTCTACTCTGATCCCCAAATTCACACCAACCTGCAGCTTGAGACGGTGCGCCTCAATGGGCTCCACGGCGAGAATGGCCAGCTCCTCAACCAGGACCTTGGGATGGGAACGCGCCAGCTGATTAGTGGCCAAGTCAAAGCGCCCGCCCTCGATGTACAGACCGTGCACCAGGCAGCCCTGCAAAAAGTTGAGCGATTAAAATGCAAACAGAATTCCTAATTACGAAATTAGTGCCAGCCCCTGAACCAGAATGGAGTTGGGTCATCTTTTTCCATTTAGAACACATCGTGTGGGCAGCAGGAGAGAAAGGAAGCATTGTCCCTACTCACCGTCACAGGGCGCTCCTCCACATCGTCGGGGTCCGCAAACTTGGTTACGTAGGTGAAAAGCGTGGAGCGATCCAACGGCCAGGCGTTGCGGCGACAGGCAATCTGAAAGGTTGGGAAAATACACTCAGAAAAGTGGTACAGTTCAGGAGCTTTGAGGGATATGAAATGGTGGTGACAAGCAATTCGTAGATGGAAACTGGACATGGAATGCTCTCCTAAATAAGTTGAATCAGTTGTACGATGACAACTTTTCTCGGAGTTTATGTGCGGCGCACCATCAGCGAAGGCGCGACAATGCAGACTCACCTGCACCAGGGCCGTGAGATAACTCTGCGGTATATGCAGTCCCGACAGCCACATGACCAGTGGCTCCCCTGAAAGCGTCCAGTATTTGTATTGCACGGCCCGAAGCTGTGCGAACGATAGATAGAAGGGCTGATTAGTGGACACGAACTCACCTTGATTGATTTTGCGCTTAGCTGATTAATGAGCGGAGCGCCTGTGAAAGGACTTCGGACTGTGTGGAAGGACTCGCCCGACTCGACTCGACTACAGATCTACTCACCCGCAAGTGCTCCAGCCAGCTGGCCAACTGTTTGCATGTCGCCGGCGCCAACTTGCTCCACGCGGCTGGCAGGAGGCCATTGAACAACGAGTTGGCAATGTTGTCCAGCACATTGTCCATGCCGATTTCGCCGGCAATGGCCTGCGGAGAGCATGCAATTAAATTAAAAGGCACAATGGAGAGGCACATGTGTGGGCGTGACTGCAGATTCCGGGGCCAAGACAAAAGCCCGCCCGGGTTCATTTGCATTTGCGGGATCACCCAACGTCCCATCCTCCAGCTCCAGCCCATCGTGCACATTCAAATTTGGACATTGTTTGCTTGGTCGCCAGCCAAGTTGGCAAATGCATAAACAAATGCGAAATGCAAAACAAGGCTGAAGGATTTATGTGCGGCCTCTATTGACAGCCATATAGGACAAAATCCCACATAATCTATCCATGTATATATCCTTAACACTGTAAGTTACCTTGCGTAGCAGCTCCAGCGTCTTCTTGATCCGTACGACCAGCAGATTAAAGCGGTCCAGCTCCTGGAGCAGCACCACCCCGGTTGGTGACAGGCTCATCTGGATCTGTTTGCGGATGCGCCATGTCTCGAAGGCGGGGGGCAGCTTCTTCAGTATGCCGGCTGCCACCGAGTCGATGAAGTCGTCGCGGCTGATTCCACCGGTTCCCTCACCTGGATGCACCATGCGGCGAAAAAAGAGAGAGAGAACGTCAGTGGAGGATTGTGGTGCTGGCAGGTGTCCGGACAAAGGCAAGGAAAATGCCATGCCGCAGTAATATATGCAGGGCCTGTGGTTTTTCCATTTGCCCTTTTTTCTGCCACGTCCATTCTCCTCCCTGCATTTCTGTTGATTTTATTAATTTCACCCTTTATCGGGCACCCAAATAGAATTTTTTCGCGTCCGCTTTATTTTTTGTTGAAGTGTCAATTAGCAAATACTAAAGCTCATGAATATGCAAATTATCGGAATTTTTCTGGGAGCTACTCAATAGGGTTTCGAGCATATTGATGTTTCCCCTTTTGGGGGTTCAAGTTCTGCTTTGACTAACGAATTAAAAATTTACTGATATGCTCAACATAAGTCTCTAAAACAATGGAATTATATAAGAGTCACAAGGAATGAATTTAATTTTCCTATTCATGGTAGCGTTTTAAACATTCCCTGCAGCTGAACTTTTTTGGAAAATCGTATGTCCTTGCGTATCTCGATTGAAATAAAATGGTTAAACTCGATTTTTAATCAGTGGAAATATTTGTTCTTATTATTACTTTTATTTACACTAAATGGACAATGGAGGATTGGCTCCTCTGTTTACGCTGAATACTTTACCAGGATTGACTTCGGTCGTCGGTGTCCACTTGGTCACTTCGTGTGTGCGAATATATTTTAAAAAATATTCCAAATTGTATATACAATTATTTACAAGGCCATACATATAAAAAATATGCATGTTTCTGAGTGGGTGGATTAAATTGGGGGGCTGGCAGTTGGAAAGTGCACACTGATGGCGGTTTTAACACGTTTAAGTCCGTAACGCAAAATTATCGACTTTTGTGTGACGTTTTTGCCATTTTTTGGTACTTCTGATGGCGGTTGGTGCGGTGAGGTTTGAACTCGATTCGCTGCGATTTGCGGCAATCCGATGAAAGTGAGTGAATACCAGTGGGACTGGGAGTGAGGATATATACATGTGTGTGTGTACATATAGGGATATAGATACATATGGCCGTGCACTGCCCTCCAATCTGACCCGACCCATGTGGGCTACGTGTGCGGTTCTATTTTAATTTTTAATGTGTGCATTGCTGTTGTGCGCCGGCAATAATGGCGCATGCAATAAAGTTAATTGCAAAACCGCAACTAATTAATTAAATTAAATTAAAAATTCAACATGCCAAAAATACAACATTGCATAGCAGAGAGTGTGCCGGAATGAAAATCAACAAGATAAAATGTAATAAACGGCTGACAATTGGCACACGTTGCATGCAAATTGAACCATTTACCATTGACCATTTACCATTTACCATGGGTGGCCAGTGGTCATATCTACATTACATTATTATCATTACTTTTTTCGGATTCCGCTTCGAATTATCGGCGGATAGGCAAAAGGGGCAAGGCAAGTGCGTTTGATAATCAGGATAATATGTGGATTTTTTGTGCGGCATACTGATGCTATCTCTCGAGCAGTTGTGCCCGCGGCTGTACGGCGGTTAAACACTGGATTGGATCCGACCAGGATCTGACTCCATCCACTTACCCGTCTGTGGCTGCAGCTCAATCAAACTGTTCCAAATGTTGCGTGCCGCCATTGTGTAATAACCGATTTCCGCGTTCGGATGCAAACCAAATACATCCGGCTTGTTGACCAGCGGCAGTTTGTCGATGTGCGCTGTTATCAATGCATTACATATGTAAATAGCTCGGCAATGTGACCACCCACTTCCCATCGCTCACCTATGTAGTCCTCTTTCAGAATGGTCTCCTCTTCCGGCAGGCAGTAGTCCACGTTGTCGTCCTCATAGAAGTGGAATACCTTAAACTCGTCGAACAGGAAGTCACCCATGTATTCGTTCATGTAGCAGTTGGTTATCCGTCGGTCGAAGTCATCGATGACCCGCCCTCCATACATCACCTCGCCAATTAGGTATTTCAAACTGTTCCACGGTATTTTCCCAGTGCCACATCGTGTTAGGTAAGTGCGCAGGATTTCAGTACACACATCGAAGTCCGTGTCGTTGAAATCGTACGCTATGTTCCAGCCCAGCTTGTCGTACTTGCGACGTTCCTGCGAATGGAAAATGGTTACACAAATTAATCGGAGTGCCTCCAACTGGACGATCAATATCAATTTGCTGCAACAGCTTCTGCTGCTGCTCCATCAATTGTGCAACTTCATTCTGAAAAGCTTTCAGCTGCTAGAAATTAAGAGATTAATAAATAAACAACTCCACACACTCGACCAGCTGGGTTTCGTCTGTAAATAGCGATATCTACGGTTCACTATAACTGGTCGACTTACTTGGACGACAGCGTGGAAGAAGGCTAGCACATAGACCAATGGACGGAAAGCCACATGAGAGCAGCTCTCGAGGCGCTCCTGACGCACTTTGAAGTACGTTGAGCGCAGATTGAGCTTTAGACCATTGGGTGGCTCAGTGACCACTGCGAAAGTAAAGATAAATTGTAAGAATACTCAGAAAGAAATATACTATAGTATACTATAGTAGTAAGATGTATACACTTTACCCTTCAACGACTTTTGCAGAATGCCAATGGGGAATGTGGGCGTGGGATCTGTTGTTATCCACAGCCTAAAGTCCGGATGTGGATTCTCTATGCGATCTAGATGCTTTTCCAGTTCCCGGACGAACCTGATCAGCAGGTGTCCGTTCTGCAGCATCAGCCACATTCCCTGTTTGATGGCACCATCCAGGAGTCGCAAAGCAGCCTTCTCCTGGCCCTGTCCCAGAGATATGTGACAAAAGTTGGACATGCCGACAATCGTATCCGCCAGTTTGATTAGATCATTTGTGGGATCTGACCCGGCACTCAGTACAAAGCATACGGGAATCGTGCTGGAGGTCTGTTCGTATATGGCCGAGAAGCTCACCACTGGCGGCATGATATAGAACTCATCCATCGTTTCGACGATGTATTGATTTATACTCCTGAAGATGCGATCCACGCGGAAGCAGCGCAGGAACATTAATTTCTGTGGGGGAGATGGGCGAAATCCTTGGGCTTTAGACATTTTAATACACACTGATGACAATGAGCCGACGACAGCTCGTCATCAGTCCTCCATAGTTGGCCAGTAGCTGCTCTATTGTTGCTATTGCTGTTGCTCTTGGGTGTTGCCAACGGTTTCTGCGGTTTCGAGCTCAACTCAAGTGCAAATTGGGCTCGCTTCGCTTGGCGCTGGTTTCAAGTGCGACTGCGGGCGCAAATTGCCGCTCATCTAATGGTTTGGAAAATTGATAAAATATGGTAATGCACACAGACACCCAAAGAGACAGCCATATATAGGAATACTGCCAGGCATGCTGGCTGACAAAAACAGGCTGCTAATAACTTGAGAGGAAAATGTGCGCCAAAGTTGCAGGACGTAGCAAAAGTCGAGTAAAACTAAACGCCCCCCGAAGTGGTGTCCTTTTGGGCATGGATATGGATGAGAGCGTGGGTATGGGTATGGAGATGGGTTTGTGCCTGGTTTGTACATAATAATCCACTAGAAGCGAGCATAAAGTACGAAATCCAATAACGCTCAATGGCAAACGGGCAAGAGCAACAGCAACTACTCAGAAGGAGCATCTGAGTAGGAGCCTGAGCTGGAGGAGCAGCTCCTGGCCAGGACCACTCGAAGCTGAAAGCATGCAAAGCGAGTGGATGTATATACAGCAGCGGCAGGACGCAGCACTTGCCTGGAATGCATTGCATTTGATGTTGTAGTCGCCCGGACATGGCACCTCCTCAGGATTCTCCAAGTCGAACCACTGTACGATGGGCAGAGAACAGGACACAGGACCGAGGACCGAGGACCGAGCACCAAGAGCAAAGGACCAAAATCCACAGCCGCCAGTTCATGGGCATTGGGATGACGATGGCGATGGCGATAAGTGCAGGCAAAATGAGCGTCGGCAACGGAACGGAAGTCAGTGAATGCCACATGCCAGTCAGAATCAGAATCAGAAGCAGTTTCGTTCCCATCGACCATCCGAGTCCAAGTTGTTGGATTGTTGGGATGTTGGGTCGGTGAGTCGGTGGTTGTTTATTGTTGTTGGGCCATCATCGTTGTTGTTGTGCATTTTATAGCACCGTCCACAGAGCAGCAGTAGCAGCAATTTGATAACGGCATCGGAGTTGACGTTGACGTTGAAGATGATGCACCCAAGCGAGCAGCGGGAAAATCGGAAAAGAAAATACAAAAATATGGAAAACATGAACATTTAACAGCGTACGGCTGAACTTTCATTGAGGTTCAAAAGCTGTGCTTTTTGGGTAGTTAAATTACGTTTAAACTGTACTTTAAAGGTGGATTGGCCCAAGCTGTAAAAAAGCATTTTGAGCATTTGAATATGGATCTTAACACTCTACCCTTGACTAATGTCACTCTAAAAAATTATGTGTGCAAAGCGCTAGAAAATAGCAAATGTCCAACTCACTTCTTTCCATTCGGTAAGGTAACGACCAAAGTGGTCTGGTAAGGTGCCGAAAATGTCTGGGAAATCGAAGGCCAACTTGAGCACATCCTCCCAGCTCTTCTCACTCAGCCATTTGCAGGGATTGGAGCGTTCGCTCTTGGTTAGAGCAATGCTGCCCTTAATGAAGAAGTCCAGCTCGGATTGCAGCAAAATGCCGTCCCGCTGGGCGAGTTTAGTGGCGATTTGGAAGGAGAAAAGCAGCTTATGCCGTTCAAAGATGCCCGTGCACCCGTAGCAGTAAACGTTTTCCGTAAGCGTTTTGATGATGTTGTTCAACCGCTTGTTGAGACTAGCATCCGGCACAGCCTTTCGCAGGGAGTAAACGAACACATCCAAATAGGCGGCCAGTGCATACTGGTACATGCTATTCACTGTGGCCATGTCCGATAGGGCAAAGAAAAGAACAGCTCCACGTTTGGCAGCCGGACGGTAACCATTTCGTAGCACCTCGATGTCCGCCGCCGTATCCGCGGCCAGTTTTAGCTGTTCCATGACGACGCCCGCCTTAGTTTTTGTGTTCTCAAGGGTTTCAATCAGTTCAACGTTGTCCAACATGTTGCCCGTCGAGGTGGACAGCTCGCGGAGCAGTGAATCCTCCAGTTGCTGCAACAACTGCTTATTCTCGCTGGTCTGGGCGATCAAGGACTCACGCTGGGCCTCAAGATCCGGACGCTCGGTGCCCACTACAACGCTTAGTAACTGGTCCTCCAATCCTGTCTGGGTTACCGTGTAGTTGATAACTAGTGCCTTCGCATAGACTGCCGGATCGAATTTGGGATTAGAGAACTTGGTGGTTAAGTAGACTCGGAAGCTGGGATCCCAATCCACCTCCTTGTCACCCAGCATGACGAACTTGCGACCACCCTGAATGCGAATATTCTTTTGCAGAATGTCGTCAATCACTGGGTCTATATAATCGTCCACATCTTCGAATAGTACAGGCGTTCCGTACATAATGGCCATCTCCAGTTGCTTGAGGAAGTCAGAGTCGCTGAATGAAAGAACTTTAAGGTTGTTTTTGAACTCCCTTTTGCGAATCCACTGCAACGCCTGCAGTTGAGGATCAATGCAGAGTGGGAACCGAGATGCGCGCATGGTAAGGATGCCATTTTGGATTGAAAGCTCGTCGGGCGGCAAGCCCTCGTTGCTCCACTGGGAGATCTCGACGTCGGTAGTGAGGTAACCATCGATTTTAAATGGTAGCTGTATAGGAATTCCCAGGGACGCAATGTCTTCCAGCCAATCGTCGAAGACCATTGCCTTGCGAAACTCCCATGTAAAGGCGCCTGTGTAGGCCAAAAATGAGGCACTAATCAGGCACCCACCCACGCTGTCGATAAGCTGCTGTCCCAGGCTAGCCATCTCTTTGCTCCAGCGGATTAACTCAGAGGTCAAGCCACTGATCAACTTGTCGGAGGCAATCAGACGACGCTCGGCCTGCTGCATCATTTCAGTAAGGGCACGCATCTGTTTCATGGATGTAGCATAATTCTCGTTCAACTCGTTTAGCTTCTCCTCCAACTTTTGGATTTCTCCGTTCAGGTGATTCAGCAGCTTAATCTGTACTTCTTGCTCTTCCACAAGGAAGTCCAAGCGTTCCTTCTTGGGCTTGACCTCTTTATATACATCGAAGAAGCCGAGCACAGCTCTGACGAATCTAAGTAATCCAGCTCCAGCAACGGATATCTTCGCCATGTCCTCTAGGTTGCCAGTCTTCATATGCTGTCGGCACTGGGTTATTTGCTTCTGGGTCAAAGCCTCGCAATCCATCTCCATCAAGCTCTTTAGAAAGTTTACGTCGCTCATCATTCCTTTGGCACTCTTCCAATTTATCTCCTTATAGCCCTTTAGAATAGCCACGCATTCGCAAACCACTTGCACGGCGGCTGGGGGCGTGGCAAAGGATCGGATCTCAGTGATCTGCGCCTTTTCGAGTTGGGATAGAGCCAATCTGGCCTCCTCGAGAGCTGGCATCGCCTCTGCCAGAATCTCCTCGGCTTCGTCCTTTTCGATAGCAATCTGTTTTCCCTTAATCTCCACCTCAACAGACTTTTCCGACGCCTCGGCCTTCTTGACATTAGCCTTTTGAGTGGAGGACTCGATAGTGACCAACATAGCCTCGCACTCCTCGGAGGCGACAGCCACGTTCTTCTTTTGCTCCGTGACAATAATACGCAGTTCGTCGATTTGCACGGAAGCTTCCTCGATTTTTTTGATGCCCTCGCCGAGACGCGAACGTTGCTGGGTAATGAATTTGGCCTTTTCCTCTGCATAAAGATATTATAATATAAATAAATAAATATAATTATTCCTATTGTCGTTTCACGAACCCAACAATCCTCTATAGGTGTTAATATAGTCCAAGTAGTGTTTGGGGGTGACAAAATTGTTACGCCTTAGTTTTGCCAGATAGTCCTTTGAGTACTGCTGTATGGAAGTATGGACATGGACTACATGCTCCACTATGGCCTCTCGATGGCTGGCCGGAATAAGGCGGTGCTCGGTCAGGAAAAGTTTGGCCACCGCGTACAAAGCCTGTCGGGGCCACGGGAACACCCAATCGATATAGGTACTGCCAATGAGACCCGGGAAGTTTCGACAACGATTGCGCAGCGCATCGCCAGCCGGAGACATACATAGAACCACGTGCAGGTTTTCCGCACAGGTGCGGAGGAAGTAACCCCAAACAGCGTCTCTGTGATTGAGGGAAAAGGGATTAAGCCACAACAAATGATGGTTAATATTCTGTCACTCACTTGGATGCCGAAACTCCATCCTCTTCGGCGAACTTGCGCACTTGATTGACGATACCATCCTTGTCTTCATCGGGGAACAGGGCTGGTACTTGGCCCACTGTCAGGATGTTGTTGATCAACTCCAAGAAGCCCTCTTCTGCTACCTGCGCTCCCGTAAACAAGAACACGACCTTCTTTCGCTTCACGCCCGCTATGGTGTAAAGGACCTTTAGATCTTCGCGGAACGCGGCTTCATTGTAACCACGGGAAATGGTAATCTCAAAGACATCACATTCGGCGGCAAAGGCGGCCAGACGAGTAATGCACTTCTTGCCGCTGCCACCGACTCCAATGAGCAGCACATGTCCGCGATTCATGCGCAGCGTCCGATGGACGCGGGTCAGATGCTCCAGACAGTCCTCAAACAGGACCAATGTCATCTTTTGTTTGCGTTCACAGTATTCCTCTAGGATCTCCGTGAATAGAAAGTATACAGAGTTGTAGTCCAAAAGATCCTCATATAAACGAGGCTCAGATTCATTGGTAAAATTCCGGAAATCTCCAAAGAGCAGCGGATCGCGCAGGACGTAGTCCTTGAGCGAGAGTATCACCTGAGGCGCCTCCTCGCCCTCCTCTTCCTCTTCGCCCTCTTCCTCTCCTCCATCGATGTCAGCCTTGGATGGCTCATAGAGCAAACGAGCCTGTGCCTCTGCTTCCGCTGCTGCTGCATCAATAAATCCATGCTCCTCCTCGAAAGTTGGGGGAAACCGTTCGGCCACTTCCACTGCCAGATTTCGACGAACATTTGCGATGTCCTGGTATACAGGAATACAGTAATGAGAATTGGCAATAATATTAAGTTACACTCACGTTATCGGTTATCAGGCGATCGCATATGATCCTGGTGTACTCGTTGCGCCACACCCTAATCAGGTCCCTCAGCCCCTTGAAGCAAGTGGGTTCGATGAGCAGCATTCCGGCGAAGATACGCGACAGATCCTTCAGATTGAAAATGTAGTGGAACTTGGAGGGCGTCGGTGGCAGGTCCACAATCACCATCTGGGAATCAGGAAGCAATTAGCATAAGCGAGCCTAACCAGACAATGGACCATGTAACCGGTCGAGCTCACACACCACAGCCTCTCATACATATATAGGAGCCCCCACACAAATCAATTTTATCTCGACTAGCAATATGCGTTCACAAGGGTCGCAGCAAGGACTTTCTCCGCCCCCTTTTTGGGGACACTGCCAAGTTGCTGAATTTACAGCCATTATCGAGTTGCAGCCGCCGCACCAGCAGGGCGCGCTTCTGAGAAACGGCAATTCTATTCAAATAATTCATTTCACTCCATTTCGTGGCGCATTAATATCCTTGCCCTGAGTGTGTAAAGAAGACATACGAACTAGGAGCTCCTCTGGCCCGGTGGCGGGCAGACGGACAGGGGTAGGGCAGGTGTAAGTAAATCATTTTTTCGGATATGGAAGGGTCATGCTGCCAGGCCACCAGGCTACCCTGGCTGCTTGTGGCAATTGCGGCGACAAATGCATTTTTATCTGCACGCAATGAAATGCGATAATATTTTAGTGTCAACAATTGTTAAAAGGACCATAAACTAATGCTCCGGACCCGGTGCCACGCCCACAGCTGCGAAAAGAGCCATCTCTCTACAGTTCAATACTTGAACATAATCAAATTTCGCCCCGGCCAAGATATTCCGGCAGCGATAGGCAAAACGAGCACTGAGTAAAGCAGCAGGACCAGATACAGATACATCTACATCCACAGCCGGGGCCGGAGGGCCAGATACAGTCAACTAGGCAGCCGTCGAGGCGGGTGACCATTGTGAGGGCAGAGTGGAGTGGTTCTGGAGTGCAGTGGATTGGTGGTGCAAGTACGGGTGGGTCTTCTACGGCGACTACGGCACTGAGTTGCACTCGAAAAACCAATGGAGCAGCTACGAGATTGAGAACAAGGACGATGGAGAGGACGACGAAGCCCGTCGTCGTAGTGCATTACAGACCATTGAATAATTTCCATTTCCATTGTACAGCGAGAGGGGCGGGGGTGGGGAAGTGGGGCGTGGCAGGAGGTGAGCGGCACAGCAAAGCAGATTATGAAAAATTGTCGTTATTTGCATATGTAAATCGAATTTCATAAAATTTGTGAGAGGCCTTAAAGCATTATTCAGGAATTGATTTCTTCTAGTGAATTTGCACTGAATGCAGTCAAGGTGTTCACTGATATTGAAATAAATTCAACCGAAGGCAGATAAATAAATTCAGAGTCTATATGGGTGTCAGAGAAATATCTGAAATGTCACAAAAATGCATTTCATAATCGGTTCTTCTGAGGCATGAAATTTGAAATCGAACCATAGCCATAAAGTTTACTTAAAAATGTGGATTTAAAATTAAATAATAATAATTTTAAAAACAATCTGTAGACCGCATTCGATTTAAGTATGCTTATAATACTTACCTTAAAAAGTTTTAATGTCATATGGACAATCATGTCGGCTATAAGCATGTACTCGGGCTGGAACTTCACGAATACCATATGTCCCTTGAAGATGGAGGAGTAGATCTGGATGAGGGACTCATCGTTGGGGAATATGATGTTGTAGGTGGAGAACATGCTGATAAATCGGGGATCCACCTCGTTCCTGCCGCCACCCGCTGTTCCCATGGCTGCGTAGAAGGTCAGATCCTTAAACTTCTTCCAGTTGAGATCCTTGTCGCGGTCGTACATGCCGCCGCGTTCAAAGAATAGCTTCAGCAGGGCAATCGGCTGCTGGGTGCCATAGCTGCGAGGGAGGGAGATAAGCGAAATGAGATGGAACCGGAATTCGCTTCGCTATCTTGCTGCTGGAACGACGTGAACTCACTCATCCACCTGCGGCATGTTCATGTCATCAATAAAGCAGGCAATTCTCTTGCCCATCGGAGGCCCGTACGTATCCTTGGTGCGTTTCTCCACGGCCGCCTCCAGGGTGTGCTGCACATCCAGCGATGAGGTTCTCGATGAAAAATTAATATTGAGTATGACCTGAAAGGGAAGCGCCATGTTAGCCGGGAACGCGACGTTTGTCAGAGAGATTTTTCAATTACGTTGACACTCGGATTGAGATTGCGCAAATATTGCATGATGGTAGCCGTCTTTGATGTGCCAGCCTCTCCCACAAGCAGAACGGGTCGTTTGATCTGTAAACGGGATTGGAGTTGGAGTTGAAGCAACGCAATCGAAATAGGGACAAACATTAATAAGGCATCTCCCAGGAGCTGGGAGTAATGACTTTCCCAAACAGCTAGGCACCACTCACCTCGCTCATCAGACTGAGAGTCCGATTGGTACGGGTGTTGTCCACCGTGGGCACCAGGATCTCACTGAACTTCACTTGCGGGTCGTGTGTGTACGGCTGCACCACCCATTCCCAGGCCTTCCAAACGTTGTCCTTGACGTCCCAGAAGTAGTCGTACAGTGTGGGCTTGCTCTGCGGAAACTGTCCTCCCGAGGCGGGATTCTCCGGCGTGTCCTGCACTAACGGAAAGCCGGATATGCGCTTCATATACTCATCAAAGACAGGCTGATGCTTCTCTACGAGGCAAGCGCCCATGGATCCATAGACAGCTTGCAGGAAACAGCACTCCAAACTGTCTGTATTGTAGTTCTGCTGCACCGGCTCATCGTAGTTCTTACTATCCATAACATAGTTGGGCAGGAGGGCGTCGTAGAGGTTGCAGAACTGAGTTACCATGTTCAGGTCCGTTTGCATTATGACCAGCTTCAGGGGATTACCCTGAGTAGTGCCATCCAGGCCCTCCAGAATGAAGGCTATGGACTGAGTGATAATCTTCTCAAAGAAGTCGTTAAGGAGTTCCCTCTGAGGCTCCGGCCGGGTTAGCACCCACCGCTGCCAGAACGGACTGTATCGCAGATTTTTGGGGTCCACATACACCATTCCTGCCCGGGAGACGGTAGCGGGAGAGGCGTAGTTTAGATTGCCCACCTCGAAGAGCAGGGCGCAGTAGTTCTCCAGACGGATGCGCTCGCCGTTAGCCAAAGTCAGTAGCTTGTTATCATCCATCACCGAGTTCATGTTTTCGATCCACAGAGCATCCACATCTCCATCGAAGCAGGCGTAACGTCGCTCCTGTCGGTGAGTTGGCATTGGGTTGCATTAGCCTAAGTGCGTTACTCAACGCCTGTCACCCGAGTTCTCGTCGTCACCCAGCTGCCCCCAGTCAGCTTACCACCCACGAGTGATTACTCTGCGGAGCCGAATGAATGAGCTTGGCTTGGATACGAAAATCAGCAGGGATTCACACAATAAAAAATTGCCCGAATCTCATGGACATTCATTTTTAGTTTACACTACAATGTATTACAGCCATGTTGAGGTAACAACAACGGAAAATTTTTAACATATTCATAAATTTTTAAAGGTAAATAAATAATAGATTTACATAGATAGACTCAACAAAACACCCCCAAAAAATGAAATTTATTTTTAAGAAATTTTGAATTTGTATCAAGCCCATATACCCCACTTTCAGTTTTTATGCAATCCCGGCTTATTACTGTATGAACGCGATTTCCGCATGAATGATGCGGCGCAACCACCAAGCACCTGCATTTGAGCCCCACGCGGGTCGACATTGAGCATGGTCGTTGTCGGATGCGGATTCGCTGATGCTGCACTTTAATTCCGGGCGGGTTGGCACCGGCACCTGCCTAGTTGTTCGCCATCGGAGTCCCCTAATCCCACCCAAAAAGACAGCCCCTTTTTACGTACCTCTCGCTCGATGGGCTTATTCATTTCACGAAATATATTTGAAAACAATCCATCAATCCAATCCCTCGTTTCCATATCCAAAAAGCCGTATAATTCGATCACAGAACAGGCCTGCAAATAAAAATGTGATGATAAACATGACCGAATACATTCCCCAATGATACTTTCTTAAAGCCTAATGTATGCACAATCATAAAGAATGTTTCGGTTTTCAATGGACCAAAGCCTGATTGCTTTGGAACTGCAGTATCAATGTTTTTCAATATTGCATGGAGTAATTACAGTCCATGCAATTGAACAATTTCACAAGCACTTAACAACTCGGATTTGCCAAAGCAAAATGCGAAAAACATAGAGAAGTGCAATTTGAAGACAGGACGAGGCCAAAGGACATGCACCTAAGCTCATAAAGGACGGAGCAAACTAAAAGTGCCGCAGGAGGAGGCAATTTGTGCGCTTGTCCAAATTTGGTGGATGGAGCCATGGGTCCACTTACCTTGGGGTTAAGCACAAGGCACTTGGTGGGCAGGCCCATGTGGGTCTGCGCCTTGACCAGGGCATTTATGACGACAGTTTTCCCGCCACCTGTAGGGCCCACCAACATGGTCGAGTGCCTGGTCATCATGGTCTCGTACATTTGCACTACTTTGTCCTCCTACCAGCCAGAGTTTTTCGAAAGGACGAAGAAGGCGTTGCCATTGTGGGGATTTAGTTGTCATAAATGGTGTTGCACGGACGGGAGGAACCGAGCCCGGGTGACATCGCATGTCCAGCAGTTGTCCATTTCCGGCAGGAGGTGGCCGACATTTGCGCAACATTTTGTTTGATGAAAGTGGGAAGGATTTTGCCAGTAGTTCGAGAATAGCGTGCATGGAGGAGAGAAAGAAGAAATGGAAAATTGTATTAGTGAAAATTGTCAGCAGTTGTTGAAAAAGCAAAGTTGAAATTGGACGTGGGCGGTGGGTCACCGTAGAAGCCGGTGCAAAATGCTTTGTAACATTTCCTTCATTTGCGATTATGCGACATGGCGCAATTTACAAAGTGTCAAAGTGATGGCCGCCAGGAGAGTGTCACGGCTGACTATGGGTTGTTGCCACTGTCAACACGGCAATGACAGGGCACAAACCAGTGGACAGACGCACCTGATCGGGCAGCAATATGTAGCCATCGTTGACCAGCACATGACGCACGGCGGCATTGAAGTCGGGATAACCGATGCGGGGGCAATCGATACCAGGAAACAGATCCTTGATAAGTCCCAGGAACAATGGTACATCCTCGAAAACGAATTTGGGAAAGTTCATGTCACGCAGCACTCGCATCAGCACCACTGCCTCCGGTAGATCCTCAGACTGCCGCTTCATTACGCCAGCCATTCGCAGCACGGAGTTGAGGGATCTTAATCCCCAATCGTAATGGCACTGCTTCGACAGCTGCGCCTGCGCCAGGGAGTACAAAACGGTCATCTTTTTGGCCAATACCTTGGCTGTAAGGAATCCATCAGAAAACAGGGAGATCAGGCAGATCAGCTCTAGATCGGGCTTGATGCAGGTCACTGGACGGAACAAAGCCTTAACGGACTCGGGTAGCTCCGTGCGGCCAGCGTAGCCAGGATTCATGGTCACGAACACGCCGCATTTGGGATCTAGATGGATCTCAACCCCTTCAAACTGATACAAATCATTATTAAACAGAGTTCAAGGCTAATTTTATGACTACATACCACAAACCGATCCAGTTTCCTTATTAAGCCATTCCTGATGGTTTGCAACTGTGTTGATATCACACTGAGCACAGAGATGTCGATACGATTGAACTCGTCGAAGCATCCCCAGGCACCGCACTGGACCAAGCCAGAGAGTATAGTGCCCACTGCCCGGTAATCCATGCCCTCGCCGCAATTGGTGACCACACAAAGGAGACCCATGGCCTTGGCCAGATCCTTGACCGTCTCCGTTTTACCCGTTCCAGCTGGTCCAGCAGGAGCACCACCCAGATTCATGAGCAGCGCTTGGGTGATGGTTAAGTAAATACGATCCGTGAGGGGTGTTATAACCAGGCGACCATTAAGACCCATGTACTCGTAACCGAAGTCGAAGCTTCCGGAGCACTGGAGCACATGCAGATTATCGTAGAACTTAATCCAGTAGAAACGCAGCTGACTTTCCCAGCTGAATTCGCTGGCATCCAGGACATTGTCTCGCACAAAGTTGTCAATAATATCCCTTGCATGGACATCCACTGTGCACTGGGCCTTGAACTTGAGTCGATCGTTGCGGGAGAGATTGGAGCGCACCTTAAGGACCAGCTCCTCGATCTGATAGTTGTTTTTGCCAAGGAAATCCTTCATGGCCCGCATGTTGCCATGATTTTGGGCCTGGTCGAAGGCCTCCTCCACCTCTGCCGTCCACCAGACTTGACTCGCAGCCAGCCCAACCATTCCCTGGTAGTTCATTAGCCAGTCGGGCCTGCGGACACAACAAAGTCGAAATCGAAAGTGCCCAATGACTGTCAATTTAATACAATTGGCCATAAATATGCCAGGCCATGCGCCCCACGGCTTAAACAAAATAATAAATCGCGCGAAATGACAAAATTATACAGTCGCGACCGGAATGGGAACTGGATGAGAGTCGGAGCAGTTGACTTCCCGCAATGTAAATCGCCGGCCATAAAAGGAATTGGCTGCCGAAGTGTCACTCTGGTACCCACCCAGGACTCACTCTGCCTTCCCCACCAGAAGGATACGAAAAGGAAGCGGAAGGACAGGGGCATTAAATATGTTTTATGCCCAGCTGACGGTAGCACTTACCTTGAAATTTGCAGATCTGTGCCAAAGTCGTAGATGGCCGTCTTGTTTATGAAGCGGTTGGAGCGGCGCATTTCGTCCAGGACATCGTTCATCCAGTACTCCACGCGTCCCGCTGCCCGTGCTGTTATTCATCGCACCCGGAGGAGGAAGAAGCAGGCGAAAAGAAAAGACAATAACCGCATAAATAAACCCCAGTTGCCAATATCAATAAGTGTTATACAACAAACAATAAAGCAACAACAATGGCAGTAAGAACAGAGGAGCAATCATCCCCAGCTTGGCTGATGGGCCCATGCCGATGCCCAAGCCCATGCCCATGTCAATGCGCCACGATGCCAACTGCGACTGGCTTCAAATTAATTAAAAGAAATTGGCCAGCCGGCAGGCAGCAGACAATATTGCCATAAAAAAGTTCAATTTTAAAATTGGCAATCAGTGCGTGGATGCTGGATTGCCCCGAATCCGTTTCCCGAACGGAATGGAGCAGTACCTACCAGAGTGCCGGAACTCCATGACCTCGCCCTCGCTGGAAATCATGCCGGTAACAATCGTCTGGCTGCCCTCCTTGACCAAGCGCAACGACTTGATATTGTCGTACATCTGAAAATTGAAAAATCAATGCAAACGAAAAGGGGGCAGGGGGCGGAGGGAAGAAAAAATATATATATTATTTATAAGCCAAATAAATTCATAAAAATTTACCACGGCTCAAGCGTCCCAAAACGAAACGAAACGAAACGAGACCAGAGCCGTGCATGTGTTGCAGAAATTGGCGTAATTTCCGCCATGGACATTGGCCAGAACGAATAAACAGTGACATTAACTTTTATGGCAAGACTCTATGGTATATACATACATACATATATGTATATACACACACGCGCCCTGTTGTACATAAAAATAATGTCGCTGGCAGTTTGGCAAATCTGTTGTTGTCACCACCAAAAGGGCAGCACACCCACCAACTTGAAACCAGATACGGAACCCAAACCGAACCCACCCGATACCCACCTTAATGATGTGGTTCTGCACTGCAGATGGCTCACTGCTGCCCAGGATGGAGAGCAGCTCATCGGTGGATATGAAATAGAAACGCGGAAAAATGCGACGCTTCGAGTCCAAATATTCGTTTAACGACTTCTGACAATTTTCCAAGCCAATGCCCAGGCCCTGTATTTCCACTAAGCGACCGGGTACTGTGCAGAATGGCACCACTAACGGATTTTTGGCACAATCGACCATGATCTGCAATGGAAGATGGAGAGAAAGATGTAGTAGGGAACTGGGAGCAGGAGGCAGGATCCAGAACGCGACATCGCCAGTCGGGGCAGTAAATTATTATGAAAGGCAATGAGCGCAACGACCAACCCAAATACAATCAAACATATTAGACGGAAGTGGGAATGGTTATGGTGTATGATATATGGCATCTAGTATACTCTACATATACAATATAATTTTAGTCTTTAGTAAGTACCAAATTAGTAAGCATTTTACTCGTGTTTCTAAAATACTAACGTTTCTGTAATACTTATACTTAAAACCCATCCAAGAATGCAAACTTTGTTGCTTCAAAATGTGAAACAAACGCATGGTAATACTTAAATTGTGTAAAGTAATTTTAATCCGGAGTGGCACTACAGCCCGAACTGAAGGATCTTAATTCGGTCAATTCAAGTAGGAGGCCCTACCAATGGAGAGAGTATGGAACTCAACACGAATGTCGAGAGCAAATCAAAATAATAAATCATTTCACAAATGGCATCAAATATGGCGGCAAATGTTGCAAATGAAACGTAAAGCAAACGAAGGAGGGAATCAAGTGGTTGGCAAGGTTAAGTGAAGTTAAGCGCCAAACACAAACACAAATCTATCCTCCCACACACGCCCACTTGCACACCGGGAACGGGGAGAAAGCCGGTAGTCGGTAGTGGAAGGTGAAAGTGCTTGGCATTTGTAAACACTGTTCGGGCTAACGCTGCGTATGTGTAATGTGCTACGGCTACTGTGATATCCTGGGATATCCTAACGTATTTCGGTGTGTGTGCGGCTACACAATTACGCATACACAATAGCAGTCGTTTGCATGCGTATTATGTTTACCGTTAAGTAAGGAGTCGCCATACTGTCGGCACACATTAAATCAACTCAAATAAATTGTAGGCAGACACTAAGTGTGCGTTCCAAATAACCCAATAGCTACATAACCAGGACCAGCAAATACCACGGATTACTCACCCTGCGATACGACTTGTCAATGTCATCGAATTTCCGCGCCTCCTCCGGCAGCTGGGTACGAATGTCGCCGCCAATGAATATGCCCTCCAGATAGAGCCACTTGCGCTGCACTACCAACCACTCGTCGATGATCTCCGAGATGAGGGCCAAGGTACGCTCCCATTTGTTCACCGTCTCCAGAAAGGGTCCAATAAACCTGGTGATATACAAATTAATATAACAATAGCTAAGATTGCGTGTGATACTCACTGACTGGCTCCCATCGACTGGAGATTCATGGCATTATCCTCGAGTATCTGCATGATCTCGTCCACCGGACCCAGCACCCAACCCCGATCATCTGATCCCTTGAAGTGCTTGAAGGTCTTGAAGGCCATCGAGGCCCAGGTCTCGATGACAGCCTGGACACCCCGTTCGATTTGCAACTCCTTGATGGCATTGGTTAGGATCTGCTCGGCGATCTCCTGGTACTTGTGCAGCTGCATTGCGAACATGTTCTCCAGCGTGAATCGGGCCGGTGACATGTCGAAGTACTGACCCGTCTTCTCCATCAACTGCAGCCAGTGGCGCTCCCTGAGAGCCTCGTGTTTGAGGCTAACCATGAGCGGCACGGTGCCCTTGAACTGCTTCATGTGGATCTCCAGCTGGACGCCAACGGGCAGGGTGCGCACCTGGAAACGAAAACGAAAAGTTCCCATTGGTTAGCGAGGTGTGGATGGTTAGTTAGCTGGCTGAAAATCAGCTGAAACAATAGTGTGGTTGTTGCCTGTGGTTGCCCCCATTGAATTATGACGAACGCGCGTCCTGCGGCCAGTGGTTTCTGGTCTCGGTTATGTTTTAGCTACCAACTTCCATCGTTCCCATCATTGCCATTGCTGTTGGCCAAAAAGCGCAGTCTGTTTGCACGCCGGGCTGCCGTCCGTTTGTTTGCACATGCAAAATGCACGACACTCCGGACCATTCAGGACATAAATTGAAATAGCAACAACAGGAGCAACAGCAGCAATGCAGCTACACTGTCAACAAGTCGATGGACAGGACGAGGGGTAGGGGTTTGAGTGTCGGAGGGAGATGACATGGACAGGCCGCTGGCATTTTAATTATTTTCAATATTGAACAAATTGATTTACATTTTAGGACGCTGATTATGTAGAGCCTTTCAGTAGTTGCTGCTTTGGGGACTGGTAGCCGAAATTATGCGCGATAAAACTGCAGTAAAATATGTGCGTGTCGAATGATTATATTCAAATTTGTTTGCACCCACTACGCTGTTTATATTAATCGCGGTGCTTTTGAAATATTTGCCATACTAATCTTCTATCCGCCGGAGTTATGATGCCAGAAAGCCAACCCCACCTAGAATGGCCACCGATGCTTTGGGCCGCCCCATTCGGTGGTGCCACGCCCTCTTCATTTGTATGGTCGATGGGCGAAAAGTTTTGGCTGCAACAAACTTTTAGCCCGGCCAGCGAAATTCCTCAAAAACTTGTTAGTGAAGTAAATAAATCAATTTGTCATAATCAGTTTAGGTGCAAAATTTTGTCGCTGCAAGGCGTGGCCAGAAAATTCTCATTTCTTGTTTAACTAAAGCTTTGGGGAAACCTCATGGAAGGCCATAGGTATGAAAAAAGGAAATACCTAGCAAACGAATGTAATGGGTTTCCCCCATCGCACGCTTTTGAACGCAAGCCGAGTGGAAGCACCAGATTTTTCTAATATTCTGAGATTTTCTTTTGAGTTATTCGAATAGCCCGACATGCTTGAGCGTAAAAGTGGCATCATAAGACGCCTTTCACAGTGAGTTCACTGTTCAAAAGTATTTTGCTTTTGTTGTTTCAAGGCGTCCTGTAATTTTATGAAAATCCAAGCAGGCCGAAAAACTTTGTTTAATTGGCAAAGTTTGCCGCGCCCCGGAGAAAAAGCTTACCGCCTTGGTAAATTTCCGGAACTCCTTCAGATAGCTCTCGACGCCCTCGGTCAGTACATTGGGATCCAGATCGGCCCACAAGGTCTTGCCCCATCCTTCGCGAGCGTATTTCTGCGCCTTGTATAGTTTGTACAGCTGCCAGAGTGAATGGGGTTTGAAAATATCCGATGAACAAGTAAGGATATTTATTATTCAGAATACCCTACCTGCTGCAGTCCCTCAAACTCGGTTTGCACCCGCGCAAACTCATGGTAATCAACCATGGCCATGTCGAACAGTCGCTCTGCATTGGCCAGCTCCTCGCGTCTCGATTCGCGTTCGGCTATTTTCTGGCCATACGGATCCATTAGGCGCACTCCTCGCTCCAGTTCGGCGCCCACGGAGCCGGGTCCGTTCTCGTCGTAATCCTTGATAAACTCGGCCAACTGTCAAGTAAATGAAAAAAGGTTAGTGCAGCACAAAGTAGCAGTGGCACTGGGAATGGGTGGTCTCTGACCCACCCAGCCACCACATCCGTCTGTCTTGCGCTCTAATTCAAATGATAAACACTTCAAGTTAATTCATTTTACGCTGACGACAGCAGCGACGTCGCCGCTAACAATTGACAATAATGGTTGGGCGCGCGGAAAAATCCAATTAAAATGCCATTGAAAGGAAATAATAATGGGAGGAAACAAAACAGAATTGCAGAAAATGAACGCAAAATAGCGGAAATGCAAAGTCGACAGCGCAGCCTCAGCTTCAGAATCAGCCTCAGCCCTAATCCCATTGCCACAACTCGAAAAGGAAGGACCTCCGGGGGACTTCCTTTTCCTCCTCTCCGACAACTTACATCATCGCAGAACTCATCGATTTCGACGGAAGTCATGTCGGCGAATTTCTGCTTAATTGGTTGTAGCTTCTCGTAGCGATACAGGGCCGATAGGAAGAGCCTCTTCCAGCGCTTCTCCAGGTGATGGGCCATCAGCATGTCCTCGTAGGGGAACTGGAATGGCAGAGGTGAATTAAACTGCGGATCGAAATATATGCAAATGCACATAAAAATTAAGCAGTGCCCTTCAATTATGGCTGAGTGCAAATAATAATCATGAAAAGTGCCGAAATTCACTAACGACCAGCGAAGCGTGGTGTTCCACCTCTTCTGCCTACCCCCTCTCCCCTTCTTTTTTTTAAACAACATCCAACAGTCCACAAGCCGAAGTGGAAAAAACTATAGCATAGCTTTCAGGGCCGCCACCGCATAAATTTTCATTTGGCCTTTCCCGGCAATTGCAACGCCAATACATACAGGTAAGGTCATAACTGTAGCTAACAGAGTATCTAAATTGCATATTCTTTACAGCGATCACGAATTTTCATTATTTATATTTTGTAAAAGTTTACATTTCGAAAGAAAAGCATTGAAAATTCTTTTAAAGTCTTTAAAACGTAAATTATATTTTAAGCTGGATTGAAATATATTACCATTTCATGGCGAACATCCAAAGAGCTACTCTCTTATCCACAGCTGTATATGTATTACACTGTGCCAGTGTGCGGGCGTATGCATTCATTCGTTCATTAATTTATATAAAATGCAAGTTAATTCCTTTTTGTCTGGCCAAAGCTAAGCGACGTCGCCGCCGCAACGGAATGCCATCAATAAATGAACGGACCGAAGCGAAGCGGAGCGAGCGGATACCGAAATGGCCAGCACACAGACACAGATTCGGATACGCAGCATTGGCCGGGCCCGGATCCTAATCTGGACTATGGAGCATGGACTCTGGCACGGATAGTCCTGTTGCTGCTGCAGCTGCATTTACGTAACCATTTGTGCGGTGGCTGCGCCAAAAAGCGGAAAGCGATTTCCAAATGGTCCTGGCCAGACCGACCGCCGAATATGCATATGTAAACAGAAATAGAAACAGTGACAGTAGCCTCAGTGCAGCTCTGCTGGGATTTCGATGGGATTTTTGTAAAACTGCTCATTTGAATACACAAATAAGCGCGCCATGGTTGGCAGACTTAAGTAACTTTCATTAAACGGAGGGGATGTGCCCAATTCAGAAGGATTGGATTAAAATGAGAAGCTCGCGAAAAATCTGAGCAAAATATTTAAAGACGATTCTTACCATAATTTTGTGTTCGCTAAGAATGGTGAAGGTCTCCTGCATTTCGTGGATTTTCTGCTCGTTGGTCAACGTCGACGACTGCACCGTGCCAATCGTGGTCATGACCAGCTTGAAGTCCTCCAGCTCGCGTGTGGTCTTGTTCAGATTCAGGCTAAGGGTCTGCCACAGATTTGCACAGATTAGGAGGGTTGTTTGAAAGGGATGTGTTTGTGGAATCTTGGAGAATCAGGACTCACTTTGACTTCGTTACGCATTGCCCTCATGTTATCGTTGACATGGCGCAACAGCTCCTCGCCCAGTGTGGTGCACCAGTCCTGGGCATGTTGCGTTATGCTCGCCAGCAAGGGCTCCAAATTTATGCGCACACACTTGATGTCCTGGAACTTGCGGGTGTTGGCCAGTGTTTCCACAATGGACGAGTAAAATGTAAATTTCTCATCGATTTCGATGAGCGTCACCTGTTTTTCCAAGAACTTCTGGCAGATGAAACTCTTCTCGAAGGCCCACAGATTGAAGTACTTTCGGAATCTTTGGCATAAAGTGCATTAATTGGGATTTTTTTTCATTTTTCATTCCACAAACAAAGCAATTACTTACTGCGACACAAATCCCCTGGCTTCGTTCGCCACTCTAGAAGCCAAATCGTGTATGTTTATGACCAGATCCACAATGGATCTTATCTGGATTACGTCCTCATAGTACGTGTAATTGTACTTGAACTGTTTGCCCATTTCCACCAGTGGACAGGCTATGCAGGTTCCGGTCATCCAACGGGTGAAAATTCTCAACCTGGATATATAGTCCTTAGTGGCAGTCACAATGGTGTTCTGCAGCTCCTGAACCGAAGGCTCAAGGACGATTTCTGACATCAGGAGAACAGCGTTCACCTCAAACATCGGTTTATTTGAGAGCAGGCGGTTGATATAGCATTTTAAATTCTGATACGTCATGCTAAAAATGGAATTAATAGGTTAACTAATAAGGAATCTATTGAAGAAGAGAACTACTTACTCAACAATACACTTGAATGTCTCTCCTTCCCAATACTCGTAGTAGGTTTTCATCCGGTCCGACCTTCCAGAAAATGTGCCCAACACCAAGCTCTCCAGCTTGACTAATACCGGGCCCAGGGAGTCGTAAAGCTTCTTCATTTGGGCTGCCTTTCGATTGCGCGATGCCTCTAAGAGTTCGAAATATCCCTGACATGGATATATGCCGGATCCACAGGCTTGCTCTGCCTTTTCATCCGCCGGAACGTCTTTTTCGACCGAAAACATCGTTATAGTTTCCCCAGTGACCGATTTGAATCTTTGGGACGGGTTCTTCCTATCTTGTAGATACGATTCGCCAGAGGATCTAGATGTATCCTCAACTTTAAGTTCATCATCAAGGTTGAACAAATTGAAACTCTTAATCATATCGATACGAGAGCGCAGATCCAGGCGAATAAAATTGATTTGGGATACTATAGAGGTCAGTTTGCGCAGCTGTGAATTGATTTGATCACAGAATTTGCCTATATTGAACGAAGTCCAAGTGTATCGACCCACGCCCATTTGGATAAAGAGTTCAGTGTCGTAGATGTGGCCGCGTAGGAAGATCACCTCTGACATGGACAGGTTGTTGATAATTGACCTATACCTGTCAACGACCTCGGTCATCCTTTCATAATCCTTGAAGAGCAGGTCCTTTTTCATAATCGCAGTACGCAAGACTGCGGGAAGTGTAAAGCCAAGATGCTCAAACTGCTGAGCTTCAAACAGGACATCGAAGACATCGCGCTTCAGATTGACGACAAAATCCATGTCATATTCGATAAGTGTTTTCTCCCCAACGAGTTCACGCCAAATGGGCAGCAGATATTGGGACTCTGCTCGTTGAAGTACTAAGAGCAGAAAAAACGATATGTCTATACAATTACAATTCTGTTATATCCCAATAACTCACATTCGCAAGTCCTAACACAGTGCCTATCCATTGCCGTAACATCTTTGGGCTTCTTATCCTTGACCATTTTAATAAACGCTGTGCATTCCTGAAGTTGTATATTTGCCTTTCGTGTGTTACTGACCATCCACATGATCATGGCCACCAGCACGGTCAGTCGGTTGATGCGGCACATCAGTTTCTTTTGTGATGTGTCACCCACTAGCAAGCCCTCGTTCTCCGATTCCGAGCTGATTTCCGTTCCTGCCGAATCCGCGACGCTGTAGGCACTAAACGCTTCCGATTGCACGGGCATAAGATTTGAAGACTTTACGGGAGTAACCCGCCTATCACTGGTCATTTGCAATTCAGGTCGGGGCTTGGCCTTCAAGGTCTGCACGGCTTCGGAAATATAGGACACTACGGGGACAAAGATTAATTCCTTCTTTTGTAACCTACTGTTCATAAGCCCTACTTGTAGATTCCTTGCATATGCGAATACGCAACACATTGGATCGGTTTGTGGTGTTCACCAAGTACGTGGCGTTCTGTATGAAGTTCTCGAAGAGCACCTTTTCAAACTGGAACATCACAGTCATTAACTCGAAGTACTGCTTAAAAGAGCTGCGCTTTAGGAAGCTGTTCTTGATAGCCGGTTCATCCTCCACCCTCTTGAATGCCAGCACCGAGGTCTTGAGCTTTTTACCTAGCAAGCGGGCCCAGAAGATGGCACTTATTTTGGCCGGCTGGTGCTTGGCCATGGGAGGGGATTTTTTTAATTTCTGGAAAGGCAACCACATTATATGGGGACTACATTTATGAATCACAACAAACCGTGAATACGCGCTCAACTGCGTTTATCTCGGTCACAAAGAATCGCAGTAGGTTCTCATGTTTGGTGGCCACAAACTCCTGTAGAGTGGCTCTGGTGTCTATGTTCATAGCATTGACCACCAAGTCAAGACCCTTCTCAGAGGACAGCAGGGAGTTGATGCTTTGGTCGATCACGTTCTTGGCCTCATTCTCCACATTATCCAGCCGCTTGTTGAACAACTCCAGCGAGTACTCCCAGTTCTCCCAGTTTCCCGGTCTGAACATGTCATAGTCGACGCTCTTGATCAGATCGTCAAGCATGCGATAGACCTTGCGCATCAGGTTGTCCACAATCGAGGGATCCGCAATGCAGGCTTTCAAGCGGTGTCCAAACAGATTCTCATACTGGACGAACACGCGACCCACATAGGCAATGTCCACGGCGACGCGATGGATGTGGTTCACCTCGTTGAAGAGCGCCACTCTGTCGAATTCCCAGCGGGATCCAGCCCCGGAATCCTCGATGTGCTGGCGACTGAGCTTGTAGGCCTGTTTCCAGCAGCGCAGCAAGTTGGCACAGTTGGTGGCCGTCTCGTAGGTGTAGGTCGCTGAGTACCTGTCCATGAGATAAATAATATTTTAGTTCAAAATAATGCTACTTATTAGTCCATCGATCTGAAAAAATAACGGTTTAATATCGCAAGGAACTTGATTCATGCAATGTGATGATCCAGCGCGTCACGCGCTCATCTCTAGTTCACAAGTAAAAGTTGCGCACTGCACTTTGCAAATTTACTCACTTGAATATGTTCTCAAAGTTGATGATGCTCTTCACCTTCTGGACGAACACATTCGAGATCTGGCAGAGCAGGACCTGCATCTCGGGATCACGGCAATAGTGGCTGGACATGGTCCAGATGTGGCGTAGCCCAACCATGATGTTGGGGATCTGGAGCACCACCATCTTAAAGCTCTCATAGCTTCGTACTTTCTGGTGAGTAGATAAAGAAATTCAAAACTATTAGTACTTTCACTGATAAGCTTTAAGGTTAGGTTACGGTTACAATTAAGATAAGTAAGCAACAATAAATTCAGAAAGACTACGAAAATTAAGCACTGTAAGGTTTCGGTTCCGAAAGGAACACGCCTCTTGAGCGAACCACTAGTTCCAAGCCGAAATCAAATTTCCAGTTTTAGCGTTGCCACTTTTTTAAAATGCATAATTTCCATTTTAAAATAAGTTTTTTAGTTTCCAACGTCTTGGATCTGGTATGTATTTGAAAAGTGTACTTGTCCTATAAGCTATTCGATGCAAGTAATTCCTTTTTCCTGCTGTAAAAAGTGGAACTGTGAAACTCACCTCCAGGTAATCTATGATGGTACCTAAGTAGTCAGAGTTTTCCTTGGCCAACTTGAAGCGAGCCTCAGTCTTTTCGACAACAGCTTGCCACTCATCAAGTACTGGGGATTTATCATCAGTCAGACGCTGTAGAACAGCTACCACAAACTCGGTCTTTAACTGCTCCAAAGTTCCGTAGAGTTCCACCTCCATTTTGTGCCAGTAGCGGTGCTCGGCCATTGGAGTAAAATCGTCTAATTTGGCATCCGTAAGCGTCTTCATTGTCTTCTTGAGGTACTTGATCCAACCGTCGACCACTTCTTCCAGCTGCTGCTGGGTGTATGTTATCACCAGGTCCAGTCTTTTTGGATCGACAGGCACCCTAATGATGGCGTCCTCGAATTCGGTTGCCTCCTGACCGGGCAGAATGTACGACGACGGCAGACTAAAGGCCCATACAATGTGATTGATGGTCCACGTTATTTCACTCTGGAACTCCTCGATCTCCTTGAGTAGCCGCCTCTGGATGGGCGTGATGCGTGGCGGCGTGGCTTCTTCGGCAGCGTGTTCCGCCTCTACTTTGGCCTTCGTCTCATTGAGCATCTTTTCCCATCGTTGACCAATCGTCAGCTTTTCGACTTTTATCTCCACTGTAAAGAATTATTGGGTAAGTAACTCCTCGTGTATATAAATAGAAATAAAAGATTCTTAATAAGTCTAGACCAAGTATTTCTGAGAACTAAGTAAGATATGTAACTAGACTGAGCTTCCCTTGAAGCATCTATTCACCTTCCTCTTCGGAGGACGACAAATGGGCTTCAACTTTGTGGGCGTCAGCTTCTTCTTCCTCCTCCGTGGGCTCAGCGTCCGTTTTCTTGGCCTTCGCCTTTTTGGCCGCCGCCTCCTTCTCCTTCATTTTCCTGGGAGGAGTGGCAAATAAACAAACAAACACAATTAACGGCCGGCCAGTATGCAAAATTAACACAAAGCGTAATGAAAGGCTACCGATAAGCAAAATGAGCAACAAATACAAAGCGTAACAAAGGCTACTCCGCTGGAAGTGGACGAGGATATGGCCACGAACCCAACTCCAGCACCTCCTGCGTTGGCATTTTTTAATCTGCATGACAGAAAGGGGCAAAAAAAAAATGTTAAAACAAAAAAGATGCCCGAAATGAAAGGGGGAAAATTTAACTGTGGCGGTCAAGTGGCATTCGCGAGGCGGCAATGAAAGGCCAATGCAAGGATGAATGAGGCTCGCCAGGAAGTGCCATAAATGCTGCCTGCCAAACAAATGGAAAATGGCCAGAAGACAACAACCCAACGACACCGACGACAACGGAGTACGGCGCCGTTGATGGTAGCATGAAATCCGATTAAAAATAAAAATTTCTTATCGGATGCGCTGTAATTTATGTGCGAAAAGGGTTCTGTGCACCAGGATCGGGAAAAGGAGCATAAAAAAGGGGAGCAACGGCAACTGTGGCCGATGGTAACCAGCGATAAGCGCAAAACAAAGGCAAACAGAAAATTTGCACCAAAAAAAATCGGAGAAAAAAAACTCGAATGGGTTGGTTGAAAGAAAGGCAGCATTCACAATCGGAGCCCAGTCACTCCTCCACTCCAGCAGCAGCAGTAGCACCAGTAGCATCAGCTTGAAACCAATAAACCCAGGCCCGATTTTTCCCCAGAAGCCAGCAGAGCAGCGAATGCCACACCCTGGCTGCCTTTGTTAAAAGTTAAATACTTTTGTTGTTTAAGCGCTCTCAAACGAAATTCCGATGGTTTGGATAGCTCCAATAGACCCGGGCCCGATTCCTTGGCCTCGCTGGATATATCCTCGCCGGTCTCTCCTGCAGGGCCGCCCGCTCCTCCGCCCCCAGATCCGCCGGCCTGCCCCTCATAACTGTCCATTTGCTGGCTATCCGCTGTGGCCGGTTCGCGAAATTGAAATTGAATGGCGCTCTTGTAAACCTGATTTTGGGGCGAAAAAAAGAAAATAGAGCCCACATGTACAATGGAATCAAAGATGGAGTGCCCGGATATTGGAGGCCGCGTTGTTCAGGGCCTGCGGTCTGTGTAGACTTTCTAATTGATTCGCCCCGTTCGCCATTCGCCGAAAACTGATTTGCAGGCAAAAATTTTCCAATTTATTTTCATGCAAAGCTAATAATATGAAAGCCCACTCGCTGCCGACTTTGTGGACCGCAGAATTCACAAGGCCGAAGTCTTGGCTGGCATGGCAGTCTAATGGAAACCGCAGCCCATTTTGGAGCTATGATGAAGCAATTTGCGTTGGCGGTCAACGCTTAAGGCTCGGTTCAGTGGGCGTGATGCCCCACCCATCAAGTCAACCAAGTCACCCAATCCACCCGCTATCCTCACAGCTCCAAGGTGGTGCAGTGGAGCGGAAAAATCTTGCGGCACAGCGGGCATTTTGATAGATGACTGCCTTGTTTCGGGAATTAATTACAATTCGTCACAACATTTTGTTTTGCGGTCGGAGAGCGGACTTCGGGATGAAAAGACAAGCGGACGGAAGGACGAACGAGTCGTTGAAACAATGCTGGATCGGCCTTAAAGTCCTTGATTGATTGAACAACGGTTTATGGTGTGTGAAATGAGCGAATCGGGTGCAAGTTTGAGTGATTTTGGTTTGGTGATGCGTCTCTTAATGTCCGATTACGGATGGCAGCTCAGCAGTACGGTTCTCTCAGACTTACCAGGTTCAAGTCATCCCTCAGCGAGTTGATGAGTGACCCTCGAACGGTGCCTAGCAGAAAGTAAAGGGGCATTTGGGCAAAGCAGGCCGATACGTCACTGAAGTTTGCTAAAAGGACATAAAAGTTTACAACTTACAGGGATGCATGAGTGCGTAGTAGAATAATAATATAGTGTAAAGGTAAGACCTAATGTATTTCATATTTAATATATAAATTAGTTAATGTACTCACGTATCTCCCTCCGGTTTTTTCGCACGATGTATATGTACTTAATCTTCGGATCCAAGTCACAGGACTCCATCCTTCCAAAATGGCAGTGCACTTGTGGGGTTTTCACGTACGCCGGGACAAGTTTCTGTAATTTTAGGCGACATTACTATCTAGTACTATGTTCTATCACATCAAATTCAGGGAGTTGAGCCATTTTCAATTAGGAATCTCCCAAACACTCCATGTGCCTTTCAATTAGGGTGCTCACCTTCACTTCCACGTAGACGGGTACATAAGTGGCTTTCTTCTTCCTAAATTTGCTTCCTTTTGGGAGAAGGAGGTGGAACATTTGGGGAAGTGCATTAGTAAGGGGACGAAATGGGCGTGTCAGAAGCGAGTAAGCGAATGCAGCGCCGCGATTACGATTGTGATTGAGATTGATGGGGTGGAACAAAGTGCAGCGGGCGGAATTTGCATTGTGGCAAGTTGCGCGCTTCCATTTAAATGCAATGAATGAGCCGGCGAAACTTTGCTCTTATCTTTGCACCAGGCAATGGGAAATCAAATGAGTCGGTTGGGTGGAATAGTGGCTGCGTCGGAATGGCTGATTCAAATTAAAAGTTACAAAAGAAATGAATTTTAGCCGGGCAAACGAAAATGAGGCCCTTAAATATTTATGATGTGAAGTGGGCGGCGCAAATCAAAGTGTGGACCAAGATTTTCGTTTGATATCAAGTTGGACGGGCTACAAATTTATGCATCGCCAAAATGGGGAAAATAAAGGAGGAAAAACTGAAACTTTTAAATTAAAATCTTTGGACAGTAACAAAGGAAACTCAAGTAATGCATCCATCTTATTTACCGTTTTCCGTATCGGAGCTGGCTGAAAATATGGTTTTTATGTGGTTACAGAGAGATAATTGTAAAAGTTTAATCATAAGGCAGATATTCCTTTTTCTTCAGTTTAGAACTAACCCAAAAAATCCAAATATTATGTAGTTCTGACTTACGTCTGGATCGAGCTGAGCTCTTGCCACTCCCAGCCACGGTTGCCTCCTCCTCGCCCTCCAACTCGCCTTCTACCTCGGCATCTGTGGTTTCACCACCAGTGTTGACCTCTTCGACGGCCTCTTGATCACCACCGGCTGGTGCCGCTGCATCCTGGCCAGCTTTCTTGCGTCCCTTTCCGGCTGCTCCTGCCGATGCACCTGCTTTGCCGGCGGACTTTCCGCCCGCCATCCGGGCATCGCCCTTCTTTTTGCCCTTGCCTTTTTTGTCGGGAACTGTGGGTGGTGGGCGCGGCACCTCCTCCAGCACGGTAATCTCCTCCTCGATGAGTTTGTCGTAGAAGGTGCGCCAGAAGAACAACACCACGAAATCCAAATCGTTTTGGGTCTCGTAACGTCGCTGGAAAAAATTCTCCACGGCAGGCATATTTTTGCTGATCGTTGCATTCACATACTTGGGTTCAAAAACTCCCAGCATATTGGACATAATCGTCTTCAGCCAGACGATACGGGGTTCAACGTTGTTAAGGGACTCTGCCGTGGCATCGGCACTGTCTGAGGTGGATTCAAATTGCGTTTGTGACATGGTGGTCGTCGCTTATTTGAATAGGTTCTTGAAGTTGGGCGGTGGAGTGGGTTTCCGATGTGAGTGGGTTTTGGGTCCCTTGCTTGCTCTCTTTTGGTTGTTTGGCTGCCACGTCGGCGTCTTCGCGCGGCTGAACATCAAACGTTTGCCTTGATTTCGCAGGATTTCTCGTTACAAACAGGATCTCTCGTCCTCCCACTTGGATGCCAACTTGGTGGATGCCCAACCACCTTTCCGTTTTTGTTGTTCTTTCAATCAATTTCAGCTGCCTCGCTGTGCAGTTTGGTTTCGCTTCCGCCACAGAGTGCTGGTGTATTTACTCCCGGGCGTCTGAAAATCCTTTTGTGTATCCCAGGACAACAGTTGCGGCTGCAGCTACGGCAATGGCCAATGCCAGCCGTCTAAAAACCAAATATGGAATGCCTTGAAATGTTGTCTTTGGGCCACACTGTTCAGATATACAGGTACACAATTTGTTAACGGCGTTTGATGAAAGTTATTTCCATTTCCCTGACGAAAATATAGCAGGGCTGCTTTGATTAAAGCTGTCGAATAATAATAACGACGTTGCTTAAATTGTTTATGCTGCTTGTTTTGATTCCATTTCCCGGCTATGTTGCTGGTTGCCTTGACTAGCTGTTGTTAGGGCAACCCAATCCTACCCAACTCAGCCCAGTCCAACTATCCCCAACCCATCCGATTTAATGTAATTTCTGGTACCCCCCTTCCGGTTACCTGTCAGCCGCACTTGCAACATGCAACAGTCGAATAGCAATGCCAGAGCATTGTGGGCCCTTTGAATGCACCAACGCAACACAACACATCCCAACCAATCCCCTGCCAAGTTATAGAGCTCACGCCGTTGCGTAAACAAAACACGCAGCCCTGACTTAATGGCTATGCACATTAGCAACGTGCCAGGGACTTTCCCAGTTGCCAGGTCTCCGGGTCCAGGTCAAGTAGCCCCGTAGCCCCCTTGGCTCCTGGGAAGCGGCGGACGTGGAACGATGGCCACGCTCAATAAGTGTATGGGACCATAAATGGAAATATTTACTCGGCACCGTCAACACGGCAAAGTGAGTTGAGTGAGGCTGTGGGTTAAGTAAGTGCAAGTGCAAAAGTCAACTTTGCCCGGATCTCAAATTGCCTAACAACCGACTGCCAGGCTCTTTGACGACTTCACTTAAAGTGCATGTGCCGTTGCTACCATAAAAGTTGCGCAATCAAACTTCGCAGCCACTTCAATGGGCTTGAGGAATCAGTTCCATGGGATGTCATCGATTTTTCATTAATACCTGGATTTTACCTAATTTCCGCAGGCCTTGAATTTTGATTATCTCGCTAATGTGATTTTTATTTTAGACTGTCTAAGGTACACCGCAAAAAATAAAATAAGATAAGGACATTCTTGTAGATGAGTGCAATCAGTTTACTAGTGTAAATTGTTGGCATACAAAGTGGCATACATATATCATGAAAATGTTCTACTTTCGTCCTGTGGGTGTCTTCCAGGAGAGGCGATTCCTGTGAATGGTCAACCTCGGCTTTTTAAACTGTGCGAGCCCACGGCGATCTTCAATTATCGATGAAGTAGTGTAGAACATGATGTGGTCAACCTTGTAGTACTTCGTCATCCCCATAAATTCTAAAGTGCTTATTATGTCCTCCTCGCGGAAGCCAGTCGCTTTGCTCAGCTCTTCGATGGTCACCAGGTCCGGTGATGAGTGGTGCCTCAGCAGATTGAGGAGGATGTGGCCCCAATAGCTGAGGTAACAAAGTCTGGCAACTTTCGACAGCGGCTTCTTGGGACCTCCGATGCATGCCTCCCTGCGAGAGATCTCGTAGCTCAGATCAATCAACAACTTTCCGTATCCCTTGCGCATATAGGGCGGTAAAACAAGGATGCAATTCAGGTTGATATTCAGCATAGTCTTCTCCCTGGCGAAGTAACCTGCAAAGTGCTCGCCATCCTTGTCCTTCAAACACAGGATATAAAACAAGAACGAACTCGAGCTGTAAAGAATTTTCTTGTTTTCCAGAAAGAGCTTTGACATTAGGCAGAGGCACTGGCAATACAGCTGCTCCTTATGGCCATCGACCTCGTAGATATAAATATTGTCTTTTCGGTATAACAAGCTGCCCGGCGGACACCTCTTCTTGCAATCGTATAGGTGGTAGGAGTAACTTTTCCGCAAGCACATGTATTTTAGGCAGAATTCACAAACGTAAATGGTGGTCGCCTTGTCGTTTATTACAGGATAGGGACTGGAAGACGTGGTCTCGATCTCGTAACGCCCAAATTGCACCTTTTCGATGTTTCTTATGACTTTCACTTTCGCGTCCTCTTTCTCTTTCTGGACATCACTTTTTTCATTATCTATTGTCTCCTGGCGCTGGCGATCATCCACATTGCTACTGGCATTAGTGTGTAATAAAGAAATCATATTAGGTTCCTTGACGCCTTCCAATTGCTTCTTCGGTGTAGCCCCTATTCTTTGAGCTTCGATGCACGATCCAGTAATGGTTTTAGTTTCCTGAATGTTTTTTTGAAGAGATGAATCGTTCTGAAGCTGGGATTTCCCCATTTCGGACTTAGAAGCACTTTGGCCTAAACCGCGAGTCGCGGAGGATTCCTTGGCATTAGTCTGAAGAGTGGCAAAAAAAAAATAAATTATCAGCAGTTTTTCATTCCTCATATGATATTCTTTGACCAGTATTGTTCTTACCAATTGCAGGGCTCTCGGAATGTCCGGCAATTTCGAACTTATCCCGTCCTGATCGCCCAACGGCTGATACTTTAAATGGTCACCTGATCTGTTTTCCTTGTCCATTTGTCAATTCCTATTGCGAATTTCACCCTTTTTAGAAAGCGTGGTTTTTCACTAGTGATGACACATTTAGCTTGATATCGATTAGTGATATCAATAATGAAACGATAAAGTTTGTTGTCAAAAAATCGAATCATCTAAGGAAGCACCAATATCAAAGCATTAAAGTTATTTTTAAATTTTAATTCCAATTTAACTTTCTGAACATATATTGAGCAAAAATATATATTATACAATAAGTTGTATACATTTTTTTCAGTGAGAAAACATTTCGGGATATAATCTCAGTCCTACGCCACACCCTGCTACCTTGATCTATCGAAGACGCCAGTGCAGGGACAACCCGGCTCAATACTAATTAAAATAAATGAACATTTACGTCGTCACAGCAGGTGGATGTGAGGGCGAGAGGCCAGGAGACCGGGCGAAAGATTAGGTGACGAGCCCGGGCCAACGGGAGACATCATTAAAATGCATGGTTCAAACGGTGCGTATACTTAATATAGATTGGATTGAGAGTGTGTGGATGGCGGGATGGGGGGGGGGGGGGGGTTCTAGCAGGATGGAAAGCTCCTGGATGAGTTGGCTCCTTTTGCTACAGCATTCGCTTGCGGTGGCTGTAATCTTTATGCGCCATGTTTTTATTTGTATTTATTATTGCGTTTGCGGAGAGCAGAGTAGCGAAGAGCACACTTTGTTTGCAGGTGAAATATTCCACGCATCCAGCGAAATGAGAATTTATTGACTTCACTCTGCATATGTGCGTGTGTCTGTGTGTGTGTGCCTTTTCTATAAGAGTCTCTGTTTGCGTACACGTAAAAATATTATAGCGATTTGATATATAGCTTTGTGCTGCAAAATATCTATGCGCTGCAGAAATATAAAAATGTCATGTCTCTACTAGAGAATATTACACAAAAATGATTAAAATTATATACATACTTCGAATCTCATTAAAATCAAACACTTTTTATTGCTGTGCTGCTTCGTTTCCGCTTGAAACGTGCCCCCACTGCATATTTATCTACGTCACACAAGTTTGATAAACACAACCATGGCTTCGAGACAACTCGAACGTCTGTTTGCATTTGTGCTTAATAACTTTTAAATGATGCGGGGAATGCCTTTGAAAACGAAGTCAACTGAAAGGAGGTTCCTGGGCCCCGGAGTCATACTCCCTAATTAGAGCCGTAGAGTCGTAGGTGTGTGCAGAACTATTCAAACAGGCCAAAGAAGTCGAGCTAACTTGAAGCTTAAATATTTTTAATAAAAATTCTTTTGTTATTTCGATATGTTTAAAGCACAGCACAGCTTCTTGTTAATGTATATATACATATACAATATTCTAATCCCAGCTTAATTTCACGCCTCCAAGCTTTTTGGTTCCTTGTTATTACTCGATACCATCAGTCTTATAAAAATATTAAGGCCAATGTTTGGGCTGGTAGCTCTGGATCGATACCTATTAGCCCTTGACCTGTACGGTGAAGATAAGCGCTGGGCTCCCAATGGGCTTTGCGAAACGGTTTCCATGGGGCCACGTAGTGTTGGGTGGGTTTGGACGGGCTTTTGTTTAGCCAGCTGAACATTTGGAAAATGGTTACAAACAGTTTTGAATGCCCATAATTGATGCAGGAGGAGCATGCCCAGAGCCCGGCAATCGCACTTCAATATGCATGCCAGTGTGCACTGAATACCCAGTTCCAAGTTACCATCCGGTTGGAATCAAACCAAGTGTGGTCAGGCGTCTCTGCTGGGCTGCCGGATGCAAAGCCGGAATAGTGGTCGGTCGGGTTGCGTTAATTAATAAACTGGGCCTACTTTAAGACGACGCCTGCGTTGGCCAATTGCCATGGCATCCATGCAGTCGGGCAACTAGGCAACTAGGCAGTCGAGCCGTAACCGCAACAACTTCAATGCAGTTTTGTCTGCCACAAAGCCGAATTTCAGTAACTGGCAGAGATTGCATCCTTTGCGGATACTTAACGAGTCGACGCCTGAGGAACGGTCCAATCCCAAACTGATGCCCTCAAAGCCGTATAATTGGCCAGCGATGCGCCATCATCGCCGGCATGGACTCGATCGATTCCTTTGAGCATTAGCCAAATGCCGCATTTTTGAAGTAATAAAGCACAGGTCAATCTCAGTTGTGGTTGCAGCCATATCAAATCGCACGAGTCCACAGGAATTTGGAAGCTATTTGTGCCACTAGCAGTATGTTAATATAACACACAAGTGATGCTCAAAACAGGCTCTTCGTTAGCCAATTCCAGCTGAGTTAATCAACTTTAACTGCACCTTCATATACTAGGGATGCCTTTAGTTGATAAAGGTTTGTTAATTAGATTTTGATTCGTTTGTTGCTTTTCTTTCCCGCGAATTCATTGAACCCAAGTTTTGCAACGACTTGTGTGACCATTTGGCTTGGTTACCCTCGTTCTGAATCATTTGGAATGCCCTTTAGTGCGCAGGCTAATTAACATAGTCTGATTGCTGAGTCAGTTCCATTTACGTCTGTTAAAATCCTTCTGAAAATGGAAAAGTTTTGAGAAAAAATGTAGCGTTGTCTTCAACAATATTATTCAACATTTTAGCCACCACCCAGCCACCTCATTCGCATAAGCAAAGTCAAGTTTTTGGCCAGAGTTGCAAAGTTTTTTGACTGGCTCAAGTTTTATCATATTTTTGCACAGGCAAATCTCAGCGAATAAGTCTCCGTTGCTCCGACTCTCGGTTCAATTTGCATACAGAGTTCGAGCATTATTTTTATTTACCTGATTCAGCGCTGATTTATGATTTTATCGTGAAAAATGCAGAGCTGCGGCGGACGAAGGACTACGAAGACGACAAGGACGTGGACGTGGATGTGGTGGAGAGCGAAGCTCACGGAAAGTCAATTGAAATGCAAACGTGGCCAGTGGTTGCCTTCCGGTGTCCGCGTTGCTGGGTGTCCGGGTGTTCGGAAGTGGATCCCAAGCTCCTCCTCCTGCCTCCATTGTTTGTGTGCACCATTGCGTTTGGCCATAACTCAAAGCTTGAGCTTTGTTGCCCACCAATTGCTCGGGCGTCACGTGTTTTCATTTGGCGCCTCTCGTTCTCGCAAGGACGCCTTGTGCCAAGTGCTCGGGGAAATTGTCACGTCACAGGAAGTTGCAGGCGACGTCATTGACTCATAAATAAAGTTAGAGCTACATGAAGAAGTACGCTGCTGCTGGTGAGGATTCGAGCAACCAATTGCTTTGATACAATTTCGAACGAGCATCGGACAACGGATGTGCCACGAATGCAATCCAAGGATCTCAGCTTTGTTCTCTGTCTGGTGATCCAAACCATAATCTTACTCTTAGAAAATGATTTGATCGAAAGTTAGGGCCACTGCAGATTTGGTCTGACCCTTAAATGGGCACAGCTTTCTCGTTAATTGAGGACGAATTTTATTTGCCATGAACTCTCCTATATGCAGGTACCTTTTTATGTATATGTGTCCTGAAATACTGGCACCATTCGCACAGTTAAACACGTCAATATGTTATGACTGTTGTTTGTGAGTGAGTGAACCAGGAGTCAGGTGCGTAAATGCTCCGGGGGGGCTGTCAGTCACGGCTGCCAGCGGCATCTTCTCAAGAATTCTCGATTTTGGGGGGCGGGTGGTGTGGCGTGTCCTGGCCAGCAAAGTGCGCGGCAGCCGTCATGTGGCTGTTTCATTAAAATATGCAAGCAATATTGCGGCATAAAAACACACGAAATTATACAAAAGCCGGGCAAACGAACGCCCACACACGCGGCACGATGTCAGGGTGAATTTTTCATAATTTCCAGCGTTCGAGAAGGAGGCAGGCAAAAATATTTCAATATTTAACAGACGCAGCAGCGAAGGCTCGCGCTACGTTTGCTCCTGTTTTCGCTGCAGTTGTCAGCCAGCATGGCTAGTATGAAGTGGTTAAGGGGTGGAGAGGAGGAGGGAAAAGGGATACGGAGGGCAGGACGGGAGAGGCGGACAACCAACACATTGAAAGCGCATTTATTTGTCACTTGTCAACCGGCCCAACGTCGCATCCTGGTCCAACTGGCATTTTATAATTCCCCAACGTTTTCCTGGCCCCTCCTTGCCAGGACTCGTTGAGAAATGTCTCTTGATTGTCGCTCACACTCTCATACAGCGAAAGAAATAAGGTCTACCTCACTTATTCACACAGAATATTAGTCTTGCCTTAGTAGTTTTATTGTAACTATATTCTTACATATCGATTACTTAAAAAATACGTTTGCAACTATTATGACTTCACTTAAAAATCTTTATTGAACACCTGATTCTTTATAAAATATTTGTTACAGTGCATTTGGACACTTAATGTGGTTTGGGGGCTGGACAAGGCAAGGGCTGAACTTTTATTAATTACCTGCATGTGGCGGACAGCGGTCGCGCGGCGGTCTGTAGGCGGTATGTCCGTCTGTCTGTCTGCTTGCCATTTTGTGGCGCACGCGGCGTATGAGTTATATGCCGGGGACACTGGAGCGTCGAAGGCTGTTTTCATTTAATTTCATGTTTCAATTTTCAAGCAATTAACGCATAAAAGGCCGAACACTGGCTGCCTTGCCCAAATAATTGACCAAGATGGAAAACAGTCAGCTGCAATTTCATATGCAAATGGCTTCGGGTGTGGGGCGAGAAAATACAAAAAATACAACGAAAAAAAAAACCGAGATGGTTAGCAGTTGGTGGAAATGCATTTCCCCAATGGCATGAAAAGAGTGGGTGCTTGAATGGTGGGTGGGCCGTCTGTTTTTTCTAATAAATGAAGTGAAAATGTTTTCAGCAAACAAATTTATGAGGCGTGCAGCATCGAAATTATGATAAAAGATTGAAGTGTGCGCATGTGAGCGTTGCCTTGGCTCCTGTCTCTGTGTGTGTGTGTCTGTGTTCGAGTGTTTGTATATAAAGCAAATATGCGCAAATTCGTGTTCTGGCGAAGTAAAGCAGAATGAAGCGCCGAACCAAAAGTGGCGCGTACTCAAACGTAAAATGTTTGTTTGCGGCCGTTGAAGGGGTTCCGGGGAAAGCAAGCCCCCATGGTACCGAAACACCCCTTGGTATGTGCACACATCAATCACAGTTGCCAGAGCCAACGAAAAAAAAAATTAAATAAAAAGAATGAAAATGCCAGTGAGAATTTTCGGGAATCTAAGGATGCATGTGTCTGTATCTGTATCTGTACATTCATAACTACAGCAGAGTGGCAAAATAAATATGGGACGTAGTCACATAGTCATAGTCACACACACACAGACGAAGCCACGCTAATTTCCGTCACGTTGCGCACACAAAGGAGCGGCAAGGCACGTGAGGAAACCGAAAAATATATGCACCGCAAAAAATGACAAAGCATTATCGGTTCCCCATCGAAATCCTACATAGTTCTTTTTGAATTCTTCTAGTTCTTCTTCTTCTAGTTCTTAGTTCTTCTAAAACACGTAAAAGCACAATTATGCATACGTCCATCATTACCTATCCAAAAGGGTTTTAGTTTTTTGTCCAGAAGGAGCCAGAAATATGCAATTCTACATGTAGTATACTTTAAAACAGCCTTATCCCATATAATTTCTAAATACTATATAATAACAACCTAATTTTGAATGCGATACAGATATTTTTCCTCCATGTATCCATGGTGCAAAAGTCGTCTTGCTCCTTTCCGCAAAAGATATGTGGCAGAAGGCAAGAGAACGGCTGAAAAAGTGGGAAAGGCAGCGGACATCGAGTGCATTGAGTGCTGTAACAAGCGTGTAGCCTTCTTTTTTGGGCCAAAAGCTGCAGCTGCGTGTATCAGGTGGCATCAGCAGTCACCTTGACTTCCACATGAATGGCGAAAAGTGCGGCACAAAAGAAAAGTCAGTGGAAATGTTGAACATGTCAGAACAGGGAATATTTTGATGCTCAGCAGAAAGCAGGCTATTTCCGGTTCGGGTTGGCGCTATGATCGACTAAAGTTTTCAATTAGCTTTACGGCTAAAACCAAAAACTCTCTCTCTCGGCTGAAAATTTGCTTTATTTGGCCATTATCCAGGAATCTAACTGGTTTCTGTTTCTGCTTCTGATTCGGGGCGCACCATGCAAATTGAATTGCATATGGCCACTCCGCCAGAGGAGGAACTTTTCCACTTTTACTTTGATGAATGTTTCCAGCCAAGTCGCCTCGATAGTAACTGCACACAAGTATGTGCTGCGATGGCTGGGCCGAAAACTTACTTTCGAGAGCCTCAAAAATAGCACAAAACACGCTTTAAGTTTGGCCAACTTTAATGATAGCAAACTAAATGCCAGGTAAACGAGTTTGCCCAGCAAGTTAAACACCTATAAAAATACAACTTTCATTTACGAACATCAACGACAAGGGTTCGAAGGCGGCATGTAAAACAATTTCGGGCTTCTGGGCGTTACTCTTTGCCAACTGGTGAAGCGTGCAGCGTGTAAACGAGAGCTGGGAGTGAGGAATCCAGTGACTTTCAGCTGTGATTTTCAACTTAATTAATTAAAAGCAAATTAAAAGTTTTAATCTCTGCGCTACAAATTGTTGCTGCAGAAAGGGCTTCTCTGGCAGCCAAAAAAGTGCCTACAACATCATTTCGAGTGGGAGTGGCGTGGAGTGGAAGTTGAAGAAGCCTTCACTGATGAGCAAAAATAATAAACTGTTGCCGAGTTGCTCTTGTTGTTCTCGGAATCTGAAAACAATCAGGGGGAGTGGAGTACGGCTCCGCCAGCAACAAAAGAGTTAGCCCGAAATAAAAGGGTTCATTTGGGGTTGGAACTTCTTCGTTGAAAACATGGGTTTGAGTAGATGCTTGGTTTCATAAGCCAGTGTAAGCAGATTTTATCTTAATTCAACGCAAAATTAACAAATTTTCAAGCCAAACAACGGCTGACAAGACAAGTAAAGTCAATTTGCTTAAACGATTGGTTCGGAATTTCCCCCCTCGGCGGTAGATCCACTCCACCTTTTAATGTTCCATCAGTAGACACAGGCCAAAATAACTGTTTATTTGCTAGTTTTCAATCCAGAACTTTATTGCTCGAAGCTCCTTGATTTGATCAATGGCCCCGAATCAAAGCCAAATGGAATGCACGTAGCTTTGGCATTATGGCACAGCCATCGCCATCACCTTCTGCCACTGCATCTCAGCCATCCGGGGGATGCTGCTAAACGTCACTGGCTGAATTTATGATGCAATGTCGACTCCGAGAGCTGCATTCATCACGTTCCCGTCAGCTGCATGTCCAAGGCGTCGGATGGTTGTCATAAAAGATGCTCATCACCAGTTTTCGGGTGCCTTCTTTTCGCAAAAATGATGCCATAAAGCGTTTGAGCCCGAACCCCGTCCGCATCTCTGCGGCCATCACGACTAAGCCATGAATATATATTGTATTCTCGGCGAAAATCTGTTTCTTTCGCTAATTGCAGGGCCATAAATCTATAGGCTGTCTCGATTTGAGGGCGTGGCCGGCAGTGTCTTGTTTTGCATTTGGAAAATGAAAACACAATGCCGGCCAAGTAAGCCGCCTGGCCTGCCAAGTGCACGTCGATTTCGCCAACGGGCGCCGTAGTACTGCACCGAGCGAAAAACTGCCCATTTATGAATCCACTTATACCCATGACAACTCTTATCCTAAAACGGCTTATTATCAAGAAAAAAGGTCACCTTTCAATGGGAACAGTTGCTATTAAATAACCAAAGCGCGGAAATCATTAAACCATACAATTTCGGTTGGTCCAGTAAATTTTTGAACTAATTTAGAAACCCTTCTTTTGTTCTTCTCCCCGTGTATTTACTTGCAACATTTTATTGTGGAGTTTTTGGCAGGGCCTGTCCTGGCTCTTGTCCGATGTTGCCGCTGCTGCAGAAGCACTCGTAAATGTCATGCCGTGCATTTGCATTTCAATTTCCATTACAATTTGGAATGCCAGACCCTCGCCCAATGGTAGTGCCACCCACTCAGCTAAGTCGCCCACTGCCGTTTGCTGTTTGGCCGCGATTAGCGCGCTATAAATCCAAAAATGTTGCTGTATTTTAACAATGTTTTTGCGTTCGGAATGCCAGCCAGTCAGCTGGCTGTTCAGCCAATGGGGCCACTGTGTTTGCTGCCGACGTTTTGTGTTGTTAAATGCATGCAGCGACCATAAACCAAATCATTCGGCGCTGTCACGCCCCCAAAAGTGGCGGAGGCTGTGAAACATTGTCCTGGCATTTCGGAGCTCCACTCGAAGGGAGCGATAGATCGTGCTTCAAAATATGCAACTCATTTTGCTGATGTTTCTGGCAAGCGGGTTGGCGTTGCTGTATTCCAGTATAGTATCCCAGTATTCCGGTATCCCATTTGCATTATTTGTTGCCCGATACGCATTTAATTAAAATGGGGCATTTGCATTAGTATTGGCTTAGCCGCATAGCGACTGGGATTAGAATCAGCCATATAGTGCTGCCATTCTAATCGGAAACACATTTCAGCAGGGTTTAAAAACTTTACAGAGTGAGCTGTCAGTGATGAATGGTCTTTCAATGCCGCAAATTATTTCAAATATAATCATATGAAGTTGTTATACTGCCAAACAAGATACGAGTATTTTTCAGATCAAAACGTTTAAGGGTTATTTTTGTATCTCATAGTTTATTGAAATGGAGAGACATCTTATAAGAAGATATGAATGGGCATCTGCATACCATTTCATTCACTTAAATGAGTTGCATTACCCTTCATAAGTTTTACCTTTCTTCTGCAAAGTGCTATTTTCCAACCTGTAGTCGAGTGTAATTATAGTTGATTTACTCAGCAGAATAAGCAACATGTTTACTTAGTAGCTGTGTCAGCAGTATTGAAAACGATTGAAGAGGTCTCGAGCTTCTTGAGACCCGAGTTTTCCCCCGGCACGTATCCATACGTATGTGTAATGGCTGGGCGTTTTGCCTACTCATTTTGCGTTACGCATACGCCGTGTGTGCGCGACGAGCTCCTTGGCAATATGGTTACGTGTAAAACTTTAAACAGCACGATGACTGCACAATTATGGCGCAAAGGGTTGAGAAGGCGGTGTGTTAGAGGAGGCAGCTCCTAGGTTGGTGGTGCAAAGTTGAAATTGTGGTTGGGTCTTGGCTGCAGCCAATGGCTTGTAAATAATACGAGGTGGGTCGCGATGGCTTTGCCATTCTGTGGCCTTTGCATCGTGCCACGGTTTGTGGCGTTGTCGCTCCTGTTGCTGTTGCTGCAACTAATTAAGACAAACTAACGGTGTGCCGGGGGTGGGCGACCGGTGTCCTTGAGCGGCAGCTATGCTCAAGGACGAGCGCCAGGCGATGCGTGCCCACCATACGTGTTTTGATATATGTGCTTTTGTTACAATCACAATGTGCTTACACGGCGTGTAGGGAAAGTGTGTGTGAGCAAGCCGGGTGCCAAGTGCACTTAATTTGTTTGCTTAATTTACAAAACATGAGACGCTGGTGATGGCCTGGTCCTGCTCCTGTTCCCAGGACCCTGATCCCTGGCTCCTGTTCCTCCCTTGTGTGTATGTGTGTGTGTGTGTGTTTAGCACTCCCCGGCTGTGTCATCAGCGGTATCAGCTTCAGTGGGTAACTGGTGTTGCATGTAAGTGCAGCTGTTGTTGGCGAACGCGAGAAACAAGGACCAACTTCGTTATGGGCATCCTTGAACGGTCCCCCTATGCGAAAGTGTGTGTGTGTGTGTCCTAATAAGGGGATCACTGCCTTAATTATGCGCACCTAAAGTGCTAGGCGACACAAACAGTGTTCAAAGCTTAAACCCGTAAATTGCAATAAAACAACGTTTGTACATTTTGTATTATTTATTTATTTCGTCATATAATTCTTGCCTTTATCGCATTTAATTTTGAGCTAAATTCCACGCCCACATCGGCGTGCACTTTGTTGGTTTTTGTGTGGTTTGATTTCGTTTGACCTTTTTGCTTTTGCTTAACTCGCATTAAATTATTCATAATTATGCATATTTAATATATAATTTCATCCCGTTGACTCGTTTGCTCGACTCTCATCGGCTTTTGTTATTTTCTCATTTTCCTGTATTTAAGTTTGATTTTACATTTTGTTATTAGTTTGCATTTCAGTTTAGTTAAGTTTAGTTTGGGTTTCAGTTACTTCGATCTGCCACAACTCGCTAAAATAATATCGGTTTCTCTTCTCTTTTGATTTACATTATTTTGCTTTTTGGGCTTACTCAGTAATTGGAAATATTTCCAACATTTTCGTTTCTTAGCTGAGAAATACGATTATGCAGAACACGATTCATAATCAAACGCAACCTGAATTTTTGTGAGTTTGCGCTGCGCATCAACATCTAAAAATAGTCCTTTGGCCAAGGAGTTTGGATTTACTTTCAGTGCGTTTCGCCGAATGCACTCTTAACATCTTTCAACTAACATATACCCACTAAAGTTCCGCTCCACGGCAATCATTACTCGATAAATATATACGCTGCATTTATTTATATAAATTTTTCATCTAAAACAAAGTCCATCTTATGCTGCTAACACAAACCGTTCGACGGAAACAAAACATTCAACAGAAAATGGACAAAATGATACCGCCAATAAGCCACAATTGAAATGAAAACAAATCCAATTAAACTGAATTTGGCCAATATCCATTTTGACTGTTCCGATTTCATTGATTTTTCATAAGGACTTAATTAGTTTTGTATTTAACTTTTTCTCCACACATTTTGCTCTAGCTTTAATTAATGTTTGCCCATGTGAGGGTTTCGTATTTATTAATTTATTATTTACTGTTTTTTCTTTAGTTCTTTACAGTAATTATTTACATAACTTATGTGCCTAGGCTGTGGTAGTTGGAGGGTAGGGTGTACTTAGTAGTTAAATGTGTGTCGCTTATGCTTATTAATTGTTGTTTTCTTTTGTTATGTAATTTGTTTGCAAGTGTTGTTTGCAAGTGCATGTGTTAATTTATTTAAATTTATGGATTCGTTTCTTTTTTCTATACTCTGGTTGTCTGCAGGCAGTTTTGTAGTTTTTTTTTTTCGAAGAGTTAAACACCACGCCTTCATCCACAACATGCAATTACGTGTGTTACGTATTAAATTTATGCTATATATTTACTTTTACTATTATTATTTTAACCTTCTTTTCGATCTATGCCCGAGCTTGTGTGGAAATTCAGCCCCGGCTGACTTATGTTTAATGTATTGTTATTATCAGAATTTTGTATGTAGCCATCGCAAATTAATTAATGCATTGAAAATATTCCTTCGCTTTGAACTTATGGACTGCGACCCAGTTTTTTTGTTTGTTTGGCGAATGAGGCAAATAAAAAATAAATACGAAATACAAGGACATGCTATTAGGCGTTGACAATCCAGGGACGCTGTCGCCAACACTTTTCCCCACTCCCAAACCCATAATACGTTTTTTTTTTTGTTTTTTCCTTTTGATTTTTGCATATCCTTTGCTGTTTTTCTGCCATCAAGCACTCGTTCTGTTTTGTTATTTTTTAATTACACAGCTCGCGCTGTTGTTTCATCCTTGGAGGTGACTTGTCCGGCTGCATTTGCGTTTTCCATGGCGGATTTAAGCGGTCCGCTGCGGTCACAGATGCGCCATGGCCAGTGTGAAAATCGCCAGCGAAACAGCGCCAAAGGCTCCACAGCAAATGCAGCAGCGCTGCGAGGCGCCTGTCAGCGCCGAGTTGTCCGGATCTCCGTTGGCATACCGCTTGGATCCCTCGAGTCCCAGCAGATTCGGCGATATGGTCGTCGGCGGCGCAGCATTCAGCCCGATCCGCTGCGCCACGACTTTGTGGTACATGTGCCGGATGGTCACCACGCACTGCAGGTTCACGCTGTGCTGATACTTCGTCTCGAAGAAGCCCTGCAGCGCCTGGCTGTTGGGGTAGATATCCAGCGAGGAGTACGTAGTGGAGCCCTCGTAGGTGTCCTGCGAGATGCGCTGCAGCGGCGTCCTGCGGATCTGCAAGGGATGAGTGGGAAATAAGTCAGTATACTGGCTTAATGCAGTCGAGGACAATGTTAATGTTTTTAAGTTGTCTATATATGCTATGAGTATTAATTTCTTAATAAAATAATATCCTAAACTAAACTAAACTAAACTATATCGAGTTTGGAAAGGTGTAATTGTCAGGCGTGTGTACTTGTTCTTGTTTCGAGTGTGCTTGAGTGTCCTGCAACTCACCTGGTTTCCGTTGATGCTCCAGGTGATGTTGGCCGGCGGATACGAAGGGCCCACCGTGCACACAGCCTTGAAGTTGTCGTTCACGCCAATCACCTTCTTGTCCACCTGCATCACCGGATCGTCTTTGGGCAGCTCAATCACCTGCATGTGGGCCGATCGAATCTCGGTGTGGAAGAGCGGTGCGTCCTCGGAGACCTCGCACTGATAGCTGCCGCTCAGCTCCCGGGTGACACCCTTCAACGTCACCGACGTGGCATCCGAGTTGGCGAGCTGAAAGTGGGCAAATGGAATAGGGATTTAAAGCACCTTGCAAGCAAAAGGTATAAAATACTTTTCGAACTGATAACAATTCGCTTTAACTGACTTTTGCACTAGACTGGATTTGACTGATTTGGGAACCTCAAATAATGTCTATTTTTAAAGTGCGATTGCAATGGAAATGCGTCTCTGTCACTGTCAATATCCAAAACGAATTAAACTCCATCTTTGAACAGATTCCTCTTTCCGATCGCCACTCCCGAAAAACCCACATCAGATGGCATGAAATGCGCAGGCAACGCATTTGTTGGTAATCAGCAGAGCATGAGTAAGTACCAGAAGCGAAATTTCGATTCGTTTGGGTATGCCGAACCCTAAGAGCTAGCTGGCAAAGGGAAACCACCCTTTGGATATCCATTGACACGGTATTCCCGCTTCGAGACCACTTGGTTTTTGAATCGCACTCGTTGTCGCAGTTTAGCATATTCTGTTAATTGCCAGCAAGCGCTTGCCACTTGGCAAACAGTTGTGCAATATCCTACTCAAAATCCACTTCAGCAGCGAACCACTCGCGATTACCTACCAGCCTGTATGAGTGGGTGTGTGTGAGGGAGGTCCTTTTATCGCAGTCCTGGCCTTTTGTATTTAAGTTCAGCCAGGAACGAGTACAACCCATTCGCATTCGAGTTTTGCATATGCCACCAAAGCCAGAGCGCGAACGTTGCCATCGCTTTGTTCATTTGCATCTGTCCTAATCCCGGCATGGCTGCCGTTGTTGGTCGGTCGGTGGGTCCTATTGCTATTGGCATATACTCGCATCAGCATAGAGGAGCATCCACCCACAACACAATACACCATGCCCCATCCTTTATTCCTTCTAGTGCCCCGCGGCAAACAACAGCTTTTTACGATTGTTTCAACACTTTGGCGCATTGCTCGGCTTGGCCTGGCTTTTCCTATTTAGTTTGTTGTTTTCTTTCCAGCTAGTTGTGCCAGTTCATTCGCAGATAACGCCGTCGATAAGGGCCGCCAGGCACCTACAACCTTCTGGTATTTACCCCGTTACCCTCCCCTTCTCGGAACCCCTTCGCGGAATCCCTGTGCTCTGCGGCGGTTGCCAATTGGCATATTGGCCATGGAATGGCTGCTTCGTGGCCCCTGGCGAGCTGTGGTTTTAGTGGCTTTCGGATTTGTCGATGCTGATCTCGTTACGCAATCGTAAAATGAAAACAAATGCGAATCGTATTGATAAGGTTCTCTATATGCAAAGGGGGGTGTGCCTGGATCCATGAATAATGTGCACTGGGCTAGAGATGCATTATGGCTTCCATGACGTATGGGGGCTAGGGACTTATGAAGTAGCGCTTGGTCATGTTTTTAATAAACAATAGTAAACCAAATGTAACACTATTTTTTAAAGTTATTATATGTAAAGTTTAATTATCTATATACAATAGTATAAGTTATAGTACACATTGCAGTGTAGCAAAGTGAAATGTACACAAGGTTGTGAAAGCAAATAATTGTTTTAAATGTTGAAGTATCTCATTTGAATAATATTTTCAATTTAGCTGTACACACAAACAGGTTGAGTTGCCGCTTTCACTGGGCCTGAGGCGAGTTCGACCCCCTCTAATTAAATGACACTAATTATGTAATCAAACATATACGGAAAAGTTGTTCCTGACCCCGCTTTATTTATTCAACTGCTTCGTGCGGTTGGGATTTTTCTTGTTGTTCTGCGGCGGACTGCTACGTCTGTCATATTTATTTAATTGCATGTGACTTTATTTGTTGGTACTCTCGGTGGCTCTTTGCGGCGGAAGCGGAAGTGGCAGCGCCAGGAAGCGCGCCAAACAAACGCAAATGTCTGCCATTTTGAGGAATGACACACACACATTCACACTCACACTCATCCTTTTAGTTTGCTCGCATGAAACTGTGGCCATTTCGTAACTGCTCCTCCGGGCAGAGAAAACAAGAACAGAAAAAAAGAGTAGCAAAATGTGAGGCAGGGAAAACTCAACTCAAGTTGCGTTTGTCGTGAAAAGTTTTTTTTTTCTGTACCAACTCGGCCCACACCGTTTCCCCCTTTTTATTTATTTGTTGGCTTTTAATTTCTATTTATATTTTATATTGCTTTAGCAGCCACAGCTGCATCTTTCTGGCATGAGAAAAAAAGAAGAAAGAAATGAAATGACGCCACTAAAGCGTAATTTTGCAAGCCAAACACACACAGGAGTTTTCCCAGCCAACACATACGCACACCCCTTCAACCCATGTGTGAGAGTAAAGTATTGTTTCAATAATTCTGGCTTTATGAAATAATAACTTTACGGCAAAAAAGCTCTCGGCCCGGCTGAGCTGAGCTGCCAGAGTCGTCGAGTTGTAAGAATACAATGAATTTCATTGCAGTGCCCTGCCTGACTCACTTTTCTCTACTCTACTCTTTGCTACCCATCCCAACCCATTCCATTCCATTTTCCCAGCACTTTCCCGCAGCCATTTTCCGTTTCCATCTTCCTCCTGCGACTGCTGGCTCCTCGCTGAGTTTCCGCTGTTTGTTGTGCAGCAATTTTAATTTTGCCAACGCTGTCGCATGCGGCACACTAACACACGCGCACCCGAGGATGCGGAGTATCTGTGTGAGCCGGAGCTCAGCTGCAGCATCCTCGTTTGCATGCAACACTTTATGAATTATTGCTGTATCAACTCAAGTCGCGGCCACACAACCGCACACACACAGACACTCCTTTACTCCTATTCCACGACACACACACACTCACACTCACGAACTCACACACTCCCATGTGCACGTATTATGTCATGCCGAATTTCCGTTGCCTAGAGCATTGTTGTAACTAACGGCTCCTCTTTCTCCAACCAATTTTCCCCCGGCCATGCCACCCACTTCTGCGAATTTTCCAGTTGCCGTTGGCATTTCACAACTTCGACTGCCTAACGCTGGGCAAAAACCGACCACAAATTTAGTGAATGAGATGTTTCCGGTGCGGTTGTTATTCTTCTTCTGCTGCCAGAGCAGTTGCTATGAACAATTTTTGGTGTTTGGAAAATGCATGGCTTTTTATTGTGCTCATTGTTGGCCCCGGCAGACAACAGCACGCCCAAGTGAATGCCCCACCCCCACTAAAGCACCCGAAAAACCCCAGTCCCCAACCCACCGACCCTCTAACCAATGCCATTTGGCGGCCTTTGGATGGAAGGACTGCAGGACGGACTCAGCTAGTTACACTCTGCGATTCCGGGGAGCTGGGTGTGCACACTTCACGAATGCATTTCGCATTTTTATTTATTATGTTTATTTGTTGCCATTTGTCACACAACAATTTCTAGCCAAGGCCGCCGCACTGGCGTAAACAACAACAGCGGAAAAATGGCTGGGGAAAAATGGCTTGGGGAAAATGCCTGCATGTGACTAGGCTGAGTGGCTAATGGAAATTGAAGTGGGTCCTCAGAAAGGGAGAGCTCATAAGGTACACGGATTAAACTCCACTGTGATTGAAAGAAGGATACAAATTAAGTAAAATAAATATCAAAGTTCTTAAAAAAATCAATCGAACTTAAATATTAATTTTTTATTAAATATAAAGATATTTTTGGAAAAACTTAAAACAAAACTTCTTAAAAGAACTTGGCATTCTGGGCGGCATTTTGCAACAAAGAAAACTACCTTGTATCTTAAAATGTAGCCCATTAAAACCTGAAAAACTTGCCTGAATCAGCCATAGAAAATTAGCCCTTGCCCTTTGCACACTTAATTCTTCGCCTCCTTCTCCTGTCTAGTGCATCTAATTAACAACTGGCTAAAGAAGCCCACAAAGAGGGGAAACCCTTGGGAGTACATTCAAATCGTAGACCATAGACAACGGCCAACTTTTTTGGTCACTTCTGTCGCCAGTTTTCCCTTTTCGGCCGCCGCTGAAATTTCCCAGAGGCAAGTGCATTAATTTTAAGCGCACATTGCTGTGCATAAATGCGAGGCGTGTCGGGTTATTAACAATGTTAAAAGCAAACGCGCCAGCAGCCAGGACACTCAGGCAAAAGCCAAAAGGACACTGCTTTCGAGTGTGTGTGTGTGTGTGTTGGAGTACGACTGACGCTGCCATTACCGCAAACTTAATGCGGAATAATTCCTTCCGTGTTGACAGTGTGCAAAAAGTTTTTGGGGCGCAAATTTCTGGGATCTCCGCGGCTGGAAAAGCGGGTGAATGCCGAGGAAAAGTGTGTCCACAAGCCGATGGCAGAGAAAGGGAGACAGCAACAGAGAAAGGAACAGGGACAGAGGCTTGCTGGCGATTTTATTGTTGTGGCTGACAATGAATAAGCCGCAAAACTTTAGAGCACTTGGCATATCCTATTCCTGTCCCGCTCTGTAAAGGACTGCCCCTCACCCCTTTTGAAGGATGACCCTCAACCCGCTGAGAGGGCGGCCTGGTAATTGTGTTTTTAATTGAAGATTGCCAGCGAAGCGAGCGCTGTCTCTAAATTAAAAATTTAATTACATTTAACATGATGGCTTTCCTGTTTATTTCCCTCTTTTTACATTTCTATATATTTACTTTTTTTTTGCTGTTGTCCCCGTTGACATGTGTAAAGTACTGCACAGAGAAAAATCTAGGACTAAGAAATATGTCTGACATAAGTCATAGCAAAGGAAAATATTTATTAAAAGTGTCCTAAAATTCCTTTTAAATGTTGTTATTAAATTCGAGCTGTCCTAAATCAGAAAGCAATTATCGAACGTCAAAGCTCCACGATATTTTCTCCGAGTGTGATGCATGAGGGCGGTAGGCGTGGCTGTTGCTTTGCCTTGCTGAATGACTTTTGAAGATTTGACGACGCGACTTGGCGTTGACTTCCTGCCCACCGCCTTAATATGCATACATTTACATTCCAATAACGCTCAAGTGGACGACACGAGTGCACTTTGGTCGGTCGGCCACGCCCCCATCTACAGCAGCGCCCAGTGCGCCCACAAGTGCCTTTGGATGTCAGCGGCAGCATCATCAGCAGCTGCAGCTGCCTTTCGAGTGCTCGATGCTTTATGGGCCACGCCCACACCACACCTACGACACGCCCCCTCACCCACACACACGCTCCTTCACATTCACATGCTCGCACACACATGTATGCATATGCATAATGGCCGCCAACTTGGCACGAGCGTAACTTTTCTCATTAAGCGTGTTTAGCTGTTTGAAATGATTTAGCAAAAGTAAAACAAGTCAAGTTATAATGTTTTAATCTCAATTAAGGCACTTGCCACAATTTCGTAGCTGGCTCACTATCACCATCCAGCATCCAGCATTCTGCATTCTGCATCCACTAGCCATTCCCCTCTTCATTTGGCCCAGTTGCCTTGGCATAACTTAAAAATTCCATTTCCATTTGTGGTGTGGCCTTTGACGTTTGCCTTCGTTAGTGCCGGCAACTATCAATTTAAGTTGGAAAACACAGCTGCCGGCGCCTCATTTCGATTTGTTGCTGCTGCCTTGGGGTGTAGGGTATTTTTTCCACCTTCACCTTTTTTTTTTTTTTAGTTTAGTTTTTGCACTTTTGCACTTTTCAAAAGCCACCTTTTAACATGGCATCATCATCATCAGTAGCGGGGCCAGTGGGGTGGGATATAAAAACTATGGGCAACCTTCAAACTTAATTGCACAGCGAGCACGATGGCTAAATCATTTGCATTATGCAATCGACCACAGGTTGCCCAAGCTCCACTCCACTCGGATTTCCCATCTTTTCTTACGCTTTTCACCTTTAGCGGTTAACGGCTGATTGCGTCTCAAGCCGTTTTGCTCGGGAGTGGAGTGAAAATTTGCTCAAATTAAAATGAGTTTGCATCCATCTGCAGCGCTCCCATAAGTAGGCTACAAAAATTTTCGCATTAACCTCAATGCATTGGTTTGTTTGTGAGCGTGCTCGTTTTCATTGAATAGTTTCCAATTCGCTGGCGCTGTAAGGCCAAATAAAGATCGGTGGGGAGATGGAATTGGGAAATAATTAACACGCATAGCTTGACGCCCGCCCACTGCACTGCCCACAGCCACGCCCACAGAACGCCAAGGACCCCGAACGCTGCAATCGAAATATTTAATTAGTGCAAAAATGCCTTTGAATGCTAATTAGTGGCAAATTAACATCTGAGCAGGGAGTGCTTTACTTTTTCTGTATTTTATTGTATTTTATTTCGGTTTTCTTTCGCACGACTCTCTCTTATTCCTCCTCGTTTTGTCTCGGCCAATGCATTGGGGATACTGGGTGTGCAAATTAAAGACACAATCAAAGCAAATTAATCAAGTCCACGCTGATTGATGTGGCCAGCACGCCATTATCGATACAGTTAAGATGGCCAAAACGACCAATGGAATTTGGTCAGAGCGAGCGGCAGGCAGACAGACAGACCGGAAACGGAAGTCGGGGGCAAATTATTTCTATGGAGCAGCCTTCGCCATCCCTCGATTGCTTTGTTTCGCTTACACAAAACAAACATTACTCCATCATTGCACCCTCGCTTTATGCCATTATTTATGATTATTTAACGTTCCCCCTTTTGGCGCATTTGAAAAATGTGGCCCGAAGTGTTTGTAAATGAGTTTGCAGTTTTATGTGCGGACGAATGAGTTTTCAATTTATATTTCGACCATACAAATTTTTCATGGTAAATTCAATTTTATTTATTTATGATTATACGACAATCGATTCGTTTTTCACAACCCTCGGAAATCGACGCTCTCGCACAGACTGTTTATTTGAATACGTGCACTTGATCGGCAGAAAGCAGATGTTATCGAGTTCTTAAATCAGTTGAATATTTAATTGTACATTGAACAACAGCATTAAATTGTTAATGCGATATTTATGATTAAGATTACTGAGGTGTTTTCAAAGTACTGAGCCAGTCTTTAAAGCGATTTTAAAGATACTACTACTACTAAAGTTGTATTTTTCTTTCTGGTAAGAAGATTTTGTATACTGCTTATATATTTTAAGGTGCTTTTCCCATGAATTTGGCAAGACTGAACGGTGATTTTTAAATGGCGTTCAAAGAATTTCGCCACTTTTCACACTGGACTCTGGTCGAGTAATTTATCGCTTACTTTGCGGCTGTTGTTTTTATTAATGAGTGCAGCATGGAAGACCGAATGCCGAGCATTTTTCCTCACTAGGTGGGCTATCCTGTCCGCTCCTTGTTGCTGCAAGTGCAGAATTTGTTTGTTTATTTGTTTGTTTTGTTAGCCAGCAGCCGCGCCATAAACTATTTTGCACTTTTCGCAATATTTCAGCCAGCTGCATGTTGGTGTGTGTGTCGTGGCACTTTCCGAATTGTAGAGCGGAATATTTCATACACAGACAACACACACATGCCCACTTGTAAATGCAAAACACCACCGAATATTGTAAATAAAAGTGAACAAATATTGCACAGCAATAGAAATAAAATGGGTGACACCAAAAGAGGGACACACAGGCGGCAAGACGCCAGCGGCAACTGCGACTGCCCCCGGCATTGTCCGCATTTAAATATTTGCACAACATTTGAATGCTTTCCCATTTTGCATTTGTTGAAATGCAAACTCGTCCCGAGCGAAACACATGCCCTTCTGCTCCAGTGATTTGTCCATTAACCCGACAATGGGCGAGCAAAAACCAAAACAAAACAAACGGGACTTATAATCAAAAGGCCGAACTAACAGATACCGAGCACTGACTTTTCAAATCCGCTTTTTAATTCTCTTTTTTCATTTCAATGTAGACGAACAACTTTAAAAGAATTCTCCTCACACTTAGCTTTACTTTTTGAATATTTTCATACATTAAAATGAACATCAAATGAAATGAGCATGTTCTATACTACTGGAACACCTCGAATTCCGAGGAGTATCATACTTAATAGTGTAAAATACGAGCAGCTTGTGCTCATTGTGCGATCTTCAGCTTAATTTAACTTACATCAACATTAATGCCGGCAACGGCGAAGACAAATGTGGGCTTGGCCTCGCGTGGAACGTAGCGGTAGAACTCCTCCTGTCCGAAGTACCAGCGTACCGCGTAAAGCGCCGCCTGCGAAGGAACGGAAGGAAAATGCGTTAATGAAAAGCTTGAGTGGTGAATAGTCGAGGAGCTGTGGCAGCCGAAGGAGCCGAGCGGAAGGAGCAGCCAGGACAATAGGCGACGGGCGGCAGGAGGCAGAAGACTGCTGGAGCGACGGCGTCGACGGCAAGACAAAGTGCAAGTAATTATAATAATTAAGCATGCCGCCGACGACAATATCCTCCGTATTGTTGACTTGGCTGCTGTTCCCCGCGAGTATACCTGGAGGAAGTGTCGCTTACCTGCTCCAAATCGTATTGACAAGACAATGTCGCTGCATTTCCCATTAATACGGCCTCTGGTACAAATATCTTCAGGTCCTTCAGGCAGTGAGCTGAAAGAGTGCGGTGGCATTAATATTAAAGACAGTCCCAAAAGTCGTTTAACCGTAGAATCTCCCGAATGACTTGTCCCACATGTCGTATACGCAACCGTACGAATTCGATTTTCGGGGGCCAACGGGAAACGGAAAGGCGGTCTACACTGGGCATAAAAAAAAAAGAAATACCGAAAAACCCAATTACCCAACCGGGCGGCAAAGGAATGGTATCAGACATGAACTACCGGCAACTCCACTTCCATGTTAATTTATGACAATGTCGAGGGTACGGCCCAAAAATTTAACTTGCATTAAATGCAATTTATTTATTTTATTCCATTTCGTTTCGATTTCGATTTGCAATTTTCGTTTGAACCGGCTGAATAGCGCAATTCAACGCGAGTTGCCGCAACTATCAACATTAAACATGGCTCATTCGAATCAATTGGAAATTTAAAAATAAATTCCAATAAAGAGATGTGCCAATATGATTATTCCATAAGCACAAAACGTTAAATTAATTTACGTGAAGAGCAGAAAATGTTTTATTTGCCATTGAGATATGCAATTAAAGTTAAATAATTTTTTTAAGGTTTTAATACGTTTAAATGCTCCTTTAATTGCCAATGATGAAATCGTACACATTTACAGATATGGCCTTAAAAGAATTTCCACACATCATTTTAGGTATAGCAAATATCTGCATGTGGAATGATCTTATTAATTTTACTTGGAACATTATTCAATTACAAGGTGAGGTACCCTAATTAAATTTCGGGGTGTTCTTCTTACCCACTTATATACTTAATGTGATCTATACATTTATTTAAATGAATAAAGATAAATTCAACTAAATGAGTAAAAGTTCGGACCTAAATGTATATTTCGAGATCGCGGGAAACACAATTTGTTAATCAAACCGAGCACTTGATTAAGTGCCGGCTCAGAGCGAATGAAAATATATTAAAATGTTTTAATATTCATTGTCTTCTTATCCTGACTCATAAAAGCCCATGATAAATATGTAGTTTCGGTCTGGAAGGGTAGTGTACTCAATAAATGACCTGTCCTCGCAACGGTTCATACACATGTCATTCGAAAAGTTTTCATCGATTTGTGGGATCGGCGGGATGGCGACGGAAACAAGTGGAGTGACAGGCATGTGGTTGGCCAAATTATGGCAACTTTAATTGAACAAACCAATATTAATCAAAGGCCAATGCTCGCCCATTCCCGGGCCATTTAATAAATTGACTACTTCACCGCCGTTCAGCGGAAGAGTTGGTTTTTTGCTTGGTCAATGGGTGGATGAATGGGTGGTTCAGTCCATAATATATGTGTATAAACAGTTATTTGGTAGATTAAATAATCAATTTTAACCACGGCCCGCAACACGCAGTTGGCATAATAAATTCAGCTTGTTTAACATGACAGACTGCCTCAAGTGGTGGGGAATTCGGAAACGGATGGGGATGAGGAAGAGGAAGCCCTGCAATATGCCATTTATATGTGGGTCGTTTGAACACTTACCACTGAGCAATAACTCTGAGATTATAATCCAGCTCAACGCCAGCATATTGAATGCCGTATGCAAGGCTCCCGGTCGGCAGGCGCTGCTCATTCTTCGTCCTTTTCGTCCTTCTTCTGGCCGGCTCCGTATCCTTTGGCTGGCCATGTCTGTTTGTTGCCGCTATAGTCGCAATATCTGCTGCTGCTCCTGTTGCTGCTGTAAAAAGAGTTGCAGTGCATGAGAAAAAGTTTGAAGCACCATATAATCATATTTGAGATGATGCTTTCAGGCTTATTGATAACTGGCTGGCTACTTGTCAAAGTTTCAGCAGTAGCAGCAAATTGAAATGTTGCTCTTCCATCTAGCGCCATCATCAGTCTATTTATCCGCTCTCTCAGTGCGCTTTGTTTCTGTCTATATCTCTGCACTTTGTACCACGGAGTACATTCTATGTCCTATATGTGTCCCCCTTCTGCCGTTTGACAACTTTCTAAGGCTTTCAATGACACGCGTCCGTAAGTTTCAACAGCTCGACGTGCTTAAAAAGTTTGCAACAAGACAAAAACCTTTAACTAAACAGCACACAACAGGCGCTTCTCTGTGCGTGTGAGCCAAATGGCATTAAGCATACGCAGCGTTCGCCCAGACGAGACCAAACCAGACCACCCCAGAGCAGACAGATGCATCAGAACACACACTGATTGACAGCTGGGGGCTTTATTTGGCATACAGGAGACTGAGGCGGTGCGTCTGGGACAACTGAAATAGATTGGATATGTGAACAGTGGACAGTTCTGGAGAGGAGGGATCTCGAGAACAGGGTGGATACTAGTGACCAAAACATTGAAAACAATTGTCAGTTGCTGGTTGCATTTGTAACTTGGCTGACAGGACAAGACGTCTGCGTCGTGTATCAATTAGACCGCAAAATCAGCAAGACCAATTGTTTGGCTTCCATTTGGCCGCAAAAACAGAAGCTAATGGTCAAAAGTTACAAATGGCCCGCAAGCATACACTGCACATACAGATACAGATACAGATACAGAAGCGGAGATACTGCGGTACAGACCAGGATATTTTGATAATGATATCATCACATCAACGCATTAACTCAAGGCGCCCTAAGCACATAAGCCTGGGTCGGGGCTTATATGTCATTTACTGCATCGTCTTACGGTCGAGTGCGCAGAGCGTTTTGCTTCCAATTTTGAATGGCAATCCCTCGAAATAAACAGAGAAAACCAGAACTAAAGACAAACCCCAGAGTTGGAGCAATAAAATGCCATTAGCCTGGACGGGGGACCTCTGCTCTCCAATCATTTTGTGCTCTTAAGCAGGCGACTCAAAGTTATCGCCGTCGTAGTCCCACTGCCTCAAAAACAACAATCGCATTAACCTACACAGCCACCCACTGGATGAAGGACCTCGGACGATGGACGCAGGACGAAGTGTTGCCTTTGCATTTTGCATGCCCAACGACCTTTCCTTTCGAACATTTCGAGCATATCGTTTTGCAAATTGTCCGGCAGATTGAGACACATCCTCATCGATTTGTTTGCTTGCGGGTTGGTTTTCTGGATCGACTCTGTTAAATGCCCTCATGTGAGCATTTAAATTAAATTTAAATATTATTGTAGGCAAGTCGATTATGTTCGGGTCATCATTTTGAACTTTAATGTTTCGGTGTTATTGTTCGAATGGCCTGGCCCGGAGCAGCAGGCCTTCTCTGACTAATAGCCTTTCTGTTTTCGGGGCACTAAGGGAAATTATTTTGCGGTTGCCTGGTTGTGGGCCTGATATCCTCTGATGTTCCTCAGCCCCTTTGGTATTACCAGCCATTGTGTTCTCTGGCATTAGGAATTCACAAAATTTGTAGTCCGGCTCAAATTTGATAAAAACGAATTTCCAAATATTTCATTATGATTTTAATTGAAATTTCTCCGCATAGTAAATTTCTGGCCCAACCCAAAGTCCTTTGTGCTTCGAAGAGTTAAATAAGATTGAAATATTTCATTTAATGTATGTGTGCGTGCCCTGAAAAGCCAACCGAGCTCCGTAGATCATAATAATAAACAGAGTAAATTAACAAATTATTATTCGGCGCTTTTCGAGAGGCATCAAAATTTCTTGCCAGACATGAAAACGTGTGTAATTAAAAAAGTTACAGCTTCAGCTATATAAAATGTCCAGTGCAGTGTATATGTGTCGGATTAACTTTTTTAAAGTGCTATAAAACAGTTGATTATGGCGTCATTAACGCAAATCTAAGCGCTGGGGAAAAATAATCAAATTAATTTTTTATGTACAAAGTTTGCAGTTTGCCAATAAGAGCCCAGCTCATCATAAGCAGTCAGCTCTGAAAAGGACGCTTAACCTAATGGGAAAGTCGATGGTTGGATGACGGGGTATGGGGTTCCGGTCGGATTTGGATTCTTGGGGAGCCAACCGCTCGTGACGATGGCTACGATGCCAAGGACAAAGGACAATGGCGGATATTCAAATTCCGAGAAGAAATTCAATTGAAAGTCAAATCAAAACAAAAGCAAACGAAAATCCGTAATTGACAACATTTCAGCTGATAATGAGCACTTTGCCGGGGGGCTGCGAAAATCGAAAACCGATGGACGGGGGCAATAGTATCTGTACGCGGGGATATCGATGGAGTTGAAATCGAATGAAATCGGAGGGGTGGGCACGTCAGCAAACCCATCAAAAGCAGTGGCCGAGCCAATTTATATGATTTTCTGGAATGACCTGAAATCGTTCGCAGAACGCAATCGATTGGTGTACGACTAACAACAGGCACACTCAAGTTAAAAGTATGTTTCTATTTTGATATATAGAAAATATGCATCTTATAAAATTTTCAATATTACATATATTCTTAACATGGACTGTTTATTTATTTACGTATACTTTAAGAGAATACCCTCTTGTATCTGAAAAGTTCCCGTGTGTCTTGTTTGAATTTTTGTTGTTCTTTAGCTTTTTTTTAGTGTAGCCAATAAGTAGTTATTGGAGAGCAGTTGCTGACCGGTTTCTAATGCGGAAGGCATGACAGGCCAGAGTGCTGAGCCAGCAGCAGGTAAGCCCAGTTGGCTGTCCAGTTAGCATCGATTTCGGAGCTATGATGCCTATCGCCGACACTTGAGCTGCTGAAAATTGGCATTGTTGTAAAGAGAAAAATGGAAAACAGGGAATGTGGAACAGCTTTAAGGACAGAAGTACTTAAAGGATTCAGTCAGCTGTGCCGGTCCTGAAACTCATTCATTTCGCTGATCCACTTTGCTAATCGCCGGCTGTCAGACGGAGCGTATACACCTAAACAATAATCGCAAATCAAGAGAAATCGTTGCTATCATACGCACACACTTATATCGCATTAAATGCGTCCTTGATTGATGCGACACTTGCTCGAGGGCTTCTCATTAGGTTTAGTGCCCCGTGCGAGGCGACTCGAGCACTTGTGCTGCCGTTGGTGCTGCTACTCCTCCGGCCTCTCTTAGATCTCCAGCCTCTAATCAATCAATCAGTGTTTATGCCACATCCTCCTTGCCGGAATGAAGGCCCTTCGCTCTGCTCCAAGGACCAAGGACAAACGAATCGAAACGAGACGAAACCATAATAAAAGAACTAAAAGCAGCAGAAAGTACATAATGAACAAAGCGAAAGCGAGAAAGAAACTTGGCGAAACAATTGCCCCGCTTAATGCGTCGTTTGACGAATGCCCCACGGGGTCGGATCTGAATCCAGAATCCAAATACGGAATACTATAATCGGTTCCGTGCCACTGGTTAGCCCCCATCTTCTTTGGCTCGCTTCAAAAAGGAAGCCGCCAGCCATTGGCCCCCAAAAATACCCTTCAATGTTTGCTTTTGTGCGGCGTTGGCGTTTTTACAACTTCCGTTTTTCGGTGAGGCAAGGCGAGTTCATCACAGGTTCCTGATTGCCAATGAAGGATTAATGCTGCTGCTGCTGCTGCTCCTGCTGGTTAGGGCCACGCTTTGATTGCAGCAGCGTTTGGCTGCAGGCTGAAACCCAACTAGGATCGAAGGAGCCAGGAGCACGACCATTTGCCAGGATACAGGCGGCGGAAGCTTTGTGTAATGGCACAAAGGATTGCAAATTGCCAAGGCACTTCCTGCAAGGACATTGATTTCTTTCCCCTTTTTTATGCCAAGCATGATCAAACGGTCTTCCTACTTCCTCCGCCACTTATGCATCTTCCACTCAAAGACTTGATATTGCCCAGCTTTGAGGTGACACGCCTCCTGTCCCCCGTCCACCACCTACTGTTTCCCTTAATTATGCATGACTCACTAATGAATTTAGCCGTAATTATTTGCAGGCAGCTGCGATAGCCGGCCGCCGAAGACGTGGTCGTGAGAGTCCGTTGTTTCGGGTCAATATTTAATCAAAACGCCGATTGCGGTTGTCACTCTGACTGGGGCATCCTGAGGTCCAGAGCCCTAATTAGCCACTGCACGTCTCTTTGACGCCGTGTGCGATTGTAGGCTCATCCACTCAGGCGTGAGGTGGCAACCGAAATCTGATTAGATCTGCCCGGTGAATGTGCAATTTAATCGCCTAACTGGTTTCGAATAGCCTCTTAATTAGCATGTGGCACTAGGGTTTAGATATCAAACAGATATTGTGGCATAGAGTATTGATAATTCTTTCAACTCTAAAAAGTTCTTATGCAATACACTGCTACGATTAGCTGCATTTTTAGAAATAATAAAATTTAAATTAAACAGTTATTTAAACATTTAATTAATTACCTTGCATTATTTGAATACTCAGACTTTGTTTACTCAAACGGTTTCGATTAACCACTTTATCAGCATTACGCATTAAGCAATTTGAATTATTGCTTATTACACAAATAGTGATGTTATTCAGACAAACTTGCTCTAGGCGAATATGTTTATCATTTAATCTCTTGACTTTAATTTATTTTCCAATATAATATAAATGCGCCAGGCCCGAAGTCAAACTCTTAGCCGTTAAAAGCTATTGCCATTCACTTAAGCTGATGCTATAGAATGTAGTTGACTTGTTGAAATTCGAGTTGTGTCCAATTTGTTTCCTCCCATTCTCACACGAAAACTTTATCATTTAGTTATTATTGCAGCCAACAGCCACTCGTTGAGACGAGTTGACAATTTTAAGGCCAAATAGTTTGGCCACCCACGCAGAGAACCAAGTGCCCCGCACCCAAATGAGAGGTAACTGAAAGCCATTTGAAGTTTGTTGTAGCTGGGAGTACCAGGCCCTGGCAAAGGGCTCCAGACCCAACCCAGAGCCGGGTAACATAGAAAATGCATTTGAAACTCGAACTGTGAACCCCGAAACCGATAAATCACACAGTGAAAAACCGGCATTAGTACATTTCGAACAAAAGAAACTTAAAGGATTCACGCCGCCTGTCCGGTGGCTGTCAGGAGTTTGGCCAGAAGGCGGCGATGTGATTTCGAGGGCGGCTGTCCTCAAAAGGGCGTGGCATGGTCGGACAGACGGATGGGCGGACGGACGGAGACCAGACGCCGGGACGACGGACTCTGTTTGCATTTGGCGCTGGTCGCCGACTATTTATGAAAATAGTTTGTGGAGCAAGTTCCATCCATGGCATCGCAGCAGCCCCATCTTCTGTGTGTATACTCTATGTAAAAGTTTCCTAACCACTGGCTGCCAAAAGTTGTGCAAATTGTGGCCGAACAATGGACGGCAGCTCTGTGATTTCTCGGTTTTAATTTCGATGGCTCGGATTGTTTTTAGGGTTTTCGGGGATGACAGAGCTAATCATGCCAGTCGCTCATTTTATGCACGAGCAGCACTATTCTAGCTTCCTCCAGACGGAGTTTTGCATAATTAAATGCCCCGCGGGATCGTCGAGCTTTCGGTTTCAACATCAAAGTCACGCATGTGAAGTCAACTGTTTGTGGGTCTAATTCTTAAAGGCGCTAACGATTCTGCTGCCGATTTTGCCTGCCGTAGACATGTTAATTTACCAAGCTTGGGTTAAATCCATACAAGGCACCCATTTTTTTGACCTGTTATTTTGAGCATATTTGTTTTTCGGAGGCCTGGGGCACCGAAAGTTTGTGCGTGAACCGTCGGGGCTGGTGCTGCTCAATTTAGTTAAACGTAAATAATTAATTACCTGCCGTTGCCTGAGTTATGAAATGCGCAATTAGGCGCGTTTAATATTTAATTAAGGGCCAAACGGCAGAGCGACAAAAAAGGAAACTCGGAGCAACAAAAAAAATCCTCAACCATTTGCCGCAGTATCCCGGCAATCCGCCGCCCGGTGAGCACGCAAACACACGCTCCTGGCGGTCGAATCCCCGAAAAGGGGCGTGTCTGTTTATCCTCGGGAGTGGGAATAGTTGGGCATGAGTGTGGAGCGGATGAAGTGGCTGGATTAAGTGGCAGCTTAAGAATAAACAGGAAGAGGCGGTCTGGGAAATGGCTCCTTCCACCGGGGAGTGACTAAAACATTGCTGGCCAGTCGCCGGACCCCAGTGCGTATACTTGATTTGTGTGCAAGTGTTGGTTAAAGGCAAGCTTAATGCTAAGTAGAAACTGGAGATTAGGAGCAGCATCAGCAACTCCAGTCCAAGGCGGCGATAGTAAACTAGCGGGATCTAGGGAAAAACATTAAAGAGCGCCCAAACAAATGACGGAAGTTGGATGGAAACAGAAGAACGGACCATAATCTTTAAGTAACATGGAGTTCAGCATTCCCGGCGGTAAAGGAAAAAGATTTTTCTTGTACATAATCCAGCGCAAAACTAAGTAAACTATGGCCAGTGCACTAGAGTGAAAAATGCAAAGACTGTATGGTGGGAAAATAAAATCTAATTTTCTTGTCTTAAACTATTCGATCGGATTATGGTGTCACGAAGACTGATAGGTTTTGCTCGGTGTTTGCTGAGAAATTTGGGTTTTTGTATTCCACAACATGCATATCCTTCAATTGGATTTCGTTTGACCTCCTTCCTTTATATCTCTGTGATTGGTAATATCTAAGGCTTAAGGCTTTTCTATTTTTCATAGTGTTTAAGACATAAAGATTTCAATAACGTTTTTGGCCCATAGCCAACATCCTTAGAATCGTTCCCCTTCATATATTTTTCCATGCTCATGGTTAGCAACATTGTTCCGGATATTGGGTTAATGACGAACATTTGCCTATTAGTAGGCCTCTTTAGATTACCCAGCTACTTGGCCCGTGACTCTGGATACAGATAAAGTGGAAAGTCGAGGGGGAGCAGTCCTAACAGCCCGATAATTTGACTCTGTTCCGGAATTTTTGGTTAGCTCTTAAGCAGGCGCTTCCATGTCGTTTTTTTTTTTTATTTTACACTCATTAAAAGATAAACGAGACAAGCTAATGACTTTTGGGCTAAGTAGTGACTGGGCCTTGACAAGGGGTTGCAACAGTATGGGTGGAGCAGCTTTCCTTTGTGGAAAGGGGCAGAGGGGAAGTGACGAAAGCACCAACGATGGCAATGAAGTGAAAAGAAAATGGCGGCTGCGTTTCCGCTACAAGCCGTTAAATTAAAGCGGAGAAAAAAGAGAAAGCCAGAGATTGCGAATGATAGGATTGCATGTCGGAGACAGGCGAGTGTCGGGCTGTGGGCGTGGCAGCCCAGAAAAAGGCGCGGCAGATAAGATTCGTTTATGACACCCACGCCCCCAACATGCCACAAATTCACATACAGTATTTCCTCGTTCTCCATATATTTCTCTCTCAGTCCCCATGCGCTTGTGTGTGTGTGTTTTCGTGCACGTCGCAAGACAAATGCAAATCCTTGGGTAATTAGGAGTTGTGTTCATGTCGTCGCGGTAATAGTTTTATGTTGCCACATTGTAGGCGACACGATGCGTGGCATCATGACAACACAGCCCTGCAGCCTTATGCCAAGATTGAAGCCAACCCCCCCAGTCGTTTTGGGGTTAATGTTGGCTTGCGTGACATCCTCGCATCCTTTTTCATTTGCCTTTGGTCCCCAGCTTGCTCATCAGGCACTGACTGCATTTAATTTGATTAGCAAGCCAAAAATATACGCTTTCATTAGCCCACGCTTTTAATTGAATTTCAGCTAATTTTTTGCGCCAAAGAGAAAGTTACAAAGTTGCCAAAAAACATTGTTCGCCCCGCTTTTAGCCTTGTCCCCTGGGTTTTTTCTTTGGCTTAAGCTGAAGTTATATTTCGTGCTGTTGGGGCGAGGACTATATAGTGGGATAAAGGAATATTTATTTTATTACAAATTTATGATTTTGTTTTTTCTCCGCCACGGCTGCCGCCGCTCCTGTCTTACATAATAGAAAACGGAAGCGGAAGCGTGAAATGAGCTTGTGCATAAACATCTACCGCCCACACAAACATTCGTTTAAGCAATGGCCATGCAGGTGGAATCGCATCCGCCGTTTCGGTGGCATTTTATGACACGAAACTCATAACTTTTTCGTTGGGTAGATGCTTATTTTGCTCAAAAATCCGCATCACCCACATAAATATCGTCCGAAACTCACCCACACAGACAGACATATACGCACACACATAGCCACTGGAAGAAAATAATGTATAGCTCACTTCTAGGCATAGCGTAGCCGCAAGATAAAGTGGCATTTGAAACTTGTGCTCACTATTTCTGTGTTTTGGCCTTGTTTTTCCTGTTCTCTGTGCCTTTTGCTCTTACTCTATATATATATATATATATAAGTGTGTATGTTACTGGTAAACTTTTTGCCAAGATCGCGTCACGCCTGGAAATGAAACTTTTCCCTTTTTCCCCGGTAGTTTCCGCTTGCTTAGTCGCCAAATGAAAGGGGCGACGAGTCTCGAAAGTGCACCTTTTTGGCAGATCCAAGCATCCCTCCATTTGGTTCATCAGCGTAAATGTCAAAGGGCTTTGTCATTGGCGCCACTTGACTTTGTTAAATGTTAACAGTTTTTATCTGCTGGCGGTTAATACGCAGCGCGGCCTTACTCATAATTTATAGCACGAAATAATGTGCCATTAAAAGTTTCGCCGGAAGGCAAAAGAAGTGAAAAGGAAACTGGAAACGAATGAGGAAAGGCGGCGCCTCGAGTCGCAGCTGCCACAAATAACTTTGCATGCACGTGTTGAAAACGCTAGCGATACTAATCTAAGCCAAATGGAGGGAGATGGATGCTCGGACTAAGCTCAAAATGAAATCAACGCCGGCAGATAAAAATCTTCTGCTATGCAAGCTCGTTAATACATTTTTGATGAGACACACACAACAAGTGGCAGGCGGATGGACAGCAAGTTATGAGGAAAAGTTCTGGCCCTTCCGCCCAACCAACCTGGCCGACAAGCACACACACTCGGTGCTCTCTGCTCCCTGACACAGTTTTCTCGACTCGACGACTGGCTTTTGAAATGTTTTGCCTGCGCCGCCATAAATCAGAAGCAGAAAACTGAAACTAAAAGCCTGCCCACAGATGATGGGGGTTTTCACGGGGACGGTGGTAGAGATGGTGGGCGGAAAACTACAGTTAAATATGTTGTAACAAATAAAGTACATCAGTTGGGCAATGGCATGGCACAGTGTGCGCCACGATGAGGATGAGGATGCGGTAAGGATTCCTCTTTCTGCACGGCAGCTCATTCATATTTATGGCATTTTTGCATTCAGCCGACATCATTTCGTAATGTGAAGAGCTGTTACCGACCTTACTCTGTCAGGTCCTTTAACTCCGTGCCATTCCATTCCATTCCTCCTTCGGCCGTTTGTTACACAGAAATCATGGCAATTGGCACGTTGCTCATACGCCGCGTGGGCCCACTCGCACTAGCACTAGCACACAACTGGACCGGACTGGTGCTTATGTGCCCCGTGCTCCCGTGCCCCCGTGCTCTTCTGCGATCCCTGGTCATTTATGAAGCTCATAAATTTTCACAAAAATTTTCCCTTCGGTTTCTTTGGCGAAAATTACTTTGCAAAAATAAAGGAATTGTCTAATAAACTTTGCAATAAATTCGAACATAAATTTTATACACACAGCACGGCAGTCGAACTTCAAGCGTTAAAACTATGCCAACAAAAGCCATTAATTCCAGTCAGCAGAAATGAAGTAAAGTGTCAGTTATGCCGGTCGGTTGGTGGGTCGGTAGGTGGGACCCGGCTTCCATCGAGGGGTCCGCAGGACTTCGAAGGACTCCGGAGGTGAGCAGGCTGAGCTGAGACAGCGGAAATTAAATGCTGCCACTGGCAGTTCCCCTTACACAACTCCACCTCCCGTTTATGCTATTGCTTTTGCTGTTTGCGGAGCAAAGAGGCTTGTCCAATGCCTGCTACTCATAATTAGATGATTTAAAGTTATCGCAAAAGTTGCAGCTGCCTGGCAGGGACTGCAACCTGAACAGGTTGAATGGCTTGTGAGGTGGCACATTTGATGGGAGGGCAGTGGAGAAGCGGTTCGATTCACTTTGCCGTTTGCCAAATGTCTCTCGGAGCTTAATTGCAAAGTTTTTGCCATCGGAGTCGACGCTGCTGCTGTCCAAAGTGATTTCGCTGAACTTTGGCACATAAATTATGCGATTTTTAAACAGCAAGCCATCTCGGAGTTTTCACCACTCCGCGCTTGGTTAGTGCGGGCTGTTCCTGTTCCAAGTTGAAGAAAACAAATACATATAATTTGGCATTCATGAAATTCACTTTGCAGCGCCAGAAAGTTCGAATGAGCCGCGGGCTCAAAGTAGCCTTGCCTTTTGCTCCTCTGCACTTTTTCGCGGGGCACTAATGTATAATGAGGACACACGAATCTGATACTGATGATCCCCTCGCGCTCGCGCTTGTGTGTATGTGTCTATGTTTGCCTGTATGCAGAATGGATTAAAAAACTTTTGATTAACCTTATCAAAAGCAAAAGCTGTGTAAACATCGCACAGGGCGGAGCAATCAGGACATTGAGCGGAGCAGAGAGCGTAGCGCAGAAGGACTCGTACAAGTTTTTAAAAGAAAATAAGTAACTTTTTGACAGCCTGCTCTGCTCACACACGCCGGCTAAACTGTTGTTGCTCCCTCTGTTCTTAGCCCTTTGCACAAACCAAAAGAAAAAGTTTGTTATTTTTTTATAAAAAGCCAACAACTCCCTTAGCCTTTTGCAAAAAGCCAAGCGTTGATGCCTCGCTGCTCTCTGTATGCTCCGTGTTTATCTGGGCGACGAGGGTGTGTGCCGAAATGGCAAATAAATTAAAATAAAGGCCAGAATATGGAGGAGGCCAAAGTTGGCGCATATTGATGGCTGGGGGAAGATAAGCGGGGGAAACTCGCTGTCTCACACAACTTTTTGGTCTATTTGTTTTTGCTCTCCAGCACTAAGTGGCTTTTGAAATCCTGAAATACAGTCTTCATAAATTGGGAAATCCACAAATCAGGTATGCCACATATTTTATGAAAGGGACAGTTCACTTAAACACGCATTCTAGTCCTGGAGCACAACCTTTAAATTTTGGAAAATAATTGCCTTTAAAATTTGAACTCAGGTAGTAAAGATGTTTTTCATTGTATCAGTGTGACAATGGCAAATAGTGTTTTGCGTCTATAAATTAAAATGGTTTCTGGGGAAATATATTTTTTGTCATTGCCAAAACAAAGACATAAATTTATTCCTAACGAAAAGTGCACTTTCTTATTTTTTTTTGTCTAAGCTATATGGGTTTAATCCCTCGGTGACACTCTTCCGCACGCAATCGAAATTTAAAGTTTAAACTTTCGAATTTCTGAATCATGCCTTGTTTTTTTTATACAATTTATTGGGTAAGTATTGACAGAAAAAAAGTTTCAAAATGTGTTTCTATGTACACATAAATTAAGATTATTTTTTCAGCGCCAAAAATTGTTTCATTTCACATATGACTGGGCTCTTGTTTGTCTACGTTTTTGTTCGATTTGGTGTGCGTTTATTTTTTCCGCTTTCTATTTGCTCACAGTTGAGCGCAATAAAGCCGCAATTTGTGCGTATACGTAACGTACTCAAGAGTCGCACCTTTCACGCATATGTACGCACTCGAGCTCGAGTTTTTCCAGGAAAAATCCGCCGACACTTCGGCTGAATGGAAATTGCCTTATCGCTGGGGCGTCGCACTTCAATCAGCGGTTAACTTGGCTGCCTGTTCGCCTGGAATTAACATGACACATTTGACGCAACCCCGCTGCCAGCACGATGTCTTTATCGCGACGATACACTTTGTTGTGCCTTGCAAATGAGCATTACTTGATTACCCGCAATTATTGTTACTGCTCCCAGACACACTCACACATACCCACACTCTTAAACACAGCACGCACACACACACACATGCACAGTCAGGAGCTTGGAAAGGGGCGCATAATTGCCGCATATGCGAAATGAAAACTCTGCCGGCAGCATACTTGACATTAGTGCGGTGGCTGCGAAAATTTTAGGTCAAAATGCTGGGGAAAACAAAAAGCAAAGAAAAAACTGTAAATGCGCAAATACTGTAAATGCACTACAAAAAATAAGAAGAACCGAAAGAAATTTGACTTTTAAAAGTAAACTTTTAGGATTGGACTGCACAGTTACGTTTTTAATTAAGTGCTAAAAAGTTAAAGTCACTTTAATCAATGAAGTAAAATTTAAATAAAAGTACAACAGATATTTAGTAATATAATAAATAAAAACCATATCTTCAAAGGTCATTTACCTTTCACATACACTTTCAAAGCGGTGAACTTCATTTTTCCAAGTGTTTTTCTGTCTGTGTGTTAGTGCTTTGTATATAAATGTTGCCGCTGCTCGGAGCAGTTATGCTCTGCATTTAATTACAGTTGCGAATCGCGGCCTTTTTTCGAGAGGCAGTCGCGAAAGTTTTCGCTCGGCCTCCACAAGTTGCACGTTGCTTGTTGCAAGCTGCAAGTTGCGCTTTGTGCCAGCTAAAAAACCCAAACGCATTTCATTAACACAGCTCAACTTCACGGCAACAATACCAGCCGTAAAAGCAGCAACAGCAGCAAACAGGCGGAGAAATTCATTTTTTGCCTGCATTCAGCATGTCGCCAAACATTTAGCAGGCTCTTGTAGTGAAAGTGGGTGGTGGAAAAGTGGGTGGCACTTCAGCCCTGAGCCAAAACTTGCCACTCACACACACACACATGCAAAATCACACTCACAATGGCAGACACATGTACTCCAAAACGCTGACGACCTCAATTTTCAGCGCATAAACACTTTTTATGCAAAATAAAAACGCTTTACTTTGTGCAGCGCATTGACCGAAATTTATTTTTATACCCACCCCTACACACGAATACAACACCATAGAAATAAATGCAAAAATATATTTTAAATAAATCACAATACGCAGAAAAATCCATTTAAACAAATGCGCCGCACAAAGAAAAGACAAAACAATTTGTCCCTAATTGGCTAGTGGCGCCCGAAAACTGGCCACAAATGCAAAATAAAACCGTAGTGGGGATTCAACTGAAAAGGAGGGCAATAATACAGCAGTTCTAGCTAGACAGTCAGTTAATATTTAAATGGGTAAATTGAACCATCATAGAAACCGAAGCGGATATGCTCTTCAAATCGAGAGATAGCTAAATAGGATGTCAAGTTTAAATATGCAATTGAATCTTGTTAGAAAGTATTTGTGATTTAATTCATATTATTATTTCCTGAAAATTTAAAAACCATAGTTCAATACGATTTATAAACAGTAATTATTTTAATCAAGTTAACCGACATTTACTGCCAATACAATCGATATCGAATTGCATTGTATGCTGATCGGTGAATACTATTTTATTTCTGTCGTTAACTGTGCATATAGTAAGGGAGTAAATATCGTCATGTCGACGACAAGGATATCGACGGCAGACGCTTGGCGACAGCCGGCCTGTTCGAACATCCCCTTTCGGCCAACATGTCCCTGCTCCTTTGCTCCTTTTGGCCAACGGCCGCCACATCCTGCACATTCGCACACGCAAAATGGGCAGGGAGGAGAAGTCAATACGTTGCCTTAATTGCTTACAAGTTGTTTGCCTTGTTGTTGCCGAGTATGTTTATCGTTTAAAGTCAAGTGAATTGACCTCGGCGCGACTGACCCATTGACCGGGCCGGAGTGCCAATCTCTCCACTCTTCCACATTCTGCTGCCTGGCCCCAGTCTGTCGGCATTGATTTTTATGGAGCTTGGGCTATTGCCGAGATAGAAGGACCAGCCGACCACTTTATGACTTTTTTAATTACTTATTTTGCTTAAAATTGTCTAGTGTAGGCAAATAAACAAATGGATCTGTGTGAGTGTGTGTGTGGGGCGTATACACTTGCAGAAAATATGGCTCCGTTTATAGGCAAATAAAATAATGAAAATTGCGATACGAAGAGCTCCATGGAGGCCACCCCAAAAAGTCCTTTGTTTGTCTTTTATTAGGACAGTAAAGTCTTCCTTGTTGCTGTTTTTGCTCACTTCTGATGCTGCTGATGCTGCTTCTGCTGATGCCACTGCCATAGCTTTATAGCTATATGGCTATATCGTCCTCGTCATCGTCCCGACTGCTAGCCACTTGACCGGGCCCAGGACAATGGGGACAATAACGATGCCGCTATCCCGACCTTTTGTCCCTTGGCCTGGGAAAATTTTTATATAGTTTACCATATTGTTGGGCTACTACTGGCTATCTTTTTTTTTTTTTGTTGCTTCCCTGCTTGGCCTGCAAATATTTCGAGAGGAATGAGGCCAAAAGGCAAAGTCCTGGCCACAGCATAATTTCGAGTGCACAGATCCGAAGAGCAACAAAAACCATGACAAACAAGTTCGCCAGATGCTGTGACTCAATCCAAATAGCCCGATGTCTTAATGAGAGCCACATGTACATATAGTATATATCATGTATATGCAATTTAGGGCGTGGCCACACTTTGATTGTCTTCATTTAGTTAGGTTTTATGCTGATTTACTTAGGCCACAGACAGCAGCCATTTACGACCTTTTAACGCCCGCCACGATAAAATCTGAACGTCGATGCTCCCTCACTCGTCCTCGTCCATAAACCCTGGCCAAGAGCCATAAACCTGGGCTCAGACAATGGCTGCAAAGGGTCTTGAAAGCGATTTGCCATTGATACCCCTGCCTAAAAATCGCCCAAGAGCTCAAGAGCACTGTACCCTCGCAATGGCCAATTCATTGGTTGCTCACATTTTCGGTGATTTAAATTAATTTCAAATATCATTTCTCACTTGCGGTGCACAAATCGACCCTGACCTGCCGCACTGGAGAGTTGCGGTGCCGGCTGGCTAATGAATATTTAAACAGCTGCACGTCCCTCTAGCACATAGAAAATATATGGACCCTTTCAACTGGTTGCCAGGAGAGCACATTAGGTGAAATCTTACAGAAGGGAAAGTTGTCTTGGCGGAAAAAAGTACATTATTTAATCAGAAATTTATATTAACATTTGCTTTACGCTGAAAAGCCGTATTTTTTTATTGGAAATATAAGTACCCAAATATATTTCATTAAATAAAATGCTACAGCCAGAGGAGCTGTCTCAATGGGAAAAAATCTTAAGGCAATTGCATGGAGTGGCACATGCAGGTCGAGTCCAAACCAAGAAACCAGTTCCTACAAAACCACTTATGTCTGGGATAATATCTCAGAAATCTGTTCACGTTTGATGGCTTTATTTGCGTTTTCCGATCCAATGCCGCAGCTAGAGCCGCGCCTTTAAAGTAATTAAATTCTCGTGGTATTACGCATACGCCACATGTTACAGCTGAGATACATTGCGGACTGAGTGTTCCTGCCTGTGTGCGTTTGATTGTGCGGCTTGTAACCAGGCCATCATGTCGGCGCCTGCTGGTTTGCAAGGGCAGAAGTCTCGATTCTGGTCTGGTCTGGTCTGGTCTGGCATGGCCTGGTCTGGGCAACTGTTTCCGTCTCCATCTCCGTATCCATCGCCTCCAACCGCCATCCTCTTCGTCATTGCCATCATCTCATCTCTGGCGGGGTCTCATATCAACAATGTTGCTAAGCTGCCAGCTTCAGCTACTCCCAACCGCAGCGGTTTCAGCGTTGAAATAGCAGAAATTTTGATTTTACGACCTTGTTGCCGTCATTAACGTTATTTTATGATGACGCTGATACGACCGCGAAATATTGTGTGCCAGTCAGGCAGCCACACCGACATCCGTGGAGGCTGAAGGACCGAACTGCAGATTGTGTGCGTGTGTGTGTGTGTTTCGACCAAGTTATTATGTCCTGACGTCTAAGTAAAAAACCAATAAATGTTAATGAAAATACAAGAGACAAAGTTTAGTTCGACGAGAGGGAAACGCTTTGGTTGCATGAGGCATCGGACATAAGCTGATAATATTATTGCGCTATTAATGGGCTCAGGTTTTATGGCAGTTTTAATCGCTTTTGTTACAGTTGCCAAAGTCGCAACAATAACTCGACAATAGAGGACAATAAAAAGAATTTGGCTTGCGTGCGAGTCTACGTGTGTGTGTCTGTGTGGCGGGTCCTTTCTGCTTATTCCTTCCACTTCCCGCCCCCTGTTGCTTTCGCTTTTGTATGACTAAGCAGCGATTGCAACTTTTTGCCATTGGCCCGAGGCAAAAACTAATTGCAAAACCAAACGCACATCCCAAGTAGCTACCGATTCCGCTTCCTCTAAGGCAGGCCCCCTTTCCACCGCCGCCACTCACTGGGCGGACAGGTGTGCCGAGGCAGCTGGTGCTGGTGGTGCAAGCAGAAAAGCAATTTAGCAAATTCCTTGGTGTTTGGCAAATAGAAAAGCCAACTTTCAACGGTTCTCAGTATTTTCTTTCCCGCTTCACGCCGCCATCCGAACAGTATCCTTCTGCAAAATCAATTTTAATGATACCAAACTGCCAGGCAGCCTCAATGGAAAGGAAGCGAAGCGAGGGGTAGCAAGTAAATGGCAAATGGCACCTCCATAAAATGGTTATCCCCTAACTCATCCTGGCCTCGATTGCAACATATGCAGTCGGCAGTGGGTCGACTTTGAGCGTGACCCCTTCAGCCAGAGATGGCCGGAAATTAAAGCTATACCCAAAACTTACAACAAATAAATCGATTGATATATAAAACCTTTCTAGAATTTTAACAAAAAATAATTAAAACAATATATAAAAATTTTTAATCCCCTTAAAGGATTTCACAAAGAGTACCTTCAAAAAGATGTCTCCTAAGAAAGGCTAAGGTATCTACAATGTATGTAATTATTTGCTGAAAATATAGTTTTAGGGGGAGTTTGCCTAAGGGAAGCATGACAAGGTCTGGGGACATCTCATATCATATTTAATGCGTATGTGCGCCGAGTCTCTTTTGCTTCTTCTCCCTTTTTTTTAAGTATTTCCTTCGAGGGCGGCAAGTCCCTCAACTAAGTTGTTATACAGTTGCGTGCACCTGTCTCTAGCCATTTCCAGGTGCAAGCAGATGGCATTTCTTTGGCTCCTTTGGCCCCCAGGCGAGTGCTGGCTTGTCGCAATTAACGTTCGCGGAAATTCCTGGCAGTGGGATCAGCGGGTCGGAAGGAGAGGGCAAACGCATTGGGGCGTGAACAGCACGGAAGTCGTTCGGCCCACACGTCGGATACGTGCTTTAAGGTCTGACCTTCTTTATGTGTGAGTGGATGAGTGGGTGTGTGGTCGTGTGGCTGTAGGTGTGGGTGGGTGTCGCCGAGTGTCTGCTGCAAATTGTTGCATGACATTGTTCCATGTCACCCACATACCATCCCATTTCGTTCTGTTTGAAGGCATTTAGTGTTGGGGCTGGGTGCTCCCTTTTTTAGCCATTTTTTTTGCAGTGACAACTTGCGGCCTACTTACCATTCGCGTGTGGCATATGGAAAACTCGGGGAGTCACAGCAAAACAATTGCTGCCATTACACTTTGTAATTCGGTAATCAGCCATACGAATCTGCATAATGGCAATCGGAGCTCGTTCCTCTCCGTTGTTCCTGCCAAGTTAGGTAAACATGGCAAGAAAAGTTGCCAACTTTTAATTGAAGTGAAAACGACGATAACGACAGCATTGTTTGGTCGCTGGAAACTGGGAGACTGGAGACTGGGTATTCGTATGGGATCCTGGGAAATGGTATTTGGGATGGCTCTACTCGGCTCGGTGGCTTTGTTGCCAGCCCGCTGGGATATATGAAAAACGAATACGAATATATATGTGTGAAGGGAGCTAGCTACAAATACATATGCTGTGTGCGGTGCGGCATTGCAAAAACAGTTGCGGAATTGCTTTTTAAACCCACAGAGCGGCGCATAAAAAACCAGCACAGCCGCCTCTGGGGGCGTGGCCCAGAAGGGTTGGGTTAAGCCTTTAAAACGTGAAACTTTTGAGCCGCTTCAAGTTTTAGCCAAGCGTATTTGCCTTTGTGGTCGCTCCGTTCCCAGCTGACATACAGGCAAAGATCCAACTCGACCCCATATGTATATACATATGTACATATATGGGAATATGGCGTTCTTGGCTGCAATGTTGAAGTTTGCACTGCATGCCTGCGTGGGGGTTTCGGGTCAACCTGTTGCCAGGTCAGGACCTCTGGGCATGGAAAGCAGATGTAAACATTAGACAGGCTATCAATGCGGGCTGCGATACCGGCCTGAATAAGCAGGCGGCCTTGAAACGATAGTTGGCGCGGTTCGCTGGGCTGTAATGGGTGGCAGTGCGCCCTGCAGCGGGTGGGGGTCAATGGGTGGCAATACCCGGCATTGTTTGCATTGGCGCACGCAAATATGTTTGGCAGCTCCAGCTGGGACCATGGCACGCGCCGGAGTGCGACATTCGTGACGTCGCATTCAAGACCCAGTTCGCTGGTCCACCTACTGCGCTACTTCTCATCCAGGCTCATCCCTGGCCAGCTTTGATTTATTGATTTTAGCCACGGCACACAGCATACCAAATGAGACAATATTTACTAGACTCGCCGCTGGCCCACATGTGGCACCAACATGGTGTGCACTTGAAAATATATTTTCCAAATCCAAGTCAAATTCAATATGAAGGTGTTCAAAAGTTTGTTGCGATTAAATATTTTCAAGCTTCAAAATAAGATATCGATATTTTTAAAGGAGCTGTTCAAAAACCCCTGGAATTGATACACTTGATTGCTTCTTGATTTTTTGAAGTGTAGCATAGAATCAGGATCCCAGCGAGCACGCCTGATATCAGTGTCAGACTTCCATTAGCCGAACTCAATGGACCCCGTTCGTCTCCTGCCCGCTGGATGTTTAATAAGCCCCCGTATTTTAAATATGGAGCAGATGCACAGTTCCCGGATCCGGATTCGAGTGCGGCCGGGCTCCATTTGGGGGGAAAATGACGCAAGTTCAATTAAATCAAAGCCTCAACATATTTCTTACCCGCTAGACAGTTCCGGCGCCAGACGCCGTCTGCTGGCGGCAGAGTCTGCAAATAGAAATGGAAGACGAATTAAATTACATTTAAAGCGCAAGCTGCAAAAAAAAGACGAAAATACAAAAACCCTAAGAAGAATGGAAGGAAAAATAAATTGGCCAGCAAAGAGGGAAAAAATGAAAATCATGAAATTGATGTGGAGAAGCCAAGAAAGAAGCAAAAGATAAAGCCCATATTCGAATGAAAAATACACTGATTTCGGCATAGAAACAGGTTAATTTTCAATTCGCAACAAGTGCGTGATACCATCATTAAGACCTGCGTTTAATATTTGTATATCCAATTATTTGTCCGCTTGCAGGTTATAAATCGAACTTCTCTCCATAATCCCGCTGCTCAATTGTTGAAATGCTTATCTGCTTAAGTGGCAAACGAATATGCCATTCATTCGCTCGTATCGTGATTACAGAGCGCATAAAAAGAAGCCGACAAAGTGTAAGAAATGGTGCCAATGAAACGAAATAAAATCGGAAAAAAGGCGGAGGAAACGAAAAGAATGGGATAAAAAGCTGGAAAAGCTCCTCCTGCATATATAGGATGGCAAAAAAATGGGCGACCATGTGGGCGGCGGCGGTGAAGCCGAATCAAAGGCACAGCGCCAGTCCCGGAGATAAGTAAAGAGAGCAAAATTAAATTGGACATTTATCAAGAGATGCTTATTGATGCCCGAAGTGCCAGGCATCCAGCCAGCCAGCACAAACACAAACACAAACACAAACACATTCGCAGCCCCACTCACACCATCACACACCCAAGTCAAGTGGCCCGGCAATGTCGCTCAATTATTGTTTTGAGTGAAAAACTTTTATTGCCCGACAACTGGAGAAAAAGTCGAGGAGGCTCCACTGTTAAATCGTGTAATTTAAATGTTGCCCCAGGCAGACCAACAAACAAACAAACGACTGGAAGACACGCGGGCATAAATTAAAGTCAGAGGCCCCAAGAGTTCTCAAAGC